>NC_064669.1:24633277-26090777 GCF_943734685.1 Anopheles coluzzii
ACTTCTTTTAACATCTACGATTGAACGGGATTTTAATGGAATAATCATTGCAAATCGTGATAATTTATCTACAGCTGTTAGGAACATATCTGGTTGAGAGATAAAAATATCTATGTGAAATATATCCAACGGTTTAGATGGAATAGGTGAGTGTGCAAATTTAATTTTATAAGGATGTCTTTCGTATTTACTGCTGAGACAAATTTTACATAAGTTAATAAAAGATCTAATTTTAACTTTCATTTTAATAAAAAAATATTTTTGTACGATTGTATTATAGTTTTCTTCTATACCTCTGTGTGCTCTATCATGAGTATGTTCTATGATATCATTTTGTTCTTCCGCGGTAGTTACGTTTTGCAACATGCGTTGTGAAATTCTTAACTTTGAGGGCTTCATTTGTGAAAAATAAGTATCAAACACATCTTGCATCGTTTGAATAATTTCTACTGGACATAAAAAACATGTAATTTTTGATGAATGCAAATCATGTCTAAAAATTTCTATGAAATCCTCTACAGTAAATTCTTTTTTGTTTATAGTTGTTCGGAAAACATGGGGGAAAATTTCCTCAACTATCTTACTATACTCATCCTGATATTTGAGGATTATTTGGTTTTTAAAAAAATTAATTGGCAATTCAGTCATTTGAATCGAATGCCCATTGTCACTTTTGGCTGAATGAGCAGTTATGCTAGTATTGTTAATTTCATTTGCCTGGGTTAATCGTGTTCTTAATCGTGGTTAATCATATTCTTCTAACCTAAGTTTATATCGAATTAACTTCCTATGAGGATCTTTTAAGTTCATTGCGTATGTAAGTGGTTTATGATCTGTGTACAGGGTAAATTTTCGTCCATAAAGATACGGTCTAAAATATTTACAGGCCCAATCGATAGCTAAAAGTTCCTTTTCGATGGTTGAGTAATTTTCCTCGTGTCTGTTAAGTGTTCGCGATGCGAATGCAACTGGTTTGTCCTGTCCAATAATTCCTTGCGAAAGTACTGCACCAACGGCGAATTTTGATGCATCTGTTGTAAGGATAAAGGGTTTTTGAAAATCGGGGTAAATAAGTATTTGGCTACTGCTAAGAATCTCTCTACATCTATCAAACGCTGATTTATAATCTCTTGATAGCACAATAGATTCTCCTTTCCTTAATTGTGCTGTCAGTGGTTTCGTTATTTTCGCAAAGTCCTTTATAAACTTCCTGTAATACCCTATTACTCCTAAAAACGCTCTTAACTCTTTTTCTGTTTGTGGAATTGGCTATTTCTGTATTACTGAATTTTTTTCAGGGTTGGGCTTTACACCTTCTGGGGTCACGACATGTCCAAGAAAAGCCACTTCCTTGCACAAAAATTCGCTTTTTGAAAGTTGAACTTTTAGTGAATATTTAATAAGAGTTTCAAATATCTCTCTAAGATTTATCAAATGTTCCTGTAGACTAGTGGAGAAAACAATAATGTCATCCATGTAGACAAGGCATTGATTTCCAATATGCGCTCGTAATACGTTATCCATTACTCGCTGAAAAGTAGAAGGCGCATTCTTTAAGCCGAATGGCATTCGAACGAATTCATAATGGCCATTGTCTACACTAAAGGCTGTCTTTGGTACATCTTTTTCATGTACTTCTATCTGGTGGAATCCGGAAGCCAGGTCAAGGGTTGTGAAATACATGCTTCGTCCTAATTTGTCTAAGATTTCTGTAATGTTAGGAATTGGGTAGCGATCGCTGACTGTTTTTTCGTTAATCCTTCTGTAATCCACTACAAGCCTCCACTTCTGCTTACCTTGCGCATCGTTCTTCTTTGGAACTATCCAAATAGGAGAAGACCATGGACTATTTGATGGTCGAATAATTCCTTGCTCCAAAAGCTTACTAATTTGTTCTTGCACTTCTTCTTTGTGACAGTATGGGTATCGATAAGATTTCGTATAAACGGGAACATCATCCTTTGTATTTATACGATGCTTAATAGCGTTTGTAAAAGCAAGTTGATCTCCCTCAACATAAAACAACATTTTAAATTGAGAAACTAGTTTTTCCAGCTTACTTTTCTCCTCACAATTAAGGTGATTTGTTTTTAATTGATTTATTACATCACACACCTTGTGTCCCTTGTCCGGTATATCCTGTACATGTAGCGAAATTTCAAAGTTATTTATGTTGCACTGGAAAGGCTGTAGAAATTTTAATGTTTTTGGTTAATTATTGTTATTGTAGACGCTGACATGTGCCATTGAATCCGATGCATTGTACAACCCAGGAAGTATAAAAACATTTGGGAAAATTTCTTCCTCATTCTCTAAATAGAAATCACCATTGCTGCAAGAGGTATTAATGGGTATAATTTTACACTGCTTAGATTCCAATTTAATACTAGGAAAGTCGGAAAAATTTTTTTGCATAGAAATTTTTGTACCAGATATTTCCAAAACGTTCGTTCGTTCGTTCGCAATAATTTTAGCATCAAGTTTACGTAAAGTTTCATAGCCTATTAAACCGTCAAAAAAGGGATGAAAGTCAAAGATGTAGAAGTTAAACTGATTAGATGAAGAAATTTTGGGAAAAGGGTTAAATTTTAAGTATTTGTCAACCTTGTACAACCCATTTACACTACGAACAGTTAGTGGCGCAACGTGAATTTTTTTCTCAGATTTTGCTAAACTATGGCTAATATAATTCTTATTTGCACCGGTATCTATCAAAAATTTCATATCAATTCCAAAGCGATTACGCAATTTTATGTACGGTATGAAATTGTCCATGTTTTCTTCTTTATTATTTGAATCTAAAGAAAAATTCAGATTATCAATATCATCATTAGCTGGTTGATTAACATTAGATAATTCCTCAACTTGAAAACGTGGTGGGCCATTTGACTGGAAAAAATTTTGCGGCTTGTAGCCAGGCTTCCTACCAAAACTATTTTGTGCACTTTGCCTTATTGATGGATCGACCTCCATTTTCTCTATTCGTGATGAAGCTCTACTCATGTTTGTATGTGTTGGTAGATGAGATGTTTGTTTAAATGCGCCTGCATGTGTCTCAAAACCACCTTTTTTATAACTTCTTTTTTCGGTTCTATTAAGTTCCTCTGCCAACGTATACGCGTCTTTTAACGAGTCCGGTTTGCTTGCTCGTATGAATTTAGAAAAATCCGAATTGAGCCCTTCAATAAATGCGTTTTTTATCATTAAACCTATCACTCTCATGATCGCGTTTTCATGTCCTTCATTTTGTTTATCAAGAAAAATGTTTGTTCTTATCTCACAAAAGAGCGTTTCACAATGCTCGTAAAAATCAGATAGAGAGAGATTATTTTGCTTTAGCTTCGAAATATCGTAAGTAAGTGCACCTAAATCTCGCCTTTCTAGGAAATGTTCTAACAATGATTCTTTTATAAGGGTCCCATTGAGTGAACAATTCTTATTGAGCAAAACTTTGTTTGCTTTGTGCACAATTCAATTTCTGACATGGCCTAACCACATTTGATAAACAACACTATCCTCCGATCCATTGCATATTGCCAACGTTCTTTCAACGGTGTCTATCCATGTTGTAATTGTATTGGTATTCCCCGCAAACTCCGGCAAATACTTAAGCGTATCTGGTATTTGCGTGAACCTTACAGCTTCGTCTACTGCTGCAGCCGCACTATTACACACGCGCTGATTTCGTAATTACTGTGTCAAGCTTTCTATTTGCTCCTGCATGCTTTTAATAGTGTCTTCCATTATAGGTCGTTCACTTATACTCACTACCACGGCGAAGCGATTGGGTTCAGGTTTGTTTCTGAGCAGCACGAATCCGCTGGTTTGCCTCCAGGGACGGTTTTACCGGATGCTCAGGATTCTCTTTCGATCGTTGTCAACTCTTTGTAACCGGCTGATCCGCGATGGATGTACTCGATATCCAAATAATGACTCCAAGTGATGTTCGAAAGGGTCCGACTGCGCCAGTTATAGGTGAACTCTCACACACGTGGTTGTGATTATATTTTTCTCATGTGTTTTATTACAACGTAAGTTGTGAAGCAAAAACGATGCTTACGCTAACACGGTCAAGCAGGTATTTGCTCGTGTGCTCTCTGACAGCCGCAGAGTTCAACCGAGTGAAAAGACTATGCCCTAACGTGGTACACTATTGTCGTGCAATATTGTACCAGTTATACCAGATGCACTGTTATAACTTATATATATAATATATATATATATATATATATATATATATATATATATATATATATATATATATATATATATATATATATATGTGTATATATATATATATATATATATATATATATATATATATATATATGTATATATATATATATATATATATATATATATATATATATATATATATATATATATATATATATATATATATATATATATATATATATATGTAGAACGATGAAGAAAAGAGGATACGCGGAAAGCGATGGTTTTACAATCCACTTTATTCACTTTCGTCTGGTTCGCTTGGCTTCTCCCGCGTGAATGTTTCGCTCTGGCTAAACCTACTGCGTCGTCAGTTCGATTGACATCGGCACAGGGTGATCCTAAATTCATTCCTTGACATTCGCCTTACATCCCTTGTCTGACAACTGTCAACTGTCTCCTATTTCCTACACGGCCTTTCCTGACATCATGATTCTCCTGAATCTGCCCATATTTTATTTGATCGAATGCAGTTGTCGTTCTCATTGGTCCCTCAGTTTGCTCATCTAGCTTCAGTACCTCACAACGCTCATTTGAAAATGTTTTGACAATCTTATACGGCCCAAAGAATTTCCTCTTAATTTTTCGTCCTATTCCGAACTGAGTTACTGGAATCGCTACGATATCTCCTATCTTATACTTTTGAATCGATTTACGCCGCAAATTGTACGTCCTACGATTTTCATCTTGGATTCTGGCAATTCCTTTGCATGCTATTTTCCTTATTTCATTACGATCATCTGTAAACATCTTTTGGATTTCTTCTTGCAAAATATCGTTAATTCGAATATCTTCCTTCTCTTTCATTTTCACTCCGATCATCAATTCAAAAGGTGTCATCCTAATCGATCGCTGCCAACTATTATTTATCGCCTTTTGAACATTATTTACAAACTTAAACCAATTTTCGGGATTTTCATACGACAACTTCGCTAATGTAGGGATAATTATGCGGTGTACACGCTCTACTTGGCCATTCCCTCGTGGGACTCCTGTAACAATGTGATGCAATTCTATATTGGCTTCTTCGCAAAATTTTGTAAATAAACTAGAGGTAAAAACAGATCCTCTATCGCAAATTATCCTTCGCGGATTTCCAAACGTATCAGATATAATCGTCAATTTTTTTATAACCTCTTCCGCACTAGTAGTTTTTGTAGCAAATAGCCAAACATGCTTCGTAAACGCATCGATAACGGTAAGAATGTAATTGTAACATTTGCGAGTAGATGGCATAGGGCCAATATGATCAACATGAAAGGTATCCAACGGAACCTCTCCTTTCGGTATTGGATGAAGTTCTCCCTCTGCCCTGCCTCGTTTTCTATCACTCACTATGCATCGGACACAGTTATCAATACAATATTTTATCTTCTTTTCTACTTCAGGAATAAAATAATCCTCTGTTAGTTGTTCTTTCACTTTCTTAATTCCAAAATGTCCTCGTTCGTGTACTTCTCTTATCATACCCGTCTCCATTGCTCGAGGTACACATATTTTGTTATGAGCATTCTCATTTTTATAAAGTACTCCATTTATCAAACAAAAACCATTTCTTTCTTCGCCCTGATCAAGCGCCGTCCTAATTGCCGTAAGATCTTCATCGCGCAATTGTCCTTGTATTATTTTCTCACATACACCTGCCGATATTTTCAATACGTTTGCTCTTGAAAGAGCGTCAACATGTTTCATCTTTTCACCTGAACGATGTTCTACTTCAAAATCAAACTCGGACAACGTTACAAACCAACGACTCACTCGCGCATTGGGAACTTTTTTGTTTAAGGATTGTTTAAACGCTATACAATCGGTCACAACTTTAAATTTCTTACCTAGCAAGTAACACCTGAACTTCTTTATGGATTCCACAACGGCTAATGATTCTAATTCGAATGAGTGATAATTTTTCTCGGCCTTATTTGTCAACCTACTATAATAATAGCAAGGATGTAATAAACCATCCTCCTCAGAACGCTGCAACAATATGCCGGCCAGAGCATCTTTACTCGCATCAGTATGCAATTCGGTAACCAAACTCGCCTTGAAAATATGTAATACAGGATATTCCACTAATTTTTCTTTAATCGATTCAAAAGCTGCCCTTGCCTCTTCATTAAATTCAAAAACACTCTCTTTTTTTAACATTGTGGTCAATGGCCTGGCAATACGCGCAAAACCTTCTATAAACTTTCTAAAATAACTAGCTAGCCCTATAAAACATTGCAGCTGTTTCACCGTTTTTGGCTGCGGGTAATATTTAACTTTTTCTATTTTTTGGGGTGCTGGTTCAATCTTACCTTCATAGACGGTATACCCCAAATACTCTACACGCCGTTTGAGGAACGAACACTTTTTCCAATTGAAGTGAAGTCCTGCCCGCTGTGCCACTTCCAAAACTCGCCGCAAAGACGCCAAACCATGCTCCTCGTCTCGAGACGGAATGATGATGTCATCTACGAAGGCCATCACGGTACCGTCTATGATCAACTCATGAAGTACTGCATCGATGAAGCGTCCAAACGCATTGCCGCTGAGACACAATCCAAACGGAGCACGTAAAAACTCATACTGCCCATCCGTTGTTACGAAAGATGTATACTGGCGACTTTCCTTCTCCACCTTGACGTGAAAATACGAATTTTTCAGATCTAATACACTGTACACACGAGCATCTGCCAACTGATCAATCTGGTCTTCGATATTGGGCATCGGATAAGAGTCCCGCACGATCCTCTTATTCATCTCACGATAATCCACACACACACGGTGAGATCCATCCTTCTTCGGTACAACCACAACTGCGCTAGCGTAAGGGCTTCGCGATGGCTGAATTATTCCGTCGTTTAACCATTCGCGAACTTGTTTCCTTACCACCTCTTTCTCTAGCGGAGCTATTCTTCTTGGCAACGTACGCACTACCTCCTCGTTGTTCACTAATATTTTCATCTCACTTTCAACGTTAGAAATCTTTGCTGGTTCATAATTATTCACCATATCACAAATCACGCGACGATAATTTGACGGTGCGTCTATTTCTTGATGACTTTCACAAACTATACGATACACCCAACGATCATCAACACCCGTGGGTTTTTCCTCTTCCTCCTGTTGCTTTGTTATCTTTGCATGACCGTTTGTGATAACGTAGTTAACCCTTTTGAGCACATCGATTCCTATCAGCATTTTGGTGTCGATAGAATTCGAAGGTACCACCACGAAACGAATTATTTCCTCAACTTCATCGATGGTAGCACGGATCGTCAGCTCACCACACACGTTGCTTTGTTTTCCACCATAGCCTTTTATTACCCGTGCAGACGGTTTCAACTCATTACAATTGAGTTTTAATTCCTGGAACAAATCCCAGCGCATGAGCGTCACATCACTGCACGTATCGATCACCGCTTCGCACAACTGGTTTCCAACTGACACACACACAATTGGAAATGAGCTCGTCATTGTTTGAACTCTATTATTGTTACTGTTATTCGGGCATCGTGCTGCAACATGCCCAACTTCGCCGCAAGCATAACAATGCGGTCTTCTTCCTTGCGCTGTCGTACAATCTTTTGCACAATGTCCTTTTGTTCCACATTTGAAACAAGTCGGACCTTCTTGTTTTGTTGGACATTCGATAAGTCGATGAGAAGCGCTGCCACAATTAAAACAATGGCGTTGTTTTAACTTATCCGGAATTCGTTGCCCGACAACTTTTGGGCGTTCCTGTTGAAACTTGTTCGCCGCTCTCTCGAACAAACGTATTTTCTCCTTAAGTTCGTTAATATTCTTTGCCTCGTAGAAAATTGACCTCTGCCTTTCGTCGTTAGTTATTCCATCTGCCACATATTCTACGAGGCTGGCTTCATCTAAATCGATTTGCTGCGCAATTTGCTGCATGGCATAAACAAATTCTAACCCGGTCTCCTCTTTTTTCTTGCGACGCGTCGATAGCTGCCTGTGTATGTCGCTTGCACGCACACTTGGAGCAAACTCGTTAATCAACGCTCTACGTAGATTTGCATATGTCGTCACACCTTTCAGCGTATTTAGAAAACCACGTGCGACTCCGGTCAACTTTTTACGGCACATGATCAATTTCTGATCCTCGTTCCATCCAGCCATCGTACTAATCTCCTCAAAACTTCTGATCCATGCGCGCACGTCTTGCGTAGATCCGGCGCCAAATGCATCAACACCATCTTCGACATCGCGGAAGGAGTATGGTTGCACTCTGTCAACCGTGGGCAACTCAGCATCCGCAAAATCAGCTGCATCGGCTCGATCATACGCGACGACGCGTGCGGCCAGCTCCTCTTTTGTTCCGACCGTACTTAATTCACGCTCTTCACATTTTTTCACCAAACCCAACCGCGTATGGTCTTCGACCATCGCTGCAATCAACGCGTTCTCCATTTTCTCATTAACGTTTTGCACAACTTTAGCTTTTATTTAACACACTTTACAACGTCACAATCGCAACTTTAACAACCTTTATGCGTCACAACGTCAACTTTTCGTCACAACTTCACTCTTTCAGATCGGATGAAACACCGACTAAGTCAACTTTTCCAATTCGAACCACTACTGCAACTTAACAACTTTACTAACTTTACGACTTGAACGACTTTAACAACTTTACAACTTTATCAACTTTACGACATGAACGACTTTAACAACTTTACAACTTTATCAACTTTACGACTTGAACAACTTTATCAACTTTAACACATTATGCAACTTTTCATAACTGTAAACTCATCACTTTGCATCGCCTAGCCTCTTCCCGGACGAGCCCCCATGTAGAACGATGAAGAAAAGAGGATACGCGGAAAGCGATGGTTTTACAATCCACTTTATTCACTTTCGTCTGGTTCGCTTGGCTTCTCCCGCGTGAATGTTTCGCTCTGGCTAAACCTACTGCGTCGTCAGTTCGATTGACATCGGCACAGGGTGATCCTAAATTCATTCCTTGACATTCGCCTTACATCCCTTGTCTGACAACTGTCAACTGTCTCCTATTTCCTACATATATATATATATATATATATATATATATATATATATATATATATATATATATATATATATATATATATATATATTTATATATATATATAGATATGGTCGAAAATATTTCACGGCCCAAACTACAGCTAACAGTTGCTTTTCTGTTGTAGTTATTCTCTTCCGTTTTATTTAAAGTCCTGGATGCCGATCCAGGTCGATCTTTTCCTATAGTTCCTTGGGACAATACAGCGCCAACGGCAAAATCGCTAGCATCTGTTGTCAAAATAAAAGTTTTCTGGAAATCAGGGTAAACTAGAAACGCAGTTTTGCATTTTTCAAAACATTTTGCTTTATCGGGTGTGAAAATGAATTCGTTATCTGTACGAAGTACAACAATCAATGGTTTAATAAGCTTGGCAAAGTCTTGAACAAACCTTCTGTAATAACCAAGCGTCCCAAGGAATTGTTTTAATTCTTTAGGATTTTTGGGTATCGGCCAATTTTTAATGATCTCGATTTTGTTCGTATTAGGTTTAACACCTTCATTCGTGACCGTGTGGCCCAGAAATTGAACTTCCTTTCTGAAGAAATTGCATTTTTCAATTTGTATTCTTAATCTTGCATCTTTTAATTTTTGTAAGATGTTTCGAATGTCTTGTACATGTTCTTGAAAAGAGCTTGAAAATATAATTATATCGTCCAAGTAGAAGAGGCAACACGACCCTATGTGTTCTCTTAGAACTGTATCCATGACTCTTTGAAAAGTAGAGGGTGCATTTTTGAGGCCAAAAGGCATCCTTGTAAACTCGTATTTTCCTGAACCAACAGCAAATGCTGTTTTTTCTATGTCATCCTCTTCTAACTGTACTTGGTGAAAGCCTGCAACAAGATCGATTGTAGAAAAATAGGAAGCTCTACCTAATCTGTCCAAGATTTTAGTAATGTCCGGTATGGGATATTTATCTGAAATGGGTTTTTCGTTCAGTTTCCGGTAATCAATTACTAAACGATACTTTTTCAATCCTGTTGAATCTTCTTTCTTTGGTACGATCCAAACCGGAGAAGTGTATGGAGATATGGATGCATTCTTTTTACTTGATCTTGTACCTCGGTTTCAAATACCCTAGGATATATATAGGATTTTGTGTGAATTGAAACGTTACCGACTGTTCTAATTTTATGTTTGATTGTATGTGTAAATGATAACTTATCCTAATCAACATACAAAACTTCTGGTATTTCTTTTAATAAATTTCTAATTGCCTTTAGTTCGAATTGGGTGAGATAATCGTCGTTAATTTCGATGCTTTTGGAATGATCTATTTTAGGTCCTTCATCTTCGAGAAATTTGGTATCGACGATTTCAATTTCGTTTTAGTTTATCTCAATATTCATGCCAATATTATATTTTAGGGCTGTAACTGCTCTCTTTCCATTGCTGGTATAGATGCCGGGTAAAATAGAAAATTCACCACATGACGTTTCTTCTTCCATTACGAAATCCCCATCATTTTTAGTGTCTATGGTAATGAAATGTGTCTGCTGTGCATTCAAAATCGTTGATTGATTTCCTATAAATTTCTTATGCATTGTAAATTTTTTTCGTCCAATTTTCATCGTATTTGTTACGAATGTCTAGAAATGAATTGGTATCATTCCATGTTTCGTAACCAATCAGCCCGTCAAAAAAATCGTGAAACGAATAAACTTAGAATTTAATTGATTAATTTATACCAAACATATCGAAAGAAACTGATTTAACAATTCGTTGATTTGCTTTCAAACTTCTTATGAAAAACTTTTTTCGTTCGAGCAATTCTTCAAATTTACGTGTGTAGGCGAAATGTAGTTCCTGTATCAATTAAGAATTTAAGTATTCCCTTTGTCATAAAAATGTGCAAATATGGGATGAAGTTATTTTTTTTAAAGTGTCCGTATTTTTTTGTGAAAATACAACCATGTGAAAATTTAGTTCATTAGGCCAAAGGCCATGAGAGTGACAAAATGCTGAATTTTTTTTCAAAACGTGAGCTTTTGTCACTATTTTTGAGCTGTTTGTTTTTGTAATAAATTTTGTAACCTGGAGCAACCAGGAAATAAAGTTAACAAAAGTTGACAAAAAGTGACAAAATTTGACGTTCGCAAAAAAGCGTAAACAAACAGCTATTTGGCGCAGTTGTGACCCATTGATATGATAATAAAACTAAAATGCATGATTCTAATTGATTTATTTACTTATTTCATGCTTCTTAAACAAAATATCGATGATATTCAGATGTTGGAGCTTTTTGTCGCTCTTGTGTATGTTTTTGGTGCGGCCAGGAGAAAAGCTCGTTTTGCAGGTGACAAGCAATTTTGACAAAGTTGAATTTTTTTTCAACATTTGGTCACCTCCGTGTCCACGCGCTAATTGGATTCGTCGGTTTTCGTAGTGTTAATTTGCATTCTTGAATTTAAAGTGCGCATGGATACGTCATCATTTCTATTCTTTTCTTGCCAAGGTTTGTTTTTGAATTTATCTGACTAAGGCTTATCGCTTTGATTATTTTTCCGAACAGCGTACGAAGTTGACGGCGTTTCGTTATCGTATTTCTTCCTTCCCCGCTCATCTGTGTTAGTGTGATCTAGTTTTTTTTCGATACGACGCGTTTGTGTATGCGATGGATACCGAATAAGCTTCGTCTAATTTGTTTGGTTTACAACTCCTAACATATGACGATAATGTTTCTTCGAGACCATCGATAAAGCGTGTGAGTGTAATGACACCGATCAAATGGTGTACTGCCGGTATACATTTTTTATATTCTTCCGCAGATGCGGTTATTGATCTGATTTTTGTTTCGATTTTTTTTCAAGCAACTATAATATTCTGCTAGAGTCTTCCTACTTTGTCGCTCGTTGAACAGTTGTTGTATGTGTGATGTCAAGTCTCTTTTGTCACCAAACGCGTTCGTTAACACTTCCTTTATCTCAGGCTATGTGCTCACATTTCCTGCAGCTATTAACGCTTCCCTAGCTTGGTCGGTAATTCTACACTTCACTGCTTTTACTAATTGATCATACATAAAAGATCCTGCGTAGTTTTTAAACAATTCCAAAGCAGTTTCGGTATCGATCCATGCCTGCGTTTCACTTTTGTTTACGTCAAAGTTCGGCAGGTTACGAATTGGATCAGGCGTTCTATGTGACAAAAAATGGTCATCTGACCTAGCTTTCATCCTTTCAATATCTTCTAGCAGGTCGTTGTGTGAGTTTGTTAGCTCACGAATGTGAACAAGCAATTCTTCTGGTGTGAAATTTTGTTCCTTCCTTCACTATCGCAAATCACTATACTCACGCACAATTAAAACCGGATTACGTTGCTTTCTCTCATCGTATGTGCGTGGTGCTTGAAGTTTTTTGTTCTCGCTGTCGGTCAATAGCCCGTATCGTATAAGAAAACACGACTCAATTGCGATCGAACCACAATTGTCGATCGTAATCGAAATCGACTCGAAATAGGTATCGCAAACGATTTGTCGATTTCGATCGAGGAAACGTAAACGGTCGATTTGTCAAGCAGTTTGTCTTGTCCCAAGTGAGATTTGCTCGATACCCGCACTACAAAATCGAGCAGTTTTGTAGCTCGGATTTTCGATCGCTTTCCGCCAAAAGTGATCGAAAAAGCGAGCAGAAATGTCAGGGAAAACGCTTGGATTCCGATCGAAGAAATATTTCAATCCAAAAATTTCTGCACTGAAAATTTCGAAATATTTCATTTATACACTTGCAACAATTTTGAATGCGAAATATTTAGCAGCCATGGGCTGTGAAATATGTATGCAGTTTGAGTTGGAGAAGTTTTTGGATCGCTTTGCGCAGCGGGTGGGCTGTGAAATATGGTTGCAGTTTGAGTTGGAGAAGTTTTCGATCGCTTTGCGCAGCGGGTAATG
Source organism: Anopheles coluzzii (assembly GCF_943734685.1). Lineage (NCBI taxonomy): Eukaryota > Metazoa > Arthropoda > Insecta > Diptera > Culicidae > Anopheles > Anopheles coluzzii. The sequence continues at coordinate 24,646,453 of NC_064669.1, forward strand.
TTTTTCCATATCTGCTCGATTAGTACTCGATACGCCTGAAATTGTGGATTTGTGTGTCATCAAATGTGTTGAAAACGCTAAGATTTGGCGTGTTCGTAAATTTGACTTTCTTCTATCGATGGACTATACCGTCGAGCTCATTTTACATTCGTAGCGTTGATTTTTCATGAAAAATAAAATCGAATTTTGTGTGACGTTATTTCCCTAGTGCCACAAATCCACGACCACTAAACGCCTTCTAAACGACTCAAGCTCTCTACCTAAACGGAAAATAGAAAGACTTCGTTTAGCAGACGGCAAACGACTCATGCATTCTAAAAATAGCAAAAAAGCTGATGGCGCTATCTGTTGGTGGGATACCCCAACCAGTGGAGCTTCATCGCTTGGAGGAGAGCTTTCTCATTTCCTCTGTACTGTTGTATGGTTTCGCATTGAAGTTATGCATCGCTAGAACTAGAACGGCGATACGATTGTTTAAATACTAAACTCCAACGGAAACCATCAGCACTGAAGTAAGTGAGATTTGAGTAATGGACGTTGGTGTTGATACCCACGTATCTAACCACACGACCATTTATATAGATTTTTGCTCAGAAAGATAGAAGGCTATATAGGTCATAATATGAAGAAACTTGTCGAAACACATTGCAAGAAAAGGATAGCAATATAATGATTAGTTTTAATACGCCATCTATTGATCAAACCAATGAAACTGTGGAGCTTTCATTTTTTTTTCTATGGATATTCAATTTTCCAGTCGTTTAAGCTTAATCTGTGGCGCTTGGGTTTATAAAAAATCGATATCATTTAACTGTAAAATGTCTACATGACCGACTATAACGATAGGAAACATCGTTTCCGATCAAATTTGTAAGAAAGCAACGAAAAAGTTGCATCACAGTTGATTTTACAGGACTTTTCTAAATTCCCTTGAACTGGTGCAGTTTAAGGGAAGTTTAAGGCTCCAGTTTAAGGGAATTTGCTCGAATTCCCGATTATTCACGCTCGAAAATGTCAATTGGGGCGTCAATTCTTTCGTTTGTTTAGATTAATGCATGCGGTAAAGAGAGTTGATGCAAACTGGTGGCATTTTTTCATTTGATGGTAAATAATTTTGTTGATTTTATGTGGTTTTAGTTATGTTTTGATATTCTATGTTGTGTTTTTACATGTGAATTACATGTGAACAGCTGGTTTTGGCTGTTTGTTTCGTCCGACTAGCCAAGACCTCTAAAGCCTAACGGTAATTAAAATAAATTAAACTGTATGTATTTGTTTTGAATATTGCTTAAGTGAATTGAATTATAAGGAATATAATAAAAAAATAATACATAAACATACTTACTTTTCCGGCGCTACAACTGCTTTGCGGTCTTGGCCTGCCTCAGGAGTGTCCGAAACCGCTCACGATCTCCCGCCTTTGTCTGCCAGTCCGTTATCCCGGCCTTAATGGCGGACGCCTCCACGCCATCTTGCCACCTCAATTTGGGTCTACCGCGCCTCCTCTGTTCTTGTGGACGGCCTAAACACACTTTACGGGCTGGGTCGTCCGTTTCCATGCGTATAAAATGGCCTGCCGGATTATAGCGGCTCCTCCATTGTCCTTCCACACATACGGGGCCAAGTATCCTTCTGACCATCTTCCTCTCGAACGCGGCTAAGAGGGTTTCGTCAGATTTGGACAGTGTCCATGTCTCAGAGGCGTATGTGAGTACCGGAGCTATATAGGTACTATATAGTCCCAGCTTCGTCCGTCTCGGCAGGTTCTTTGAGGTGAACTGCTTTTTCAGGCTGTAGAATGACCGGTTGGCAGCCAGCATCCTTGCGGGCAACTCAGTTTCCATGCTATTGTCGTTGCTGACCTTTGACCCAAGATAGGTGAATTGCGGGACGACTTCAAAAGTGCGTTCACCTATCTGCACGTCAAGCCTACGTAGATTCGGATTATTTATTGGTAGGGTCGCTGATGTTGCCACCATCAGTTTGGTCTTTGCCTCGTTTATCTGCAATCCGAGGTTCTCTGCCGCCTGCTCGATCCCTTGGAAGGCTTCTGCTACATAGGAGAGCCGCAGACCAATGATGTCTATATCATCAGCGTATGCCAGGATCTGGGTTGACTTATAGAAGATGGTTCCCGTAGTCTCCACCCTCGAGTCGCAGCTGGCCCTCTCTAGCGCCAGGTTAAATAGGAGACAGGCAAGCCCGTCATCCTGGCGCAGACCCTTGGTGGTAGCAAAAGGTCCTGAGAGTTTTCCATCCACCCTCACCTGGCATGTGACGTTGATCATAGTCATTCTAACTAGCCTTATAAGTTTGGCCGGGAGTCCAAATGAGCTCATGGCGTCGTACAGTTTTACCCTGGCTATGCTATCGTATGCGGCTGTGAAGTCAATGATGAGATGGTATGTGTCGTTTTTGTATTCAGCCATCTTCTCCAAGATCTGCCGCATGGTGAAGATCTGATCAGTGGTTGATTTTCCGTTTCGGAATCCTCTTTGATAGTTTCCTACCATCTCTTCGACGTGCGGGACAAGGCGATCCTGAAGGATCAGGGAGAATATTTTATAGGCGGTATTCAACACCGTAATACCCCTGTAGTTGTTACAGTCCAACCTGTCTCCCTTCTTGTATACGGGGTAGATGATGCCGAGATTCCAATCACAAGGCATCGATTCGCTATCCCACACTTCAGTAACTATTTGATGAATCTCGTTTTCTAGTCGTGCACCTCCATTCTTGACCAGTTCAGCTGCAATTCCGTCGGTTCCGGGTGCCTTGTTATTTTTCAGCCGACGGATAGCCTTTCGTGTTTCTTCTATGCTAGGTGGCAGTAGTATGACACTATCTGCTAGTGGTGCTTCTAGCTGTTCGTTTAACTGGTCGTTGAGTAATTCATCAAAGTACTGAGCCCACCGCGAGAGGACCTCTAGCTGGTTACTAACCAGATCTCCATCCTTGTTGCGACAGCAGGTTACCTTAGGTACAACGTTGTTTCGGTAACCTGCTATCGCTTGGTAAAACTTTCGTGTCGGTCCGTACGCCTCTCTGGTTTGCTCGAGTTCTCGCATGTTTTGCTCTTCCAAAGCATGCTTCTTGGAGCGGTGAACTCGTTTCTCTTCGCGTCTGAGCCATGAATATTCCTCTGCGCATGCCCGCGTTCTATGCCGTTGCTGCATTGCTCGGTATGCAGTATTCTTATGTTTGGTCACTTGTCTGCATTCATCGTCGATCCAGCCAGATTTGGTGTTGCCACGACGTGGTGGGAGTATATTTCTTGCACAGTTTATTATTTTTGTTTTTAGATCGTTCCACCTCTCGCTCGTAGTTTCATAACTGTTTTTTGGTAGTAGAGACTCGTCTAAAGCGGCTTTGAATTCCTGTTGGACAGTAATGTCCCTTAGAGAGTCCGTGTTGAGCCAAAAAAAAAAATTAAAATTAACCAGAGTCGTTAAAAATTGCTAGAATTTGGCATCGCGATCGAATTGAGTTCATTTGTTAATTTTAACGACTAGTCATATGCCACCGTTAAACAAACGACTGTCAAGAGCGTATGCGATGCAAATTAACAGTCGTTTAATTATAGTGCTCGATTTTTTTACCCGTGTTTGCCTATATGCGATATCGAGCAGTCGTTAACTGTTTTGACGCTCGTTTATTTTAACAGAAATGAAGAACAAATGAACTCGGTTAAACCAAAATGAACTTTAAACGTCTATTAAAATGTGTTCATTTATTCGCGATGCCGGCTATGGGCTGTGAAATATGTTTGCAGTTTGAGTTGGAGAAGTTTTCGATCGCTTTGCGCAGCGGGAATGAAAGATAAATCGATCATTATAATTGTGAACAAAACTACCCGCTGCACAAAGCGATCGAATACTTCTCAACCTCTCGCTCAATGTAGCTAGAGAACAAGAACCAATAATGATAAAGCGAGGTGAAAGGATGGGGAAGAGGGGAAGGAGGAGAGAAAAAGAACGTGGGTGTGAACTATGTTTTGGCCTTTATCATTTTTGCGCCAACACGGTCGCGTACCGGAGGTTTTTTGTCAGAAAGAGATAAACACATACAGTGCGCTCTCTCGAACGATCGTAAACGCTTCAATCGATCAAGAACATCGATCGGTTCTTCGGACGTTTCTGCTCGCTTTCTCGATCGGTTTCGGCGGAAAGCGAGCTACAAACCGAGCTCGAAAACTGCTCGATTTTGTTGTGCGGGTAGTAATATTTCAAACTTACCAATCAGGAAGATATTTTATGTTAAATGGCGACTCTGTTTCACCTGCTTTGATCTTCACTTCAAGCCCGATTCACCTGCTTTGATCTGTTATCAGGAGCTTTGGTAATGAAATAGCCAGGTGTGATGGAAAATAATAGAAGAATAAACAAACATTAAAAGATTAAGTAACAATAAAACGGCATTTACATCTGCGTTGACATCTGTCACAATTAACTAAACCACTTTTCTATTAACACTTAATGATTTTCGCTGCATCTTCTCTCACCAATCCTTCCCAAATGAACTTTGCATTCGTTCTGGCGATGAGTTTCGAACGTTCACAACACAGCGCGAGAGCGAAGAACACAAACCATATGGTCAGAATAAAGTATAAAGGAATTTATTTTACTTCAAATGAATTGATTTTATTCTGATTTACATTTCAACTATTGTTATCAGCCTAGTTGTTAACGTTAAAATTTTGATGAAGTGAAAACATCATTACCAGATAAATGAAACGATAATCGACATCACACATACAACAACTGTTCAACGAGCGACAAAGAAGGAAGACTCTAGCAGAATATTATAGTTGCTTGAAAAAAAATCGAAACAAAAATCAGATCAATAACCGCATCTGCGGAAGAATATAAAAAATGTATACCGGCAGTACACCATTTGATCGGTGTCATTACACTCATACGCTTTATCGATGGTCTCGAAGAAACATTATCGTCATATGTTAGGAGTTGTAAACCAAACAAATTAGACGAAGCTTATTCGGTATCCATCGAATACACAAACGCGTCGTATCGAAAAAAAACTAGATCACACTAACACAGATGAGCGGGGAAGGAAGAAATACGATAACGAAACGCCGTCAACTTCGTACGCTGTTCGGAAAAATAATCAAAGCGATAAGCCTTAGTCAGATAAATCAAATTAACACTACGAAAACCGACGAATCCAATTAGCGCGTGGACACGGAGGTGACCAAATGTTGAAAAAAAATTCAACTTTGTCAAAATTGCTTGTCACCTGCAAAACGAGCTTTTCTCCTGGCCGCACCAAAAACATACACAAGAGCGACAAAAAGCTCCAACATCTGAATATCATCGATATTTTGTTTAAGAAGCATGAAATAAGTACATAAATCAATTAGAATCATGCATTTTAATTTTATTATCATATCAATGGGTCACAACTGCGCCAAATAGCTGTTTGTTTACGCTTTTTTGCGAACGTCAAATTTTGTGCTGTTGGAAGAGAAACACTTGCTGTTTGATGCGTTTGCCAGAGGAATGAAAGATAAATCGAGCATTAGAATGGTGAACAAAACTAGGACTATTTAAAACTTACCGATCACGAAGATATTTGAATTTAAACGGCACCATGTAAGCCCGATTCACCTGCTTTGATCTGTTATCAGGTGCTTTCGTAATGAAATAGCTAGGTGTGATGGAAAATAATAGAAGAATAATCAAACATTAAAAGCAGTACGATTATTAGAACACAAACATCATTTGGAAGCTACTTCTTCTTATGCATGCACTTACCCGTAGATCATGTAACAAAACATACTGCATTTACGCCTGCGTTGACATCTTTCACGATTAACTTAACCACTTTTCTATTCACATTTAATAATTTTCGCATCTACCGGCACCAATCCTTCCCAAATGAAATTTGCATTCGTTCTGGCGATGAGTTTCGAACGATCACAACACAGCGCGAGAGTGAAGAACACAAAGTAAATGGCACTATGTACAAATGTTGATCATATGGTCATAATAAAGTATAATCGAATTTATTTTACTTCAAATGAATTGATTTTATTCTGATTTACATTTAAAATATTGTTATCAGCCTAGTTGTTTACGTTTAAAATTTTGATGAAGTGAAAACATCATTACCAGATAAATGAAACGACAATCGACGCATTTTGACCATATCGAATTATGATCGTCTTTACACATAGTGTCATCTCTTGCGCTTCAGGGTCTCACGCTCAGAGCAAAAATTCTCCCATCTTCGCAACGGTGGGAGCGATAGGTTATGGAGGGCTGGAGGAGTGCGAGTGTGTGTCTCATGCACACAGCGAAATTTTGATCAACACCTCGATGGTGGGAGCGTTTTTCCATGGGATGGGGTAGTGGAGTGCGAGTGTGTCGCATGATTCCTTTAAAACTAAGGCCAGGGGTAGCGAGAGGCATTAAAATGAGTTACTCTTTGCCAAGCGGGTTTACACTACCACTGCTAGGATGTTTGGAATTACCCGTTTTCAGAACAAAAGGTGTAGGTTTGCTCTTAATAAACCCATTAAAATTTTCAGTTATTTTTTTCGTTTGTTCCGAATTCCGGAACTTGCACAAAAACGAGTAGGCTGTTTCTAAATCTTCTGCCTTCGCAGGTTGCACATATCCAAAGTATTGCTTACTGAGCCCTTTTATGAATGCTGCTAAACACTCCTGGTCTATAAAATCGGTAATCACTTGCCAACTGTTGCGATACAAATCTTTTTGTTTCACTAACGCTTTCATATTATGTGCAATCTCTTTTGTTCGCGTATAGTATACTTGTATGGATTCATCCATCTTCATGGTCCAAAGCTGCGTTTGATAAGTAGCCATGTCTCTCTTGTCGCCAAACGTCAAATTTTCGACAATCTCTTCAAATCTGGTCAGATTGCCGTTAACACAAAAAGTGTAGCGTGCCTTGCCTTCTATTTTATTTATTACGGCCTGAACATACATTTCGTAAACTTGCACGGAGACAATTGGTTTAAACATATTTAATATTTTTGCGCAGTGGCAATCCATGATATTAAATGTTTCTTATTACTATCAATCGTTGGGATGGTTTTCAAAGGATCTGGTAACCTAAACATATCATTTTCGAATCTAACCGAAGGTTCGGTAGGATTAAAACTATTGTGTTGTTGTTGCTGCTGCTGCAGCATTTGAGAAAGTTCGCCATTTTGTTGTTGAAGCACGGTTAAACGGTTCCATGGCTGCAAAATTCCCTATGAGAGTTTGCAAGTCGACTTGATTCATTTTTCGATCACACGAAAGAGCTTTCACTTTTGGGAAAGGATTAAATCTAGGCTTAAACGTTTAACAAAACAGCTTAGCTCAAATGGGAAATAGATACGGTGTTAATTCTCTAGATTAAAATCCGCTAAGTGTTTGATGTTTTTTTTTCTATTTACCTGGGTACCATCATTCCGTGAGTGGCTGTCAAAGCGATAAGACGTGTTGATAACGCTCCAAGTGTTTTTTTTCAAGAAGTGATGTCGGTATCTCGGAAAACATTCGCGACAGACAAAGAGAGCGAAATTTACAGGCGAGGGGCATGTAGAAACAGGGGGAAGGGGTTCGGTCGATTTTGTATTGTCCGCCATAGTCGAGCGGAAGCGATTTTTTTCCGAATTGAGAGTAAGCGCGCGCAGCGCTCTCTCGTTTGCCTTCAAATTACATGGGGCGCTCTCGCGATACAAAACAGCTGATCAGCTGATACCCCCTCCCTCCCGTTTCTATCCTCTCGCGTTGCGCTGGATGCGCGGATCAGCTGTTCTTGCTCTCTCGCGTCCCTACTAGCAATGAGAATGTAAAAGTGTGCGTCTTTCAGGCGAGGGGCATGTAGAAGCAGGGGGAGACGGTTGGAAATACGCGGAATTACGCGGCGGCGAGAGCGTGTTTTGCTTTCTACACAGTTTTTGCACTCACACAATCACACATGTGTGAATGTGTGCGTTCACTTTCAGCCAGCGCACTCAGTTTGGTTTTCTCGCAGCGGCTTGCTGGTGTCGGTGTCTCGCTCGCACTAGTGCAGCGAGTGTTCCTCGTGCGTTCCCTTTCTTGCTACCACACAAAATCGTCAGTACAGTTCAAGTCTTCGCAGCGTGAGGCAGCGCGCGTTTTAGCCTAAGTCCCGGGCGCTCGATGTAATTTGAAGTGAAGTGTTGAAGTGTTATTTATTTCAATTCACATTATTACGGCCTCGGTCGTATTTTCAAGTGTTGAAGTGTTGTGCGCATTGAAATAAAGCAGCGTTAATCTTTCATAATTCAACATGAATATGTAAATTATGCTGCTTTATTTCAATGCTTTTTTTACAGTATTCAACATACACAACATACAGGCAGTAAGGCGGGTGCTTGAAGTGACGATTTTTTTAATTATTTATAATAAAAAATATGTGTGGTTTTGTGACAAGATTGTGGTTAGCGATGTGTGGAACTGTGCCTTAAGTTTCAATAAAGTGTTAAAATATCAAACGAGTTTGATGTGTTTAAGTTTTATTTCGATGCATGCGATTTTATTACGCTGCAAATCAAAGTGAACGAAAGCGCACAGCGCACAACGCGTAACGAAAGAAACGGGGGGGAGGGGTTGTCCAGCGCTACGCGCAAAGTGCGGCAACAGCGCAGCGCAAACCGAAAAGAACGCACGGGAGGGGGTGTTCAGCGCAGCGCGCAAGTGCGGCAACAGCGCAGTGCAAACCGAAAGAAACGCGAGAGAGCAAGAACAGCTGATCCGCGCATCCAGCGCAGCGCGAGAGGAAAAAAACGGGAGGGAGGGGTATCAGCTGATCAGCTGTTTTGTATCGCGAGAGCGCCCCGTGTAATTTGAAGGCATGCGAGAGAGCGCTGCGCGCGCTCACTCTCAATTCGGAAAAAAATCACTGCGCCTCGACTATGGCGGCCAATACAAAATCGACCGAACCCCTTCCCCCTGTTTCTACATGCCCCTCGCCTGTAAATTTCGCTCTCTTTGTCTGTAGGGGTTTCTTTCGGTTTGCGCTGCGCTGTTGCCGCACTTGCGCGCTGCGCTGAACACCCCCTCCCCCTCGTTTCTTTCGTTGCGCGTTGTGCGCTTTCGTTCACATAGATTTGCTGCGTAAAATCGCATGCATCGAAATCAAACTTAAACTCATCAAACTTGGTTTATATTTCAACACTTTATTGCAACTAAAGGCACAGTTCCATGCAAAGCTAACCACAATCTTGTCACAAAATCACACATATTTTTTATTATAAATAATTTAAAAAAATCGTCACTTCAAGCACCCGCTTTACTGCCTGTATGTTGTTCATGTTGAATACTGTAAAAAAAGCATTGAAATAAAGCAACATAATTTACATATTCATGTTGAATTATGAAAGATTAACGCTGCTTTATTTCAATGCGCACAACACTTTATCAATAGAAAATACGGCCGAGGCCGTAATAATGTGAATTGAAATAAACAACACTTCAACACTTCACTTCAAATTACATCGAGCGCCCGGGACTTAGGCTAAAACGCGCGCGGCCTCACACTGCGAAGGCTTGAACTGTTCTGACGATTTTGTGTGGTAGCAAGCAACCCACCGGGCACCAGCACTCAGAGATCGCTTGAATACGCGCTTGAAAAAGAACTTGAGTTGGCGAAATTATTCAAGTGATCCGTCGGGTCCCGAAGCCGAAGCAAACCCGAAGCCGAAGCAAAACCCGAACGGGGGTCTGCACGAACCTTCGTTTAATTAGTCCCCTCCCCCTTTTTTGCCAGGATTTCTTTCCGAAATGATACAGTGCACACCATTATATTATCGTAATTCGATTTATTGAATATCGAACCAACTTAGAATACAAAAAAAACACAACACTTGCACAACAATCACTGCACTTAATTCTAAATCAACGCACATAATTTAAAAAAAAAACACTTTTTACACTCGCACAGTAAAAAAAAAACAAATTCAGCACAGTACTTTCTGCTCCTCATCGCTGTTGCTCCTGGTTTTTCTCGCTGCACTGTACGGGCCACTGCTCCAACACTACGACACAGCCACAGGTTTTTGTTGTCTCCGTTCGCCGTCAAACACACATGAAATGGAAAAAAAATGATATTAATTAGAAGGGGGGATGTTGGTTGATAATTTTAATCACTTTTACTTACCTCAAATTAAACAAAACTCCATTTTTTACGGGGTTTATCCGCCAAGCGCTGAAACACCATACAAGCACCAACCTCACTCAACTGAAAGTGAAGCCTACTGCGTGAATGTGTGTATGCGCTTCTGCCAAGCCAACCGCGCCGTACTGCGTGTGTAGCCAAGTGCGTGTGTGTGTATATTTGCACCACTGGACACAGAACACAAATCTCACCGCACAGCAGAGCGTGTGTCGCCAAGTGTATGCATGTGTGTATTTGCACCACTGAATTCTGAACGTCCACCACACAGCGTGTATCGCCAAGTGCGTGGCTGTGTGTAGTATCACCGTGGACTGCAGGAAACTACCTGCACAGAGCGCTGGTGTGGCCAAATGTGTGCATGTGTGTACTTGCTCCACTGAAAGCCGGTATCGCACCAGATTTCGGGTGTCGCCTTGTGCGTGTGTGTGTTATTGTCACAGCACACTCGTTCGTCATTTTTTTTTCGTTTTTTCGCTTGAGCCACTCGATTTCGTTCTTCGCTGATTTTGGCAGCGCACGAAGGGGGTTCGGTTTCAACTTCCAACAACAACAACCACACGAGGGAGCTCGTGGATACTTACGAATGGAAAATCACTCAAATTAGAGCGAGAGACAGATAGAAAAAACGAAAGGTCAATATAAAATCTTCGGCTTTTGACTGTTGGGAAGGGAACGCACGAGGAACACTCGCTGCATTAGTGCGAGCGAGACACCGACACCAGCAAGCCGCTGCGAGAAAACCAAACTGAGCGCGCTGGCTGAAAGTGAACGCACACATTCACACATGTGTGATTGTGTGAGTGCGAAAACTGTGTAGAAAGCAAAACACGCTCTCGCCGCCGCGTAATTCCGCGTATTTCCAACCGTCTCCCCCTGCTTCTACATGCCCCTCGCCTGAAAGACGCACACTTTTACATTCTCATTGCTAGTAGGGCCGTACTTACCGAGAAACTGGGAACCCTATCACACAGTTTTCGCACTCACACAATCACACATGTGTGAATGTGTGCGTTCACTTTCAGCCAGCGCGCTCAGTTTGGTTTTCTCGCAGCGGCTTGCTGGTGTCGGTGTCTCGCTCGCACTAATGCAGCGAGTGTTCCTCGTGCGTTCCCTTTCTTGCTACCACACAAAATCGTCAGTACAGTTCAAGCCTTCGCAGTGTGAGGCCGCGCGCGTTTTAGCCTAAGTCCCGGGCGCTCGATGTAATTTGAAGTGAAGTGTTGAAGTGTTGTTTATTTCAATTCACATTATTACGGCCTCGGCCGTATTTTCTATTGATAAAGTGTTGTGCGCATTGAAATAAAGCAGCGTTAATCTTTCATAATTCAACATGAATATGTAAATTATGTTGCTTTATTTCAATGCTTTTTTTACAGTATTCAACATGAATATGTAAATTATGTTGCTTTATTTCAATGCTTTTTTTACAGTATTCAACATGAACAACATACAGGCAGTAAAGCGGGTGCTTGAAGTGACGATTTTTTTAAATTATTTATAATAAAAACTATGTGTGGTTTTGTGGCAAGATTGTGGTTAGCGATGTGTGGAACGGTGCCTTAAGTTTCAATAAAGTGTAAAAATATCAAACGAGTTTGATGTAATTAAATTTATTTCGATGCATGCGATTTTATTACGCAGCAAATCAAAGTGAACGAAAGCGCACAGCGCACAACGCGTAACGAAAGAAACGAGGGGGAGGGGGTGTTCAGCGCAGCGCGCAAGTGCGGCAACAGCGCAGCGCAAACCGAAAGAAACGCGAGAGAGCAAGAACAGTTGATCCGCGCATCCAGCGCAGCACGAGAGGAAAAAAACGGGAGGGAGGGGGTATCAGCTGATCAGCTGTTTTGTATCGCGAGAGCGCCCCATGTAATTTGAAGGCATGGGACCCTACTAGCAATGAGAATGTAAAAGTGTGCGTCTTTCAGGCGAGGGGCATGTAGAAGCAGGGGGAGACGGTTGGAAATACGCGGAATTACGCGGCGGCGAGAGCGTGTTTTGCTTTCTACACAGTTTTCGCACTCACACAATCACACATGTGTGAATGTGTGCGTTCACTTTCAGCCAGCGCGCTCAGTTTGGTTTTCTCGCAGCGGCTTGCTGGTGTCGGTGTCTCGCTCGCACTAGTGCAGCGAGTGTTCCTCGTGCGTTCCCTTTCTTGCTACCACACAAAATCGTCAGTACAGTTCAAGCCTTCGCAGTGTGAGGCCGCGCGCGTTTTAGCCTAAGTCCCGGGCGCTCGATGTAATTTGAAGTGAAGTGTTGAAGTGTTGTTTATTTCAATTCACATTATTACGGCCTCGGCCGTATTTTCAATTGATGAAGTGTTGTGCGCATTGAAATAAAGCAGCGTTAATCTTTCATAATTCAACATGAATATGTAAATTATGCTGCTTTATTACAATGCTTTTTTTACAGTATTCAACATACACAACATACAGGCAGTAAGGCGGGTGCTTGAAGTGACGATTTTTTTAAATTATTTATAATAAAAAATATGTGTGGTTTTGTGGCAAGATTGTGGTTAGCGATGTGTGGAACTGTGCCTTAAGTTTCAATAAAGTGTTAAAATATCAAACGAGTTTGATGTAATTAAATTTATTTCGATGCATGCGATTTTATTACGCAGCAAATCAAAGTGAACGAAAGCGCACAGCGCACAACGCGCAACGAAAGAAACGAGGGGGAGGGGGTGTTCAGCGCAGCGCGCAAGTGCGGCAACAGCGCAGCGCAAACCGAAAGAAACGCGAGAGAGCAAGAACAGCTGATCCGCGCTCCAGCGCAGCGCGAGAGGAAAAAAACGGGAGGGAGGAGGTATCAGCTGATCAGCTGTTTTGTATCGCGAGAGCGCCCCATGTAATTTGAAGGCAAACGAGAGAGCGCTGCGCGCGCTTACTCTCAATTCGGAAAAAAATCGCTTCCGCTCGACTATGGCGGACAATACAACTTCGACCGAACCCCTTCCCCCTGTTTCTACATGCCCCTCGCCTGTAAATTTCGCTCTCTTTGTCTGTCGGGGATAGAGCGCTGCGCGCGCTCACTCTCAATTCGGAAAAAAATCGCTTCCGCTCGACTATGGCGGCCAATACAAAATCGACCGAACCCCTTCCCCCTGTTTATACATGCCCCTCGCCTGTAAATTTCGCTCTCTTTGTCTGAGAAGGGGGGTGAAGTGCGTGAGATTCGTGAAGGAACCTGTAGTCACACATACCCGTGCAAAGGCCTTCCCGATGGCAACAGATAGGTGACGATGGTTTTAGAGAAACCTATACCATCGCACATAACTATACACGGAGAATATACGTACGTAACGTATCGAGGCCAAATCAGAACATGTCGAAGCTGCGGAAAAGCGCAGCATAATGGGAAGACATGTTCTGATAATAGAAAAGTATATAAGAACGGTAAGTAACGTTTGCCGGTCTCGTAGTACAGTCGTCAACTCGTACGACTTAACAACATGCCCGTTATGGGTTCAATCCCCAAATAGACCGCGCCGCCATACGTAGGACTGACTATCCTGCTATGGGGGGGAATCAATTAGTCACTGAAAGCCAAAGCCCACAAGTGGGTACAGGCAGGCCTTGACCGACATCGGTTGTTGAGCCAAAGAAGAAGAAGTAACGTTCATGATCGACTTACAAATCACACCAGCGAGCCAGTGCAAAATAAGCCCGAAACTTCCGCGGCTCTTATAAAAAATCCGACAACCGTACCAACACCCACCACACCGGTGTCACTAACATCAACGTCGCTGTTGGCGCCAACGTTGTCACTCAGACCAACGTCGCCCTTAGTGTTATTACAAAAACTGCCTAGTACGACAGGGCCCACAGTAGCGCTAGCCAAACCTGCTGCTTCGACATCTGTCGTGGAATTTAAGGCTCCACCGGCACACACCGTCACCTAATCTCTTCCTTACCAATAGCGCACTAACTAGTGCGGCTATTGTAAGTAAAAGAAGGACAGACGATGCATCCGACAGCGACGATGCATTCGCTAACAAGTGTACACAAACGCAAGCCTGGACGACCACCAAAGAACAAAAACAGACGCGCGATTAGCGTATGAATTACCACAAAATAGTAGTGAGAACTTAATGATAAAAATATTCCAGTGGAACTGCAGAAGTGTCCTGCATAAAAATGTTGAATGCAATGCAATCTGAGCAGGACATTGACTCTTTCGTTTTGTGTGAAACCTGGTTAGCCAAAACTGAGGATTTTTTTCTTTCTGGATTTAAAATAACCAGATCAGGGCGAGATGATGGTATGGGTGGAGGCGTACTGGTGGGTGTTAAAAAACCCCATTCCTTTTATAAACTCTCATTTCCTGCTATGAATTTGATCGAAGCGACTGCGATTCAAGCCAAAATAAAAGGTGAAGATATTTGTTTGGTATCGATTTACATAAAACCATTAACCAAAATAAATGAAAAAAAATTGTATTAGAAATGAATTAGAACATCTTGCTAAAATTTTACCAGCCCTTTTTGCAAATTTGGGTGACTTTAACGACGCCCGTGGTGAAATAATCCGTAACTTCTGTGATGATTTTCAACTATCTATTTTGAATACTGGTGAAGCAACTCGAATCTCCAAACCCCTGGCAAGGCCAAGCGGCTTAGATATTTCCATAGTTTCCGCAACACTCGCTTTAGGTTGCACCTGGAAGGTCATTCAAGACCCTCAAGGCTCCGATCACCTACCAACATTGACAAAAATGTTTAGAGGTAATAGTACGGAAAATAATTTAGATTTGAAACACGACCTTACACGCAACATAGACTGGCACAAATATGGGGAGCTTATTAAAAAATCATTTGTCTCATACGATACAAATAACCCAATGGAAAAATATGAAAAAAAAATTGCAGATTCCATCCTCCAGTGCGCTTTAGAATCCCAAACAAAAACTAACACTAGTAAAAATAAAAAAGCAAACCTCCTACGATATTGTGGGATACCGAGTGCAGCGAGATGCACAAGAAAAAATCCTTAGCTTTTAAAGAATATAGTCGGGTAGGTTCCACGTCACTGTAAGAAAGATACCAAACTTTAGAAAAAGCTTGCAAAAACCTACTGAAAGCTAAGAAAAGAGGGTATTGGAGGAGATTTATTAACAGTCTCACCTCATCGACATCCATGCGTGAATTATGGACCACAGCCAAACGAATGAGAAATAGCACAATAACCAACGAGAGTGAAAAGTTGGATGGGTCTTGGCTAGGCCCATTCGCCCAAAAAATTTGTAAAGATTTTGCTCCACCCTCAGAGTTTTCTCAAACCTCTCCTGGCTCACATCCTGAACTTGATACTTTATTCACAATGAATGAATTTAAATTAGCATTGAACAAAATACACAACACCTCACCTGGGTTGGATCACATAAAGGGAAAACTGCTTAAAAATTTACCAGACTTTGCCAAAGAACAGTTACTCGAACTATTTAACAAATTTTTAGAAAATAATATTGTTCCCCCTTGCTGGCGAGAAATAAAAGTAATAAAACAAAACAGCACGTCAACAGACTCACCAACTCACCGGCCCATCGATATGTTATCCTGCTTAAGGAAACTGTTCGAAAGCATGATATTGCTAGGTTAGACAGCTGGCTGGAAAACAACCAGTTGCTATCCAAAACACAATATGGCTTCCGTAAAGGGAAGGGCTGCAATGACTGTCTTACATTACTTACAACAGACATTCAGTTAGCCTTCGGTCGTAAACATGATATGACATCCATATTTCTTGATGTTAAAGGAGCTTTTGACTCCGTATGTATAGAAATATTATGTCAAGAATTAGAAAAAGCCGGTATTCCTCCGAAACTCAATAATATATATTACACATTACTGTCTAAAAAAATAATGCACTTCAACAACAATTTTCTAAATTTTAACAGGACAAATTACTACGGGCTACCTCAAGACTCTTGTCTTAGTCCTTTGCTTTATAACTTTTACGTGAGAGATATTGACTAGTGCCTTGTAAACGGTTGTACTCTTCGACAGTTGGCAGATGATGCTGTAGTATCTTTTGCTAGCCCCGACAGTGCCAAAATGGAAGCTTCATTGCAAAAAACATAAATAACTTAACAACCTGGTCAACAAACTTGGGGAAAAAACAAAACTTGTAGTCTTTTCAAAGAAACATCACCCTCCTGCTCCTAGGATATCATTGAAGGACAAGAGAATAGAAAATGTCAACACATTTAAATATCTTGGAGTTGGGTTCGATCGCAAATGCCTTTGGAGAAGACACATACAATACTTAGTAACAAAGTGTAGCAAAAGGATAAACTTCCTCAGAACGATTACCGGTACGTGGTAGGGAGCACATCCCAGAGATTTACTGCAGCTGTACAAATCAACAATCCTATCTTCCCTTGAGTATGGCTGCATATGTTTTCACTGGGCAGCTAGTACACATGTCCACCGGCTCAGGCGAATTCAATATCGATGCTTGCGTATCTCGCTGGGATGCATGCTTTCTACACACACCATGTCCCTCGAGGTGATGGCTGGGATCATGCCACTGGACATGCGATTTAAATAGCTATCTCTAAGAATCCTGATTAAGAACTCCGCCTGCACCTCAAATAGCCTGTTTATAAAAAAAACTTCATAGAACTGCAAGATTTGGATTATAATTCAAAAATACTACAAATATGGAACGATTACTTGACTTTGGGCATAAAACCGCTGCTAACTAACACCCCACCTCCGATCAGTCATCAGACAAATTTGCCAGACGAATTCCTATCAATTGACATCTCAATGACATATTCAAGGAAGATATTCACCAAGAACACTCTACCGGAAATAGCTCCAAAACTATTCGGAGAGCGTTTTGGGAATGTAAACTTGAATAATGAGTAGGGGAAGGTAGATAAAGACGGACACTGCGGGTAAGATGGACACTTCTTATAAATGCATCAAAATGGTAATTTTTAAAAAAATCAACAATGCAGCATCCTAACTTAAAGTTAAACAACACATTTGAGAATATTTTTGGCACAATATATGCAAAATTGGTAAAATCCACGAACAAAATAATTTTTCAATCATGTGCACCCTTGTGGATCTAATTTGACTCCTAACAGCTAGAAGCACCATGCACTGTATTTGTTGCGGAACTTGCTGCTATCGTCTGTGCGCTAGAAGACATCGCTTCTAGACAAACAGATAGATACGAAATTTTCACAGATAGCCTCAGTGCCATCGAAGCCATTAGGTCTCAATCAATTGAACACTCAAACTATTTTTATCGGAAGATAAAAATATGTTTGCGTTTTCTCTCTCTGATAGAGGCTTCAAGATAACCATAGCCTGGATTCCTGCTCACAGTGCAATAGCTGGCAACGAACACGCTGAAAGACTGGCAAAAGCGGGATCGAACTCGATCGAAATACTCAGTCGGCCTATATATCCGCAAGAAGTGCTTATGGTACCAAGGCATTACTGTATAGAAAAGTGGCAACAATACTGGAGTGAAGATGCTCTTGGTCGCCATCGTCATTCCATATTACCGAATGTTAATATACACCCATGGTTTAGAGGCTTGAAGGTTGGACGTTCTTTTATCAGGGCTATGTCAAGACTGATTTCAAATCACTATGGGTTAAACGCTCATCTCATCATGACGTTGACCACTTACTGTGGTCGTGTCAAACGTACGAAAATTGTAGGTATCAACTCCTTCATCAGTGAAGACTCTAAAAAAGACACCACTCATCCCAGTTCGAGACCTATAAGCTATGTTAGATATAGATTATCTTAAAATTATCCACACGTTTATGCAAAATAATAATATTTCCACATAATCATTACATTTCACACACATCCACACAATAAATACAGCTTACAACAGACAGGTTTTTTTTAGTTTAACAAAATACACTTCCTCGAAAGGGGTTAATACGGCAAGGCCGTAATAAAAAAATAAAAAAATAAACAAACAAACAAATACCTGGGTACCACCACAAATCGTCCATGTATCGGGAGATGGTAAAAACCGGATGATGCCACAAAATAAACGGCAGGACACTGCACTAATCACTTAAAGTGAAGAAGAAAAAAACGCACTTAGGAATGGCCCGAACGGTTGCGCCAGTTATGGATAAAACGATAGCAATTTGTATTGATGGAATAATCCGAACACAAGTACCTCTGATTTGCAACTGACCCGCCGTCAGTGTATTAGGATCAGCCGCGCACGCATCTAATGATGTTCACATCCACTATCATAATCCTAATGTGTCGCTCGACGAGGATGGTAACTGTGACTGTGAGGATGGCGTACATGTATGCGTGCAATCCTACAGTGCACCGACGTGAAAAACTTAGGCAATTCCCCAGCCAAGGGCAGGTGTGCCTCATGTTCATATCTGAAGATCAAAATAGATAATTAAATTTAATGTATGGTTCGTAACGCCTAACTTATCTATGTTTCATTCTTCGTACGTGATTTACGTTTCTTACAGAATTTGTGCCCACAATGCACCTCACAATCAATAGTGCACCCTCACTCAGCAATGGTAACGGTGCTACTGTTAGTGCAGGAAATATTGGTAATGGAAACAACGGTTCATCGACTGGAAATAGTGGCGGCTCTGCTGGCAGTGGTGGAAGTCTAAATGTATGTGCTCAAAATGGCAACAGTCACTCTGGACAACATGAAAGCCCAGGCAATGGAGGTTCAGGCAGCGGTGCAAATACAGGCAGATCCAGTAATAATGGCAATGGCACCAACGGCAGAGGAGTTGGCGAAACTGGAAACGTTAGCGGTACCGCGACCAATGGCAATGGATCGAGCACGGGTGCCGGCAGCGAAAGTGGCCCACCGTCGGCGGCCAGCATCTTGAACGATACTTACACCAAAATGACATCAGATATCCTTGCGGAGCGGACGTTGGGCGACTTTCTGTCCGAGCACCCGGGCGAGCTTATCCGAACCGGGAGTCCTCTGTTTGTGTGCACTGTGCTGCCCCCGCACTGGCGCTCGAATAAAACACTTCCGGTTGCGTTCAAGGTCGTCGCTCTCGGTGACGTCGGTGATGGTACGATGGTAACGGTGCGAGCCGGCAACGATGAAAACTATTGCGCCGAACTGCGTAACTGTACAGCGGTAATGAAGAATCAGGTTGCCAAGTTCAACGATCTGCGATTCGTGGGCCGAAGTGGTCGTGGTGAGTATGCATTCTCATTCATGTTTTATGTATACAGGGTGTTCGAGATAAATTTGACAGTTTCTGAGGGAATAGGAAAGGAATTTTTATCAAATTTATGTTAAATATTAAAAAAAAACAAATTCTACAACGTTTAGCTTACCATGTTTGCCGCATTTTTTAATCGACCCCCCCTCCGCGTCGATGGCCGCCTGCACCCGCTTCCGGAACCGCGCGCAAGCCCGGACAACCATGTCTCTGGGGATGGCTGCAAACACGGCCTTTATTCTGGCCACCAGCTCCGCTTTGGTATTGCAGGACGCCCTGTTGGTGTCCCGCTCAACTGTGCCCCACACAAAGTAATCCATAGGATTAAGGTCAGGGGAGCTGGGTGGCCAAACGTCAGTGCTGGTGTATCGGTCGAAATTGACAGTGAGCCATTGGCGTGTTTTTACGGCCGTATGGCATGGTGCAGAATCCTGCTGCCAATCGTACGGCCGATCATTGGCCACCGTATTGTTTTTACGGTGTTTTGCGAACACATCGCTGCCTTTCGAATTTCGGCATTCGTATGGCCGGCACGAACCATCATAACACACGTTACGCGCTTGTACAATTCGGACGGGTTCCACATATTTAAGGAGCTAGACAATTTTTACACTTGTTCGCACAACTTTTAGCAATCGAATGACATATCAATCATTTCGATACGTCAACTCAACCCTGAGATATAAACCCAAAGGCCAGGTGTCAAATTTATATCGAACACCCTGTATCTGAGTAGTGATTGATACGAATACGTTTGGTACGTACGGTCGTCAAGTCGCTCAACTTTACATACCCGTCAAGGATACATGCTCTGTATGCAATGTGTTCCCCATACGACGGATTTTATTGTCCTCAATCAAAAAGTCACAGTCAAGCTCATTAGTGGTCCTGAACGACAATAGCTGTTATCCCTAGAAGAAGTTGAGTAAAGCTTGTATGCGGTGATAAGAGATAACCCATTACCCATAAAAGAGGCTAACCAGATGGAGTGGATGAAAAAACGGGATACTTATTAAAAACTACGGCACATCGAATATTTTTAAATTCAGGAACCATTTCCTTCCTTTTTCAAAATTTTATAAACCATCAGCAAAAATCTAATTCTCTTACGATTTTGAAAATTTATAGGGGGAGGTAGGAAAAGACGGACTCTGCGGGTGTTGCACACTGCAACAGGATTCTTTCTTTCAGCCGAAGTATATTGTTTTTATTAAAACAAGCGTTTTTTAAGCATCGATATTTTTATTTGCGAAGCTAAAAATCCGTCGCTTGTAAAAAAAGAACCCAAGCTATCTTGCAAGAAGATGAATCAAAAGCAATGCAAGACCTACGTTATGTGGGACACCCTATGTGAAACATGTGGTTTTCCATTTTCCAATTCAGACCAGGGGACAGGATGGACTATGTGTTCGAAATGCTTCTCTTGGTTCCACTCAGAATGATTTAACATCGTTGAAATATTCTACAGAAACTGTTCTTATGTCCTTTCTTCTTAAATTTTGTGTTCATTGATTATTACCTGAATTTGCAATGCATTAAATGACGTTTGTTAAAAATGTGATATTTTTAATTAGGTTTTCGTTGATTATATTTGTTTTGATTGCTTGCCAAATTATTTGATTGCTAAATTACTTTTTTGTAAAAGGAGTCAAGAAAACAACATATAACGTTAAAGTACTGTAAAACTCTTCAATTTCCAGCGTTTTCTACAGGTGTCCCTTCATGGTGTCCATCTTTCCCATACCAGGTTTTGATCCCATACTTGAACAATTCAAAACCGCACAAAAAAAAATGTTTTTAATTAGTGAAAAAAATATCAAAATGGATAGAAGCTTCAAAATTTCAACACATTTTCATATAAAATATGAGGGTAGCATAAGGGCTGCTACTTTTCATGGTCACTGCATCCATAAATCTCTAGATTTTCAACATTTTAGTTAAAGTGTCCGTCTTTACGGTTACATAATTAATACATGATAAAAGTAATTCAACAATGCAGCTTCCAAACTGAAAGTTATACAATACATTTAATAACATTGTTGATACAAAAATTGCTAAATTCACGACCAAAACACATTTTCAATGGTGTGGTACTTGGTGGATCTAATTTAACTACTGCGGATCTTAAGGTCTGTAACTTGCATTGTTTATATGTTTTAAGTTTTCCTGCGAAGCAATGCGAAGGTATTTGGGGGATAGAGAACTAGAGCAAGAGCTAGTTCATCTCGATTCCACGTAGAACAGTACTCGCCAGCCAAGCTTTCAACATCTCCTCCACTGAATTTCTTCCTACCCCACGGCATGGACGTCTGTCGTCTCGCATAATACCTTTCAGTTGTTTGGTGCGCAAGGCTGGCTTTACAGGGTTTCCTATGATAAATTGGTTCGTCCCATATTTTTCAAGTTTTGTCGCATGATTTATTCACTACAATTCATAGATTATCAGAACATTTTCTAACATTCCATTACCATTTGATGCAAATGATCAAAAAATAATGGAATTCGCTCTATAAATCGTGGGAACGACGCATAACACTAAGAATTCAAACATTTTCGGGAAACAAACATAGAGCATTGGTAACTCTGTATTTGTCGGCTACGTTTACTGCCTGTGAACAGGGTTTTCCAATTGAGTTTAGACTAGCAGCATACTTTTTTGGAATAGTCGCAATAGATTCGTGACTAGCATCCTCTATTTTTGATTGCGAGCAATCGATTACTGACTAGAAGCAATGTAGATTTCAGCAGGCCGGTTGCTGGCGCGGAGTGACCAGATTATTTTTAGAGGTTATTATGTTGTTGGTGTATTGATGGTTCATTTTCTTTCGTGCCGCTGCTGATGAGACCATTCGATGCTCGTGCCAATCGAGGGCGAAGAAGGCTATTTTAAACAAGCGAAGGAGAACGTCTAACACACGACGACTGACGTCTAACTGCTCGGTCGCTTATCGCTGTGCTCCGCGTTTTTCCAAAAATATTTAAGTGTATTTTCTAACGTACCCAGTTAATACTCGTTCAACTGACTACCAAACTGCTTCCTGTTACTGTTGCGCGTTAGTGTGTTATTTCATTGACCCACGACTGTGTATTAACGTTTTTAATCCGGGTTAACGGTGGTGTGATCAAAACCGCACATAATTTCGCGATGGCGGCTATCTGTTTCGCGTGTGCTGTGTCACTGGATGCTGCCGACTGTATCGTCGGCTGTGCGTACTGTGAGGCTACTTTTCACCGCGGTTGTTGCAGGCTGCCTTCCGAGCTGATTGATGCGGTCCTGACTCGCATCGATCTGCACTGGAGCTGCACTGGGTGCACCAATATCCTGAAAAATCCGCGCTGCCGATCAGTCAAAGAGATCGGGGCTCAGGTCGGTTTTCAAGCTGCTCTCACCTCAACTGTTGCGGCTGTGGGGAAGCTTATTGAACCGATTATCGCCGAGGTGCGCAGTGGATTTACTCTACTGCAAAATGCACCCATACCTCAGCTTTGCAATACCGATCCTCGGCCCGTTGCGGGTAGAAAGCGGCGGCGTATCATCGAGGATTCTATGTCCCCTGATGTCAACAAAAACGTAAACATTCGTCAAAATAACATGTTTGCAGCGTCATCGCCAAGCGCGTACACTAACACTACAGTCGGC
Source organism: Anopheles coluzzii (assembly GCF_943734685.1). Lineage (NCBI taxonomy): Eukaryota > Metazoa > Arthropoda > Insecta > Diptera > Culicidae > Anopheles > Anopheles coluzzii. The sequence goes on from NC_064669.1 coordinate 24,669,482, forward strand.
ATCCCACCCTCGTCTACGCTACCGGAAGAACTCATGGGAACCGATTCGCTATCGTCACCGCTTCGAGCAGCGTTTCCCCAGCCGGCCACAGACAGAATATGGATCCGACTATCTCGCTTGTCCACTGCCGTCACCGTGGAGCAAGTGGTCGCTTCTGTGAAACGCCGTTTAGCCACCGATGACGTCCTAGCATACTGCTTGCTGAGGAAGGGAGTCAGTGTTGACAGCGTAAACTGGCTTTCTTTCAAAGTGAGAGTACCGGCTGCCCTTCGTGACGCAGCACTCGCCCCATCGTCCTGGCCTGTCGGTATTGGTGTACGTGAATTTGTACAATCCCGTCAACGAGAGCATGGACACTCATCGTCACCAATCACCATCAAACACCGTTCTCTCACACGCACACCTGTTGTCATCGATCGCCGATCGATGCCTCGCACACCAACATCCACTGTCTATCACGCACCGGCACACGCATCAACTTCACAGGCTCATACACTAACATCACCACAATTGGGAGAACACACGCTGAACGACACTACTCATGGTCCTAATTCAACACTCATTGACGGCCCGCTTTTAATTCGCCGCACTTCCAACACCAACTTACAACAGACCACACTTGACCGTTTCTTTCACGAATAGACGAACCTCTGTTAAGTCTGCACAAACACCTACCTGTTATGTTCCTGCTGCTAATGCGCTTCGCACTGCCCGTTCCACTGCCTCTGTTTACTATCAAAACGTGCGGGGACTGCGCACGAAGGTCGATGAGTTTCGCCTGTCGGTGTTGGAATCCAATTTCGATGTAATAGTGCTTACGGAAACCTGGCTCGATCCTAGTCTACCTTCGGCTTTGCTGTTTGACGATAGCTTCCGAGTCTACCGATGCGATCGTAGTGTTGACAACAGTACATGTTCCCGCGGTGGAGGTGTGTTGATTGCGTGCTCTCAGTCTCTGACGTCACGGGAGCACACAACGGTGCATCCATCGCTTGAGCTAGTGTGCGTTATAATACAACTAGGCAATTCCCGACTATTCATCGTTGCTGCATACCTCCCGCCTAGACTTGCCGCAAATGCTGCCACGCTCCGTGAAATCGAAAATTGCATTCGCTCATTATGCTCAACTATGCATCCCGGAGACGGTTTACTCCTGTTAGGAGACTTCAACCAACCTCTCGTCTCCTGGTCAGCCGCTCAGCATGATCCGGATTTGCCATTTCTGCATTATGAGCCACGTACGCGATCGGCTCTCTCCGCTCTGTTTATGGACGAGATGCATCATAGCGGACTCTTCCAGATCAATGGTCATCTTAACACCAGCGGACGCGTCTTAGACCTGGTGTTTGCAAATAATGCTGTTGCTTCTGTTTGCCTTCCGCTTGAACTTTGCCTCACCCCGCTGTTAGCAATTGACACCTATCACCCGGCGCTTGAGTTGGCCATCCCGCTACCACGAGAGGAATCAGCCGTTCCTGCGCTAACATCACGCCTTGACTACGCGCGGACGGACTTTAACAGGCTCCTGCCGATGATCGCCTCGTTCGCGAATGTCTTCGATTGTTCCCATTACGCCACTCTTGACCTCGCTGTGAAAGATTTTGAGCGGTTCATGTTGCAAGCCCTGAATGAATGCACGCCGGTGAAACGACCTAAACGAGGCCCCCCTTGGGGTGACAGAACGCTGCGCAGGCTCAAAACGGCTAAAGCTGCCGCGTATCGCGATTATTTGTTGCGTAGGTGTCCCGCTGCATTGCGCAACTATAACACTGCGCACTCTCTCTATCGGCGCTATAACAGGTTCCGCTACCTGGGGCACGTACGGCGTACGGTTTTGCGCTGCCGCGGCAATTCACGTGTACTGTGGAACTTCGCAAACAATCGTCGGAAATCCTCTGGTTTTCCTAGCTCCGTCAGTTACAACGGGCGCAACGGCAACAATCCGTCTGCTGTATGTGATATTTTTGCCTCGCGCTTTGCCGCCACCTTCCTTCCAGCTGTAACTGATGAGAGGCAGATAGCCGACGCATTATCAAACGTACCGGTGGATGCTATGGCCCCAAACTTGCCGATCATCGATGAGTATTCAGTCTCGAAAGCGATTGACAGGCTGAAATCTTCGTTTGCTCCAGGGCCTGACGGGATCCCGGCTTCCACGCTTAAGCGTTGTGGCACCACCATCGCGCCTATCCTGGCCTCGATTTTTCGCGACTCGCTGCGTTCGGGCATCTATCCTGCCTGCTGGAAAACTTCGTGGCTTGTTCCAGTGCACAAAAAGGGGGACAAATCAAATGCATGTAATTACCGTGGCATTACATCGCTTTGTGCCTGCGCTAAGGTCTTCGAGCTCCTGGTGTACGAACCTCTCCTCGCAGCTGCCTCGAACTACATTAGCACAGCTCAACATGGATTTGTCCCTCAGCGTTCAACCACCACCAACCTGGTTGAGTTCGTTAGCCTCTGCCACAGGACCATCGATGCCGGCTCGCAGATCGACGCAGTCTACACGGACATCAAGGCTGCCTTCGATAGCGTTCCGCACGCCTTGCTGCTCGCAAAGCTCGAAACGCTTGGTCTGCCTGTGCAGCTGCTGGCCTGGATGCGCTCCTATCTTACTGGTCGCACATACTGCGTGAAGATGGGACCCCATACGTCGCGCCGTATCGATGCTTCTTCTGGGGTGCCGCAGGGGAGTAATCTTGGACCGCTGCTGTTTGTCATTTTCCTGAATGACGTAACACGGTTGCTCCCTCCTGACGGCCACCTACTGTATGCAGACGACGCGAAGCTGTTCCTGCCTATCCGCGACCGGTCAGACCAACTCCGCCTTCAAGCCACTCTAAGTGCCTTCCAGTCATGGTGCTCTTTGAATGGTCTTGAATTGTGCGTCGAGAAGTGTGTTGTCGTTACGTTTGCGAGAAAGCGGTGCCCCTTAGTGTATGACTATGCGTTAAATGGATCTACCATTGGTCGCAAAAGCTGTGTCACGGATCTAGGAGTGCTCCTTGACGAAAAGTTGAGCTTCCACGACCAGCTAGAGCACGTTGTCACTAAGGGTAACCAATTGATCGGCTTACTAAAACAAATAGCACGAGACATCACTGACCCGATTTGCATCAAGACGCTATACTGTGCTTTGGTGCGACCAGTGTTAGAATACGCTTCTGTAGTATGGTGGCCTACAGCTGCTCGTCCCCTAGCTCGTTTAGAGTCGATCCAGCGCAAATTCACGCGGTTCGCTTTGCGCTCCTGGAGTGTCCAACTTGACTATGAGGGACGCTGTGCGTTGCTTGGCATCGAGACGCTGAAGCAGCGGAACTGCAACGCTCAGAGGCTGTTTGTCGCGGGACTTCTTGACAATCGGATCGACTCGCCCGCGCTTCTTTCGAGGCTCAACATGTATGTCCCGCCGAGATCGCTCCGAGCTAGATCGCTACTTGACGTGGAGGAACGCCGCACTCGCTTTGGCTCCTCTGATCCGTTTATTCGTATGTGCCGTGAGTTTAATGTCATTTGTGATCGTCATCAACCTGACATGTCGCGCACCGCATTGTTGAATAGTATTCGTGTCGTGCGACCTTTTACATGTTAATTATGTTACTTAAGACTAAGCGTGACAAATGAATGACCGTAATGTGACTATGTTATAATGAATTAATGTAAATGAATTCGCTTCAAGTGGGCCACTTGCGGTCCGTTGAATTTTAATAAATAAATAACAAATAACAAATAACTAATCTTTTTTTTTTATTCGAACATGTATGATGCTTCTACGACCTTTTAAGCATCATGTAGCAAAGTGTACAGTGGCAATAAAATATTCTTTTTAATGTGCTGAAATCTATCTCGAGTTGTCAGGTCTCGACACACACACGTACACACACAGCGCGGGGAAAGTGACCGTTCACTCTATCATGTCACGATCCCCCACTCCGCCGCTTTGGATGAGGGCTTTTCAGGACTTGAACACCACGTAGCCGGATAGTCAGCCTTTGCTACGGCGGACGTTTTATGCGCGGCTAGAACCCATGACGGGCTTGTTGTTAAGATGTGTGGATTGATGGCCCAAGCGCCTCAGATTAAGCTTAAACGACTGGAAAATTGAATATCCATAGAAAAAATGAAAGCTCCATAGCTTCATTTTATGTTCTTTAACGCATAAATAAATAAGTCCGAACACCAGGATAAAATACGTAAAACACTTTATTACAATAACGGTTTAACAACGCATTAAAACTATACATATAAACACCGATACGCCCGCTAGTCCCTAACGCTCGCGCTCGCACCTATTACAGGGTTTTACAATTGATTGTAGACTTCCTGCACATTTTTTTTTAAATTGTCGCTATTGATTTCTTACCAGCAGTATATAATTTGGGTTGAGTGCTATAGATTTTTGAAAAGGTGCAATTGATTTCAACAGGCCATTTTCTGACAGCTTTACCAGAGGCGCGTTTAGAACCCCCACAGTGAAAGATCGATATGCTGCTGAATCGGTTACTGTTTTTAAATGCCGTCTGTAATTAGTGTAAAGCAATCAATTTGCTATGAAAATCGATTATTTACTTAAATACTGATTTTACATACACATAACGTATGTTGTAGCAACATTTAAAATATAATATTATATAAAATAAAAATATCCACCGGTGTTTTTCAAATTTGAAGATGTGGAACTAGGCACATAAACGCAGATCATGAAAACGGAATCGCGCAATCCGTTAGTTAGATATTCGCTAACCTGCTAGAAAATAGAACAACTTTATGTAGATACAACACCTGTTAGTAGAGTGAGCTGTACTGTTACTGCCGCCACAACAACGTGTTTGAGTGGAAACTGGCGCACTGAGTAACGACGATGGAAAAGTCTAACGTAAGCCTCTGAACGTAAGGTACAGGATGATTCTCACCAATCTCTGCAAGCGGTGTGTCAAAGTTGAGACTAGAAAATGTATGAATTTACCAAACAAAAAAAAAACTAATATCAAATTGACAAAAGATGACCAAAGTCCGTGAACAATTTCCTAAGGAGAATCTGTTTAGTTTCGGCGTCGAGGTGCGGCAACTGATGCATCCATGTTTGCTTAAACAATATAAACAAATACGTGCATTACATGTGTTTGCATGATTTAAAATTGGGACAACGATAGAGTTGAACTAGAACTTCCTACAACAGACCGCTGCTACTACTGCAATCAAATCCCGTCCGGAAGATAAATATTGTTGACGCACCTAAAACCGTTAACATGAGTATGTTGCACATCCACTTTGTTATGAAAAACATACCTATTGGTACACGACGATGCACTGTTGTATCAATGTGATCAATTTTATAGTTCCAACTGCGAACTGTTTGCAACACGTTTGTTTCTATTTTGTGTTTGTGTGTTTTGGTAATCGTGGGGCGGATTGCGCGATTCCGTTTTCATGATCTGCGTTTATGTGCCTAGTTCCACATCTTCAAATTTGAAAAACACCGGTGGATATTTTTATTTTATACAATATTATATTTTAAATGTTGCTACAACATACGTTATGTGTATGTAAAATCAGTATTTAAGTAAATAATCGATTTTCATAGCAAATTGATTGCTTTACACTAATTACAGACGGCATTTAAAAACAGTAACCGATTCAGCAGCATATCGATCTTTCACTGTGGGGGTTCTAAACGCGCCTCTGGTAAAGCTGTCAGAAAATGGCCTGTTGAAATCAATTGCACCTTTTCAAAAATCTATAGCACTTAACCCAAATTATATGCTGCTGGTAAGAAATCAATAGCGACAATTTAAAAAAAATGTGCAGGAAGTCTACAATCAATTGTAAAACCCTGTAACGCTGATGGTCTGCAGTGAAGTGTGTGTGAACGGTCAAACCCCGAGGACATCGTTCCGACCTCGGTCCTTGGAAGAATCGCGATGGCTGCGCCCTTTAGCTGCACGTGGATGTTGATAGCTCTAGCGCCTGAAAGCCATCGCACGTAGCGAGCGGCCCAGAGCACAATGTTGCGCAACGTTTATTCTGTCCACAACACTTCACTTTTTTGCTCAACAGATGGCGTAATACAACCTATCATTATATTACTGTCTTTTTCTTGCAGTGAATTTCGACAAGTTTCATCTAATCATGACCTATATATATCCTTTTAACTTTCCGAGCAAAGATCTATATGAAAGGTCGTGTTGTCAGATACGTGGGTATCAACACCAACAACCATTACTCAAATCTCACTTTGCACCAGCACTGTAGGGTGCCGCGGGGCCATGGGGATTGTCAACGCTCATTTTCTCAAGCACTCATGAGTGCTTTTGAGAAAACCTCGTTCTCAGCGTTTGTCGAATCGGAACAAAATCGGTTTTGAGAATCTTTGAGAATCTTTCAGAAAGTTGACGATGCAGCGATCGGTTAACTGAAATATGGAGAATTGTGCTATTTGTTTATCGGAAATCACTTTGGAAAATGTATTCAATATTTATAATTGAAAACGTTAAATAAAATATGCGATTAAAAACTGTTTTTCTATTTAAAGCTCTAAATACAGCTTGAGTGTCTATATCAGTCTCTCAGGGTGAGAAAAACTGACGACGGCCACGGGCTTGAGTCTGAGAACAAGTTTTGAGTGTTTAAGAAACTTAAATGAGTGTTTGAGAACGTTTTCTCAGCTTGAGAAAGCCCCGTGTCCCCGCGGCCTAGGGTGGTTTCCATTGGAGTTAAGTATTTAAAAAATCGTATCGTCGTTTTAGTTCTAGCGATGCATAACTTCAATGCGAAACCAAACAACAGTACAGAGGAAATGAGAAAGCTCCCCTCCAAGCGATGAAGCTCAACTAGTTGGGGTATCCCACCAACAGATAGCGCCACCAGCTTTTTTGCTATTTTTAGAATGCATGAGTCGTTTGCCGTCTGCTAAACGAAGTCTTTCTATATTCCGTTTAGGTAGAGAGTTTGAGTCGTTAAGAAGCCGTTTAGTGGTCGTTTAGTGGATTTGTGGCACTTGGGGGCGGTGCCGCGGGGCTGCTTCTATCCAGCGGGCAACTTGCATACTGCCACACTGTCTCCCGATGCATACGCTGCAGGCACGGAGAAGGATGCACCTCCACAATAAAAAAAAAAAACACCGCCATGAACAAGCAGCGGACCTAACGGTAGGCGGATTAGGCGGTCGCCGAAGATCTCTTGTCTGTAGTATGCCCTTTGTCTACAAGTGGACAGAGTATTAGCGACAAGAAAAATGGTCGTTGGGGCCCCGTGGCTGGAGAACCATTTAAACCCCCTCGCCATGCCGACAACAATTTTAGTGCCTGTGACCGACGATCGTAGAGGTCCCATGGCAACCCCCTCTCCGCCGGCAATTTAATTATACTGTTCTATCTCCCAACAGCTGTGTGCCAGTACCCCCTCCTCACGGTCTTTAGTAAACATTTACAGGGGCCTCAACTCGTCTTTCCGCCTTTCATGAATACATTACTTTGTTTGATCGATGGATCATAACATTCCAGAATAAAACACATTTGACGAAAGTGTTGCACACACACGCACACTCTCATCCATTGGCAGATGGCTTAGCATATCTGTGTAATCTACACCATACGAAAGCGAAAGCTTAGTGTAACAAAGTTATGCTTAATGCTTAACCCGTTCAGTTCGATGGCAGACCCCAGGGACTTTTCAGTATACCGGTTTCACAATCAGCTTGCATTCTAGATGCCGGCAGAACGGAAAGCTGATGAAAATCATGTTAATGTGAATCATCGTGTTAATGTGAATTAGGGTTCTGGGCGTTGCCACCAACGTGAGCTAGCTATTCCGTAGTCATTTTTACATTGCAACGTATGAACTCATTGCGCTTTTTTGGTTTGATTTGTGAAAATGCATTTTCATCGCCGCAATGTTTGTTAACGGCTTTTTTAAGCGCCACAGCAACTCATGAGTATTGACCACACGTGAGAAAGAGATGGAATGAGAACAGACGACGCCTGACTGCCATTGGCTGCCTGACGCTCCACCAGATCGATACCTGTCACAGCGCGCTCAGGCGAAGGTAGGAAGCGGAGCCAGGAACGGGTAGCTCGACGAGCTGCTTGACAAATTTTCCGTAAGAGTGAAAAAGAAGGCCTGAGAAAATGTGCAAAAGACAATGATTTACCGTTTAAATAGACATAGAGCGACAACGTCTCGCGCGACGAAAAATAGCTCAAAATTTCACTCCGTGTAGATCAAAGTACAGTGGAGCGCTGTTTATCCGGGCTTCTCGGGACTTGACTTCGACCGGATAAGCAAATAACACGGATACAGGGTTTTCCAATTTAGTTTAGACTAGCAGCATACTTTTTTTGAATAGTCGCAATAGATTCTTGACTAGCATCCTCTATTTTTGATTACGAGCAATGGATTATTCACCAGGAGCAATTGATTTCAGCAGGCCGATTGTTGGCGCGGAGTGACCAGATTGTTTTTAGAGGTTATGGGTAGGAAATCTAAAGCAATTTCGGTAATTTTCGGTAAAACAACTTTTTATTCACTCACAAAATTTATTAAATTCTAATTTTACGTTGAACGGTGAATGCTTAGAAAAACATTTGATTTTTGGTTAGAAAAATTGAGTTATAGTGCGCTCAATTGTAAACCGATATTCGATCAAAAATCGATAGAACTACATATGGTAACTCTGAAAAACTTGCCCAATCTAACTTTTGGTTAGGTTATGCCTGTGGGTCCACTACTGCATATTTCAATTTAGCCATTAAGTGCTTTTGTGTTCTATTGTGCATTAATAAAATCAAAACAATAGCACCGAAAACCTATCACATAAAATATATCTGACTTTGTGGATGATATATAGCAATAAAACAAATGCTTTAAACTAATGGGCGAATGAAATTAAATATTATCCACAGATTATTATTCAAGTCGATCTGTCACACCGGATGTTATAAACGCGTCGCTCTTAGGCTGTCATGCAGGGATCTGCTGAAATCAATTGCTCCTAGTGAATAATCCATTGCTCGTAATCAAAAATAGAGGATGCTAGTCAAGAATCTATTGCGACTATTCAAAAAAAAAGTATGCTGCTAGTCTAAACTCAATTGAAAAACCCTGTAATGTTGCGAACGCAACGATAATAGTTCATTCATATACAGTAGAACGTCGATTATCCGGGCAGCTCGGGACCGGACCAAGGTGGATTAAAAATATCAGGTGGTGGATTAGGGCCTTTCGGGGGTCGCCATAGTTGAGGGACTTTATGTCATTTTTGAACCGTTAATCATTGGTTTCCGCACACTAAGCTTAGCAAATAGAACAGATTTCTTTGTTATTATGTGCATTTTTGTGTGTCTATTGATTTTACCGAAAAAATGAGATATATTAACAAAAGATTTGATGATTTGTTTATGCACGAAATTTAAAATCAAGTGAGTATGAGTTCTAATCGCACGTAAATTGTCCATGCGGCTCGTCGATAATAAGGAATCAATGTGAAAATTGAAAAAATAATGGTTTTCTTAATTTTTATCTCCAAAAATGTCGAAAACACAATGAATTATGGAATAAATTCACAAAATAAAACAAAATAACACACTTTAATCCATGTTTTAATGTTTAATAAGAACTCGCAAAGTCCAAAATATATTTTTAAAGAATATTTAATCGAAAAAATTGGGTAGATAAATTATATGAACAAATTTAATAAATGTAAACAAAGTTTGAATCCTGGGGACCTTACGTCAAGTGACGAATTGTCAAAATGCACTAGCGTCCACCACCTGATATTTTTAAATCCACCTTGGACCGGACGGTTGCCGGTTAATCGATTTGCACGGATAATGGTCCAAGAAACGTCAAACGCATATAAAATATATCAAATTCACTAGTTTTATTATTAATTCACATAGAATCAATCGATTAATCGTTAGTAGAATATTATTTTAATCAATGACTGTAGGTTGAACAACTATTCACGAACAAAAATGAATTTCGAAAATACCCCTAGACACTACCGAGCTGCACAAGAAACTATTTACCCAATTGATTATCGCAAACTTTCGCTGTACGTATGATCAGCTGTCAGATTCATGCGCATGGTTAAGCCGCCCGCCGGTATATATATATATATATATATATATATATATATATATATATATATATATATATATATATATATATATATATATATATATATATATATATATATATATATATATATATATATATATATATATATATATATATATATATATATATATATATATATATATATATATATATATATATATATATATATATATATATATATATATATATATATATATATATATATATATATATATATATATATATATATATATAACATTACATAAAACCATGTTCATTAGAAAACCTCATAAGTACACATTTTAAACTTAACGGACAGTCAAGACGAACGTCAGAAAAGAGGGAACAAGGATACGGGTAAAAATCAACTAAAAGCAAGGCGCAGTTTCAAAATAAATAGAAGATCGCACAGCTATAAATTGTTTATAACATGCAGCTGCATAAACACTGTTTCATGAAAACACCAATGAATGAGCATGACTCAACATAGCAGGATGTAACCATAACTAGGGATCGCTAGTTTCGCTACCCTAAACAAACGATTATCAGACATGAAATCTGCATACGCACAACCTGGTGCAATAAAACAATGGGCTAGGATCGCAAGCGATCCATGCATCCATTCACGGCAATAGCATAAACAACCCACGCCCGCGCACGACGAACGATAGAACAGGGTAAATCAATAAAACAAAATAAACAGGCAAAAGGATCGCGGTAAAAAAAACTTCATGCGAAACAAAGAATAGGGCGGGCGAACATTTACATCCTTGGTCCTCGCGGAAAAGAAAGGAGACAAGCGATCCAGGCAAAGATAGCAAAAAGCGTACCCCGGAAAATCGGGTTAACCTAGAAAGTAAAATAGAATATAAGACATTTTTTTCATTGTTAATAAAGGACTTACAAACTAGAACTGAACCAGAGCAGTCGCGTCCGCGTTTCTTTTCCTTCACTAGCTCAAACACGTCTTTGTTAAAAAACACGTTTTCGTGTAGAATTCACTCATGTGAATTATAGGGTAAACGTACCTATAGTGGTGCTAGTACCAATAGTGGTGGTATTGCACTAAAATGCGTCTCATACGATAAATTAACAGTAGTTAAGTTTTATACGATAGTGTGAAATGTTCTCTAGCCTTTAACAAAGGATTTAAAATGAAATGGGGCCATTCCGTTTCTTAGTGACCGAAAAATCCATTATTTTGTAAAAGGTATCAACATTTTTCCAAAATCCTTAGGATTTCATAACGATGCTCATATTTTTGTTAACGTTCTAAATGACCACATAACAACGCAATTAGTATATTAGTTTATTAGTTTTTTAACATAATTGTTATCAAATGATATTGTTTTATTCAAATTCATTGGCTTTTGACCATATTTACGTATTTTTAAGTGTTTTTTACGATAGTGCCATTATAGGTTCACCAAACAGGCATGTTCCTATAGTGGTCCCAGTTCTAAAACCAATAAAAACAGGTAATTTTAGATATTTTCAACGACATTTTTGACTTGTCGTACTGTTTTCATTAAAATAAGCAACAAAAATGAGTTTTCTGTAAGTAATTTACCAAACAAAGGCCATAATTCGCTTATTTGGCTGAGTGAACAATCAACTTCAAATCAAGCAAACTCTTCTGGGTATGGGTGGACGACAGGTACTTCAGTCAATACTTTAAGTACTTTAGTCAATATTTTCATCAACCAAATTCATACATTTTTTACGATCAAATTACGAAAGAAATCATTATTATGGCAGTAATCCTTGCTATTCACACGAAAACAGCTTCAAAACTGAGTTATATTGATATTATACACTGTTTAGAGGCATCCTTGTTTACCACCACTATAGGAACACAATACGACGACTATAAGAACCATACCACCATTATAGGTACAACGAAGCAATCACAAAAATATGTATTTTTTCGTAAATTTGATGTGTTTCATGGTAAAAATGGTTGTGATTGCGAAGATAAAACATATTCCAACTGTTATGTGTTAAAATATTCAGAAATTGTCCTTCCTGACAGTTTAAATCCATTAAAATACATCTGTACCGCCACAAATTGCACCACTATTGGTACATTTACCCTAGATAATAAGTCAAATGATATATTTAATCACCAATTTCTGATTAGTTCTTTAAAAAACTCCTATTTTTTTATAAAAATAACCCAGTTTTTATTAACTTCATGTTTTTTCCATGATAATATTTGTAATTTGCCATGAATTATAGTGTTTTTTTTATGATAATGTGCTCTTATAACCACTTTTTAAATATCATCCTCGTAACGCAATGTCACCTTTGTATTGAACTGTCATTTCTCAACAGCACGGATAAACGGAAAGCCGGATAAAAGGTACCCGGATAAGAGCGGTGGCAACGTTTTTTCGCATGCGATTTTATCAGACGGCCTGTCAAATTTTAATATGGGATTTGACAGATAACGTCGGACGACGAAATCGCACGTCCGACGTTATCTGTCAAATCCCATATAAATCTCGTCCGATAAAATCGCATCCGATGAGCGTTGCCACCGCCCTAAACGGCGCTCCACTGTAGCTCATTTGACTCAGTCAACCAACTTTTGTTATATTTGAAAGCACACAAAAATAGGTTGAAATGTGTTCAAATCTATTTTATTTTGTTTTGCATTAATCTGGCATGTAAACAAACTAGATAATTCGATTATTTAGGATGAAGCAAAAATGCGCGAGACGAGTAGTTTGCAAAATTGACCTACTTTTTGTCGCGCGTGACGTCGTCGCACGCGACGTTGTCCCTGTATGTCTATTTTAACGGTTACGTTTATCGCAAGGTTCGTTTAAGAGATCAGGTAATGGAATCTAGATTATAAGTGTATGTAGTCCAGGTGGTCTCATAACTAGTGATGCGTCAAGTAGGACTTATCACTGTGTGGTGCTGTGGTACCACGCACAGTCTACACAGTCTGCTGTGTGTGCGTGGTACCACACTTAATATGTGGAGGCACAGTAGCTGCATTTTTCACAGTTTTTGTGCGCGCACACAGCTACTGTGCGACCGCTACTTTTTGTGCTCCGCACACTTTTTACGCTACGCACAGCAATTGTGCTCCGCACAGCCGTTGTGCTCCGCACAGCTATTGTGCGCGCACAGTTACACCGTGCTCTCGCATCAATCGAACGGACGTCACACGAGGCGTAAATTTTGGCGTAAACTGGATTTAAGCAATACAATTCTATAATCTTTTGGCGCTTTTAAGTTTAAGCTATCCAATACAAATCAAACGTGAACTTTACGCTTTGTGTGCCGTTTGTATAACCCGTAAATCACAGTCGAACAAATGTGAGGATTTCTCGTCAGACATCTCGAACAAACCAGACAAACATCGTCTCGAACCGATCAAATTCCAAACAAATGTGGTGTGGTGTCTTGTTCGATTGGTGTCAGAGCGCGGTGTAATTGTGCGTGCACAATAACTGAGCGAAGCACAAAAACTGCGGAGCACAAAAAGTGTGTGGAACACAAGGTTGTGCGAAGTGTGGCACCACAATTTTATAAGATGTCCAATTGTGCTCGCACATTTTACTGTGCTGTGTGTGCGTGGTGACACAGAGCTACTCGACCCATCACTTCTCATAGCATGGTTTTATATCCAACTTTGAACATCACTTTTTAACAGAACCGGATGAAACTTTTACTCAAACAAGTTTTCTGGAGGCTTAACGAATACACAAAACACTCTTTGTTCAGACACAGCCCTGTCACTTTATATCGTGCTTAACGAAACACGAACATTCTTCGTTCAATTTCGAGTGTTCGGCTCGATCGAGTTCTTCATAAATAACAGTGAATGTCGCGAATAAAAACCTCTTCTAATTTTGCTGCACAACAGATAACGACTGGTAATTATTAAAGGTTTGCAAGTTACACCGAAACGCGGAAAATAAATTATCCGAAATAGTGAGATTGAACACTCTTAATATATTCATTCAGAAGCAGAAGTAATGAAAATAAGCTGTAGATTCATACACCTTGAGAAAAGCCCACTTAGTTAGCAGTTTTCAAGCATCCATCTAACAGCTAACAGGCTGAAATTTCAGCCTACCAACTTAAAACGGAAAGGGCCCCAATAATCGTAATCACGTAACATTAGCTGGCATCGCGAAAGAAATGGTTTAAAAAAAACAGTCGTTAAAAATTTACCAGAGTCGTTAAAAATTGCTAGAATTTGGCATCGCGATCACATTGAGTTCATTTGACTGGTCATATGCCGCCGTTAAACATATATATATATATATATATATATATATATATATATATATATATATATATATATATATATATATATATATATATATATATATATATATATATATATATATATATATATATATATATATATATATATATATATATATATATATATATATATATATATATATATATATATATATATATATATATATATATATATATATATATATATATATACAGTGGCCGGCAATATAAAGTGGCCACTACTTGCAATTTTACATTTTTTCCATTTTTTCCGTGAAAAATGAAGTTATTGTACTGCTTTGTTTTTTGAAACATTGTTCGTGATATGCTTAAGAATGCGCAGTACCATAGCATTACAAAAATGAGAAGTTTGCTTCAAGAAAAAATATTTTTTCCAAAATTGATCAAAATCACTGTGCCAAAATAAAGTGCCCACTTTATTCATTCTATAGAAAATATTTTTCTGAACAAATATAACATCAAACTTATAATTTATATGCGTTCCTCTTGCATTCTTTACATGTTCGAGGATCTTTGGCATAATTTATTTTGTTTTATTTGCACATATTTGGCATTTGTTCTTCCTAGGAGTATTTCAGAGCTTTGACATATTTTGTTTTTCCTAATCACGCCATTCTCACCACATTTGCATCAAAATTTGCACACGAAATCTCGATAGGATTAAAGTTAAGACTAAGTAGGAGCCATTAAAGAAGTTTTATTCGATTTGTATGAAAAAAAAATTAAAAAATTCTTCGTGTATAACTTGAGTCGTCTTCCTGTTGTAACATAAATTTATTTACTAACTCCGTATTTTTCACAGAAAACAGATAAATTCACACAGGATGCTTATATAGGTATGAGCTTTCATTATGCCGTCGATTCATACCATGCTCCCCACTCCTCGCATAGAAAACCCCTCCCTGGTCATCACATTGCACCCTTCATACATATAGGTTTGTTGGATCGCGTCTAGATATTTTTGAACATCACTTCTAATTTTGACTCATCTGTCCAAATACCAGTTTTTCAACAATCTAACGATATATCTGCATGTTCTTGATCATATTGAAGCCAATTGGCTTTGTTAGATTGTTGTAGCTCGAGCGAGGAAGTTGAAGGACGCCACATCTAACGGGCAGTAAATTACGAAAATTGCAATGTGATAGCTAGGGGGTGTTTATCTTTAGGAGTAGCGTAAAAACTGGTGTGAATCCAAAGTACAACTATGGCTGATACCTTTTTAAACATTTTTCATCAATACTTTGGGATATTTCTTAAAAAAAAATGGGGTTTGAAAACTAAAAACATGTTCCTACAGGCTAACATGTCAACACACACAATCAATACAAAAAACATTTCTCAACTAGTATCGTATGAAACACCTTGCATGTCCTCCATGAAGTCTAAATCTTGGTTCTATCGAGAATTTGAGGCAGATTCTATGTGCGAAGGTGGATAAAACTGGTGTCACAAACAAATAAATTGAAATTTAAAGCTCTTGATAACGCTTGAGAAGAACCAGATGCAAAAACTAGATGCAGAACTAGATAAACCTTTAAAAATTAGAAAAAAATACGCCAAAGATCCTCGAACATGTAAAGAATGCAAGAGGAACGCATATAAATTTTAAGTTTGGTGTTATATTTGTTCAGAAAAATATTTTCTGTAGAATGAATAAAGTGGGCACTTTATTTTGGCACAGTGATTTTGATCAATTTTGGAAAAAATATTTTTTCTTGAAGCAAACTTCTCATTTTTGTAATGCTATGGTACTGCGCATTCTTAAGCATATCACGAACAATGTTTCAAAAAATAAAGCAGTACAATAACTTCATTTTTCACGAAAAAAATGGAAAAAATGTAAAATTGTAAGTAGTGGCCACTTTATATTGCCGGCCACTGTATATATATATATATATATATATATATATATATATATATATATATATATATATATATATATATATATATATATATATATATATATATATATATATATATATATATACAGTATCGGACATTACGATAGGACCCTGGTGTTTTCAACACACCGTGCACTTGTTTTGCCACGTTCCTTGTGTGTGTGTGTGTGTGTGTGTGTCTGTGTGTGTGTGTGTGTGTGTGTGTGTGTGTGTGTGTGTGTGTGTGTGTGTGTCTGTGTGTGTGTGTGTGTGTGTGTGTGTGTGTGTGTGTGTGTGTGTGTGTGTGTGTGTGTGTGTGTGTGTGTGTGAGTGTGTGTGTGTAAGCGTGAGTGTGTGTGTGTGTGTGTGTGTGTGTGTGTTTTTATGTGTGTGTGTGTGTGTGTGTGTGTGTGTGTGTGTGTGTGTGTGTGTGTGTGTGTGTGTGTGTGTGTGTGTGTGTGTGTGTGTGTGTGTGTGTGTGTGTGTGTGTGTGTGTGTGTGTGTGTGTGTGTGTGTGTGTGTGTGTGTGTGTGTGTGTTTGAGTGTGTGTGTGTTTGTGTGTGTGTGTGTGTGTGCTTTTTAATGTGTATTTGCAAATGCGCGGGTTTGTGTCTGAAAAACGTAGCTTGCCTTTATGTCTTATTACGTTGAAAGTATTCTGATAATGTGTGCTATCATGTGAAACAGCGTGCGTTTGAACTTGGATAAAAGCTAAAGTTTGCATCGACAGTAGCGCTTGTTCCTCGGACGAAAACGCAGGTGTGCTGATTGATGAATGTGCATACGACAGCGATGCGAAATGGATACGCGCACTACAGCAATGAACTAGGCATTCCCTCATAGGTGTTTCTCCAGTGCACGCCATTGAAAGGCCTGCGTGCATCTCTGCGTTGAATGTTGTGTGCGCATGGAAAACTTTTGTGCGTGCATTGAGCTGGCGCGCAGGTGTTCTTTTCAATGGGCGTTTTCATGAGCGCGGCAGTATTCTGTTCTCGATTTAAATGGATAGACACTCACTCGCTTACTCATTGATAGTTTTTATTTATGCGCTTTTTTCGCTGCTCGAAAACGATGTAATTCATTGCGTATAGAAGTAGAACGCAGGCAGAGCACGGGATCAGCCGTGTCCAAGTTTTTAACCAGCGCGTTCTAGACGGTCTCAGCAATCAATTTTTATTACAATGGATCGAGGTAAACATTGTACCGATTATCAGCGCCATATGATAAAGCGAATGGCTGCTGCTGGCATTAAGCGCAAAACGATCGAGTTCTTAATGGAACGATAGCGCACTTTTGTGGCAAACGCGCTTCGGACAACCGAAACATGCTTAGACAACTGAAACGCGCTTGAACAACCGAAAAGCGCAAGTCAACCGGACGTCCTCAGAAGACCACGGCGAAAGAAGACCGTAAAATTGTTAATATATCGAAAAACACTGATCGTGAGGGTGGTGGGCCTGCTTATTACTTCAAAAACCTAACCCAAAACACAAAAAAACTACTAACAAAACTATCCGAAACGACCTACTTGTGAAACAAACACACACACCTATACATATTCAAACATACATACACACACACATGCACACACACACACATGTACACACACACATACACACACATACACACACACACATACACACACACACAAACACAAACACACAAACCACACATAAACCTGTCCCAACGGGTGCATGCTGCGTTGAAAAAACTAGGGTCCTATCATTCTGTCCGATACTGTACCTGAAATACGCTATCAACGAAAAAACTTGATAAGCCGAATATTTCTAACTTCTATGTAAATTGTATTTGGGGATTTTCAGCCAAACAATATTTAATTTTATTTCACTTTTGCTTGCAGTGGGTGGTTTTCATACCCTGCATAGATTTTTTGATATATGTCTAATTTTTATTAATAAATAAAATTCATAAAACTGAGAAAATCACGATTATGTAAATATGCCAGATTTCACGTATCTTTGACACTGCCTGTACGAGGAGATTCTTAAAACTTAATTGTCTGCACAAGCGCTTCCTAAAGCTATGTGCTGTTTAAAAAGATCTTAGCCACACATATTGCACTACAAATTAGCTGATCTTGTGATCAGGAAAGTCCTTCTGACCTTAAGCCAATCGAATCTATTTTTATGAATATGATTGTTCATTTTGTGTGTGCAATATGTGTCAGCCATGTTGATATTTTGATAAACAAATTCATAGTTTGCATGAAAAATAGAAAAAAATGGCAATTTCCAAAACGACCTTCACCTCATGTTTATTATGACATTCCTTTTGGTGCAAATTGAGGGAGTTTAAAATGAATATGTATTTTTAATAAATTAATTTTAAACAAAAAAACTGCATTTTATTGAGGCGCTTTGATTTGATTTGAAACCCGGATTTTTTAGCGAAATGTTATGCTTTATTGTGGAAAAATCTTACAATTTATTTTATTCAAAGTATTGCCCGTGAGAAGCTATAATATTTTCCCATCTTTCAGGCAATTTATGAATTCCATGCCTAAAAATTGGCCAAAAACGAATCTATCCAATTTCAGATGCCTTGCTCTGAAGTGAAGCGTATCCCGGTGAGGGCGTTTTGCATCGAGCGAAATAAATGAAAGTCAGACGGAGCAAGGTCCGGACTGTAAAGCGAGTGTGTCAAAACTTCCCATCCACTATTTTCCAAATAGTTTTTCATGGGTCTTGCGGTAGGGTATCTGACGTATAGCCGGGCATTTTGCTGACAATATACCTAGTATATAATCTCTCTTTCTACGCGGTCAATCGATGTATATGAGCTGGGACACCAAACAACAACTTACTTACTTACTTACTTATTCGGCGCTACAACCGCTTTGCGGTCTTGGCCTGCCTCAGGAGTGTCCGAAACCGCTCACGGTCTCGCGCCTTCGTCTGCCAGTCCGTTATCCCGGCCTTAATGGCGGACGCCTCCACGCCATCTTGCCACCTCAATTTGGGCCTACCACGCCTCCTCTGTCCTTGTGGACGGCCTAAAAAGTCTTTACGGGCTGGGTCGTCCGTTTCCATGCGTACAACATGGCCAGCCCACCGGAGCCTGGCGAGCTTAATACGCTGTACGACAGTGAGGTCGCCGTACATCTCGTATAGCTCGTCATTATAGCGGCTCCTCCATTGTCCTTCCATACATACCGGGCCAAGTATCCTTCTGAGCATCTTCCTCTCGAACGCGGCTAAGAGGGTTTCGTCAGATTTGGACAGTGTCCATGTCTCAGAGGCGTATGTGAGTACTGGTGCTATATAGGTACTATATAGTCCCAGCTTCGTCCGTCGCGACAGGTTCTTTGAGGTGAACTGCTTTTTCAGGCTGTAGAATGACCGGTTGGCAGCCAGCATCCTTGCGCGCAACTCAACTTCCATACTGTTGTCGTTGCTGACCTTTGACCCAAGATAGGTGAATTCTGGGACGACTTCAAAAGTGCGTTCACCTATCTGTACATCACGCCTACGTAGATTCGGATTATTTATTGGTAGGCCCGCTGATGTTGCCACCATCAGTTTGGTCTTTGCCTCGTTTATCTGCAATCCGAGGTTCTCTGCCGCCTGCTCAATCCCTTGGTAGGCTTCTGCTACATAGGAGAGCCGCAGACCAATGATGTCTATATCATCAGCGTACCAAACCAAACAACAACACAGTATTCCAAAATAGGTCGCACTAACGAACAATATAACGCTTTTAAACATAGAGGATCGGTTATGCGGATTGAAAAACGTTTTATCATACCGATTGTTTTACGAGCCTTATTAACGGTAACGTCAATGTGATCGAGGAATGATAACCTGCTATCGAAAGTTACATCAAGATCTTTTACCGAGATTATGTGATTTATTGCGATACCCTCGAGGTTGTTAGCAATCGTAACGGGACATAGAACATAGAATATAATCGTGTGGAATGACAGAGTTAACATCATTCATAAATAAAACGAACAATAAAGGACTCAACACGCTCAGTGGCGCGTTAAACGGTGGGCGGACTAGCCGGCCGCCAGGGGCCCCGTCGATCTAGGGGGCCCCGTCATTGTGGATGTTCGACTTCGTATCGCCGTCATTGTGGATGTTCGACTTCGTACCGATTCTACTCCCCCCCACCCCCCCCCCCTCTAGATGGGACTTTTACCATCTATTTCAAAAAGACACATTTTTAATTAATTCATTTTTCCCATCGCTTTACTCACTGTATTTTATCGAGGGCCCCGAACTGCAGGAAACCGGGGCCCCATACTACTCAAAGCAGCACATTAAATGTTCTAAGAAATCTGCCAATACTTGCATCAATCAATACCTCATCATCGTTGGCGCAAAGTATTGGACAGAGCGAGAAACCGTCAATTTTTGCTGGTGTGGGTGGCCTGTGCACGAGACACCCAAACCCACAACCACGCAGAGCAACTTGCTGCTAAAATTGAATGCACAGAACGCTGCGCTTAACTACCACCGAAAACCCGTTACACAACACAAGCATACAACACACCCAAACAAATGTTTAAAGACCCCGAAACACAATATCAATACACCGGCTCGTAGCCGGAGAAATTAACAGGAAAAATTGACTAACATCAAGCAAGCAACGGTGCTCCAGTGGGTAGAGGTTTCATTCGAGAAACGATTCCATCGATATCGATGTGTGCGCTTTTCAATTTGGCTGGGATGAAACGTGCCTGCGCTTGTCTGGGGGCCCCTATACTTGTTTTGCAGATGTGTGCCGAAAACAGACAGCTGTTTTCACGCGAAAAATGGTATTCATATCTCAAGCCTGAGATCGTGGAGCGTGCCTGCTTTTAACGCAAAACCTTAAATTTTCACGCGGGGCCCTACTCAACTTTTGTGGTCAACTGACAAATAGGGGAAATCGGGAAGGGGTGGTATTTATATGTCCAAAAAGAAACTTTGCCATGTTAATATTAAAATGATGTTTTATCACTATTTACATACAACTTTTTGCGTGAAGACAAGATAAAAAACCGTTACAGCTATGCTGAAACTAAAACTCAAAGGTGGTTTACAGGGCCCCAACTATTATGTGGACTCTACAGTATCGGACATTAAGATAGGACCCTTTTTTTTCAATGCACCGTGCACTTGTTTTGCCACGTTACTCGTGTTTGTGTGTGTGTATGTGTGTATGTGTGTGTGTGTGTGTGTGTGTGTGTGTGTGTGTGTGTGTGTGTGTGTGTGTGTGTGTGTGTGTGTGTGTGTGTGTGTGTGTGTGTGTGTGTGTGTGTGTGTGTGTGTGTGTGTGTGTGTGTGTGTGTGTGTGTGTGTGTGTGTGTGTGTGTGTGTGTGTGTGTGTGTGTGTGTGTGTGTGTGTGTGTGTGTGTGTGTGTGTGTGTGTGTGTGTGTGTGTGTGTGTGTGTGTGTGTGTGTGTGTGTGTGTGTGTGTGTGTGTGTGTGTGTGTGTGTGTGTGTGTGTGTGTGTGTGCATGTGTGTGTGTGTGTAGTAGTAGAAAGTGAGTGTGCTTTTTAATGTGTATTTGCAAGTGCGCGGGTTTGTGTCTGAAAAACATAGCTTGCCATGATGTCATATTGCGTTGAAATTATTCTTATTATGTGTGTTATCATGTGAAACATTGTGCGTTTACACTTGGATAAAAACTAAAGTTTGCATCGACAGCAGCCCTTGTTCCTCGGACGAAAACGCAGGTGTGCTGTTTCATGAATGTGAATGCGACACCGGTGCGAAATGGACACACGCACAATAGCAATGAACTCGGCATTCTCTCACAGGTGTTTCTCCAGTGCACGCCATTGAAAGGCCTTCGTGCATCTCTGCGTTGCACGTTGTGTGCGCATGGAAAACTTTGTGCGTGCATTGAGCTGGTGCGCAGTTGTTCTTTTCAATGGGCGTTTTGTTTCATGAGCGCGGCAGTATTCTGTTCTCGATTTTGAAGGGAAGACGCTTACTCGCGTACTCGTTGATAGTTTTATCCATGCGATGTTTTCGCTGCTCGACAACGATGTAATTCATCGCGTATAGAAGTAGAACGCAGGCAGAGCACGGGATCAGCCGTGTCCAAGTTTTTAATCAGCGCGTTCTTGACGGTCCAAGCAAGCAATGTTAGTAACAATGGGTCGAGGTAAACGTTGTACCGATTATCAGCGCCATATGTAAAAGCGAATGGCTGCTGCTGGCATTAAGCGCAAAAGGATCGAGTTCGTAATGGAACGATCGCGCACTTTTGTGGCAAACGCGCTTCGGACAACCGAAACGTGCTTAGACAACTGAAACGCGCTTGGACAACCGAAACGCGCAAGTCAACCGGACGTCCTCAGAAGACCACGGCGAAAGAAGACCGTTACATTGTTAATACATCGAAAACACACTGATCGCGAGGGCGGTGGTCCTGCTTATCACACCAAAAACCTAACCCAAAACACAAAAAAACTACTAACAAAACTATCCGAAACGACCTACTTGTGAAACAAACACACACATCAATACACATTCAAACATACATCCACACACACACACATGCACACACACATACACACACACATACACACACATACACACACACAAAAACACAAACGCATACAAACCACACATAAACTTGGCCCAACGGGTGCACGGTGCGTTAAAAACCCAATGCCCTATTTTTCTGTCCGATACTGTACGATGAAGGGGCCCCGTCGGTAAGGGCCCCCGTCGGTAAGGGCTACCGTCAATAAGGGGCCCCGTACATTTGGTGTCTTGGTGTGGATGGTCGGTGCACGAGCTCACCAAAAAAAAAAAACGCGGAGACACTTGCTGCTAAAATCCAATGCACGGAACACAGAACAGAACGCTGCCTTTAACCACAAAGAAAACCTGTTTCAACAGCCACAAGCACACATCATACACAGACAAAAATTTAAAGGCCTCTAAACAAAATTTCAATACACCGGCTCGTAGCCGGAGAAATTAACAGGAAAAATTGACACCAAGCTCGCGTCGCTTTAAAAAGCCTAGGAAGGTCGTTTGGTCAACGGTGCTTCAGTGGGTTGAGGTTTCATTCGAGAAATGGTTAAATCGATGTCATAGTGTGCGCTCTTGGCTGGGATGAACCGTCCTGTTCTTGTATACGGGGTCCCTGCTACCGCTTTGCGATTGTGTGCCAAAAGCAGACAGCTGTTTTCACACGAAAAATGGTATTCACATTCCTGGCCTGGGATAGTGGATTGTGTGTGTCTTTTAATGCAAAAACTAAAATTTTCATTCTTGATCCTAATCGAACACATCAAGTTTGTGGACCGAAGAGAAGGGGAAATGGGAAAGGTTTCAGTTAGAAGGAAGGGGGGAAGGGTATAAAAATACTCAAGGAACCTATGGACCATGTTAATTTATATATGGTTTTTATCGACTATTTCAATTTTTGCGAATACAACAAGACCAAAAACCGTTACAGCTGCATCTACATACAGCCATATACAGCCATAATACGAAGAACAATCTCCATTGCCTCGGCCATTTGGGGGCCCCGTTGATGATCCCGTCGATTGAGGGGCCCCTTCTATTTGGTGTTGTCAACCCAATATACCCCCATTTTCCCTCCGGGGGTTATGTTTACAATCAGATTTACTATAACTTCCAGACCTATCAGAAGCATATTTATTTTATTTATCAGAAGCATTTTACTATCAGAAGCAGAAAACATTTGTCTTTCTAACATGTGCAATATTTTTACCTTAGTTGGATGCGCAGAACGCTGCGATGCATGCCCACAGCTCAAAACAATATCATTTCATCATCGTTGGCCCAAAGCGTTGCATCAAATGCATTGAACGCTACGCACGAGTTGGGTAAAGCGAAAATCCGTTACAAGAGATGCCTCACGCAAACTACATGCACATACGACATTAAAAGGCTCCGAAACCGATCTCAACACAACGGTTCGTAGCCGGAGAAATTAGCAAGAAAAATTGGCTGACACCAAGCACGCTCTTTTTATCTGTAAAGGTTTCATTCGAGAATCGATTCCGATGTCGATGTGTGCGCTTTTTAATTTGGCCAGTGTCTATGTTATCACGCAAAAACTAAGAACTCGTGCCCCTGCTATCTTTTGGGGACTGTGATGGTGATGGGGAAGTGATGGTGGAAAAGCAAGCTGTTGAAGGGTTTGGGTCTAATTTGGAAGGGTCGACGGAAAGGAAATATCGATATGAATGATCGCGTAAAATTTGACGGCAGCGGTCGGCAAAGTCCGGCCCGCCACAATATGCAGTCAGGCCCGAGAAAATATTTGCGCGATTTTGAAAGATAGGAAGATCCTATTCATTACAAATTAACTGAACATATTTTAATGTGACAATTCATATCGTTGAACTATTCCAAATTTGATCACCATAACATGGATTGTCGGACCAATCAATATGGTCAAATTTGAGGAGAAATTAGAAAATAGAAACGAATAATTCCATAAAAACCTGACTGTTGATTTTACGAGAACAATGGTTACACACTATTGCTTTTTAAGGATGCAACGATTTTCTTGGAGCTTTTTTTAAAAGAAATGCACTATCAATTGGTCTGACCTGGCCTTACTTGTCCGTGGCCTCATAATAGTACTGAACGATTGTACGTTTGTCTCGATAATTTTTCAGCTGTTAAGGTTTTTGTACCATCTTTAGATATATCCTGAAAACATTTTGCAACATGGAAGGATGGGTACATTCAGAAGCGATATTGCGATTTTGCTTAATTGTTTTGAACTTTTTATGACTTTTGCACAGTATGCTGCAGACTCTTAATTGAAGAATCTTTACAATCAATTTAAGTTATTTAATAAAATAAATTTGAAACTTGCTTGGATGATGTAATAATTTAAGAAAACCAATAACCAATCGCATTGTTTAATATCATAAACCAGTTATTTGGGCATTAACTGTAATAATATAATAATATATGTGTAAAAAAATGCATTCTCCTGGCCCTCACCGCTCGATCATTTAGAAAGCAGCTGATCTAAAGCAGTGGTCTCCAACCTGTGGTCCGTGGATTACTTGAGACAAACATACTGCAATGCAAGGTATTACCAGTTACTTCCGAATGAAAATATTTTCTTTTCCTGCGTTCAAGAAGTTATCGCTCTGACCGATTGAAAATGAAGTGGCCGTAATTCGAAGCAAGACATTCAGTATTCATTGTAAAGGTAAACACCAACGTAAAAGCAAAATATTGTTTTCATGTTATGCTCACGATGACGATTTTAAATCTTAAAAGATTTTAAATTTTTCGTATTATGAAATTTTTCGTATTATCGTCCGTATTATGAAATACGAGCTGGAAACTGTAAAGTAGGAAAGAAAATATCGTTTAGAACCATCGTTCTTGTCAATAAAAGACAAATGTAACTAGCTTAGCGAAAACGATAACTTTCCGACCTTTAACTTCTTTTGAGTATAGATAAAACCAACTCCGATCATGGCAGATCAGATTTGTTCGGATTGTCAGGATAGGACTAAGCCCGTCCATCATTTATCGACTTCTCATTTCAGGAATTTACTTATGTCCTCCTACCCAAGGTAATCCCTCTAAACTCCAACGTCCTAAAGGTTTTTATGATCGCCTAGACGATCAAGTGTCTAAAGTCCGCTTCGAAACAGTATCCACAGTACCCAAAATTTGAACATACCACAAAGCCTTTCTGATATTACTGATTGTTTAGTCATTGATATCGATTAAAAATTGGCGAAAAAAAGTATTGAAATTGGGGTTTTTATTGATGCGCGGGTGGTAGTCCATGCTGCTCTTGTTCATCTCTGTTTCATAAAAATTTAAACAGATGTGAACTGTATTTTGTTGAAACAAGTTTGTTGATTTGGTACGCACTCACGGTTATCATGAAATTTCAGCAAGAACAGCAAAGTGGTGTGAAGATTTTTCTCAACCAAAACGTTAATCCCGCAAGCCGAATACGCACCTAAAATTTACCGGGGTGTAAGCGGTTACCAAATCAAATTTTGTTCATCACAAGCAAGTGGGCATCGCATTATGTTTTCTTTTGAAGCTCAGAAATGTCGTTTTGACAGAATAAATAGCTGCATTTTCAGTAATTTGTTTTACTGATATTCAGTGAAACGAGAAAACCATGTATTACTCAATAGCTTTCAGTAAAAAATGTAACTGCAGCAAACGTATAAAATTTGCAGTGTGTGATTCGTACACCAACCCCCCCCCCCCCCCCCCCCCGTCGATGGATTTGGTGAAGGGGCCCCGTCTACCATAACGCCTAGGGCCTCGGAGAGGCTTGACCCGCCGCTGAACACGCTATCTTGAGGCACTCCCGATTTGGATGAAAAGGATCTGGAAAAGCAGGAGTTTAGTTGAACACGAAAAGAGCGATTTCTAAAAAACGAATGAAGCCAACGAATGTATGAGTCTATGAAATCCATTTTGGATAGCTTTGCAAGAAGTATAGGGTGAGGAATACGGTTAAAGGCTACTTTAAATCAGTATAAATGATATCAACCTGAGAACCGCTGTCTAAACTAGAGGTGATAACGGAAGTCAAGGAAATAAGGTTTGTCAAGGTAGAGCGTATAGGAATGAAACCGTGTTGCTGAGGTATAATGCAGTTTCTTGTAATAAATAGGATTTGTGAGTAAATTATAGATTCAAATATTTTCGAGCTTGCACCGAGGATGCTGATTCCACGACAATTGGTAGCGTTTGCGCGATTGCCTTTCTTAGGGATAGGAGTAATATGAGTTTATTTCCATGTGTCCGGAAATGAACATGAGTTAATAAATATACGGTACAGTTTTAATAGGAGAGGACTAAGCACAGCATTAAATTTCTGGTATACTGTTACTGGCATGCCATCTGCACCGGAATTAAATAACTGTTTAAGATTTTTTATTGCTTGTAAAACTGTGCTAAGCTGTAAGTTTAGGTTACTGTCGTTGATTACATTGGTGGACGTGTTGTTAGTGCTATTGAAGATTGATGGTATGGTTTTGATTGATTCAGGATACACACTTGAAAAATGTTCATCTAGAAGGTTGCAGCAGCCGTCAGTACCCGATGCAGAGAGATTGTCAAGAGTAAGATGAGAAGGGATATCTTTTGATTTACGACGATAATCAGCATGTCCCCAAAAGGCTTTAGGGTGAATTTTAAACTGTGCTTGCACTCGGTGGACGTAAGATCTAAAGCTAGCCCTGTTATATATGCGATATGCATTAGAAGAGTATTTAAATATGCGCTTATGGTGAGGGTCTCGCATGTCTTGATAATTACGTAGTGTGCGATTGCGATCTCTTTTGAGGAAGCGGAGAGTAGAGTCAGACCAGGGAGGGGAGTTGTTAAGTTTTTTAGGTGGGACAGCAGAATGGAAAAGCCGAGATAATAGGCCCGATTATTAAACACAAATTGTAAAGACAAGTTGTCAAAATCGGAAGATTTGTATTATGACAGCCGTTTGTGTTGTGTGTTGGAAAAAAAAATGACGAAACACAATCTCACAAGCACACTGCTGTGGGCTGTGAAATATGTTTGCAGTTTGAGTTGGAGAAGTTTTCGATCGCTTTGCGCAGCGGGATTTTTGCTCGCTTTTTTTATCGCTTTTAGCGGAAAGCGATCGAAAATCCGAGCTACAAAACTGCTCGATTTTGTCGTGCGGGTAGTTAATTTTTAACGACTGTTAATTTTTAGCCATTTCTTTCGCGATGCCAGCTATGGGCTGTGAAATATGTTTGCAGTTTGAGTTGCAGAAGTTTTCGATCGCTTTGCGCAGCGGGTGTGCAAAGCGACGGAAGATCTCAGGACATTCGGAGAATTTTCTTATGCCTTCCTTTTCTCTGCAACGGCAAATTTGTCAAGCAGCTCATCGAGCTACCCGTCCCTGGCTCCGCCTCATACCCCTCGCCTGAGCGTTCTGTCGAAGGTTTGGATGTGTTGGTGCTTCAGACGGCCATATGCTGTCAGCCGTCGTCCGTGCTTTTTCCATCCATAGCGCTATCTCTTTCTCGCTTGTGGTCAATGCTCATGAGTTGCTGTGGCGCTTAAAAAAGCCGTTAACAAACATATCGGCGATGAAGTTGCATTTTCACAAATCAAACCAAAAAAGGGCAGTGAATTGAAACGCTGCAATGTAACATTGACTACGGAATCGCTAGCTCACACAGGAGGGTTTGCTGTGCAACGCAGAGAGCCCCAATTCGCATTAACATGTTCATCCCGGCGCTGATTTTCATCAACATTCCTTTTCGCCGGCATCTAGAACGCAAGCTGATTGTGAAAACGGCATCCTGGAAAGTTCACTGGTAGTCCCTGGGACATATCATCGTGCTGAACGTGTTAAGCATTAAGCATAACTTTGTTACCCTAAGCTTTTGCTTTCGTATGGAGTAGATTACACAGATATGCTGAGCTGTCTGCGCATGCGTGTGAGTGTGCGTGTGTGTGCAAAGCTGTCGCCGAATGTGTTTTCTTCCAGAATGTTATGATCCATCGGTCAAAGAAAGCAAGATGTTCATGAAAGGCGGAAAGACGAATTGAGGCCCCTGTCAATGGTAACTGATGACCGGGAGCAGGGGGTACTGGCACACAGCTGTTGGGAGATTGAACAGTATACTTAAATTGCCAGCGGGGAGGGAGGGGGATGGTCATGGGATCCCTACGATCATCTTTCCGGGGGCCTTTGTCGCTAATACTTGTAGACATACGGCATATCAAAGACTAGAGATCATCGGTGACCGCCTACTGTTAGATCCACCGCTGATTCATGACGGTGTTTTTTTATGGTGGAGGTGCATCCTTCCCCCTGCCTACTGCGTATGCACCGGGCAGGAGACAGTGTGGCAGTATGCAAGTTACACACTGGATAGGAACGGGCCCGCGGCACCGCCATCATTCCGCACATCTTAACAGCATGCCCGTCGTGGGTTCTAATCGCGTATGAACCATCCGCCGTAGCAAGGGGTTAGTCACCGGCTCCGGCTACGTGGTACACAAGTCCTGAAAAGGCCGGCATGATCGCGTTGGCTATTACGCCAATAATAATAAAAAGAACTTAGCATAGCAGTCCACACCCGGGTAAGAGTTTGTCTTGACTTAGTTGCTGCCGGGCTACCGCTGTGACGCGACAAATGCACGGAATGCACTCGACCAAAACATGAACCTACCGATCCGAACCCATTCCAAGGCAGTGCCGGTCGCACGGCGTCATGATACCGACTCAAAGCCAACAAGCCACCAGATTCTGGACGGACAGGTGCAGTATCATACGCGCACCGTAATAAACCAAACCAGAATTCTCTTTTGTATGGATTCAATTCAAAATGTTATTTCCACTTGAGCCCGCTAGCTGAATTGGATAGAAATGTGCTACATATCACATGCACGTTTGCTTCGATCGTGTGTCTTTTTAATACTAGTGTTGGGTCATACGATTCATTTCACGACCCGACCCGAAGTCGCGTGCGAGCCAGCCGGAATCGATTCCGACCCGTGGGTGCAGCGGGTGCGCTAGGTCGGAGTCGGAATCAAATCCGACCCGCTGGTGCAACGAGTTCGGGTCAACCCGAAATATCAGTAGGTGCGAGAAAGCATAAGCGACTCCGACTCGTTGGTGTAGCGAGATCGGGCCGGGTCGAGTCAAGGTAGGTTCAATACCCGACCCGAACTCGCTGCACCAACGGGTCAGAGTCGCTTATGCTTTCTGGCACCTACTGATCTTTCGGGTCGACCCGAACTCGCTGCACCCTCGGGTCAAACTGAACCTACCGTGGCCCGACCCGAACTCGTTGCAGCAACGGGTCGGAGTCGCTTATGCTTTCTCACACCTACCAGAGTAGTTGCACCCACTGAACCTACTTGTACCTTTCGGGTCGACCCGAACGACTCCGGGTCGCTTACGGATGGCTACGACCCGATAGGTTTAGGTCGACCCGCCCATCATTATTTAGTACAGTATCGGACAATAAGATAGGGCATTGGTTTTTTCATCGCACCATGCACCCGTTGGGCCAGGTTTATGTGTGGTTTGTATGTGTGTGTGTGTGTGTGTGTGTGTGTGTGTGTGTGTGTGCAAGTGTGTGTGTGTGTATGTATGTTTGAAAGTGTATTGGTGTGTGAGTTTGTTTCACAAGTATGTCGTTTCGGATAGATTTGTTAGTAGTTTTTTGTGTTTTGGGTTAGGTTTTTGATGTAATAAGCAGGACCACCGCCCTTACGATCAGTGTTTTTTCGATCTATTAACAATTTTACGGTCTTCTTTCGCCGTGGTCTTCTGAGGACGTCCGGTTGACTTGCGCGTTTCGGTTTTCCAAGCGCGTTTCGGTTGTCCAAGCGCGTTTCGGTTGTCCAAACACATTTCGGATGTCTGAAGCGCGTTTACGACAAAAGTGCGCGATTGTTCCATTACGAACTCGATCGTTTTGCGCTTAATGTGAGCAGCAGCCATTCGCTTTTTCATATGGCGCTGATAATCGGTACAACGTTTACCTCGACCCATTGTTACTAACATTGCTTGCTTGGACCGTCAAGAACGCGCTGGTTAAAAACTTGGACACGGCTGATCCTGTGCTCTGCCTGCGTTCTACTTTTATACGTGATGACTAACATTGTTGTTTAGCAGCGAAAAAATGCGTATGGATAAAAACTATCAATGAGTAAGCAGGTGAGCGTCTACCCATTTAAATCGAGAACAGCATACTGCCGCGTTCATGACACAAAACGCCCATTGAAAAGAACAACTGCGCGCCAGCTCAATGCACGCACAAAGTTTAACATGCGCACACAACGTTCAACGCAGAGATGCACGCAGGGAAACACCTGTAAGTTAATGCCGAGTTCATTGCTGTTGTGCGCGTGTCCATTTCGCATCGCTGCGCATGCACAATCATCAACCAGCACACCTGCGTTTTCGTCCGAGGAAAAAGCGCTGCTGTCGATGCAAACTTTAGTTTTTATTAAAGTGTAAACGCACGATGTTTCACATGATAACACACATTATCAGAATGCTTTCAACGCAATATGACATCATGGCAAGCTATGTTTTTCAGACACAAACCCGCGCACTTGCAAATACACATTAAAAAGCACACTCTCTTTCTACTACACACACACACACACACACACACACACACACACACACACACACACACACACACACACACACACACACACACACACACACACACACACACACACACACACACACACACACACACACACACACACACACACACACACACACACACACACACACACACACACACACACACACACACACACACACACACACACACACACACACACACACACACACACACACACACACACACACACACACACACACACACACACACACACTCACTCACTCACTCACTCACACACACACACACACACAAACACACACACACACATAGAAAAACACAAACACAAGTAACGTGGTAAAACAAGTGAACGGTGCGATGAAAAAACCAATGCCCTATCTTATTGTCCGATACTGTACCACCAACAGCAGAGCTGGTCGCAAAGTTGGTGGTGCCAATCCAATAGTTGTATTATTTCTCAAGTAGCGAGGTCAAAAATACATGAACTTTGTAGCCGTAGTGGATGAAAATGTACGCATCAGAATCAAACAGTTGTGGGGTTTCCGCACGCACACACACACTCACATGCACGCACGCACGCACGCACACATGCATGTATGCGCGCACACGAGCACGCACTCACGAACGCGTGCATGCGAACGCGCGAACGCCAGCACATACCCACGAAAGCGCGCACGCGAGAACGCACCCCCAAAGTCGCGCACGCGAGCACGCACCCTCCACAAACCCCCCCCCCCACCCCTCCTTCCCGTATGATCGATTACGGCAACCTTATCGGAAGAAAGGCTGGTTCAGCTATCTTGTAGCGCATCCTCATTCAAAGCGTCGGGCGGGGTGGGGGATCGCGACATGATAGAGTGAACGGTCACTTTCCTCGCACTGTGTGTGTGTGTCGAGACCCAAAAACTCGAGACAGATTTCGGCACATTTAAAAAATAAAATTATTAAAATTATTAAAACTATATTTTATAAAATAAAATAAACTATACATTACACTATACATTATACAATATACTATACATTGTGAGTACAGGCGGTCCCCGAGATACACGGTTAATGGGGACCGAAAACGGCCGCAAAATACCGCGTATCTCGAATTTCCGCGTAAGTCGAATCTCGTGATTTTTAGCCAAAATATCAATAATTTTCGTGTAATTTTGAAAGTAGGGGGTGGTTTTAGCCACTTTATAAATTATTTGATATGATTCTGACGGAATATAACAGTTTTAAACGTTTTTAAATAGTTTTTAACATTCGATCAAAACGGAAATTATTTGGCAATTTACAATTGATGTGTCAAATCAGTACAATTTGTTCAAAGAACTGTCAAATTTAGAAAACCGCGTATCTCCGAATCCGCGTATAAGAGGTACCGTGTATCTCGGGGACCGCCTGTACATACTACTCAACATGTATACAAATGGGCGCCAATAATTTTAAATTTTTTGACCGTTTTTTTTGCTCCGCCGCCTAAAATAATTCGTCCATTTCGCCCACAGAGGGCGCTAAACCTGCGCAGGCCTGCGCAGGAATCGCTGAAGTCCCACGTGGGGATCGGGCCAAAATCTGCGCTGGCTAGCCCAGATTTTGGTACATTTCCTGCGCAGGAAACTCGAATTTCGAATTTGCGCAGCGGGTCGCAAACTAACGATTGTCAAGAGCGTTGCAATACAAATCCACATAATTTTTAACTAAACTGCTCGAATTTTTCCCCTGTGTTTGCCTATGTGTGATATTGAGCAATCGTCAACTATTTTGACGTTTGTTGATTTTAACACGAATGATCAACAAATGAACTCGGTTAAAATAAATTGAACTTTAAACAACTGTTGAAATATTTGTTTTATTCGTGGTGCCGACTATTGTTCTTTCCAGTTCTATGCTACTCACGATAGTTATAGTTGTTGTAGGACACTTCTATCATACTTATATGCTAATATATCCTTTATCTTTTTCTTTCCATATGCATCACTCAATTCTTCGCCGTAAAATGTATTGTGCACCGTTCGCCAACTTCTGATGGTACATAATGTGATGTTGAATCAATCATTTCATTTGTTTGACAAACAATTATAAAATAAAAACTATTTCAAAACGACGTAGGAAAAAGCTTCACGCTAACTATTACTGTATCAACAAGTCCACCACAAGTTGCTACTTATAACAAAGCAATCAAAGTTACGGTAGACGGACCACGGGAACCCCGATCGAAAACAAGTAAGTTTTTTAATCCTTATACAATATGTTTTTTTCAGTACCTTGTCCATTTGATTTGTATGTTTCAATATAATTCCTCATTCGGCATTCAGTTTTTCTAATATATACTTTGATTAGTTGGTGACTACGCTCTTAAAACATGCGAAAGTTTCGAGAAACAATTAGAAATGTGTTTAAATGTAGTGCAAGCAACACATTTTGTAAATCACTTTTTGCGAAGGGATGATGAAGGATGAAAGAGAAGAGGTATATAAGAGAAGAAGATAAACGGGATGCGTTCGTCTGCTTCGAGTGCTCAACTCCGAATGCTCTATATTTCTCTTAAATCTAATCCTTATCCTAGTATAATCATGTTCTTAACACTATCGCATACAAATGCTATCGCCCCTTTAAGTTACAAGCGTCCTCGCTTGGTTTTAATGATTCCTAACAAATGACATTTCATTTTTTTATCCTTGATTTATGAACCTTAAAATCAAACCAATCCCTAAATGGTAGTTCATTATCTTGTTTTACTTCAGAAGCTTTAAATGGTTCTTTATCTTTCGTATTTCGTTGCGTAACTCTTACAAATACTTTCTCCCCGGGGCTTAAACTATGCGGTAGTTCTCTATTCTTATTTCCATTTTCCATTAATTCTTTTTGTTTTTGAAGTCTTACTTTTACATTTGATTGCAGTTTGTTGAAGCATTCTAATATTTTTTCCGTATCAGTTTTTCCTTGAACGTTTAAAATTAATTCTCTTGGTATGTAGCCTGTAACCGAATGGATAGTATGATTAAAAATGTCAACTAGTACATTGATCTTATCGAAAAAATCCAAATTATTGTATCTTCTATTTAATGTTCTATACAATTCTATGAAGGTTGAATGGAATCGTTCTACTATGCCATTGGAATTGCTTCCACTGGCGTGATGGATTTATTTATTTAAATCTTGAAGAAAACCAACAAAATCTATGGATACAAAAGCCGGTTCGTGATCACTCAATCTTGGAGGATTTCTGTCATATTTACTTTTCCTACAAATGCTGCAAATATTAATGAATACTTACTTATTCGGCGCTACAACTGCTTTGCGGTATTGGCCTGCATCAGGAGTGTCCGAAACCGCTCACGGTCTCGCGCCTTCGTCTGCCAGTCCGTTATCCCGGCCTTCATGGCGGACGCCTCCACGCCATCTTGCCACCTCAATCTGGGCCTACCACGCCTCCTCTGTCCTTGTGGACGGCCTAAAAAGACTTTACGGGCTGGGTCGTCCGTTTCCATGCGTATAACATGGCCAGCCCACCGGAGCCTGGCTAGCTTGATACGCTGTACGACAGTGAGGTCGCCGTACATCTCGTATAGCTCGTCATTATAGCGGCTCCTCCATTGTCCTTCCACACATACGGGGCCAAGTAACCTTCTGAGCATCTTCCTCTCGAACGCGGCTAAGAGGGTTTCGTCAGATTTGGACAGTGTCCATGTCTCAGAGGCGTATGTGAGTACTGGTGCTATATAGGTACTATATAGTCCCAGCTTCGTCCGTCGCGACAGGTTCTTTGAGGTGAACTGCTTTTTCAGGCTGTAGAATGACCGGTTGGCAGCCAGCATCCTTGCGCGCAACTCAGCTTCCATGCTATTGTCGTTGCTGACCTTTGACCCAAGATAGGTGAATTCTGGGACGACTTCAAAAGTGCGTTCACCTATCTGTACATCACGCCTACGTAGATTCGGATTATTTATTGGTAGGTCCGCTGATCTTGCCACCATCAGTTTGGTCTTTGCCTCGTTTATCTGCAATCTGAGGTTCTCTGCCGCCTGCTCAATCCCTTGGTAGGCTTCTGCTACATAGGAGAGCCGCAGACCAATGATGTCTATATCATCAGCGTATGCCAGGATCTGGGTTGACTTATAGAAGATGGTTCCCGTAGTCTCCACCCTCGAGTCGCGGATGGCCCTCTCTAGCGCCAAGTTGAATAGGAGACAGGCAAGCCCGTCATCCTGGCGCAAACCCTTGGTGGTAGCAAAAGGTCCTGAGAGTTTTCCATCCACCCTCACCTGGCATGTGACGTTGGTCATAGTCATTCTAACTAGCCTTATCAGTTTGGCCGGGAGTCCAAATGAGCTCATGGCGTCGTACAGTTTTACCCTGGCTATGCTATCGTATGCGGCTGTGAAGTTACAGGGTTTCACACTTTATCTCAAGACCGCGGGACCCCTTCCCGAATCTGTCTTAGCCAAAGCCAAGACTGCGGTATGATGCTTGAAAACGTTGATGATACCTGAATTCATCGGATGCAATGCTGAATCTGCGGCACATTTCTCGAAACACACTGGTCCGCGCCGAGGACATGCGGTCGAATATTTTTTTACACGGATAACCTTTGTGTACATCAGTGTACTGAAAACAGTGAATAATTTTTTCGTGTTTTTACCAGAAAAGATTATTTAAACAGTTCAAACTACTTTCTTAACACTTGTAAATATTTTAATTAAACAAATATGCATTCACTCATTTTATTAAATTGCCTTTTTTTGGTAAAAAAACGAAAAGGATAATTGAGTGTTTCTTTTAGACTGATGTACACAAAGGTTATCCGTGTAAAAAAATATTCGACCGCATGTCCTCGGCGCGGACCAGTGTGTTTCGAGAAATGTGCCGCAGATTCAGCATTGCATCCGATGAATTCAGGTATCATCAACGTTTTCAAGCATCATACCGCAGTCTTGGCTTTGGCTAAGACAGATTCGGGAAGGGGTCCCGCGGTCTTGAGATAAAGTGTGAAACCCTGTAATGAAGAGATGGTATGTGTCGTTTTTGTATTCAGCCATCTTCTCCAAGATCTGCCGCATGGTGAAGATCTGATCAGTGGTTGATTTTCCGTTTCGGAATCCTCTTTGATAGTTTCCTACTATCTCTTCGACGTGCGGGACAAGGCGATCCTGGAGGATCAGGGAGAATATTTTATAGGCAGTATTCAACACCGTAATACCCCTGTAGTTGTTGCAGTCCAACCTGTCTCCCTTCTTGTATACGGGGTAGATGATGCCGAAATTCCAATCACAAGGCATCGATTCGCTATCCCACACCTCAGTCACAATTTGATGAATCTCGTTTTCTAGTCGTGCACCTCCATTCTTGACCAGTTCGGCTGCAATTCCGTCAGTTCCGGGTGCCTTGTTATTTTTCAGCCGACGGATAGCCTTTCGTGTTTCTTCTATGCTAGATGGCAGTAGCATGACACTATCTGCTAGTGGTGCTTCTAGCTGTTCGCTAAACTGGTTATTAAGTAATTCATCAAAGTACTGAGCCCACCGCGAGAGGACCTCTGGCTGGTTACAGACCAGATCTGCATCCTTGTTGCGACAGCAGGTTACCTTAGGTACAACGTTGTTTCGGTAACCTGCTATCGCTTGGTAAAACTTTCGTGTCGGTCCGTACGCCTCTCTGGTTTGCTCGAGTTCCCGCATGTTTTGCTCTTCCAAAGCATGCTTCTTGGAGCGGTGAACTCGTTTCTCTTCGCGTCTGAGCCGTGAAATTTCCTCTGCGCATGCCCGCGTTCTATGCCGTTGCTGCATTGCTCGGTATGCAGTATTCTTACGTTCGGTCACTTGTCTGCATTCATCGTCGATCCAGCCAGATTTGGTGTTGCCACGACGTGGTGGGAGTATATTTCTTGCACAGTTTATTATTTTTGTTTTTAGAGCGTTCCACCTCTCGCTCGTAGTTTCATAACTGTTTTTTGGTAGTAGAGACTCGTATAAAGTGGCTTTGAATTTCTGTTGGACAGTAATGTCCCTTAGAGAGTCCGTGTTGAGCCGAGGCTGCGTGTTTTCTCCGCCCCCAATGTCGCGGGGGCGGGCGATTCTACAACGTATCACTAGGCCAACCAAATAGTGATCGGAATCGATATTGGCTCCTCGATATGTTCTGACGTTTAACAGACTCGACTGTCGTCGGCGGCTTATTAACACGTGGTCGATCTGGTTGAAGGATTCGCTATCCGGGTGCGCCCACGTCATTTTGTGGATGTCCCTCCGCGCAAATTTGGTACTTCCTACAACCAGATTGTTTGCTGCGGCGAACTGGACCAATCTACTACCATTATCGTTAGTGTGCTCATGCAGACTGTGACAGCCAGTGTATTGGCGGTACATTGGCTCCCTACCGCCTTTGCGTTGAAGTCCCCCGGGATGATTATGAGATGGGGCACACATCTATGATTCTAGCGAGGCGGCCGTAACCCGTTCCGAGCACGCGGTGGCGGTCATGGCAGCTGTAGTATATGTCGTAGCAATGCTTACCACGCTTGTTGTGCACACCGTTCCCTAGCCACCGAATCTCTTGTAGAGCTACGAAGTCCATGCTCAGTGTGGCTAGGGCATCATCCAGTTTTTTCAAGGCTCCGGCTTCGCTTAGAGTGCGTACGTTCCATGAGCCCATTTTAAGAGTAGTCCTGGGGCATTGCGTAGGGTCGGTATCGTTGGTTCCGTTTCGATGATTCCTGATGCTTTCCGTAGTCTATAAATCGATGGGACTGGGTGACTGGCCCCG
The DNA here is from genome assembly GCF_943734685.1 of Anopheles coluzzii. NCBI lineage: Eukaryota > Metazoa > Arthropoda > Insecta > Diptera > Culicidae > Anopheles > Anopheles coluzzii. The sequence continues at coordinate 24,707,583 of NC_064669.1, forward strand.
CGCCCATGTGACCGTTTTGTTTAGCGTCGGGTTGCCCCCCCCGACGTTCAGGCACCCAGTTTCCCGGGATACCCACCCCCCTCCTGGTTTGACATATGCCACCATCCGCCCAAGGGGTTGGATCAAGCCCGTGTACCCATGCTTGGATATGTGGTGACACACTTTAGCACTCTGCATGGCGAGTACGTGTCGGAATAGGAGTTGGATGGGAGAGCCTGTATTAACCCTCGAGGGGGCTTCGGATCCCATCCGATTGCAGATTAATGAATACTTTAATTTTTTTATCCATAGATGGAAAAAAATTTTTGCTTAGAATTTGTGCTTTGTTTTCTTTAATCTCTCGATGCGCATATTAATGGGTTTTTATTACGATATCATCTTGCTCTACTTCTGATTTTTTATCTGCTAACAAGGTAAAAGAGATGTAAATTTTAAATATCTTGTTTTCTGCGAAGTGTTTTCGGTACGTCTCTTGAATGAGCTGGATAAGTGAATTGGGACAATGAATACAAGAAGAACCGTTATTTTTAACTTTTTCTTTAATAATGTGGACAATACCTTCCTCAAAATATTGCGGCTTTTAAATTATGAACCTATGGAACTTAGGGAAAACTTCCTCATGCGTTTCTGCTACATTGAAGTCAACAAGAAAAATCAATTGATTTTTGAAGAGATTCGTAGATTTTTGAAGAGATTCGACTTTTCTGTGATACGTATGTAATGATCATCACTCGTGTCTGCCGACTGTATTGTCATTTCATCGTTTGTGTCACCGTTCAACTCATTTAACATTCATTTCCACCAAGACAACATACCGTGCCACAAGTCATTGAGAACGATGGCAAAAATTCATGAATTGGGCATCCTTTTGAGGTCTGAGAACAAGAAAAAGTCGCTGGGGGCCAGACTGGAGAAAACGGTGGGTGGGGAAGCAATTCGAAGCCCAATTCATGAATTTTTGCCATCGTTTTCAATGACTTGTGGTACGGTGCGTTGTCTTGGTGGAACAACACAACACAAAAGTTGCTTGACAAAAGACGCTCTGTCTCACAAACTAATTGACATACAGACGTCAAATTTTGACACGAATCATTTGAAGGTTGGTACTATATAAAAAATGCATTTAATACTAGCGGCGCCATCTATGTGTCAGACCGGGGACTTATCAGCCAACCTGTTACTCCTATTTCATTAGATGCAAAATTTGGTCTTATTCTAGACAAAGCATCGGCCACCACATTTTCCTTTCCCGGCCTATAAATTGTTTCAAAATCAAATTCTGTTAGAACTAGATTCCATCGGACTATCTTTTGATTTAAATTTGATGAAGCATAAACCAATGGGCGGTGGCCAGTAACCAACTTAAACTTCCGACCGTATAAATATTGTCGAAATTGTTTTACTGCCCAGACAATTGCAAGGAGTTCTTTTTCAGTGGAACAATAATTTTCCTCTAACTTATTCAGAGTCCGAGAAGCATAAGCAATTGGCCTGTCTTTACCAATCTGGCCCTGAGATAGCACTGCTCCAACTACGAAGTTACTAACGTCGGTAGTGAGAATAAATTCCTTTGTGTAATCTGTATTAATTAATCTTGTAGCGTCAGCCTTTTTTGGGACTATCCATACTGGTGATGTGTATGGGGAAATTGATTCCTCGTCTTTTAACATTTTTTTCCCCTGGTTTTGTACCTCGCTTTCAAAAATTTGGGGGTATCGATATGATTTTGTATGGATGGGAATGTTATCTATTGTTCTTATATTGTGATTGATAGCATGAGTAAATGTGAGTTTTTCATTTTCAAAGTGTATTATTTCTGTATGTTCATCAATTAGAGATTGTAATTGTTCCTTTTGTTCCTGTTGGGAAAGATAATTGTCTATTACTTTAAACTTTTTTCCAGACAGCTCAGAAGGTCCTTCTGTTTCTACAAATTCTTCTTCGTGCAGATGAAGCTCATTGAGGATAGTTTCTTGATACATATTATTATTATTTTTTAATGTAACTAGTGCGCTTGTTCCATCACTACTGTAAATTCCTGGCAAAATGGAATATAGTCCACAACCGGTTTCTTCACCAACAACAAGATCGTTTTTACTTTTTGTTTCAATTTTTATGAAACGTACTTCGTCGGTATAGTTAATAGTCTGATAGTCTGGACTAGTGTTGGCCGTTCCGGTCCGAACCTAGTAAAAAAGTTCCGTTCTTTATGTAGGCCGTTCCGTTCTGATCCTTTATACAAAATTGTTCCGTTCCGTTCATTCCGTTCCGTTCTGTTCATTTCGTTATTTCCGTTTCTTTCCGTTCATTCCGTTCATTCCGTTCCGTTCAATTCGTTCTTTCCGTTCACTTCGTTCCGTTCCGGTCTTTGCCGCTTCAATATTGTTAGCAAGGTGCTATCGTTCGTGCGTTCCGTTCTTTAAAAAAACCGGCTTTGTCCGGCTGTTGCTTACTGCATGCAAGATAACTTCACTCTTTCTCGCACATAGTGTGTGTTGCCTGTGCACTAGTGATGGGCAAAACGGCTCCGATGGGCAAAACGGCTCCAGGCAATTTCGGAGCCGGCTTCGCTCCGACGGCTCCGGAACCGGCTCCGTTCCGACGGCTCCGGAGCTGGCTCCGCACCAACGGCTCCGCTCCAACGGCTCCGGAGCCGGTTTTAACACAAAGGACCAAAAGAACTTTTTCAATGAAGTTTCAATCGAGGAAATCCGTAAATAGCGGAGTAGGTCATGTTTAAAAGAATTTATCAAAAAAATATCGATCAGTTTTGAATATTGTTAAGAAAGACCAGACTAACGAATGCTACACAATGTCATGCATGTCAATACTGCAATCGTATCGTGTGTTAGCTTCCACACGTGCGAGAATATATATTCATTTTTTAGTACGCTATCATACAATGATGTCTCTATTGAACTGTTAGTGCGGAGCCGTTGGTCCGGAGCCGTTGTTTCGTCGCCGGCTCCGGAACGATGGGCCCGATGCCGGCTCCGCAGCCATTGGAACGGAGCCGTGAGTGTAGAGCCGTTAGTCCGGAGCCGGCTACGGAGCCTTTGGTGCGGAGCCGTTGGTGCGGAGCCTTTGGTGCGGAGCCGTTGGTGCGGAGCCGGCTCCGGAGCCGTCGGAACGGAGCCGGCTCCGGAGCCGTCGGAGCAGAGCCGGCTCCGGAGCCATTAGTCCGGAGCCGGCTCCGGAGCCGTTGGTGCGCTCCGAAACGCCCATCACTACTGTGCACTCTCCCATGCTCACAGGAATATTCATCGCACTTCGTCGCGTATCGTTTATAAAAATCGTGATAAGCGAAACCAAAAATGGTGTTGCATTTGGTATTATCGTGCAATTTGTAACATCTATTATAGTTTTTGTTATAATTTAGCTTGTCTTAACTAGACAAATAACTATTATAAAATTAAAATCTGTACTCATATGGCGGAACGGGTTGGAAAAGATGTATTATAATATGCGAGTATGAACAACGAAAAATAAAATGTATTTATTTTTTATGCCATGGTATCCACTTGATCTTGGCTCTCGGCATGATTCCAATATTTGGCCATTCGATTTGAAGCAATCTGTTCCATTCGACAACTGTTTGAGTGCTGTGATCTTGTAAACGATTTGTGTGAAAAAAAAACTATTTGTTTTAAATAGACAGGGAAATTCAAATAATTAGTCAATCTCGTGATACAATCGTCAACTCGTACCACTCAATAACATCGACATGGGTAAAAGCCTCGAATGGACCGTACCCCCATACGCCGGGATGATTATCTTGCTATGGGCATTTAATAAGTTACTGATAGCCAAGCCTATTAGTGGTACAGGAAGGCTGTGACCGAAAATGGTCGTCGCATCTAAAAAGTTTTAAAAATGCTAGATAATAAATGCATGCTTTATATAAGCACAGCTGGTACAGCTTACTGGGCATAGGTCGAACCCATCTAGATTTGGTGTCAGACATGATTTCAGATTGAAGAAACGCCTTTTCATATCCTGTAACAAGTAACAACATCCCCCCCCCCCCCCCGGATGACAGTTTGGCTTCTAAGCTCTGGGTCGGTTCTTTTGCACCCCAGGTTCACGTTCCGTTCCTTTTTTTTAACGAAATTCCCAACACTAGTCTGGACATTTCTTTTTAAATTGATATTCTTTCTTTCCAATCTTAATCATGTTTTTCCCTATGTCAAAATACGCATCAGGGTCTCGAAGTGTTTCAAAGCCTATCAATCCATCAAAATAATCGTGGAAATGAAATATGTTAAATTTAATTTTCTTGTTAATGTTAACGATGTCGAGCAGCAATGATTTTTTAATTGCATGTTTTCCATTAATGTTACTAACAGAAATGCCATTTTCGTCTAAACAATTTTCAAAATTTGCCTTTTTGGGTATTATGTAATTTTTGTTCGAAATATTTTGCTCTTCACTGCTCGAACAATAAGTTCGTACGTTTGTGTGCCCTTATAGGTGTCAAATAGATTAAGCGTTGCTTCGGTATCTTCTATCCAAGCTTGTGTCTCGTTTTTGTTACCATTAAATATTGGTAATTTTTTTATAGGATCTGGCGTTTTAAAGGAAAGCATTGGATCATCTTTTACAACCGCCCTCATCTTATTCATTTCTTCGACTAGGCTATTCTGTGTATCGGTTAAACGCCTTATGGATTCTAAGAGATCTTCTTGGGTAAAATTATTTTCTTGATTCATCTTTCGTGGTGGATATTGCACTTTTTATGTCACTCGTGTCACTCTACTTACACGCTTTGTTTGTGCTTGTAGTTGTCTGTCGATGTAGTCTCTTCTCTATTGTGCGTAGGTGGTACGCTGTCTCTCAGCAAATTCCGTGCTTGTACGCACTCCGCTCTCGAGCAATTTGTGTCCTTCGCTTCGATTCTCTCCGCAACTCCGCAGATATGCTCTCAGGAATGGATAAACCGGGATGATAAAGGATGCTTGTTCGCTTTACGACTGCGCCAGTTAACACTTTGACCGCCGGCCTGACGTGACAGTTTTTGAGTGAGCACGTAGCGCATGGTAAGAGAGCTATGTGTGCGACAGTTTCTTGTGCCATTGTTATCACTCTTTTGTTTCATTGTGATAAGCGGCGAAGCACATGTCGTTCTCGTTCTCTCTTTCCTACCTCATTCGTTCTCAAGAGAATCACTGGGCGTCAGATGCAAAGCTGAACGGTGAGCAAAACCGTCATGCGAATTTATATGACACGGCGCTTAAAGTGTTAAGAAGATAAACGGGATGCGTCGAGTGCTCAACTTCGGATGCTCTATGTTTCTCTAAAATCTTATCCTTATCCTAGTATAATCATGTTCTTAACACTATCGCATACAAATGTGTGCGTGACGTATATATATAGATCTATATATGGTCTGTACCAGCTATTGACCTGCATTTTTGATAACATTGTTCGCATGATTACATCGTCATCTCTCTTACTAATCGGCTTAAATTTATCTGATCGTGTGGTAGTTTGAGACAGGTTTGTCTATACAGGTCTATACGCAGCGTTCGTGTACTCTTTTACTACTGAAAAAGCCTCATCTAAATTTATCGGTTAACAGCTTCTCACATGCGACGCTAGTGGTCCATCAACGAATCTAGTATATATATATATATATATATATATATATATATATATATATATATATATATATATATATATATATATATATATATATATATATATATATATATATATATATATATATATATATATATATATATATATATATATATATATATATGTATAAATATATATATCTATATATATATATACATATATCTTACATATATATCTTACATATATACATACATATATATCTATATATCTATCTTTTTATATATACAAACCTACAACCTACAAATGTTTCATATAAAGAACAAAAATATTGTACAGATACAGAGAAAGCTTTCCCAATATTTTGCTCAATACGGTATACCGAAAGAGATTATAACTGACCACGAAACAACTTTCAGATCAACCCAACTGAAAAATTATTTAGGTTCATTAGGTGTAGTATTAAAATACGCTTCATGTTCAGAATCGAATGGGCAGATCGAAAAAACACATAGCACAATTACCGAAATTTACAATACCAACAAACACAAATATGAAGGCTATGACATAAAATCCACTATAAGAATAGCAGTAGCGTTATATAATGATACTATTCATTCATCTACTAAGTTCACTCCAAATGAACTGACATTTAATCAGACAAACAATAGTAATCCAGCACAGATTTTAGAAACATCTAACCAACTTTTTACGGAAGCCAAACACAACTTAGAAAATGCAGTTAAGCGACAATTGAACCAAAACCATTCCTTCGCTTACACTCACACTGATAGCACGTACTACATTTCGCTCCGCTCTATTTGCGTTTTGTGCACTTATTTTCGCAAATTCCGATCTGGTTCTATCATTGCACTGTGTTTTGATTATCAGTTGTGCAAGCCTCAATAAACTGTTCATATACTCAAGTGCTCAAAGCCTGTATAAGTGATATAAAGTGTATACTCCTTGGCGCGGTGAGCCTGTTGAATCGTCATGGCTGATCACTGTTCGACCTGCGCCCGTGCTTCGTCATCCGAGGAACTTCCTTACACTTGCGACGGCTTCTGCAAGCGATGGGCTCATCGTTCGTGTCTTGGTGTGAGTAGTGCCGCAGTCAAGGATCTCATCAAAGAAGATTCTCAAATTCTGTGGCTTTGCCACAATTGTTCGGAGAATCGCCGCAACGGACACTCAGTGATGATTGCTGAGCTAACGGCGGCACTCACCGATCTCAAATCTCAGCTGTCAGCTGAGTTCCAAACACGTATGGATGCTGCCGCGGAATCGCTAAAACGCACGATGCTATCCTCACTCGATCAACACACAGATACTCGTCCTGCTTCACACACTTCTACATTCACCATTCAACGCAAGACATCGACATCCAAAGCACCAGTTCTTTCGTCAACACCAGCCACCGAACTTAGCAACCCGGCAAAACGTCGTTTAATGGACCGTTCTCCGCCGTCCGTTGTCGCCACCTCTCCGCTTCTAAATGGCACCGCACCCATCGCCACTTCAGCTCATGCCACATTGCTCCTACCACCAGAAACGCCTAAATTCTGGTTGTACCTGTCGCGCTGCCGCCCGACAGCCACAATCTTAGAAGTGGAGACTTTCGTCAAGGAGCAAATCGGCATCGAGGATGTCACCGTTTTTAAGCTGGTGCCACTTAACCGCGATGTCCGCACTCTGACTTTCTCTTCGTTTAATGTTGGTTTGTCGCCGGATTATAAGGAGAAAGGATTATTATGCTCATCGTGGCCGATCGGAACTGTCTTCAAAGAGTTCACGGATCGTAGGAATGCTCCTATTTCTACATTGTCGACAAATCCCCTGACCATTACCACTACAGCACCAACAAATACACACGTACCTGTCACCACAAACACTGATGTATCTATTCATATGGAAACAAACAACAACATTACTGCCTCCACCAACAACACTGCAGTCTCGACGTCACCTCCTGGATCATCACAGCAGCAATAGCAACACTACTTACACACTCGCACTCTAAATCTCCGTTAAAATTTTACTATCAAAACACTCGCGGTCTCAAAACCAAACTTTCGGATCTTCGCATCTCTCTCGAAGTTGCGAGATATGATGTCATAATACTAACTGAGACATGGCTGGACGATTCGATTCCTTCATCCCTCTTCTGTGACCGAAAGTATACCGTCTATCGTTGTGATCGTTCAAGCGCTAACAGTATCTGCTCTCGCGGCGGTGGTGTCCCTTAGATAACAAAAAAATACGCAGCGAGTGTGAGCGATCGCTGAACGAAAGAAACGCACACAGCGCAACACGAAAGAAACAAACACATGCACACGAAAGGATGCTCGCGCATGGGCGCGAGCATTGAGAGAGCGCACCGTGTATTTTGTATGGGAGCGGGAGAGAACCGTGGTACCCGTTCCCGCCCCCTTTTTTAAGCCTAGGAAATCTTCCATCGGCTTAACTCTAGGTTTTTACGCACACCATGATAAAAATTACCCGCTCGTTGTCCGTAGGGGATCCTTGCGCTGTACTGACCATTTCATGTGGTAGCAAGAACGAGAGCACACAGAGGAACTTTCGGTGCAGCTGTACAAGCGAGACACCAACATCAGCACAGCGCTGCGAGCAGATCAAACTGAGCGCGCAGGCTGAAAGTGAACGCACACATTTCCACATGTGTAACTGTGATAGTGCCAAAACTGTGTCGAAACCAAAACGCGCTCTCGCCTCCGTGTATTTCACACCGATTCTCCGCTTAACTCTAGGTTTTTACACACACCATGATAAAATATCCCGCTCGTTGTTTGTAGGGGTACTCATTGCCTGTTCCGCTAAGCTCTTGTCGCTGCACATTGAAGTATCCCAATGCTCGTTAGAACTTTTATGGATTCAAATTAAACTGAACGGTCACTCACTCTTTGTTGGTGGTGTGTATTTACCTCCAAACCTCAGCTCGAATACTGACACGTTAGACTCATTCTTCAATACAATTACATTAATACAATCTCGCATGAAAGATAGGGATTTGTTTGTCTTATGCGGTGATTTCAATCAACCTGGACTATCGTGGTCTCAAAATGAGGATTATTTCGCACCGCTTGCCGTTAACCCTGCCTCATCCTACTTTATAGACGGATTAGCTGAATTCAATCTGCGTCAACTTTCAGGGGTCGTAAATATTTTTCGGAGGCAACTAGATTTAGTTTTTGTTAATGAGTTAGTGACATATTCATGTTCACCAGTTTCTTGTAGTATTGACCCTATTGTTAAATTAGATCATTATCACCCACCTCTGGAATTCGTAGTAAATGTTCCTTTACCGCATAATGGTAATAATGTTAGAGATAACAAATCTGAGTTGAATTTTTGGAAAATGAACTTAAAAAAATTTAGGGAAATCATAACCAACTCTGATTGGAATTTTTTAGAAATTAGAACCGATTCTCCCTCCACTGTGGACGTAGCGGTGGAGCAATTTAGTAATATTGTTAAGGCAGCTCTCCCTTTATGTTGTCCTCGTTCTAAACCCTCCTCTCGCCTTCCTTGGTATGATGCTACATTGCGGTCATTAAAGGCGGATAGGACACGTGCCCTCAAAAAACTCGGTTCAACTCCTTCTGAGTATAATCGTAGAGTTTTCAAATATGCCGCTTCTGCTTTTCGTATTTATAATCGGGCCAGTTATAGGTTGTATCTTGGAAGGCTTCAATGTATGTTATACCGTAATCCTAAACTTTTTTGGTCTTATGCCAAGAAGCGTCGTAATCCCTCTTCCCTTCCTACTTCCATGTCGCTCGGTTCGGTCACTACGGACAATGCTGCTGACACCTGTTCCCTATTCGCTGAGCATTTCGCCAATGGTCTGTCTAGACCGGAGAGTCAACCTTTGACGGAGTCTGAGGGCATATTGCCTGGTTTAAACTCCGTCGCATGGGCTGAGGGTATTGTCAATGTTAATACAGTCTCTGAAGCTCTTAAAAAACTTAAGCCATCCTTCTCCCCTGGACCGGATGGAATACCAGCCTCGGTTTTAAAAAAGTCACCTTTTCTATTCGTTCCTCTATTGGTAAAATTGTTTAACCTATTTTTGTCCTCGTCTTCATTCCCTTTATTGTGGAAGCGAGCATGGCTAGTTCCCATTCGCAAAAAAGGTAACCCGTCTGTCATTTCCAACTACCGTGGCATCTCAATACAATGCGCAATAACCAAGGTATTTGAGCATATTATCCATACCTATGTGTTTAAACTCACCTCTTCTACTATTATCCCTCAGCAACATGGCTTTTTTCCTAACCGTTCTACAACAACTAACCTTATGTCCTTCACCTCTTTCGTATCATCGCAGTTAGAGTCAGTTAAACAAGTTGATACTATTTATACTGACTTCAAATCTGCATTTGATCGTATTCCTCATTCCTTACTTCTAAATAAAATTTCACAACTTGACGTCAATAATCTTTTTGTATCTTGGTTACGTTCTTTTCTATGTGATCGTTCCTATAGTGTTAAATTTAATGATATGTTTTCGACTCCCTTTTCATGTAGTGCAGGCGTACCGCAAGGTAGTGTTCTAAGTCCTTTGCTGTTCATAATTTTTATTAATGATGTCTGTACCACCCTCCCTCCTGAGTGTTTCCTCTGCTACGCAGACAACCTCAAAATCTTTCTCCCAGTTTCGTCTCCTAGAGATTGCATTTCCCTACAATAGTCCCCCTAGTCAATCGTGTTTGTGTCGTAAAAGACCTCGGTGTCTTGCTTGACAGAGGCCTCACCTTCAGCCACCACATTGACTCAGTTGTCAATCAGGCGCGGAAAACATTGGGTCTCCTAAAGAAAATTGCGTGCGATTTCTCCGACCCAATGTGCCTGAAGACTCTGTTCTGCTCTCTGGTCAGATCGATTTTGGAGTACTGCTCAATAGTCTGGTCCCCTACAGCTCGAACCCATGTGGAACGTATCGAGCGGGTGCAGCGATCGTTCACCAGGTTTGCTATATGTAAAATCCTGGGTAGATTGTCCTCCATATATATATATATATATATATATATATATATATATATATATATATATATATATATATATATATATATATATATATATATATATATATATATATATATATATATATATATATATATATATATATATATATATATATATATATATATATATATATATATATATATATATATATATATATATATATATATATATATATATATATATATATATATATGTATAAATATATATATCTATATATATATACATATATCTTACATATATATCTTACATATATACATACATATATATCTATATATCTATCTTTTTATATATATAATAATATGTATAATGATGAGTCGAGGCTCGATGAGGTCTTTATTCGTTCACAGTTCGCACAAAAGAGAGCGTGTCCAACGGTTACGACGAACGGCCGAACCGTTCTTAGCTAACACACACGTACACACGTTCGCTTAACGGTGTCGTACGGTCTGTTTACGTGGTGCAGTCCTCTTCTATGGTGCAGCGTTGATATGCCTACTCATTGGCATATAACTCCTCCGGGGCTAAGATTCAAGACGTCCTCGTCTGATGGGAGTAGCTAGAACTCAAGGTTATCATAACACTTTTTTTTCATAAACGTTAGAATAGTTGTTCTTAATACTAATCCTAACCATTCCCTAACCATTCCTAACTAATCATTACTACTTCACCAAGGGAAGAAGAAAGATACTTTTGTCGACTGATTTTCAAGGTTTTACTAATCTAAAATCGGAAAATATCATTAAATCTTGGTCTTACTACAACTACATCGGAATTCAAATAAATTGATTGTAATCGAAATTCAAGTGTAAATTTATAATTATTTTTCAAAATTATTGAGTTGTTGTTTGTTTTTAGTTTCTTAATCGTTTGATCTTTCCTTTATGTCTTTTTACTCCTCTGCTGTTTTCAAAAGTCCTTTCTTTAACGTTGTTGGCTGTAGTTTTGTTTGCTCGCGGTTGGGTTTTTGTTCTTATGTTTGGAATTACAAATACGTCCGTTGATTCATTTAAGAGTGGTGGAGATGTTTTCTTGTTGTTTTCATATTCATATTCATATACATATTTATTTGTCTACCTTTTGGTTACACAAATCCTTAAATAATACTTATTACCTATGTTCCTAACCTAACAAAAATTAACACAAATTATCAAAAATTTGAGAAAAAAATTTTTTTTTAGAAAATTAGAATCTAAAATTTAAAAATTAAAAATTAAGGCAGCACGGGATTATGGAGGGTTCTGATGCGGGATCGGAAAGAGGATAAGGGAAGGTTGAAATCAAACATAGAGTATACACAGTTAAATCGACGAATTGCACGAAGAAGGGGGTCATTACGGCCCACTGCAGTTCGGCGGGAAAGGATCACTAGGGGAGGGCGGTTTCGAAGAACACGGTTAGGGGCGTAGAAAGGGATAGAAGAAAGAAGGGAAGGAGAATCAATATTACCAAGGAGTAATGCGGCAATAAAGGTGGACTGGGCATGGGAACGGCGGTTTTCCAATAGTTCCAGGCCAAGCTGCCGACACCTGTCCTCGTAAGGAGGTATGGGGGAGGACAATCTACCCAGGATTTTACATATAGCAAACCTGGTGAACGATCGCTGCACCCGCTCGATACGTTCCACATGGGTTCGAGCTGTAGGGGACCAGACTATTGAGCAGTACTCCAAAATCGATCTGACCAGAGAGCAGAACAGAGTCTTCAGGCACATTGGGTCGGAGAAATCGCACGCAATTTTCTTTAGGAGACCCAATGTTTTCCGCGCCTGATTGACAACTGAGTCAATGTGGTGGCTGAAGGTGAGGCCTCTGTCAAGCAAGACACCGAGGTCTTTTACGACACAAACACGATTGACTAGGGGGACTATTGTAGGGAAATGCAATCTCTAGGAGACGAAACTGGGAGAAAGATTTTGAGGTTGTCTGCGTAGCAGAGGAAACACTCAGGAGGGAGGGTGGTACAGACATCATTAATAAAAATTATGAACAGCAAAGGACTTAGAACACTACCTTGCGGTACGCCTGCACTACATGAAAAGGGAGTCGAAAACATATCATTAAATTTAACACTATAGGAACGATCACATAGAAAAGAACGTAACCAAGATACAAAAAGATTATTGACGTCAAGTTGTGAAATTTTATTTAGAAGTAAGGAATGAGGAATACGATCAAATGCAGATTTGAAGTCAGTATAAATAGTATCAACTTGTTTAACTGACTCTAACTGCGATGATACGAAAGAGGTGAAGGACATAAGGTTAGTTGTTGTAGAACGGTTAGGAAAAAAGCCATGTTGCTGAGGGATAATAGTAGAAGAGGTGAGTTTAAACACATAGGTATGGATAATATGCTCAAATACCTTGGTTATTGCGCATTGTATTGAGATGCCACGGTAGTTGGAAATGACAGACGGGTTACCTTTTTTGCGAATGGGAACTAGCCATGCTCGCTTCCACAATAAAGGGAATGAAGACGAGGACAAAAATAGGTTAAACAATTTTACCAATAGAGGAACGAATAGAAAAGGTGACTTTTTTAAAACCGAGGCTGGTATTCCATCCGGTCCAGGGGAGAAGGATGGCTTAAGTTTTTTAAGAGCTTCAGAGACTGTATTAACATTGACAATACCCTCAGCCCATGCGACGGAGTTTAAACCAGGCAATATGCCCTCAGACTCCGTCAAAGGTTGACTCTCCGGTCTAGACAGACCATTGGCGAAATGCTCAGCGAATAGGGAACAGGTGTCAGCAGCATTGTCCGTAGTGACCGAACCGAGCGACATGGAAGTAGGAAGGGAAGAGGGATTACGACGCTTCTTGGCATAAGACCAAAAAAGTTTAGGATTACGGTATAACATACATTGAAGCCTTCCAAGATACAACCTATAACTGGCCCGATTATAAATACGAAAAGCAGAAGCGGCATATTTGAAAACTCTACGATTATACTCAGAAGGAGTTGAACCGAGTTTTTTGAGGGCACGTGTCCTATCCGCCTTTAATGACCGCAATGTAGCATCATACCAAGGAAGGCGAGAGGAGGGTTTAGAACGAGGACAACATAAAGGGAGAGCTGCCTTAACAATATTACTAAATTGCTCCACCGCTACGTCCACAGTGGAGGGAGAATCGGTTCTAATTTCTAAAAAATTCCAATCAGAGTTGGTTATGATTTCCCTAAATTTTTTTAAGTTCATTTTCCAAAAATTCAACTCAGATTTGTTATCTCTAACATTATTACCATTATGCGGTAAAGGAACATTTACTACGAATTCCAGAGGTGGGTGATAATGATCTAATTTAACAATAGGGTCAATACTACAAGAAACTGGTGAACATGAATATGTCACTAACTCATTAACAAAAACTAAATCTAGTTGCCTCCGAAAAATATTTACGACCCCTGAAAGTTGACGCAGATTGAATTCAGCTAATCCGTCTATAAAGTAGGATGAGGCAGGGTTAACGGCAAGCGGTGCGAAATAATCCTCATTTTGAGACCACGATAGTCCAGGTTGATTGAAATCACCGCATAAGACAAACAAATCCCTATCTTTCATGCGAGATTGTATTAATGTAATTGTATTGAAGAATGAGTCTAACGTGTCAGTATTCGAGCTGAGGTTTGGAGGTAAATACACACCACCAACAAAGAGTGAGTGACCGTTCAGTTTAATTTGAATCCATAAAAGTTCTAACGAGCATTGGGATACTTCAATGTGCAGCGACAAGAGCTTAGCGGAACAGGCAATGAGTACCCCTACAAACAACGAGCGGGATATTTTATCATGGTGTGTGTAAAAACCTAGAGTTAAGCGGAGAATCGGTGTGAAATACACGGAGGCGAGAGCGCGTTTTGGTTTCGACACAGTTTTGGCACTATCACAGTTACACATGTGGAAATGTGTGCGTTCACTTTCAGCCTGCGCGCTCAGTTTGATCTGCTCGCAGCGCTGTGCTGATGTTGGTGTCTCGCTTGTACAGCTGCACCGAAAGTTCCTCTGTGTGCTCTCGTTCTTGCTACCACATGAAATGGTCAGTACAGCGCAAGGATCCCCTACGGACAACGAGCGGGTAATTTTTATCATGGTGTGCGTAAAAACCTAGAGTTAAGCCGATGGAAGATTTCCTAGGCTTAAAAAAGGGGGCGGGAACGGGTACCACGGTTCTCTCCCGCTCCCATACAAAATACACGGTGCGCTCTCTCAATGCTCGCGCCCATGCGCGAGCATCCTTTCGTGTGCATGTGTTTGTTTCTTTCGTGTTGCGCTGTGTGCGTTTCTTTCGTTCAGCGATCGCTCACACTCGCTGCGTATTTTTTTGTTATCTAAGGGACACCACCGCCGCGAGAGCAGATACTGTTAGCGCTTGAACGATCACAACGATAGACGGTATACTTTCGGTCACAGAAGAGGGATGAAGGAATCGAATCGTCCAGCCATGTCTCAGTTAGTATTATGACATCATATCTCGCAACTTCGAGAGAGATGCGAAGATCCGAAAGTTTGGTTTTGAGACCGCGAGTGTTTTGATAGTAAAATTTTAACGGAGATTTAGAGTGCGAGTGTGTAAGTAGTGTTGCTATTGCTGCTGTGATGATCCAGGAGGTGACGTCGAGACTGCAGTGTTGTTGGTGGAGGCAGTAATGTTGTTGTTTGTTTCCATATGAATAGATACATCAGTGTTTGTGGTGACAGGTACGTGTGTATTTGTTGGTGCTGTAGTGGTAATGGTCAGGGGATTTGTCGACAATGTAGAAATAGGAGCATTCCTACGATCCGTGAACTCTTTGAAGACAGTTCCGATCGGCCACGATGAGCATAATAATCCTTTCTCCTTATAATCCGGCGACAAACCAACTTTAAACGAAGAGAAAGTCAGAGTGCGGACATCGCGGTTAAGTGGCACCAGCTTAAAAACGGTGACATCCTCGATGCCGATTTGCTCCTTGACGAAAGTCTCCACTTCTAAGATTGTGGCTGTCGGGCGGCAGCGCGACAGGTACAACCAGAATTTAGGCGTTTCTGGTGGTACGAGGAATGTGGCATGAGCTGAAGTGGCGATGGGTGCGGTGCCATTTAGAAGCGGAGAGGTGGCGACAACGGACGGCGGAGAACGGTCCATTAAACGACGTTTTGCCGGGTTGCTAAGTTCGGTGGCTGGTGTTGACGAAAGAACTGGTGCTTTGGATGTCGATGTCTTGCGTTGAATGGTGAATGTAGAAGTGTGTGAAGCAGGACGAGTATCTGTGTGTTGATCGAGTGAGGATAGCATCGTGCGTTTTAGCGATTCCGCGGCAGCATCCATACGTGTTTGGAACTCAGCTGACAGCTGAGATTTGAGATCGGTGAGTGCCGCCGTTAGCTCAGCAATCATCACTGAGTGTCCGTTGCGGCGATTCTCCGAACAATTGTGGCAAAGCCACAGAATTTGAGAATCTTCTTTGATGAGATCCTTGACTGCGGCACTACTCACACCAAGACACGAACGATGAGCCCATCGCTTGCAGAAGCCGTCGCAAGTGTAAGGAAGTTCCTCGGATGACGAAGCACGGGCGCAGGTCGAACAGTGATCAGCCATGACGATTCAACAGGCTCACCGCGCCAAGGAGTATACACTTTATATCACTTATACAGGCTTTGAGCACTTGAGTATATGAACAGTTTATTGAGGCTTGCACAACTGATAATCAAAACACAGTGCAATGATAGAACCAGATCGGAATTTGCGAAAATAAGTGCACAAAACGCAAATAGAGCGGAGCGAAATGTAGTACGTGCTATCAGTGTGAGTGTAAGCGAAGGAATGGTTTTGGTTCAATTGTCGCTTAACTGCATTTTCTAAGTTGTGTTTGGCTTCCGTAAAAAGTTGGTTAGATGTTTCTAAAATCTGTGCTGGATTACTATTGTTTGTCTGATTAAATGTCAGTTCATTTGGAGTGAACTTAGTAGATGAATGAATAGTATCATTATATAACGCTACTGCTATTCTTATAGTGGATTTTATGTCATAGCCTTCATATTTGTGTTTGTTGGTATTGTAAATTTCGGTAATTGTGCTATGTGTTTTTTCGATCTGCCCATTCGATTCTGAACATGAAGCGTATTTTAATACTACACCTAATGAACCTAAATAATTTTTCAGTTGGGTTGATCTGAAAGTTGTTTCGTGGTCAGTTATAATCTCTTTCGGTATACCGTATTGAGCAAAATATTGGGAAAGCTTTCTCTGTATCTGTACAATATTTTTGTTCTTTATATGAAACATTTGTAGGTGTTTCGAAAACGAGTCTATCAAAGACAAAAAGTTCACATTGCTTTTAATGTAAATATCCATGTGTATCCTTTCTAAGGGTTTACTAGTTATTGGTCGCGGAGATATCTTTATGTTGTATGGTTTGCGCTCATACTTGTGTAATTTACAAATTTCGCAGTTGTTTATAAATTGTTTGATCTGCTTTTGCATACTCGGGAAGAAATAAGCACGCCTAAGTTTACTTTCAACTTCTGATATTCCGCGATGTGCTCTTTCGTGTTCTGTAGATATAAGAAAATCTTGTCTTTGAACATCAGAAACATCTTCGACTATAGTTTGTGTCATTACAAAATGGCCTTTGATTGAGAAATTATTTTTAAACGTTTCTTGTATTAGCTGAATCATTGTTTCTGGTGCTAGAATCGCTGTTTGTTTGCCATTATGGATATTTTGTAAATGAAATATGATATCTTCTGTTTCAAATCTACTTTTTGTTACTATTGTTCTTTCAAAATTCCGGAAGGGTGTTTCCGTTACCATCGATGCGCCTGCATCGGATATTTTGAAAATCAACTGATTTCTATAATAGTTAATAGGCCTTTCTGATATGTGGATGAAATGATCGCTTGAATCATCGGCTGAATGATTGGTCCCATCAGAAATAGTGCTTTCAGGTCTATTAGTTTCCAAGGAGTGCCTCTGAACAAACAAAGAATTTTGTGTTGATGTTTCATTAGCGTTAATTTCTTGTGGTATTCGACTAAGCGCGTCAGCTACAATGTTAGTTTTTCCTTGTCTGTACTTCAGTTCATAATCGTAATCCTCTAACTCTAATCGCCAGTTGAGTATTTTTGAGTTTTTAAACGACGTTTTAATGAACACTAACGGTTTATGATCCGTTACTAAGGTAAATTTGTTTCCATATAAATATGGTTTATACTTCCTTATTGCCCAAATTATAGCCAGGGCTTCCTTCTCCGTAGTTGAATAATTACATTCTGTTTTGTTAAGCGTTCTGCTGGCAAAAGCTATCGGTCTTTCTTTACTGTCTTGAAATTGCGACAAAACAGCACCTAGTGCGTAGTTGCTCGCATCGGTGGTTAATATGAACGGTAAATCAAAGTTAGGATATGCTAAAACCTGGTCTGAAGTTATGATATTTTTAAGTTCAATAAAAGCTTTCTGAAAATGTTCGTTTTCAAAATTTACTATTGAGTATTTTTTTAAACAGCTAGATAAGGGTTTTGTAATTTTCGAATAGTCTTTAATAAATTTGCGATAGTAACCAGTTAATCGTAAAAACTGTTTTAATTCCTTTTGTGTTGTAGGCAATTTCCAACACAAGATTTTATTTATAATTTCTGGATTAGGCTTAACCCCTTCTGAAGTTATTATGTGCCCTAGAAAATATGATTCTCTTTTAAGAAATTCACACTTATCTAATTGTATTTTTAAATTGAAATTTGCTAACCTTTTGAGAACTACATCCAAATTTTTAATATGGGAATCTAAATTACTACCAATTACAATGATGTCATCCAAATAGACGAAACAAATGGAACCAATGAGACCAGTAAGAATATGGTTCATCATTCGTTGGAAGGTTGCAGGTGCATTTTTTAAGCCAAATGGCATACTGGTAAATTCAAAATGACCCTGTTCAGTGGAAAATGCCGTCTTTGTTTGATAAGCGGGATCCATTCTAATCTGATGAAAACCAGACTTCAAGTGTAACGTAGTAAAATAGGTTGACTTTCCTAAATTGTCAAGAATCTCATCGATTTGTGGGATAGGGTACCGATCGCTTATCGTTTTTTCATTTAGTTTGCGATAATCTATAACGACCCTTATTTTCTTTTTCCCTGAGGCGTCGTTCTCTTTCGGTACCACCCAAATTGGCGAAGAGTATGGGCTAGACGAGTGAACAATTATTTCACTATCAAGCATTTCTTGAATGTGTTTATCTACTTATGATTTAAAGTGATGAGGAAATCGGTAAGATTTCGAATACGTTGGTTCGTTATCTTTTGTAACTATTTTGTGTTGGATTACACTTGTAGAGGAAAGCTTCTCACCTTCTTTCAATAACACCGAAGAATTTTGAATAATTGTATTCAACAAACATTCTTTTTCCAATATTGTAAGATGTTCTGTTCGGATTAAAGATGCTATTATGTGTTTATCTAATTTTTTACAATCGCGTATTGGAATAGGTGTAATAGTTTCGTAATTGTTTACTTTAAGATCGAATGTTCTTATGTCTTGAGGGTGTTTTTTACGTAAACTTAAAACATTAACCGTTGATTTACCCTTTTCGGCTTTATATAAACCTGGCTTAATTAAACACCCTTTGTAAAGAGTTTGAAATGATGGTACAAACCATTCACCATCCTTTATTGTATTGATTGTAATTAAATGATTGTACATTCTTTGTGATGGAAAGTATTTACTGAAAGGAATTGTAATGTCATTAATAGTGTAATGTGATCGAACGTACGCGGGGCCGTCGTGCACCGTTTTTGCGGGGAGTCAGTCTTTACTGACATGAGCTGAGGTGGAACAAACTATTCGAAGCGGACTGATTTGATCGTCCAGGCGATCATGGAAACCCGGAAGGAGTTTCCCTTACTGGAAATGTTGGAGTTTAGAAGCCTTACCTTGGGTAGGGGGACATAACTAAACTCTTGAAATAAGTTGGTACACGAAGTTTTTAGGAAGCGTAACGTCCTATCTTGGCAGTCCGAACGAATCTGACTTGCCACGGTCGGAATTGGTTTTATTTATACTCAATGGGTTTCGAAATATTGGTTTTGGAATGTGTTTTTGTCCTAATTAAAGGTTATTGATATAAGGTGCAATTTATTCATTCTATCGGAGTGAGGTGTCTGTCAATTTATGCTTATGCTGCGCTTTCAGTGTTTTTACAAAGGTTCTGGAAAGTTTCAACTGTTCTAGCCAAATAACGAGTGCGTTCGTCGATCATTGCCTACGCTGCGCTTTTAGCAATAAGTTGCTATGCGTTCTCTGTTTGTCCACTTTGCTGCAGTAACGCTTGAATTGCTTATGTTGCGCGTTTCGGTTGTTTTCGATAAATGTCTCAATGGTTTTTTCTATGGATGGTATGGTCTAGGTATGTTGCTATGGTGTGGATTGATTTGCTGATGTAATATAATGAATGTGTTGCAATAGTGTGATTTGGCTTTCCGAAGTGTGTTACAATGTGTCTATAGCTGATAGTGTGTATTATAATAAGTTCTGTATAGCAGATATGCTACACCTCCTCCCTTTAGGAGAATAACGTAAATAATAAAATGATTGAAGTTATTCTTTTGATTTAATTAACCTGTTTTTGTGTACTGTTGACGATTTGTTGGTGGTTTTGTGTATTATGGTGCAGTTTGGTTCTTGTATATTTGTTACTGTAAATGGTCCAATATAAACGGGATCCAATTTCTTCCTATTTTCATTTGTTAAGTAAACTATGTCGCCTATCTCGAGTTTTAAGGAGTTAGTATTTTTATTTAGTATATTTTGCCTATTTTCTTTAGAGCTCACAAGGTTTTTCTGTGCTATTTCGTGTGATTTCTGTAATTTAAATTTCATTTCATTATAATATTGTTCAACATTATATACTGGCTCTATTTTGTTTTGGTAAATTTCTTGAGGTAGATTTGCTTTTCTGCCAAAAATTAATTCGTAAGGCGTATAACCTGTGTCTGTGTGTTCTGTGGTGTTATAAACAAATTCGTAAAATTTAATCCAGTCATCCCAGTCATCATGGTGCTCATTTACAAAGCTTCTAAGATATTCATTTAAACACCTGTGGTTTCTTTCTAGTGCTCCTATGGTTTGAGGATGGTATGCTGTACTGAACGTTTGTTTAATTTGTAAGATTTCTGTTATTTTGTTAAGGATTTCGTTATTGTATTCTAAGCCTTGATCTGATTTAAGCTCTATAAAAGTTCCAAATGTTAATATGAAATTTTCTACTAATGCTTTTGCAATAGTGTTTGCTTCTTTATTGTGAATAGGTATTATTACAACATATTTTGTCAAGTCACATTGTATAGTTATTGCGTACCTGTAGTTGTTATTGGTCTTTGTCAATGGTCCAACTGTGTCAATAGATATAACGTTAAATGGTTTGTTAGGCGTCGTTGTAATTACTGTCTGTTCTTTAGTGTGTCTGTTTACCTTATTAACTAAGCATGCTTCACACTTATTGATAAAATTTTTGATATCATTGCGCATGTTTTTCCACGTGTAAGTATCTCTTATTTTCCTGTAAAGTCTGAATTGGCCTACGTGTCCTCCCGAAGGGGTCATGTGATAATCATGGATTATTCTTAGCCGATCATGTTCTGTTTCAACCCACCTAGGTGGTGTAAACAGTATGAATTCATACTTGTCAATCACTCTGTTGGCGATTTCTTTAAGGGTTTGATGAGAGTACTGTGTAAATATTTGGTCGTGTAGAGACCAGGCTAGCTTTTTGTTTTTGTAGTTATTGGCGATTTTGCAAATGTTGAGAAGAGCAAGCTCTAAAGCTTGACTTCCATTTTTTTCTGCTTTCGCGTTAACTTTCCCTAGGACTTTCTTGTAAGTGCTGTTGCACACTTCAAATATTATATTGTTGTCGGAAATGCTTGTTCTAATTTTTAGAAGCTTCCTTGTTTTGGATGGTGTATCCGTTGTCCACATCGTTGGTTGATCAGACCTGGTATCGATGGGTTTATGAGGTGTTACTTTTTTAGCCTCTTTTTGTTTAACCATTGCTCTGGTATTAACCATGAGGATTGTTGATTTAAGATTTTGTATATTGTTAGTTGTTCCTAACATTATGTTTGTTGGTATTTGAGCCTTAAGTTCATCTGAGGTAATGACTACTCTAGACAACGCGTCCGCTGCTACGTTTGCTTTCCCTGCTAAGAACTGTACGTCAAAGTCAAATTCTTCTAGATCTAATCTCATACGAGTTAACTTAGATGTTGGATTTTTCATCCCAAATAGGTATGCTAATGGTCTGTGGTCTGTTTTTACAATGAATTTTCGACCATATATATATGGTTTAAAGTAATTGATTGCCCAATGGATCGCTGTCAGTTCTTTTTCTATTATTGGTTTGTTTTTCTCCCCTGGCGTGAAACTTTTGCTGGCAAATGCCACTGGTAAATCGTTTCCGTCAGTTATTTGAGACAATACAGCGCCACATGCTGTATCCGATGCATCAGTTGTTATAATGAACTGTTTTGTAAAATCGGGATATTGTAGTATTGTTGGTGAGAGTAAACTTTGTTTAAGTTTTTCAAAAGCTTCCTGACATTCTTTGGTCCAATCAAATTTTACGTCCTTTTTAATAAGGTTATTAATAGGTTTAGCTATTTTTGCAAAGTTTTGTACAAATTTTCTGTAATAATTACAAAATGCTACGAAGCGTCTGGCATCATTTGCATTTTTGGGTACAGGAAATTTTTCTATTATTTCGTATTTTGAGTCATCCGGGTATATACCTTTGTCTGTTATTTTGTGACCTAGATAGGTTACTTCTGTTTTAAAGAAGCAGCATTTTTCTGGATTTAACTTAAGATTGCATTTTCTTAATTTGTTAAAAACCTTACTTAAGTTACTTATATGGTGTTGTGCGCTGCACCCTGTAACGATTATATCGTCGATGTAAACAAATGCTAGCTCAGGTGATAATCCTGCCATAGCTATTGCCATCATACGTTGAAAACTATTTGGGCTTATATTTAAACCAAAAGGCATTCTCGTAAATTGATAATGACCTGATGGTGTGGAAAATGCAGTGAATCTTCTTGATGCTGGTTCTAGCTCAATTTGGTGGAACCCTGACATTAAGTCAAGTGTGCTAAAATATTTTGCTCTACCTAACTGGTCCAATATTGTATCTATTCTAGGGAGAGGAAATTTATCCGGCAGGATTTTTTTATTTAGTTGTCTGAAGTCAACTACTAATCGCCACTTTTTACTTCCGTCAATCGATTTTTTCGGGACTAAGAGAATGGGCGAATTATAAGCTGAAACTGAATGTTCAATTATATCATTTTTCAGCATTTTGTCGACCTGTTGATTAATTTCATCTGCTTGGGAATGGATTTGTTTATAATTAGGTATGTATGATGGGTTGTTGTCCATTAGTTCTATTGGTTGTTTGTAGAAATTATTTGTTGTGATAGGCTCATTTTCGAGACAAAATATATCTGAAAATTCAGCAATAAGGTTTTTTAAATTTCTTTTTGCTATTTCCGGTACTTGTTCTATATGAACTTTATCTTGAATTATTCTAGTTCTTTCTGGGGTATTGTAATTATTTGCCAAGAAAATTTCATAATTTTTTAAAGGTTCTATTTGTGGTCTGATTGTGCCTGTATTAATAAAGGCTGTTGACTCAGTTGTGTTGATAAGCTTGATGTTTGGATCAGTTTTGCTAATTATTGTGTTACCGATAAACACTCCTGGTTTTATTTCTTTAGAAAAAATTACTGAATCTTCTGTTATTGGTTTTAAAGTGAGTTTGCGAATTACCTCACTTCTTGGTGGTATTTCAATAATTCCATTGATGCTGTCATCAACGGGGTGTTCAATGATATCATTTCCGTTACGGAACTGTAACATCCAAGTCGAAAAAAGGATGTCGCATTGGAATTTACTGATAAAGTCCATTCCTAATACTCCGTCTGCTTGAGTTGGTAGGTCTTTTATAATAAAAAATGTATGCTCGACATTTTTGTCACCAAAATGAATGGTTGCTTGAGTGTATCCCTTTGTTTTCATTGTATCTGTTGTGATACCTATGAGTGTGAGTTCCTTGTTTTTCTTTAACTGGATTTGTTTCTTTAAACTTGAGGCTTTAAAAAGTGATACCTCAGCTCCGGAGTCAATGACCAATGTTGTGTTTTTCCCGTTAGCTATGTTCAATTTAACCTTTATGAAGTTGTTTGTTTTTATCCCTGTCATCAAAACTACTGTGGGTATTGGTTTTGGTCGTCGTCTAAAAAACGATCCCCTTCCTCTTCTTCTTTCTTGTCGGGTGTGTTGGTTTGAATTTGTGTATGCATAACCCTGCTGTGTGCCGCTTTGAATGCATTTGCGTTTCTGTTTGTCCCGTTGGTCTGGGGGCCATATCGGGGTTTCGCTTGTGTCGAACGATTTGCGTTCGGTGTAAAGTTTGTGGTGCGACTATTCTGTTCATGTGGCGGGTTTTTTCTTTCATAACTTTTCACTGTATCCAGCATGTCGGTGATACTTGAAAACTCTTTTATGTCTAAAATTAGTTGGCTGTCTCTACTGATACCTGCTTCTTTTAGTTTTATTATGACGTTTTGCTGTGTTAGTGTCTTTGCTATGTCGGGTGTCATGTTTTCCTGAATATATGCTGTTTGCAGTTGATCAGCCAATTCGTTGAGGCTATTTGCAAAAGTGTTAAAATTTTCAAATTTACCTTTTCTTCTGTCGCATAATTGTTTGTAAATTTTGGCGACTGAGATGGTATTCGTATACCTTCCTTTGATGGTAACAATTATCTCATCGAAGGATTTAGGCAGTTCTTTAAACAATTCCCTAGGTTCTTTTCCTAGTTTTGTGAGTAGGAGGTTGATTGCTATAAGGGAATTTGATGAACTGATCATACTTTTTACTGTATTGACTGTATCGATGAATTTAGTCAATTCGGATGCTTTACCCTCAAACGGTTGCATGCCCGTGAGTACGGAGAACCCTACGCTATTAAGATCGAAAGCCATTTTAGATTTTTTATGGAGTTGTAGAAAGGCTGATATGGTCTGTGCTAAGAGTTTGAACGATAACTTATTGGTTGTCAATAATGTTAAGTTGGTATTTTTGTCTTCTAAGCTATTTGTTGAGCAATCAGATGTCTTGTTATGTGAGTCGTCGTTGGTTTTTGATGTGCTCATAGCAATGATATTATGAATTAGTGCGTTAGAAATTTTACTAAATTCTAATAGTTTGTTAAAGGTGTATTTGAATTTATTTTTTTCTATCTCTTTTTGAATCTCTTTAAATGTTTCCTCGGCTTGTATTCTGAGTTGTGTTTTCGTACAAGTCCTTTGATTGGGGTCCTGTATTTTTTTAAAGATATGTTTCAAAATTTCAATTCTATCGCTTATAGTAATCATTCCTGTTTTGAATTGTTTTCATGTAATCTTTTTATAGAACTCATTTCCTAGCTTGAAAACTTTGATTTGATTTGATTTGATTATGTTCTAAAGTTTCAATACCTTAATGGGATATGCTGCGTGCATTTTGTTGCTACTGATGATGATGCTACGCTGAATCTATACCGGTGCTGGGTGTTTAATCGGTATTTGGTGCATACTCGATATTCTACGATGACGTCGTCGATCAGTCGTCGCTCGATGTCTTGTCGGGACACTTGTCTATTCTTGCCTGCCAATCCAGATTGGGCAGTGGGCTCGTCTTGTATTTTCGTCTTCCACGTTGGGAAAGGTTGTTTCATTCAATCGCTGCTTGTGAACCGTAGTTTCGCTATGCACTTTATTGTCCCATATCAATTGCTCCACGAATCGTATAGATTACCAAAATGAGTTACATTATATAGGCAGTTGTATGTTATTGATTGCATCACGTTTTGCTAGAGTTTTCAATATTTTGAAAATGGTTTTAATTACTTTTTGCATGAGTATGATAGCAAGAAGTATCAGCACAATGTTCAGTTTTAATTCATGGGTTTCATGCTGCTCTGAATGAACATTTTGTGTTTGAATAATGGTAAGATCATTATCACCATCAACATTAGCTTTAGGGTTTGATGCGTCGTTACCCATTTTAAGGTTACTCTACTTGGTAAATCGATCGCATAAGCGTTACGTTTTTACACATTGGGGTAGGTTCTCACAACACTGTGATGTTCATCAATTTGACATTCCTTTTGCACTACATTGCACTAAATGTTGTTTTTTTTTCTGCACTGCACTTGCTTCTGGCTGTTCTTTCACCGTTATTATTTATAACATATGGGTCACTTGTGCCAGCAGCGTTGTTGAATGTTTCGTTAAAAAAAAAATGCACATTTGACACTTTTTTTTATCACGTCCCGTCGAATGCCGGTTATGGTCACAATACTTTTGGTTTGTCACACGACACTTACGTTTTACGTTACCGTTGTACTTATCACATTTTACTTGTAAATAATTTGCTTATACTTCTGCCTGTCGATTGCAGATTAAGGTCACGGTCGCCATGTAATGTGATCGAACGTACGCGGGGCCGTCGTGCACCGTTTTTGCGGGGAGTCAGTCTTTACTGACATGAGCTGAGGTGGAACAAACTATTCGAAGCGGACTGATTTGATCGTCCAGGCGATCATGGAAACCCGGAAGGAGTTTCCCTTACTGGAAATGTTGGAGTTTAGAAGCCTTACCTTGGGTAGGGGGACATAACTAAACTCTTGAAATAAGTTGGTACACGAAGTTTTTAGGAAGCGTAACGTCCTATCTTGGCAGTCCGAACGAATCTGACTTGCCACGGTCGGAATTGGTTTTATTTATACTCAATGGGTTTCGAAATATTGGTTTTGGAATGTGTTTTTGTCCTAATTAAAGGTTATTGATATAAGGTGCAATTTATTCATTCTATCGGAGTGAGGTGTCTGTCAATTTATGCTTATGCTGCGCTTTCAGTGTTTTTACAAAGGTTCTGGAAAGTTTCAACTGTTCTAGCCAAATAACGAGTGCGTTCGTCGATCATTGCCTACGCTGCGCTTTTAGCAATAAGTTGCTATGCGTTCTCTGTTTGTCCACTTTGCTGCAGTAACGCTTGAATTGCTTATGTTGCGCGTTTCGGTTGTTTTCGATAAATGTCTCAATGGTTTTTTCTATGGATGGTATGGTCTAGGTATGTTGCTATGGTGTGGATTGATTTGCTGATGTAATATAATGAATGTGTTGCAATAGTGTGATTTGGCTTTCCGAAGTGTGTTACAATGTGTCTATAGCTGATAGTGTGTATTATAATAAGTTCTGTATAGCAGATATGCTACAATAGTAATAACTTCGTTTGGATAATCGATAACAGTATTATTTTCTGCAAAATATTTGGACCCTATTATTCCATCAAAAAAATTGTGGAAATTCACTACGTAATATTTTTGATTAGGTAAGCCAAAACCAAGGAGGTTAATGTGTCCCATATTGTGAACATGATGTTCACCAGTTATATTTTTAACACTTGTATTATTTATGGGTACCAACATGTGCTCTGGAATTATGCCACTCCTCAAAATGTTTTTGTTTGATCCAGTAACTATTAGAATATTTAAACTTCTATTTGATTTCACATTTTTACAAGCTAAATATGGAAGAAAGTCTAGACTGGATTGGTTGTTTTGGTAACTTCCCAAAAATTTGTCAAAATGTCATCTTCTTCACACTCTGAAGCTTCAGCAACAAGTGCTAATTCCTGTTAATTGTCAGCCGACTTTTAGTTGATGGATCAACTTCCATTTTTTCTGTAACAGTTTGGTATTTTATTTGTTCAACAGGATTGACTTGTGCATATGTTTGACCTGTCCTATGAGCATTTGTATAAGTCTTTTTTGTATTCACCATGATTGGAAAGTTGTTCGATGCTTTGTTAAAAGTCCCTGTCTTTTGAAATTTTGGTTGTGTCAATTGTGAAGATATTTTTTCGATATATATTTATATATATATATATATATATATATATATATATATATATATATATATATATATGTATATATATGTATATATATATGTATGTATATATATTATATATATATATATATATATATATATATATATATATTTGTAAACTATGTAAATATTATCTTAGTTTTATATACGTCTCAGAATCATACGTCAAACATTAAGAACCTTGATTCTGCTGTCACACTGACAATTGTCGAAACGCAACGAAGAAGTACAATAAAGATGGACAGATCGAGTTGAACATTCGAGCAAGAAACAACTTCAGCCTTCCATTATTATCTTCAGTAATTTTATCATCTTTTACAACTCAGAAGTGGGATATTCAAAATGCCTACCAAAGAGCAAATGCTTAGTGAAATTCAGTCTACCGGAACGCGTGTACCATCGGCAACCACAATAGAGCAAATCCGGATGTTATACGACAAAATTTCTCAAAAATGTGAGCCAAAAGATCTTGTGGACAGAACAATAGCCGGATCGTCCAAGATGGCCGCCTTAGCTTCCCATGAAGCCACTATTATTCCCATTAAGATAGATGATACAACCGCTGCCCTTGCTGGTGCGACAGAAGAAAACAACATTCCTGAAATTGCCACAACCGATGCTGCTGCTCGTGCAACCATTGACCGAGAAATGATACATTCGCACAAAGTGAACCCCAACTCTGCTTTGGAGGAGCGCATACGCCAGTTGGAACTAGAAAAAAGCCTACTTTTACTCCAGAAAGAAATGGCTGAGCTGAAGGCAACGACCGCTGGCAGAACGAGTGCCGACGTAAATGCACTCGCTCCAGCGCGTGACGTTTTCGAGTGTGTTTCAGGCATGGTTGCGCCGTTTTCTGGCGACAAATCAGAAAGTATCACTCCTTGGTTTGAGGAACTCGAAAAGGCAACAGGCATACATCAACTTCACGACATATCGATGTTAATTGTTACACGCCGGCTTTTAGTTGGAACTGCGGCTATATTCGCGAAGACCGTGCATGCGAGTAGCTATGTTGAACTCAAAGTAAAGCTAACCGCAGCTTTCGGAAAAAGCCCTTCATTGGAATGTGTCTACGCTGAATTGCGACGCCGGCGCCTTCTACCCACTGAAACAACATTTCGATATGTATTGGAAATGGAAAAGATAGCTAAAAAGGGAGCTGTACCCGAAGAAGAACTTATTACTATCATCATCGACAACATGGGAGATGCAAGCAACACGAGTGGTATGCGTTATGCAGCCAACACACTGGAGGATCTGAAGAAGTTGTTGGGGAAATACGAACAACTGCGTATGCTAAAAGCACCACCGTCAACTCGTGCTTCACCACGACAACCCGTCGGCAGTCTAGAAGCTTCAGAAACTCGATGCTTTAATTGTTCGGCTTTTGGGCATTATCGTGATAAGTGCCCGAAACCGCCTCGTCCACCAGGAGCCTGTTTTCACTGTCATCAGAGGAATCACACTTACAAAGACTGCCCAGAAAGGAAAAACACTTCAACAGCAGCAGTTTTTACAACCGATAGAGACTCCGTAGTTACACTGCAAGAAACACAAGAGGTGAGTGTTGCCTTTGAGTTAAAAGATTGTTGGAGCAATGTGACTGACTGTGTGCGTTGTCTTTTTGATTCAGGAAGTCCAACATGCTTCATTGATCACTGGTCCCAAAATCCTGTCTAAATGCTATAAAAACATCAAATTTTCGTGGTTTAGGAAATAATCAACTTAAAACACGTGGCCAGTTGAAGTGTCGAATTAAATTCAATGATCAAACTAAAGAACACACATTTCACATTCTCAGTGCAGGAAGCATGGTTTGGCCATTAATTATCGGACGTGACTTACTTATGAAATTTGATATCCGTCTCACACAAATCAAATTTAAATACAATAAAGATGAATTAATGAATATAAATAAAAACATAAATCTTCCCGTGTTACAACCACACATGTTTTCACTGCTTCAACACATCGGTATATTAAAACAAACAAATATTACTGAGTCGAGGAAAGTTGCACACCATAGTTTTATTGAACAAGAGTCAAATCGTTATGATAAATATGAAGAATGCCCTTTTGAGAAAAACAAAAACTTGGTTTTTGCAGAACTTTGCGCTATTGATATCTCTGAGAGTAAAACACTTAATATAAACCAGAATCTACAAAAAGATCAAATTGATGCCCTAAAAAAATCAATAGCAGACAATTACATTAACATTCCCACAAATCAAATTAATTATCCTGAACATAGCATGAAAATAAGCCTTACTCATGACACCCCAATATACTGCAAACCAAGACGCCTCTCATACGCTGAACGTAACCAAGTTAAGGAAATTGTCAAAGATCTTCTAGAAAAAAAGATAATTCGTCCAAGCAATTCTCCCTACGCTTCAGCACTCGTTTTAGTGCGCAAAAAGAATGGAGAAATAAGAAAATGTGTTGACTATAGACCTATAAATAAAATAACAATAAGAGACAACTACCCAATCCCTATAATTGACACGTGCTTAGAACATTTAAGTAATAAGAATTTCTTTAGTTTATTGGATTTAAAAAGTGGGTTTCATCAAGTGAAGATGCACGAAAATTCTATAAAGTATACTTCTTTTGTCACACCAGATGGACAGTATGAATACCTAAAAATGCCATTTGGATTAAAAAATGCTCCATCGGAATTCCAAAGATTTATAAACT
The DNA here is from genome assembly GCF_943734685.1 of Anopheles coluzzii. Classification (NCBI taxonomy): domain Eukaryota; kingdom Metazoa; phylum Arthropoda; class Insecta; order Diptera; family Culicidae; genus Anopheles; species Anopheles coluzzii. The sequence continues at coordinate 24,737,868 of NC_064669.1, forward strand.
CCATTCTTAGAGAATTCATGGACTCAGAAAAACTTGACGTCTACTTAGACGATATAATTATTGCTTCAAAAGATTTTCAAACACACCTTCAAGTCTTATCGGCAGTTCTTAAAAAAATTCGTCAATGTGGTTTAGAACTGCGTCGTGATAAATGCTATATAGCTCATCAAGAAATTGATTATTTAGGTTATAAAGCTAATTCGAACGGAATATGCCCTAGTAATAAGCATATTTCAGCAATCAAGAATTACCCCATTCCCAAAGATATTAAACAAGTCCAGAGATGTCTTGGACTATTTTCTTATTTTCGTCGTTTTGTACCTTCATTTGCTAACCTTGCCAAACCATTGACAAATTTACTACGAGCAGAAAAGCCTTTTATTTTCGACTCAGATTGCCTAACCGCATTCAATAATCTTAGGCAGAAGCTAATTGAATCCCCAGTTTTATCCATATTTGATCCCACCCGTGAAACAGAGCTGCATTGTGATGCCAGTGCTACTGGTTTTGGTTCCGTATTATTGCAAAAACAAGACGATAACAAATTTCATCCTATAGCCTATTTTTCCAAAACAACTTCTAAGGACGAATCTAAACTACATAGCTATGAACTAGAAACCTTATCGGTCATTTATGCACTCAAACGCTTTCACAGCTATGTTCATGGTATCCCGATAAAAATTCTCACTGACTGCAATTCCCTCGTAGAGACATTGAAAAATCGAAATGCCTCTGCAAAAATTGCACGTTGGTCTCTTTTCTTAGAAAATTATAACTACACAATGCAACATCGCCCGGGTACCGCCATGAGTCATGTGGATGCTTTAAGCCGATCATTTTCTGTAAATTTAATAGAAGAATATATATATATATATATATATATATATATATATATATATATATATATATATATATATATATATATATATATATATATATATATATATATATATATATATATATATATATATATATATTCATATACAGTATCGGACATTAAGATAGGACCCTTTTTTTTCAATGCACCGTGCACTTGTTTTGCCACGTTACTTGTGTTTGTGTGTGTGTATGTGTGTATGTGTGTGTGTGTATGTGTGTGAGTGTGTGTGTGTGTGTGTGTGTGTGTGTGTGGGTGTGTGTTTGTCTGTGTGTGTGTGTGTGTATGTGTGTGTGTGTAGTAGTAGAAAGTGAGTGTGCTTTTTAATGTGTATTAGCAAGTGCGCGGGTTTGTGTCTGAAAAACATAGCTTGCCATGATGTCATATTGCGTTGAAATTATTCTTATTATGTGTGATATCATGTGAAACATTGTGCGTTTACACTTGGATAAAAACTAAAGTTTGCATCGACAGCAGCCCTTGTTCCTCGGACGAAAACGCAGGTGTGCTGTTTCATGAATGTGAATGCGACACCGGTGCGAAATGGACACGCGCACAATAGCAATGAACTCGGCATTCCCTCACAGGTGTTTCTCCAGTGCACGCCATTGAAAGGCCTTCGTGCATCTCTGCGTTGCACGTTGTGTGCGAATTGTAAACTTTGTGCGTGCATTGAGCTGGCGCGCAGTTATTCTTTTCAATGGGCGTTTTGTTTCATGAGCGCGGCAGTATTCTTTTCTCGATTTTGAAGGGAAGACGCTTACTCGCGTACTCGTTGATAGTTTTTATCCATGCGATGTTTTTGCTGCTCCAAAACGATGTAATTCATCGCGTATAGAAGTAGAACGCAGGCAGAGCACGGGATCAGCCGTGTCCAAGTTTTTAACCAGTGCGTTCTTGACGGTCCAAGCAAGCAATGTTAGTAACAATGGGTCGAGGTTGGGGAAAGCGGGGCAAAATGGGCATGTTAAGCAGTTTACTGAATATTCCATTGAATATGCCACAAAACACAATTATTCATGCATTATTGTATGCCTCCACTATTTATCTATGGATTAAAATTGCCACATAGAATGAAAACAACTTAAAATCATGAAAACAGTGTAAAATAAAAGTTGATGTTTTACGAGAAGCTATTTTGACACGCGGGGTAAAATGGGCATAGCCCTGGGGCAAAATGGGCATATGTAAACAAACTGTGAAACGTCAAAACACTGGGGTAAAATGGGCCACAACAACTGCGCTTAGGTAATGGTCTATGCTTTTGCGCACCGTTTCGTGAATTGTATTTTCGTTCTATCTTTTGTTTTGCTGGTCAGGAAAGCCCTTAAAATTCTTCCAAAAATATGTTATCAAAATTAAAACAGTTTTTACACGTTTAAATCTACAAAATCGATTCTTTTGAAGCTGTGTCTGTTATCATTATTGAGGCGACAAATACAACACCATAGCCTCACCAAACGCCATTTGTCAAAAGTATCTGCCCATTTTGCCCCAAGCGTAACTGCCCATTTTGCCCCACGTGAAGCATTTTTGTATTTTATGTTATATTAGTAAAAATACGCATTCGATCGCCTTGCTTTCTTCAGACAAATTGTATAGAAATATCATATCTTTAATAATATATAATGTAAAACTTCAACGCATCCCTGTGACACTGGGTTAAGCTTATTTTCGAAGTGACAAAAATTACATCAATATGCTACTAAACCTTATTTTGCACTTTTTTTGGTTATTTGTTGTGTTAGGGTTATGAAACTTACATGGTGTTCATAAAACACTCTAATGAATACATTTTGAGCATTGGAAAGTAGCTTTGTAGTCAAATAATGCTTAAATAGAGGGTGCCCATTTTGCCCCACATGCCCATTTTGCCCCGCTTTCCCCTAAACGTTGTACCGATCATCAGCGCCATATGTAAAAGCGAATGGCTGCTGCTGGCATTAAGCGCAAAAGGATCGAGTTCGTAATGGAACGATCGCGCACTTTTGTGGCAAACGCGCTTCGGACAACCGAAACGTGCTTAGACAACTGAAACGCGTTTGGACAACCGAAACGCGCAAGTCAACCGGACGTCCTCAGAAGACCACGGCGAAAGAAGACCGTAACATTGTTAATACATCGAAAACACACTGATCGCGAGGGCGGTGGTCCTGCTTATCACACCAAAAACCTAACCCAAAACACAAAAAAGCTACTTACAAATCTATTCGAAACGACCTACTTGTGAAACAAACACACACATCAATACACATTCAAACATACATCCACACACACACACACACATGCACACACACATACACACACACACACACACACACACACACAAACACACATACACACACATACACACACATACACACACACAAGCACATACAAACCACACATAAACTTGACCCAACGGGTGCACGGTGCGTTAAAAAACCAATGCCCTATCTTTCTGTCCGATACTGTATATATATATATATATATATATATATATATATATATATATATATATAGATATACATATATATATATATGTATATATATATATATATATATATATATATATATATATATATATATATATATATATATATATATATATATATATATATATATATACATATATATATATATATATATATATATATATATATATAGATATATATATATATATATATATTGTCAAAGGTGATAAAATTGCTGAAAATAATAACGGAAGGCTGAAGTTGTTTCTTGCTCGAATGTTCAACTCGATCTGTCCATCTTTATTGTTCTTCTTCGTTGCGTTTCGACAATTGTCAGTGTGACAGCAGAATCAAGGTTCTTAATGGTTGACGTATGATTCTGAGACGTATATAAAACTAAGGTAATATTTACATAGTTTACAACTCGGCCATCCTGAAAAACCGAATTGACCTCAATTCTATCTGATTCAACTACAGAGGGAGCAATGCTGAGTGTTGCCTGGATTTATCGGTATTTTGAGTCGTAGTTGGTTGCACCCATAGTCATAACTTATCTGATTCTAAGACCCCATCGTAAGGTATTTGGGTTACTTGATAACCTTCAATATCTCGCACCACGTAACGATCATTTAGAAGTACTTTATGAATAATGTATGGCCCTCTGAATTTGGCGATTAGTTTCTTATTTGTATTAGTCGACGTGTCTGTGTTTTTTATGACAACATAATCTCCTACGCTATAAACTGGAGCCGGGTTATTTTTCTTAAGAAATAGTCTTTCGTTCGTTTGTTGGGACTTATGTATGTTCTCAGAAGCTTGATGACGTATTGATTCGAAGTTTCTACAGGGTGTAGTATTTTTGTTTTCTAAAAATTCAGTGAGCTCATCGATTACTGTACCCCGTTGTTCAACTCCAAAAAGCATGATTGATGGGGAATATTTGGTTGACGCATGAATTGTATTATTCAAGGCATATTCTACTTTAGTTAGTTGGGTGCTCCAATTTTCATGATCGATAGAACTTGAAAGTTTGCTAAGAATTGGTCGCAGCACTCTATTGACTCTCTCAACTTGCCCATTTGATTGAGGTGAGCTAGTTGCTGTTAGAACATGAGAAATTCCGCGGGATGTTAAAAAATTGATATATTGGGCAGATGTAAAACATGTGGCCCGATCACTAATGATTCGATTAGGTCGACTATAATAAGCCATATATTGGAGTAAAGCATTACAAACTTCTCGTGCATTGGTTTATAAACTCCATTCTTAAAGAATTCATAGACTCAGAAAAACTTGTCGTCTACTTAGACGATATAATTATTGCTTCAAAAGATTTTCAAACACACACATATATATATATATATATATATATATATATATATATATATATACAGTATCGGACAGAATGATAGGACCCTAGTTTTTTCAACGCACCGTACACTTGTTTTGCCACGTTACTTGTGTTTGTGTGTGTGTGTGTGTGTGTGTGTGTGTGTGTGTGTGTGTGTGTGTGTGTGTGTGTGTGTGTGTGTGTGTGTGTGTGTGTGTGTGTGTGTGTGTGTGTGTGTGTGTGTGTGTGTGTGTGTGCGAGTCTGTGTGTGTGTGTGCGAGTGCGCGGGTTTTTGTCTGAAGAAACGTAGCTTGACATGGTTTCATATTGCATTGAAAGCATTCTGTTTATGTGTGTTATCATGTGAAACAGCGTGCGTTCACACTTGGATAAATGCTAAAGTTTGCATCGACAGCAGCGCTTGTTCCCCGGACGAGAACGCAGGTGTGCTGTTTCATGAATGTGAATACGACACCGGTGCGAAATGAAAACGCGCACAATAGCAATGAACTCGGCATTCCCTCACAGGTGTTTCTCCAGTGCACGCCATTGAAAGGCCTGCGTGCATCTTTGCGTTGAACGTTGTGTGCGCATGGGAAACTTTGTGTGTGCATTGAGCAAGCGCGCAGGTGTTCTTTTCAATGGGCGTTTTGTTTCATGAGCGCGGCAGTATTCTGTTCTGGTTTTGAATGGATACATGCTCACTCGCTTACTCATTGATTGTTTTTATCCATACGCTTTTTTGCTGCTCGACAACGATGTGATTCATCGCGTATAAAAGCAGAACGCAGGCAGTGCACGGCATCAGTCGTGTCCAAGTTTTTAACCAGTGTGTTCTTGACGGTCTAAGCAAGCAATTTTTATTACAATGGGTCGAGGTAAACATTGTACCGATTATCAGCGCCATATCATTAAGCGAATGGCGGCTGCTGGCATTAAGCGCAGAACGATCGAGTTCGTGATGGAACGATCGCGCACTTTTGTGGCGAACGCGCTTCGGACAACCGAAACGCGCAAGTCACCCGGACGTCCTCGGAAGACCACGGCGGAGGAAGACCGTAAGATTGTTAACATATCGAAGAAACATCCGTTTAGCTCGGCACCAGAGATCCGAGGCAGACTGAAATTGGCGGTGACGCCGAGAACAGTTCAGCGAAGATTGGTCAGTGCCGGGCTACTCGCGCGAGTGCCACGCAAAGTGCCCAATTTAACACCTGCGCATAAAAACGCACGGGTGTTATTTGCAATTGAGCACATGTTCTTTGATGAAGAGGATTGGCGCAGGGTTTTGTGGTCAGACGAGTCAAAATTCAATCGACAGGGGTCGGACGGACGTAGGTTGGTTCGGCGCCCTGTTAATTGTGCTCTTGATCCGAAGTACTGCTTCAAAACTTTCAAGCATGGCGGTGGTAGTCTCATGGTGTGGGGATGCTTCTCCTACTATGGGATGGGTCCGTTGGTTCGAATCCACGGTAATTTAAATCGGTTTGGGTATCGAGATATTCTTGATACTCATTTGCTATCACACGCTAGGAAAAACCTTCCTCGGTCTTGGATGTTTATGCAAGACAACGATTCTAAGCATACTTCCGGGACTGTCCAAACTTGGCTTGCTGACAACAATGTCAAAACAATGAAGTGGCCAGCCCTTAGCCCGGATCTCAATCCCATTGAGAACCTCTGGGCAATTTTCAAGAAGAGGCTGGGTAAAAACATACCGGAAGATCTGGATCATCTCTTCGATCACATGCAAGAGGTGTGGAGCAAAATTCCACCTGAAACGATCCAGAATCTGGTGATGTCGATGCGTCAACGCATGATTAATGTCATCGTGGGCGACGGCAATAAGATCAAAAACTGAGCTTATTGCATTTTTGAATAGGGATCACTGCTCGCGAGGGCGGTGGTCCTGCAAATTACAACAAAAACCTAACCCAAAACACAAAAAAACTACTGACAAATCTATCCGAAACGACCTACTTGTGAAACAAACACACACATCAATACACATTCAAACATACATACACACACACACACACACACACATGCACACACACACATACACACACACACAAACACAAACACATACAAACCACACATAAACTTGACCCAACGGGTGCATGGTGCGTTAAAAAACCAATGCCCTATCTTTCTGTCCGATACTGTATATATATATATATATATATATATGTATATATATATATATATATATATATATATATATATATATATATATATATATATATATATATATATATATATATATATATATATATATATATATATATATATATATATATATATATATATATATATATATATATATATATATATATCTATTATATCTATTATCTATAATCAAGCTGTAGCAGCGTTTACTAATGTAATCACTTCCGCCTTCCCTTCCTGCTGTCCTCTCCTATCCTGTCTACCGATCCCGTCTTCGCTCCTTTTCCGTACCATAAACTCCTTCCTACTCCTTCGTGAATAATTGTATACTATAGTCAGTAAGTACTATTGCTGTAACCCAACGTGGCCGAGCAATTAATAAAATAAAAAAATAAATAAATAAATAAATAAATAAATAAATAACTTAAATCTACCAATACATAGCTTATAAGTTACCGAACAAATACATAACATAACGCACAGTACAGTAAACAGGTTAAAAATGAGTCGCGTGATGCCAGTCAAAATTATTATTATCAGCGTTAAATTTCAGAGCCATCGCAGTTATGGGATCATTTTCACTGTAAGCACGTCTAGCCAGTTGAGTTTTAAATAGTCGGTAGTTACGAAATGTTCTAGAGGGTACATTTATGTTAATTCTAGCTAGTAGTCTGGGTGCGTCAGTCTCACCTAAAATTAGCTTAGACATAAATTTCTGCTTAGCTACTTCTCGTCTCTTTTCAAGCGTCTTTAACCCAAACAGTAAACATTTAGTTTCATAAAACGGACGAGGATCTAGATTGCGACACGGGGTAAAACGCAGGACAAAACGTGTAAAGTTTCTCTGTACTGACTCCAATTTTTTGGACCAAAATCTGGATGAAGTTGACCATACTACTGAACTAGACTCAAGCAGTGGACAAACAAGAGACTTGTACAACATTAAGAGGCAGTGTGGGTCGGAAAATTCTCTCGATTGTCTGCGAATGAAACCTACCATTTTGTTGGCCTTGTCTAAAATATCGGAGTAGTGCTGATGAAAATTCAATTTACAGTCTAGGGTAACGCCTAAGTCCCTAAAAGTCTGGCAACGTTGCAGTATGGTTCCAGGTATATTATAGTTATGGGTTATGGGACTGACAGTTCGGTGGAACGACATACATATATACTTATCGACAGATATTAGTAAGTCATTTTTCTCACACCAGTCGGAAAAGCGGTTCCATGAACTTTGCAGGGAGATAACATCGGATGCTTCACGGATTGGAAGGAATAGCTTAAGATCGTCCGCGTACAAAAATCATTCAGAGTTGCTAACAGCCGAAGTAATGTCATTGAAAAAGAGTGAAAAGAGTAGTGGTCTCTGGTTTCTACCCTGTGGAACGCCAGAAGAGCTCTCAAACACGGTAGAAAAGAAGCAATCAACTTGTACGCGGTAGCTACGAGCTGTTATCGTAGCTACCACGCTCGTACCGGCTGTAATGGGTTAGGCGATAGCTACGGTCGCCATATGATGAGCGTACAGCTGTACCTCAAGTACCGTCGCGGTAGGTCAGTTTTTACTGACATGAGCCGAAGTGGAATAACACTTTTGTTCGAAGCGGACTTTTCAACACTTGATCGTCCAGGCGATCATAGAAACCTTTAGGAGGTTTCCCTTACTGGAAACGTTGGAGTTTAGAAGCCTTACCTTGGGTAGGGGGACATAACTAAACTCTTGAAACAAGTTGGAAGGCGAAGTATTAGGAAGCGTAACGTCCTATCTTGGCAGTCCGAACGAATCTGACCTGCCACGGTCGGAATTGGTTTTATTTATACTCAATGGGTTTCGAAATATTGGTTTTGGAATGTGTTTTTGTCCTAATTAAAGGTTATTGATATGAGGTACAATTAATACATTTTATTGGAGTGAGGTGTCTGTCAATTTGTCCCTATGCTGTGCTTTTAGTGTTTTTACAAAGGTTCTGGAAAGTTTCAACTGTTCTAGCCAAAGAACAAGTGCGTTCGTCGATCTTTGCCTACACTGCGCTTTTAGCAATAAGTGGCTATGTGTTCTCTGTTTGTCCACTTTGCCGCAGTAACGCTTGAATTGCTTATGCTGCGCGTTTCGGTTGTTTTCGATAAATGTTTCTCAATTGTTTTTTTCTATGAACGGTATGGTCTGGGTGTGTTGCTATGGTGTGGATTGATTTGCTGATGTGTTATAATGAATGTGTTGCAATGGTGTGATTTGGCTTTCCGAAGTGTGTTACAATGTGTCTATAGCTGATAGTGTGTATATAATAAGTTCTGTATAGCAGATATGCTCACCTCCCCCCTTTAATAGAATAACGTAATGATTTACAATGATTAAAGTTATTCTCCTGTGTACTTAATTAGTCTGTTTTTGTGTACTGTAGAGGTTTTCTTTGTTGTATTGTTTTGTATTACGCAATTAGGCCCTTGGTCACTTACTACTGTGAAAGGTCCAATGTAGACTGGATATAATTTTTTTCTGTTTTCATTTTCCAAATAAAACTGATCTCCTATTTTTATAATGAGTGGTACTGTATCTTTATTTAAGATTTGCTGTCTTTTATTCTTTGCTTTTATCAAATTTTCTCTAGCTATTTCGTTTGATTTCTGGAGTTTATATTTCATTTCGAAATAATATTGGTCAATATTATAAACTGGTTCTATTTTTGTTTTAAATATATCTTGTGGTAAATTCGCTTTTCTTCCAAATACCAATTCGTATGGTGTGTAGTTTGTGTCTGTGTGTTCTGTTGTATTGTAAACAAATTCGTAAAATTTTGTCCAATCGTCCCAGTCGTCATGATGTTCGTTTGTATAACTTCTTAGGTATTCGTTTAGACATCTATGATTTCTTTCTAATGATCCTATTGTCTGTGGGTGAGATTTTGTGTAATATTTCATTGTTATATTCTAGTCCTTGATCTGATTTTAATTCGATAAATGTTCCAAATGTAAGAATAAAGTTTTCTACCAATGCTCTTGCTATAGTATTTGCTTCTTTGTTATGGATAGGTATTACTACGATGTATTTTGTTAAGTCACATTGTATGGTTATTGCAAACCTGTTGTTTTTGTTAGTTTTTGTTAGTGGTCCTACTGTGTCGATTGAAATTATGTTAAAAGGTTTTGTCGGTGTTGTAGTTACAACTGTGTCTTCCTTAGTATGTCTAGTTGTCTTATTAACTATGCATGCCTTACAATTTCGTACGTATTTCTTGATATCATCTTTCATATTTTTCCATTTATATTTTTCCCTTATTTTCTGGTACAGTCTGTACTGGCCTATATGTCCTTCCGAAGGGGTCATATGATAATCTGCAATTATTCTCAGCCTATCTTTCTCTGTTGTTATCCATCTAGTTGGAGTAAACAGGATTATTTCAAACTTGGTAATGGCTTTGTTGGCGATTTCCTTAATAGTTTGTTGGGAATATTCTTTGAATAAATGGTCTTCTTCTGACCACGCTAGCTTATTTCTTCCATATTGCTTCGCGATTTTGCACATTTCTAGAAGAGCAAACTCTAATGCTTGACTTCCATTTACATCTTTTCTCAAAAGAAATTTTCCTAGTGCTTGACCATATGAATGGTTGTATATAATGAATTCAACGTTGTTCTTGTTTCTCTGCGTACCTATTTTCAATACCTTTCTCACCTCTGAAGGTCTATCTGTTTTCCACATCGCGGGGTGATCAGTCTCTGTTGTTGCGATTGGTTTACATTTGTTTATATCAGTTTGTTCGTTATTTTTCTTAACCATGGCTCTCGTATTAACCATTAAAATCGTTTTGGATTTTGGTATTGATGCCTTCAGGTCATCCGAGTTAAGGATTATTCTTGATAGTGCATCTGCCGCAACATTAGCTTTACCTACTAAATATTCTATTTCAAAGTCAAATTCTTCTAAATCTAGTCTCATTCTAGTCAGTTTAGAAGTAGGATTTTTCATACCAAATAAGTATGCTAATGGTCTATGATCTGTTCTAACTATAAATTTTTGACCATATACATAAGGTTTAAAATAATTGATTGCCCAATGTATAGCTGTAAGCTCTTTCTCGATAATTGGCTTATTCTTATTCTTATTCTAAAATCTGGATATTGTAAAATTGTGGGTGAGAGTAAGCTTTGTTTCAAGGTATCGAAAGCTGCTTGACATTCTGATGTCCATGCAAACTTAACGTCTTTCTTAATCAAATTATTAATAGGTTTAGCTATCTTTGCAAAATTTTGTACAAATTTACGATAATAGTTACAAAATGCGACAAAACGTCTTGCTTCATCAGCATTAGTAGGAATCGGGAAGTTTTTAATCGTATCAAACTTCGCGTCGTCCGGATAAATTCCTTTATCTGTTATTTTATGACCTAAATACGTTACTTCTGTTTTGAAGAAACAACATTTATCTGCATTTAGTTTAAGGTTATACTTTCTTAGTCTATCAAAAACTTTACCTAAATTACTGATATGATGCCGTGCACTGCATCCAGTAACTATAATATCATCTATATATACAAATGCTAGCTCTGGTGTTAAACCAGCCATAGCGATAGCCATCATTCTTTGAAAGCTGTTTGGGCTAATGTTGAGTCCAAATGGCATTCGTGTAAACTGATAGTGGCCTGTAGGTGTGGAAAAAGCTGTATATTTTCTAGAATTTTTATCAAGCTCGATTTGATGAAACCCTGACATCAAATCCAATGTGCTGAAATATTTGGCTCTTCCTAACTGATCAAGTATCGTGTCTATGCGGGGTAAAGGGAATTTGTCTGGTAAAAATTTCTTGTTTAACTGCCGAAAATCCACTACTAAACGCCATTTCTTCTTGCCTTCAACTGATTTCTTCGGTACTAATAGTATCGGTGAATTATATGACGAAACAGAATGTTCAATAATATTATTTTTTAACATCTTTTCTACCTGCGATTGCATTTCCTCAGTTTGTGAATGTATTTGCTTGTAATTTGGTATATAAGAAGGAATGTTATCTTTCAATGAAATTTCCTGGGTATAAAAATTGTTAGTAGAGACCGGTTCATCTTCTAAACAAAATATATCCGAGAATTTTGTGATAAGATTTTCTAATTCTTCTCTTGCTATTTGTGGAATATTTTCTACATGAATTTTGTTATGAATTTTCTGTATTCGTTCCCTAGATGTGTTTGATTTCCTCTGTAGCTGTTCATAATCTGCTAAAGGTTCGATTTCTGGTTTGTAAGATTTTATCTCAAAAGAAACATCTTTATCTGTGGTATTAATGAATTTGATATACTGATTACGTTTGGAGACTATTGTGTTTCCGCAAAATACTCCTGGTTGGATTTCCTGTGATAAGATGATTGAATCTTCTGTCAAGTTTGGTATGGTTATTTTTCGTACTACTTCACTTCGTTTTGGTTAAATATAATTTCCATTTACATTGTCTTCTATTGGATGTGAAATCAATCCGTTATCAGATGAGAAGTATATCATCCAATTAACATAATCAACAATACATCTGTGCTTTATAAAGTCTTTTCCTAACAGTCCGTCAGAAAAAATGGATTCTACGTCTTCTATTATATGAAATTCGTGTATAATGGAATAATCGCCAAAGTGAATTGTTATCATAGCAGTTCCTAAAGTCTCTGATTCATGGTCACTAGAGCTTATCAAAGTTAATTTTTTAGATGTATTGATCTTGCAACCTGGTTTTAATTTACTAGCTTTAAGTACGGATACGGTTGCTCCTGTATCTATGATGAGTGTGCTATAGATTTCCTTTGCAAATTCTATTTTAACTTTAACAAAATTATCTGCATCAGTGTTTATGGTTAGTATAGGGTATTTTCTGATGATTGAGAGTGGACTAAAAATTTATTCTGTTCTTCTGCTGTTACTGTATTATGAATAGGCGCTCGAGTATTTTGCCCATTGCTACTGACTCTGACTGGATTGTACGTACTGATTTCTGTTGAAATTATTTTGTCGATTTGACTGCTGATTTCTGTTGTTGTTAGTATTGTTATTGTTGTTATATCTGAAATTATTATTATTTCGGTTGTTGTTCTGTCCATATCTTATGGGTGGGAACCTGGGTGGGTTTTGTGTTTGAAACCTATTATTATTTGGGAATTTGTTGAAATTGTTCCTTCCCTGGTAGTTGTTTCCATACCCTCTATTGTTCCTGGTAGCGTTTGAATATAGGATCTTTGTCTGATCATTCCTTCCCTTTTTCGTTTTGTCTTCTAGCTCCAACTTTACTGCTTGCTCTATTGCTTCATGCAAGGATTCAAATTTACTCGATCTCATTATAATTTTGGTCTCGCCATCTTTAAGTCCATAACTCAATGCACTGATTCCTGATTTAGTTGCCTTTTTTCTGGCTACTTCTGGCGCTATCTCTTCTGCAATATATGCTTCTTCTAGTTGTTGTGTTAATTTTTCAATAACGCTGCCAAAGTCTTCTATCGTTCCAGTCTGTTTAGTATTGTCCATTTTTGATACTATGATCTCTGGTGTTACCTTTATGCTGCACCTGTCTTGTAATTTGCTAACTATTTCTTCAATTGAGGTTGGGGTTTCTCCTACGACAATTCGCGCTTTTCCTGTAAGACGTCCTAATACCAGTTCTATTACTGTTTCTTTATTTTCTGGCTTTACTATTTTCCTTAATACATTTAAGTTTGATACCACACCTTTCAAATCCTTCTCATTACCATCATACTTCGATATGAGAGAAGTGGTGATTTTAATTAATTCCATAATGTCCGCCATTTTGTCAGGTTTTGTTTCTATTGTTATGTCAAATTGGTTCTCTGATAATGTCGTACTTAATGAATCTGGATGTCTTTCGAAATGTATTTTTATGCACTTATTTATTTCGTAGTATATGTATCTACTCTTTTTAATTAGTTTCGTTAATATTTCATCTTTAATATAAGATTCGTGCTTTCGTAGGAGTTCTTGTATCTCGTCGTATATTTCCTTAGTATTATCCCTTAATGTTGTTAACGCGCAAAGCCTATAACATTTGTTCAGCTGTTTCACCTGTTCATAAATTCTATCTAATATTTCTATTTTTTCGAATAGCTTTTGCATATTTATGCAGCCTCATCAGTAAAATTGCATATTTACGGTACCTTGTTTAAATACATAGCATGTATTTGTTGTTGTTGCTGCTGATGGTACTACGCTCGTTACCGGTGCTTGGTGTTTAATCGGTGCTTGATGTGAAGTTCTACGGTGTCATCATTCGTCGCTCGATGTCTTGTCGGGGTTGGGACATTTGTCCATTCTCGTCTGCCAATCCAGATTGGGCAGTGAGCTCGCCTTGTCTTTTTCGTCTTCCACGTAGGGAACGGCTGTTCCTTTCAATCTCGCTGGCCAAAACTTGTTTTGCACTGCTTTTTATTATTCCATATCACTTGCTCCACGAATCGTATAGATTACCAAAATGAGTTATATTATATAGGCAGTTGCATGTTATTGATTGCATCACGTTTTGCTAGAGTTTTCAATATTTTGAAAACGGTTTTAATTACTTTTTGCATGAGTATGATAGCAAGAAGTATCAGCACAATGTTCAGTTTTAACTCATGGGTTTCATGTTGCTCTGAGTGAACATTTTGTGTTTGAATAATGGTAAGATCATTATCACCATTAACATTAGCTTTGGGGTTTGATGCGTCGTTACCCATTTTATAAATATGTGCTGTATTGGTAAATCTATCGCATGGGAGTTCATATGTTTTTACACATTGGGATAGGTTCTCACAACACTGTGTACGGGGAATGTTTGTTCATCAATTCATTTTGCACTACACTGCACTAAATGTTTTTATTTTTCTTTCTGGACTGCTCTTGTTTCTGGCAGTTCAAACACCGTTATTGTTTACATGTAGGTCACTTGTGCTATCTTCACTGATTAAATTTCCGTAAAAAAATGCAAATTTCACACTTTTGTTCATGCGTCTACGCGACACTGCTCACATGACTTTCGGCGAGTTAACTTGCGCTTTACGTTACCGTTATACGTATCACATTTTTCTTGTTTTTACTTTAACTTCTGCCCGTCGATTGCAGATTATGGTCACGGTCGCCATGTAATGGGTTAGGCGATAGCTACGGTCGCCATATGATGAGCGTACAGCTGGAGGTTTCCCTTACTGGAAACGTTGGAGTTTAGAAGCCTTACCTTGGGTAGGGGGACATAACTAAACTCTTGAAACAAGTTGGAAGGCGAAGTATTAGGAAGCGTAACGTCCTATCTTGGCAGTCCGAACGAATCTGACCTGCCACGGTCGGAATTGGTTTTATTTATACTCAATGGGTTTCGAAATATTGGTTTTGGAATGTGTTTTTGTCCTAATTAAAGGTTATTGATATGAGGTACAATTAATACATTTTATTGGAGTGAGGTGTTGTGTGTCAATTTGTCCCTATGCTGTGCTTTTAGTGTTTTTACAAAGGTTCTGGAAAGTTTCAACTGTTCTAGCCAAAGAACAAGTGCGTTCGTCGATTTTTGCCTACACTGCGCTTTTAGCAATAAGTGGCTATGTGTTCTCTGTTTGTCCACTTTGCCGCAGTAACGCTTGAATTGCTTATGCTGCGCGTTTCGGTTGTTTTCGATAAATGTTTCTCAATTGTTTTTTTCTATGAACGGTATGGTCTGGGTGTGTTGCTATGGTGTGGATTGATTTGCTGATGTGTTATAATGAATGTGTTGCAATGGTGTGATTTGGCTTTACGAAGTGTGTTACAATGTGTCTATAGCTGAAAGTGTGTATCAGTGTGTATATAATAAGTTCTGTATAGCAGATATGCTACACGGCTCGTAAGTTAACGAGCGGTTAACAACAAGTATGTTCGGACAAAAAAACACGCGAATGCGATCATTAATTAGCAAAAATTGAGAAGCAAAGGCACCGAAGGCATACATAACTTAGTGGACGGATTTGAACGGCATACGAAACTGTTGTCCCAACTAGGGGAAGATGCATCAGGTTATGGTATGCTGCTAACCCAACTTTTGGTATCTAAGCTAGATGAGGAAACCAAGCACGAGGTGCAGGTGTAAGTGACAGGTAAACACTCGATCAGTAAACTCTATGATTTTCTACATTCACAGACCAGAATTCTTGATGCGGCAGCGGCGGACTATCGTCTCACATGAAGGCACCCTCAACGACGTTTAGTGGCGAATGTTATGGCTAGCAACTCACCAATAGTTTGCGAAAATTGAGACGAAGTCACATCTATGGCGATGTGACGCGTTCCAATTATTAACACTGGAGGAGCGGGCTTCATTCGTAAGAGCGAGAAAATTGTGTAACAACTGTCTATCTCCTGGACATTGAGCGAAGACATGTAAGTCGAGATTCAGGTGCACTCATTGTTCTGGTAAGCATCATATCTCAATGCATGGTAATTTAAAGCTGGAACAGAGCATTCAGCCACAAGATCGACGTTTCGATAGACAGCATGAGGTAATTAATTTGACGGCTATTAGTATTCCGGCAGTAAAAGCGAATCAAGTGTTGCTATCTACGGAAATTATAAAGGTTAAATAAGCAAACGGGCAATGAATTTTTGTGAAAGCCCTATTAGATATGGTGCACAAGTCAATTTGATGACAGAAGCCCTCTGTGCACGACTTGGTTTGGCGAAAAACATAAATGGCATGCGGCTGTTTGGTGTTGGTAGGCGGAGTGTTTCTACCTCGAGATCCGTAACCACATCAATTGCAGCTCGAAAAGAGAAGTATGATCAGCAGATGGGTATTGTGTTGATGCCGAGGATCACTAGATATCAACCAAGTGTAGACGTAGCAGCAATAAGAACCAACTTACCTAGAGATTTAAACTTTGGCGATCCAAATTTTGATAAAATGCAAGACATAGAATTGCTATTGGGATCGGAATTTTTTGTCGATTTTTTGTCAGTCGAAGGAAACCGACCTTATATTAGAAAGGCCGAAGGACCACTACCAGCTTTAGTCAAAACTGTATTTGGTTGAATCGCCATGGGTAAAATACAGTGCATCCCTCGATGTAATATAACAGAAGCTAGCGTGTGTACTGTCAGCGATGAGTACGATTTGGCCAAACAGATAGAACGCTTTTAAGTAGTTGACGAGTTACCAGTATCAACTAAACAATCTCAAGAAGAACATGATTGTGAGGAGCATTTTTGGCAGTATCACAAAAGAGACATAGAGGGTAGATACGTGAAGCTTCCATTTAAGACTAATTTCAAGGAGATGATTGGTGGCTCTCTGGATGCAGCACTTAAGCGTTTCCTGCAACTCGAGCTGCGATTCAAACGCGATCCAGAGTTGAAAAAGGGCTATTATCGATCGGCTATGAAGCTATTATCGATGAGTATATGACTAGAGGATATCTAAACAAGATATCAGAAGAAAGAAAGGTCGTCACACATCAGCCAATCTGTTATCTTCCACATCACGCGGTTTTGAAAGCATCCAGCACAAGCACGAAAATCAGGCCAGTATTTGATGGTTCTGCTAAAACTTCACCGGGTTTCTCTTTAAATGATGCTCTACTTGTAGGACCGGTTGTTCAAGATCCCCTATTTGATCTGTTGCTGCATTTTCGGATGCATCGTGTAGCATTGGTGGCAGATATAGAGAAAATGTATCTGCAGGTAAAGGTACATGCGGATCAGACCCCTCTTCAGCGCATCCTTTGGCGATCGTCTGAAGAAACCCCAATTAGCACATACGAACTACAGAGAGTTACGTTTGAACTCAAACCATCATCGTTTTTAGCCATGCGAGTGTTGTTACAGCTAGCTGTTGATGAAGGCGAAACATACCCCCGTGCTCAAAGGGCTCTGCGAGAAAATTTCTATGTGGATGATTTTATTGGCGGGGCGAACAGCGAAGACGAAGCTATTCACTTCAAGTGGAATTAATTCAAATATAAGGAAGGGAGCGGCAGCGCCAGTTATGCAGTAAAGCATCCTTGGATAATGCAACGGGAAATTTTTCGAAAGCAATCGTCGAAGCCTATCATCGTATGTCGTTGCATGAAGGACCTACATCAACACTTAGTTCCCTCAGGATGGAAAATTGGATTCTTAAGGCGGGTACATTGGCAAATCATACTTATCGCAATTGTATTGTTTGTTTTAGGTTGAACCCTGTGCCCGTGTTTCAACCCCCCGGACAACTACCAATATATCGTATCACCCCTTTGCGATCGTTTTCGTTAGTGGGCATAGACTACTGCGGCCCAGTGTACCTCAAACCGGTCCATCGACGAGCTGCTCAACAGAAAGCTTACATCGCCGAGTTCGTGTGCTTCAGGGTAAAGGCCGTACACATTGAGCTTGTATAAGATTTATCAACACAAGCATTCTTGGCAGCGTTTCGGCAATTCATCGCACGTCGGGGCGTTGCTGCGAAAGTATTTTCGGATAACCGATTGAACTTCAAGGGTGCCAGTAACTGTTTAAGGGAACTCTATGATATGTTTCAATGCGAGAAAAGTTTGAACGATATCCAGGTAGCAGCTACTAGACAAGGTATAGAATGGGAGTTTATTCGGCAGTAAAAGCAACCAAGAGAGGGCTTACGAAAGTAATAGGAACGCATAAATTAACTGTTATGTTTTAATGTGTTTTATTCGATGTACTGTCGTGGAATGATCCCGAGATGAGGATTGAGCCCCTTTTATACTAATTCTAACAATAGCCAAAAACAGTCCGCATTCACATTACTACTCTTCTTCTTCTGTGGCTCAACAACCGATGTCGGTCAAGGCCTGCCTGTACCCACTTGTGGGCTTGGCTTTCAGTGACTAATTGATTCCCCCCCATAGCAGGATAGTCAGTCCTACGTATGGCGGCGCGGTCTGTTTGGGGATTGAACCCATGACGGGCATGTTGTTAAGTCGTACGAGTAGACGACTGTACTACGAGACCGGTTAACATTACTACTCTAACTTATACTAATATAGTTCATATCGTATTAGTAGAAGTTCACTATATAACACTCTTCCCAGCTTTAAATGACATTTTAGAGATACTTTTTTAAGGATTACAGACTACTCTTTTAATCCAAAATTACGCTTGCTATTTCTTCTTTGCCTATTCTTGATTCTTTTTGACCTGCGTAACTTGGGTGAAGAAGACTCACTTCATTTTCTTTTTGTAGTTCTTGTTTTTTGTTTCGCCAAAGGTATGCTTGGTACTTGATCAGTGATTGGAACTGTCTCTGGAACTGAATTACTTTCTTTTAACGGAAGGGTTGGATGGTATTGATCTGCAAGCTCAGAAAACTGAATCTGATTTGTTTGAACCATTGCCCTGTAAATTAATCAAATAAGTGTTTGGGCTTATTTTATCTAATACCACCGCTGGTATCCATCTAACATATTCTTCCATATGGTTTCTATAGAATACCTTATCTCCGCTGCTGTATGTATGCCTGGGACTTACTTGTTTAGGTATGCAATGTGTTTTGGGAAGTATAGTTACGCATCTTTTATCGTTTTGTATAGATAGCTTAACCGGGTTGCTCGTATTTAATAATGTGCGTGACACATAGCTAAATAATAATGAAGAAGGTGTTTTATCAGTAGATGTATATGGAGTATTGCGATAATTGAATAGTATTTTGTTAATATTTTTCTGAAGTGGTATTTGTTTCAATCGCTTGTCAATCAGATATTTTTTCAACACTTTTTTAATTGTCTGGACTCCTCTCTCCGCTAATCCATTTGACTGGGGGTGATAAGGAGGAGATTTCAACACCTTTATATTATTTGCCTTACAGGCTTCTATGAAACCTGAGGAGTTGAAGGGTGGACCATTGTCCGAACACACTTCTTTTGGGAACCCAAAATTCGTATAGATTTCATCTAAACGCTCCAATACACTCTCCGTACACGTTTTACGTAATGATTTGACATCTATAAATTTTGAATAAGCATCCACTTCTTTAAAAAAAGTATTTCCGTCAAAATAGAATAAAGCCAAATGAATGCGTTCAAAGGCATGTGTAGCTGAAGGCCTTGACTTAACTGTATTTTTTGGTACCTTTTGCGTTTTTTGACAAATAGACAAATAGATTTAAGTGTAATTAGTACATCCTTGTCAAAACCTTTCCACCAAAAATATGATCGATCGATCATTTTCATTTTTATAACCCCATCATGATTTCATGCAATTTTTTTAACACTCGACTTTGTAGTGACTTTGGAACTACTACACGAGCTTCAAAATAGAGACAATTATTTTTGACCTAAAAATTCTGTACCATTTTTGAATACGGTTTCCCTTCTTCCTCTACTTCTTTTGGCCAACCATTTATAGTCCAAATAATAATGTTACTGATAACAGCATCCTTGTGCTGCTCTTCCTCTATTTCTTCCACACCAATAAATTGTTGCAGGTTATTATCTGCAACCGATATGTGCTGAATACGATTTTCGATTGGCAATGGTAGACGAGATAATGCATCGGCATGACTAATACATTTACCTGGCCTATGTACCACGTTGTAAGAATAATTCGACAAAATTACTGCCTATCTGTGCAATCTAGAAATTGCGACAGCGGACGATCCTTTGTGTGGGTTAAAAATTTGCCTCAGCGAAGAACTGTCGGTAACGAGAGTAAAACTCGTACCATACAAATACTTATGAATTTTTTTTTACGCCGAACACAACCGCTAAAGCTTCTTTATGTATTTGCCCGTAGTTCATCTGCGCGCTTGTTAGTGTTCATGAGGCAAAGTACACAGGCTTCTCTACTTGATCCGCTATGTGCGATAACATGACACCTACCCCATACGGACTGGCATCCGTTGTTACTATAAGTGGCTTTTTTGGATCGTAGGGTTCCAACACATCGTTAGAAACCAAGAGCTCCTTACATTTTTTAAACGCTGTCTCGCACGCGTTGGACCATGTTAATTTGTTATCTCTCTTTACCAAAGTATATAACGGATGTAACTCCGATGACAAATTCGGCAAAAATCTGTGGTAGTAGTTTAACAATCCTAAAAATGACTGTAACTGACCAATATCTTTAGGTGCTGGAGCAAGACAGATTGCTTCCACTTTACCTTTACAAGAACGAATTCCCTCGCTTGTAAGCATGAACCCGAGGTGTTCGATTTCTGTTTGGAAAAATCGCGATTTAGCCCAATTAATTTGAACTTTATGTTTATTTAATTTAAACAACACCTGGAATAAATTTTCCTTGCATTCACTTATGGTACTTCCACCAATTAGAATATCATCTTAATAAGGAATCGCTTTTGTCCCGAGTAGTATTTGATCTATTATAGATTGAAATACAGACGGCGTTGAACTTATACCAAAAGGTATTCTTGTGTATTTGAACAATCCTCGATGGGTTTTTACGGTACATAACTCTTGTGCTGAGTTGGACAAACGTACCTGTAGGTAAGACCCGGTTAAATCGATTTTGCAAAAATAAATAAAATTCGACAAATTGGCTAGTTTGTCATCAATAGACGGCAACGGATAATGTTCCGTGGAAATAAATCGATTTAATGTAGCTTTCCCATCTAAACAAATTCGAATTGTTCCATCCTTTTTTGGTGTAATTACTATAGGACTAGCCCATGTGGACGTACGTACTGGGACTAAGATTCCGCTTTCCACCATGCTATCTATTTCCTTTTCTACTTTTTAACGAAATTTGAACAGTACAGTGTATGGTTTATGAAATATGGGTACAGCATGTTGCTTAAGTATTATATCCCCAGTAAACCCTTCAATCGCCTAACTGGCATCCCTCGTAATTACGTATGGGTATTTGTGTTGAATTTCAGACTTAAAATTGTGTTGAATAGTATCAATAGACGAAAAATTGAAACTTAGCAGTTTTCTCTATTCTGGCATGATGATATTCAAACTCGAGCGACCGAGGAGCGGTGTAAGCACCTTAATTTTTTCTGGTTCTAGCACAAAAATATTTAACCAAACGAAATTGCCATACCTGTTCCTCACTTGTACTAGTAACTCTCCTATTGGACGAATAGTTTGCCCTGACACCGTTTGAAACACCTTTGTCGTCTTCCGCAACTGCACGTGAGAGAGTTTTTCCTCGTACGTCTCTCTCGATATCACCGATTCGCATGCGCCGGTGTCCACCTCGAAACACACCTTCAATTTGCTGCTCGATTGTCGCTGGTACATCTGTGCGCGTTGAACTCGCACCGCTGGCACTGCAAATCGTACTGGTGAACTTCTCGTTCTGGCACGTTGTTGGTTTCGATGTATCGTCAGCATCTTTCAACTGGTTCAAGTTCATCTGCTCCGTAGCATCCACGAGCTCAGCCACTCGATTTTTTTTTGTTTTTTGACCGACACAACGATAACACATGACCAACCATTCCGCATGCGTAACACGTCCATTGTTTGGCAGGACAAGATTCTGGGTTGTGAGCCCTACCACATCGAAAACAGTTTTTGTCGCGTTCCGATGAAGGCTTAGATCCCGCATGCGTTGGCCCTTTTCTATTCTGTTTAGCTGGCATTTTTTCTGACGGCTTCCAAGCTGTGCGTTGCTTTAGCGTTGCCAGTTTTGATGCTTCCTGCATCTCTTTACACTCGTGCTCCGCCGCTTCCCAGCTTCTGCCAATCTCATACGCTTTTTCGAAGGTGAGACCTTCTTCGGTAAGGAGTTTAGTGCGCAACCCGGAGTTATGCACCCCTGCTACGAATTGATCGCGTAGCGCTTGTTGCAAAAACGTTCCAAAATCACAAGATTGTGAGGACGCTTTTAGTTCGATAATAAACTCCGTTATTGTTTGACCTATCGCTTGTTCGCATTTGCGATACTTGTATCGCTCTGCCACCACGTTAACTTTTGGGGCTAAGTGCTGTTTCAACAGTTTGATCAGGTCCTTATACGATTTAGAACACGAATCATCTGGCGAACATATTCGTGATGCCATAGAATATAATGATGGACCCGCCATTGTAACCAGCATTGGCACTTTTTTACTTTCTTCTACGTCGTTCACGATGAAGAATTGCTGCAGGCGATTTTCATATTCGTCGAAATTTTCACCAACGACGAACATTTCCATGTGGCTAAACATTGGCATTGCCATTTTCATATGCCCTAAGCCTGACGTTGACCGCTTTGGCTCTTCCCCGTCGGGCATCCTAAGTTGCCTCTGCACACTAACACAACACTACACCGCACTAATCTAAGACACGAGATCGACTAACTGACCGACTGATAGCGATATGATCCGACGTTGATCAAAACGCACGACTGATTTGAGAGAGGTTTCACACGTTTAGCTTATATCCTCGTCGCCAAAACTGTGTTATGTTTTAATGTGTTTTATTCGACGTACTGTCGGGGAATGATCCCGAGAAGAGGATTGAGATTCTAACAATAGCCAAAAACAGTCCGCACTCACATTACTACTCTAACTTATACTAATCGTATACGATTAGAACTAGTACTAATACGATCGTACTAATACATATCGTATTAGTAGTAGTTCACTATATACCATTAACCTTAGGTGAAATGGTTACGGTTCTATCGCAAGTGAAAGCACAATTAAATAGTAGTCCTTTAACGCCTATGTCCGAAGATCCTGAGGAACTAGATGTCTTAACCCCAGGCCATTTTTTGATCGGAACGGCGTTAAATGTCCTCTCAGAGGACGATATTACCCTACAAGCAGAAAATAGACTTCAAAAATATCAGGTGCTTCAGCATATAGTACAGTGTCATTGGAGAAGATGGAAGAAGGAATATTTTACCGAGTTACATAACATTCTACAGCGTGAAAGGAAGATTATTCCGATTAAAGAAGGCAAAATGATACTGTTAAAGGAAGACTTTTAGGACGCATAGCCCTACGGACAAAGAGCGGGTAATTTTTATCATGGTGTGCGTAAAAACCTAGAGTTAAGCCGATGGAAGATTTCCTAGGCTTAAAAAAGGGGGAGGGACCGCCCTACAAACAACGAGCGGGATATTTTATCATGGTGTGTGTAAAAACCTAGAGTTAAGCGGAGAATCGGTGTGAAATACACGGAGGCGAGAGCGCGTTTTGGTTTCGACATAGTTTTGGCACTAACACAGTTACACATGTGGAAATGTGTGCGTTCATTTTCGGCCAGCTCGCTCAGTTTGATCCCCAAGGACGCAAAAACCGACGGCGGCCTGTGTAATCTGGGCTCCCTACAAAGCTCTCCACAAAGCTCTCGTTTGCAGGCATCCGTCACGCACACATCGAAACGTTCTGGTTTCTTCAGCCGCTCACGCATACCAATGTGTTTGCTCCACCCCCTTTTTCGGATTGCTTATAGAAATGATGAGGCTGTTCACATTTGCTTTATGCACACATTCGCATGCTGTTTATTGAATAATATCCCTCTCCCTTCCCACATGTGTTTTGGCATACTCCCGCTGTGTAGACGGCAGAACGCTTTCCCCCTTCCAAATTTACCGTTATTCCTCCTCTCGTTCTTCCTTCCTTCTACTGCGCTCGGGGTACCATCCGTGCTGCGCGTGTTCAGCTGGCTTCAGTTTCGTGATGACGTCATGAACAGGAGCTGCGCGTGTTGAACCGGCTTCTGTTAAGTAATGACGTCCTCACCGGGGGCTGAATGAAGCAATAACGAATGTATGTAGTATGTATTACTATGGAGAGTTTAGCGCAGAGGATTAGACCAAAACTTACCTTAATATTTTAAAACTGGAAAACGTTTTCTTTCCGTCGCTCACTTTGAAGATTGTTGACGACGCTAGCAGGTAGTCGTTGATAAATAGCGCACACATCTGTAACTTTTTAGACGCCAAGGGTTAGTTGAATGTACCTGCACAAGCGCACAGCAAGAAACTTACCTCAACAATTTGCTAGGATAAATCATTCCATAACTGAGGAAGAAGGAACACGGCACAAAACGTAAATGAGCAAAGTACGTCGCACAAGAAATCGCACCTCACTTCAGTACATCCTTCCACAGGGAAAGTTCTGGACAGACTGAGGATGCCTAACACCCGGATGAGCGCGATAGCAGAAAAATCATGGTGGATCGAGAGAGATGGGTGGACTCGGTCCAGCGATATCCGCTGGTAAATGCATGTGTGTGTGACGAACGAAATACTTCAAACCCCGCTTCCCCCGCATTTCATCCATAATTTTTCGTCACACGCACACAGCTCTACACGCGCGGCGGTTTGCCGTCCAAAATCTAGAGAGAGAAGACAGCCCGACAGACAAAGAGAGCGAAATTTACAGGCGAGGGGCATGTAGAAACAGGGGGAAGGGGTTCGGTCGAAGTTGTATTGTCCGCCATAGTCGAGCGGAAGCGATTTTTTTCCGAATTGAGAGTAAGCGCGCGCAGCGCTCTCTCGTTTGCCTTCAAATTACATGGGGCGCTCTCGCGATACAAAACAGCTGATCAGCTGATACCCCCTCCCTCCCGTTTTTTTCCTCTCGCGTTGCGCTGGATGCGCGGATCAGCTGTTCTTGCTCTCTCGCGTTTCTTTCGGTTTGCGCTGCGCTGTTGCCGCACTTGCGCGCTGCGCTGAACACCCCCTCCCCCTCGTTTCTTTCGTTGCGCGTTGTGCGCTGTGCGCTTTCGTTCACTTAGATTTGCTGCGTAATAAAATCGCATGCATCGAAATAAATTTAATTACATCAAACTCGTTTGATATTTTAACACTTTATTGAAACTTAAGGCACAGTTCCACACATCGCTAACCACAATCTTGCCACAAAACCACACATATTTTTTATTATAAATATTTAAAAAAAATCGTCACTTCAAGCACCCGCCTTACTGCCTGTATGTTGTGTATGTTGAATACTGTAAAAAAAAGCATTGAAATAAAGCAGCATAATTTACATATTCATGTTGAATTATGAAAGATTAACGCTGCTTTATTTCAATGCGCACAACACTTCAACACTTGAAAATACGACCGAGGCCGTAATAATGTGAATTGAAATAAATAACACTTCAACACTTCACTTCAAATTACATCGAGCGCCCGGGACTTAGGCTAAAACGCGCGCGGCCTCACACTGCGAAGGCTTGAACTGTACTGACGATTTTGTGTGGTAGCAAGAAAGGGAACGCACGAGGAACACTCGCTGCACTAGTGCGAGCGAGACACCGACACCAGCAAGCCGCTGCGAGAAAACCAAACTGAGCGCGCTGGCTGAAAGTGAACGCACACATTCACACATGTGTGATTGTGTGAGTGCAAAAACTGTGTAGAAAGCAAAACACGCTCTCGCCGCCGCGTAATTCCGCGTATTTCCAACCGTCTTCCCCTGCTTCTACATGCCCCTCGCCTGAAAGTCGCACACTTTTACATTCTCATTGCTAGTAGGGAGGGCCTCTGGCTTTGGCACACAGCAAAATCTCTCAACAACTTCGGCTCTGCTACTTGGGATAAAGCAAAATGTGTGCAAAGGCGAAAAAACCCGAAAGCGCTTCGTGTGGCCCTCTCTCGTGTTTCTAGTTTTATTCTCTCTCGCATGTCATCACTCTCTCCCAGTTTTTCGGATTGAAATGAGAATTCACTCTCTTGATTTGGTTGCGGCAGTCTAGCTGCTTCACACTCTTTACCCTACGGACAAAGAGCGGGTAATTTTTATCATGGTGTGTGTAAAAACCTAGAAATTAATAGAAATTTAAAAGTATTCTCGAAAACCTAGAAAGAACCTCGGAAACCGAGAGAGCGCACCGTGTATTTTATATGGGAGCGAGAGAAAACCACGGAACCGATTCTCTCCCCTTTTTTAAGCCTACGAAATCTTCCATCGGCTTGATTTTAGGTTTTTACGCACACCATGATAAAAATTACCCGCTCTTTGTTTGTAGGGTATTCTCTTCTTTTTGCAGTTCACACAAGAGGATTCACACATGTGTTCTCACATACTTACATACACACACACACGGTGGTTGGAAGCCTGGCGCGGCTGTTTCCCATTCTGTCTTTTCTTCTTCCCTCTTCACACCGCGCTGGAGCCCGTGGTGGTACGCGAGTTCAACCTGCTTGGTTCAGGAAAGATGTCATCAGATTTGGCGCGCCTCAACCACGGTGTTGCATGAAGGCTGTTGATGAAAATACACAATTAATAGACACACTTGGTTAAAAAGATTACACGTGTTACGGCAAGCATAATGGTAACGCGTCACGTCACGCGTTAGTACGCCTAGCGTAAGGTAGAGGGCGCTTTCCAGAAAATTGACTACGTGTAAAGGCCGGGCTACATTGATCGTACTCTCTGGTGTAATTTTGATTTTCACTAGCGCATCTGGCGGCGGCTGACCGAAGCATTTTGCCAAACAATTTGGAGCCGCTTCAGAAAATAAGTTATTTTTCTATGTTTTTAACCTAATTCGGACAAGAAAAGTTTTGTAAAAGGTAGATGCACATGTCCTATAAGCATTGCATCCATTTTCATGGCAAAAAACGATGGAAAAACTACGTAATTTTGAGATCCGGCATGACCATTCCCTGGATGACCAAAAATAGCTTCCACCAGTCGCCGCCAGATGCGCTAGTGAAAATCGAAATTATGCTTGCGAGTACGATCAATGTAGCCCGGCCTTAAAAAGAACTTAATCATAAAGCTATTACGCAGTGCAAACTGCTGTAGATTGGTATCGTGCAGCTCGAATTCCCGCAAGTGCAGCTCAAATTCCCGAATTCTGCAGTATACAAGCGAGTGCTTTTCCTGAATAAATTTAGTCAAGTTCCAGAGTTCAAAGCAACAACATCGTGTCTTCATCATTACCAAACTTCCGCTTAATCATTAACAACACTTGATTTAAAGATGTGACAAACTTACCTGTGTGCTTGAGGATCAATTGAACCTTGAACGCCTGTGCACACAGTGTCACACTTTTTAAGAAGTTTGAGGAACAGCTAGCGGTAGCAGCACACATCTGAAACTTGTAATGTGCAAAACATTGCATATTAGAATAATATTAGAATTAGAATAAGTGTCACATAGCGCTAGACACTTAGAAAAGGACACTTACCCAAACAATTAGATGATAAAAATTCGTCCTCCGATGAAGCAGAAAGAACACCGCGGATGGCGCTGTATGGAAAGTGTTTCACGCAGGAAAAATAGTTCACGCAGCACACAAACACACACTCTCGCGTCCACGGTTCAGAGCACACTGAAGTCGCTCTTTGGTTTGGATGGAAAAGAGCAAACACCCTGATGAGTGCGATGGAAGAAAATGACGTGTGTTCAACAGGGATGGGTAGAATCCAACACACGAAGTGTGCATGAGAATTCTCTTCGTGTGGCAAGAGAGAATTGACTAACACCCTGTTGAACGAGAACGCAACAAACGTTGTAGAATGTAGAAATGGGATAGGAATAGTGAGCGAAGGCAGTTTGTGGACATGAGGGGGTTGAAACTGGGAGAAACAGGCTTCGGTTGCTACTTGGGTATGGACACACAAATCGATCCGTCATCATTTTGGCCATTGCACAAGTGCCAGGATGAGAAAGGTGATATAGTTAAGAACACATGCGTTAGAATTGTATTAAAAAAATAATTTTATTTTTTCAATTCGTCGCGCACATATTCTTAGTTCAAGATGTTGGTTAGAACTGGCTAATATTTCCTGATTTCATGTTATATATTGTTGGGTTCCCTACTTTTCATTGTTTATGCTATGGTTATTATGTTTATGCTACGGTTATTTATTAGAGGTTTGATTTGGCCAGATGTTGATACGATGTTGATGCTGGTTCTGGTTCCGATGATTACTTTGTTGATCATAGCATACTTCGCTATGAATGGTGTTGCATTGTTTCGGTGCTGGTGTTTTGGTTTCGGTGCTGTGCTGTCGTGTTAACTCCTCTCCTCTTAAATGACTTTGTCCTCGAAGTTTCTAGATGCTCTCGTTTACTTTATGTGTTTTCTCTTGATGCAGATGGTAATATGAACCTCAGGCTTTGATATCTGTAAATATTTATCAATACGGCTATTACGATAAACACAATGAATACAATTTGACCACTTATTGATCCAAACAAATTAACTTTCCATGACAAAGACTTATTCTCTAGTTTGATTTTTTTTTCAATATTTCTCTATGCTCAATGGTTAGATTGTTTAGATATTTTGATGGTGGTATGTCGATGACGTCGGTTTCGGTTGCTATTAACCCCAGTGTTGGTTGAAATGCTTTGTTTGGTATTGTTATTTCCAGGTTTGGAAATTCTTCTCCGTTGATGTAGATGTTGCATTTTTCAAAATGTATTATATATGAGCCTGTGAGAAATTGTGTGTCATTGTTGCAACTCGATGAAATTCTGACTGTGGCATTGTTAATAAGTATAACGGCATCATGAAGACGTTTAATTATTCCATCGGAATATACTTTTTCATAAGTACAATCGGAATGATATCCATGTACTAGTTTTTGAATACACTTACTTGATGGTTCTAGGAGTATGCTGTCACAAAGATAATTGCCATTATCTATTTGTTCGCAGGGCTGTGACGATTGAAATACATGAGTGTTGTTCTTCAGTATATAGTTGTGATGCAAGAGAATTCTTTTGTCATTTTTTATAATTGAATCAATATAATTGTATTCAAAAGTATGTTTGGATTCAAATGGGTATTTCAACATATATATGATATGTGTTTTGTTCATTGTTACCTGAGCTGTGGATCTTATCAACATTTCTTCGGTAGATGATACATGTATGTTGTGCTCAGCTAAAAACATAATCATTTGGTTCAGGTCGTCAAGAGATAATAGTTTGCTGCTGGGTATTCCATGTTTTGCTAGTAAAATAGCTTCTTCCAGTGTTTCTAAATAGTTTTGCAGAGTATCGAGATTTGAGATGATAATTAGTTGGATGATTTCATTCGATCTTTGATGAAATCTTTCTTCTTCCAGTTGGAGTACGCTGTTTGCAATTCTGGTTATATCATACAAGCATTTATCAATTTCGTCGTTAATCAGTACTTGTTGATTATTTTACTCAATCAAAGAGTTAATAGTGGAGTTTATAACACGTAAATCTTCAGCATCAGGTGTTCCTGCGATCCACTTCCATATGGTGCCAATAGTATCCCATCGTCGTTCTCTGTTCGCATATCTTCTACTATCAATTGAGAATAACGAATTTTTATTACTTTTGAATTATACATTGATTTGAAAATTTCTTGAATGTTTCCCATTATGGATTGATCGCAATATATACCATTACGTACTTTAGGATTGAGGAATTTTTTAAAAGTTTGTTTAATGAAGTCACTTGAAAATTCAGATTCACAGAAGGTGTGTCTTTTATACCCTTGAAATGGTATTGTTAGTTCATAGGAGGAGTTAGGGGTTAATCGGAATATAAGTTGATTTCGGAAAACATTAATGGGTGCCTCTGTTGAAAGAATATAATCATTATCATCATCTTCTGCTGAGTGTTGAGTGGGTGTTAAGGAGTTAATTTGAACACGTGCTAAAGCATCTGCAACAATGTTTGCTTTACCTGGTTTATAACATAATTCATAATCATGTTCTTCTAAAGATGATTTCCATCTTTTAAGTTTTGCATTATTATTTTTTGGGGAAAGTGTTAATGTTAGTGGGAGGTGATCGGTAAAAATTTTAAGTTTTGCTCCGTAGATAAAATTTCTTAGAGTTTGTAATGCCCATACTACTGCTAGCATTTCTTTTTCGTTAGTCGCTTAATTTTCTTCCGTTCTGGAAAGAGTTCTGGAAATAAATGTAATTGGTCTCTCTCCATCTGAGGTTTGTTGCGAAAGTATTGCTCCCAATGCTATATTTGATGCATCTGTAGTAAGAATGAAGGGTTTTTCAAAATCCGGAAAAGCTAAAACATCATTTGAACATAGCACTTCTTTAAGGTATTGGAATGATTTTTTTGCTGATTCATCTAAAGTTATGGTGAAATTTTTTGACTGGTTTTTGGAAATTTGGCGATGGCCATCCTCTCCTCTTAAAAGTTTCGTAAGGGGTTTCGCAAGTTCTGCGTAATTCTTTACGAAACGTCTATAATATCCGGAGAGTCCTAGAAATGCTCTTAAATTTTTTAATGTCTTCGGTTCGGGATATTTTCGGATGCATTCTACTTTTTTCATGTTTGGTTTAAGACCTTCTGCAGAAATAATGAAGCCAAGAAATTCAACTTCTGATTTAAGAAATTCTGATTTATCTGGTTGTATTTTAAAATTAGTTTCTCTTAGTGTTTCTAACACCGTTTTTAAATTTTTTAAATGTTCTTCAACAGTTTTTCCAAAGACTACTATGTCATCTATGTAAACATAGCAAATTTTTCCAATATGTTCACGTAATGTGTCATCCATTACTCTTTTAAAAATCGATGGTGCATTTTTTAAACCAAAAGGCAAACGTACAAATTCGTATTTGCCATTGTTATTTGAAAACGCAGTTTTTTCTATGTCTCTTTGATGCATAGGAATTTGATGAAATCCTGAAGCTAAGTCTAATGTAGTAAAATATTTATTTGAACCTAAATTGGCCAAAACGGATGCAGTATCTGGAATAGGGTATCTATCAATTATGGTTTTTGAGTTTAATTTTCTGTAATCTATGACAAGTCTATATTTTATTTTCGTTAGAAGCATCAAGTTTTTTTTGGGACAATCCATACAGGTGAATTGTATGGAGATCGGGATGGTCGTATAATTCCATCGTTTAAAAGTTTGTTTATCTGGGAATGCACTTCTGATTTTAGTGCTTGTGGATATGGGTATGTTTTACTGTAAACTGGTGATTGATCGGTAGTTCTTATTTCAGCTTTAACCTTTGTTTAAAAAGGTAGTTTTTTATCGGGAGGCTGAAATATATCTTGAAAATCGTGGAGCATATTTCTTAAATCATTTTTTTCTTGAGTTTGTAAATGTTCATCGCGAATATTTATTTGATTAACTTCTTGAAGCTTGTATAGCAATAATGGAATAGTATATTTTCCATTTACTATTAATGTGTCTTGTACTGTATTTATCCATGAACCATTTTCCTTTAAAGAATCCCAACCCAAAATAGCATCAAACGATTTCAGTTGTTCAAGATGAAAAAAATTTATCATCTTGTCCGAGTATGGTTTAAGTAATCTAGCTTGTGAATATTTGGATATTTTGACGTCTCCTGCTACAGTTGAGATAAAAAATGGTTTTTCTAAGTCGTGAGAAATTTTTGCATATTTTGGATGTGTATAGTTTTTGTTAGATCCTGTGTCTACTAAGATTCGTAATGGTTCTTTTGCATTACCATAGTAAAGGAAATATGGTAATGTGGAACTCATTCTAAAAAATTCAATTCAGCTTCTTCTCCATTTTCGGATGTTTCTGATCCATCTTGTCTGTTAATGCATGCCAAGTATCGATCAAGGGCGGAGAGCACATCATCGTCACATTCTTCTAATGTTTTTGCCATTTCCTCTTCATATTCTACTTGCTCGTTTCCTGTGTTTGTTTCTATATTAAATGCTCTTGTTCTTTTTAATGGTGGTTTATATGTTCCTGAAAAATTAGGACGATTACCGTAATTTACCTGTTTAGAACGGATGGAACTATCAACTTCCATGGGTTCTGGTTGTGGCGAGTTTTGTGCGACTGGTGGTTTAAACGGATTTCTCTGTGGAATTACAGGTGGT
Organism: Anopheles coluzzii; assembly: GCF_943734685.1. Taxonomy (NCBI): domain Eukaryota; kingdom Metazoa; phylum Arthropoda; class Insecta; order Diptera; family Culicidae; genus Anopheles; species Anopheles coluzzii. Next base: position 24,770,357 of record NC_064669.1, read on the forward strand.
CTAATGCGTAAATGTGGGTTGTAAAAGTTTTGATTTGGTCTATTTTGCGGAGTTAGATAGGTAGGAGGTCTGTAGTAAATTGGTGAATTGGGGTGGTTCGGAGTGGTTGGTGGTCTGTACATATTTGGTTTTGTTGGTATTCTTGGTACTATTGGGATAAGATTCCTGGGTGCGGAAGGTGGTATGTATGATTTTGGTGTGGTAAGCATTTTCCGACACTCGATGTTTTGGAATGAAATACAATAACTGTAAGCAGCGGCCAATGTTGTGGGTTCATAATTTCTTATGAATTTGTACACATCTCCATCAAGTCCTCTAATGAAGGAATCAATGGCTTTCCTATTGTAAGTTTCAATCAGAGCTTTAGATGCTTCTGGATGAGAGAATCGATCATCAGTATGAATTTGGTTTGCTATTAATGACAATAGTCTATTGACTTCGTCATAATACACTTCTAAGGATCGACCCTTTTGTTGTACGTTCATTATCTGGAAGTCAAGTGTTTCAAGATCACGTTTCTCTCCGTAGTATGTTATTAAGGTTTTCTTGATTAAATTCCAATTTATTCCAACATTTGAGGCCACTAGGGAATCGTTAGCCTCACCTCTAATTTTTCTTCGAATGAATTTACAAACCATGTGGAATCTGTTTTGTTGTTCCACGGTATTGGTACTGTTGGTTTGGTATAGTTTTACTATACCATCAACATCATCAATCCAGCTATTTAACACACTTGGTTCAACAGAGAAAACAGGCAAATCTTTTACAAGATCAGGTATTTTATCGAATGATTCAAGGCTTACGGCTGTTCCGTCAGTTTTTGTAAAATATAATGGGGGATCCGAGTAATCTATTACTCCAGGTATCGATTGTTGTTGTGCTTCTAAAGCAGCTAGTCTGCTTAGAATTCTATCCACTACTTCTTGTTGAGACATTTTGAATGAAAAATTATATAGTGATTCTATTAATTCGTCCAGGATTATTATAAATTGATTTTAAATTATTTATTAATTTTATGTTTTTCTTTTTAAAGAAATTTTTGAAAATCAATTTGGAAACTCTTATTATTTTCACTTTATATTTTCGATTCACTTTGCTTTTGATTTTTTTATACTCACGCTTATTTCACTTTTACTTACATAAGTTTCATTTTAGGGGATACCTCAAAATGATCATGAAAATTCCGCCTCGTGCCTCTTACGATGATGGTCTGGAATTCTCTGCGAAGAAAATCAGTATCTATCCTCTTACGGCGATGTTTCTGAAATTCTTATGACAACTGTTGCTCCAGTCCTCTTACGGTGGAAGTCATTCAGTCGTGGCGTCGACCCGATAATGTTGCGGTACTTCTCGATTCGTAGATAATTGCTCCTTTTTTCAACAAGATGAGCTTTTAACCACTTGTTGATACTACGGTATCACACGAACTGCTGCCACAGAAAAATGTCACTTTTTTGCGGGGCGATAGGTAACACTCGTTTTTAACAAACTGTTCTGTTGCAACATTACTCTTACGTAGTCACTTCACAAAACAATTTTTATAAAAACTTCACAATATCGGGTCCCTATTCGGGTGCCAGTTAAGAACACATGCGTTAGAATTGTATTAAAAAAATAATTTTATTTTTTCAATTCGTCGCGCACATATTCTTAGTTCAAGATGTTGGTTAGAACTGGCTAATATTTCCTGATTTCATGTTATATATTTTTGGGTTCCCTACTTTTCATTGTTTATGCTATGGTTATTATGTTTATGCTACGGTTATTTATTAGAGGTTTGATTTGGCCAGATGTTGATACGATGTTGATGCTGGTTCTGGTTCCGATGATTACTTTGTTGATCATAGCATACTTCGCTATGAATGGTGTTGCATTGTTTCGGCGCTGGTGTTTTGGTTTCGGTGCTGTGCTGTCGTGTTAACTATATGTTGCTTGTAGTGCTTTATTACGAAAACGTCACGAGCTGCTTCTTACTTCCTGGAATCGAAAAAAAAACTTTAGATTCAGTAACAATTTTAATTTAACTTACTGAATGACCTGAATTTAATCGTCGATTGTTTGGTCATCTTCATGGGCGTCGTAATCAAGCGTAGGCACAGTTTGTACCCGCTGCGCAGAGCTATCGAAAAATTCTCATACTCAAACTGCAACCATATTTCACAGCCCATGGCTGTGAAATATTTCACATTCAAAATTGTTGCAAATTTATGAATGAAATATTTCGAAACTTTCAGCGCTGAAATTTTAGCATTGAAATATATCTTCGATCGGAATCCAAGCGTTTTCCCTGACATTTCTGCTCGCTTTTTCGATCGCTTTTGGCGGAAAGCGATCGAAAATCCGAGCTACAAAACTGCTCGATTTTGTTGTGCGGGGTATGGCAGCAATGCGAGAGAGCGATAGAGCAAATCAGCAACGATGTTTTTCTTGCCCTCTTTATGCCTTATGTCCGTCCTTATCTGCCCGATGAAGTCCAATTGGCGAGTTTGGTGATTCGTAGCTTGGTTAAGCTTCTCATAAAAGGCGAATTTATTACTATTATTTATTAACAAATTCAACAAATCTTGAACTAATTTACCCTATTAATCCAATCTAACAGTATCCTAGTTTTAAATGACGATGTGCTCGCATGGTGGTAACATTAGTGGCTAAATTTTTTGAAAGTCCTGCTCATGGCCGTAACGGGAGCACCCTACTAGCAAAGAGAATGAAAAAGTGTGCGACTTTCAGGCGAGGGTCATGTAGAAGCAGGGGGATACGGTTGGAAATACGCGGAATTACGCGGAGGCACGAGCGTGTTTTGGTTTCTACACAGTTTTTGCACTCACACAATCACACATGTGTTAAGTTTCCCTAAATGTTGAAGTGTTGTGTACATTGAAAGTTGCGCTTATCTTTCATCATTTATCTTAAATGTGTGATTTGCGCTGCTTTATTTCAATGTTTTTTTTTTGTATTGAACATCAACAACAGGATCCACGCAGTTGGGCGGCTATTTGAAATACGATTTTTTTTTTAATATAATGAATGTGTGTGGTTTGCAGCAAGATTGTGTGAAGCTATGTGTTTAAATGTACTTTTATTTGCAATAAAAGTGATAAAATATAAACCAAGTTTATATGTTAAAGTTTTTGTTTTGATTCGGGTGCTCCAAGTCCTTGTGGAGGGATGCGCACAGCGCGCTACGAAAGAAACGAGCGGTATTGGGTGTCAGTCCAGCGCAGCGCAATTCGCTGGAATCAAGTGGGAGGGTGTACCAGTTCAGCGCAGCGCAAGCCGAAAGAAACGGGAAGGATTAAAGTAGCTCCCCACCGGTCACCAGCACTCAGAGATCCTTTGAATACGCGCTTGAATAAGAACTTGAATTGGCGAAATTATTCAAGCGATCCGTCGGGTCCCGAAGCCGAAGTAAACCCGAAGCCGAAGCAAAACCCGAACGGAGGACTGTACGAACCTCCCCTCGTTTTAATAGCCCCCTCCCCTTTTTCGCAAATTTTCTTCCTGAAATTTCACTGTGCACACAATTATATCAACTTCTTCTTCTTCTTCTTTGGCTCAACAACCGTTATCGGTCAAGGCCTGCCAGTACCACTTGCGGGCTTGGCTTTCAGTGACTAATTGATTTCCCCCCATAGCAGGATAGTCAATCCTACGTATGGCGGCACGGTCTATTTGGGGCCCATGACGGGCATGTTGTTAAGTCGTACGAGATGACGACTGTACTACGAGACCGTACTATTATTACATCAACACCATTCGATTTATTGAAAATATTAATATTAAACTAACAAAAATCTAAATCACATGCACTACAAACTCTGAACTTCATTCTAAATTAACGCACATTAAAAAAACACTTTTTACACTCGCTCAATGCCATAACATTTGCCATAACATAATCACAAAATTGCCATAACATTTACTGCTCTTCCTCACTGTTGCTCCAGGTTCCTCTCGCTGCACTGTACGGGCCACCATCTCCAACACCACGACACAGCGACAGGTTTTGTTGTCTCCGTTCGCCGTGAAACACACATGAAATTGAAGAAAAATTATATTAATTAGAAGGGGGGATGTTGGTCGATAATTTTAATCACTTTTACTTACCTCAAATTAAACAAAACTCCATTTTTTACGGGGTTTATCCGCTGACTACCAAGCGTTGAAACACCACACAAGCACCAACCTCACTGGACTGAAAGTAAAGCGTACTGCGTGAATGTGTGTATTAGTGATGGGTAACCGGAATCGCACCCACGGCTCGGAATCGCTTCCGAGCATTGCTACTCCGGCCCCGATTCCGAAAAATTCAAATCGTCGATTCCGCCCGGAGCCGTCGCAGCCGTCCGGAGCCGTCCGGAGCCGTCCGGAGCCGTCCGGAGCCGTCGGAGCCGTCATAGCCGTCCGGAGCCGTCGGAGCCGTCCGGAGCCGTCGGGGCCGTTGGAGCCGTTGGAGCCGTTGGAGCCGTCCGGAGCCGGTCGGAACCGTCGTAGTCGTTGGAGCCGACGGAGCCGTCGTAGTCGTTGGAGCCAACGGAACCGGTTGGAGACGTTGGGGCCGTCGGGGCCGTCGAAGCCGACGGAGCCTGTTCGAGCCGTCGGAGTCGTTGTAATAGTCGGAAGTCTTCTGAAGCGCTTTAATTTCCCGATATCAACGATGATTTTATTTTAAAATCAGCTTACAAGTAAAAAAGTAGTCGTCTTCATTTATTGCTCTGAAGTTTTTTTGTATTTTTTTAAACAATAAAGTCAAAAACAATTGTTTGCTCCGTATATATAGGGAAAAACTATGAATCAAACTATTATTGATCTTTATTTTCATAAAAGATGGACGGATGATTCATAGTTATATTCTTTGTCTTGTCCATGTGCCATCATGTTATTCGGTAAAAAACAAGTGCGGCCTAAACCATACACGTTAGTCGATGTAAACAACCGTGCAAAACTGCCATAAGTACACTCGTCTGCCTCGTTGTTTCGTATTTTATCAAACCCACCTCCCGTCATAGTTCTATTGCTCCTTGACCTCCTAATTTGATTCATTTTTTTTTCCTATATATATATATATGGAGCAAACAATTATTTTTGGCTTTATTTTTGAAAAAAAACACACTTACAAAAAAACTTCATATCAATAAATGAAGAAGACTCTTTTATTACTCGTAAGCTGTTTTTTACAATAAAATTATCACTAATATCGGGAAATTAATGCGCTTCAGAATGCTTCCGACTATTACAACTACTCCGACGGCTCCGACGGCTCCGGACGGCTCCAACGGCTCCAACGGCTCTGACGGCTCCACCGGTTCCGGACGGCTCCGGCTGCCGACTAGCGGCTCCGGACGGCTCCAGACGGCTCCAACGGCTCCAACGGCTCCAACGGCTCCAACGGCTCCAACGGCTCCAACGGCTCCAACGGCTCCGACGGCTCCGCCGGCTCCGGACTGCTCCGACGGCTCCGGACGGCTCCGACGGCTCCGGACGGCTCCAGACGGCTCCAACGGCTCCAACGGCTCCAACGGCTCCAACGGCTCCAACGGCTCCAACGGCTCCAATGGCTCCGACGGCTCCGCCGGCTCCGGACTGCTCCGACGGCTCCGGACGGCTCCGACGGCTCCGGACGGCTCCGAACGGCTCCGAACGGCTCCAGACGGCTCCGAGGTCGGAGTTTTGCACCTACCTTCCGGAACCGCTTCCAATTTTGGCGGAGTCTTTTGGAAGCGATTCCGGATTTTTGTTGAATTTACCCATCACTAGTGTGTATGCGCTTCTGCCAAGCCAACCGCCCCGTACTGCATGTGTAGCCAAGTGCGTGTGTGTGTATATTTGCACCACTGGACACAGAACACAAATCTCACCGCACAGCAGAGCCTGTGTCGCCAAGTGTATGCATGTGTGTATTTGCACCACTGAATTCTGAACGTCCACCACAAAGCGTGTATCGCCAAGTGCGTGGCTGTGTGTAGTATCACCGTGGACTGCAGAAAACTACCTGCACTAGAACAGAGCGCTGGTGTGGCCAAATGTGTGCATGTGTGTACTTGCTCCACTGAAAGCCGGTATCGCACCAGATTTCGGGTGTCGCCTTGTGCGTGCGTATGTGTTATTGTCACAGCACACTCGTTCATCATTTTTTTTTCGTTTTTTCGCTTGAGCCACTCGATTTCGTTCTTCGCTGATTTTGACAGCGCACGAAGGGGGTTCGGTTTCAACTTCCAACAACAACAACCACACGAGGGGGCTCGTGGATACTCACGAAGGGAAAATCACTCAAAATAGAGCGAGAAACAGATAGAAAAAGCGAAAGGTCAATATAAAATCTTCGGCTTTTGACCGTTCCCACCAAACAAAGCCGAAGTCGCTGGATCCTTTTACTCTGTGCCAGAGCGAGAAAGCATGCATTCTGCATCAAGTTCTTCAGCTGCAAACACAGCGCGTGTAGATGTGTATGTGCGCGGAGCTAATGTATGGATGAAGATGGGAAGCAGCGGGGTTTTCTCGTTCAGTTGACGGGACCCGAACAATTTAATGGTTTAATCAGTCCAATACCAACGCTGCTGAGGGAGGGGTGTGTTATTTTTTCGCAAGGTGGCATTCATCCTCATGATTATGAAAAACTGTATGTTCTTTGCAATACAGCAATTATCCGCAGTACGCGATACTCGATATACGCGAATCCGCAATACGCAATTTCTCTAAATTTGACAGCTCCATGTGTTTTTTGCAAATATTTTGATTCTTTGAAATATTTTATGTTCTTTTTGAATTTCCTTACTGTTCTTAATGCTTTTTGCATTAAATTTGTGCAAAAGATGCTTGTTTTATGACAAAAAACTTTAATGCAAAACTCTATGGCGATATTGTTAATTGTTGTAATTGTAATTGTAATTGTTTAATGTATTAAGTGATTGGCCAAACAAGCGGCCTTATCACTGAATTAAAACTAAAACTTAAATAACTAACGCAGTGTACAATGACAAGACGGATCAACAGAATCTAGTAGGTAGGTGCCAGTCAAATAAAAAGTAACGCTGATTAAACTTACGGGCCATCGCAGTCATTGGGTCGTTCTCGCTGTATGCACGTCTTGTAAAGTCAGTTCTTATTAGTCTGTAGTTACGGAACACTCTAGGAGGGACATTTATGTTGACTCTAGCCAGTAGTTCTGGCGAATCTATCTCACCGACAATAAGTTTGGACAAAAACGTACATTGGGCATTATCACGTCTCCTAGCAAGTGTGTCCAGACCAAACAACAAACAACGAGTATGATACGATGGACGAGGGGTTACATTACGCCACGGAGTGAAGTGTAGGACAATACGAGTAACTCTCTTTTGGACAGCTTCTATTCTATTGGACCAAACACTAGAGAATGGACACCAAACTGTAGAACTAAACTCGAGGATGGAACGAACATAGGACTTATACAGAGTTAACAGGCAGTGTGGGTCATTGAGTTCTCTCGAATGTCGACGAATAAATCCTAGCATTTTGTTAGCTTTGTCTAAAATATCACAGTAATGTTGTCGGAAATCTAGTTTGCGATCCAGGGTGACTCCTAAATCCCTGACCGTATTGCACCGCGGTAGTTGTGTCCCTGATATGCTATAGATATACCTTATCGGACTAGCTATTCTAAAGAACGACATTGACGTACACTTATCAACAGAAATTAGCAGGTCGTTGTTGATACACCAGTCAAAGAAAACATCAATCGATCTTTGCAGAGAAAGAGAGTCGGAAGTGTTACGTACGATACAAAACAGCCTAACATCATCCGCATAAAGCAGACAATCTGCTTCCGTAATGGCCAGTGTGACGTCGTTAATAAAAAGCGAGAACAGCAGTGGTCCCAAGTTGCTGCCCTGAGGGACGCCAGATGAACTCTCGAAAACGTTAGAGGAGACACCATCGATTTGTACGTAGTAGCTACGTTCAGAGATGTAGGACCTGAACCAATTCACCAGCGGAGTAGAGAGACCGATCCGGGCGAGCTTAGCCAACAGCAAGCGATGGTTCACACGATCAAACGCAGCCTTAAGATCAGTGTATACTGCATCCATCTGAGCTCCGGAAGTAAAGGCTGCGTGGCAGTTGGAGACGAATTCCACCAGGTTTGTGGTAACACTGCGTCGAGGAAAGAAACCATGCTGGCGTGTAGAAATATAAGAACGACAGTGATACATTAGCGAGTTTTGTATGACGATCTCAAACACCTTGGCACAAGAAGGCAAGGTGGTTATACCGCGGTAGTTCTCAGCAGAGTTTTTATCCCCTTTTTTGTACACCGGAAACATCACAGAGGATTTCCAGGCTGTGGGTACAGTACTTTGTGCAAAAGAGAGTTGGTAGATTTGAGACAGAGGCTCTGCTAAAAATTCGCGGCATTTGGCAAGGATTGCCGTAGGAATACCATCGGGTCCAGGGTTGTATGAGGTTTTGACCTGCTGCAGAGCACGTAGTACAGTATCTACCGAGATAATAATATCGCGTACATCAATGTCAACAACATCACGGGGCACATTATTTAAAGCTGCTTCTAATGATAAGCTTGCATCATCCGTAGTAAAGCAGTCCTTGAAACGATCAGCAAATAAGTTGCACATGCCTTCCTTACTGCTTGTGGAGACGTTGTTATATGTGAGAACATCGGGGAGCGAGCTGTTACCGCGTTTTGATTCAACATACCTCCAGAATCGTGTTGGGTGTCTGATGAGCGAGAATTTCACTCGAATGAGATAACGAGTATGAAGTTGTCTGTTATAGCTTCTATATACATTATGGGCAGCAATGAACCTTAATTTGGAGTGTTGTGTACCATTTGTACTGTAAAAGCGAAAGCATGACGCTTTGTTTTGCTTTAGTCGGCGTAAACGTGCATCAGTCCATGGTGGACTGCGACGCGGTGGCATTAGAGGACAGCAATCAGATATAAGCGCCAGTAGTGTTGTGTTAAATAGTTCCAATGCTGAGTTAACATCCGGATTACCTTCCAGGAAAGACCAGTCAGTAGATTGAAGCAGTTCAGCTAGACGGATAAAGTTAGTTCGCCTGTAGTTACGTGTGCCGGACTCACGGTTTGGTGCGGTAGAACGCCAGGAACGAGCTGTATTGCCAGCACCAGTTAAGTGTAGCTCAACAGGAGGATGATGCACATCAACGGCAACCATAGGGAAGGGTGACACCACCGGTGGGGCACAATAATGTAGGATCTCGTCAGAGACAATTATGAGATCGAGAATGTTATTCGATGCATTAGGTATAAAGTTGATCTGAGAAAGCCCATTACTATAGATGCAGTCAAGCAACGAGCGGCAGTTGTCCGTAATTCGTGAATTCTCATAATTGATTCGCAGTGCAGGAACGTTAGAATCATCGGTGTTCCAGGAAAGATTGGGGAAGTTAAAATCCCCGAATAGGAGAAACGTATCGGTGGTTGCACAAGCAATATTATCTATGGTGGAGCAGATAGTTTGCATGGTAGTAGTGTTGTTTACTAAATCTGGAGGAATGTACACTACACCCGTGATAAAAGTACGTTTATTACCATAAACTCTTACCCAGAGTTGCTCAACGGTATCCTGTGTAGGACAAAGTATTGTACGTAGGTGTGAAGCAACGGCAATAAGAACCCCGCCACCGGTTGATTTTTTACTATTTTTGCTGCTGCGGTCTGTTCTATACACTGCATAATTATCCGGGAACAATTCCGAGGAATCAATCGTTGAATCCAACCATGTTTCAGTCAGGATAATAACGTCATAGTGGGTTGTAGAAACATAGTCAAATACTTGATTGCATTTAGATTTCAATCCTCTAACGTTTTGGTACAGGAACAATAATTCGTCAGTATTATTACGGCAGGCGACCCCTGTAGGATTGACATGATAGCCGTGCGATTGTGTGAGTGTAGTGTCCGTTCTTTGGCGATGGTTTGTTTTGGTTTCGCGATCATTAAGTTGCGTGCGCCTTTCGTCAAGCACTGCCTCAGTGGAAAAAATATTGTTTGTTGTAGGAAAAACAATCGTCTGGTAAGTGCAATTATTATTTACTAACGTTGTTTCAGCGCCGGTGTTCTTCGTTTCTTGAGACGTGTCAGGATGATTTGTGTGGTTGTAAGTGTGCGCGGTGTGCGTGGACTGAATACCGGTGAATATTAGTGGGTTTGCGGTGTTGGTGATGTGCGTGGAGTGTGTGCCGATAAAATTGTATGATCCAGCAGTGGCGGTGAGCGAATATTTAGCACCGTAGGCAAAGTTGTAGGGGTGGAGAGACCCATTGGTTGTATACGAAAATTTGCACTCGGCTGTTGAGTTCGGTAGTCAATGAATTCACGTACTGATAGGCCAAGAGGCCAGGTGTCAGGGGAAAGAGCCTTGTCACGTAGTGATAAAGGCACTAACACTTTAAACGACAGGAATGAGAGTGTAGCCGTATTTGTACCCTGGCGAATAAGACAGTATGCTGTAGCATCGTCAATGGATAAAGCTTGTTTGACCATTTGTACAATTTGGTCACTGGTTGTATCGGGAGAGAGCCGGGAAATATACAACGCGCATTTTTGCACCGCGGAATGAGCGGGAACTATTTTGATAGGAAAAGCTGCTATATCCTTTTTTGTGCCAGTTATCACAGGTGGTGCATGAGTTTTGCGTTGAACATCGTCAATTCGCTTCGTATTGTTGTTTTGGCTATTTCTTTGATTGCTCGTAGCACCGAATGTAAACAATGCGTGATTGTCCTTAATGACATCGGAAAACAAACGTTTGGATGGATTTATGCGACGAATTTTTGCGGGAGGGTGACTGCTACGTGGAGTTTTTAGGTCAAGTTGGCTCATCCGTGCAAACCCAGTTTTAATTTCGTTAGTCAATGGCTCCATAACGGTCTTGATGCTTTCGGCTACTGTCGTTATTGCCGCCTGGAATCCAGATTGCATGGCTGCGTCTTTTACGAACTTGATGCGCGGATTCATGAAGACATTGTTGCAGCCAATACAGCACCAGTGTAATTGTTTATATTCCGAAATGCGCAGGAACAGATCAGCGGGAACCGAAGTGCAGCGCTGATGAAATGGAGAGTCGCACAGGCAGCAGCTGATAGATGCCTCCGCAATTTCCATAGTGCAGGCGTTGCAAATACGGGCCATTCTACGGGAAACGGTGCAGGTTGTCGTTGCAGCAACAAGAGCGATGGCGGTCAGGACGCGTGAACTCAGACGCGATCCGAAATGCGAAATATGCGCGAGTTTTTGGGTCACAGAGATAAACGCACTAATGCACGATATACGAACGGTGTTCTAAAATACTGTGATTATACAGAAACCGAAAAATAGTGTGATAAACAGGGCGATTTTCAAGAAAATATACTGAGCGATATGCGAAAGCGACTTTTACGTTAAACGTCGCTTATAATATATATAGAATATTTCAACCCTCGAACCGGTAGTGTAAACTATTTTTCCATAGGAATCCGCTATACGCGAAAACTCGAGATACGCTGTTGCACTCAGTCCCGTACGATAGCGTATATCGGATAATGACTGTATTTGCTTACTACGTTATTTTTTTTCACTATTTTCTAAATTTTTCACCACTTTTCAAATATTTCATTAAAATACACGTGAAAGTTTCTATAGATAATATTTTCAGAAGGAACGGCGCAAAAAAGCCGCATTGCTAAGTTTGATTATATTATCGATTTAAAAAAAGTTTCTGAACCCGTAATGAAAAAAAAACAAAAATACAAAAAACTTTTTCTAAGTATATTTTGAGTTGCTGAATCTAGCTCTCGAAGATCGTTTTTGGATACGATGAATAGTTTCAAAGATATTTATCAAATACCTGTTGCTTTCTTCCAACACACATATTTGAAATGTTCAGCAGTAAGCGGGTATCTGTTCATTGCGCGAAAGTTAGCGCCTGTGATACTAGACAAAAATCAAACGATGGAAAAGATCCATTCTAATTGCATTAATAATCTCGCCAAGCGCGATGTAATAAATGGTTAAATTGTTTGATCGGCTGGTTTCAAACATTTCTCCCATCACAAACGCTGGATCTAGACTCGGCGCTAAGTACCCTTTAATCCATATACAAAAATAACTCTCCATCAGTTCACAGGCAAACAGGCAGCAAAGAGGATTCCACAAAGCACAAGCGGCTCCAGGCTTAACCCGCCGTCCACCCCACCTGGCCCTTGCCCCACCAAGGCGAACGCGAAAAAAAGGAACGCCCCAAAATCAAACTGCACAGTGTGTGAGCGTGTGTTGTTTTGCTTCTTTCCCATTCGAAACCCGAACTAATTTCGGCTTTTTACACGAAGAAAGGTTCGAGCCATCGCTTCCGCTCGAAGTCGAGCAAGGGTTCGAGCGATAACCTCCCTCGAACCCATCTCGAACCTTATTTCCTTCGAGCGACTTGGGCTTTATCTGTTGAGTTGGGTCATTACCCGACGGACAAAGAGAACGAAATTTTTCCCACGCGGTGGGGGCCCGGCCCATGATCGAATCCGAAGTCCGTTGTTTTGGGCTCGAAATTAAAAAATGGCGGATGGAGCGCTACCACGGAGAGAATGCGCTCTCTTGATTGCCTTTAAAATACACGAGGCGCTCTCGCTGTAAAGAACGCTCGCTCGCGTTGTTTTATCATACCGCTTCCTTCCCGTTTCTTTCGGCTTGCGCAGCGCTGAACTGGTACCCCCTCCCACTTGATTCCAGCGAATTGCGCTGCGCTGGACTGACACCCCCTCCCGCTCGTTTCTTTCGTAGCGCGCTGTGCGCTTTCCTTCACACGCACTTGGTGCACCCGAATCAAAACAAAAACTTGAACACATCAAACTCGGTTTATATTTTATCACTTTTATTGCAAATAAAAGCACATTTAAATACATAGCTTCACACAATTTTGCTTCAAACCAAACACATTCATTATATTAAAAAATCGTCGTATTTCAAAGAGCCGTCTAACTGCGTGGATCCCGTTGTTGATGTTCAATACAGCAAAAAAAAACATTGAAATAAAGCAGCGCAAATACACATTTAAGATAAATGGTGAAAGAAAAGCGCAGCTTCATTTCAATGTGCACAACTCTCCGTTCCCATTCGCCATTTTCAATTTTCAGCCCAAAACAACGGACTTCGGATCCGCTCTTGGGCCGGGCCCCCATCGCGTGTTTCTACTTACCCCTCGTCTGAAAACATCGTTCTCTTTGTCTGTCGGGCATGGCTTGCGTACGCAAAGTTTGTAATGGGAAGCCAAAGAGTGTTTCTACTTCTTAGAGAGCGTTCAAGATCGTATAGGTTCAATCTGTTCAATACGTATGGTCCATTTATCTCACTCTTATTTTTTTTTCTATAAATACAGCTTCAGCGACTAGGCCTCGGTGGTGAAGCGATTGTAACCCTAGTAGAGAACAACGATCCTGATAATTTTGCATTGTATTTACTGTTGATTGAAGATAATTGTGTAGCGCGCAGGGGCCTTTGCAATATTAAAAATAAAATAAAACTTAAGATGTGCAAGTGAGGTTTGCTGTATATTTGAATACAGACATAAACATTTAAACGTGGCAACGGTAATATTGAAGTCAAAAGAGCATTAGAACTTATTGAAAGCTTTACATATTGAAAATTCCGAGGACGCAGTACATGGTCAGGAGAATACAAATTGATCTTAAGAAGAAGCTCGGGACCATCAATTTCACCATTTATAAACCTTGCTGCAAAAAACTGCTCCTGCTAGCTCCCTACGTCTCTCTAAGGACAGCTAACCTAGAAGAAACCGTCTAGTTTGATATGTTCCATGTTCCACCTTAAGGTTCTTATAGCTATTTTTGTGATTTTTTTCTGAATGCGCTCAATTCGTGTTTACCAGTTGTTAGTGTGCGAAGACCATGTTTCAATTCGTTGAATTCAAGTATGGACCGGACTAAGGCGACGAACAGTTGTTTTAAACAGAAAGGGTCATTAAAATCAGATGTATAGACGGTGAATGAAACCAAGCTGCCGATATGCTTTGTCGATGACGTACGAATACTGTTGCCGGAAGGAGAATGATGAGTCATGAATAGTACCGAGGTTCTTAGTTTCTATGTTACGTGGGATTATACACGAGTCAAGATTGTAGTCACGCTTCTTCTTCTTCTTCTTTTGGCTCAACAACCGTTGTCGGTCAAGGCCTGCCTCCGTACCACTTTCTTGTGGAGTTGGGCTTTCAGTGACTTATTGATTCCCCCCATAGTAGGATAGTCAGTCCTACGTATGGCGGCACGGTCTATTTGGGGCTTAAACCCATGACGGGTATGTTATTAAGTCGTACAGGTTGACGACTGTACTACGAGACCGGCCATGTAGTCACGCTTAATAGGGTCTTTTCTACGAGTAAAACTACTTGTCTAGGCTGTGCTGGAGTGTCGAGCGATCCGATTTATTTCTAATGGTCATATAAATCTTGATATCGTCCGCATACATAAGCAAACATTGATTTGGAAGCGCAAATACAACATCATTAATAAATAGGATAAACAATACTGGGCCAATGTTACTTCCCTGTGGTACACCGAATGAACTGACGAACACGTTGGACAAGCACTTATTAATTTTAACACAGTATGATCTTTGGTTTAAATATGATTTTAACCATATGACTAGATTATTATGAAAGCCAAGCCGGCTCAGTTTCGAAAGGAGTATGTATGGTTAATCCGATCAAATGCTGACATGAAATCAGTATAAATTGCATCGATCTGTGACTTGCCATCCATTGCCGAAAAGGCATTCAGACACGAATTGAACGAGATTGGTCGACACCGATCGTTTGGGAAAAACCCGTGCTGGATTTTACTGATACAATTCAAGCCACCCCTGACAAACGCTTCCTGGACAAGAATTTCAAGTATTTTTGCTCATGCACATAGGGAAGTTACACCATGGTAATTTGTTATAACATGTCTCGGACCTTTTTTTATGAACGGGTGTCATCCACGAAGACTTCCACAAAGTAGGATATGTATAACTGAGCAGAGAAAGCTTGAACAGATGGACCAGTGACTCTGAAAGATAAGTTGAGCACTTCTTTAGGACTATTGCTGGAATCCCGTCCAGACCCGGAATAAATTCCTCATGTTAAATTGTTATTATACGCTGACGATCTAAAAATGTTCCTACCTGTTAAATTTTCTGACGACTGTGAAATGTTACAAGACTCGTTTAACTATTTTTCTGCATGGTGTTTTAATAATGAAATGTTTCTTAATGTTAGCAAATGTAGTTGTATAACATTCTCAAAGAAAAAAAAATCCTTTTATTTATAACTACAAAATCAATGAAGACAGCGTTCCACGTTTTTCTCAGGTTCGGGACTTAGGAGTTATTTTAGACAGTAAGCTTAGTTTATCTAGCCATTATCAAACTATCGTCACTAAAGCTCTTAAACTGTTAGGACGTGTCTCGGCCGACATTAAAGATTCTTTCAGTTTAAAAACATTATACTGTTCTTTAGTCCGTCCCATCCTGGAATTTGCCAGTGTAGTTTGGTGTCCCCATCAAATCACATACATGGATAAAATTGAAAAAAATCAGAAAAAAATCACACGTGTTATGTTTCATCGTCTTCCCTGGTCAAACGAAATTCCACGTCCTTCGTATAATGTTCGGTGTTTACTATTTGGCTTAGAGACTTTACAGCATAGGAGAACTACGGCTCAGATAACTTTTATGCATAAATTATTAATTGGAAATTTTGATGCACCTGACATTTTAAATTTTATTTACTTTTCTACTCCCTCTAGAGGTCTTAGAAGTAGAGAGCTACTAAGAAGCCCTTTTAGATCGACTGGTTTTGGTGCCAATGATCCACTGCTCAAAATGATTGATGTGTATAATAGGTTTGGGTTATCAGCAATCAATCCGTTAGCATCAATACTTGAAACTTGTACTCTGTAAGCATTAAGTTATTTAGGCATACTGCCCGATAACTTTGATTCAAATAAATAAATAAATAATTAAATAAATAAATGTGGGTTTAATTTGTTTTATTGCATTTTCTACTGATTTATTTATGATGAATATATCATTTATAGACATATCTAGAACATCCGCGGGTGTGTTCTGCAGGGCAGTTGCAATATTAATTGGTGATGAAGATTGAAGGTCGAAAACTGAACTACATTTTTTGGCAAAGAGCTGATGAATTCAAGTTCACTTGAGACTATTTCGGTGTCTAGTGACATTACTGACGGGATTTGTTTTGCTTTTTTCCTCTTGCGATTAATAAAAAGAAATATTTTGGTCGGATCGATGGATAAACTTCGTTGAAGTTTGTTGATATAAATTCTATATAGATGCCTGTTGAATCTTCTATAGTTGCCACTAACAGTGTTAAACAATAGTCTGTCGGAGTGAAGATTAGACTTAAGGAGACGATGTAAAGCTCTTTTTTTCGCAGATTTAAGTATTTTTAACTCTCTATTGCCTCACTGGGGACCGGAGGCTGCGCGCTGTTGTAAAGTAGGGCAGCATTTGTGAAGGACTAGGCCAACCTTAATTTGAAAGGAGTCGATTGCCGAATCGATTGTTAAGGTAGGATTGCTATCCGAATTAAGAAATGACCAGTCAGTATTGGCAAAAGCATCGATCATTTTTGGTAAATCAGCTTTTCTAAAATCGAGATGTCTCAAGCTGTTCGATCCAGTGACTTCCGTAGCAGTCTGGGTTGTTGATGGAAGTGTAATATTGACCGGCAAGCTCAAATGATATCGGTCTTCCTCAATTAAACAATCTATGGAACGGAAAACTCTCATACCATTCTCAATTATACGCGGGCTCACGAATATTAGTTCCAGTAAAGACCCATGAATGTTTACATTATTACTGACCTGAGATAGTCCCACAAAGCTGAGAGTATCAAGCAATTGGGAGCAGGCTGGGGATACACGGGATCTCGGAATGTTGACATGTAGAGAACTGTAAGAGTCACATAGCCAAGAAAAGCCGGGCTGATGGAAGTCCCCCAACACGAGGATCGAGTCTTGTGGATATTTCTCAGCAATTTCCATAAGTGATGAACAGTAAGCGGCAACATATTCGGTATTATTACTTAGAATCGGTGGAACGTAAACAGTACCGATTATTACGAATGAAGTGTCAACACGCATGCGGATCCAGATACAGGGGAGTGCCGTTTATCCGGGTACCTTTTATCCGGCTTTCCGTTTATCCGTGCTGTTGAGAAATGACAGTTCAATACAAAGGTTACATTGCGTTATGAGGATGATATTTGAAAAACCGATTTTAAGAGCACATTGTCATAACAAAAAACACTATCATTCATGGAAAAACATGAAGTTCATGAAAACTGTTTTTTTATCAGAAAATAAGAAAATTTTCCAATACCTAATCAGGAATTGATGGTAAAATAATCATTTTACTCATTATCCGTGTTCCCAATGGGACAAAAGTAGAAAGCTTGGAGCAAAATAATCGTTTGTCTCCCTCAATCCTCTATACCGCGCTTGCTTGCACTCATGCGCGAGCGCTCGAGTATATTCTCTCAGAACTGAGCATTCGCAGTTCAACCCGTGCAGTGAGAATGTATGTGTTAATGCGCAACGAAATTTGTCTTTGTATCTCATTCCCCCACCCCCAAATACCACATTCACTCTCCGCGCACTCTTAAAATTTTGGTGCGCACGCTACGTACAACACAATACAAAAGGTCGTTTTAACCGCGCGCACTGATCAAAGTCGCGATGGTTCAATCGGTACGCCGACGCTCCATGTCAGAGATTTGGTGTGAAGAAAAAGTGTTTCTGACCAAATCGACAACACACACGCGACGACGACACACATCGTCACATCGACCGCCGTCGATGGAAGTGTGATGATCTAAAAATAGATCTGTGGGGCGAGTGAGAAGGGGGAGGGGCGTAGAACAAGAACATAAGCGTGAGTGAGTCCGTCGCGTGTGTGTGTGTACACTCAAGAACTCATTTTTTGCTCTTTCCTGGAAACCACATGTTTCTACATTCTTCTGATTTTAAGCAACAAAAGTGGAAGGGGAAGTAGACGGCTACTTCATTTCTACTTTCCTTGCACTTTCGAGCGTGTTGACTCGCTTGGGTTATTCGCTTATCCGGGTGAGGTCTAGTCAAGAGAAGCCCAGACAAACGGCGCTCCACTGTATTTTCGGTTGATGAGCTCGCAACAGTAATTACTGAGGGACGATGCATGGTTTAGCCGCAATCAGTACCCCTCCCCCTCGGGTTTTCTGGCTATTAGAGGAGTTACGGTCCATTCGGAAAACATCACATCGGTCATTGAAGAGTGCAGACGAGGCAATGGCCTTGAGCCAGGTTTCTGTGATCTCGATGATATCAAAAGAACAGCTTCAAGATGCACTGAAGAAACTCGAGAGTTTTGTCCGTAACCCTCGGGTGTTTTGGTAATACACGGAAAGCTCAGATATGCAAGAATTATTTTTTTGAAAATGATAATTGTCATAATACTTCATGATTACTCTGACGTGGTTTCTTGCAAATGATTTTTTTTTGTACATCAACATCTCGATCTTCTATTCTTCCACTTCCTTCATAGCATTAATAACTTGATGGTTGTATCATAGATGTGCTCCACCTTCTTCACGTGTTTTGAAATCCTATTGCGTGTAGTACATTTCCGTGTCTCGGCCACCTCGAAGGACTTCTCTGCATCATGATTCAGGGTACAGTCCTGTGCATTACGCTAAAGATAATCTGCAAAAAACCCATTATTTTTCAAAACAATTTCATGTTTTCATTTAACATTCCCAAACTAAATACTTATACGATACATGTAACTGTAGCTAGAGCTTGTTTTTCTTTTAAATCTGCGCTCAACCGCTTAAACATCCTTCGTTGGTTCAATTCTACTCGGTGTCACTTGCTTCTGCATTGCTCCTATAAACTCCCTGTCATCTTCCTTCTCGCTTTCTTTGCTTACATCATTATTAACACTTCAAACACATCTACATTTATCACTCTCCTCATCGATGACTCATGTCAGACTTTTTTTTGCATAGTAGATTCCTACTCCTATTCCTCCTACGGATTCCTTCCTACTCCTCCTATGGATTTCTCCGAACTTGCCCTTTTTGTGCTAAGGAATCACACCGGACTCACATTAACTTTAATACGAATACATTTACACTTTACACTTCGAATTTTTTCGGACTTGCCTTTTTAGTATGGAAAAACTGCGCTATGGATATGCAACCAGACTCGCATTTTATTTGTTTCGGATTGCTGTGTGCTACGGCCTTCGACCGGACTCGCATCTCCATTTATGGCTGTTTGCTTTTATGAGCTATTTTTATTTGCACTGCGGTCTTCAACCGGACTTGCATGCTCCTTGATGTCTTGTTTTTTTTTCAACAAACACTGTGCACTACGGGTCTCCAACCGGACTCGTACATTCTTTTAAAATTATATTTATTCAAAGTCTTTTTTTACAAACACTACCATGCGCCGGACCGGACACGCATTCTCTTTTTTTTAATCAATAGTATTATTCTGGGTGTGCACTACGGTCTTCAACCGGACTTGCATTCTTCTCGATTTCTCATGTTCTTTCTTATTTTTAGTTTGCCAAACTGCGCTGTAAATTTCAAACCAAACTCTCATTCTCTTTTCCCCGTCAGCAAAGTTAATCATGCTCTCTCGCTCTAGCAGATTAAAATGTTTGTTGGGTTCTGTTAGTTAGCGACAGTTTTGTTGATTGAGTACGCAACATTGTTGTCATTTACACTCGCGCCTTTTCCACGTTTGGGACAATGCTTCGGGATTTTGCCGAACTCACCTTTTGTCTTTCTTTCGTAAAACGCTACGCGCTACAGCTTTTTTCCAGGCTCGCGCTTTACACACCGCCATCAAAAAATCGTACCGGTTGCGCCAATTGTAGAGTTCTGGTTCGGTGTTATATTTATTCGCCCGTCTTCGGCGGTGGTTCAATAACAACTGTCAACCTATTCTCCCTACTTGTACATGCTGTCCCTCTCTGTCACTGCTATTGCATTCTACAGTGAGAACATGAGCGCATTCATTCGTTGATGGAGGAGTAATATTCAGGTGAGAGCTTCTTCTTCTTTGGCACAACAACCGCTGTCGGTCAAGGCCTGCCTGTACCCACTAGTGAAGTGAGCTTGGCTTTCAGTGACTTATTGTTACCATAGCAGGATAGGATAGCCCTATCCACGGTATGAAGTACCGTAGTATGAAGGCACGGGGACTTGAACCCATAACGGGCATGTTGTTAAGTCGTACGAGTTGACGACTGTACCAGAGCAATCTCTTTTAATCAAAGGTATCATCAAAGGTAACGTATCAAACGGTTTATATTTGAAAAAGTTACAAAGGTTTAAAGTTTTCCAAAAAAGCGAAAATTTTTCTGCGTTTTTTTAACAGGTCTCGACTTTAGGAGGTCTTTTATAGAGAACCAGAAAAGATAAAAAGCTCATATTTGGTATTTTTCTTAGTTTAACCCTTAGAATTAAAACCTATTGTTTGGAATTTCGCAATTACAAAGTTGATTTTTTGAATATCATACCGGTAAATGCTCATTGTGCACTAGTGGTATCCGGAGAAAGTCGGGAAATGTCCAAAGCACATTTCTGCACCGAAGATTGAGCAGGAACTATTTTGATTGCGAATTATGCGGTGTCTTTTTTGTGCCAGTGATTGCGGGTGGTTGACGAATCTTACGGTTGGGTTCATCAATAGGCTGTGTAGTTTTGCATTGGCAATTATTGTTTAGATTGTTGATGGATGTAGCACGAAATGTAAACATTGAACGTTTGTCGTTGATGACATCAGAAAACAATCGTTTTGATGGATTTGTGCGGCGAATTTTTGTGAGGGGGTGACTACTTCGTGGCGTATTATGATCTAGCTGAGTCATACGTGCGAATCCAGTTCTAATCTCGTTTTTAATGGTTCGATTACGGATTTAATGCTCTCAGCAACTGTTGTCAAAGCCGTTTGGAAACCAGATTGAATGGCTGCGTTCTTAACAAATTTGGTGCGCGGATTCATCAAAACGTTGTTACATCCACTGCAGTGTAGAGTTCGCTAGGTTTCACACCGGTAGAGTTTGATTGGTGTGACGCGTCTTCGAGCGTATTGGACGCCCACCGTGACAATAAGATAAACCTTGGTCGGTGATTGTCAAAAAGTAACTAGATTGACAACGCCAAGGACGGGAAATTTAAGGGGACGCCACTCGAATGCCGGAAAGTAACAAAGGTGGAGTGATTTGGAAATATAGAGAACCCAACAATTTTGGCGCAGCCGGTAGGATCTTTATGGTGAGTTTACTATATAGTAATTGAAGAAATAGAGAAGCCATGAACAGTTACAGAACCAGTAAGAAAATTGATAAAATATCAAAAGAGATAAATTGAGGTGTGCAACGTGATGGTGACGCATAGTTGAATTACCTCACTGTAAAGTAAGAAACTACTGTGCATTTAAAAAAAGAACACATTAATTATTAATTGGTTATATTTTCAATGGCCATATTCATTTGGTTAAAAACACATAAATAGACCTACTGAAAGTGTGGGTAAATTTTCCCTGTGATTTAGTTCAAGAACGTAACAGAACAATGGAAAACAAATGTGAGGTTAGGATAACCACGTTTTTTTGTTTGCTTGGTTTGCTTGGCGATAGTGAGGTCGGAGGATTTTTTTCGGTCCTGAATAATAATCGTGATGGGTGTGATATTGTTATTAACCCGAAGGATTTGTATTAACTATTGGCAAAGCTAGTCCGGAAATTCCGAAGAGCTGTCTGTCTAAGCGAGGCCAGACCTGTCTGTAGCGCTGTATCAAAAGCAAGGCCGGAGAAATCCGAAGAGCTGTTCTTGAGCAAGCGAGCCCAGTCCCCGACTGTAGCGCTGTATTTCAAAGCTAGCCCGGAAATACCGAAGAGCTGTCTGTCTAAGCGAGGCCAGACCTGTCTGTAGCGCTGTATCAAAAGCAAGTCCGGAAAAATCCGAAGAGCTGTTCATTAACAAGCGAGTCCAGTCCCCGGCTGTAGCGCTGTATTTAAAGCTAGACCGAAAATTTCGCAGAGCTGCTTGTGCAAGCGAGAGCAGATCTGGCTGTAACGCTGTGCTGAAAGCAAACCTAGATAAATCCTAAAAAAAAAAAGATACTGTTAAGGAAAATACGACCAGTTTTTGCAGAGCTGTTCTATCAGCTTGTCCGAAAGAAAGTAAAAAGGAATAATATTTAGGAATTGATTGATTAGTTAAATATTTGATTACTGATTTAAAAAAAAATGACGTAAAAAAAAAACAAAACGAAACAAAAAAAAAACTTTTTTTTATGTTTGTTTGTTTTGCTCCCTTTTAGATGAACGACAGTAAACGATTCCACGTATCCTTGGGTGCGTTTAACGACAAAGCGGATGTCAATGATTTACGTCGTGAATGGGAAGAGTGGCATCGCGCCTTCGAGCTGTTGATGCAAATGGAAAATGTTGAGTCTCAATCCCACAAACTCATATCAATGCTAACCTTGGGGGGCAGAGGACTACAACGCATTTTTTTACAATTTACGGCCAATTGCTGGAGAAGTCAATCCGGCACCTGTTAAAGTACCATTGATACCGCAAGACGTACCGGAATATGACAACGCTGTCAAACGACTAAGAGCTTTCTTTATGGGAAAAAGGAACGAGCGAGTAGACCTAGAAGTATTTCGCTCCTTGAAACAGATGCCTGATGAGTCTTTTAACAACTTCATGCTTAGACTCCGGGATCAAGCTGCTAGATGCGAATTTTCCACGCGTGAGGAGACTGAACTTCTCCAGCAAATCACGATTGGTGCTCGAGACGAGAAGGTACGAGACAAAGGACTGGAAAATGTGATGAGTCTGGATGAGGTCATGGTATACGCCATGAACCGAGAGATTCTTCAGCAGCAACGGGAGAAGCATAAACCATTTCTGGATGATTCAAGCGTTAACAGGGTTAATTCAAACCGCCGAGATACAAGCCGGCCAAATGAACGAAATCATCCGTATGAAAGGCTTCAATCACCTCGTCGGGAATATTCATCAGGTCAAAGGTCCTATGGCGACTGTAAGCGTTGTGGTTCATCTCGTCATTCGGAGCACTCACAAGAATGTTTTGCTAGAAATGCTCGATGTAATAATTGTGGTGAACGCGGTCATTATGCTAGGAAGTGCGCAAGTAAAAAAGCTCAGCAGACAAATCGATTTTCGGGACGCGAACCCAGACGTGAATTTAACCGAGATTTTAGTCGTAGGTTTGGGCGTGAAGCAAACTCAGTAAGGGCACCTCAATCATGGGAGGAAGAGGATCTGCATCGCCCAGCTAAGAATGAAAACTCTAAGGTGGTGTAATCGTACATGTTATTTTGTTTATCTCTTGAATTCTAATTATATTTTGTGAACTGTACATTGATAAAACTTTAAAATATAATCCCGTTTTTACATTAGGTTGCAGCAGTTGGTTCAGACAGTAATTCAGTAATTTGTCGTATCGATGAGATACCAGTGGATTTCGTTATAGATTCAGGATCTTCTATTAACACTGTGACAGAAGCTGTTTGGCACAAATTGATTACTGGGAAAGCACACTTATTTAAAAAAAAACTTCAGTGCGATCGTAAATTCTACGCATATGCCAACTGAATTCCGTTGACTGTGAAAGCAATTTTTGAAGCATGGATATCAATAAATTCATCCAAACCCACGAGTTATGAGGATTTTTTTGTGATTAACGATGCTCATAGGTGCCTTCTCAGTAAACGTACTTCCGAGAAACTAAAACTGTTAAAAATCGGACTTGATGTTCTTCATGTAAATGGGTTGGAACAAGAAGCTTGTCCATTTCCCAAATTTCCTGGAGTACAAGTTAAACTGTCGATCGATCGGACAATTCCACCAAAGAAATTGGCGTATTTAAGAATCCCAGCCGCAATGGAACAAAAGGTAGACCAAAAGATACAGGAAATGCTCCAGAGTGATGTGATAGAAAAAGTTGAAGGGCCGGCTGATTGGATATCGCCTATGGTGGTAGTCCCAAAAGGCAAGGATGACATTAGAATATGTATCAACATGAAACACCCAAATGAGGCAATTCAACGAGAACATTTTCCTTTGCCTGTCATTGATACATTTTTGAATAAGCTCAGGGGATGTAAATTCTTTTCACGGATAGATATAACTTCAGCATACCATCATGTCGAACTTCATCCGGACTCTAGAAGTGTCACAACATTTATGACAAGCATGGGGTTAATGCGCTTTAAGCGGCTTATGTTTGGCACTAATTGTGCCCCCGAAATTTTTCAGCGAATAATGGCAAACATGCTTGATGCCATTGAAGGGGTCATAGTTTATATCGACGATATCGTTGTTTCGGGTCGAACTAAAGAAGAACATGACTACAGATTCCAGCAAATTCTCATAGTACTGGAAAACAATAATGCCATGTTAAACAAGAGTAAATGCGTGTTTGGAGTGGAAAACTGGAAATACTTGGATTCGAAGTAAGCGCCCAAGGTATCAGTCCGTCTGAAAAGAAAGTGGAGGCGATTGAAAAATTTCGTACCCCCTCATCAAAAGGAGAAGTACGTAGTTTTCTAGGACTTCTTAACTTCGTGGGTCACTTCGTTCCAAACTTATCATCTAGAACAGAACCGCTAAGAAAGTTTATTCGTGATGAAGTAACAGTATTCGGTGAAGAACAGATGAGAGCTTTTAATGATTTACGACTCGAGCTGTGTAATAATGTAAGAGAACTGGGGTTCTTTGACCCTAAAGACCCTACAGCCTTATACGTGGATGCATCGCCTGTTGGCCTTGGAGCGGTTTTTACCCAAAATGATCGGCATACGAATAAGGTAAGAATTATAAGCTTCGCTTCTAAAGGCCTATCTCCAGTTGAACGTGTATACCCGCAAACACAGCGCGAAGCACTCGCAGTTGTGTGGGCTGTAGAAAAATGGTACTTATGTCTCTTCGGAATTAAATTCAAAATCTTCACGGATCACAAAACCCTAGAGTTTATTTACGGGGGTAAGCATCGTGATGGACGACGAGCCTGTTCAAGGGCAGAGGGTTGGGCTCTCCGCTTGCAACCATATGATTTTGAGATTAAATACATTCCTGGGTCAACAAATATATCAGACACATTGTCTCGTCTAGTATCTGAGCCAGGTAAACCATTTGAGGAAAATGCGGAACATTTTCTCTTTGCAATAAATCCAGGAGACTTGGCCATCACAATGGACGAAATAAAAAAGGAGACTGTCAATGACGAAACACTTACGGCTGGAATTGAAGCATTAAAGTCAAAACAATGGTCCCCGGAGTTATTTAGATACCAGGCATTTGAAAAGGAGCTTTAGGTAATTGATGGCGTTGTAGTGAGAGAAGATCGCATAGTACTACCATTGAAGTTGCGAAAGAGAGCATTAACCATTGCGCATCGGGGACATCCTGGAATTGTTGCGATGCGAAGGAACTTAAGAGAAAAGATTTGGTGGCCATGTATGGACCGAGATGTGACAGAAGCAGTCCAAGAGTGTGTTGGCTGCACGGCCGTTAGAAAGGAACATCCTCCGGAGCCGATGATACGTAAAGAGATGCCTGATCGTGCATGGCAAGAAATTGGCATTGACTTTTTCCCTGCCAAAGAATGTGCCACATTTCTTGTCATAGTTGACTATTACAGTCGGTTTATAAAAGTAATAGAAATGAAAAATACGAACGTAACCAAAACAATCGAATCTCTGGAAATGGTTTTCCGCGAACAGACTTATCCCGAATCTATTCGCTCTGACAATGGCCCACCATTTGCGAGCGAGGAGTTTGCCGACTACTGTAAGAGCAAAAACATGAAACACATACGCACTATCCCCTATTGGCCCCAAATGAATGGTTTGGTTGAGAGGCAAAACCAGGGGATTTTAAGAGTTTTGCGGATTGCAAAGGCCACTGAAACTGATTGGCGGAAAGCTGTGGAGGATTATGTGTATATGTACAATACTACACCGCATTCCGTCACTGAGAAAGCACCGTTGGAACTATTAACCGGGCGTCCGGTCAAAGATCTCCTACCATCTCTGAGAACAGATCCACATTGGCACCGCGATGAAGAAGTGAGAGATAAAGATGCAATCAAAAAGATGCAAGGGAAACACTACGCAGACGTTCGCAGACACGCTAAACCATCAAATATTAACGTAGGGGATTCCGTTATGTTACGTAATTTTGAAACTGGGAAACTTGAACCTAAGTTCAAACTCCAAAAATTTACTGTGGTAGAAAAGAAGGGAAACGATACCATCGTTGCTAATGAATAAGGTGTACGGTATCGAAGTTCAATAACACATCTACGGAAATTCCCATCCCAATTTGAAAATGATATTCCGCCATCAAAAATTCCCAGACCTCAACAAAATAACCCAGAAAAGCCATTGACATCCGACAAACCAAAACCCCTAGCACCAAAGCGAGAACAAAAATTTAATCATGTTTTGAAGCATCCAGTAAAGCGACTAGTAAGAAATAAGAAGTTACCTCTCAGATATCGGCAGGAATAATTATATGTGTGTTTCAATTTCAAACACGGCCTTAGCAGTAATAATTAGAATACAACGGAAGAGAAAAATCTTCATTTTTTTTTGCAAAGAACTCAAATAAAATTTAAATGAATTAATGGCATATCCTTTGCCATGTCTAGTTTTTTTTCTTCTTTCTTCCTTTCTCTATTTTTTTTGTGGAGAAGAAGAAGGATGTAGAGTTCGCTAGGTTTCACACCGGTAGAGTTTGATTGGTGTGACGCGTCTTCGAGCGTATTGGACGCCCACCGTGACAATAAGATAAACCTTGGTCGGTGGTTGTCAAAAAGTAACTAGATTGACAACGCCAAGGATGGGAAATTTAAGGGGACGCCACTCGAATGCCGGAAAGTAACAAAGGTGGAGTGATTTGGAAATATAGAGAACCCAACATGCAGCATCAGTGAATTTGTTTGCATTCAGAGATGCGCTGGAGTAAGTCTCCGGGTATAGAAGAGCAGCGCCGATGGAATGGAGAGTTGCATAAGCAACAGCTAATAAAAGCCTCCGTGATTCCCGTGGTGCAAGATTATCTGAAAATTGCCATTATTAGGGAACGATGTATCTTGGCGATGATGACAGCAGTTGATTGTAGCGATGACGGCAAGGATGCGCGAAGGTGCGACCAAGTTGAAAAGCGAAATTAACACTAGATTATCGAAAGTTGGAACGGTTGCACTTTATTCCAATATCGCGAAGATGTTTATGGATGCAATGGTATTCACGAAAAAGAAAACTTATTTGATGAATAGCGTGAACAAATATAACGTTACGACGTTAGACAAAAACATGCATAACGTTAGACAAAAACACGAAGCTGTATATGAATGCGACTATTACGTCAAACGTCAATGTCAAATGTCAATGTATTTATGTTAAGCCAGGGTAGATTTTTTATTGCCAGCCTAGTAATTCTGCGTTGAATCGACTCAATTCTATTAGACCATAAATCAGTGCAAGGGTCCTAAGTTACTGAGTTGAACTCAAGAATAGAGCGAACAAATGATGTTTAGATAGCTTTAAAGCATAATGGGTCACTGAAGTTTTAAGGTTCCTGATGATAAATACTAACGTACGATTGGCCTTATCGATTAGTGACTGATAATGGTCATGAAAGTTGAGCTAATAGTCCAGTACCGTTCCAAGGCCCCGGATTACATAAATACGAACTAGCTGATGGCCATCAAGATAGTAGGCGTAATCTATTGGCTTTATGACGGTTAAAACTAAAATAGCGTTATTATTTATCAACACATAAAGACAATTGATTTGACAAAAACCAATCGGAGAAAGCTGTCAACGAATTTTATAAACTATTACAGTCACTTGAGCTACTAATAACACTATAAATTTTAATATCGTCGGCATACATGAGCAAAGATTGGTTAGGAATGGCTAAAGGTAAGTCGTTAATAAAAAAAATAATAAGGGTCCAAGATTACTGCCCTGAGGTACACCGGATGAGCTAGTGAGTGTTTCCGAGAACGCATTGTCATGTTTTACTCTATAGTTTCTTTGGTATAAATATGATTCAAGCCATGTTAAAACAAGAATAGAGATGCCAAGACGCTTGGACAGTTTGGACAGTAGTACTGTGTGGTTAACATAATCAAACGCCGCCCTTCAATCTGTATAGATGGCATCTATTTGTAACCCAGAGTCAAGAACATTAAAACATTCAGAGACAAACTGGACAAGATTAGTCGAAACCGATTGCTTGGGGACAAAACCGTGTTGATGTACAGAAATGACAACCCTTGCATGCTGATAATGATGCCTCATGCACAATCGTTTTTAGAACCTTAGCGCCAGCACATAGTACCTCGATAATTTTTAATGTCACTTTTTGACATTTTTTTATGAATGGGCGTCATAAAAGAAAATTTGAAAGCTTTTGGAAATCTACATTGACGTATTGATTTTTTAATAGCACCATAAGTGGTACATACAATACTTTTGCAAATTGTTTATAATGTATGATGGTATACCATCACGTCCAGTACAAAAGGAAGGCTTCAATAGCAGTTAATGTCATATCAGGAGTAATATTATTGTTTCGCCGTGCGAATTCCATAATATAGTGGAGTACATTGGAAAGCACAGATTCCTCAACCGTATGATTGCTGTGCGATGTATAGTGTTTCTTTAAACTTAGCTGGAAAAAGATGACAGATATCGTTAGAATTACAAGCTGTTTGAGATCCAAAGCACATATTGGGAGGAATAGACAATTGTTTTCTCTTAGCGCTTGCATATCCCCAGAATGCCCTAGTATCGGTGCGTAGTTTCTTCTGCATGTAGTCAGTGTATTGAGAATAGAGTACGTAATTCAAGCGTCTGTATTGATTTGCTACCTCATGAAAGTAAGTATTATCCTAAGAAAGTTCTGCGTTTTTTTAACGACGATAAGCTCTAGCTTTAGACGATTTTAAATTATTGAATGCTGGGTTGGTCCACACAGGATACGCTACCTGAATGAATTTGCTTTATTGGGCAATGAAGACATTAGTCACTTTAGACATGAACATATTCGTGGCATAATTCGATGACAATAGAAAAGTTACAAAAATACCAATATATGCTCTCAAATGTCGTGCATAACATATCATAGTTTACTTTAGCAATGTTTAGTGTATAAAAAGATTTCCGCGTAGTATAGGCTGCGCAAAGCGATTGAAAACTTCTCAGCCTCTCGTTTAATGTAGCTAGAAAACAAGAACCAATAATGGGATCCTTTCCGTTTTAAGTTGGTAGGCTGAAATTTCAGCCTGTCAGCTGTTTGCATTATATAGCAGTTTTTGAGCAGCTATCTAAGTGGGTATATAATACAGGTGGGCTTATCCAATGATGTATGAATTTAGAAGGCTGATTTTTATCGCTTTTGTTTCTGAATGAAGAGTGTTTCGTGTATTCGTCAAGCCTCCAGAAAGCTTGTTTGAACAGGGTATGTTTTCGAGCAGGTCTTCTTCTTCTTCTTTGGCTCAACAACCGTTGTCGGTCAAGGCCTGCCTGTACCACTAGTGGGCTTTGGCTTTCAGTGACTAATTGATTTCCCCCCATAGCAGAATAGTCAATCCTACGTATGGCGGCTCGGTCTATTTGGGGATCGAACCCATGACGGGCATGTTGTTTATGTCGTGCGCTATGGAGGGAAAAAAAACACGGACGACGGCTGATAGCGATTGGCCGTCTGACGCACCAACACATCGATACCTGTAACAGCGCGCTCAGGCGAGGGGTTTGAGGCGGAGTCAGGGACGGGTAGATCGACGAACTGCTTGACAAATTTGCCGTTGGAGGGAAAAAGAAGGCATGATAAAATTCTCCGAACGCCTTGATTTCTTCCGTCGCTTTACAAGGCGGGGAATGTCATTCGAGTAAAATAATAAGCCTGATTGACACAATCGTTGATAAACAGTAGGAAAAGTAGGGTACTAAGTACGCCTTACGGCCAAGCTACACGTACCGGACGACATCGGACGATGCCATAAAACGTAGGACCCCAGACAAGAGATTCGCGTCGGGCCGGGCCGTGTCGGATCACAGCAGGCCGATTTTGTATGAGATTTGACAGTTGGCGTTAACGGATTTATAGCATCGTCCGATGTCGTCCGGTACGTGTAGCTTGGCCGTTAGGCTACTTTAAAAGAGGCGATAAAAGGCTCGGAAAAACTTTTTTCGACTCAGACCTTATACGATCTTCCTTAAAGGTAAGACTTAAGCCAGAACAGAAGGGGATAACCAATTGCGATTTTCTATCGTTTTGAAAGTCTAGCCTATTCATGCAGTCAAAAGCTGCTTCTATTATGTTATGTTGATTTTATTGCTACTTAACTAATTAATGATGTTGCTTTTGAATAAACAACTTCAATGCTACCACATTTATAAAGTTCACCACTTACCTATTTTTAGAATATTATTTTCGCCATCAATTGAGTGTTCCTTTTTTTTTCTACTAAACTTACATTCTACTTACATTATAAAATAAAAATAATTGTATGAATCTTATTTCATAGGACAACAGCAGCAGTTCCACTTTGCCTTTGGACAAAGACCATTTCACTTCCCGACTGATCCGTTGTCTAGCTTTAGGATGCCGCCACTAGGTAATTGTCAGAGTAAGTGTATAACAGGTGTTATTATGTGATTGAAATTTTGTACACACATTAAGGCGTCATACATCAATTACGTCACGGTTAAATTGCAAATATTCCATCCCAACTTCCCTAGTGTAACAAATTATCACGTTGAAAGCAATACTCCTCGAATACAACGGAACAGATTGAGCCCTCATCACCTCTAATCGCTTACTTTTTTTAACAAAATCAGATTTGTTTTTTTCTCCCTTTTTTCTTTATTGTAGTAAATTCATAATACATGAAATGAAAAAATAAATTATAATGCATTTTTCATAAATCAAAGTTGTCCCATATAAAGAGTAATGAAATTCAAAAACAAAAATTGGATAATCTGATCCTTAGTTCCGTTTGCACTTGTTCATGCATTACCATCTTCCTAGTCCTCTATATGTTTAAGCATATATCCATCTAGCCATCTTCTTCCATAAATCCATAAATTAGAATATCTTCCCAAAAATGTTTCTTTGTCTTTCGATATTGTATCATTGTCAAATTGATTATTCTATTTCGCACAATATGTGATACTTAAAATGTTCCACATCTCTTACTAGTTACGAACATCATCGATACTAGCTGGTATCGCAAAACAGTTGGTTTCAAATTAACAGTTGTTAAAAAATAACCAGAGTCGTGAAAAATTGATAGAATTTGGCAATGCGATCGCATTGAGTTCATTTGTTAATTTTAACGCCGGTCATATGCCGCCGTTAAACAAACGACTGTCAAGAGCATATGCGATACAAATTAACAGTCGTTTAATTATACTGCTCGATTTTTCCCCCGTGTTTGCCTATATGCGATATCGAGCAGTCGTTAACTGTTTTGACAATCGTTTATTGTAACAGGAATGAACAACAAATGAACTCGGTTAAACCAAAATGAACTTTAAACGACTGTTAAAAAGAGTTCATTTATTCGCGATGCCGGCTACTGTTTGCAGGAGCTTCGGGTTCCTTTTCAATGTATTCATAAAATTAAAACCAATGATCAACTCTGACTAAAACATGGCTAACAGCATTAAGGGTGATGGCAGCGCTCATCCCACTAGATTGTATCGTATTATATCGTTTATCTTTTATCGTTTAAAGCTATTGCTTAAAATTTTATATGCAATTTGATAGATAACGTCGGACTTGCAATTTCGTCATACGACGAAATCAATTTTATTTTATTTAGTCAAATCGTCGTATCCGATTTTAAATCTTAAATTTGTATGATGTTCTTACATAACATACATAATAACACTATATTTTGTTCAACTATTAAAACTATACAAATATTTGCAACATGAACCGAAATAGCATTTGACAGTTTAACGACCAAACGTTTCACGGGTGGCGGTAGGTTAATTGACCGTTTCCATATGTTTTAACACAAATTCGGAAGGGCCCACGAATAATTATAACGCAGATCCCGCAGCGCAAATTCGAGCAGTCTCCTGCGCAGGAAATGGGACAAAATCTACAATCGCCCACTGCGCAAAGCGACAGAAGAAATCAAGGCGTTCGGAGAATTTTATCATGCCTTCTTTTTCCCTCCAACGGCAAATTTGTCAAGCAGTTCGTCGATCTACCCGTCCCTGACTCCGCCTCATACCCCTCGCCTGAGCGCGCTGTTACAGGTATCGATGTGTTGGTGCGTCAGACGGCCAATACGTAGACGGCCGCTATCAGCCGTCGTCCGTGTTTTTTCCGCGATGCGGCGATGAAGTTGCATTTTCACAAATCAAACCCAAAAAGCGCAATGAATTCTAACGCTGCAATGTAAAAATGACTACAGAATCGCTAGCTCACGTTGGATGGTTTGCTGTGCAACGCGCTGAACCCTAATGCGCATTAACATGTTCAGCCCGGCGCTGATTTTCATCAACATTCCGTTCTGCCGGCATCTAAAACCCTAGCTGATTTTCAAACCCAAGGTCCCTGGGGCCTGTCATCGAACTGAACTTGTATTACTTTAGTAACAATAAATTTATTTCCGTTAATTTTCAACAACGGCGATTCGAACTTAATGCGCACGCTTAAAAATTTGTCCGGCCTCTCTCGTGTTTGCTATCTAACTGCTTGCTGCTAATTGCGCCAAACTCGACCTTCTTTGACCCTTTCGCTAAGGTTTGCGACCTTAGCATGAAGCGCTAGTCATCTCGCTCTTATCACTGCCTAATCTCCTGATCGTACGCTAGCGCCAATCTGCGCTTGGTGGTGGAATCGCTCCGGTTAATCCGTTCGCTTCAACTCGCTGACAGGTGTTTGTTTACATCATACCGCGTGCCAAAACGTGTCAACAACGTGTTAAAAATAAAGCATAACTTTGTTACCATAAGCTTTTGCTTTCGTTTGGTGTAGATTACACAGATATGCTGAGCTGTCTGCGCATGGGTGTGAGTGTGCGTGTGTGTGCAAAACTGTCGCCGAATGTATGCTCTTCCCGAATGTTATGATCCATCGGTCAAGGAAAGGAAGGTGTGCATGACAGAGGCAGGTTAGGGGCAATCGAGGGTCCTAGGTGGAAAGACGAGTTGAGGCCCCTGTAAATGGTAACTGATGATCGGAAGGAGGGGGTACTGGCATACAGCTGTTGGGAGATTGAACAGTATACTTAAATTGCCGGCAGAGAGGAAGGTGGCCATGGGAACCCTACGATTATCAGTCATAGGCCTTAATATTATTGCCGGCATGAGAGGGAGGGGGGGCAAATAGTTCTCCAGCCACGGGGCAAAACGACCATCTTTCCGGGGGCCCTTGTCGCTAATACTCTGTCCACTTGTAGACATACGGCATACTATAGACTAGAGATTTTCGGTGACCACCAAGACCGCCTACCGTTAGATCCGCCGCTGGTTCATGACGGTGTTTTCCCCCTGCCTGAAGCGTATGCATCGGGCAGGAGATAGTGTTACAGTATGCAAGTTGCCCGCTGGATAGGAGCGGTACCGCGGCACCGCCATCATTCCTCGCATCTGTGTGCCCGTCGTGGGTTCTAACCGCGTATGAACCTCCGCCGTAGCAAGGGCTGATTATCAGGCTACGTGGTATTCAAGTCCTGAAAAGGCCTGCACGATCGCGTAGGCGGTAATGACAACAATAATAATAATAATAATAATAATAATAATAATAATAAGAAGAAGAAGAAGAACTTAGCATAGCAGTCGACACACGGGGAAGGTTTTTGTCTTGACTTTGTTGCTGCCGGGTCTACCGCTGTGGCGCGACAAATGCACGAAATGCACTCGACCAAAGGACATGAACCTACCGAGACGAATCCATTCCAAGGCAGTGCCGGTCGCAAGGCGTCATGATACCGACTCAAAGCCAACAAGCCGCCAGATTCTGGACGGACAGGTGCAGCACGAAATGCGCACCTTAATAAACAAATCCAGAATTCTCTTTTGTATGGATTCAATTCAAAATGTTATTTCCACTTGAGCCCGCTAGCTGAATTGGATAGAAATGTGCTACATATCACATGCACGTTTGCTTCGATCGTGTGTCTTTTTAATACTAGTGTTGGGTCATACGATTCATTTCACGACCCGATCCGAAGTCGGGTGCGAGCCAGCCGGAATCGATTCCGACCCGTGGGTGCAGCGGGTGCGCTAGATCGGAGTCGGAATCAAATCCGACCCGCTGGTGCAACGAGTTCGGATCAACCCGAAAGATCAGTAGGTGCGAGAAAGCATAAGCGACTCCGACTCGTTGGTGCAGCGAGTTCGGGCCGGGTCGAGTCAAGGTAGGTTCAATACCCGGCGGACTCCGGATCGCTTACGGATGGCTCCGACCCGATAGGTTCGGGTCGACCCGCGTTCACTATTTAATACCCCCAACCAGAGGCGGATTTATCCATCTCGGGGCCCTAAGCGGGGGATAGAATTGGGGCCCCTAGTTTCCTTAAAAGTCCTGAAAATTATATCGCATTTTTTTGAATATCTTGTTGAGAATACCAAATATGTCATCCTGATTTCGTTAGAGATTAATTTTCTTCTGTCGTTTTTTATGGCAGTTAGTTAATTATTTTAATAGCATCTATCTTTTACTTCATTGGCAAAACAACCGTTGTTGGTCAAGGCCTGCCTGTACCCACTAGTGAAGTGGGCTTGGCTTTCAATGACTTTTTGTTACCATAGCAATATAGTCAGTCCTACGTTTGGGGGCACAGTATATTCGGGACATGAACCCATGACGGGCATGTAGTTACGTCGTACGAGTTAACGGCTGTACCACCAGACCGGCCCAAATAGGATCTATAGTCTTCGTGTAATCAAGCTAACATATTTTGCATATTTTTAAGATGTACATCATCGTTGTTTCCGGTAGTGCAAAAATCAAAACTATATTCAAATACTACACAGCCAATTTTCTCATCTGGCTTCAGTAAAGTTTTTTACTGAAACGGTTCAGTAATAGAATATTTTACTGGTTTTCAGCATGAATGTCATATTTTTACGAACTTTCAGCAAAACAATTTACTGAATGCATTTCAGTAATACGCATTGTACTGAAAATCATTGAAATAAGTGTCAAATTAGTCGTTTTACTGAATATCAGTAAAACAAATTACTGAAAATGCAGCAATTGATTTTGTCAAATCGACCTGTCAGTCAGAACATCAAAACAAAACAATGCGGTACCCACTTGCTCGTGATGTACAAAAAGTTGATTTGGTAGGCGCTTACAGATACCCTGGTGAAATTTCAGGTGAGATTTCGACTTACGAGATTGATTTCAAATAATAGGCAGCTGTGCTGGTGTGTAAAATGTTTGCTACAATCCACTGTGCTCGCTGAAATTGCGTGGTGACATTGAGCGCTTACTGAACCATATACACTTGCGGCGGGAAAATACAGTATAAAAACTGTATAAAAGAACACAAAACATGTATGAACATGGATTGAGGAATTGGCAATCTCCAAGCATAAATAAAAACTCAATTTAAAAGAAATATTTCGTCATTTTTTAATCGCTACCAACTACTGAAAAATCAGTAATATGAGAATGGCTTCTCTGGGAATTCAGTAAACGAGCTGTCATTTTGGTGAGCACCGGACATTACTGAATGATTCAGTAAACATTATTTTTACTGAAAGGATTACTGAACCTTCAGTTAAAAAAATTTCAGTAAAATTTTGCTGAAGTTCAGTAAAAAAAGTTTTCTGTGTAGCTATACTAGTGTTACTAGTGTTTGGTGTAAAGAAGCATTTCATTCTCTGTAGTAGTTTTTCAACACAAGTACGCATTAGGTCGTTTTTCTAAGCTAAGAGTCTTGTATATTGAAATAAATCAATGAACAATAAAATAATAAACTGTAGTTAGTAAAACTCTAGACCTTCCGAATTTCAGTAGAGTTCTAGGCATATCTAGATAAAGGCATATCTGGAAAACCTGACAAAAGTATCTGAATTTTACTCATTTATACTTTTGTATTTTTAGAGCAGAGTTTGCAATACATTTGTTTGCTCATTCATTTACATGAGCAGTGAAAGCCACTATACAAAGGTTGTGTGATTTCCTGTTTCACAGATACATAAAATATGTGCCTGAAATCCAAGCGTCCGACAATGATTATCCTGCACTTGCGTATTTGTAGTCTTTTCGTCCTTGCAATCGAGACCGTCTAGGAAGTTCTTAAAACATATAAATTAGTCATCCCAGGAGCATCTTTATGACTTATTATCAGGAGAGGATTTATTGTTTTTACTATGAAAGAGTGCAAAAGTATGTAAAATTTGTTTTGGCCTTCAAAAATTATCTCCAAAGTTCATATCAACTTTTAATTGCTATAAACGTTATCAACACATTCCACACACTTACTTGTAAGAATGAACTACTTTGAGAATGATTTAGTTTTCCGTTCATTTGTGCAATAAAAACAAAAAATCAATCGCTCATAAAAGTGATTTAACATGTGGAGGTTTAGCTCAGGGCCCCCTTTAGGCCGGGGCCCCCCGCGGCCGCTCAGTCCGCTTATAGGAAAATCCGCCACTGCCCCCAACAGCAGAGCTGGTCGCAGAGATGGTGGTGCCAATCCAATGGTTGTGTTGTCTCTTAAGTAGCGAGGTCAAAAATACATGGACTTTGTAGCCGCAGTGGATGAAAATGTACGCATCAGAATCAAATAGTTGTGGGGTTTCCGCACGCACACACACACGCACACGCACGCACGCAAGCACGCACACATACATGTATGCGCGCATGCGAGCACGCACCCACGAACGCGTGCATGCGAACGCGCGAACGCCAGCACACACCCACGAAAGCGCGCACGCGAGAACGCACCCCCGAAGTTGCGCACGCGAGCACGCACCCTCCACAACCCCCCCCCCCCACCCCTCCTTCACCGTATGATCGATTACGGCAACCTTATCGGAAGAAAGGCTGGTTCAGCTATCTTGTAGCGCATCCTCATTCAAAGACTCGGGCGGGGTGGGGGATTGCGACATGATAGAGTGAACGGTCACTTTCCCCGCACTGTGTGTGTGTGTGTGTGTGTGTGTGTGTGTGTGTGTGTGTGTGTGTGTGTGTGTGTGTGTGTGTGTGTGTGTGTGTGTGTGTGTGTGCGAGTTTGCGCGCGCGTGTTTGTGTGTGAGTTTGCGCGCGCGTGTTTGTGTGTTTGTGTGTGTGCGTGCGTTTGGAAACCCCAAAACTATTTTATTCTGATGCGTACATTTTCATCCGCTGCGGCAACAAAATACCACGCATTTTCGATCTCGCTACCTGAGAGACAACACAACCATTGGCATTGGCATCTTTGCGATCGGCTCTGCTGTTGGGGGTATTAAAAAGACACACGAT
This sequence comes from Anopheles coluzzii, assembly GCF_943734685.1. NCBI lineage: Eukaryota > Metazoa > Arthropoda > Insecta > Diptera > Culicidae > Anopheles > Anopheles coluzzii. The sequence goes on from NC_064669.1 coordinate 24,807,914, forward strand.
CAAAGCAAACGTGCGTGTGATATGTTGCACATTTATTTCTAATTCAGCTAGCGGACGCAAGTGGAAACAACATTTTGAATTGAATCCATACAAAAGAGGATTCTGGATTTGTTTATTACGGTGCGCGTATGGTGCTGCACCTGTCCGTCCAGAATCTGGTGGCTTGTTGGTTTGGAGTAGTTATCATGACGCCGATTGACCGGCAATGCCTTGGAATGGGTTCGGATCGGTAGGTTCATGTTTTGGTCGAGTGCATTCCGTGCATTTGTCGCGTCACAGCGGTAGCCCGGCAGCAACAAAGTCAAGACAAACACTTACCCGGGTGTGCACTGCTATGTTAAGTTCTTTTTATTATTATTATTATTTTTATTATTATTGGCGTAATAGCCAACGCGATCATGCCGGCCTTTTCAAGACTTGAGTACCACGTAGTCGGAGCCGGTGACTAACCCCTTGCTACGGCGAACGGTTCATACGCGATTAGAACCCACGACGGGCATGCAGATGTGCGGAATGATGGCGGTGCCACGGGCCTGCTCCTATCCAGTGTGCAACTTGCATACTGCCACACTGTCTCCTGCCCGGTGCATAAGCTGCAGGCAGGGGGAAGGATGCATCTCCACGATAAAAAAAACACCGTCATGAACCAGCGGTGGATCTAACGGTAGGCGGACTAGGCGGTCACCGATGATCTCTAGTCTTTGATATGCCGTATGTCTACAAGTATTAGCGACAAAGGCCCCCGGAAAGATGATCGTAAGGATCCCATGACCATCCCCCTCCCTCCCCGCTGGCAATTTAAGTATACTGTTCAATCTTCCAACAGCTGTGTGCCAGTACCCCCTCCTCCCGGTCATCAGTTACCATTGACAGGAGCCTCAATTCGTCTTTCCGCCTTTCATGAACACCTTGCTTTCTTTGACCGATGGATCACAACATTCTGGAAGAAAACACATTTGGCGAAAGTGTTGCACACACACGCACGCTCACACCCACGCGCAGATGGCTCAGCATATCTGTGTAAGCTACAGCAGCTGTGTCAAACTCATTTCATCAGAGGGCCGCAAGTACAAATTTTCAGTGATTCGCGGGCCGCAAAGTTGGGAATGGAAAATTTACCCCAATATTTATGTAAAATACTTTTTTACATTTTTATTGTTAAACAAATTGACTTTTTGTGTACTCCTCGCTTCTTATCTGGAATCGTTTGTTATGTACAAATTCGCGATGTTATTTTTATATGTGCTATTTTTTACATGAGAATATTTTTGTAATGTACTTTCAACGTTATTATTAAAATAGGACATTTTAAATTACTCGCGTTCTCTTACGGCAGTTCTGCTAGAAAATATCTGTTAAACACACTTTTTCACGGAGAAGTCTAGCAGCCTGTAGTGAATCTTTTTCAAGCAATCAGAGCTATCCATCACTGGATGAATAACAAAAATATTTGCTTGCAATGTTTTGACAGATCAAGAGAAAAATTGTAATAACACGTGTTTAAACATTATTTTTTGCTAATTTCCAAGTTCCAAGTGTTCTGGTGATATATTCATTTCTTATAACAAGAACCCGTATTTTACGAATAACTTTTTTTTAAATCACGATAATTTTATCTGACGAAGAGTCGTGGTGTGTGATCCCATACAGATCCGCAAATCTGTTTTTGACACTTGAAGGGACATGATTCGCGAATTGAGGAATTGAGGACTGTGTGAGCTAATCTATTAATAAGCTTTGTATTGCAAGGCTTCGGCATTTCGATTATTTTTATCCTTAATCTAAATCCTTTAGGCTTAAGCGTAATCATATCATTTTGGTTTTGATTTTTGGGGAGGTTTAAAATTACATTAATTCGTCTTGCAGAATGTTGGGTACAAATAATTCCAACTTGGCTACAATCATTTTTATTAACATTTATGGTGGCATGATTATGACAAAAAACAGAAGTGGCTCCAATCGAATATCAATGATGTAACATTCTAAGGTTGGAAAAATCGAAGCCGAATGAATCCTTTACTCGGCAGTCGTGGGCATGGAGATTGTCAAATTCGGTGGGACAACCGATGACTCCAACGGTTCCGAATGGCTCTAAACGGCTCTATAGGCTTCGGACCGTAGCCGATTGAGCCGGTCTCGTAGTACAGTCGTCAACTCGTACGACCCCCAAATAGACCGCGCCGCCATACGTAGGACTGACTATCCTGCTATGGGGGGAATCAATTAGTCACTGGAAGTCAAGCCCACAAGTGGGTACAGGCAGGCCTTGACCGACATCGGTTGTTGAGCCAAAGAAAAGAAGAAGATAGGCTTCGGACGGCACCGAACGGAAATGTTGGTTTGATTTTGGCCGGATTCGGAGTAGGAATAGCTAAAATCGGAAATGGTTTTGAGCCGTGGATGCGATTCCGACAATCCATCACTAGTTGTTGCGAAGTTTCCTAGTGTGTGTATCAAGTTATATTCATTCCTTTTTCGTTTGTAGACAGTTGACGCAAATCTATTTTTCCATACAGAATGCGCAATCGAATGTGCACAAAATTATGCTAATATTCAGAATTTAATCGAAACATAATACGAGTGAGCTTGCATTCGATTCAATGAATCTTAAGGGTCTCGATTGATATGTACGTTAGTGTAAAATAAGTTTATGAGATGTAATGGGTACATTCATGTTAGTTTCCATATACCAACAAAAGGATTGTTCTTCTCTGGAAAATTTAATACACTTTGACAAATAGTAATAACAGATTTAGGGCTTTTAGCAATTCTCAAAATACTCTCGCGGGCCGCATTCAGAATCGGGCCGCCAGTTTGATATACCTGAGCAACAGCATACGAAAGCAAAAGGTTAAGGTAACAAAGTTATGCTTAATGCTTAACAGGTTCAGCACGATGACATGCCCCAGGGACTGCAAGTGAGCTTTCCAGTATGCCGGTTTTACAATCAGCTTGCGTTCTTGATGCTGGTGGAACGGAAAGTTGATGAAAATCAGCGCCGGGCTGAACGTGTCAATGCGAATTAGGGTTCAGCGCGTTGCACAGCAAACCCTCCAGCGTAAACTAGCGATTCCTTAGTCATTTTTAGATTGCAGCAATTGAACTTATTGCGCTTTTTTGGTTTGATTTGTGAAAATATAACTTCATCGCCGCAATGTTTGTTAACGGCATTTTTAGGCGCCACAACAGCTCGCGAGCATTGACCACACGCGAGAAAGAGATGGCGCTATGGAGGGAAAAAGCACGGCTGACGGCTGACAGCGATTGGCCGTCTGACGCACCTACACATCCAAACCTTCGACAGCGCGCCCAGGCGAGGGGTACAGTATCGGACAGAATGATAGGACCCTAGTGTTTTCAACGCAGCATGCACCCGTTTTGACAGGTTTATGTGTGGTTTGTGTGTTTGTGTTTGTGTGTGTGTGTGTGTGTGTGTGTGTGTGTGTGTGTGTGTGTGTGTGTGTGTGTGTGTGTGTGTGTGTGTGTGTGTGTGTGTGTGTGTGTGTGTGTGTGTGTGTGTGTGTGTGTGTGTGTGTGTGTGTGTGTGTGTGTGTGTGTGTGTGTGTGTGTGTGTGTGTGTGTGTGTGTGTGTGTGTGTGTGTGTGTGTGTGTGTGTGTGTGTGTGTGTGTGTGTGTGTGTGTGTGTGTGTGTGTGTGTGTGTGTGTGTGTGTGTGTGTGTGTGTGTGTGTGTGTGTGTGTGTGGGGGGGTGGGTGTGGGTGTGTCTGAGTGTGTGTGTGTGTCTGAGTGTGTGTGTTTTTTTTTACAAGGAGGGTGAATCTTCGAAAGACTCCCGTTGTCGCACGGGTGTTGAAATAGGATTTTTACCTAGTAAACCCCCTCCTTGGGCCATCTACCCTTCCTCATGGGTTCACCTTTCGGTATGCTTCTTGGGGAAGGGCTATGCATTAGCATTACATCTCGCTATTGCAACATGGACCACATTCGCGAGACAGAATGACAGTCCTGGAGACACTCGTAATACCACACAAAAGCACAGAAAGTACGGATTCACTTGAGTTACAGGCTCACTTCAATTCGTGCACAGATACACTACACTGAACACTTTCACAATACGTAGTTAGTTAAACGTATATTTGTACTTTGATTTCCTATACAGTTGATTTTCCAAGTTTTACAAGATGCAGCACGTATGCTTTACAGGGTATTTTTCTTATTCGTCCTATTTTGGTGCTTCACTTTCTTGCTGTATTTTGATACACTGTAGAAACTTGTTCTATTAATAGAACTGAGAGTTTTACCTTAACCTAATTATCCTATCTTAACCTAATCTACCCTAAACCTAAAAGAAAAATTCAAATAGAGGCGATTTCACGTACTGCCCTGTGTGTAGAATCTCTGCATTTTTCAATTAGTTTTGTCGTTTGCTGTTGTATGTAGCTATCGAGTGGAGTTACTTCGCATATGTCATAAAGATCTGAATTCCTAGTGTATCGATCGCAATTTGCTATCATTCTTAGCATTTTGTTCAGCATTACCTGTATTTTTTGGCGATGTACCCTGGCACATGTTCCCCAAACCTGGCAACCATAGAGTACCGCTGGTTGAATGATTTGTTTAAAGACAGCTAGTTTATTCACAAAGGAAAGTCTGGACCTGCGCGATATCAGTGGGTAGGAACTTTCACAATACGCACAACACTATTTACGAACGCCCAAGTCGTTTATCCGCTTTTCCATAAGGCCAGCAGCTTCATCAGTATTGATCGCATGCCGTTTGCTATGACTTCCCATGTTTCAGCATTCTTTAACATCACCTTGGTCAGGTTTGTTCCGTTGATTGTTGTTCCGCACTTCACGGTGATTTCATGACGTTCCTCAGCAAAACGAGGGCAATGAAACAGCACGTGTTCTGCTGACTCCACGATGCTCACACACGCTGGGCAGTCTGGCGAGCTTGCGTGACGGTACTTGTGAAGGTAACTCCGGAAACACCCATGGCCGGAGAGGAACTGAGTTATGTAGAAGTTCACTTCGCCGTGTTTTCTGCTCGTCCATGCAGCGATGTTCGGGATCAGTGCATGTGTCGTACGCCCCTTTGTTGAACAATCCCATTCAGACTGCCACTTTCTCATAGAGAGCTGTTTTGCTGAGGATCTGGATAATCCCGCGTTTGAAACTCCGGAGAAACTGCAACACTCAGAATCCTCTGCTAATATGAGGCAGATGGGAACCATGCTTGCGATAACACAAACTGCCGCGTGCGATATTGTTTTGTAGGCACAAACAACTCTCATAGCTAGCAATCGGTGCACTCTGTTCACCAACTGTCGGTTTTCCTTTTGCACCAGAACATGTGCCCAGATCGCAGCGTTATAACGCAACCGTGAGATGGCCACGTCAGCTAGAAGTCGCCTGCAGCTACTCTTGGGCCCTCCAATGTTCGGCATTATTTGTATCAACGAGTTTGCTGCCTTAAAGACGTTGTTACAGGCATACTCGACATGCTTCCGGAAACTTAAGCGGTCATCGATGATCACACCAAGATATTTTAGGTGACGTATCGACTCAATACGTTCATCACCGACCTGGATGCTACCTGACTGCACTGTCTTGTGGCTACTTATGATGAGGAATTCCGTCTTTTTATGGGCGATTTCTAGCCTCATTTGCTGCATCCACGACTCGATTCTGCTTACGGAGTCGGATGTTAGGAGTTCAATCTCTTCTATTGACTCACCAAGGACAGTAAGAGCAATATCATCAGCAAAACCTATCACTTCAGCTCCTGGAGTAAGCCTTAGGGTCAAAACTCCGTTGTACATAACATTCCAGAGAGTTGGACCCAAAATAGAACCTTGAGGAACGCCAGCGGTGATGCTCATTTTTTTTTGTTAGTGTGTGTGTATGTGTGTGTCTGTGTGAGTGTGTGTAGTAGAAAGAGAGTGTGCTTTTTAATGTGTATTTGCAAGTGCGCGGGTTTGTGTCTGAAAAACGTAGCTTGCCATTATGTCATATTGCGTTGAAAGTATTCTTATAATGTGTGTTATCATGTGAAACAGCGCGCGTTTGCAGTTGGATAAAAGCTTAAGTTTGCATCGACAGCAGCGCTTGTCCCTCGGACGAAAACGCCGGTGTGCTGATTGATGAATGTGCATGTGCAGCGATGCAAAATGGACACGCGCACAATAGCAATGAACTCGGCATTCCCTCACAGGTGTTTCTCCAGTGCACGCCATTGAAAGGCCTGCGTGCATCTCTGTGTTGAACGTTGTGTGCGCATGGAAAACTTGGTGCGTACATTGAGCTGGTGCGCAGTTGTTCTTTTCAATGGGCGTTTTGTTTCATGAGCGCGGCAGTATTCTGTTCTCGATTTTGAAGGGAAGACGCTTACTCGCGTACCCGTTGATAGTTTTATCCATGCGATGTTTTCGCTGCTCGACAACGATGTAATTCATCGCGTATAGAAGTAGAACGCAGGCAGAGCACGGGATCAGCCGTGTCCAAGTTTTTAACCAGCGCGTTCTTGACGGTCCAAGCAAGCAATGTTAGTAACAATGGGTCGAGGTAAACATTGTACCGATTATCAGCGCCATATGATAAAGCGAATGGCGGCTGCTGGCATTCAGCGCAAATGGATCGAGTTCGTAATGGAACGATCGCGCACTTTTGTGGCATACGCGCTTCGGACTACCGAAACGTGCTTAGACAACCGAAACGCGCTTTGACAACCGAAACGCGCAAGTCAACCGGACGTCTTGAGAAGACCACGGCGAAAGAAGACCGTAAAATTGTTAATATATCAAAAACACACTGATCGCGAGGGCGGAGGTCCTGCTTATTTCATGAAAAACCTAACCCAAAACACAAAAAAACTACTAACAAAACTATCCAAAACGACCTACTTGGGAAACAAACACACACACCAATACACTTTCAAACACACACACACACACACACACACACACACACACACACACACTCACATGCACACACACACAAATACATATACACACATGCACACACACACACACACACACACACACAAACACAAACACACAAACCACACATAAACCTGTCCCAACGGGTGCATGCTGCGTTGAAAACACTAGGGTCCTATCATTCTGTCCGATACTGTACGCTGGATGACAACGTACAACACGATCTCGACCCCTACCACGAATGGACTTCACAAAACAAACTGGAATGGACGACGACGGATTGCACGATCTCGACCCCTGCTACGAAAAAAAAGGCCATTCGAGAAGGACTTGGATTGGATAATATCTGCACTGTCCGAGCACACCCGGAATAAGGTGTCCTTCCATAATTGCGAGAAGGAAATGTCTCGCAATCATTTGAATTGTATGATTATACCCTAACATTAAGCAATACGGCCGAAGCCGTTTTTTCTGAATAAAAACAAAAGAGGTGGTCGCGGAAACTGAGGCCTATTTTGAGACAAAACCGAAGGAGTACTTCTAAAATGGTATCAAAAAATTGGAAGGTCGTTATAATCGTTGTGTCGCTCTTGAAGGGAACTATGTTGAATAATAAAAACGAATTTTGACAAAAAAATGTGTTTTACTTTGTTAGACCGGGGACTTATCAGCCAACCTGTTAGAGTAGGTGGCTATCAGCAGGGAGCAACCGTGTTACGTCATTTAGGAAAATGAAAAATAGCAGCGGTCCAAGGTTACTCCCCTGGGGCACCCCCGAAGAAGGATCGATACGGCGCGACGTATGGGGTCCCATCTTCACGCAGTATGTGCGACCAGCAAGATAGAAAAGCATCCAGGCCAGCAGCTGTACAGGCAGGCCAAGCTTTTCGAGCTTTGCGAGCAGCAAGGCGTGCGGAACGCTATCGAAGGCTGCCTTGATGTCCGTGTAGACTGCGTCGATCTGCGAGCCGGCATCGATGGTCCTGTGGCATAGGCTAACGAACTTAACCAGGTTGGTGGTGGTTGAACGCTGAGGGACAAATCCATGTTGAGCTGCGCTAATGTAGTTCGAGGCAGCTGCGAGAAGAGGTTCGTACACCAGGAGCTCGAAGACCTTAGCGCAGGCACAAAGCGATGTAATGCCACGGTAATTACATGCATTAAATTTGCCCCCCTTTTTGTGCACTGGAACAAGCCACGAAGTTTTCCAGCAGGCAGGATAGATGCCCGAACGCAGCGAGTCGCGAAAAATCGAGGCCAGAATAGGCGCGATGGTGGTACCACAACGCTTAAGCGTGGAAGCCGGGATCCCGTCAGGCCCTGGAGCAAACAAAGGTTTCAGCCTGTCAATCGCTTTCGAGACTAAATACTCATCGATGATCAGCAAGTTTGGGGCCATAGCATCCACCGGTACGTTTGATAATGTGTCGGCTATCTGCCTCTCATCAGTCACCGCTGGAAGGAAGGTGGCGGCAAAGCGCGAGGCAAAAATATCACATACAGCAGACGGATTGTTGCCGTTGCGCCTGTTGTAACTGACGGAGCTAGGAAAACCAGAGGATTTCCGACGATTGTTTTCGAAGTTCCACAGTACATGTGAATTACCGCGGCAGCGCAAAACCGTACGCCGTACGTGCCCCAGGTAGCGGAACCTGTTACAGCGCCGATAAAGAGAGTGCGCAGTATTATAGTTGCGCAATGCATCGGGACACCTACGCATCAAATAATCGCGATACGCGGCAGCTTTAGCCGTTTTGAGCCTGCGCAGCGTTCTGTCACCCCAAGGGGGGCCTCGTTTAGGTCGTTTCACCGGCGTGCATTCATTCAGGGCTTGTGACATGAACCGCTCAAAATCTTTCACAGCGAGGTCAAGAGTGGCGTAACGGGAATTCGAAGACATTCGCGAACGAGGCGATCATCGGCAGGAGCCTGTTAAAGTCCGTCCGCGCGTAGTCAAGGCGTGGTGTTAGCGCAGGAACACCGTCAAACAGCAAAGCCGAAGGTAGGCTAGGATCGAGCCAGGTTTCCGTAAGCACTATTACATCGAAATTGGATTCCAACACTGACAGGCAAAACTCATCGACCTTCGTGCGCAGTCCCCCCACGTTTTGATAGTAAACAGAGGCAGTGGAACGGGCAGTGCGAAGCGCATTAGCAGCATGAACAAAACAGGAAGGTGTTTGTACAGACTTAACAGAGGTTCGCCTATTCGTGAAAAAAATCGGTCAAGTGTTTGAGCCTGTGATGTTGATGCGTGTGCAGGTGCGTGATAGACAGTGGTATGCGAGGCGTCGATCGGCGATCGATGACAACAGGTGTGCGTGTGAGAGAACGGTGTTTGATGGTGATTGGTGACGATGAGTGTCCATACTCTCGTTGACGGGATTGTACAAATTCACGTACACCAATACCGACAGGCCAGGTCGATGGGGCGAGTGCTGCGTCACGAAGGGCGGCCGGTACTCTCACTTTGAAAGAAAGCCAGTTTACGCTGTCAACACTGACTCCCTTCCTCAGCAAGCAGTATGCTAGGACGTCATCGGTGGCTAAACGGCGATTCACAGAAGCGACCACTTGCTCCACGGTGACGGCAGAGGACAAGCGAGATATTCGGATCCTTATTCTGTCTGTGGCCGGCTAGGGAAACGCTGCTCGAAGCGGTGACAATAGCGAATCGGTTCCCATGAGTTTATCCGGTAGCGTAGACGGGTGTGGGATGCCGACTGTAGTGTTAATGTACGCACTTGGCGATGACGCTGCATAAATGTTATTTTGACAAATTTTTACGTTTTTGTTGACATCGGGGGACATAGAATCCTCGATGATACGCCTCCGCTTTCTACCCGCAACGGGCCGAGGATCGGTATTGCAAAGCTGAGGTATGGGTGCATTTTGCAGTAGAGTAAATCCGCTGCGCACCTCGGCGATAATCGGTTCAATAAGCTTCCCCACAGCCGCAACAGTTGAGGTGAGAGCAGCTTGAAAACCGACCTGAGCCCCGATCTCTTTGACTGATCGGCAGCGCGCCCGCTTGGCAAAGAGTAACTCATTTTGATGCCTCTCGCTACCCCTGGCCCTAGTTTTGAAGGAATCATGCGACACACTCGCACTCCACTACCCCATCCCATGGAAAAACGCTCCCACCATCGAGGTGTTGACCAAAATTTCGCTGTGTGCATGAGACACACACTCGCACTCCTCCAGCCCTCCACAGCTGAACGCTCCTACCGTTGCGAATTTGCGAGAATTTTTGCTCTGAGCGTGAGACCCTGAAGCGCAAGAGATGACACTATGTGTAAAGACGATCATAATTCGATATGGTCAAAAAGCGTCGATTATCGTTTCATTTATCTGGTAATGATGTTTTCACTTAATCAAAATTTTAAACATTAACAACTAGGCTGATAACAATAATTGAAATGTAAATCAGAATAAAATCAATTCATTTGAAGTAAAATAAATTCCATTATACTCTATTTTGACCATATGATCAACACTTGTTCATAGTGCCATTTACTTTGTGTTCTTCACTCTCGCGCTGTGTTGTGATCGTTCGAAACTCATTGCCAGAACGAATGCAAATTTCATTTGGGAAGGATTGGTGCTGCAAGATGCAGCAAAAATCATTAAATGTTAATAGAAAAGTGGTTAAGTAAATCGTGAAAGATGTCAACGCAGGCGTAAATGCAGTATGTTTTGTTACATGATCTACGGGTAAGTGCATGCATAAGAAGAAGAATCTTCCAAATGATGTTTGTGTTTTAACAATCGTATTGCTTTTAATGTTTGTTTATTCTTCTATTATTTTCCATCACACCTAGCTATTTCATTGCCAAAGCTCCTGATAATGGATCAAAGCAGATGGATCGGGCATACAGAGTCGCCATTTAACATTAAATATCTTCTTGATCGGTAAGTTTTAAATAGTCCTAGTTATGTTCACCATACTAATGCTAGATATATCTTTCATTCCTCAGGCAAACGCATCAAACACCAAGTGTTTCTCTTCCAACAGCACGCGCCATCGGTGGAGCAAGCAGCCAACGATTTGATCGCCAGTACGCGCCATCAAGAATTGATATTTTGCCAAACAGTACTGTGAATAAAAAACTGCACACTTACTGTCCGAGTTTCCTGGAATTTTTTGATCGGTCTACGCTCGCGGGAATGGTGGGTTCGTTGAGGAGAAGGAAAGAAAGGGTGGGAGCGAGAATTAACCAAAAACGCGGCATTGAGAATGAGGGGAGGTGCGCTCAGCGCTCACGCTGGGACACTCACGATGCTTGAAATAAAATGTTAACAAGCATCGATTTCAAGCATGCATGTCGCGCGACATTTTGCCAAGCGGGCGGATTGTGAGTCAGGCATGTTGATATTTTGATAGACAAATTCATAGATTGCGTGACAAATAGAAAAATGGCAATTTTTAAAACGCTTTTCTCGTCATGTTAATTTTGACAATGCTTTTGGTGCAAATTGTGGGTGTTCTAAACAAATAATAATTTTTAAAATAATGTATTTTCAACTAAAAAGATGCATATTATTAAAACGCTTTGATTATTTTCAAAATACTATAATACATTTCAACAGTGAAATTTTCTTGGCATGGATTTCTGCTCATACGCGAGTGTAAAACTTCGAGGCGTTTACAAAACCTTTTTTGGTTCGATCAGACGATTGATCGTGTCCGTTGCCAACGCGCTGACAGTACCACCTTTTAAAGACGAGGAAAACAAGAACTTCTGACACTGACACACCGATCCTTTCTCTTTTAGATCTAAATAGCAAGTGTTTATTCATTTCTATAACCAGAGTTTTTATACTATAGGCTTTACGTTCTAACGTGGGAAGAATATTTTCCTTCCTTTTCACACATATGTTCGTGTCGCTAGCCTTTTCCTTTTTCGCCACGCCTACGCATTCTTCTGAGAGGTTTTCTGGTTCTGTTTTGAGTCAAGCGTTATCCTCAAGGAAATGTGATCCCTTTTTTTATTGCTTTCTCTGGTGAGAACAAATTGTTGCATTGATTGCAGGCGTTGTGGTTTTTTTTTCCTTTTTGGCGTAACTGTACCTAACCCTTGAATTCGGTGGTGCATGTCCCGGATGTATTGCATCATTGACCAATACTTGAACTTATTGCTATTTGAATTCATTATCTGGTTAATGTTATTAACGCATCTCCGTTTGAGTGATTTTTAGGTTTAACAATTTTACGGCCGTGAGAAAAATGGATGTAGAATTTTCCTACGCTTCTCGGAATTGGTCTAACTTGACACACGTGCATGCTGTAATCCTAAGTTAACTGTTATAGGTTCGAAATGAAATGAAGTAATTGACTGCTAAGAAATGCAAGTCAAAAAAACCAGATGGCCCTACTTGAAGGGTGTGTAGGATTGCGCCCCACACTAGATAGTTAAAACTCGCGACTCGAGTTTTCTAAGGGAGCAAAAATCAGCACAGTTACCATATTCACCGGAGAGCGCTAACAAGTGTCAAGCAAGAGCTACCCGCCAAGGACTCTATGCAAGATTTGCTAGCAAGGTGATATGAAGATGTAGAATTAAATTCAAGCTCCAAAATCTGTGCTGTTAACTGAATTCTGAATGTATTTCTTGGGGTACTTATTACAAGGTGCTGTGTTCCGTTAGCGATGTTTACATTTTTGGGTTTATACGCTGGCTTAAATTCCCCTCTTTCCGTGGACATACAAATGTTTCCTAATTGTTAGTCAATATCATCACCTTTTGACCCCATGATTTGCTAAATTAACCACGCAGATGGCGCTACTGTGAAGTTGGGAGTAATTGTATCATTGCCTCGAGATGGCGCTGCTATTGGGTTTATGCCTTAATTCACGTGCACAACAAATTGCCTACATTTTGGCGCATTTCAATCCCAAACAAAGGGTTTAGGATAACAATATGTTTGTCTCCTTGATGGTACGTCTGTTCTCGAGTACGTTTGAACAATCATATTTTAGTCTGTTTTATGGTTAGAAAGAAATATAATGGTTAGAAAGAAAAAAATATCAAGACAACATAATAATGCTCAAACAATTCCCGACCATTATTATGACTTCATATACGATGCTTCATTGTCGTCTCAGGAAAGTATCCTTAGCAATATGTTGTTCTTTTGATAGTTTGTTTGCGCCTCACATCACAAAGGTTAAGCAATGGTTTTAACAAGTAGTCTTAACTGTTGTGGGCAGCCGTGCGTGCCGACCCCTGGACTTGCCGTGGCAGTTGCGCTGCCACCGGTCAACGTCCAGGGGGACAACAGTGTGTACACGCACACTGTCGCACACACTAAACGTGCAAGGCTTAGTGTGTGCCGAGCGCCGAGCAGAGTGTGTACGAAGGCCGATCGAGCAGGAGCTCTCGGCAGGGGCGCTCGGTGCGGCTGGCGCGCGGCCTACGTTTTAACGTGTTTGTATTTCGTGTGTATTTATTATAATGTAATGTTTTAAGTGTATAAATAAAGAGCAAATAGCCCAGTTCACAACATTAACAGAGTTCTGTAGATGGGTTCTATCAGTCTTAAATGATCAGTCTTAGTCATAGTCTTGTTAGATCATACACGACATTCGACTGAAAAATGAAGACTTAATGTAAACTATGATAAGATGATAAGATTTCTACCTATTCTACTACTATTATCTACCTTCATTTCTACTATTATCTACCTTCGCTTACACTCACACTGATAGCACGTACTACATTTCGCTCCGCTTTATTTGCGTTTTGTGCACTTATTTTCGCAAATTCCGATCTGGTTCTATCATTGCACTGTGTTTTGATTATCAGTTGTGCAAGCCTCAATAAACTGTTCATATACTCAAGTGCTCAAAGCCTGTATAAGTGATATAAAGTGTAAACTCCTTGGCGCGGTGAGCCTGTTGAATCGTCATGGCTGATCACTGTTTGACCTGCGCCCGTGCTTCGTCATCCGAGGAACTTACTTACACTTGCGACGGCTTCTGCAAGCGATGGGCTCATCGTTCGTGTCTTGGTGTGAGTAGTGCCGCAGTCAAGGATCTCATCAAAGAAGATTCTCAAATTCTGTGGCTTTGCCACAATTGTTCGGAGAATCGCCGCAACGGACACTCAGTGATGATTGCTGAGCTAACGGCGGCACTCACCGATCTCAAATCTCAGCTGTCAGCTGAGTTCCAAACACGTATGGATGCTGCCGCGGAATCGCTAAAACGCACGATGCTATCCTCACTCGATCAACACACAGATACTCGTCCTGCTTCACACACTTCTACATTCACCATTCAACGCAAGACATCGACATCCAAAGCACCAGTTCTTTCGTCAACACCAGCCACCGAACTTAGCAACCCGGCAAAACGTCGTTTAATGGACCGTTCTCCGCCGTCCGTTGTCGCCACCTCTCCGCTTCTAAATGGCACCGCACCCATCGCCACTTCAGCTCATGCCACATTGCTCCTACCACCAGAAACGCCTAAATTCTGGTTGTACCTGTCGCGCTGCCGCCCGACAGCCACAATCTTAGAAGTGGAGACTTTCGTCAAGGAGAAAGCTCTTGTCGCTGCACATTGAAGTATCCCAATGCTCGTTAGAACTTTTATGGATTCAAATTAAACTGAACGGTCACTCACTCTTTGTTGGTGGTGTGTATTTACCTCCAAACCTCAGCTCGAATACTGACACGTTAGACTCATTCTTCAATACAATTACATTAATACAATCTCGCATGAAAGATAGGGATTTGTTTGTCTTATGCGGTGATTTCAATCAACCTGGACTATCGTGGTCTCAAAATGAGGATTATTTCGCACCGCTTGCCGTTAACCCTGCCTCATCCTACTTTATAGACGGATTAGCTGAATTCAATCTGCGTCAACTTTCAGGGGTCGTAAATATTTTTCGGAGGCAATTAGATTTAGTTTTTGTTAATGAGTTAGTGACATATTCATGTTCACCAGTTTCTTGTAGTATTGACCCTATTGTTAAATTAGATCATTATCACCCACCTCTGGAATTCGTAGTAAATGTTCCTTTACCGCATAATGGTAATAATGTTAGAGATAACAAATCTGAGTTGAATTTTTGGAAAATGAACTTAGAAAAATTTAGGGAAATCATAACCAACTCTGATTGGAATTTTTTAGAAATTAGAACCGATTCTCCCTCCACTGTGGACGTAGCGGTGGAGCAATTTAGTAATATTGTTAAGGCAGCTCTCCCTTTATGTTGTCCTCGTTCTAAACTTGTCCTCTCGCCTTCCTTGGTATGATGCTACATTGCGGTCATTAAAGGCGGATAGGACACGTGCCCTCAAAAAACTCGGTTCAACTCCTTCTGAGTATAATCGTAGAGTTTTCAAATATGCCGCTTCTGCTTTTCGTATTTATAATCGGGCCAGTTATAGGTTGTATCTTGGAAGGCTTCAATGTATGTTACACCGTAATCCTAAACTTTTTTGGTCTTATGCCAAGAAGCGTCGTAATCCCTCTTCCCTTCCTACTTCCATGTCGCTCGGTTCGGTCACTACGGACAATGCTGCTGACACCTGTTCCCTATTCGCTGAGCATTTCGCCAATGGTCTGTCTAGACCGGAGAGTCAACCTTTGACGGAGTCTGAGGGCATATTGCCTGGTTTAAACTCCGTCGCATGGGCTGAGGGTATTGTCAATGTTAATACAGTCTCTGAAGCTCTTAAAAAACTTAAGCCATCCTTCTCCCCTGGACCGGATGGAATACCAGCCTCGGTTTTAAAAAAGTCACCTTTTCTATTCGTCCCTCTATTGGTAAAATTGTTTAACCTATCTTTGTCCTCGTCTTCATTCCCTTTATTGTGGAAGCGAGCATGGCTAGTTCCCTTTCACAAAAAAGGTAACCCGTCTGTCATTTCCAACTACCGTGGCATCTCAATACAATGCGCAATAACCAAGGTATTTGAGCATATTATCCATACCTATGTGTTTAAACTCACCTCTTCTACTGTAGCATATCTGCTATACAGAACTTATTATAATACACACTATCAGCTATAGACACATTGTAACACACTTCGGAAAGCTAAATCACACCATTGCAACACATTCATTATAACACATCAGCAAATCAATCCACACCATAGCAACACACCCAGACCATACCGTTCATAGAAAAAACAATTGAGAAACATTTCTTGAAAACAACCGAAACGCGCAGCATAAGCAATTCAAGCGTTACTGCGGCAAAGTGGACAAACAGAGAACGCATAGCAACTTATTGCTAAAAAGCGCAGTGTAGGCAAAGATCGACGAACGCACTCGTTCTTTGGCTAGAACAGTTGAAACTTTCCAGAACCTTTGTAAAAACACTAAAAGCGCAGCATAGGGACAAATTGACAGACACCTCACACCAATAAAATGTATTAATTGTACTTCATATCAATAACCTTTAATTAGGACAAAAACACATTCCAAAACCAAATGTACGAAACCCGTTGAGTATAAATAAAACCAATTCCGGCCCTGGCAAGTCAGATTCGTTCGGACTGCCAAGATAGGACGTTACGCTTCCTAATACTTTGCCTTCCAACTTATTTCAAGAGTTTAGTTATGTCCCCCTACCCAAGGTAAGGCTTCTAAACTCCAACGTTTCCAGTAAGGGAAACCTCCTAAAGGTTTCTATGATCGCCTGGACGATCAAGTGTTGAAAAGTCCGCTTTGAACAAAAGTGTTATTCCACCTCGGCTCATGTCAGTAAAAACTGACCTACCGCGACGATACTTGAGGTACAGCTGTACGCTCATCATATGGCGACCGTAGCTATCGCCTAACCCATTACACTACTATTATCCCTCAGCAACATGGCTTTTTTCCTAACCGTTCTACAACAACTAACCTTATGTCCTTCACCTCTTTCGTATCATCCCAGTTAGAGTCAGTTAAACAAGTTGATTCTATTTATACTGACTTCAAATCTGCATTTGATCGTATTCCTCATTCCTTACTTCTAAATAAAATTTCACAACTTGACGTCAATAATCTTTTTGTATCTTGGTTACGTTCTTTTCTATGTGATCGTTCCTATAGTGTTAAATTTAATGATATGTTTTCGACTCCCTTTTCATGTAGTGCAGGCGTACCGCAAGGTAGTGTTCTAAGTCCTTTGCTGTTCATAATTTTTATTAATGATGTCCGTACCACCCTCCCTCCTGAGTGTTTCCTCTGCTACGCAGACGACCTCAAAATCTTTCTCCCAGTTTCGTCTCCTAGAGATTACATTTCCCTACAAAATATTCTTGATCGTTTTTCGTCTTGGTGTTCTAGTAATTCCCTCACATTATGTCCTGATAAGTGTAACGTCATTTCGTTTAGTCGTTCGCAGTCTTCAATCACTTACTCGTACGTCCTAAATTCTGTACAAGTCAATCGTGTTTGTGTCGTAAAAGACCTCGGTGTCTTGCTTGACAGAGGCCTCACCTTCAGCCACCACATTGAATCAGTTGTCAATCAGGCGCGGAAAACATTGGGTCTCCTAAAGAAAATTGCGTGCGATTTCTCCGACCCAATGTGCCTGAAGACTCTGTTCTGCTCTCTGGTCAGATCGATTTTGGAGTACTGCTCAGTAGTCTGGTCCCCTACAGCTCGAACCCACGTGGAACGTATCGAGCGGGTGCAGCGATCGTTCACCAGGTTTGCTATATGTAAAATCCTGGGTAGATTGTCCTCCCCCATACCTCCTTACGAGGACAGGTGTCGGCAGCTTGGCCTGGAACTATTGGAAAACCGCCGTTCCCATGCCCAGTCCACCTTTATTGCCGCATTACTCCTTGGTAATATTGATTCTCCTTCCCTTCTTTCTTCTATCCCTTTCTACGCCCCTAACCGTGTTCTTCGAAACCGCCCTCCCCTAGTGATCCCTTCCCGCCGAAATGCAGTGGGCCGTAATGACCCCCTTCTTCGTGCAATTCGTCGATTTAACTGTGTATACTCTATGTTTGATTTCAACCTTCCCTTATCCTCTTTCCGATCCCGCATCAGAACCCTCCATAATCCCGTGCTGCCTTAATTTTTAATTTTTAAATTTTAGATTCTAATTTTCTAAAAAAAATTTTTTTTCTCAAATTTTTGATAATTTGTGTTAATTTTTGTTAGGTTAGGAACATAGGTAATAAGTATTATTTAAGCATTTGTGTAACCAAAAGGTAAACAAATAAATATGATTATGAATATGAATTTGAAGATTTAAAATGTTCCTTGAGCAGAGTGGTCTGTGTCATTCTTTCTCGTCATATACATTTTAACGAAAAGGTATTGCTGTAGCTCGGAGTGGTCTGAGTCATTCTTTATTGTCATGTAGACCAAATTAACAGTAGTTAAGTTATTTATGATAGTGTGACATGTTCTCTGGCCTTTTACAAAGGGTTTTATAGTTTAATGGGGCCATTACGTTACATAATGACCGAAAATCCATTATTTTGTAAAATGTGTCAACATTTTTCCAAAATTCTTAAGGCCGGGGGACATTGTCTGTACTCGCTAGTGCAATTTCAATTTTCACTAGCGCATCTGGCGGCGGCTGGTGGAAGCTTTTTTTGGTCACCAAGCGAATGGTCCTGCCGGATCTCAAATTTAAGTTGTTTTTTTTTCACCGTTTTTTGATGCAAAAATGGCTGAAATACTTGCACAACATATTTATCTATCAAAAACAAAGCTTTTCCAGTCCAGTTTAATTAAAAAACAAGAAAAAATAACATATTTTCTGAAGCGGCTACAAATTGTTGGCAAAATGCTTCCGACAGCCGCCGCCAGATACGCTAGTGAAAATCTAAATTACACTACGGAGTACGATCAATGTAGCCCGGCCTTTAGGATTTCATATCGAAATTCATATGTTTGGTAACGTTCTACATTACCACATAACAACGCAATTATAAGTTTTTTTAACATAATTGTTATCAAAAAATACTGTTTTATGAATTTTCTTGCCTTTTGCACATATTTACGTATTTCTAAGTGTTTTTTTTACGATAGTGCCATTATAGGTACGCAAAATACTATATTAGTCTTAGTTATAAAATCAATAAAATCATGATGTTTTATATTTTTGCCGACGATATTTTTGACATGTCGTACTGTTTTCATTAAAATAAGCAACATAAATGAGTTTTCTGCAAATAATTTACCAAGCAAAGGCCAGAATTCGCTTATCTGGCTCAGTGAAAAATCGATTTCAAATCAAGCTTTCTCTTCCGTGTGGGTTGACGACAGGTGTCAACTTTAGTCAATATTGTCATCAACCAAATTTATACATTTTCTACGATCAAATTACGAAAGAAATCATTATTATGGCAGTAATCCTTGCTATTCACACGAAAACAGCTTCAAAATTAAGTTCCATTGATATTATACACTGTTTTGAGGCATCTTTGTTTACCACCACTATAGGAGCACAATACGACGACTTTAGTAACCATACCATCATTATAGGTACAACGGTGTGTTTCATGGTAAAAATGGTTGTGATTGCAAAGATAAAACATATTCCTATTGCTATATGATAAAATTTTCTTGAATTCACCATCCTGACACTTTAAATCCATTAAAACACATTTGCACCACTACAAATTGCACCACTCTTGGTACATTTACCCTAGCAAATATATTATTTTTTTCTTTTTTTTGCACTAAAATGTGGGGTTTGACGTTGGTTTGGCGGAGGTTACATGATGGTTGATGGATCAATGTTGTTGCTCGATGTGTAGCTGGTTGCTTTTTCCTGGTAAGCGCGGTGGCTTTTTTATAGAGGCTCTGAGCCAATTGCTATGTATTTACTATCAGAACACTCGTGGGTTACGATCAAAATGTACTGATTTGAGGCTAGCGGCCGATGCTGCTGATTTTAATGTGATTGTTTTCACTGAAACCTGGGCTGATGATTCTTTACCCAATAGTATGCTCTTTAGTAGTGATTAATTTATCGTTTACCGTTGTGATCGTAACATAAATAATAGTTCTCGTACTCGCGGTGGCGGTGTTCTCATTGCTGTTTCGACCAGTTTAGCATCAGCGCCTATTTCTGTAAATGCCGCGCCGCTTGAGTGTGTGTGGGTTGTGATTAAAAATGAGTGCTTTAATATATTTATAGGTGTTATCTATGTCCCACCCTACTTAGCAGCTGATATGCGTACATTTGAAAAACTTTTAGAATGCGTTCACGATGTCAAAGCCCGCTTGCGTAACAAGGATAAACTTATTCTTCTTGGTGATTTTAATCAATCTTCTCTGCAGTGGATAGATTCTGTTAATTTAACGACGCCTTTCCAGCACTATACACCTCATAATGCGTTGCTATGCCATGCACCTTTTGTCGATTTTTTCAACGTTATGGAACTTTGTCAACTCAACAATATTCCAAACCGTAATGGTCGTGTGCTTGACCTTATACTATTGTTTTCTCTTAACTTCACGCCGTGTTCCGTTTATGAGGCAGATCTTCCTCTTGTAAAAATTGATGACCACCATCCTCCGTTTGTTTTTGAAATTGAATATCTATCCACTGCCAACTTACCTGTTTCTGTGCAAAGTGTTAATCTTAGTCCTATTTATAATTATAAGAAGGCTGACTATGCTAGGCTGCGTGTAATTTTGTCCTCTATTGATTGGTCATTTTTGTTTGAATGTACGTCCATCAATGAGGCTGTAACACAGTTCAATGCTATCCTTATCACTTCCTTAAACTCCTGTTCTCCTCTCTTCAGACCACCTCCTTCCCCTCCATGGTCCGACCGCCATCTGCGCTCTCTGCTTAGGGATCGAACTCTGCTTACCGGACTTGGCGTTCACCGTACACGCGTAGGTTATTTAAATATGCAGCATCCGCTTACAGATCATTTAACAGATATCGCCATAAATTATATGTTTTGCGTCTTCAATCTCGCTTCCGTTCAAACCCTCGAGCGTTTTGGAATTACATAAACTCTATGAGAACCAATAACGGCCTCCCTACTAGTATGTCACTTGGTGATGTGCTTGCTACGTGCCCGAATGACATTCGTTCGCTTTTTGCTGATCATTTCTCGAGTGTCTATGAAAATGGTTTAAATAACTCTGCAAGCTTTGAGGCCAGTCTTTCATTCACCCCTCTCAATGTCCTGAATGTTGAATTTGTTTCTGTAAGCACTGCTTCTGTTTTACGTGCGTTAGGTAACCTTAAACCATCCTCAGTGCCGGGTCCCGATGGTATTCCTGTTGCTTAACTCTTTCATTGTCGTGAAGCACTAGCCCTTCCTGTTTCTTTCCTTTTTAATCTTTCTTTGTCTACGGCTACTTTTCCGAATATTTGGAAACAAACATAGATAAGGCCAGTTTTAAAAAGGGTGATCGTGGTTGCGTCTCTTATTATCGTGGCATATCTATTTTATCGGCGTTCAGCAAAGTCTTTGAATCCGTTATTCGTTTACCTCTAATGGAAATGGTGAAATCGTGGATCATTCCAAATCAACATGGCTTTATGGCTGGCCGCTCCACCACTACTAATCTTATGGAATTTGTTTCCTCAGCACTCTTAAATCTGGACTCTGGCATGCAGGTTGATGCTGTGTATACCGATTTCAAAGCTGCGTTTGATAAAATCTCCCATTCTCTGCTCATTGCTAAATTCAAGAAACTTGGCTTCTCTCCTTTCTTTCTTGAATGGCTACAATCATTTCTATCGAATCGTTTTTGCTGTGTTAAATTGAATGACGGTTTTTCTTATGAGTTTCATTGTTCGTCGGGTGTACCCCAGGGTAGTGTCTTGAATCCTTTACTTTTTATTTTATTTGTCAATGATCTGTGCTCTGTTCTTCCATCCGATTCCTTCCTTATGTTTGCAGATGATTTAAACATATTTTGTCCTATCACTGACTCTAATTCATGTGTCTCTCTTCAATGTCTGTTAGACTCCTTGTCCTCTTGGTGTTCTGCTAACTTTCTCTCCCTGTGTATCGATAAATGTGCTTGTATATCTTTCTCTCGGAGCTTAAATGTGTTGTCTCATAATTATTCACTAAACTCTGTTGTATTAAATCGTGTTAATGTCATTCGTGATCTTGGGGTTCACCTTGATGCAAAGCTGTCATTCAATCATCATATTGAGCGTACCATTAACCATGCCAACAGTGTACTAGGAATGATTTGTGCTATGGCAAATGATGTGCGTGACCCTATATGCCTCAAAGCCCTTTTCTGTAGCTTAGTCCGCCCTATTTTAGAATATGCTAGCATTGTGTGGTGCCCGGTCAGCTCGGTATGGATTGAAAGGGTTGAAAGTGTTCAACGCAGATTCACCCGTATTGCCATTAGGCGTCTTTTAGGGCAATCGGGTGCTTCTCTTCCCCCTTATGAAGTCCGATGCCGTATGCTTGGATTGATGACACTGCATGATCGTCGCTCTGCTTCTCAAGCTTTGCTTATCAGTGGTTTGCTTCGGAACGAGATTGATTGTCCTTCACTTCTTAACAGAATACCGCTGTACGCGCCTGCTCGCTTTCTTCGACGCCGTGATTTCCTTCAAATCCCGTCGAGAAGAACGCTGTATGGCACCAATGATCCGTTTTGTCGATCCCTCCATCGCTTCAACAGTGCCTCTGGTGTGTTTGATTTTCATATTCCCCCTCAATCCCTTCGCCCCCTCTTCCTTCAGTTCTTTGACTCCCTTTTTGTTTCCCCATCCTAATTCTTTCATTTTACGTGTGTTGGCTGTGTTACAAATTGCTTGCTGTCTAGTATATGTTTGTCTAGTTAGATTTAAGTATTTGTTTGTTATCATTAATTTTAAGTTTTAGTCAGTAAGTTTCCCTATATTTGGCCCTCTGAGGCAGATATTTGTATCGTAATAAATAAATAAATAAATAAATAAATAAATAAATTGGCCTCATTCGCCTCTTTCAATCGGTTGATTAATTCTATACTTAAAATCTAACATTTTTCTTTGCAAGCCATTTGTGGCTTGCAGTTACCTTATACCAGGTAGTTTCGGTTTATTTAAAGCTATACGTTGATTGTATTGTCTGTTACAAATGTGGTTTTGGTTAGAGTTGTTTAAAACGATTGATACGTGATACGAAGGAATTTTAAAATTTAACGCTTGCAATCGCTGTCTGGTGAGAGGATGGTGTCGATGCTGTGGTCCAAATTGCAGGAGATGCGTGCCGCAGAATGTCCATGGCATTCCGTTAAGATGCGACGGACGGTGATGGCGACACTACAGGAACTGCTTAGTGGTGGGATTGATTTTTTTTATAAAAAGGTGTGGGTGAGCCGGGTGTGTCCTATCCGAAGTCGTGATAGGATTCTCTGGTCTTGGTGTGATGGATGGTCTTTCCATGGTGGTGTTGTGGTCTTGATTAGAATTTTTAGATCATCAAAGTTACGGCTCATGCTCCGGATATTCCAGGACATAGCAAAGAAAGGTGTATTGTTATTTAACTGAGGATGGGAATTTGTAGAAAGAATGTTTGAAGTTGATAAAAAAGAAGGTGTGGTGTATGTGGTCATTGTGTTTAAGAAGCTTTCCTCCTCTCTGACCTCCTCACCATGATGAATGGGGCATTATCGGGTGAGAGAAGGGGCTCCTCTCCCTCGGAGTTGAGGGGATTTGAAGAGGAAGGGATAGGGATGGGAGATGGGGGGGATCTTTGGGAGAGAAGGAGGTTTTTTCCCCGGAGGAGCGGGGAACATTAACATTAACAGGACATTAACAGGGGAACAGGACATTAACACATACCCAAGGAAACATTTTGGACCTAGCTTGAACAAAAACTGGGCTGTCTTGCTCTATCTTCTATACCGCACCTGCTTGCACTCACCCAACGGAACAAAAGTAGAAAGCTTGGAGCAAAATAATCGTTTATCTCGCTCTATCCTCTATACCGCGCTTGCTTGCACTCATGCCCGAGCGCTCGAGTATATTCTCTCAGAACTGAGCATTCGCAGTTCAACCCGTGCAGTGAGAATGTATGTGTTAATGTGTAGCGAAATTTGTCTCTGTATCTCATTCCCCCACCCCCAAAAAACCACATTCACTCTCCCCGACAGACAAAGAGAACGAAATTTTCAGGCGAGGGGTAGGTAGACACATGCGGTGGGGGTCCGGCCCGAAATCGGATCCAAAGTCCGTTGTTTTGGGCTCGAAATTAAAAATGGCGGAGGGAGCGCTACCACGGAGAGAATGCGCTCTCTTGCTTGCCTTTAAAATACACGAGGCGCTCTCGCTGTAAAGAACGCTCGCTCGCGTTGTTTTATCATACCGCTTCCTTCCCGTTTCTTTCGGCTTGCGCAGCGCTGAACTGGTACCCCCTCCCACTTGATTCCAGCGAATTGCGCTGCGCTGGACTGACACCCCCTCCCGCTCGTTTCTTTCGTAGCGCGCTTCCCTTCATTCGGACTTGGTGCACCCGAATCAAAACAAAATCTTGAACACATCAAACTTGGTTTATTTTTTATCACTTTTATTGCAAATAAAGGGGCATTTTCACACATAGCTTCACACAATCTTGCCACAAAATCACACAAATTCTTAATATAATAAAAATCGTCGTATTTCAAAGAGCCGTCTAACCGCGTGGATCCCGTTGTTGATGTTCGATACAGCAAAAATAAACATTGAAATAAAGCAGCGCAAATCACACATTTAAGATAAATGTTGAAAGAAAAGCGCAGCTTCATTTCAATGTGCACAACACTTCAACACTTAGCGAAACTTCGATCGCCCGGGACTTAGGCTAACACGTGTGCGGCCTTTCACGGCGAACGCTTGAGCTGAACTGACGATTTCGTGTGGTGGCAAGAAAGGGAGCGCACAGAGGAACACTCGCTGCACTAGTGCGAGCGAGACACCGATACCCGCATGCCGCTGCAAGAAAACCAAACTGAGCGCGCAGGCTGAAAGAGAACGCACACATTCACACATGTGTAATTGTGTGAGTGCAAAAACTGTGTAGAAACCAAAACACGCTCGCGCCGCCGCGTAATTCCGCGTATTTCCAAACGTCTCCCCATGCTTCTACATGCCCTTCGCCTGAAAGTTGCACACTTTTTCATTCTCATTGCTAGTAGGGTCCGCCCCAAACGTCCAAAACGCGATGAATGGGTAAAATGATGGACCTGAGATGGGGCCCTATCTCAGTACCCATACTGGTACCCAAAGGCAGACAATTTTGGACTTATTTTTTGAGAGAGAGCGAAAAAGCTGATGCTCCTCCCTCTTCTCCCACTCTCTAGAATTTCATATGTATGAGTTCTAGGTGAAGGGGAAAGGAGAGGAGATGTAGCAAGTGAATTAAATGATGAGGAGAGGGGAGACACATTCATTCACCAGTCACCGCCAATATCGAGAATTGACCGGTGGTGTTTGGGTTATCGGCGTTCCGTATGGACCACGGATGCTAAATGATAAGAATGTGTATAATTTCGTACAGTATCTCATTGTCACGGAACCTTACAAATGTTACTGCGCGGTTGAATCTGGAATCGCGCATCGAATCGATGGAAGAAGGGAGTACGAACGAGGGGGGAGAAGAGGAAGCACAGAGAAAAACGCTGCACATTCACTCATACATTCTTACAGCAGCAGGCAATTCGCGAGAACATGAAATCAGGAGAGAATTATTTAACGCTCGCGAATGAGTACAAGCAGGTGCGGTATAGAAGATATAGCATGACATCTCAGTTTTTGTTCAAGCTAGGTCCAAAATGTTTCCTTGAGGCGCACTTTTACAATTTTGGCGCGTGCGCTACATACAACACAATACAAAAGGTTGTTTTAACCGCGCGCACTGATCGATAGTCGCGATAGTTCAATCGGAACGCCGACGCTCCAAGTCAGAGATTTGGTCTGAAGAAAAGAAGTGTTTCTGACAAAATCGACAACACCCCGCTGCGCAAAGCGATCCAAAAACTTCTCCAACTCAAACTGCATGCATATTTCACAGCCCATGGCTGCGAAATATTTCGCATTCAAAATTGTTGCAAGTTGATAAATGAAATATTTTGAAATTTTTAGTGCGGGACACACCCCGCACGACAAAATCGAGCAGTTTTGTAGCTAGGATTTTTGATCGCTTTCCGCAAAAAGCGATCGAAACAGCGAGCAGAAATGTCAGGGAAAACGCTTGGATTCCGATCGAAGAAATATTTCAATCCAAAAATTTCAGTGCAGAAAATTTCGAAATATTTCATTTATAAATTTGCAACAATTTTGAATGCGAAATATTTCACAGCCATGAGCTGGTATCGCGAAAGAATTGGTTTAAAATTAACAGTCGTTAAAAATTAACCAGAGTCGTTAAAATTTGCTAGAATTTGGCATCGCAAACGCATTGAGTTCATTTGTTAATTTTAACGACTGGTTAAACTGGTTAATTTTAACGACTGGTTCTATGCCGTCGTTAAACAAACGACTGTCAAGTGCGTATGCGATACAAATTAACAGTCGTTTAATTATACTGCTCGAATTTTTAACCCGTGTTTGCCTATATGCGATATCGAGCAGTCATTAACTGTTTTGACGGTCGTTTATTTAAACAGGAATGAACAACAAATGAACTCGGTTAAACCAAAATGAACTTTAAACGACTGTTAAAATGTGTTCATTTATTCGCGATGCCGGCTATGGGCTGTGAAATATGTTTGCAGTTTAAGTTTGAGAAGTTTTCGATCGCTTTGCGCAGCGGGCGCGACGACACACATCGCCACATCGACCGCCGTCGATGGAAGTGAGTGATATGTTCTAAAAATAGATCTGTGGGGCGAGTGAGAAGGGCGAGGGGCGTAGAACAAGAACGTAAGCGTGAGTGAGTCGTCGCGTGCGTGTGTGTGGTGTACACGCGAGAACTCATTTTTTTGCTCTTTCCTGGAACTTACATGTTTCTACATTCTTCTGATTTTAAGCAACAAAAGTAGAACGGGAAGTAGAAGGCTACTTCATTTCTACTTTCCTTACTACTTTCGAGCGTGTTGACTCGCTTGGGCATTCGCGAGCGTTAAAATATTCTCTCCTGATTTCATGTTCTCGCGAATTGCCTGCTGCTGTAAGAATGTATGAGTGAATGTGCAGCGTTTTTCTCTGTGCTTCCTCTTCTCCCCCCTCGTTCGTACTCCCTTCTTCCATCGATTCGATGCGCGATTCCAGATTCAACCGCGCAGTAACATTTGTAAGGTTCCGTGACAATGAGATACTGTACGAAATTATACACATTCTTATCATTTAGCATCCGTGGTCCACACGGAACGCCGATAACCCAAACACCACCGGTCAATTCTCGATATTGGCGGTGACTGGTGAATGAATGTGTCTCCCCTCTCCTCATCATTTAATTCACTTGCTACATCTCCTCTCCTTTCCCCTTCACCTAGAACTCATACATATGAAATTCTAGAGAGTGGGAGAAGAGGGAGGAGCATCAGCTTTTTCGCTCTCTCTCAAAAAATAAGTCCAAAATTGTCTGCTATTGGGTACCAGTATGGGTACTGAGATAGGGCCCCATCTCAGGTCCATCATTTTACCCATTCATCGCGTTTTGGTCGTTTGGGTGAGTGAAGTCGTCCTGCAGTTGTACACCCGTCCGGCAAAATGAGTGTATTTTTTGAGTGATTTGAGTGACGCTATCGAAATACAGTGTCTCTTCGACCAATGAGTTACCCACTCACGCGAGCCCTCCCCCACCCCACCCGTAACGCACGGTGCGCTCTGCAGCACGGTGTGTTTGTGTTCTTTCGAGCCATGCTACCAACACATCAAAAGCTTGTTGTTTTTCGCTTTCTTTCATGCACTTATTCAAAAACTAAACACAAACACGGTCATTTTTTATTACATTAAACACTTTATTGAAACATAAAGTACATACTAAAGTACACATTTAGAATCCTTCATACTCACGAATGGCGTCATACTGCAAAGTACCGGGTCGGCCCAGCCTGCGGGAAACTTGTCGACAATCTGCGTTGCCTCTGTTCAGTAAATCTTACCTGTCGATGCACGCACTGCATGTGCGTCTGTACACACTGTTCACTTCACACTTCACCAAAACACACCGGCGAACGAGACTTTGAACGAAATAGGCATCAACGCACAAACACTGCGCGCGGGACTTAGAACGAAACGCGCACAACCATCTCCGACAAAGCGTCGCGCTGTACTGGTGGTTTTGTACGCGTAGGAGGGGGGACATACGGAGCGATGGTTCGATGCTGTAGTGTAAGCGAGACAACACGATGTGACGAGCAGATCCAAGTTGGTGAGCTCGCTGAAAGAAGACACACACACATTCACAGACGGCTCGTCAAAGCACGGTATTTGTATTGGTGTTAGTGAAGCGCGCGTGTAAAACAGAATGCGAACTCTCATCGCAGCGCGTTTCTCCGTGCTTCCTCATACCCCTCGGCCTGAATCACTCACAATTTGGGGTCTCATTGTTTGCGTGGCACTCTCGAGATCTCATTTTTTTTTGCTCTTTCCTGGAACCCACATGTTCTACATTTTTCTGATTTTCAGCAACCAAAGTAGAACCCGAAGTAGAAGGCTAGTTCTTTTTTTCCATACTACTTTGGAGCGTTTTGAATCGCTTGGGAAAGTGACTTTTTGATCTTTTAAATTTGCTAGACCTTCTTCATCTTTCATGTGTTTAAGGTCAGAAAAAAATTACGCATTGGACGGTATTAAGAGTAGTGTGGGGTGTGATGGTGATAAGTGTTCCATTAATGAGCTTGGTTAGTGTTTGTAACTTTTTGTAGTGGGACAATGATCGGGTTTTCAAAAGGTACTTGGTATTATTGTTAATCAGGTTACCTTATACCGGTCGTCCAACATGCGGTTGTAGACTTTTGATAATGATGAACGGACCTGGTAGCGGCTTTCCTTCTTCGGTAGTCAGAACCAGATACATTAGCTCTCCTTCCTCGCCGTTAAACCATTCCGGTTATGTCCTAGCCCGGGAACTCGTGCCGGGAGGGGGATGAGCCCTCGCGGCAGAAGGAGCGTCCAACATATCGTCGGCCTTCTCAGCATTTACACTTGAAAAACGTCACTGTCACAATTTTTCCTCAATGTCCACTACACCACAATACCACTTCGCTTCTGAACACAAATGTCTTATGCGAGTCCACCAGACTAATGTCTTTAAACACTCATTTCTTAGAAACTTTCACTACAGTAGGTGACCGCTAACTGGATGTGTTTTAACTGGAGTGCTTTTTAACTGGAGGTTCGCTAACTGGAGTGATTCTCAGTTAACGAACACTTAAACGTCAAAACATGAAACATCCGGAATCTCCTGAAGAGAAATTTGTCGCAAATGTGCATTTTTCAAACAAATTTAGGGTCTCTTGCCTACGTTTGCTATTAATTTATGTTATTACACGAATTACCATACTTTATATCAACATAAATGTAAAAAAAGTTTGGTATGTTTATTCCAGTCAACGCCAATCAAAACAATCAATCCATAGAAACGTCACTCCAGTTAGCGAACATTGTTCGTTAACTGGAGCTTGTTTACCTCTCAGTTAGCGGTCACCTACTGTATCTGCACTCATAAAGCAGGCTACAACCTTGGGCCACAGCACTTTACGTAGCGCTTTGAGAAAATCGAACAACGTAAAGTGCGTTATGATTGTTGTTAAAAATGTTAAATTTTTACTTTAACGTCTTTCTGTGAAAACAACGCACGACATAAAAGGATGTCTAAGTTTGTTTTTTTCCCACACGCACTAGCATAACGCACAGCACATAACTCCTGAACAACCAACCACGAACAACACATTCCAGCACTGCACTGCATGGACACAGGAAATTCTGCACTGCACTGATCACAGGGGTATATATTTTGGTTCGGTCGAGGAGCGCCAGGTAGAACACGTCCGCACTCTTCGTCTGCTACGAGAAGATGAAGTAGACATACAAATCTCAGCGTAGCTTGGGATTGTCTCCTTCCCCGACGATAAGCGTAATACAGTTTTAAACATTGAATTATAAGCAGCAACAGAAGTGACAGGGAACAACTAACGGGGTTTGAGTTTTACCTCGTCTGGCGAAAACCGCAAAAAACATGCGAACACTTTCAGCTACTCAAGCGGAGGCGGTATTTCATTTCATCCAGGTCCAGGCTCAGGCTCCCTCTAGAGAGGATCCAATGGAGTAACAATGAAAAGAAAAGAGCTGAACTCTCCACCAGGCTAAGTAGGCAGTCACAATGGTTTTCAAACATCCGAGTGCTTATCAGACGCGTAATCGATAATGATACAGACGAAATTATACGGAAAACTGACTAGCTACAGTATAAGTAAAGCGAAGCTCACAAGTTTATGTTGACTGAAGCGACAATTACTAAAATGGGACAGCACTGGATAGGAAATCCCTACCAGTAGGTGTGCAGAGGATCGGTTACACGAATTAATTGTTGTATCAAGAAAGATGATGAAGATGGTCAGTTTGATCTTTATACAAATGCAATAATAATGCTGAGTTTTAATTTATTGATCCTATCAAATCTTAACATCGTTTATTTATAAAGTACTCTTTTTTATAAATATGTTATATTTTATTTCATAGATATGACCCAATTCGGTCTAAGCTCCACTAACTCTCACTGGAGCTACAGCTCAACTGGTCCATACTCACCGTATCTCACTTCGTGCACAACTCCAACTGCTTCCCAGTTTAACAATCCGTCGCTTGGGTTTACGTGTAGCTCGGGTGAACAGGCTGGTGGACAGGATTTTTCCGCTTCAGCGCGTGACTGCGTTACAAGTAAGTACCTTATATTAATAAGTGTTGTATGTGCGCTACTCGTATTTCTGTTAAAATATCTGAGCTCTTCTACAGCAATGTTCAGCTAATTTGGCTACGTGATCCAACATGAGCCTATAGATGCTATTTACAACATTTTTTTTTATTCTGTGAAAGCAACCTATTCTTTTGTTTGTTGATTGAACATTTGTTTGTTGAACATTTCTGAACCATAGCGGCATTACTTTATACGCACATGTAAAGAGTTTGAAAATGATGTTTGTCTCAATTGCTTTTCAATTTCAAATTTACATTCAACATTCATAATCTATGCTTAGATTTGAAAAGGTTCATCAAAGAAACAAGAAGCGCATGTTTGCTAGTATGCAAAAGATGTAAAAATATATGCATATATAACACCTACAAAATGTATTAAATTTTACCTCGGTTTATTCAGAAAAAATGGCCCCGGTAAAAATAGTAATATGAAAAAAAATAGTGGGAACAATACACACATATGTAGAAAACTATGAACGATGAAAAATTCCAAAAATTTTCAGACAAGTGTAAAAACCAAATGAAATAGTGTATGTCATCTCCAAAAATGTTATAAATACAGCATTGTCTTTACGGGTTTTAAAGCTGTTTTTTTTCTTAGGATTTTAAGTGATTTCTATACTTAAATTTTGTCTCTGGATTCAATGAGTTTTTATAAAACTATTTTACGAGGTTTCCCTTGATTTATTGGTTCATTCCCATTTCATTGTCTCTTAAGACAATTTGTTGGGTGCTTCCCACAATTTTTTGGCTCACTTGCATTGATATCCAATCGGACGATACCAAAAAATTATAGGAACCGATCAATAAAATGTGAAAAACTCTGTGAATTCGTTCTACATTTGTTGGCCACCAACAATTTTAAATTAAACAATTGAAACAAATTTTAGTAGCAGAATATGAATCATAGAAAGTAAGTAAGTAAGTAAGTAAGTAATTTATTGATTTGTTTTGTAACAGTATTCCACGAATTATACATTGGTTCCGATCGATTGACCTCTACTCAATAACCTGATTGTTATAACGCTTTGCGTATTTGGATTGTACATCTTTACCTGAATTGAAGTACATCGGGAAAAATTAAAAAAAACCCTCTCATTGTTTTACCTTAAGATAATCCTACGTACTAGTCCTTACTCCTTTTTTTTACATCTACATTATAATCTAGCTATTTACAATTGTGCCTTCACTGGCATTACAATACTTATGTGTTACGAACAAAATTTTTTTACTAGTTCAAAACCAGTAATTCTATGTATATCAAATGTACTATGCCATGGGGGAAGGTTTAGGACTCTCTTCAAGAACTTATTCTGAAATTCTTGTAACTTATTTATACTTTTGCAACTTTTGCACAATTTGCCCATACTTTAGATGAGTAAAGAATTGTTGGCCTAATTACGGTTTGTTAAAGTAGCAGTTTGTTTTTTAAGTTCAATTTAGAATTCTTGTTTATGAAGCTATACAAAATTTTTATAAGTCTTGATCCACTTATAACTTTTTCCTCTATATGTTTCCTGAAGGTGAGCCTTTTATCCAAAAACAATCCCAAATACTTTACATTATCTTTCCAAGCATTATCCCAGTCACTTATTTTTAGATTACGATCTGGTAATTTATATGCGCTAGTGCAACGTGTAAAAAATATGGCCTCAGATTTTTCCTCGTTGATTTTTAATTTCCAAGTTTTACAAAATGTCACATATTTTTTAATCCCATTGTTGAGGTTTTTAATAATAGATTTTGGATTGGAATCTGAACTACTCATAGCAAAGTCATCTGCAAAACAATATTTTTTTACAGATTTTGTTTTAGGTAAGTCGCTTGTAAATATGTTGAAAAGAACGGGTGATAGCACGCTGCCTTGGGGTAAACCGGCAGGTGGGTGAATGTCATTTGATTTCGAAGAGGTTATTTTCACGAAACAGCTTCTATTGCATAAAAATGACTGAATCAGTTCAATGATGTTCGGAGGACAATTGAAAAAAATTAGTTTGTACAAAAGCCCTTGGTGCCATACCGTATCAAACGCTTTTTCTAGATCTAGCATCACAAAACCAGTGGATTTTTTAATATTTCGCTGTGTTTTGATGTTTGTGGTTAATCTATCAATTTGTGTAGTAGTTGAATGCCCTGGTTGAAAACCGTATTGGTAAGAAGGTATGATGGTGTGTTGATTGAGATGCTTAATAATTTTTTTGTGTAAATTTTTTTCAAAAATTTTACCCAAACAACTGAGCAAACTTATTGGTCTATAGCTTTTAGGGTCTTTATGGTCTTTTTTGGGTTTTGGAATTGGGATGACTTTGCCAATTTTCCATTAAAGAGGAAAATAGTGGATTTTGGTACAAGCGTTTAAAATAAACGCTAAATATACGATGGCTTTTTTAGGCAACTGTTTTAGGGAATGGTTATTGATTTGATCTGGCCCTTGAGATTTTTTTGATCTCAACTTATAAATGATGTTTGTAATGTGTTTTGGTTTAATAAAGTTAATGGGATCGAAGTTGTTGCTGGGTTGTGCTTGATGGTAGGAAAATAATCTACTATTTGTCTCTTGGATGTGATGTTCAATTGGGCTCTGATTTGGAAACGTTGTTCTGTAAGCTTTTTCAAAATGGTCGCTCAGAATTTTATATTTTTCATTATTTGTAATATAACACTTTCCATTAGCTTTTAAGGGAGGAATAAATGCAGAATTACCTTTTATAATTCTAACAAATTTCCATAGTCTTGATTTGCTTGGGTCGTTATTAATTTTTTCAAGGTTGCCTGTCCAACTCTGATTTCGTAAGTTTTTTATATCTAATACTATTTCTTTTTTTAATGTGTTATAAGTTTTTTTTTAAGTATAGTGTTATTTCTATCTTTCTGCCATTGCTTCCTTGTTGTATTTCGATGTTTAATTTTTTGGAGTATATTAAGGGATAGAATTATTTTAAATTTATCTGGTATTATGAATGGGACAGACTTACGGTGGGCGTAGTTAATTAATTTTGCGACATATTTTATCATTTGATCTATTTGGTTTGATGTGTTAATATTTTGGAGATTTAGATTATTTGTATTGAGGCGATTATTTAAAATTTCTTTGAATAAAGTCCAGTTTGCTTCTGAGTAGTTCGATATTCCAGAAATATGTTTGTTTTGTATCAGGCCAATAGTATATTCAAAATAAACAGGTAAGTGATTTGAGGTAAATTTTTGTATGGTAAGAATATTGCAAATTTTTTCGGGTTTGTTAGTAAATAGTAGATCTATGGTTGAGGGGAGACGGATTGGGTCATTTGGATAATGGGTGTGCTCTTCAGGATGAACAATAGAAAATTTTCCTCTTTGGTTTTCCTCGGAAAGGGTTTTTCCATCTGATTTGCTTTGCTACAGTTCCAGAAACGGTGACGTGCGTTAAAATCACCACAGATAATAAAGTGATTTGATATTTTGCTTAGTTTTGTGTTGTCCTTCCTGAAACTACTGTGATCATTGTTTGAACCTGGATTATAGATGGAAATAATGGTCACTTTACTGTTTTGGGTCTTGATGCTAATTCCTATTGCTTCAAGTACTTTTAATTTGTAGTCACTATTTACTTCGTGGTTGATAGCTTTAGATATTACTAAAGCTACTCCTCCTTTTTCTCCCTGAGTTCTGTCTAGTCTGTAACTATGATAATTGGGATGCGAAAAACGAGTACCATTCTTAAGAAATGTCTCACGTAGGGCTACGATGTGTATATCTTTTTTCAAAAGATAGTTAAAAAATTCGTCTTTTTTGTTTGAAATACCGTTGGCATTCCAGTGAATGATTTTAAGTACATTATTTGAGGTTAGGAAAACAATATTTTGCTGATATTTGAACAATAACTGCGATTAGGTCTTGTTTTGAGCTACATTTGCTCAGATTTGAAAATACATCTTTAACGATTTGCCCTATCTCGTTGAGGTCAAAGTCAAGATTATTGTTTGAACGTGTTTGTTTTTGGTGGAACAGTTCAGAGAAATTCACGTGGTTTGAAGGAGTGGAAAGTGTGGTTGTGTTGGGGAGACGAGGGAACGATGTCTCGTTGTACGTAAATTCTCTGGAGCGAGAAGGTGTTGGTGTTACCTTTTTAAGCCGTAGCCTAGCTGGGCAGCCGGAGAAATTTGCTGTATGATGTTCACTGCAATTTGCGCACTTCAATTTGGCTGGAGCTATTTTACCGTCTGGACAGGTTGTGGTTTGGCTTAGTGGACACGTTTTGCATGTGTGTTTATCGGCACACTTTACACACACTGGAGGAAGATAACAATTTGCGCTACCATGTCCGTAGCGCTGGCAGTTTGTACGCTGCATTGGACCGTATTTGTTAGAGTAGTACTCAAAGTATACTCGGTGATGATCTACTGCTCTAACCTGTTTCAGCTCGCTCAGTGTTATTGACCCTCTAGGGAAGTGTAGGAGATACATACACTGGTCGTCGTAGCATTTTTTCTTGAGTTCGAGTTTTTTGATTACACATAGTGCGATATTGACTTCAGCAAGAACAGTTTTAATATATTCTGTATCTTGTTCGGGTAACCCAAAGATTACCACTTTCGTTGTTTTTTCTTCCGGTAGTTGATGCGTGTAGAAAGAATTATTGTGGCGCTTTAACACGTCCACTACAAGCTTAAAGTCGTTAGATGTGGTAGTGTTAACCACTATACCTTTATATGTGCAGTTAGTTGTGTAGTTCACTACACCAACGGAGGTGATTTTTTTGTGCACATCTCCTACTTGTGTGCCGGTGACTGTGATCGGTGGTATTTTTGATTTCTGTTGTTTTGCCGTTGCCGATGCGGCAATTATCGATGGAGCTTCTTCATCTTCGCTAAGAATGTCGTAATCGTTACTTGTGGTAACGTTTGGTATCGTGATGTATGAGCACGAAGGCACGGTGTCCCTTGGTACTGATCCTTTCTTGCTGCAGCCCATGGCTATGGGCCGAGCTAGCCTTTTTAACGCCTTAGCTATTTTGTTGTTGTAGTTGTCTGTTTTACTAGTATGTGTTCTATATCAGTGATCGCAGATAACGATTAGATGCGTCCGATCGGGTCGGAGACTGACGATGAACTCGAATATGAATCATAACTTACAGGCCTTTTCTATTTATGCATCAAGATGTCGCAAATTTGATTTGAATATACTGCCAATCGCTCTC
The DNA here is from genome assembly GCF_943734685.1 of Anopheles coluzzii. Taxonomy (NCBI): domain Eukaryota; kingdom Metazoa; phylum Arthropoda; class Insecta; order Diptera; family Culicidae; genus Anopheles; species Anopheles coluzzii. The sequence continues at coordinate 24,843,782 of NC_064669.1, forward strand.
AGGCCCGTGGCAGAGCTCATCCGATGCGATTTTATCGGACGAGATTTTTATGGGATTTGACAGTTAACGTCGCACGTGCGATTTCGTCATACGATTTTTTTTTTAATTATTTATTATTATTATTATTTATTTATTATTTATTTATTTACGTTATCGGGCAATAAGCATAAATAACAGATACAAATTTTTAATTAGTAAACAACTTAAAAATAAATAACACTAGCCCTTTACAACTGACGAAGGTGAGAAACAGGGATATGAAAATCTGCAGATGATTCAAGTCTATTGTAGCTGACACACATTTTAATTAAAGGGTCGTTAGCGCCAAATGAAGAAGATCGAAATGGGATCCTGATTAAAGACCTGCTTCTAAGATCCCTAGTAGGTGCAGAAAAGCTGATCAGTTTTAAAATTTCAGGTGCATCAATAAGCCCATTTAATAATTTATGCATGAAAATACATTGATCATTCTTTCTCCTGTGTTCTAAAGTTTCGAGACCAAATAACTGACACCTGACATGGTTAAACCATTCAAATCATTCAAATTTTCGCAATAGGAGCCGAAATAGCGTTTGACAGAAGCGTCCGATAAAATCAAATCGGATCAGCGTTGCCACTGCCCTCAGCAGTCGTCCGTGTTTTTTGTTCCCTCCATAGCGCTATCTCTTTCTCGCGTGTGGTCAATGCTCGCGAGTTGTTAAGGTGCTTAAAAACCGTTAACAAACATTGCAGCGATGAAGTTAAGGCGGATGAAGATAGGCGGAAAGACATGTTGAGGCCCTTGTAAATGGTAGCTGATGACCTGGAGGAGGGTGTACTGGCACACAGCTGTTGGGAGATTGAACAGTATACTTAAGTTGCCGACGGGAGGGGGGGGGCAGCCATGGGACCTTTACGATCATCGGTCACAGGCTCTAAATTTTTTGCCGGCTTGGGGTGGTGGTGCAAATGATTTGAAATCCAGAATTCTCTTTTGTTTGGATTCAATTCAAAATGTTGTTTCCACTTGTGTCCGCTATATGAATTGGAAAGAAATATGCTACATATCACATGCACGTTTGCTTCGATCGTGTGTCTTTTTGATACCGCCATCAGTAGAGCCGGTCGCAAAAATGGTGGTGCCAATCCAATGGTTGGGTTGTCTCGCAGATAGTGAGATCAAAAATGCATGGACTTTGTTGCCGTATTGGATGAAAATGTACCAATCTGATATATCTACTTATATCTAAATATAAGTATTATAAATTATAAAATATTATATTTATTAAAATATTATAAAATATTATATTTATAAATCCATAAAGCCGAATAATTGCGCTTTTAACTCAGCAAAATCGGACTGTGATCAAAATGCTGAAGTTGAGCAAAACGGAACGTTCAAAAAACTGCTTGCATCAGTTAGGAAAGTGCTTTTAGATCAAAGCTTCGAACTCGAAAAGGCCTTAAACAACACAATCAGTGTTGGGTAAAAGAGCACAATTAGGTGTGCTGTGCGCACACGCACGCACATCTCAGTGTACGGTGCACATTTCGCACTGTGCGCGCTCTACGCACTGTGCGCGCACTCCGCACTGTGCGCGCACTCCGCACTTTTCGCACACTTCGCACAGTGCGCGCACTTTTCGCACACTCCGCACAGTGCGCGCACTTTTCGCACAGTGGGAGCACAGTCCGGAATTTCGCACACTTCGCACATTGCGAGCACACTCCGCACTTCGCACAGTGGAAGCTTCACTTGCTTCACTTTATAGGCTACCATATTATAGGAAGTCAGGTGGTGTAATACTGAGCATATTTTGACAAACCGCCTTTTGTCGTACAGGTTCTCAAACCAGGTTGTAAAATACGGGGTAAATAAACTCAAGCTTCAACTGTAAGCTTCATTTCCAATTCGTAAAATCTCAATACAACATTGTCAAATGTATGTCTAACGTACACAAAGCAACCAATGACATATCATTAGAGAGAGAGAGAGAGAGAGAGAGAGAGAGAGAAAGATAGAGAGAGAGAAAGAGAGAGAGAGATAGAGAGAGAGAGAGAGAAAGATAGAGAGAGAGGAAGAGAGAGAGAGAGAGAGAGAGAGAGAGTCCTGTCCCATGTCACCCTTACAAAATTTGACTAGGGCTCCGAGTGCAAATTGTAGTTTTTGCATTATAACATGCCCTGCTATCGCAAGCCTGCGACGCGAATAGCATTTTTCCCGTGAATCCAGCTGTCTGTTTTATTGGACAATCGCAAAGCGGTGGCCCCGAGTACAAGCACAGACACGTTTCATCTCAGCCAAATTCAAGAGCACACACATCCACATCGATGAGATCGATTCTTGCAAGAAACCTCAACCCACTGAAGCGCCGTTTACCTACGACCTTCACAGTTCATAGTTGTTTTAAAGAGACGCGTGCTTGGTGTCAGCCGATTTTTCCTGATAATTTCTCCGGCTACGGACCGCTGTGTTGATATTGTGTTTCGGGGCCTTTCAATTTTTGTCTGGGTGTGTTGTATGCATGTGGTTGTGTAACGGGTTTTCGATGGTGGTCAAGCGCAGCGTTCTGTGCATTCCATTCTCGCAGCAAATATCTCCGCGCGGTTTCGGTGTACTCGTGCACCGGCCATCCACACTTGCAAAGAATTATGTTGTTTCTCGCTCTACGCAATGCCTTGGGCCAACAAAAATTGATTACAGCAAAATAGTATTGATTTCAGCGGTGCGCGCGTGTTTCAGCGTTCTGCGCTTTTGTCATGCGTAAAAGGGTGGAAAAGAAGAGCGAGGAATGAAGTGCAGCCTCTCTCTCTCTCTCTCTCTCTCTCTCTCTCTCTCTCTCTCTCTCTCTCTCTCTCTCTCTCTCTATCTCTCTCTCTCTCTCTCTCTCTCTCTCTCTCTCTCTCTCTCTCTCTCTCTCTCTCTCTCTCTAATGATATGTCATTGGTTGCTTTGTGTACGTTCGGCATACATTTGACAATATTGTATTGAGATTTTACGAATTGGAAATAAAGCTTACAGTTGAAGCTTGAGTTAGTTAGAGAAACCCCGTATTTCAGAACCTGTACGACAAAAGGCGGTTTGTCAAAATATGCTCAGTATTACACCACCTGACTTCCTATAATATGGTAGCCTATAAAGTGAAGCAAGTGAAGCTTCCACTGTGCGGAGTGTGCTTGTAATGTGCGAGGTGTGCGAAAATTCCGGACTGTGCTCGCACTGTGCGGAAAAGTGTGCGCTCTGTGCGGAGTGTGCAAAAAGTGCGAAGTGCGCACGCACTGTGCGAAAAGTGCGCGCACAGTGCGGAGTGCGCGCACTGTGTGAAGTGTGCTCGCACTGTGCCCCCCCCCCCCCTTCTGGATGGGACCTTTACCATCTATTTCAATCGATTCATTTATTCATTTTTCCCATCGCTCCCATCCCATTTTGTCGAGGGCCCCGAACTGCAGAAAACCGGGGCCCCATACAACTCAAAGCAGCACATTAAATTTTCTAAGAAATCTGCCGATACTTCTGCCGATAACGCTGCGACACGCGCGCACAGCTCAAATCAATACCTCATCATCGTTGGCGCAAAGTATTGGACAGAGCGAGAAACCGTCATTTTTTGCCGGTGTGGATGGGGTGTACACGAGACACCCAAACCCAAAACCACGCAGAGCAACTTGCTGCTAAAATGGAATGCACAGAACGCTGCGCTTAACTACCACCGAAAACCCGTTACACAACACAAGCATACAACACACCCAAAAAAAATTTAAAGGCCTCGAAACACGATATCAATTAGGCATTGGCAAAACGATTCTTTTCACCGAACGCGAACGAACTAGTTCGCTCACCAAAAAGAACCGAACGCGAACGACGATTCTTTCGTTCTTTGTTTCATGGGGTTTTTATTCACAAACAACGCTCGTTATCTTTTTCATTTACCCACCATAGACACATACTGTAGCCAAAGAAGTACTTATTCTGCGGTTGAAACCAATAATTTAAAAACATTGAACACTCGACTGTCTGTTCAACACAATCCATCGCAAAACCGACCAAAAACTATCATGTAAAAAACTAATACGAGCAAAAATGTCTCCTGCATATATTGTACCGCATGCCTTATACACACTCAAGGATTCTATTTAAAAAAACTACTTAAATATGGATCAACATGATGAGCGCAATCAATTCAGTTCAGTTCATTCGCGAACAATGACTAATCCGTTTGAACGGGCTCGATCTATTGAATTGTATAGGTATAATTTCCATACCAACAGAACACAGATCGAACACAAATGAGCCAGTTCGAACGCGTTCGATGAATTCAGTTGTGTAGGTACGATTTATATACCACCAGAACACAGATCGAACACCAGTTCGAACGCGTTCGATGAATTCAGTTGTGTAGGTACGATTTACATACCAACAGAACACAGATCGAACACTAACGGCTCAGATCGAACGCGTTCGATGAATTCAGTTGTGTAGGTACGATTTACACACCAACAGAACACAGATCGAACACCAGTTCCAACGCTTTCGATGAATTTCAGTCGTATAGACTCGATTTCCACACCAACAGCACACGTATCGAACACTGCTGGACAAATTCGACGGCGTTCGAGGAATTGAGTTGTATGGGTACGATTTCAACACCAACAGGGTACATTTTGATGTCTGACGACCCGTTCGCACGGTGCGAGAAAGAGCGAGAAAGCAATATGATTTTGCAAGTTTCATTACCACATTTATGTGTGCCGTCGAACACTGAATGGAACGTTCGAACGCATTCGGTGTAGTCAGTTTCTTCCAAAAGTCCTGGTCGTTCTTATAGTTAAGAACCTCGTTCGTTCGTGCACTTTACCGAACTGTTCGAACGGTGCGATTCTCGTTCATTTTACACATGCCTAATATCAATACACCGGCTCGTAGCCGGGAAAATTAGCAGGAAAAATTGACTAACATCAAGCAAGCAACGGTGCTCCAGTGGGTAGAGGTTTCATTCGAGAAACGATTCCATCGATATCGATGTGTGCGCTTTTCAATTGGCTTGAATGAAACGTGCCTGTGTTTGTCTGGGGGCCCCTATACTTGATTTGCAGATGTATGCCGAAAACAGACAGCTGTTTTCACACGAAAAATGGTATTCACATCTCTAGCCTGATCGTGGAGAATGCTTGCTTTTAACGCAAAACCTTAAATTTTCACGCGGGGCCCTACTCAACTTTTGTGGTCAACTGACAAATAGGGGAAATTGGTAAGGGGTAGTATTCATATGTCCAAAAAGGAACTGGGCCATGTTAATATTAAAATGACGTTTTATCTCTATTTAATATAAAAAAATATAAAAAAAACCGTTACAGCTATATTGAAGTCAAAACCCAAAGGTGGTTTACGGGGCCCAAACGATTATGTGGACTCTTCGATGAAGGGGCCCCGTCGGTAAGGGCCCCCGTCGGTAAGGAGGCCCCGTCAATAAGGGGCCCCGTCCATTTGATGTCTTGGTGTGGATGGTCGGTGCACGAGCTCACCGAAAAAACGCGGAGACACTTGCTGCTAAAATCCAATCCACAGAACACAGAACATCACTCTACGTATAACCACCAAAGAAAAGCCGTTATAACAGACACAAGCACACATCATACACAGACAAAAATTTAAAGGCCCCTACACAAAATTTCAATACACCGGCTCGTAGCCGGAGAAATTAGCAGGTAAAAATGACACCAAGCACGCGTCGCTTTAAAAAGCTTAGGAAGGTCGTTTGGTCAACGGTGATTCAGTGGGTTGAGGTTTCATTCGAGAAACGATTAAATCAATGTCATTGTGTGCACTCTTGGCTGGGACGAACCGTCCTGTTCTTATATACGGGGTTCCCGCTACCGCTTTGCGATTATGTGCCGAAAGCAGACAGCTGTTTCACACGAAAAATGGTATTCACATTCCTGGCCTGGGATAGTGGATTGTGTGTGTCTTTTCATGCAAAAACTAAAATTTTCATTCTTGGCCCTAATTGAACACATCAAGTTTGAGGACCGCAGAGAAGGGAAAATGGGAAAGGTTTCAGTTAGAAGGAAGGGGGGAAGGGTATAAAAATACTCAAGGAACCTATGGACCATGTTCATTTATATATGGGTTTTATCGACTATTTCAATTTTAGCGAATACAACAAGACCAAAAACCGTTACAGCTGCATCTACATACAGCCATACACAGCCATAATACGAAGAACAATCTCCATTGCCTCGGCCATTTGGGGCCCTGTTGATGATCCCGTCGATTGAGGGGCCCCTTTCATTCGGTGTTGTCAACCCAATACACCCCCATTTTCCCTCCGGGGGTTAGGTTTACAATCAGATTTACTATTACTACCAGACCTATCAGAAGCATATTTATTTTATTTATCAGAAGCATTTTACTATCAGAAGCAGAAAACATTTGCCTTTTTAACATGTGCACAAACTGTCAAAGTTGTCAAACTGAGTGGATGTGCCTTCCTCGTGCTCCTGATTTTATACGCTGTTTTGCCGTGTTATTTGCAAATCTCAACATTTGCAACAGTGGTGCTGCTGAGTTGTTCGTACTGGCTAGTGCGTGCCTTCGATTAATATAAAGCTGCTTCTGTTTATTCAACATTTTTGCCGAGAAAGTGTTTTGCTTCGTTTCTGCTCCTGTCAGTCATCAGATTGTGCTGAGTCATCGTTATGCAGTGCTCAACCTGCAATGCACCCACCGATAGTGCTAATTCGGTGTCCTGTGCCGGTGTTTGTGGTTCCAAGCATCACACCCATTGCACGGGGTTGTCCCGTGATTCTACTCGTGAGCTTGGGCGTAATAATCAATTGTTGTGGTTGTGCAAAACATGTCACGAGTTTCGCATTGGCACAAATTCACTTCTCACAAGTGAGATAGCAGCCCTACTCGAATTGGTGAAAGCAGATATTCTCACCACAATTGACTCATCTCTCTCTTCTCTTAGATCGGCTATTAAGAGCGATTTGCTTCCTGAGATCCTCGCTCTCGTTGATAAGCGAGCGCTAACACCCATATTAGCTAAGCCGTCTGTTAGCAACGCATCGCGATCGCACACATCCACTAATGTATCGTCGCTCAATGCCACAAATACATCCAGAACGACTAACACAGTTTCCGCTCGCCGTACATTTACTAACTCAACGGAGCTCACTGATGATATCCAAGCTGCGAACGATACCAACACTGTGGATGATTCTGACAACTGTAACCACTACAATCATCGTACTAAGCCGACTAGTGATGTTAGTGCTGGAAACTATCGAACAAATACACAAGCATCTTCTGATCCTGTTTTGAACCAAAACACCACCAACACGGGCATAGCCGAGAAAGTATGGTTATACTTCACGAACATCAAATCGCATGTCTCGGCTGATGATATGCGTGTGTGGCTTAAAGCTGTGCTACCAACGGACGATATTAATGTTTACCGTCTCACGAAAAAGGGTGTGAACCTGGACTCGATGTCCTTCATATCGTTCAAAGTGAGTGTTCCTAAATATCTTAAGGAGCTTGCGCTGCAGTCTACTATTTGGCCAGTTTCACTTACTGTTCGGGAGTTTGTTGCTCGTGGCCTACCAAAGCAACGTGTACATGAAAGGGCTCGATTTGACCCTTCTGAGCTTATTTCGCATCGTACAAATAGTGAAAATTGCTCTTCTGCTGTGCCAAAAACTACCGCTCATCCGGATCATTTTTTGGAACATCGATCGCCACCCCCACAGCGCGTGATTCTATCACCATCCCAGAAGACCGAGATCCTAGAGGCTATTCAACTGGAGTTTCCTCCCACACCGCCTCAGTTATCACCGGGGGTGGGGCTTCAATCACAATCCAATCTCAGCAACACGAACCGCTCACCACAGATCAGCCCGTTTGCCAAACGGATAGATCACAATTAATAGACCCATTTGTGATATATTACCAAAATGTTCGAGGCCTTCGCACCAAATACAATGAATTGCGCCTTTCTGCGAATGAATCAGGGTTTGAAATGCTTGCCCTTACTGAAACCTGGTTAAATGAATCGATTCCATCCAACATGGTCCTTGATAGTGATGCCTACAACATATACCGCTGTGATCGAAGCAGGTTAAACAACGAACGTTCGCGTGGGGGTGGTGTGCTACTTGCATGTTCCGTTCGATATCCTTCTGTGGCACTTAACATTAATCAACCCACGCTTGAAGCTTTATGTATACGTGTTTCTTTTTCTAAGTTTCGTCTTTATGTGGGGATTGTTTATGTGCCACCGTATTTGAGCAGCGATCGCAACTATTTGGAATCCCTTTCTGCTTTCATCAGTGATGCATACATGCAAATGAAACCGAATGATCATCTTATCCTTCTGGGTGACTTCAATCAACCTGCGTTAGAGTGGTCGCTTTCTACCGCAGTAAGGCCAGATTCATCTTCAGCTATAAGACATTATGTGCCACATATTTCTTCGAATACATCCAGTTCCTGCTTTTTGGATATGTTAAACCTGCATGAACTCTATCAGCTGAACGGGGTGCATAACCATTTAAATCATTATTTGGACCTGGTGCTCTCCAACTCTGCTGCAGCTGCTTGTTGTTCTGTGTATCCTGCTTCGTCACTGCTCCTGCCCCAGGATGCCCATCATCCTGCTCTAGAAATTGCGTTACCGTCTTCTTTATTTAGGGCTAGTAGGGTTATGAATGTATTACCTTCTGCTCCTAATTCATTGAGTGTTCGTTATAATTTTCGGCTCACAGACTATCGTAAACTTAATTCAATTCTATCTCGTTCCGACTGGTCTTTTTTTTATCAATGTACATCGGTCGACGAGGCTGTCCAATCGTTTAATGCTTTGTTAACCTCTGCACTCCTTTCATGTACACCTATTTTTCGTTCCCCTCCTAATCCTCCCTGGTCCAATCGTACTCTTCGCAACCTGAAAAAGGATAGAATGAAATATCTTAGGAGGTATCGTCTGAACCGATCTGCTTTCAACTTTCGTTTATTTAAGTACGCTGCCTCTGCGCATCGACTATACAACAGGGCTTGTTTTGAGGCCTATTCGAGTAGACTGCAATCGCGTTTCCGTTCTGATCCAGCATCCTTCTGGCAATTTGTTAGGATTCGAAGAGGGTGCAATACGTTACCTAATGAAATGGTACTTGATTCTCGAACTGCCTCTACGCCTGTTGAGATCTGTGAGCTATTCTCTGCACATTTTTCCCAAATGTTTGAGCCACCGGTTAGTGACCCTAACCTTATTGAGGGTGGGCTACTCTACACGCCAGAGAACTTAATTAATCTCTCTGATATTTCGGTTAGCTCTGAAACAGTTGTACAGGTGTTATTTGGGTTGAAACGTTCTTTTACTCCTGGTCCAGATGGCATTCCTGCCTCTGTTTTAATAAACTGTAAGGACGTGCTTGCTCCACACCTTGCTAAAATTTTCAACCTTTCACTTTCTCTTGGGGTTTTTCCTGCTCTTTGGAAATCCTGTTGGCTTTTTCCGGTACACAAAAAGGGATGCCGTAGCATTGTTTCTAATTATCGTGGGATAACCCAAACTTGCGCCACAGCCAAAACTTTTGAGCTATGTATCCTTCCAACCATACTTCATAGTTGTAGTTCCGCTATTAGCCCTAAACAGCATGGGTTTATGCCTGGTAGGTCTACTTCAACTAATCTCATGTCTTTTATTTCCAATATTTTTAGATCTTTTGAGGCAGGTACCCAACTTGATGCAATATACACCGACTTTCATGCTGCTTTTGATAGTTTACCTCACTCTTTATTATTAGCTAAATTGTCTAAACTTGGTTTTGGTGATGGCATTATTAGCTGGCTGTCCTCATATTTAAGTAATCGTACTTATCTGAGGAGTTTTTATGTACGTCAGGTGTCCCTCAGGGTTGTGTGCAAAGTCCACTTCTGTTTTCTTTGTTCATCAATGATGTTTGTAATGTTTTACCTCCTGATGGTCATCTCCTTTATGCGGATGATATCAAAATCTTTTTACCTGTGTCTTCTTCTTCTGATTGTCTGAGACTTCAGCATTACCTCAATGCATTTGCTCATTGGTGTTCATCCAATTTACTTCGCCTGTGTCCCGAAAAATGTTCTGTTATTTCTTTCTCTCACTCTCTTTCTCCTATTTTATTTAACTATACTCTCTCTAGCGCTTCCCTCTCTCGTGTTATGTCCATCCGTGACCTTGGTATTATACTTGACTGTCGTCTTAACTTTAAACTGCAGCTTGATGAGGTGCTACTAAAAGCAAATCGAACCCTTGGGTTTATCTTACGTTTTACCTCTATTTTTAGAGATCAAAGCATCCTAAGAATCCTTTATTGTGCTTTGGTAAGGCCTATTCTTGAATATGCAAGTATCATCTGGAATCCTCCCACTATTGATGGCTGTTCGAGAATTGAAAGCATTCAGCGCCTCTTTACCAGGATTGCCTTTCGTCGTTTGTTCGGTGCTGCCTCACTACCTCCCTATGAAACGCGATTGCAGTTATTCAATCTTCACTCCTTAAGCTTCCGCCGCCAAGTGTTTCAGGCTTGTTTTATTGGTGGCTTATTACTTTCTGCTACTGATGCTCCTGATTTACTCTCGTCCATCTCGCTGTATGTTTCCTCTCGTTCTCTTCGTCCACGTGATCCTCTGTCAATTGAAACACGTCATACTCTTTATACTTTCAATGACCCTCTTCTGTCCTGTTTCAGGTTGTTTAACCACTGTTACTATCTCTTTGATTTCGACTCCTCTCTTAACTCTTTCCGTAACCGTATTTTTTCTTCTAATTCCCTTTAATTATTCTCCTTAGTTTTCTATTACTCTCTTTTTTTTTGTTTTTGTTAAGTTTATGATAGTCTCTACGCTCTACTCTTGTTTTTTTTCTTTTCTTTTTTGCTAGGTCAAGACTAGGTTAGTTAGGCTTAGTTTTTCATGAATTATTTTGTTTATTTGTTAGTATTAAATTAGTTTTAAGTCTATTATATTTAGCCTTGATGGCGGATATTGTATGAAATAAATGAAATGAAATGAAATGTGCAATATTTTTGTTTAACATGTGCACCTTAGTTGGAAGCGTAGAACGCTGCGATACATACCCACAGCTCAAAACAATATCATTTCATCATCGTTGGCCCAAAGCGTTGGATCAAATGCATTGAACGCTACGTGCGAGTTGGGTAAAGCGAAATCCGTTACAAGAGATGCCTCACGCAAACTACATGCACATACGACATTAAAAGGCACCGAAACCGATCTCAACACAACGGTTCGTAGCCGTAGAAATTAGCAAGAAAAATTGGCTGACACCAAGCACGCTCTTTTTATCTGTCGAGGCTTCATTCAAGAATCGATTCCGATGTCGATGTGTGTGCTCTTTAATTTGGCCTGTGTCTATGTTATCACGCAAAAACTAAGAACTCGTGCCCAGGCTAACCTTTGGGCCCCAGTCAAAATTGTGGTCTGGACGAAGTGATGGTGGAAAGGTTAGCTGTTGAAGGGTTTAGGTCAAATTTGCAAGGGTCGACGGAAAGGAAAAATCGTTATGAATGATCGCGTAAAGTTTGAACTAATTAGGCTGTCGGCAGCGATCGGCAAAGTCCTGCCCGCCACAATATGCAGTCAGGCCCGAGAAAATATTTGCCCGTTTTTGAAAGATAGGAAGATCCTATTCATTAAAAATTAACTGAACATATTTTAATATGACAATTCATATCGTTGAACTCCTCCGTTGAATTTGATCACTATAACATGGATTGTCGACCAATCAATATGGTAAAATTTGAGAAGAAATTAGAAAATAGAAACGAATAATTCCATAGAAACCTGACTGTTGATTTTACGAGAACAATGGTTACACACTATTGCTTTTTAAGGATGCAACGATTTTCTAGGAGTATGTTTGAAGGAAATACGCTATCAATTTGTCTGACCTGGCCTTACTTGTCCGTGGCCTCATAATAGTACTGAACGATTGTACGTTTGTCTCGATAATTTTTCAGCTGTTAAGGTTTTTGTATCATCTTTAGATATATCCTGAAATAAATTTGCCACATGGAAGGAAGGGTACATTGAGAAGCGATATTGCGATTTTCCTTAATTTTTTGGAACTTTTTATGACTTTTGCACACTATGCTGCTGACCCATAATTGAAGAATCTTTACAATCAATTTTAGTAATTGTAATTTAATAAAATGAATTTGAAACTTTTGTTTGTTCAAAACCAAAATAAAAAAATGTAAACAAGTTTATTTAAGACACGATCGTTTATCAAGCTAACAATCCTTGTTTAAAACTTCGAAATGATTTTCTCCCACTTTGTAAGTGACGATAGTAGCAGTGAAGAAGAAACAACGGTAGATCTAGTAAAACAGCGCCGACTGCTTCGAAGTATTTACGACCCGTTACAGCTTTCTAACCAAGCGTGAGTTAAGTATGCGGATCATTTGTGCAAACCGTGTTATACATGTTTCATTTCGTGGTTGTTAATTTCAGATTTAAGAAAAAAATTCTTGTGTCGAAGGAAATTTTCCTTGACATTCTGGCGGAGATCGAGCCCTCCGAGTCTTTGTTATTACTAAAAGTGTATGCTGTATTAGATGTGATAATTACATGTCCCTATGCTGTTGGTTGTTGAAGCAGTCATTGACTGAAGAAGTTGCTGGAATACATTGCTGTTGAACGCAAACCCATCGATTACCATCGAACAACAACACAGGAAGGAAATAACAGCAGCTTCTTAACCCAAAACAGCAGCACGTTACCAGTATCTCCAGCATATTGCCATTTGTATGGATATGGCAGTACATATTTTTGTTATTGCGATTTTGCTTAATTGTTTGGAACTTTTTATGACTTTTGCACACTATGCTGCTGACCCAGAATTGAAGAATCTTTACAATCAATTTTAGTAATTTTAAGTTAATAAAACGAATTAGAAACTTGCTTGGAAGATATAATAATTTAAGAAAAACAACAATATAACCAATTGCATTGTTTAATATCATAAACCAGTTGTTTTGTGTATTAACTGTAATAATATAATAATGTATGTGTAAAAAAATACATTCTCCTGGCCCTTAACGCTCGATCATTTAGAAAGCAGCTGATCTAAAGCAGTGGTCTCCAACCTGTGGTCCGCGGATCACTTGAGACAAACATACTGCAATACATGGTATTTACAGTTACTTTCAAATGTAAATATTGTTTTTCCCGCGTGCAAGAAGTTATCGCTCTGACCGATTGAAAATGAAGTGGCCGTAATTCGAAGCAAGACGGTACTTCAGTATTCATTGTAAAGGTAAACACCAACGTCAAAGCAAAACATTGTTTTCATGTTATCCTCACGATGACGATTTTAAATCGAAGCTTCCGTACTATGAAATAAGAGCTGGAAACTGTAAAGTAGGAAAGAAAATATCGTTTAGAACCATCGTTCTTGTCAATAAAAGACAAACGTAACTAGCTTAGCGAAAACGATAACTTTCCGACACACAACTCGGAACTAAAAATACGAAACCTTTAACTTCTTTTGAGTATAAATAAAATCAACTCCGATCATGGCAGGTCAGATTTGTTCGGATTGTCAGGATAGGACTAAGACCATCCATCATCTATCGACATCTCATTTAAGGAGTTTACTTATGCCCTCCTATCCAAGGTAAGCCTTCTAAACTCCAACGTCCTAAAGGTTTTTATGATCGCCTAGACCTGGTCTAGGGCCTCCAAACTTTTCAGCTCGCATTGCCGCATTGCTTCAAAAATAACTATATTGAGGGCCATTGGACGCTACCTTTATATGATGAGTGAACGTTTAAATCTCGTTTTTACAACAAAATATTTACGATACTAATACAGTTTCGTGTTACTAAAGCTTGATTTCTGTCTAAAAAAAGTAAAAAATAAATTTTTATTTGAATAGGTCATAATAACGTAATATTTATATTAAATCTGGCAAATTCATCGTGGGCCTCATTATAAGCTCTTGAGGGCCGCATGCGGCCCGTGGGCCGTAGTTTGGAGACCCCTGGCCTAGACGATCAAGTGTCGAAAGTCCGCTTTGAAACAGTATCCACAGTACCCAAAATTTGAATATACCACAAAGCCTTTCTGATATTACTGATTGTTTAGACATTGATATCGATAAAAAATAGGCGAAAAAAAGTATTGAAATTGGGGTGTTTATTGATGCGCAGGGTGGCAGTCCATTCTGCTCATGTTCATCTCTGTTTCATAAAGTTTTATACAGATGTGAACTGTATTTTGTCGAAACAAGTTTGTTGATTTGGTATGCACTTACGGTTACCACTAAATTTCTGCAAGAACAGCAAAGTGGTGTGAAGATTTTTCTCAACAAAAACGTAAATCCCGCAAGCCGAATACGCACCTAAAATTGAATCGGGGTGTCTGTAAGCGGTTATCAAATTTTTGTTCATGACGAGCAAGCGCGCATCGCATTATGTTTTCTTTTGAGGCTCATACTGATGAACATGTCGTTTTGACAGAATAAATAGCTGCATTTTCAGTAATTAGTTTTTCTGATATTCAGTGAAACGACAAAACCATGTATTACTCAATGGATTTCAATAAAAATGTAACTGCAGCACACTTAGAAAATTTGCAGTGTATGATTCGTACACCATTTCACCTCCCCCCCTCTCCGTCGATGGATTTGGTGAAGGGGCCCCGTCTACCATAACGCCTAGGGCCTCGGAGAGGCTTTACCCGCCACTGCTGAATATACAGGGGTTCCAGCAGAATTGGATGGGTTTTTATATCAAACTATCTTTTTTGCGAAAAAAAACCTTAAAGGAGAATCCGAAGAACCATTAATTCAAGTGTTTATGATGAAAATGAAAGGGAAAGCTGCTTCGCTATTTAATAGGATTTACGCAGAAACATGGGAGGAAGTCAAACTTAATCTCGTAAAACTATTTTATGAAAAAGTTAATTTGAAGGAAATTTTTCATGAGGTAGAAACACTGCAGCAAGGGTTAAATGAACCGTTCATAAAATTTTAAGAGAGAGCTTTAAAATTAAAAGAACACATTACAGGGTTTCGAATCATATAAGGGAATAGTTCAATCACTTAGGGGAATGTTGCAAATCGGTAGAGGAATATTGCATGCAAGCTGTGGATGTTTGCAATCACTTAGGGGAGTTTTGCAATCGATTAGGGGAATGTTGCAAGCGTACTGGGGAGCTGTCATCAGACGGTGGGTGCTGGTGTAAAAAGCTTCAAATTGATACCGATGAAGTTTTTTTTAAAAAACATCGTTTGGAGTTGTTTTCGTGTGGGAGTCTGCTGTACACATGATAAACTAAAGAAATCCTGCTGCGGAGCCATAATTAAACATGATAAGTTAGTTAGATTGACGAAGATATTTTAAGGTATTTACTGCGGCACCCACAGTCTGATGACAGCTCCACAGTACGCTTGCAACATTCCCCTAATCGATTGCAAAACTCCCCTAAGTGATTGCAAACATCCACAGCTTGCTTGCAACATTCCCCTACCAATTTGCAACATTCCCCTAAGTGGTTGAACTGTTCCCTTATATGATTCGAAACCCTGTATCAATCACGATCATAACACATTAGAGGATTCCTATGCTATGAAAAATTTGCGCATACATTTTCTAGCAGGGTTACGGAATAAAAATCTAAAAATACAAGCACGTTTAAACAAGCATCTTGAATTCGAAGAATTGTTAGAATTTTTGGCGGTCGAAATAGTCCAACTTGAGCAGATCCAAAATACTGAAGAAAGGCTGTCCCAATCAAATAACGTGGAGCTAGAAGAATCTTGAATCCGGAGTTTCGACAATAGTGCTTACAACTCACGGTTCAATTCAACGCAACCTCAATACAGACATAATAGAACATGGAACACAAATAACATGGAAACTAACCATTTCGGTAATCCACAATTTAATAGCACAGCAATACAACCAAACATATCAAATGTTAGTAACAACTTTTCTCGTCCTCCGAGGTATTTTGTCCCTTACAGGAACAACCAATACCAACAACCAAAACCAAGTCAAGACCCAACTGCTCAAGCATCGCTTCATATCTAGTATAAAAAAAAAACTGAACAAAGGGTCACTAGTCAATCAAAAACAAAACGCTAGTGATCCTATGATTAATTATCTCTTTCATTTTAGGATGCATGAAAAGTAAGAGGATTACGAAAAGCTGAATGTTAAATTCACTGACGAAGGTAAAGCGATGGTTTCAATTTTTGTGGAGAACATCGAGAAGAGAGTGTTAAGTTTTTTGATCGACTCTGGAGCTTGCTTTAATGCTTTGAGCAGGGAATCAGCCAAACTGTTTGAGGCTTCATGCATCGACTTTGCAGATAATTTGACACTGTCAAGTTTCGATGGAACGGTATCGAAAACCATAGGCTCTACCGTGTTAGATTTGATCATTGGCAGTTCGAGGTATAAAACAAAGTTTTATAAAGTAAAATTACTTGGGGTTCCTGGCATAATCGGAGCAGAATTTTTCACAAGTACATCTTCAATGGAGGGGATACATTTTGAAAGTTTAATCTTAATTAAACCTAAACGTGAAATTAAAAACAAAGAGGAAATTAGTTGTTCTGATGAACATATAGTGACAACAAGGTAGACATCCAGGAGTGTCTGCCGTACATGGAAAAGAAAGGATTGTGATGGATTGTGATTTACTGGAGCTAAAATAACATACAGAAATCATTGGAAGGGAAAAATACGATGCTTTGATAGATAAAATCAACCTTCACCACCTAGAAAGGGACTTGAAAACAATGTTAAAAATATTGTTCATTACTTTACCGACATATTTTTCCTGCCATGTGATAAGCTGACACATACACAAGCAGCAAAACACGGAATAGAGACAAATTCAAACATCCCTATACACAAAAGGCAATAAAGATTCCCGGCTGCTTTAAACAAAATAATGGAAGACCAGATAGAAGAGATGTTAAAGCAGAACATAATAAGGCCAAGCAAAAGCCCTTGGAACGCACCAGTTATGTGTTGAACTGGAAGAGAAACGCAAAGTGGAAATACCGAGTGGACTGTTTTACCAAATGAAAAGACGTGTGTTCGCTTGTACGCTTAATGCAGGAATGACCTTTATTCAGAGTTCAATCGTGTGTGTGGTGTGCAAAGTGTGGCCTGATTGGCAATCATTCGGTGTTGCCTGATAGGCACTTGTCGCATCAATCCGAGAAGCTCAACACTCCTCCTCAACACTGAATGGTTTTATTCCGATCGCTTCCCTAAGTTGTCGAAGTTTCACTGCTTGCAACGGTTTGAGAAGCAAATCAGCTTGCATGTGTTCGGTTGGGCAGTACTGCAGTTTCACGATGCCGTCCCGAACCATATCCTCCACGAAATTAAATTTCGTATCGATGTGCTTTGCTTTACGTTCGGCTCGGTCTCCTTTAGTCAGCACAATGCAACTTTGATTGTCTTCGTTGACCAGAACTGGAACATCCAGTTGCTCGCCAACATCCGCCATCAGTTTCAGTATCCACTTTACCTCCTGTAGACACTCGGCAAGGGAAACATATTCGGCCTCGGTACTAGATAGTGCCACACACTTCTGCTTATGACAGCCCCATCCGATGAGCCCGCCGCCGAACTTAAACACGAACCCCGAGTTGGATTTGCGGTCACTCTCGTCGCCTGCCCAATCGGCGTCCACAAAACACTCCAGCTTTTGTCCGCCGCTTCCAAGGTACAATACACTATCCAGTGTACCCTTGAGGTAACGTAGTATCCGTTTGGCCTCGTTCCAATCTGCTTCTGATGGATCTTGCACTCTCCTGCCCAGAATGGCTGTGGCGATTGCAATATCGGGTCTGCTGATCTCTGCAGCGTACAACAGAGCTCCTATGAGACTTTGATACGCTTTTGGCGAATCCAACTTCCTGCCGTTCTCCTCCTTTCGTTTTAAGAAGCCGGGATCCATCGGGTATTTGGACGGTTTAGCATCCAGCATGCCGAAACGCTCCAGAACTCATTCCAAATAAGCTTGTTGGTCCATACAGTAACGCCCATCGTTCCGCCGAATACGTATGCCGAGAAAAAATCTTAGGTTACCCATGACGCTGATTGTGAAATTCAGTGTCAGGACGTGGACCACCTCAGAAAATTCTTCCTCCGTGTTACATATGACGATCACATCGTCAACGTAAATGAGAACAAAGATGGACTTACCCGCTTTTTCGCGTATGTACAAACATGGGTCCGCCGTTGATTGGATGAAACCCATAGTTTTCAGTACGTCGTCGATCTTCGTATTCCAGACACGAGCTGCTTGCTTGAGCCCGTAAATGCTGCGATGCAGCCTGCATACTTCGTTCGGGTTATCGCTTTCGAATCCCTGTGGCTAGCGCATAAAAATCTCCTTCTTGAGAAGACCATGTAGATACGCCGTCTTTATGTCAACGTGCTTCGTTAACATCTTTCTTTTACTCGCCAGAACCAGCATCGTCCGGAAAGTAATCTGCTTTACGACGGGGGCAAACACCAGGTCGTAATCCGTCCCGAATTTCTGGCAGAAACCCTGCGCCACCAGCCGTGCTTTATACCGAACGAAATGACCGTCTTCATCCGCCTTACACTTGAAGATCCATTTCGACCCGATAACTTTCCGGTGTGGCGGCAGCTCCGCTAGCTCCCACGTTCCATTTTCCTGATGGGACTGCATTTCTTCTGCCATCGCTGATTTCCATTCGGCACTCTGAGGACCAGATACAGATTCCTTATACGTGTTTGGTTATGCTACACTTTCCTTCACCAGATATACTTCCTCGTCATATCTTACCGGTGGAACGCCATCTGTCGCCCTCTGTGAACGACGCACGGGAGTACTCGACACCTCCGGCACAGCCGCTGGCATCGCCTCCGGTACCGCATCCAGCACCGTCTCCGGCACCGCAGCTCCAGCTTCAGCGTCGTCATCGTCCCACAGTCCGCGAAGCCAATTGTTATCATTGTTGTTCCAAAAACCTTGTGCCATTGTCTGAACAATCCCAACCATAAAATTCAGATTCGGAGATTGAATCATTGGCCACGTTAGTTTTAGCTTCCCGTTTCGTTTCATCGAGATACCACTCCATTTCAACGCTTTCAGTCGAATTATCCTCTATTTTGGGATCGTCGTATGTCTGCTCCTTGGCCTCTGATTTAATCACTCGATCCTGTGCGATTCGCAACCAATACATATCGCTCACTTTATCCGCGACCGCGACGACCGTATTTCCGTAAACGAGTTTGCACCCGGTGTTTTCAAAAACCGCACCCTCACCTCTTTCCGCGAGTTTACCGACTGAAATCATGTTCCCCTCCAGCGTAGGGACATACAACACACCCCGTAGCGTGATTTCAATTATTTCACCGTTTTCGACCGCACACTTGATCAGGCAATCGCCAACGCCTTCAACGCGATTTTCGCTGCCATCCGCGACGGTAACATTTGAACGCAAGCTTTTTTCCATTACCGTGAACGCGCTTTTGTCACTATACATGTGCGAACTTGCACCCGAGTCGATTAGCCACGACCGATCGTAACCGCGAATTTCAGGCTGACGAACCATGAACGTGAACGAACTTGTGTCGTTTTCGTGCACTGTTTTCACTTGTTGTTCTTTATTCGGCTTAATCTTTTTCTTCTTTTCACCTTCCCCGCTGCTCTTCCGATTCAGGAACTCTTTGCATTCTCGTTTCTTATGGCCAGATTGACCACAAAAGAAACACGCGCCTGGTTTTGCTTCACTTTTCGCCTTCAGCACTCGCTCCTCCTGCACCTTTCCGCCGTACAGCTTCTCACTTTCGTCGATCAGCTTTGCCCGCTCAAGATCCATCGTTAGCTCTTTATCTGAACGACTTTGCAAAGCTGTGGTAAGTGCGTCAAATGCTTTTGGAAGGCTCCGCAAAATTATGGCCACCTACATGTTCGCCGAGAGTTTTTCACCCGAATTCTCCAGCCGAGAATAATGATCTTCCATGCCGTATAAAAAATCTTCCATATTCTCACCTTCACGATAGTTTGCGTTGCAAATCTCTTTCAGAAACGAAACTTTCCCGGTAAGAGTGGCTTTGTGGTGGTGTGCCTTGAGCGCATCCCATGTCTCTTTCGCTGTGTTCTTTGTCATGATGAGATTGTGTTGGTTATCCTCAACCAACAAAGCAATGGTCGCCCGCGCCTTCGAATCACCCTCCGTCCACTCCGGAGTTACCGGTGTCGGCGCGACACCCGGGTCAACGTACGTCCACGTACCCTCCCGCATCATCAACATCTGCACTTTGAAAGCCCACGACCGATAGTTTCGGTTGTTCAGCCGGATGACACCCATTTTCGAAAAATCCATTTTTGTCCGTGCAAAAACCTTTCCGGTTGGGTTTTTTCTTTCACCACGAAAAAACACACGATTCCTTAACCGCACTGCGTACCTTCCGGAAATGTCCTAATTTTTTCACACTGAAAAAATAACTGTTTTTCCGAACCGCGTCGCGCACTTTTCAATTGAACTGGTCACACAGAGCTGGGCACATAACCTGTTGAACTGGAAGAGAAACGCAAAGTGGAAATACCGAGTGGACTGTTTTACCAAATGAAAAGACGTGTGTTCGCTTGTACGCTTAATGCAGGAATGACCTTTATTCAGAGTTCAATCGTGTGTGTGGTGTGCAAAGTGTGGCCCGATTGGCAATCATTCGGTGTTGCCTGATAGGCACTTGTCGCATCAATCCGAGAAGCTCAACATTACAGCCGTTGCCGTCAAATTTTGGCTCGAAGTCACCAATTTTTGACAGTGTGCATCAATTTTTGTCTCGTAGGCGTCAATTTTTGACAGTGTGCATCAATTTTTGTCTCGAAGGCGTCAATTTTTGTCAGTGCGCATTAATTTTTGTCTCGAAGGCACCAATTTTTGTCTCATGGTCACCAATTTTTGTCGCTTGTTCATGAAATTTTGTCTCTTAATATATCAACATGAGTTTACCTGATTTGAGGCGTAGCTAGGGTTATTTAATTGTACTAACATTTAATTTCAATAAAAATCAATGGTTTATGAATATTTTATTGGTATTTTAAGGAAAATTCTTCAACATTTTTGACTAATTTTCAGGTAGCGGAATTTGGGGCAAGTGTGCCATACGGGGCAAGAGTGCCACCAAGCATTTTTCCTTAAAAACTTTAGTTTAATGATCAATTGTGTATACAGTTGGTTCCTTTCCAATGACCAGGTATACTGATCCGAATTTCATATAGACCAATCGATATTCCCCATTGTTTTGAACTGATTTATATTGAGTTTCAAAATTGAGCAGAATATTATAATTTTTGAATCCAATCAAATAAGCTCTCAAAAATCATGCGAACAATCAACCGAGAAAATATTTACACCACCGTATAGCTGAGAAAACGTGAAATTTTTTGTGGGGTTAGTTGAAAAAAACTTTCTTTTTGTCACTGAAAAATTCAATTTCAAAAAAGTTACAACTTTTGGGGCAAGTGTGCCATCTCTGTTTGGGGCAAGTGTGCCACCATCTTTCATAGGCGCGAGCTGTCAAAAATGTAAACATTGTTGTAGCATGCTGCGGAATGGTGCGCTATTGTGAGCGGATTCCACGCCAGAAAAACATAACAGTAACAAACCATATTGTGGTACAGTTGGTGGTCAAAAAGGGTTCATTGGTGACTAAATACATGTAGGAATACATACACTAGTGGTACAAACGTAATTATTTCCTATTATCTAAGAAATACGGCTATTTTAACCAGGTGGCCGTCTTGCCCCATACGAGTGGCACTCTTGCCCCATAGCCCAAAAAACAACGTCTTTTTGGACCCTTTTTTAAACGCTTCAAAAACTGTTTTATTTGCACTTTTTTCAAGCGAAACTCATTTATAAGTGAGGAAATAGATGTAAAATGGTTATGAGATATAAATCGGCTTTTGAAAAACACGTTTTAGTGAGTTATAACTTGAAATGCTTAAGGTGGCACACTTGCCCCAAGTTCCGCTACGTAGATCAACACAGCTGATTGCTTTTGAACAATTAAGATACTTTGTACTCCTTAATTGAAAATGGAAGTACAATGATAACCCGTACGGATTGCGAGAACTATTTTAGGAATTTATTTAACTATTTGCCACGATGCCAAAATGAGGAAATAATCGAAGATTAATCGTCTCCAAATTGTTTTGATATTATTGTAAATAAGACGTAAAAATATATGAAACAAATAGAATTCCTGAATTAATTCCTTTGCATAGTATAACCTCTCTAATTTTGTTGTGCATTCTGCAATTATTAAAATATTAAAATAACGAAAAAATACCAAGAGACAAAAATTTGTGACCATTGGACAAAAATTGGTGCCTTCGAGACAAAAATTGATGCGTACTGACAAAAATTGACGCCTACGAGACAAAAATTGATGCACACTGTCAAAAATTGACGCCTACGAGACAAAAATTGATGCACACTGTCAAAAATTGACGCCTACGAGACAAAAATACATGACTTACGGCCAAAATTTGACGGCAACGGCTGTATGTGCATATCAAAAAAGGGAAATGGGGAGGAAGAAAAGAAATTTCGAATTGTAGTAGATTTCAGGGCACTAAATGAAATAACGAAGCCCTTCATTTATCCCATCCCTAGGATAGATGACATTATGGATAGTATAGGGCAGGTATGTCAAACTGGTCGATTCTGAATGCGGCCCGCGAGAGTATTTTGAGAATTGCTAAAAGCACTGCAAACCATTAATAGGTTATTACTATTTGTCAAAGTGTATAAAAAAAAATAAAAATGATGATAAGTCCCACCTCTTACCCCAACACAGGTTTGAGAAGGACGGAAGTATCTTTACGATAATATTACTCTAAGGTAGTTTTTGAATAAAATAAAAATTTACGAGCAAGTGGTGGCATCGGACGTCATTCAAAAGAAATCACCAAGTCATACACACACCCGAGACGACCGACGTAGTTTCATCAAGAAAAAACGGGTCAACTCCATCGAACACATCAGGACATAACTGCGACATGCATATGGCCAGTTCAACTGGTGCCACACCGGCTCCAGGGCACTACCTTCCGAAGCAGCAGAACCTAATGTATTGGAAATTATCAGGGCACACTGCAACATGCATATGGCCAGTTCCACTGGTACCAACGATGGCACCAGGGCACTACCTTCCGATGCAGGAGAACCTAATATATCTGGAATTGGCCACTTACAATCATCAATGAGTGAATCTCGCTGTGACCTCCCAGACATGCAGACAGCAAGCTCTCCCAAACTAAATCCGATTGTCCACTTGTACGCGCGCGTGTCTCAAACTTATGTTGTCTCTTTCTTATATATTTTTTCTAATTTGATTTCATATATCAAGAAAAATCTTATCATCATCATCAAGCTCATGATGACAAGTGCAGTTGTACATGACATAGTGACATAGGACTTCTACACAAATATGACATTACACAGTTTGTTTAACATATGCCGCACACCTACGTTTGAAGTCTGGCAAGTTACTCGCATTCTTGATTTCTCCGGGTAATCTGTTGTATAATTGAATCCCCTTGAAAAACAAAGAGTTTCTGGCACCATGTGAAATTAAGTTGGGAACCCTCGGCTCATTTGCTCTGCGTGTACAGTGCCGATGAACATCACATCCTCGAACAATGCGTTCCCCTAAATACCCTAGCAAAAGGCCCCCCAAAAGTTTAAATATAAAGGTCATGGTTTGATACACAATCCTCTGCTCTACAGACATCCACTGAAGAATATCTAGCATAACAAAAGACGACGTACCTCGGCCAAACCCTAAAGCTAACCGCATAATACGATTTTGCAATCTCTGAAGCCTTTTAATTTGTCCCTTATTGCCAAGAAACAGAATCGACGAGCAAAAATCAAAATGTGGTGAAATCAGTGACTTATAGAGGTTAACTATCCCAAAAAAATCGAGATCTTTTGCCAGCCTACTAATAACCCCACACTTTGATGCCACTTTAGCGATGACCCAGTCTATGTGAGTGTTGAACTTCAATCTGTCGTCTAAAATAACCCCCAGATATTTAACCTGACGGACTCTTTCGATTGGTTCCTTATTTATCACGATGGATGGGGGACTGTCTAATACACCAGCAGTCATTACCATGTAACTAGTCTTCTTATCGTTTAATGCTAGCTTTTTGTACCTAAGCCAACCATCCAGAGCGTTTAAATCGAAATTAATCAGAGACTCTGCTTGCTTGATGTCTTTGTGCGAGATAAACAAAACAGTATCATCGGCAAAAAGATTGATCTCACAAGACTTCAAAACCTGTTTCATGTCATTGATATACATTATAAACAAAATTGGTCCAAGAACACTTCCTTGCGGAACTCCAAGGGTATTTTCTATAGGCTCTGATATAGAGTTTCCAAAAACTGTTCTCTGAGTTCTGTCTTTTAAATAATTTTCGAACCAATTGAGCTCTTTCCCCACAATACCAAAACGCCTTAAGGTCTGCAGCAATAACGGTCTTGATATAGTCTCAAATGCTCGTTTTAGATCCAAGAAAACGGCAACTATCGATTCCTTTCGATCCATCAACACCTTCCACCTCGCCAGTACAAGATTTAAAGCAGTTTCACAAGAGTGTCCCTGTCGATATCCTGATTGTTCACTAATCAACAGGTCATTTCGAGTTAGAAACTGGACCAATTGCTCCTTAACCACCAATTCCAGCACCTTTTCGAGTACATGCAACATATTGATGGGACGAAACTCTTCCGCACTGGCAGCTCCGCTCACTTTAGGAATAGGTATTACCAATGATTCCTTCCAAGTCTCCAGAAAAATACCCTCCTCCAGCGACTGATTGATCACTATAAGAAGAGACTCTCCTACCACATGGAAGCAATCCTGAATAGTATTACAGTTAACATTCCCTATTCCCGCTGTTTTGGACAGGCTGAAACAAATAGTTTTTAATTTCTCTTTTGTAATTTTCTGAAATTTGAATTGGTTTCCTGGAGCATCATTACAAAACAAAGAATCAGGCGCTCTGGCATCAGCAATGTTTTGATTTATATCTAAAACACTGTTTACAAAAAACAAATTGAATTTCTGGCATATTATTGAATCTTCCGATTCTACCAACCCATCAAATTTTACAACAGAAACGCGTGATTCCTCTGGCCTTAGTAAACTTTTAAGCACTTTCCACAACTCCTTGCTATTTCCTTTATGCTTAGATATCTCACCACTAAAGTAATTTCTACGAGTAGTTTTGAGATTCCTGCTGTGTGTATTCCTTAGTCTAGTGTATTCAGTCCAATCGTAGCCTGAGTTTGTTCTAATAAAATGTTGGTATGCTTCGTCTCTTTTCCGTTTCGCACGGCTAAGTTCCAAAGTATACCACCTACTAGTCTCTCTTGACAAGATTGTCTTCTCTTCAACCAAGGTGCCCATAGCTTTTTCAATGTGTTCCATAACAATTCTGCAGCTTCGTTGAAGCTCGGCGCTTCTTGCCTTAATCCTTGTGACACATTATTGCAAAGAGCAAATTTCGAGTACCTATTCCAGCATTTAAATTTTCGTTGAATCGTTTCACCACGTTTCACTTTTATATTCAAAACAAGTGTTTCATGATCCGATATTTTTAATAACGGATCAGTAGTGACCTTGATTGAGTCTGTGCTACTGTAAACCTGATCGATCAATGTTCTGCTCTGCCTAGCAATTCGTGTGAATTCGTTAACCTTTTGTTTCATGTTTACTGAATCCATTAAGCTTTTGAACTTCGCAGATTTTTCAACATTTAACCAGTCAATATTGAAATCACCGACGATAATGTTAAGTCTGCTAAAATTCAAGAACCTATCTAACCATTCTTCCAAAATGTCAACAAACCTTGAGTCACTTGCACTTGGCGAATGATACAATATCCCGTAATTGGCTGCTGTCATTCCCTTAGAAACTGCAACACCAAGAAACCAATTACCCTCCAATGATTCATTAAAAATCACCTTTAGGACAATTTCGCTCCTGGCATAAACAGCTACACCTCCTTTATGACGTGAGTGGGACAAACACGACACAACCCTATAACCATGAATATGAAACTGCTGAAATGCTTCTTCCTCAATCACATGAGTTTCAGAGATTAAGACCAGCAACGGTTGAACTTTCTCTACTGTGTCACGAAACATTGCGTAGTTGGACGAAAGACCGGCTACATTGAAATATAAAATCTCTCTGAACCGTCCTAACTCCTCCCCTACCTGCTATTGAGAAAGTTGCATACGCCTTTCTATCTGTTTTTTAAACATCGGACAATTATAATCATTGGCCGCATGTCTTACATCTAGTTTAAGATTTCTAACAGAGTTTGCTAACACGCAATTCACACATTTCTAAGAAGATGAAGTACATTCGGACGTTTTGTGTTCATCACCACATTTTGAACAAGCTTGTTTATTCTTGCACTCGGTGCTCTTGTGATTAAATTGACCACAACCATAACACCTCATAACATGCACGGACCTCGAAATTTTACACCTATCAAATCCCACATTTATTTTTCCTAATTTTGCCAGACATAGGGCAGACTCATAATCAATTTCCAAGACCGCATTATATTTTTGGTACTTGAAAATTTTATTTTCAAACATTCCTATGACCTTGACCTGTTTCCAGGGTATTCCCTCATTTTGAGATTTTAAAAGATCTACTAAATGTGAGTCAGTGTATTTTTCGCTCATCCCAATTATCTTTACACGTGACAATGGTAAATCCGTTGCATACTGATCTCCCAAAATGTTTTCTACTTCTTTCCTGAGTTCATCTAATTTAACCTGAGCAGAACATTGAACAAACACCTGACCGTCCTTGCCGTTACGGAATTCCGACACCTGCTGCTTCCTTGGATCCAGCTTAGCGCGAAGGTCAGCTCTTGTCTTATCACAAGATTGACCCACCTTTGGTACAATAACCACAGTCTTACTATTCTTATTTTTGTTTGCTAAAATGGGTCCAGTAACCTTGTCAGAAATCTTGGGCGTCGAATTAACATTCCCCGTGTCAAAACGATTAATAATGGTTTGAACATTACTGTTCCCACTATTCGTCCTTTTTCTTTTCTTAGTCACTGTAGCCCAACTTTCATCCTCTACTGTTTCTCTGGCCTTAGTATCATCAAAGGTTGCACGCAAGGCTTCCTTTGCCTTATTTGAGCATTCTACCGCACTCAAGCTTTCACGCAATGTTTGCTCCAATTTGCGTTCCACTTGTGCGCAGAGCTCAGTTTTTAGAGTCTCGATTCCCTTTTCCAAGGCACTCGATATCCATACACTCACATTCGACTCCAAATTTTTTATGGATTGTGTGAGTAAATCGTACGATCCACTCACATCTACATCCATACCCGCCAAGCCCGATTTGTGTTCTAAACATCTATTACACATATACAGCACATTCTTATTCTCATTAATTATTTTGGCCGCTGTTTTCGAGAGCGAGGGGGTAACACAGCGACGATGAAAGTTGCCACCACATTTCCCCGCACACAAAATTGGGTCATCGTTTATTAAAACTACAGCGGAGCATGCTAAACACTGCATGCCGTAAAAACAAAATTCGGGCGAGCTGTTTTAGAATTAAAAAAATTATCACACAGACATGAAAAAAAAGGTAACAGCAAATGCACACAAACACTACTCTACTACAGCCTGCGATATCAAACGCTTACACTCGTGTACACGTCTTGACAAACGGACAACGATACGTATGTCTAGCACGAACACAAACACATACCGAGTAAAGATTAATCACCCTCGACAACGCAGTGACGCTGCCGACCGAGATACTTCACCCGTGTTCTACATTCACAAAACAATAATACAAATACTAAACAATGATACCGCAGGTAGCACTAACATTAAGTACAAGCAGAACAAAACAAAATAACACTTAGCTCTCTATTTCACAAGTTTTCACAGTTCACAAACGGGAGCTACACATTCACAGGACTGTACTTGTCACCATTCACCTCAAGAGGTGAATTAAAAGTGTATTAAATTTTCCAAAGAAGAACAATCCTTTTGTTGGTATATTTTTCGAAACTAACATGAATGTACCCATAACATCTCATAAACTTATTTTACACAAACGTACATATCAATCGAGACCCTTAAGAAACATGGAATCGAATGCAAACTCAGTGGTATTATGTTTCGATTAAATTCTGAATATTAGCATAGTATCGTGCACACTCGATTGCACATTCTATATGGAAAAATAGATTTGCGACTACCTTCTACCAACAAAAAGTAATGAAAATAACTTGTCACACACACTTGGAAACTTCGCAACAACTAATGATGAATTGTCAGAATCGCATCCACGGCGCAAAACCATTTTCGATCTTAGCTATAGCAACTTCGAATCCGGCCAAATCAAACCAACAATTCCGTTCCGTGCTGTCCGAAGCCTATAGAGGCATTTAGAGCCATTCGGAACCGTTTGACTCATCGGTTGTCCCACCGAATTTGACAATCCCCGACTGCCGAGTAAAGGCTTCAGTCGGCTCCGATTTTTTTTTGGACCTTAGAATGTTACATCATTGATATTCGATTGGAGCCACTTCTGTTTTTTGTCATAATCATGCCACCATAAATGTTGATAAAAATGATTGTTGCCAAGCTGGAATTATTTGTACCCAACATTCTGCAAGACGAATTAATGTAATTTCCAACCTCCCCAAAAATCAAATCCAAAATGATATGATTACGCTTAAGCCTAAAGGATTTAGATTAAGGATAAAAATAATCGAAATGCCGAAGCCTTGCAATACAAAGCATATTAATAGATTATCTCACACAGTCCTCAATTCCTCAATTCGCGAATCATCTCCCTTCAAGTGTCAAAAACAGATTTGCGGATCTGTATGGGATCACACACCACGACTCTTCGTCTGATAAAATTATCGTAATTTAAAAAAAGTTATTCGTAAAATACGGGTTCTTGTTATAAGAAATGAATATATCACCAGAACACTTGGAACTTGGAAATTAGCGAAAAATAATGTTTAAACACGTGTTATTACAATTTTTCTCTTGATCTGTCAAAACATTGCAAGCAAATATTTTTGTTATTCATCCAGTGATGGATAGCTCGGATTGCTTGAAAAAGATTCACTACAGGCTGCTGGACTTCTCCGTGAAAAAGTGTGTTTAACAGATATTTTCTAGTAGAACTGCCGTAAGAGAACGCGAGTAATTTAAAATGCCCTATTTTAATAATAACATTGAAAGTACATTAAAAAAAATTTCTCACATAAAAAAGAGCACATATAAAAAAACATCGCGAATTTGTACATAACAAACGATTCCAGATAAGAAGCGAGGAGTACAAAAAGTCAATTTGTTTAACAATAAAAATGTAAAAAAGTATTTTACATAAATATTGGGGTATATTTTCCATTCCCAACTTTGCGGCCCGCGAATCACTGAAAATTTGTACTTGCGGCCCTCTGATGAAATGAGTTTGACACAGCTGGTATAGGGAATAGCAAATATTTCTCAACCATCGATCTTAAATCGGGATTTTTTCAAATTCCCATAGATTCCAAAGATGGCTCAAAAACTGCATTTTCGAACTGCATTTATGAGTT
The DNA here is from genome assembly GCF_943734685.1 of Anopheles coluzzii. Lineage (NCBI taxonomy): Eukaryota > Metazoa > Arthropoda > Insecta > Diptera > Culicidae > Anopheles > Anopheles coluzzii. The sequence continues at coordinate 24,873,462 of NC_064669.1, forward strand.
TACCAGAATGCTCATGGGTTTGAAAAATAGCCCATCAACGTTTCAAAATTTTATGAACACGGTAATCTACACAATTGAACCGGTCGAAGCATTAGTGTATTTGGATGACATTGTTGTGTTTGGGGAAACAGTGAAAAAACATAATTTGAATTTGATTAAAGTATTAGTGGGACTAAGACAGCACAATCTTAAAATAGAACCTACCAAATGCAAACTTTTGCATAGAGAGATTAATTACCTAGGCCACACAGTCAGCGAGAAGGGTGTCAAGCCCACGCAAGCAAACGTAGAAGCCATAATCAAAATGCAAACGCCGAAAACCCTAAAAGAATTACAGTCCTTTCTAGGAGCGATAAATTTTTATGGAAAATTTATACCTTATGTATCAGACGTCCGGAAACCCTTGCACGAACTGCTTAAAAAAGATGCAAAGTTCGATTGGGATGAAAGTTGTGACACGGCCTTTGTCAAACTAAAAAAATTTTTTATCTCAGAACCCTTACTCGTACGACCAAACTATGATGACATTTTCACAATTACCACAGATGCTAGTGATTATGCGCTTGGAGCTGTGTTATCGAATGAAAAAACGAAGGATAAACCAATCGCTTATGCTAGTAGAACTCTTGTTGGAGCGGAAAATTGGTACCATCCAATCGAAAAAGAGTTACTAGCAATTGTTTGGTCCGTGGATTATTTCAAACACTACAAATACGGGCAGAAATTTGTGATATATTCAGACCACAGACCCTTAGTTTCCATCTGGCGCCTCAAATAAAATTCACCAATATTGACAAGGTTAAGGCTGAGGCTACAAGGCGTACAATGCGAGATAAGGTATAAAAAAGGAAAAGAAAATGTGGTTGCTGATTTTCTCTCACGACTCCCTGGGGTAAAGTTGAGAGATGTAGAAGAAGTACAAAAAACAAATAGTACAATGGCTGTGATTACACGTCAACAACAAAAGGGTATAGAAGATAAACAAAAACATCAAATCAACATTACATACGACAAGGTTGACGAAGAAGAACAAGAAGATCATTGGGGTGATTTGAGAAAAATGAATATAGATAAAGAAACGAACGAAAATGAACTACGGAGGGAGGAGAGGTTAAACAACATAAAGCAAATAGATAAAACCAAACTAAAAAATTACACACCCGGTTTAGATCGAATAAAAATAGAACCGAAGGAAATAGATACAATTCTCAAAGAATTTCACGATGCACCCTTAGGAGGTCATGTAGGAGTTAGAAGAATGAAGAAGAGGATTAAGGATATGTTCTTTTGGGAGAATATGTACAAAGACATTGAGAGGTACATTAAAAGCTGTAGATCATGCCAGATGAACAAGATTGGTCGCTATAACAGAATTCCATTGAAAATAACGACCACGTCAGGGGTACCAATCGAAAAGCTTTTCGTCGACATAGTAGTCCTACCGGAGTCAAATGCAGGAAACAAATCTGGGCTTGTCATGTAAGATGACTTAACGCGATACCTAACCGTAGCCCCATTAGCAAATCAGGAAGCTTAAACAGTAGCACAGAGTTTTGTGGAAAGAATTATTTGTGTACAAGGCACTCCTAAACAAATAGTTACAGATCAGATCATATTGCCAGTTAGTAAATTCACAATATGATCTTGCACATTAAGGGCTAATCAGCTAATTGAACTGCGGTACGAGTAACAGGAAGGTTGAACGGAGGAGGTTGATCGGATGAAGTTGAAGAAGAACGAGGTTGACGATGAACATCGGAGTAAGAAATTATGATCGCGTTGTCGCAATGCCATTAATACATCTCGGTTGAAAATGAAGAGCAGGAGGCACTCGGCTGGAAGAGAATACGTTAGATGTTAGATGCGCACTCGGGAATTATATTACGTTGGAAGATACAACCGGCACCACCAAACAACAGAAACACGAGTATCGTGACGGAAGTAAAAGTGAAAGGTTGCCAGGTGAAGCAAGAGAAAAATGCTTGAAGCAGAAACACCAATGGTAATTCTCTTGCAAGGCAAGCATCAACAAAACAAAACAAAACAAAACAAAAAAGCGTAATGACATGTAGCGACCTTGGCTTGGTCGCAACGATTTCGGCTGGTAATGCGGCGGCTACTACCCAGCTAGCAAAGCCGAAGGCCTTTGTATGGGAGCCATCGCGCTCATCAACCCACCAGACAAAGCCGAAGTCGCTCGTACCTTTTATTCTGTGCCAGAGCGAGAAAGCATGCATTCTGCATCAAGTTCTACAGCTGCAAACACAGCGCGTGTAGATGTGTATGTGCGCGGAGCTAATGTATGGATGAAGATGGGAAGCAGCGGGTTTTCTCGTTCAGTTGACGGGACCCGAACAATTTAATGGTTTAATCAGTCCAATACCAACGCTGCTGAGGGAGGGGTGTGTTATTTTTTCGCAAGGTGACATTCATCCTCATGATTATGAAAAACTGTATGTTCTTTGCAATATTTGCCTACTATGTTAGTTTTTTCACCATTCTCTAAATTTTTCACCACTTTTCAAATATTTCATTAAAATACACGTGAAAGTTTCTATAGATAATATTTTCAGAAGGAACGGCGCAAAAAAGCCGCATTGCTAAGTTTGATTATATTATCGATTTAAAAAAAGTTTCTGAACCCGTAATGAAAATAAAACAAAAACACGAAAAACTTTTTCTAGGTATATTTTGAGTTGCTGAATCTTGCTCTCGAAGATCGTTTTTGGATTCGATGAATAGTTTCAGAGATATTTATCAAAAACCTGTTGATTTCTTCTAACACACATATTTGAAATATTCAGTAGTAAGCGGGTATCTGTTCATTGCGCGAAAGTTAGCGCCTGTGATACTAGACAAAAATCAAACGATGGAAAATATCCATTCTAATTGCATTAATAATCTCGCCAAGCGCGATGCAATAAATGGTTAAATTGTTTGACCGGCTGGTTTCAAACATTTCTCCCATCACAAATGCTGGATCATGAGCCGGCGGTAGGTACACTGGTGAACATAAAAATAGGAACTTTTTTCTGTGACCGAATAACATAGTTCTTGTCGGAAATATTTGGTAGCCCTGAAAAGGACTGTTTAAGTGGTTGTTGGGAGGTGGTGTTGCGGTGTTCCACAGAGCGGAAACATATTCTAACGGTCAATGTGTTGACCGTTATTCGCTATCACTTCCTCACAGCGTAGGGCCATATCGCCGATGAGGTTACGGCATTCGCTTCTGTCTATGCGTTTCCTCATAGCCTTGCAGCGTCTCCATAGCGAATCGGCAGAACGTGCATGCTTGTTCTTAAGCTGACGCTTGAGAGTTGACCACAGATTCTCAATCGGGTTGAGGTCTGGACTCAACGCAGGCCACGGTAGAACTTGCACATCCTCGTTTGCCAAAAAACATTTAACTAATCGCGATGTATGCTTTGAGTCGTTATCGTGCTGAAAGATGTAATGCTCTTCGTCTCCGAATTTTTGTCGGGCGTATGGCAACATCTTACGACGTAGTATGTTTCTATACCCTTCCGAGTTCAGTGTCCCTTTGTTACGGAACAAAGGACCCGGGCCGTGCCAGGAGAAGCAACCCCACACCATTACGTGGCCGCCTCCGTGCTTTAGGGTTTTTATAGTATTTTTTGGATGATACGCCTGTTTAGGAAGGCGCCAGACGTATTTAGTGCCGTCCGAACCATCCAGATTGATTCTGGACTCATCCGAAAAAATTATTTTGCTCCACCAAAAGATGGATGCAGCTAAATGCTCTTCGGCAAACCGAATGCGCGCTTCTACGTGGTGCGCCATTAGCTTACGAACCTTTCGTGGTTTCCGGGCACAGAACCCACCGGCGTGTAAACGGCGCGACACCGTTTTCGCCGAAACTTGCAATCTAAGCTCCTGCTTAATACGATTGCAAGTTTTGAAAGGGTCCGCCCTGATTATCTCAACCATCTGCGCGTCAACGTCAGCCGTTGTTTTTCGCGGACGACCTGTGGATTTACCCGTAGCCTCGCTACGAATGGCGTTGTCCACAAACGTTCGCGAACGGCCGAACGCCTTGCAGATGGTTTTGATAGGCACGTTCTCACGATACAAACCCTGAATATGTTTCCGCTCCTCTGGAGTGCAGTGCTTTCCGCGACCCATGATTAACTTGTGGAATTTTCAAATCGCAAACTTTCACCTTGACCACTGAATGAAGAATGAAGCGCAACACGGTTTGGATCTCTTTTTATACTACCGAAAAACGCTGCCATTACTCAAAACTCAGATAAGTAGCGCACCACAAATGCGAGTATAAAAGGCAAACAAACAGCGATTGCAAATTCAGTACGCCTCGAACGTTAGGCGAAAGAACTCCGCAGTAGCCACAGCCTCTCTAAACCATACTAACAACAACATACGCCTCGATCTGTTGGCGATAAGAGGCCAACGAACTCCGCAGGAGCCAAAGCCTCTCTAAACCATACTAACAACAACAACAACTGTTGGCGATGACACACCTATTGCACGCAAAAAAACACACAACACATTTTTTTCCTATCTTTTTGTCCACCGGTGTACCCTTTAATTCATTTACAAAAATAACTCTCCATCAGTTCACAGGTAAACCGACAGCAAAAAGGATTCCATAAAGCACAAGCGGCTCCAGGTTTAACCCGCACACCCCACCTGCCCACCCAAGGCGAACGCGAAAAAAAGGGCACGCCCCGAAATCAAACTGCACAGTGTGTTTGCGTGTGTTGTTTAGCTTCTTTCCCATTCGAAACCCGAACTTATTTCGGCTTTTTGCACGAAGAAAGGTTCGAGCCATCGCTTCCGCTCGAAGTCGAGCAAGGGTTCGAGCAATAATCCCAGATAGCAAAGCCGAAGGTCTTTGTATGGGAGCCATCGCGCTCATCAAGGGTCACTTTTTCGCGCGCATAAAGCAAAATGTGCGCGAAGGCGAAAAAACCAGAAAGCGCTTCGTGTGGCCCTCTCTCGTGTTTCTAGTATTATTCTCTTTCGCATGTCATCACTCTCTCCCAGTTTTTCGGATTGAAATGAGAATTCACTCTCTTGATTTGGTTGCGGCAGTCTAGCTGCTTCACACTCTTTATTCTCTTCTTTTTGCAGTTCACACAAGAGGATTCACACCCCGACAGACAAAGAGAACGAAATTTTCAGGCGAGGGGTAGGTAGAAACACGCGGTGGGGGCCCGGCCCATGATCGAATCCGAAGTCCGTTGTTTTGGGCTCGAAATTAAAAAATGGCGGATGGAGCGCTACCACGGAGAGAATGCGCTCTCTTGATTGCCTTTAAAATACACGAGGCACTCTCGCTGTAAAGAACGCTCGCTCGCGCTGTTTTATCATACCGCTTCCTTCCCGTTTCTTTCGGCTTGCGCAGCACTGAACTGGTACCCCCTCAAACTTGATTCCAGCGAATAGCGCTGCGCTGGACTGACACCCCCTCCCGCTCGTTTCTTTCGTAGCGCGCTGTACGCTTTGCTTCACACGGACTTGGTGCACCCGAATCAAAACAAAAACTTAAACACATCAAACTCGGTTTATATTGTATCACTTTTATTGAAAATAAAAGCACATTTAAATACATAACTTCACACAATCTTGCTTCAAACTACACACATTCATTATATAAAAAAAATCGTCGTATTTCAAAGAGCCGTCTAACTGCGTGGATCCCGTTGTTGATGTTTAATAAAGCAAAAAAAAAAACATTGAAATAAAGCGGCGCAAATCACACATTTAAGTTAAATGGTGAAAGAAAAGCGCAGCTTCATTTCATTGTGCACAACACTTCAACACTTAGCGAAACTTCGATCGCCCGGGACTTAGGCTAACACGCGCGCGGCCTTTCACGGCGAACGCTTGAGCTGAACTGACGATTTCGTGTGGTGGCAAGAAAGGGAGCGCACAGAGGAACACTCGCTGCACTAGTGCGAGCGAGATACCGATACCCGCATGCCGCTGCGAGAAATCCAAACTGAGCGCGCAGGCTGAAAGTGAACGCACACATTGACACACGTGTAATTGTGTGAGTGCAAAAACTGTGTAGAAACCAAAACACGCTCGCGCCTCCACGTAATTCCGCGTATTTCCAACCGTCTCCCCATGCTTCTACATGCCCCTCGCCTGAAAGTTGCACACTTTTTCATTCTCATATACTTACATACACACACACGGTGGTTGGAAGCCTGGCGCGGCTGTTTCCCATTCTGTCTTTTCTTCTTCCCTCTTCACACCGCGCTGGAGCCCGTAGTGGTGCGCGTGTTCAACCTGCTTGGTTCAGGAAAGATGTCATCAGATTTGGCGCGCCTCAACCGCGGTTTTGTATGAAGGCTGTTGATGAAAATACACAATTAATAGACACACTTGGTTAAAAAGATTACACTTGATTTAAAGATGTGACAAACTTACCTTTGTGCTTGAGGATCAATTGAACCTTGAACGCCTGTGCACACAGTGTCACACTTTTTAAGTAGTTTGAGGAACAGCTAGCGGTAGCAGCACACAACTGAAACTTGTAAAGTGAAATGTTTTAATTAGAAAAAATGTCACATATCACTTACTTACTTACATACTTACTTATCCGGCGCTACAACCGCTTTGCGGTCTTGGCCTGCCTCAGCAGTGTCCGATACCGCTCACGGTCTCACGCCTTCGTCTGCCAGTCCGTTATCCCGGCCTTCATGGCGGACGTCTCCACGCCATCTTGCCACCTCAATTTGGGACTACCACACCTCCTTGTCCTTGTGGACGGCCTTAAAAGACTTTACGGGCTGGGTCGTCCGTTTCCATGCGTGCAACATGGCCAGCCCACCGGAGCCTGGTGAGCTTAATACGCTGTACAACAGTGAGGTCGCCGTACATCTCGTATAGCTCGTCATTATAGCGGCTCCTCCATTGTCCTTCCATACATACGGGGCCAAGTATCCTTCGGAGCATCTTCCTCTCGAGCGCAGCTAAGAGGGCTTCGTCAGATTTGGACAGTGTCCATGTCTCAGAGGCGTATGTGAATACTGGTACTATATAGGTACTATATAGTCCCAGCTTCGTCCGTCGCGGCAGGTTCTTTGAGGTGAACTGCTTTTCCAGGATGTAGAATGACCGGTTGGCAGCCAGCATCCTTGCGCGCAACTCAGCTTCCATGCTATTGTCGTTGCTGACCTTTGACCCAAGATAGGTGAATTCTGGGACGACTTCAAAAGTGCGTGTAGAGATGGAAAACTTTAAACACCTTTGTAATAGCACACTTTTGTTTATTGGTGACGCTTTAAAAATTGATGCTGCCCACGTTGCTCTTTCCTATCTCAAAAAGATCGTCTCTTTTCCGGAAACTCCTCTCTTCCTTTTTTCACTCGGTCGGGCGAAACAACAGTTTTTTTTCTCTCCTGCGTTGCCCATTTCGCTTAGTGCGTTTCGCTCGATGCGTTTTCTATTTCGTCTGACCGTTACCCAAATAGCAAATCTGTAGCAACATCCCCCCGCCCGTGAACCGCTTGCGTTCACTCCTATTTTAGTGTTGTACGTCTATCAATGCCAGCTTAACTGCAGGCCTTCTCACCAACCCGGAGCTAGTTTTTACCCATGCTTGTCGAACATGATCGTCTTTTCCCTTTATCACCTTTGTTACAAGCCCCCTCCTCCACGTATTTCTATTACCACTTTCTATTACAAATATCACATCGCCTTCATTGATATCTTTTATATTAGTGAACCATTTATCTTGTCTTGTTATAACGGGCAGATATTCCCTCAACCACCTTCTCCAGAAACTATCCAACAAATGTTGTGCCAGCTTCCAGCTGCTCCTCAATGTGCTTTTGATATCGGTAGGGCCTACTTCTATTTGTTTAATGCCTGATGAGCTCCCCAGCAAAAAGTGATTAGGAGTCAACGCTTCGTCGTCTGCTGACTCAAGAGGAATATAAGTAAGGGGTCTAGTGTTGATCATTGATTCTGCTTCTAGTATTATCGTTTCTAAAGTTTCGTCGTCGGGTTTTCTAGGTGAGTCTATAACTGTGCCTACTGCCGATTTCACGGACCTAACCATTCTTTCCCACACTCCTCCCATGTGAGGTGCACCCGGTGGATTAAAGTTCCAACGCGTGTTTGCGTTGGTGAAAACGGATGATAATTCTTTGTAGCGTTGCCTCTCTTCCAAATACAGCTGTCTACTAGCACTCTGGAAGTTTGTACCATTATCGCTGAAGTTTTCAGCTGGTGCTCCCCTTCGCGCCACGAATCTTCGCACTGCCATTACACACGATTCTGTCGATAAACTATGTACTACTTCCATATGAATGGCTCTTATACTTAGACAGGTAAAAAGAGCGATCCAGCGTTTTGCGTTGCTACGACCTACTTTTACATACACCGGACCAAAATAGTCAATTCCTACGTATGTAAAAGGCCGAACAAAAGGTGTAATTCTTTCTATAGGTAATGGTGCCATAGGGGGTGTACACGATTTAGCGAGTTTTATCCTACAAAATATGCATTCGCGAAGTACACGTGCTATCAGCGCCCGCAGTTTTGGCACATAGTATTGTTGTCGTAATTCGTTCACAACTGTCTCTCGATTACCTTGCTTGTATCTTCTGTGGAATTTGTCTACCAGTAAAAACGTTATTCGGGACTTTTGTGGAAGGATTATGGGATATTTTGTTCCGTATGGTACGTATGGGGAGTCTCCTATTCTTCCTCGCATTCTCATAACACCTTGTTTGTCCAAAAAGGGACATATACAAAGTGTTATCTCCGCTTCTACATATTGTTCTTGATTCAGTGCATCTTCACATTTTGTATTTTCTTGACATTTATGCTTCAAGTATTTTATAAGCCAATGTATTCGTGCTATACTTCCTACAAGCTTCTCCCACCTTGAGAATCGTTCGATCGCTACCATTTGTTGCTGTTCTGCATGGATGTTAACTCCTCTTAGCTCGTTGTTTGTTGTATATGGTTCTATATTTTGGGTTGGCCAACATTCTTCTGTTTGTTTTAAAAATGACGGTCCTTTTAACCATGGTGAATTTTCATCGAAACTAGGCTCCTTGCTCCATTTGGTCGCTAAATCTGCCACATTTAACTTGGACTCCACCTTTCGCCATTCACTTACATGGGTAGAAGTAACCCGCTTGGCAAAGAGTAACTCATTTTGATGCCTCTCGCTACCCCTGGCCCTAGTTTTGAAGGAATCATGCGACACACTCGCACTCCACTACCCCATCCCATGGAAAAACGCTCCCACCATCGAGGTGTTGACCAAAATTTCGCTGTGTGCATGAGACACACACTCGCACTCCTCCAGCCCTCCACAGCTGAACGCTCCTACCGTTGCGAATTTGCGAGAATTTTTGCTCTGAGCGTGAGACCCTGAAGCGCAAGAGATGACACTATGTGTAAAGACGATCATAATTCGATATGGTCAAAAAGCGTCGATTATCGTTTCATTTATCTGGTAATGATGTTTTCACTTAATCAAAATTTTAAACATTAACAACTAGGCTGATAACAATAATTGAAATGTAAATCAGAATAAAATCAATTCATTTGAAGTAAAATAAATTCCATTATACTCTATTTTGACCATATGATCAACACTTGTTCATAGTGCCATTTACTTTGTGTTCTTCACTCTCGCGCTGTGTTGTGATCGTTCGAAACTCATTGCCAGAACGAATGCAAATTTCATTTGGGAAGGATTGGTGCTGCAAGATGCAGCAAAAATCATTAAATGTTAATAGAAAAGTGGTTAAGTAAATCGTGAAAGATGTCAACGCAGGCGTAACTGCAGTTTGTTTTGTTACATAATCTACGGGTAAGTGCATGCATAAGAAGAAAAATCTTCCAAATAAAGTTTGTGTTCTAACAATCGTACTGCTTTTAATGTTTGTTTATTCTTCTATTATTTTCCATCACACCTAGCTATTTCATTGCCAAAGCTCCTGATAATGGATCAAAGCAGATGGATCGGGCATACAGAGTCGCCATTTAACATTAAATATCTTCTTGATCGGTAAGTTTTAAATAGTCCTAGTTATGTTCACCATACTAATGCTAGATATATCTTTCATTCCTCAGGCAAACGCATCAAACACCAAGTGTTTCTCTTCCAACAGCACGCGCCATCGGTGGAGCAAGCAGCCAACGATTTGATCGCCAGTACGCGCCATCAAGAATTGATATTTTGCCAAACAGTACTGTGAATAAAAAACTGCACACTTACTGTCCGAGTTTCCTGGAATTTTTTGATCGGTCTACGCTCGCGGGAATGGTGGGTTCGTTGAGGAGAAGGAAAGAAAGGGTGGGAGCGAGAATTAACCAAAAACGCGGCATTGAGAATGAGGGGAGGTGCGCTCAGCGCTCACGCTGGGACACTCACGATGCTTGAAATAAAATGTTAACAAGCATCGATTTCAAGCATGCATGTCGCGCGACATTTTGCCAAGCGGGTTAAAGCGTGGTCAATGAAGCCTACATGTCGCACGATTTCTGTCAGAAGGGCGGGAGATCACTTGCGTGAACGCTTGGTGTAGCAAGCGAAATTGGACAAGTCCCAGAAAAGCGAGACACAAGAGTTTTTCTCGAACGATGGAAAGAGAAAAGCCATATGAAACATGAGGATGGTTGGTGAGACACAGCCAAGGTGGGAGCAAAAAGTGACCAACACCCAGAAGTGCAAGACAGAGTGACAATTTTTCTGAATGTTAGAATGAGAAAAATGATAGATACACATAAAAATCGCGCGATAATGCCGGTTGGGTGGATAGCAACAGACGATCGTCAAACCATCTTAAGCTTAAAATGATAGGTCAAAATAGTGTCTGGTGATGTGGTTTTGAACACTCTTGCAGCATGCCAAGACCGTGCAGTAGTTGTAACGCCAGATGAAGAAAGTGGGCATATAGGCTACAGACAAGGGGCTACATAACGGTTACAACTTTGTACAACATTTCATTCAACAATCGTTTCTCTTCTCCTTCCTCTTTTTCTTTGGCACGATAACTCCTACCTCTACCAATATTTCAGCGACATATTTTTTAACCATAGCAGGATAGTCCGTATAGGAATAGGACTATTGTGGTGAAGAAATGTTCTTGGTTCGGTACGGGTTCGCGTTGTAGGCAGCGCTGAGTTAGCACTTTGCGATTGGCGCGGTAAGCTTATCGAACATGACCTTGCGTAACAATTTCTATCGATGTGATGCGTCAGGTGAGAAGCGGACTTCCAGTTATGCCAAACCGGGTAGGGGCACAATACTGCTCCTAAATGAGTTGAAGGGACAAGTTGTACTATCCTATGTCCGATCAGATCTTACCTTCTTTCCGTTCTGGTCGCTTTATTTATACTCCCATCTTAAGAAAGTTAGCGCATATTTGTTCACCAGATGTTTACGCTCGTAACTTTCCCTTTTGCAACTTGACGCGCTTTGACGAACGAATGTTTGTCCAGAGGATCGCCTTCCTGGTGGGCTTTTACACTTTTCAATGTTTTGCTTAAAGTCTAATGCGTTTCTTATGCTAATTGCTCTTCCTTATTTATGACCTACTTTTGAGGTCTTTCTTGTTTATGTCCTACTTGGGTGGTGCGACCACTATGGTAAAACCCGGCTGTAAGCATTCATATCTTAAGCGGGTACGTGATAGCATGGATGCTAAACCTCCACCCTCCGGAAGAATAACGTAATTTAAATTGAGTTATTCTCACATTTTAATAGCTCTATTTTTATGTACTATTTGGGTTTGTCCCTTTTGATCTTCAATAGTTTCATTAGTTCCATCTATGTTATGTATGTCCATCGACAATTCGTTTCCAGGAAACTTGGTCCTGGGCTGCAGTCCTCCAACAACGGCTGCATCCAATCTCTGACAGGTTCGACTCCACCTGATCCAGCCAACGACCCAAGTAGCAACCGAAGCTTTTTTCTCCCAGTTTCAACCCCCTCATATCCACAAACTGCCTTCGCTCACTATTCCTATCCCATTTCTACATTCCACAACGTTTGTTGCGTTCTCGCTCATCAGGGTGTTAGTCAATTCTCTCTTGCCACACGAAGAGAATTCTTATGCACACTTCGTGTGTTTGATTCTACCCATCCCTTTTGAACACAAGTCATTTTCTTCCATCGCACTCATCAGGGTGTTTGCTCTTTTCCACCCAAGCCAAAGAGCGACTTCAGTGTGCTCTGAACCGTGCGCATGAAAGTGTGTGTTTGTGTGCTGCGTGAACTATTTTTCCTGCGTAAAACACTTTCCCGTACTGCACCATCCGCGGTGTTCTTTTTGCTTTATAGGAGGACGAATTGTTATCATCTGATTGTTTCGGTAAGTGTTTTTTTTAAGTGTCTAGTGCTATGTACCATCTCTACATTGACTTCAAAGCCGCATATGATAGCATAGCCAGGGTAAAACTGTACGACGCTATGAGCTCATTTGGAATCCCGGCCAAACTGATAAGGCTAGTTAGAATGACTATGACCAACGTCACATGCCAGGTGAGGGTGGATGAAAAACTCTCAGGACCTTTTGCTACCACCAAGGATCTGCGCCAGGGGGACGGGTTTGCCTGCCTGCTATTCAACTTGTCGCTAGAGAGGGCCATCCGCGACTCGAGGGTGGAGACTACGGGAACCATCTTCTATAAGTCAACCCAGATCCTGGCATACGCTGATAATATAGACATCATTGGTCTGCGGCTCTCCTATGTAGCAGAAGCCTACCAAGGGATCGAGCAGGCAGCAGAGAACCTCGGATTGCAGATAAACGAGGCAAAGACCAAACTGATGGTGGCAACATCAGCGGGCCTACCAACAAATAATCAAAATCTACGTAGGCGTGACGTGCAGATAGGTGAACGCACTTTTGCTACAGATTTGCTATTTGGGTAACGGTCAGACGAAATAGAAAACGCATCGAGCGAAACGCACTAAGCGAAATGGGCAACGCAGGAGTGAAAACACACTGTTGTTTCGCCCGACCGAGTGAAAAAAGTAAGAGAGTTCAATTTCTTCATCAATTTTTAAAGCGCCACCAATAAACAAAAGTGTGCTATTACAAAGGTGTTTAAAGTTTTCCATCTCTAAAAATTTCTTTAAAAATTGATCAGCATCAAGAAGTAGGAAAGATGAACTGCGTTGCATGCAATCGCCCTGACGAAGCGGAGAATATGGTGTCATGTGACAAGTGTGGAGAGTGGCAACATTATGGGTGTGCAGGAGTCGACGATGAAATTAAGCACAACCCGTGGATGTGTGAAAAGTGCAGTTCTGGAGTGAAGACCACAGTTGATTCGATGGAAGTTACGAATCACGCAGAGCAGGTCGGCGGAAACGTTAAAGGAGAGCTTAAGAGTAGGAGCGCCACGCGGTCGGCAAAGGAACGATCGTACGACGATGATAAGCGCTCTCTGAAAGAGGAGCAAAGCGTTTCTAACTCCACTGTGGCGAGTAGTACTGATGCGACAAAGAAGCGGTACAAGGACGAGAAGCTATTATCGACAAGTGGTGTAGAGGAGCAGCCAACGGTAATCGACGGGCGGTCGATCGAGCGTGATGCAGCGGTTCGACGGCGTGATGAGGATACGTTGTCGAAGAATAGCGGCGTAGCGGGGCGGCGAGAGGAAATCGGCGGACGGTCGATAGTTCGTGAAACAGGTGAGCGGATGCGTGGTGACGACACGCGGTCGATGCGTAGTGATGGAACGGAGCGGCTGGAGGTAATCGACGGGCGGTCGATCGTGCGTAGTGCAGCGGTTCGACGGCGTGATGACGATACGCTATCGAAGAATAGCGGCGAGACGGATCGGCGTGAGGAAATCGGCGGACAGTCGATAGTTTGTGGAACGGGTGAGCGGAAGCGTGGTGACGACATGCGGTCTATGCGTAGCGAAGTGATGGGACAGCAGGATCATTTCAACTATCGGTCGATAGGTCGTGGAACGAGAGAGCGAATACCTAGTGACGACGCGCGGTCGGTGTGTAGTGGTATAACGGGACGAAGACAGGGTAATGACACGCGGTCAATACATGAGGGTGAGGCAAGGCGGAGACGAGATGGTACAAGCCAATGAAGGTGTGAGGACGATGTACTCTCACGGTATACGAATGAGACAGTGCGCAGGGGAGACGACGAAGAAGAAGAATTGCAAGAGAAATTACTGATAAATGAGATTGCATTGCTCAGGTTGCAATTGAGTAAGCGTTTACGTGCGGAGAAAGAGAAACAAGAGAGAGAGTTGGATGAATTGCGTGCTACTAGAAACGCAAGATATGGGTTGGATAAAGACAGTGTGCGATCTATGACGACAGAAAGTAAAGTAGAAGAATGGTTAGATGATGAGTCTAGAAAAAGTAACAAGCCAAGAAAAAATGACGTTAAGGAAGAAAGTGAACCAACAAACAAACAGATTGCAGCGCGACATATAATCGGGAAGGATTTGCCGATGTTTTCGGGTGACCCTAAAGAATGGGCCATATGGTACGCCGGCTACGAAAGAACCACCAAAACATGCGGTTTTTCGTTAGACGAAAACCTTATTAGGCTGCAACGGTGTTTAAAAGGGCAAGCTCTAGAATTAGTGCAAGGCCGCTTGTTGATATCTGACAATGTTCCTTGCGTGTGTAGCGACCTTAGCCGCAACAAGTTCTCTACACAACCGGCTACGTGTAGATGGAGCTGAAGGCGGCATCGGCGGCATGTTCGGGCGGCTGACACTCAGCGAGAACATTTTATGAGAAGAGAGTGAGAAGCGATCGAGACGAGCGAAGCGATGGCGAAAAAAGGCCATTCTGGTGTCGGTGATCGCGGGATACGGTGTTAAAGTAGCGGGATTATAAAAATAAATTAAATTAGTTATAGTCAAATAAATGAAAAGTTAGTTTTATTTAGTAGTTAGAAATAGTTTTTATCGGTCATTTAGTGCTAGTTGTTTCATCTGGTGACAGCGGTAAAGCGCATACTTAGTAGCGCAAATAACGCTAATTCTGGCTGGTGTATGAATCAGGTATAGTGGTGAAGGAAAAAAAAAATTTTTTTGGGTAAGTGGTGAAGGGAAAATCGTAGCTTGTTAGTGATTAAGTGATAATTAGTGAAATAAGTGTAAATTTTCATTTTTTTTTCTCAACAAGTTTCCTTAAAAGTATCAACTTAGTAATAATAAGCATTAAGAGGTAGTTGGTACAGTAGTTTAAGTATCATTTTTATTAATCCTTCATTCTTTACGCTTACGTAGAGGGTAATGAACCCAAGGGTGTTGGCACTTAGGAACAGATCTGTTCAGGTTCATTCAAAAAGTGTAAATAATATTAATCCATCATTACCGCAACTAAACTCCACGGCAAATAGTGAAAGTTGTCTAAACACACAATATAATTACCAAAAACGCCTCCAAGTTCTCAAAGGAGAATTATTAAATCAAAGCCTTGAAATCGATAGAGCGTTGAACGCGTCATTTTCAAAAATGGCTTACGAATTCCCAACGGAAAAGGCAATGCTATGCATTCCTGAATATCACGGAGCTGCAAAGGAATTAGATGGATTTTTATTTCAAGTGGAATATTTTGCGAATCAGATACCAAGAGGCGAATCGGAAGAGGATTTAATTAGAACGGTAATGTTCAAATTAAAAGGAAATGCTGCTGGATTTTTCAGTCGCATATTAGATGATACGTGGGCGAATGTTAAATTAAATTTAATAAAGCTTTTTGGAGAAAAAATGAGTGTAGAAGCCATTTTCCAACAAGTGGAAACTTTGCAGCAAGGAGTCAATGAACCTTTCACTCAATATAAAGAAAGGGTGGCAAGGTTAAAACAAAATATAATGAACATCGATACGAAAAACAGTGAAGATTCTTACGCACAAAAAAATTTAAAAATTCACTTTTTAGCCGGATTAAGAAACCCAGAATTGCAAACTTTAGCCAGAACCAATAAACACTTGGAATTTGATGACTTGTTGGAATATCTGGAAGATGAAGTTGTTCAAATCGAACATATTCGAAAAATTGAGGCTAGACTAAATCGCTCGCAAACACCGGTACCAAATAATGAATATGATGAGACCTACAATGCGAGTCAAAACAATAGTTTTAATAATCGTTCAATGGGCCACAACACAACGTATGGAGGAAACCAGCCCCATACACTAATGAATAATAGTAGTGCCTCACGCTGCGATCATAACAACACTAACAATTTAGATACCTGTGATTTTGGTCAACCACAACATAATAGCACTACACATAACCAAAATAACACTAACTTCAATTATGATGGTCAACCACAACATAATAGCACTACACATAACCAAAATAACACTTACTTCAACAGTAGTTTAGCTCAGCCAAATAGATATTTTGCATCTTATAAAAATAATTATACACAACATCCACGAAAACACTATTACCAAAATAGAAATCCGTACACACAACCACCACAACACCATTATGAAAACACCTGTCCACCATCATCACAAAACTACTATGCACATAAATTTTCACAAGGGCCTTCTCAATATACTTACCAAAAGCAAGCATATCAAAACATGCATACAAAAAACTGATACAAGGAACACTAGTTGATTTTAACACTAAAACTAGTGTTCCCTTAAAACAAAATAACATGTTTTCTGTTGGTTTACAAACAGAGACGTGGAAGGAGACGAAGCAAACACTACACAGTACTCCCATAGATGAATGTGAATCGCTTAATATTGAATGCACTAGAGACGGTAGGTTAATGGCTAAAATTTTGTCGCAAAATGTAAATAAGAAAATGGTGAATTTTTTAATTGATTCGGGAGCCTGTTTCAACGCCTTGAGTTTGGATAGATCAAAAGAGCTAGGTTTAGATTTTATGAATCACAATGATAAAGTAACTTTATCAAGTTTCGATGGATCCTTATCAAATACTGAAGGGTCCATGTTTTTAAAACTACATATTGGCAATTTTGTATACCCTATAAAATTTTATATACTAGAAAAACTTAGCGTTCCAGCTATAATTGGAGCAGATTTTTTAAAAAAATATACAATGTGCATCGGATCGAATTTTCAAATAATTTATCTGAAGAAGCCATTAAATACTGAACCATTAAATACCGCAGACGAGAATATAAAAAAAAATATGGATGAATTAGAGCAAATAGACGGTACCCTTTTTGAAAACAGTGATAACACTCAAAAAGGAAATTTCGAATTGCTCCCACACATAGAGAAGCAACTCGCAGATTGCGACGTAGTTAAAACGAGCAAAGATAGGGAATTAGTAGGTTCAGAAAGGTATAAGGAATTGATGGATAAAATCAATTTAAATCATTTAAATAATGCAACAAAAATCAGCACAAACAAAATTATTGCTGACTTCAGTGATATATTCTACCTCCCGGGAGATAAATTAACATACACTCAAGCAGCGACACATGAAATCGAAACTAGTTCCAATATCCCGATATTTAAAAGGCAATACAGGTTCCCAACAGCATTAAACATGATCATGGAAGAACAAATAGAAGAAATGTTAAAGCAGCATATAATCAGGCCTAGCAAAAGCCCGTGGAATGCGCCGGTAATGTGCATACCAAAAAAATCCGAAAACGATCAAAAAAAATATCGGATTGTCGTTGATTTCCGTGCGCTAAATATTATCACTAAACCATTCATATATCCGATTCCTAGAATTGATGATATAATGGACAATATTGGTAACAGCAAAATATTTTCAACAATTGACTTAAAGTCAGGGTTTTTTCAAATACCTATAGCGCCAAAAGATGCTGAAAAAACCGCCTTTTCAACATCTAAGGGGCATTATGAATTCTTAAGGATGCCAATGGGGCTCAAAAATAGCCCGGCTACGTTTCAAAAACTTATGAACACGGTGCTCTACACAATTCAACCCATTAAAGCCTTTGTCTATTTAGATGACATCGTTGTATTTGGGGATACAGTAGAGGAGCATAACAATACTTTAACTAAAGTATTAGAAGCATTGAAATGCCATAATTTAAAAATTGAACCGGTAAAATGTAAACTGCTTCACACAGAGATTACTTATTTAGGTCACACAATCAATGAAAAAGGCATCAAACCAACACAATTAAATGTAAAGGCAATTTTAAATATGCAAACGCCAAAAAATCTTAAAGAAGTACGTTCATTTTTAGGAACTATGCTCTAGGCCATTATGCTCTAGGAGCAGTATTAACAAATGAAAAAACAATAGAACGCCCAATTGCATATGCCAGTCGTACTCTGGTAGGAGCAGAAAAGCGGTATCACCCGATTGAAAAGGAGCTTCTAGCTATTGTTTGGGCAGTTGACCATTTTAAACATTATATTTATGGTCAAAAATTTATTATTTATTCCGACCACAGGCCATTAGTATCCATTTGGCGTCTCAAGGAAAATTCTCCAGTTTTGTCTAGACTGAGATTGAGACTGCAAGGGTTGGAGTGTGAAATTCGGTATAAGAAAGGTAAAGAGAATATAGTTGCCGATTTCCTATCACGGCTTCCCGAGGTTAAAGAGAACGAACATGATGAGGAAGTAAATAATACGGTTGCAGTGGTAACACGCGGGCAAACGAAAAAAAAAAGTAGTTCTCGAACTTAACAATGATAACGGGGAAGAGAGAATAGAAGCAAGTAAGAGTAATACTTTACAAGATGATCACTGGGAAAACTTAATGAAAATTGATTTGGAAAAGGAAACAAGCGAAAAAGAAGTTAAGAGAAAAGAGCAATTAGAAAAAGTTAAACAAACTGTCGTAACCAAATTCCAGAACTACAACCCATTTTCTGATAAGATTGAAATTGAGAGAAGCGAAATAAATACTGTGCTTCATGAATTTCATGATGCCCCATTGGGAGGACATGTGGGAGTGAGACGGATGAAGAAGAGGATCAAGGAGTTGTTTTTCTGGAAGGGAATGGACAGAGACATTGAGGGACACGTTAAAGGTTGCAAGTCGTGTCAATTGAATAAAATTGGCCGGTTCAATAAAATTCCCATGCAGATAACAACAACGTCAAAACAGGCATTTGAAAAAATGTTCATGGATATTGTTGTTCTGCCGGAATCAGAGAGAGGGAACAAGTATGGATTAGTCATTCAAGACGATCTTAGTAGATATTTAATAGTAACAGCCCTGGAAAACCAAGAAGCAACAACGGTGGCCAAAGCGTTTGTTGAGGAGGTTATTTGCCGTTATGGAGCTCCAGTAGAGATAGTAACGGACCAAGGCACAAATTTCATGAGTCAGATTATGAAAGAAACATGCAAGATCTTAAAAATAAAAAAAATAAATACATCAGCATACCACCCACAGGCAAATTTAGTAGAAAGGGCCAACAGGGAACTCAAAATATATTTGAGACAATTTGTGGGCAAAAATTATCAACAGTGGGACAGTGTGTTGCCATATTTTGCAATGGAATACAACACAAGTATAAATTCGTCTACGGGATTTACTCCTTATGAATTAGTATTCGGGAGAAAAGCTAGACTTCCAACTTCAATTTATAAAGAAAAGAATAGGAAAAAATTATATAGTGATTTTTGCGAAGAGCTTATTACAAAACTAACAGAGATTCATTCAATAGCAAGAAATAATTTGATAAATTCAAAAGAGAAACGCAAGGAGAAATATGATAGGAATGCGATTGATTGGCAACCCATGTGAGGAGAAATGGTATTAGTTAGGAATAATCAGACGGGGGTTGGACAAAAATTGCAGGGTATCTGGAAAGGGCCTTATGAAGTGGTAGGAATACCGAGCGAGCAAACTTGCGAAATAAGGAACGGAAGAAAAATAGAAAAGGTTCATAATAATAGGTTAAAAAAGTTTAACGAGTAACATAAGGCATTCAAAAAAAAAATAATAATAATAATAACCTAGGTTAAGTTAGTCTAACAAACAACAAGTAGATTTGTAAATAGATATATATGAACACCTTATAATTAGCAAAATTTTCAATCGTAGTATCATAAATTCGCGAATAAGTTTAGTTATAGAGTTTTCATATATATCTATACATAGAGATTTTTGTAAATAGAAATAAGGATTTAAAAAAAAAAAATAAAAAAAAAAAGATAAAGGCGACTATAGCTAACATTCCCGTGAGCAATCGATACACATTCCCTAGCGATACACACTATAAGCGCAAACATATCAACACTGAAGGCACCAACGAAAAGCACACGGCATAAAAGGCATGTTAAAACAACACCTAAACTAAACAAGGCACGCGAAAGGAAAGGTTGAGCTGGCGAGGTTGAGCGGATGAGGTTGAATGATTGATAGAAACCGAATTGCTCCCCCAGCGTTTGTTATAAGCGATAAGTCCCCAAGCCAGAACAGAACATCTGAAATACGAAATAGGTCAAATTAGTAAAATTTAGGGTACGATAATATTACATTCAAACCCCAAACGACACTATTTACGTATATTGCGAGTACGAGCAACTTCAGATGATTAATAGCGAGACTGCACCACGAGGGTCGTTCAGGCGGAAATGATGCGAAAACCAGAGATATCAATTGATAAGGCGATATCGATTTGCATGAAAAAAACGGCACTATAAAAAATTTTCTTGCAGCACTTTCGTTAAAAAAAAAAAGTGTAATGATGTGTAGCGACCTTAGCCGCAACAAGTTCTCTACACAACCGGCTACGTGTAGATGGAGCTGAAGGCGGCATCGGCGGCATGTTCGGGCGGCTGACACTCAGCGAGAACATTTTATGAGAAGAGAGTGAGAAGCGATCGAGACGAGCGAAGCGATGGCGAAAAAAGGCCATTCTGGTGTCGGTGATCGCGGGATACGGTGTTAAAGTAGCGGGATTATAAAAATAAATTAAATTAGTTATAGTCAAATAAATGAAAAGTTAGTTTTATTTAGTAGTTAGAAATAGTTTTTATCGGTCATTTAGTGCTAGTTGTTTCACGTGATTAACCTCTTAAAAAACGGTTCGGCCAACCGAATGGTTTGATACGATCGTTGATCGACAGGGTTAGGATGACACCTTCTCCAAGAAGAGATGACCTGCAGAGTCTAATTAGGTTCGGAAGCATAGTCGATGGTTTGGTACAGCATATCGAGGCAGCAAGAATGAAAAATCACCTTAATAACCCCACACTGTTGCACGATGTAGTGCACAAGCTTCCTACAGAGTACCAATTGAAATGGGCAGAATATAAATTAAAGCAACGTAAAGAAGACGACCTCGGTATGTTCGGATGCTTCATGAATCATCTGTTGGATTTAGTTTTCGAAATAGTTGATGATAAAACGGTCACTGGAAGAGGACACGTCAATGTCCATAACAATAATACGCAAATATGGTCACAGAGGACATGTGCGTTATGTAATGGAGGAGGGCATGGAGTATCGACCTGTGCCACATTTAGATCATTAACAAATAACGAACGGTGGAGGCGAGTAAATAATTTGTCATTGTGTCGAATGTGCCTCAACAAACATAGTAACTATCCATGTAGAAGCTTTTCTGAATGCGAAATATCGGGCTGTCGCCTCCCACATCACACGTTACTACATCGAACAAATTTAATAGATAATCAACAAAATAATGAATCATCACGGCAAACGACGAGCAATAGCGGATATTGTAGTACTCATTCGAATATAGGAAGAACAAGTTTGTCCATATTTAGAATTATACCTATTACGCTCGAGAAAAGCGGTCATACAGTGAGCATTTATGCGCTGTTGGATGAAGGATCAGACTTGACGTTACTAGATGAAGAAATAGCTCAACAAATGCAGATAAGCGAAACTCAACACGAGTTAAAAATGATGTGGACGGGACAAGCAGCAAGGACAGAGCGATATTCCATGAAGATTAACAGTTTAACAATTTACGGCCAACAAAAAAATAAATACCAAGTTAAAGACGTACGAACAGTATCGAGCTTAAAATTCCATGAACAAACGTTGTGCTATCAAGAACTAAAAACAAAATACCCCCATTTAAGTGGCCTACCGATTAAAGATTACAAAAGGATAGTGCCAAGAATGCTGATTGGATTAAATAATTTAAGCCTAATAGTCCCATTAAAAATTCGAACGAAGGTAAAAGAGCTCGAACACTTTTGATAGTACTACTAATAGAGTAGGAAAGCGGTTCGAGACCGGACTATTGTGGAAAACCGATAAAAAAAAATTTCCACCAAGCTACGATAGGGCATTTAAAAGGTTGCTTGGACTGGAGAGACGATTACAAAAGGATCAAAAGATATATGAGAGAGTTCGCAGCTTGTTAAGGGAATATGTAGATAAAGAATATGCGCACCAAGCTACAATTAATGAGCTTGTAGCATATCTGCTGTACAGAACATATTGTAATACACACTATCAGCCATAGACACATTGTAACACACTTTGGAAAGCCAAACCACACCATTGTAACACATTCATTATAACACACTCAGTAAATCAGATCATACCATACACACCCGGAAGTCTCAGGCCACACCGTTCATATAAAAACAATTGTGACACACTTATCAGAACCAACCGAAACGTACAACATAAGTAGGAACAGTTTATGCATTTT
The DNA here is from genome assembly GCF_943734685.1 of Anopheles coluzzii. NCBI lineage: Eukaryota > Metazoa > Arthropoda > Insecta > Diptera > Culicidae > Anopheles > Anopheles coluzzii. The sequence goes on from NC_064669.1 coordinate 24,896,037, forward strand.
AACCCAAAGCAGGAATAGTATATGCATTAAACTCAAAACAGGAACTTAGTGACAAGAACCATCGTTCTTGTCAACAAAAGACAAACATAACTAGCTGAGTGAAAACAATAACTTTCCAACATAAAAACCCGGAACCCGGCACTAAAGTTGCTGTTGGGAGATTGAACAGTAAACTTGAAATGCCGTCGGGGCCCCCTTCGATCAGTCGCAAACTCTTCAATTTTTGCTGAGGGGGGGGGGGGGGGGGGGGGCAAATGATTCAGCGGGGGCCCCTTCGATCATCAGTCGCAAACTCTAAAATTTTTGCTGACGGGGGGGGGGGGGGGTGCAAATGATTCGCCAACCTCGGGGCCCCATCGGCCATCCTTCCGGGGGCCCTTGTCGCTAGTACTCTGTCCATACGGCATACTATAGAATGGCGATCTACGGGGCCCCTAAATCGGCGGGCCCCAGGCGACCGCCTAGTCCGCCTACCGTTAGATCCGCCGCTGGTAATAAGGCCGGAAATAGAAAGAATACTGCTGAAAACACATATCCACACAAAGAGAGAGGCATTGAGAATTGTAATGAGCTTGTTCGATCCTCTTGGACTGCTATCCTTTTTCCTTATACATGGAAGAATACTGCTGCAAGAGATATGGGCTGCTGAAATTGACTGGGATGAAACGATACACGAAAGTGAAAACCAATAGTGGAGGCGTTGGATCGACATGTTACCCCGATTATCCGAAGTAAATATTCCACGGTGCTACTTTAATGGAGGTAACTACGAAAGCTATATCAATCTAGAAGTTCATATATTTGTAGATGCCAGCAAATCCGCAAATGCAGCTGTAGCATATTTCCGAGTAATTACTGGAGACGAGCCCATGGTTGCACTTGTCACAGCAAAGGCGAAAGTAGCACCTTTAAAGCTGATGTCCGTGCCGCGGTTGGAGCTTCAAGGCGCGATACTGGGCGTACGACTTCTAAACAACGTAGAAGCGAATCACCGGCTGAAAGTCAAACGACGTGTGCTATGGACCGATTCCGAAATAGTTTTAGCCTGGTTAAGATTCGACCATAGAAGATAACAACAGTTGCTGTAGCCAACAGTCCAACAGTCGTAGGCTTTCGAGTTGCTGAGATACTTCCCGCTTGGCAAAATGTCGCGCGACATGCATGCTTGAAATCGATGCTTGTTAACATTTTATTTCAAGCATCGTGAGTGACCCAGCGTGAGCGCTGAGCACGCCTCCCCTCATTCTCAATGCCGCGTTTTTGGTTAATCTTCACTCCCCCCCTTTCTTTCCATCTCCTCAACGGACACACCATTCCCGCGAGCGTAGCCTGACCAAAAAATTCCAGGAAATTCCGACAGTAAGTGTGCAGTTTTTTATTCACAAAGCTATTCGGGAATATTTTAGTTCTTGATGGTGCGTGCTGGGCGAACAAATCATTAACTGTTTGATCCACCGATGGCGCGTGCTGTTGGAAGGAAAAACACTTGCTGTTTGATGCGTCTGCCTGAGGAATGAAAGATAAATCGAGCATTAGAATGTTGAACAAAACTAGCACTATTTAAAACTTACCGATCACGAAGATATTTTAAGTTAAACGGCGACTCTGTAAGCTCGATTCACCTGCTTTGATCTGTTATCAGGAGCTTTGGTAATGAAATATCAAGGTGGGATGGAAAATGATAGAAGAATAGACGAACATTAAAAGTAGTACGATTGTTAGAAGACAAACATCATTTGGAAGATTCTTTTTCTTCTGCATACACTTACCCGTAGATCATGTAACAAAACATACTGCATTTACGCCTGCGTTGACATCTTTCACAATTTACTTAACCACTTTTCTATTATCATTTAATAATTTTCGCTGCATCTACCGGCACCAATCCTTCCCAAATGAAAATTGCATTCGTTCTGGCGATGAGTTTCGAACGATCACAACACAGCGCGAGAGAGAACACAAAGTAAATGGCACTATGTACAAATGTTGATCATATGGTCAAAATAAAGTATAATGGAATTTATTTTACTTCCAATAAATTGATTTTATTCTGATTTACATTTCAAAAATTGTTATCAGCCTAGTTGTTAATGTTTAAAATTTTGATGAAGTGAAAACATCATTACCAGATAAATGAAACGACAATCGACGCATTTTGACCATGTCGAATTATGATCGTCTTTACACATAGTGTCATCTCTTGCGCTTTTGGATCTCACGCTCAGAGTAAAAATTCTCCCATCTTCGCAACGGTGGGAGCGATCGGCTACGGAGGGCGGGAAGAGTGCGAGTGTGTGTCTTATGCACACAGCGAAATTTTGGTCAACACCTCGATGGTGGGAGCGTTTTTCCATGGGATGGGGTAGTGGAGTGCGAGTGTGTTGCATGATTCCTTTAAAACTAAGGCCAGGGGTAGCGAGAGGCATTAAAATGAGTTACTCTTTGCCAACCGGGTACGAACTGGATTCCTGGATCCTATAACAATATACAGTTTATAAACTGAAAAAGAAAAAAAAACACCAGCAATCATCACACTTTACACAACTTACCTGCTAATTTAAACCAATTTAACGCCTTTACGCTTGCACACACACTGACACTATAAGTCAAATTATGCTTATCAGTTTTATTTCTGTTTTGCCAAATAGTACTATGATCCGCCCATAGTTTCTTTCGCTCTCTCATCAGATTGAAAATTTTACCATCACCGCAAATGTGGAAGCATTGCGGCATGAAATAGGTTGGTAAGGCATGGCGGAGTGAGAGCGAGGATCTCACACACAGATGTAACAATAACCCATCATCGCAATGACGGGAGCAATCGGTCATGGGGGGTTGGTGGAGTGCGAGTGTGTCTCGCAAGCTCAGAGCGGATTTTTGCTTAACACCTCAACGATGGGAGCGTTCAGGGGTGGAGACGTATGGAAGTGTGCGAGTGTGTCGCATGATAGCTCGCAAGTGTAGAGCGGGGGTAGCGAGAGGCAGAGTGTACAGGCGATTTCTGCCAAGAGGGTTTTATTTCAAGCATCGTGAGTGTCCCAGCGTGAGCGCTGAGCGCACCTCCCCTCATTCTCAATGCCGCGTTTTTGGTTAATCCTCACTCCTACCCTTTCATTCCTTCTCCTCAACGGACACACCATTCCTGCAAGCGTAGATCGATAAAAAAATTCCAGGAAATTCGGACAGTAATTGTGCAGTTTTTTATTCACAGAGCTATTCGGGAATATTTCAATTCTGGATGGTGCGTGCTGGGCGAACAAAAAGTTAGCAGCTTGCTCCACTGATGGCGCGTGCTGTTGGAAGAAAAACACTTGCTGTTTGATGCGTTTGCCTGAGGAATGAAAGATAAATCGATCATTAGAATGGTGAACAAAACTATTACTATTTAAAACTTACCGATCACTAAGATATTTTAAGTTAAACGGCGACTCTGTAAGCCCGATTCACCAGCTTTGATCTGTTATCAGGAGCTATGGTAATGAAATAGCTAGGTGTGATGGAAAATAATAGAAGAATAAACAAACATTAAAAGCAGTACAATTGTTAGATAACAAACATCATTTGGAAGATACTTCTTCTTATGCATGCACTTACCCGTAGTTCAAGTAACAAAAAAAACGGCACTTACGCCTGCGTTGACATCTGTCACGATTAACTTAACAACTTTTCTATTAACACTTAATGATTTTCGCTGCATCTTGCGGCACCAATCCTTCCCAAATGAACTTTGTATTCGTTCTGGCGATGAGTTTTGAACGTTCACAACACAGCGCGAGAGCGAAGAACACAAAGCATATGGCACTATGTAACAGTGTTGATCATATGGTTATAACAATGTATAACGGATTTTTTTACTTCAAATTAATTGATTTTATCCTAATTTACATTTCAAATTTGTTATCAGCCTAGTTGTGAACGTTTAAAATTTTGATGAAGTGAAAATATCATTACCAGATAAATGAAACGACAATCGACGCTTTTTGACCATATCGAATTATGATCGTCTTTACACATAGTGTCATCTCTTGCATTTCAGGGTCTCACGCTCAGAGTAAAAATTCTCCCATCTTCGCAACGGTGGGTGCGTTCAGCTGTGGAGGGCTGGAGGAGTGCGAGTGTGTGTCTCATGCACACAGCGAAATTTTGGTCAACACCTCGATGGTGGGAGCGTTTTCCATGGGATGGGGTAGTGGAGTGCGAGTGTGTCGCATGATTCCTTTAAAACTAAGGTCAGGGGTAGCAAGAGGCATCAAAATGAGTTACTCTTTGCCAAGCGGGATGTAAACCCCTATTGATGGTTCTCTGCTTGTTCTCTGCTCGTTGATATAAGCACTCAGAGAACTCAAAGAACAATTTTAAAATAAAGCGGCGCTCAGTGATTTCACAGAGTGCATTGAACGCCCTCCGAACAATTATCTGTTCCAACTGGCTCGAGCCATCACCACACCCGCTGTCAAAATGAAACTCAAACGAAACTCTTTTGTTCAGTTTTATTGTTCAAAAACCGTATTGTGTTCATTGCAAGTCGATGCTTAATTGCAAGTCGAACAGTTCTTTCAGCTTATATCAGCTGTATTTTCATGCTATAAAGTGCATTTGTTAGCTGAAAATCTGTGAGTATGATATACCGTTTATTTACACTTGTATTATTATAGGCGACCTGTGATACCGGCTTGGTCCTTGGTGTATTGGTATGTGCTGGTGATTCTGTTGCTGGTTGTTTCTGCTGATAAGCTGTAGGTATAATTTAAGGGTATTTATATAGTTGTACACAAAAGCAAGCAGAACATTTACTTCCATTATCATCGTTGTAGATATCAATGGATAATTGTAACATCGGAAACAGTGTGGAGGCTTCCAGGAGCGGATACTTGGAGCGGAGTGCGTTTGAAAACTTGGCTTTTAAAAATAGCAAACAAATTAATACACTGACCAACATGACCAACCAATCCATGTGCATTTGAAGCTAGATACAATGATAAAGTTACAGCAACAAAATCAATCTCATTCCGTCCAATCCACTTCTGTTTTAGAATATGTTTTTCTGCCAGAGGAAGAAGACTTTAGACGAATTTAGTTTTCCATTAATTGCATCGCAAGCTAGCCTTGAAGAATTTGATGCTGTTGAAGAGAGCAACCGAAGTGACGGTCAAAGGACGAATGTATGATGCATTAAATTTAACTTTTAACGGGGTTTGTCGTTTGGAATGCTGCTGGAGTAGACAAGGGCGCAGTAAGATCAAAATAAAAATTCCGCATTTACAAAATTTTTTTGAGATTTTTGAGACATATAGCTGTAGCAGTTAGTGTAGATGGAGGAGAGAAAAGGGTTGATTTTTGTTTGTTTCAATGTTTTGTTTTGTGTTTTTGTTCAGTGTTAGTCGAGGAGCATTTAAACGCAAGGCGAAGAAAGGGAAGGATACAAAATAAGATTTAGTGTTATCAGTACTAGCGTATAATTTGAAGTTTAAAAGAATTGTTTAATTCCTATTTTGCTAATTAATTAAATTTATTTTTGTTAATTGAATAAATCCAGAAATAACAACGATGCATTCGATGTAATTCTATTACTTATTCAAATCAAACATTTACGTTTTGAAATATTGAAGTGGTATTAGTTTGAGTGAGTAGTTAATAAATGAATAAATGAGTGAGTTAAAAGTTAACTTTTTTATTCAGGACGAATGATCCAAAAAGGCCGTAATGCTTAAGTAATAGTAAACTTATAATAGTTCTGTAAATTGATACACGATTGTACTCGACAGATATTCAACATCTAGATGACTCCAGGCGATTCCGAACAACTCCGAACAACTCTTGGTGATTCCGGACGATTCTGAATGACTCCGGATAACGCTGGGCGAACCTACCTTCCGCAGTCGATTCCAAAATTATCGAAATTGGATTGGAGTCGACTACGGATTTTTTGCCAACTATTCAAAACAGTTAAATTAAGTATAGCATAATGTCCTTCATTCTTACTACAATTATTTGCAGCAGTACTACTATTACCGAACATAACATTACTTGCTTACAAATTATCTAATGCATAAGTGTCCTGAAACGCTCCCAATCTAACAACGCTATTCGTCAGTCGATTGCTTTGGTCTAATGGGAACGTGTGGCTTATGGTGGCTCGATCACTTATTTCGACAGGCTTAAAATATAATGAAAATACTTGCATTAGAGTGTGTTTAGAATAAAGGTCCATGAAGTGTACTTGCCTGAAGCTCTATCTATTAGAGAGGTTTATTTTCAAGCATCTCCTTAAAGATTAAACAGAAGCAGGCAAAGCCATTCGTGCTGACCTCCCTGCTGCTCATGGATAGTATCCTCGATAGGCATGGGAATTTTAAAAGCAAGCGTAGTACTTTAGGCATAGTTAGCGATGAAAATGGTGTTTGTTGTGGGCAGCCGTGCCGACTCCTGGATTTGCCGTGGTAGTTGCTCTACCACCGGTCAATTTCCAGGGAAAGACAGTGTATCACGCACACTGTCGCGCATGGCAAGAGAGCGACGAGAACGACAATTTCTCGTGCGATTGTTATCACTCTTTTGTTTCATTGCGATAAGCGGCGTAGCACATGTCGTTCTCGTTCTCTCTTTCCTACCTCAGGCCGCGGGGCCATGGGGTTTCTCAACGCTCATTTTCTCAAGCACTCATTAGTGCTTTTGAGAAATCCTCGTTCTCAGCGTTTGTCGAATCGGAACAGAATCGGTTTTGAGAATCTTTGAGAATCTTTGAGAAAGTTGATGATGCAGCGATCGGATAACTGAAATATAAGCAATTGTGCTATTTGTTTTTCGATAATCTCTTTGGAAAATGTATTCAATATTTATAATTGAAAAAGTTAAAAAAATGCGATCAAAAACATATTTTCTATTTAAAGCTTCAAATAAAACTTGAGTGGCTTCATCAGTTTCTCAGAGTGAGAAAAATTGACGACGGCCACGAGCTTGAGTCTGAGAACAAGTTTTGAGTGCTTGAGAAACTTAAATGAGTTCTTGAGAACGTTTTCTCAGCTTGAGAAAGCCCCGTAGCCCCGCGGCCTAATAGCTACCCGGGGAAATTTTCACTGGATCCTCTCAGACCTCTCAATTCTCGTAACTTGCTCCGGAAACCAAGCAACTGAAGCGTACTCAATCAACGGATGAACAAGGCAACAGTAAAGTGATTTTAAGCAGAGAGGGTCATGAAAGATTTTGCTACTTCTAATGATGTGTCCGAGAGTCCTGTTAGTCCTAGCAATAACGTCATCAAATTGTTTGTCTAAATAAACTCTCGTGTCTAATATAATACAATGAAGTACCTAACAGTTTCAGATCGAGGCAATAAAGTGTCAGAAAGAACATAATTAAAACGTAAAGAAGAACTCGCACGAGTAAACGAAATAACCGAGCACTTAGAACTGGGCAGTCAGGTATAGCGTAAACAATAGCTGGCATCGCTAAAAAAATGGTTTAAAATTAACAGTCGTTAAAAATTAATCAGAGTCGTTAAAAATAGCTAGAATTTGGCATTGCGATCGCATTGAGTTCATTTTTTAATTTTAACGACTGGTCCTATGCCGTCGTTAAACAAACGACTGTCAAGAGCGTATGCGATACAAAATAACAGTCGTTTAATTATACTGATCGATTTTTTCCCCGTGTTTGCCTATATGCGATATCGAGCAGTCGTTAACTGTTTTGACGATTGTTTATTTTAACAGGAATGAACAAGAAATGAACTCGGTTAAACCAAAATGAACTTTTAACGACTGTTAAAAAGAGTTCATTTATCAGCCCATGGCTGTGAAATATTTCGCATTCAAAATTGTTGCAAATTTATAAATTATATATTTGGAAATTTTCAGCGCCGAAATTTTTGGATTTTTGGAGCCATGGGCTGTGAATTATGTTTGCAGTTTGAGTTTGAGAAGTTTTCGATCGCTTTGCGCAGCGGGTATTCAGATAGGTCTTAGTTTTTTTTTAATGGGCGGTTTGCAGAGGCACGATAGTGTTCAAGCAGACATTCGCGAAACTTTCTATCACCAGATAATGTTTTTTAATTTTTTTTAAATCTTAGAACATTTTCGTTTATTTTTGATAGCATTGAAAAATGGGAAGTTGGGTAATGTAAAGGAAGGATGTTTTTTTGTAATATTGTGAGCAACCAGTGCACGAAATTATATCAACGTATGTTTAATTGAGCAATTACAATAATATCATTTATAAATTTCTCTATTCTATTGCCTACCTTGTTCTATTTCCTAACTTACGCTTAGTCCTTACGCCGCTGCCCGATATATTAATACGTCTGCTTTCCGCTCGCCATCCGTCGTTTCGTTGCTTCGTCGCTTCGACGCTTCGTCACGTCGCCTCTTCGCCGTATAAACACATTCACTGTTAGCTCCGATTCTCTTGCTGAGCTTCGTACTCGTTCTACCGAATTTCAAACGGTGTATAGTTTATCTTTGTCTCGTTAAAACGATCTGGATGATCTCTCGTCGTCACGACTGTGTTGGTTTTCTCACTCTCACTCTCCTTCATAATTAGCGTTCTCTTTCACTCGCACTAATTTTGACCAACTGAATAATCTCACGGAACTACAATTTCATCACTTCGCACAGCACGGTCTTTCCTTCTCGCTTGTACATCTGTTGTCGGTCGAATCGCTCTTTCGCTCACCATACAGTCTCTTCCGCTTCTCACACGTTGAACTGAGACTATTTGATGATATAGTCTCTCTCTCTCGATCCACTTTTTCTTCCAATTCTCTCACTCGTACTTCTTTCTCTCTTTTTTTTCGTGTTCACACGTCGATAGTTTAGGTCACTGCACTAATCCGGCTACGCACGATACCGTTAACTATTATTAATTTACGGTATAGCTTATCGGATTTTACGAAAAATGTACTTCACCTACCTTGAGCCGGTCTCGTAGTACAGTCGTCAACTCGTACGACTTAACAACATGCCCGTCATGGGTTCGATCCCCAAATAGACCGTGCCGCCATACGTAGGATTGACTATCCTGCTATGGGGGGAATCAATTAGTCACTGAAAGCCAAGCCCACAAGTGGGTACAGGCAGGCCTTGACCGACATCGGTTGTTGAGCCAAAGAAGAAGAAGAAGAAGTACTTCACCTGCCATTCATTTTAAGACAGTTTCCAATATATACATATAGTCTAGCGTAACGTCACTATATATGTCGTAGTTTCTATGCGGTTCCCGATATCGCACACTTACGCACTTACGCGACACATTCTTACGCACTTACGTAGGTTCAGAAACCTCACGTTATTGAAATCGTTTCGCGTTGTTAAAATCGTGCGTTACTAAATTATCACTTTCTGCACACTATCACGGTCGCCATGTGGTGGCCCGCACGACAAAATCGAGCAGTTTCGTAGCTCGGATTTTCGATCGCTTTCCGCCAAAACCCGCTGCGCAAAGCGATCGAAAACTTCTCCAACTCAAACTGCAACCATATTTCACAGCCCACCCGCTGCGCAAAGCGATCCAAAAACTTCTCCAACTCAAACTGCATACATATTTCACAGCCCATGGCTGCTAAATATTTCGCATTCAAAATTGTTGCAAGTGTATAAATGAAATATTTCGAAATTTTCAGTGCAGAAATTTTTGGATTGAAATATTTCTTCGATCGGAATCCAAGCGTTTTCCCTGACATTTCTGCTCGCTTTTTCGATCACTTTTGGCGGAAAGCGATCGAAAATCCGAGCTACAAAACTGCTCGATTTTGTAGTGCGGGCATGGCTGTGGAATATTTCGCATTCAAAATTGTTGCAAATTTATAAATGAAATATTTCAAAATTTTCAAAGCTGAAATTTTTGGATTGAAATATTTCTTCGATCGGAATCCAAGCGTTTTCCTTGACATTTCTGCTCGCTTTTTCGATCGCTTTTAGCGGAAAACGATCGAAAATCTGAGTTAAAAAACTGCTCGATTTTGTCGTGTGGGAAGCGATCGAAAAAGCGAGCAGAAATGTTAAAGAAAACTCTTGGATTTCGATCGAAGAAATATTTGAATCCAAAAATTTCAGCGCTGAAAATTTCGAAATATTTCATTTATAAATTTGCAACAATTTTGAATGCGAAATATTCCACAGCCATGCCCGCACTAAAAAATCGAGCAGTTTTGTAGCTCGGATTTTCGATCGCTTTCTGCCAAAAGTGATCGAAAAAGCGAGCAGAAATGTCAGGGAAAACGCTTGGATTCCGATCGAAGAAATATTTCAATCCAAAAATTTCAGCACTGAAAATTTCGAAATATTTCATTTATAAACTTGCAACAATTTTGAATGCGAAATATTTCGTAGCCATGGGCTGTGAAATATGAATGCAGTTTGAGTTGGAGAAGTTTTTGGATCGCTTTGCGCAGCGGGAAAGGTTTCTTTACATCTAACTTGAAATAACGACACAGATTTAGGAATACTTTTTACTTTTATATTTTTCGAGCAGCGTTTTCTCTTAGTATACAATTTCCTTAATGACCTAATTCCTATTCCTAACCCTTATTTATACTACTCCTTTTGGCGCCAAAATTTACCCTACGTTTTTTTATTGGCTAAAAGTATTTATCTTAAACATATCTTATGTGGCTATTAGCTTATCTCCCTATGCTATTCTATCATATGCCCTATATTCGGTCCTTATCTAGCTAATGTATTTTTATGTAACTTACTTGCTATAATTATTCCTATCCTTCCTATCCTTCCTATCATACCATAAACGATCGCTACCATAATTGTTTACTATAATTGATGATTCCTAGTATTATACTAATTGCCTAACTATCAGGCGCTACCATCTGAATTATTTCTAAAGGTCGCATATATCTTGACATCGTCCCCATACATAAGCAAACATTGATTTGGAAGCGTAAATACAACATCATTGATAAATAGGATAAACAATACTGGGCCAATGTTACTTCCCTGTAGTACACCGTTCGAACTGTCGAACAGGTTGGACAAGCACTTATTGATTTTAACACAGTATGATCTTTGGTTTAGATATAATTTTAACCATGTGACTAGATTATTATTAAAGCTAAGCCGGCTCAGTTTCGCAAGGAGAATGTCATGGTTAGTCCGATCAAATGCTGACATGAAATCAGTATAAATTGCATCGATCTGTGACTTGTCATCTATTGCCGCAAGGCATTCAGACACGAATTGAACGAGATTGGTCGACACCGATCGTTTGGGAACAAACCTGTGCTGGCTTGGACTGATACAATTCAAGCCACCCCTGACAAACACTTCCTGGACAAGATTTTTTTTTTTGCAGATGCACATAGAGAAGTTACGCCACGGTAATTAGATATAACATGTTTCGGACCCTTTTTATGAACGGGTGTCATCCTCGAAGACTTCCACAAAGTAGGATATGTAGAACAGTGCAGCGAAAGCTTGAACAGTGGCTCTAAAAGAGAAGTTGAGAACATCTGTAAGACTATTGCTGGAATCCTTTCCGGACCCGGGATAAAGGTGGGTTTAATTCGTTAGATTCGAGTCCATGGGATAGCGAATCGATGCCTTGTGATTGGAATCTCGGCATCATCTACCCCATATACAAGAAGGGAGACAGGTTGGACTGCAACAACTACAAGGGTATTACGGTGTTGAGTATTCTTTAAAATATTCTCCCTGATCCTTCAGGATCGTCTTGTCCCGTACGTTAAAGAGATAGTTGGAAACTATCACAGACACAACACATACCATCTCTTCATTGACTTCAAAGCAGCACATGATAGCATAGCCAGGGTAAAACTGTACGACGCTATGAGCTCATTTGGAATCCCGGCCAAACTGATAAGGCTAGTTAGAATGACTATGACCAACGTCACATGCCAGGTGAGGGTGGATGGAAAACTCTCAGGACCTTTTGCTACCACCAAGGGTCTGCGCCAGGGGGACGGGCTTGCTTGTCTCTTATTCAACCATCCATCCGCGCCATCCGTGACTCGAGTGTGGAGACTACGAGAACCATCTTCTATAAGTCAACCCAGATCCTGGCATACGCTGATGATATAGACATCATTGGTCTGCGGCTCTCTTATGTAGCAGAAGCCTACCAAGGGATCGAGCAGGCGGCAGAGAACCTCGGACTGCAGATAAACGAGGCAAAGACCAAACTGATGGTGGCAACATCAGCGGGCCTACCAATAAATAATAAGAATCTACGTAGGCGTGATGTACAGATAGGTGAACGTACTTTTGAAGTCGTCCCACAATTCACATATCTTGGGTCAAAGGTCAGCAACGACAACAGTATGGAAGCTGAGTTGCGCGCAAGGATGCTGGCTGCCAACCGGACATTCTACAGCCTGAAAAATCAGTTCACCTCAAAGAACCTGCCGCGACGGACGAAGCTGGGACTATATAGTACCTATATAGCTCCGGTACTCACATACGCCTCTGAGACATGGACACTGTCCAAATCTGACGAAACCCTTTTAACTGCGCTCGAGAGGAAGATGCTCAGAAGGATACTTGGCCCCGTATGCATGGAAGGACAATGGAGGAGCCGCTATAATGACGAGCTATACGAGATGTACGGCGACCTCACTGTCGTACAGCGTATAAAGCTCGCCAGGCTCCGGTGGACTGGCCATGTTGTACACATGGAAACGGACGACCCAGCCCGTAATGTCTTTTTAGGCCACCCACAAGGACAAGGAGGTGTGGTAGTCCCAAATTGAGGTGGCAAGATGGCGTGGAGACGTCCGCCATGAAGGCCGAGATAACGGACTGGCAGACGAAGGCGTGAGACCGTGAGCGGTTTCGGACACTGCTGATGCAGGCCAAGACCGCAAAGCGGTGGTAGCACCGGATAAGTAAATAAGTAAGTGATTTGTTTGATTGCCTTTTCTACCGATTCATTTGTGATGACAATATCATTTATAGACTTATCTAGAACATCCGTGGGCGTGTGCTGCAGGGCAGTTGCAATATTAATTGGAGACGAAGATGATGTTGTGTATATAGATTTCAAATTCGCCTTGGATCGTTTTTCAAACTCCTTGTTTTTAACTTAACTCGTCGATTTCTTTATTATCTCTTGACTATGTTCTTTTTTAATGAACCGTGCTTATCGTGCTAAATATACAGGGGTTTTGCTTGATTTCGCAAGCGTAGCAACATTTAACGCAACCGCATCAATTGACAGGACAACGGCATCAGTTGTTTACGGAACGTCACCACGCCTAAGGTAACCTTCGCACTTTATATCACAAGCGCGGTGTACAATATCACAATTCCAGTGTTACGGATTCAAGCAAGCATTCAACTACATGCGTTTAAACAGATTCAGATTAATGGACCGTTTGAAAATTTGTTTGTTAACAAGTTTTAGAGAAAAAATCGACTTTAATTTTTAATCGTTAATTCACAATTATTCAGGGTTTTCCAGGAATTCTCAAAGTTGTGGGACACTTCCTTGACTCTGTCTAATAGGAAGTGAACTTCATACGTTGGAAATCGGACTCTATGGCAACCTTTTTGAACAAGGGCCTTGGAAATTCTAATTAGGTTTGTCCAACAAGGATGCGATAGCGTACAATTCTCATTACATAAAGTTAATTTCACTTAAGAAGGAGTCAAAAAAGTGTCCCACAGCTATGAGAACTCATGGAAAACCCTGTTATGGACGAGCACTTTACATAGCTCTGCACTTTCGATTTTCAGATGTGTCCATTACTTCAAAAACGTTTAAAGCCGGTGGTTAAATGATCGCTTCGAGCCACAAAACCCGTTGTGATATTGTGTAGCGCGCTTGTTGTATCAAGTGCGAAGGTTGCCTTAAGCGTAATGACGTTCCGTAAACTTCTGATGAAGTTGTCCTGTCAATCACTGCAGTTGCGTTAAGGATGAATTATTTTCTCTTTTTGTATCAAATGTTGGTGTGCCTCAGGGCAGCTGTTGCGTACGACCTCATTATGAAGTAAAAGCATATATGCGGATGTAGCGAAGTAAAACACTTCAAGATAAAACACCTCAAGTTAAAACAAAGTTCAAGCAAAACACGCCTCAAGCAATAGCGCGCGCTTCAGAAACGCAACAAACATAAACAGGTAGTCAACCGTTCTCACGGTTCAAACGAGGAAGTGACTTACGCAATTCATAAAACATAGGTACATGTCGCATTAAATGAAACTTGTTATCAAAATAGTCATAGTTACAGTTAGCTGACCTATATGCGGTCAGCAACTAAATAGCATATAAGAGATGAATACCTAAATAAAGTAAGCGCATTCGAACACAAACTTCAGAATCGCTCGTTTCTTAATAGTCGGAGGCACTCTCCGGTCGACGAAGGAAAAATATACCCGACTCGGTGTAAGGCACCGGCGTTGGGTGCTGCGACGGAGCAACACATCCGCCAGCAGCATTAGCAGCGTTCTTAGTACTTTGTTGTTCGTCCTGTTCATAAATGATGTTCAGTTCTCCTCTGGTTATGGTTGTTCCCTCTGTTACGCAGATGATAGAAAGGTTTTTTAACCTTTATCGGGTCGTGGTGATCGTGATCGGGTTGTGATATCCTTCAAATTATCCTTAATAATTTCTCCTCATGGTTCACGAGAAATTCTTTGTCCCTCTGTCGTGATAAGTGTAACATTTTATCATTCACTCGATCCCGCACTTCTATGTTACACCCTCATATCGTAAATAGTGTAATAGTGACCAGTAGTGAACACCCTTATTCCATAGATAGGGTAAAAGGGTCAAAATTATGAATGATCTTAGTGTATGGCTAAAAAGTGATTTATCCTTCTCCGGTCATTTGGACCATACTATTAGCAATGCTAGAATAACTCTCGATACTTTACAACGTGTTGCATGTGATTTTTAGCCCCTGTTAGCTCCTGAACCAGTCGCGTAACGATAGAGTAATCACTTTCTTATAGGAATCAAAAATGTTTAAAACGCCGAGTTTCGCTTTGGGTGGAAACTTTATTTTATCGCGGTTTTTGTACACCTTTAAAAAGTTTCTGACTTATCTCGTTCGCTGTCGTGATGCTACTTGTTGTGGACAGACCGCTGCCTCTTCCTGAGGGCTCACTGTTGACAGCAGGGCTGTCATCCTGTGACGTCCTCAGTGAGGATCGCGGCGCGAGCAGGACCAGCCGTCCTCTCCCCGCATTGCGTGTGTGTATGCGTTATTATTTATTACGTGTTATTGTATAACGATACCAAAGAGAAGTGATAAAATATATATTCTGTTTGTGCCGTACACACCGTCTCATGTTTCATTTGTGCGGACACAACAGTGGCGACGAGGATGGGATCCTCCTCGCGTAGGGGGGGATCCTACAACGAACCGACGCAGCACCGAGACCACCATCGCGGTTCCACCATCGCACAACCGCCATCGCGCAGGATGGGCACGCTCGGGCTTGCGCGAAGCCCCAAAGAGGATCCTCACTCCGCTGCAGCACTATACCGGACAAAGCGAGGGGACATTCCGCTTTGGACCGTCGTCACACGGCATCACCGCCGCCCGCTGCAGCGTCATCGGACACACTGGTGCAGTATTGTTCGTGCGCGGCATCACGGCCGCCCTTGCTGCACCAGCATCATTGCGGAGCCCGATAAGGCACAGTGCTGAGGCATTTCGGCTGCCCCCTGTGGACCTTCATCGCCGGCGCTCCAGCTGCACAGGTACATCTCGACGGCGACACCACTGTCGCCCCTTTGCAGCAACGTCGTATGTGTCCCGGGTCACAGTCGTCGTGCGCGGCATCACGGTCGCCCCCTGTGTACCCTCATCATCATCGTCAACGTCATCATCATCCTGCGCGCCCTGCACAGCAGCTCACCAGCAGCGACATCACGGTCGCCCCTGTGCAGTGGTACCGGCTGAGCGGTCCAAGCGCGCGCGGCACCACGGCCGCCCCCTGCTCAGCCGCACATCGACGCCCCAACGGCAGCAGCATCCGGAGAGCTGCCTCAGAAGCATCATCGGCGTCCGGTGCAACGGTTTACGACAACAGCATCATGCTGCAGTTGCACCAACAACAACAACAACACCAACAACAACACCACAGCGGCTGCAACGGAACGAGCGAGCGCAGCACATCGGCTGCCCCCTGTTGCAGCCCGCAACGCTCATCCCATTCGAGCGTTAGACACGGAGGCCGGTCATCACTCTCCCCCGTTTTACACAGCGCCACTTGAGCCGTACGCTGGCCACGCCGGTTTTAATTACATTAAAACCGCTGCATCGGCTTAAGCCGTACCAGCTTAATTAAAACGGGGAGATGTTGTGGACAGACCGCTGCCTCTTCCTGAGGGCTCACTGTTGACAGCAGGGCTGTCATCCTGTGACGTCCTCAGTGAGGATCGCGGCGCGAGCAGGACCAGCCGTCCTCTCCCCGCATTGCGTGTGTGTATGCGTTATTATTTATTACGTGTTATTGTATAACGATACCAAAGAGAAGTGATAAAATATATATTCTGTTTGTGCCGTACACACCGTCTCATGTTTCATTTGTGCGGACACAACACTACTGTTTAAATCGCGATGGCGACGATCCCGATTCCTGATCCTGAGGTCATTCGCCCTCCCTGTACACGAACCCTTTACAGTGCCCTCTGTAGGTGAGATTGTGGAATGTCTCGCGATCGCAAGTGCTGAAAGTTTGACTGTCAGTTGAGGTGACAGTTTTACTCTAATTGTTTAAGACTTGCAGCAACATCCCACCCCGTGAACTAGTGATGATTCGCCACCCTCGGGGCCCCAACGTCCATCCCTCCGGGGGCTCTTGTCACTAGTACTCTGTTCCATACAGCATACTATAGAATGCAATCTACGGAGCCCCTAAATCGGCGGGGCCCCAGGCGAGCGCCTAGTCCGCCTACCGTTAGATCCGCCACTGCGTGTAACGAGGCAGGGAACACTGCCACATATCGCTTTTCATTACGCCTACCGTTTGTGACGTCAACAGGTCCTAGAAAGTCGACCCCGACGTAGCTAAAGGGATGCACCCAAGCGATGAGTCGTTCAACGGGTGGGGGAGACATTCTAGGCGTGTATGGCTTACTTTTTGCTATTTTGCAGCGTTGGCAGTCTTTTGCTTCAACTAATGCCCGCAGATTCGGTATATGAAAACGCTGACGTACCTCGTTTACAACTGTTTCTCGGTTTCCATGTCCCAGTCTATGGTGGTAATCTTCTATCAATAAGCAGGTTACGCGGTGTTGATTCGGTAAGATGATAGGAAAACGCGTATTGAATGCAGTATATTCTGCGTGTGCTGTACGACCATGCGCCACAACACTTGTTCTACCTTACCAGATTCTTCAGCTTTAATTGGGACTTGGTGTGATAGCACATTTCGCTTTATATGCTGTGCTTGTCTTTTTGTTGCTGGTATGGTCTCAAGTGGTAGATTGTTTGCCTTGCGTCGACAATTAGCTACAAATCTAAAAAGCATTGCTACAGCTCGAAGTAGTACTTTCCACTTAGAAATTCGTTCTACCTTTATGAAAGGTTGTTCGCCAATTTCACATATCGAACACATATCGCCAAGGTAACATCTGGGTATTACCAGTCGTTCAACCGCCTGTAGTAGACCCACCCATTTCTGCCACTTGAGAAAGTCTGGCTCACTCATTTCTGCATCCCAGTCCATATCGACTCACCAAAAATCTTGCATTATCATGCGACCATGAATAAGGATTGGGGCTAATAGTACCAATGGGTCGAAAAGGCCCATAATGACTCTAAGGGCAGTTCTTTTTGTAGGCCGTTTTCCTTATATTACGTAGGGTACTAATTCTTTGCGCCATGAAGACGAGAATCGAAATACGTCGGCAATAGGGTCCCAAACTATTCCCAGCACTCTGGTGTTACTGTCGGTTTCGCTTAGGGTTATGACGATTACATTTACATTGTTTTCTTCTACAGCCTTAAACTCAGAAGGAAAGTTGCATACCCAATTCCTCATGTTAAACCCTGCCTGGAACTGGATATACCTGACTTGCGTTGTGGGTTCTATCGCTTCCTCCCTTGAATCGCAGCTGTCAAAATAGTCGTCCATGTAGGTCGACCGTTTGATGACACTTGCAGTGTTTGAGTAGTTTGTGGCATGTTCGTCAGGCAACCTTTCTCTGCCTAAAATTACACAACACTTCGGGGAGCATAGCTAGCAGATCTGAACCCTTCAGAAGGACTGAGTTAAGAGATATGCCTTGTACTTTTGCTGCCGCGTCCGAAACGAGGTGTTTTTCATGAGGTATATGTGGGTGCCCAACAACGTTTAATGGTAGGTATCAGATACGATTGGGATTTGCGGTAGCCAACTTTTCTGCTGTCGCTTGCTGTGCGTAGCCCCTTTCTATATACATAGGCATTTGCTCGTGTACGGTCTGCTTGAACTGTTCATTCTTGTCCAGTTTTCAAAATGACCGTTCCGCTGCTCGGTGGTACTTCCAAGTAGTTGTCTGGCTCGCACTATTTCTCGCTTTTCTGGGAAAAATTCGCTGTAGTTGGTTACAGCCGCTTCTTCTAGTGTGAAGTATTGACGGAGCATTTTGTTTAACGTTGTGTCGCTATCGTCGATTTGCTGCTGCTGAACACTATGTACGTAGCTGGCCGCCAATCGGCTACTCGCGTTGTTAGTCACATGAAGGTCTTAACCCGCCCATCCTACCACGGAGTTTAAGGCGATCGGTTTCCCGGTTCCGGTTGTCAAGGCTGTTTCGATAGACCTTCATCTGGTTTACCGCTACCAAACGATCCGATGAAGACATGTGCCTAAATGCTTCACATTGCCTCAACTTGTGGCTAGTGTTTTTACACATGCGTCAAGGTGTTGTGTTCGACTCAACGACAGATGTTGGTGACTCGTGAAATAGGCTGT
Organism: Anopheles coluzzii; assembly: GCF_943734685.1. Classification (NCBI taxonomy): domain Eukaryota; kingdom Metazoa; phylum Arthropoda; class Insecta; order Diptera; family Culicidae; genus Anopheles; species Anopheles coluzzii. The sequence goes on from NC_064669.1 coordinate 24,914,911, forward strand.
GTACATTTGAGCGGTGTACAATTAGATGTGTGTGAGGTTTGGGTGGAGTGTATCTGGTTACAACACAGGCTTCCTCTACCAGATTGTCCATGAAGACTCCAAATTCCCTCAGAGTTGGAAGATGGTGACTTTCATTCCAAGACAGCTACTACCTTGTCGCGTGTAACTTCTTGTTGCACAGGTTCAACGCTGGAACACGCTTGCGGTAAAAAGATCTTCGATTGGGCCTGTACCCACACTGTCGTTTTTGATCTCAAAATGGACTCTCGTTCACTTTCGTCTTGACCACTCAACACTAACCCTTGAGTGACGCTCGCAGAGTATTCGGAGTCACCATCGAACTCTTCGAGGTTAGTCCTTTCCATCTCGTGCTGCAGTTCCAAGGCGGCAAACTTGCACTTCAAGACCGCTTCCGCCATCGTTTTTTCTTTCTCTGTCATCATTTTTTCCTTCTCAGCTATTCGCAGCTTCACCTGTAGAGCTTGTTCTCTCACGAGGCGTTCTAATGCTGAGCGCTTGGACGATGAACGCCCGTGATGACGCAGCCTTACTAGGACGTAAGCCCGATCCTGGTTCCTTGTTGCAACAGTGGGGCTTCTGTTTACATTTATCACTGGCAGCACTCTGCTCCTCTGTTCTCTATTCATTTACGCGACGTTCTAATGCTGAGCATCTTGAAGACGTCGAAACTTGTTCGTGCTTCGACGAACTTGTCTTGCGGTCATGTTGGGATGAGCAAGGCTCGTAATTCGGGTGGAGAGGTTAGTCCTCGCGCTTTTCGCTTGCCAACACTTGCGTGGCTTCCATATCCCGATTTTGGCTGGCCTTAGCCGCCATTAGCCTTTCGCTCTTGGGTCGAGTAACTTTGGCTGTTGCCGCGGTAGCGGCTCTTTCTCCCACATCACTCCGCACTTGCGGTGCATTGTCACGGTCAGTCGCTGCACCGGTGATTTTCATCGCTTGCTGGGAAATTTTCTCGGATGCACTCAAAAAATATCACTCCCGGCACCGGCACTTTGAGTTATGGATATTCGCGATAAAAGTCTTTGCACTTATTGCAAAAACAAATTTTTTTAAGGCTTGTTAGCTTCCGAACTCGCGTAACGATAAGTAGTCACTTTCCATAGGAATCAAAAATATCTAAAATGGCGAGTTTCGCTTTGGGTGTAAATTTTATTTTATCGCGGTTTTTGTACACCTTTAAACAGTTTCTAACTTATCTCGTGCGCTATCGTGATGCTACTGTTTAAGGGGCGCTCTAGCAGCAATCGAACACGACACCCGACACGAACAAACCCATATAATCATATGGAGGTGCACTGTCAGACACAAACAAACAAACAAGACAAACATCGATTCGAACATGTCAGTTAATTCTGTCTGTGATGATCGATACCCACCACCCTACAGGCAAAGAGAGCAAAATTTACAGGCGAGGGGCATGTAGAAACAGGGGGAAGGGGTCCGGTCGAAGTTGTATTGTCCGCCATAGTCGAGCCTCAGTGATTTTTTTCCGAATTGAGAGTAAGCGCGCGTAGCGCTCTCTCGGTTGGCTTCAAATTACCCTACAGACAAAGAGAGCGAAATTTACAGGCGAGGGGCATGTAGAAACAGGGGGAAGGGGTTCGGTCGAAGTTGTATTGTCCGCCATAGTCGAGCCGCAGTGATTTTTTTTCCGAATTGAGAGTGAGCGCGCGCAGCGCTCTCTCGCATGCCTTCAAATTACACGGGGCGCTCTCACGATACAAAACAGCTGATCAGCTGATACCCCCTCCCTCTCGTTTCTTTCCTCTCGCGCTGCGCTGGATGCGCGGATCAGCTGTTCTTGCTCTCTCCCGTTTCTTTCGGTATGCGCTGCGCTGTTGCCGCACTTGCGCGCTGCGCTGAACACCCCCTCTCCCTTGTTTCTTTCGTTGCGCGTTGTGCGCTGTGCGCTTTCGTTCACTGTGATTTGCTGCGTAATAAAATCGCATGCATCGAAATAAAACTTAAACACATCAAACTCGTTTGATATTTTAACACTTTATTGAAACTTAAGGCACCGTTCCACACATCGCTAACCACAATCTTTCCACAAAACCACACATATTTTTATTATAAATAATTAAAAAAATCGTCACTTCAAGCACCTGCTTTACTGCCTGTATGTTGTTCATGTTGAATACTGTAAAACAGCATTGAAATAAAGCAGCGTAATTTACATATTCACGTTGAATTATGAAAGATTATCGCAGCTTTATTTCAATGCGCACAACACTTCATCAATTGAAAATACGGCCGAGGCCGTAATAATGTGAATTGAAATAAACAACACTTCAACACTTCACTTCAAATTACATCGAGCGCCCGGGACTTAGGCTAAAACGCGCGCGGCCTCACACTGCGAAGGCTTGAACTGTACTGACGATTTTGTGTGGTAGCAAGAAAGGGAACGCACGAGGAACACTCGCTGCACTAGTGCGAGCGAGACACCGAGACCAGCAAGCCGCTGCGAGAAAACCAAACTGAGCGCGCTGGCTGAAAGTGAACGCACACATTCACACATGTGTGATTGTGTGAGTGCGAAAACTGTGTTGAAAGCAAAACACGCTCTCGCCGCCGCGTAATTCCGCGTATTTCCAACCGTCTCCCCCTGCTTCTACATGCCCCTCGCCTGAAAGAGGCACACTTTTACATTCTCTTTTCTAGTAGGGCTGTGCTTTGAGTACCATGGCTGTCAAACGCCTCACAGATACAGTGGATAGAATTCAATTCGGAACATTTTCAAGTTTCTTTACGTAGTTTGTCTCTTTTCCTTCTGAAAATTGCGTGCAAAATATTTAAAATAGCTATCAATAATATTTTCAATGCTTCCAAATCAATCAAATCAAATTACATCAAATATACAGGTTTGAAACGTATTAAATTATTGCGTGTCCATAATGCATGTTTATGCACTGCATGTGTTTTCGCATGGACGTTTGTTTATACTTTTCAATATTAAATTTGAATGATTTTTATATTATTATTGATGTGAATAACTAGTAAATTATGAGTTGAATCCTCCCCCTGTAGGTGGATATTCATTTAAACTATGAAAATGATTCATTTTCGAGATGAAAAGATATGCGCATTGTAGTGCATCATGACAGGTCTATGAGACATCGAACAGCTGACAGAGCTCCTATCGAACAGAGTCGTGTTTGTTTGTCTCGTTCGATTGGACCCAGACCGCCGCCTAAATCGCAATGGCGAGGAACCCGATTCCTGATCCTGAGGTCATTCGTCTTCCCTGTACCCGAACCCGTTACAGTGCCCTCTGTAGGTGAGATTGTGGAATCTCTCGCGATCGCAAATGCTGAATATTTGACTGTCAGTTGCGGTGACAGTTTTACTCTACAGTAATTATCCGGTATACGCTATCGTACGGGACCGAGCACAGTAGCGTATCTCGAGTTTTCGCGTGTAGCGGATTTATATGAAAAAAAAAAGTTTATACTACTGGTTTGCGGGTCAAAAAGTATCGGCATAAAGTTTTGAATGAAATATTTTTATTGTAAAACAGCTATCGCACAAATTCGATGCAAAATGGTTTTTGAACATTAGTGAAATTCAAAAAGAGTTTACAATATTTCAAAACATTAGAATAATTTAAAAAACACCCAAAGCTGTCAAATTTAGATGAATCGCGCACTGCGAATTCGCGTATATCGAGTATTGCGTAATGCGGGTAATTTCTGTATTTGTTTACGGCTCGCAGCAACGGACCGAGTTTGTCTAAAATCCCTATACTGTGCAATCGTGAAGACAACGCTCGAATATTGCTCGGTTCTTTGGACCCCCACCGCCAAAGTACATATCGAACGTATCGAACGGGTCCAACGAGCATTCACCAGATTTGCAATCCAGAAATTAGAGGACGTTAGTAGGGAGATGTCGTACAAGAATAGATGTAGGCTTCTGGGTCTTGAAACTCTGGAAGCTCGTCGTTCTATGGCTGCTTGGCTTCAATGTTGTTTCGCATTTGATCTCCTCTATCCATCTTTATACGTCCTTCAGTCCTCTTCGTATGCGTCGCCCTTTAAATATCCCTTCTCGTCGTACGCCTGTTGGTCGTAAACACCCGATACTACATGCAACGAGTGTCTTTAATGCCTCTTCCCGTCACTTGGATTATCATCTCTCCCTAATATCCTTCCGCAATCACCTAAAATCCTAATTAATCATTTGTACCCCACTACCACTGTTTTGTCATTATGGTGCCTTTTAAAATTTTAAATATTTTCAAACTTTAAGTTAAATTTGTGTGTAACAATCTATTTTGTCTAGCAAACATTGAAAAACATTTAATATGAATCCATGAGCAGCAGGGAGGTCAGCACGAATGGCTTTGCCTGCTTCTATTTAATCTTTAAGGAGATGCTTGAAAATAAACCGCTCTAATAGATAGAGCTTCAGGCAAGTACACTTCATGGACCTTTATTCTAAACACACTCTAATGCAAGTATTTTCATTATATTTTAAGCCTGTCGAAGTAAGTGATCGAGCCACCATAAACCACACGTTCCCATTAGAACAAAGCAATCGACTGACGAATAGCGTTGTTAGATTGGGAGCGTTTCAGGACACTTATGCATTAGATAATTTGTAAGCAAGTAATGTTATGTTCGGTAATAGTAGTACTCAGTGGCGGTTTTAGGGTGTTGGGGGCCCGAAGCGTTAAAAGCAGTGGAGGCCCCACGGTTTGTGTCGAGCGGGGGGGGGGGGGGGGGGGGGTGGTGCATATTGCTGCATTAAGTTTTGAATCAAACACACTTTAATGGTTTGCAGGCGGGGGGGGGGGGGGTGCTCAGAATCCCTGTACTGCGTCCCTATAGTTTATGAGTCCCTTCATTCATGGGGCCCCTATCTCGCTGAGACTACTGTACACACTCTTCTATATGCTGGAATTACCATACACGGGGCCCCTACATTGACGGGGCCCCACGCGGCCGCTCAGTCCGCGCACCGTTAAATCCGCCACTGGTAGTACTGCTGCAAATAATTGTAGTAAGAATGAAGGACATTATGCTATACTTTATTTAACTGTTTTGAATAGTTGGCAAAAAATCCGTAGTCGACTCCAATCCAATTTCGATAATTTCGGAATCAACTGCGGAAGGTAGGTTCGCCCAGCGTTATCCGGAGTCATTCAGAATCGTCCGGAATCACCAAGAGTCGTTCGGAGTTGTTCGGAATCGCCTGGAGTCATCTAGATGTTGAATATCTGTCGAGTACAATCGTGTATCAATTTACAGAACTATTATAAGTTTACTATTACTTAAGCATTACGGCCTTTTTGGATCATTCGTCCTGAATAAAAAAGTTAACTTTTAACTCACTCATTTATTCATTTATTAACTACTCACTCAAACTAATACCACTTCAATATTTCAAAACGTAAATGTTTGATTTGAATAAGTAATAGAATTACATCGAATGCATCGTTGTTATTTCTGGATTTATTCAATTAACAAAAATAAATTTAATTAATTAGCAAAATAGGAATTAAACAATTCTTTTAAACTTCAAATTATACGCTAGTACTGATAACACTAAATCTTATTTTGTATCCTTCCCTTTCTTCGCCTTGCGTTTAAATGCTCCTCGACTAACGCTGAACAAAACCACAAAACAAAACATTGAAACAAACAAAAATCAACCCTTTTCTCTCCTCCATCTACACTAACTGCTACAGCTATATGTCTCAAAAATCTCAAAACATTTTTGTAAATGCGGAATTTTTATTTTGATCTTACTGCGCCCTTGTCTACTCCAGCAGCATTCCAAACGACAAACCCCGTTAAAAGTTAAATTTAATGCATCATACATTCGTCCTTTGACCGTCACTTCGGTTGCTCTCTTCAACAGCATCAAATTCTTCAAGGCTAGCTTGCGATGCAATTAATGGAAAACTAAATTCGTCTAAAGTCTTCTTCCTCTGGCAGAAAAACATATTCTAAAACAGAAGTGGATTGGACGGAATGAGATTGATTTTGTTGCTGTAACTTTATCATTGTATCTAGCTTCAAATGCACATGGATTGGTTGGTCATGTTGGTCAGTGTATTAATTTGTTTGCTATTTTTAAAAGCCAAGTTTTCAAACGCACTCCGCTCCAAGTATCCGCTCCTGGAAGCCTCCACACTGTTTCCGATGTTACAATTATCCATTGATATCTACAACGATGATAATGGAAGTAAATGTTCTGCTTGCTTTTGTGTACAACTATATAAATACCCTTAAATTATACCTACAGCTTATCAGCAGAAACAACCAGCAACAGAATCACCAGCACATACCAATACACCAAGGACCAAGCCGGTATCACAGGTCGCCTATAATAATACAAATGTAAGTAAACGGTATATCATGATTCAAGTTATCAAAAATAGCGGTTTTATTTATACTCAAAGATTATCAGATAATTAATACACTTTAAACCATGGAATTTATTTCATATCAGCTGAAAGAACTGTTCGACTTGCAGTTAACACAATACGGTTTTTGCACAATAAAAGTGAACAAAAGAGTTTCGTTTGAGTTTTTTATTTTGACAGCGGGTGTGGTGATGGCTCGAGCCAGTTGGAATAGATCATTGTTCGGAGGGCGTTCAATGCGCTCCGTGACATCACTGAGCGCCGCTTTATTTTAAAATTGTTCTTTGAGTTCTCTGAGTGCTTATACCAACGAGCAGAGAACAAGCAGAGAACCATCAATAGGGATTTACATACAAACTTTCTCTTAGAGTGTTGAGAGGGATGTTAAGCCGTGAAGAAATTTTTCTATCTCTTTTGCCTCCCTCCCAACAATCTCAGAGAGACTCGGTATTGAAACCGTTTGTTTTGTTCTCGCTTTGATCTGGCCTTGTTAAATAAAGATGTTAGATATAGATGTTAGGTATAGGTGTCACTCAGAGAACTCTACGGTACGTTTCGGTCTGCTTCAATCCCCAATTCCCTGCATTATAAAACTACCTAATGAATGCTGTCAAAATGAAAAGTTCAAAAGAATTTCGTGGGTGTACATTTTTTTGCAAAACTGTAGTGCATTAGCATCATAGCGTTGCTCCACTAAATCTTAATATAAATGGGCTGCTTAATCATATTTTCCTAAACCGTCATCTTTGATCTGCAACAACCTGTAAGTTTAATTTAAATTCTTCTAATTATCTTTAATTCTCCTTATTTATTTTTTTTCTCTTACGTTACAGGGTTTTACAAGTCACAATCAAATGTCAGCAAAACAATTTCAGAAGCTCAAGATTCAGTTTAGCTGTCAAAAGTTGTTGTTTGAACGCACCGATGCTATTTTTCACAAGCGCAATTTGATTTTTAAATCGCTCAGGTTCTTTTTTTAGAGGCCTTTCGCATCGTTTTGCAAATTCAAACACGCTTTTCAATAACTCAATCAAAAACCGATGTGTTCTGTACGGTGGTTCAACTTAGACTCTAACATTTATTGTTCATGCATTTTTATATACGTACGCGTTCTCACTAACACTTACTATAATCGTTCCTTATATTATGGCTACTTGTATACTGTTTGATAATACTTCAATTTAGTTAACTTTTATTTAATCTTTATAATTCACAATTGCTCTTTGCCTGAACCGCGTGCTTCGCTTTTTTTTCGTCCAACGCACACATACATTGTCCTCGCTATCGGTCTGACGCGTACACCTGTCCTATTGATCTCGCTGTCATAGCATCCAGCGAGGATGATCGATGTGCGTCTATAGCGGTCGGTGCACTACTCACCGATTACATCTAACATACTCCCCGCATTGAAATAGGTATTTCAATCATCAATGGGAAGAACGCATAATTCTGATACCGCTCGTCTATATTCTCCCTTTGCTGTTTTAACAGTAACCACTCTGACAATACCATCTGCTCCAGAATGTAACTGTATTATTCTACCTAATGGCCACTGAAATGTAGGACAATTGGTTTCCTTTAGCAATACTAATGCTCCTTGTGTAATTGTTACTTCATTTTTCTACTTTGACCTATTCTGAAGCTCAGGAAGATATTCGACAGTCCATCTCTTCCAAAATTGCTGTACCATTGTTTGCACAAGTTGCCATCTAGACAGTCTGGATAATTTTAAATCTAAATATGATGGTTCAGCTGCTGTTTGCATTGCTCGCCCTTTCAAAAAATGTGCGGATGTTAAGGCTGTTAAATCGCAAGGATCGTTAGGAGATAAAGGCCGTCACAAAAGATAAATCGTCACAAGGAGATAAAGGCCTTGAATTGAGTACTGCTTCTATCTGAATAAGAGTCGTATTCAGTTCCTCATAGGATAATCGATGGCTCCCTACGACGCGAGTAAGGTGATGTTTCACTTGTTTTACACCAGCTTCCCAAATCCCGCCGAAATGGGGACTCCTCGGAGGAATAAATGACCATTCTATTCCGCGGCTGGTACACTCGTAAACGATTCTCTTAGCATTTTCTTCCTCAGCAAACATCTTAGCCAGTTCTTCCAACTCGTTGTGCGCTCCAACGAAGTTTGTTGAATCTGAAAAGATTCTAAGAGGAAGGCCTCTACGGCTTATAAAACGACGCAGGGCCGCCAAAAATGCATCGGTCGATAGGTCGGAAACTAGCTCAATGTGTATTGCACGAGTAATCATGCACACAAACAAACACACATAAGTTTTTATAATCGATGGCTTTCTTCCAGTAGCACTAGATTTGATTAGAAATGGTCTAGCAAAATCTACACCAGTTTGATGAAACACTGGGGCTGGTTGTACCCGGTAGGACGGTAAATCACCCATCAACTGCTCAATGGTAGTAGGGTTTGCTCGGAAACAAGTAACACACTTCGCAATCACTTTCCTAATAGTAGATTTTACTCTTAGCGGCCAGAACCGTTGACGAACCACTGCTAACAATCCCTTTTGTCCTTGGTGTAGGTTCGTTTCATATAAATGTCGCACAAGAATCTCCACAAACCTATGGTTTGCTGGTAACAGCATCTTATGTTGACTATCATATGGAATAAATGCACTTTTCAACCGTCCTCCAACCCTCAATACCTTATCCACTGGATCAATAAATGGTCTCAAGCTCAATAGTTCATGTTTCGTATTTCCATTTTCTAACGCTCGAAAAACACTCGCAAATGATTCACGTGGAATACACCGCACTATTACCTTCAAACTGTCCTCTAAATCTGCACTTGTTGGTAAATCTTTCTTTAAGTCGCTTCCTTTAGACACTCTGTGTTTCGCAAAACGCACTATATACACCATCATTCGTAACAGTCTTTTATAGTCACTGGTAAATTCAAAATTCAACTTTACTCCTTTCATACTTGCAGCAATCAACGTCACCTTGCCCTTTAACTCAGGAACCTCAAAATCATTTTCTAGATTCACACGCATTTCAACTACACTCTTTGTTCTTAAGAAGGAGGGCCCATACCACCACCCTTCATTAGTCAACAATCGTTTGGGGGTTTCACCACGCGAAATTATATCAGCAGGATTATTTTTCGAAGTTATATAGCGCCATGTAAAGTCCTTTGTAAACCCCTGAATTTCTCTAACACGATTCGCAACATAGGTTTGTAATTGTTCTGGAGGGTGACGTATCCACGCTTCTACAATTTTTGAGTCTGTCCACAAATACACTTTGTTGAATGACACATCAATTGCTTCTATCACTTTTACAACCAATCTAGCTAGTAACTGTGCAGCAAGTAGCTCTGCACGTGGTGTTGTGATAGCCTTTCGTTTTTCTATTTTAGTTGGCAATAGTCTATTTAAGTTGGCGCGATTTGCTACATATTAGATTCATTGTTACACTTTCATCGTCATTGATGCATCGACTATCCGTACACAATGTCAGGACAAGCTCCGTACGCATTGTCAGAAGCGTCCGAAAATCTATGGAGCTCAATCACTTTAGTATTAATTGCAAAAATCCAGCGTGGCACTTTCAATTGCAAACAGTTCATTACGAAGGCAAATCCACTTATTAATAGTAACTTGCGGCACTATCTCATCCCACCCAGTTCTAAGCTCACTTACTTCTCGAAGTATTAGTTTTGCCAACGTTATAACAGGGCCTACTAATCCTAGCACATCATAGATTTTTGCGACTTCACTCAATATTTTACGTCTCGTATTCGCTTCTTGCTGACTGCAAGTAACGTCAAATGAATACCAATCTTTATCAGGATTCCACACTACGCCAAGCGTTTTCACTAAGATTGGTGAGCTTTTATCTATCACCTCTAATTTGAAGCCCCGATCTCCTTCTGCGATATTTTCTAACACTTCTCTACTATTTGAACACCACTTGTGCGCACCAAAACAAGCCTTTGCTAGAATCTTTTCTAAGTCTCTCTGTAACTTGCATGCACGATCTAAATCATTTTCACCAGCAATTATATCATCAACGTATGTATTTTGTTCCAGCACCCTTGCTGCTTCTGGGAACTCATCTTTATGATCTAATGCAGTCTGCAGCAATGACATAGTTGCTTGAAATGGGGATGGTGTCAAGCCATATGTTACTGTTTCCAATTCGTAAACGTCAATTGGATCTTCAGCGCAATATCGCCAAAGAATTCTTTGAAATCGAGTATCTGGTGAAAGCACTCGAATTTGCCGATACATTTTGGGTATATCAGCAGTTATGGCATATCGAAAACTTCTCGAACTCAATAATATTGTAAATAGTTCTCTTTGAACCGTCGGCCCTTTCCGTAAAATATTATTAAGTGCTATACCATTCGACGTAGCTGCTGATCCATCGAAAACTGCTCTTAGCTTCGTGGTTGTGCTCGACGGCTTCAGCACATAATGATGTGGTATGTAATAGGCATCATTCGCATCGCCTTCTTCATGTTTCGAAATTTTTCTCATATGACCCAATTCTGTATATTCACGCATGAATATTGAATATTGTTCTCTAATTTCTGGTTGTTTAGCTGGGCGTCTTTCTATTGTACTTAGCCTCTTCATGGCTATCTCTTTTGAATCACCTAACTTCTCACAATTGGGTTTGAATGGAAGGCGAACCCAAAATCTTCCATCAGCGTCTCGACGATGTGTCTCATTAAAGTGTGCTACAGTTTCATCGTCGTCTCGTGTTTGAACGTATTCATCACATGTTTCTATCTTATAGAAATTTGTAAGTATATCAGCTAGTGCATCGTTATTCGTTAAACAGAATGTTTGCGCTATTACTTGGACATTAGTATTAATGACTCCTCCAGCTATCCATCCAAGCGATGTTTTGGTTAGTATAGGAAGACTCTTTCCCATCTCAAACTGATTAGGCTTAACCAGATTCCAAAACCATTCTGATCCGATCAATATATCTACCTTTCCTCTCATGTTAAAGGTAGGATCAGCTAGCTCGATATCGGTAGGAATATTCCATTCAGAAATATCAAATGATCTTTCAGGCAACTCGTTCGTGATCTTAGGAGTGATGAGCACATCAATATTCAACATACATTTTTCTATGCGTGATGCTATGTTGATATTCATATCTTGTAAAATACGCACTTCATTTCCATTAAAGCCACTTACTACGCAGTCAATATTTCTTCTTTTTTGTGTCGTAATATTTGCCATTCTAGTCGTGATGAAATTAAGTTGCGATCCTGAATCCAAAAGGGCTCTACATGCAAATCGGTTTCCCGAATCATCGTAAATATCAACCATAGCAGTGGATAATACAATTTGCCCCTTCGATTTTGGAACAGTGCTCGCACTAAGAATTGTTTGTACATGTTCTTCCTTTCTACTAATTCCTTTTTTTATAACATTATCTTGTCTCTGTTCCTTTTCTTGGGACACGACTAAGCAATTGGGTCGTTCAATCGTTCTATCAAATGGCTGTTTTCTTAGATCTGTTATGTGCAAAAATGTGTGGTGGCATTTGTGACATAGGTGACAATTTTGCACTGCCTTGCATTGTGGTAGTCTGTGCCCCTTTTGTAAGCAGTTGAAACACAGGGCCAACGATTTAACCGCACCTAATCTTTCCATTACGCTCATCAATTTGAAATTAGTGCAATTTGACGTATTATGTGTGCCTTGACAAATGCCACAAACTTTAACTGAGTTCTCAACAACGCCAACTGTCAATGCTTTAGATGCTTCACGTCTCTCATATCTTGCTACTACTGGTCTTTCTGGAAGTGGTTTTGCCATAAACAACGCTGAGCTTTGATCATCGATAAACTTCAGAAATATGTCCAACTTCATCACATTATCACCTTCTTCGGCTTGCTTAAGACACCACAGCTGCTTTGTTTCAGGATCTAGCTTCTCTATAAGAATATGTATTAGCCAAATATCCCGTCCTTCTTGCTTCATAGCTGCCAGTGCTCGTAGCACTTCGTCGGAAATATCATGCAATGATCGTAAGTCGCTTGCCGATGGTTTAATAATTGCCGGTTGCTTCATGAATCGATCGATATGTTTCACAGCTGCCTCTAAAGGTTTTTCGTACCTCTGCTTTAGTTTCTCTAGAGCTGGCTCATAATTGCCGTCTTCGATCTTTAAGTGATCGATCTTTAAGATTTCTTCATATTGTTCATCAACGATGTTACCCTCGCTTTACCTACCGACAGTATCAGTCTGTTTGCCGACGACGCAAAAATTTTTGCGCCTATTCACAACACAGGTGATTGTACATTCCTGCAAGACTGCATCGAAAGTTTCTGTTCGTGGTGCAAGCGTAACGGACTGACTATCTGCATCGAGAAATGCTACTGTGTGTCTTTTAGTCGATGCAGGAGCCCATTCACTGAGACCTACTTCATGGACGGCACTGCAGTTAATCGACAAAATCATGCCGAAGACCTGGGCGTTCTGCTTGACTCTAGTTTGAACTTTAAACAGCATATCGATGACGTTGTAGCCAGAGGAAATCAATTACTTGGCGTGGTTATCCGGACAATTAATGAATTCCGCAACCCCATGTGCATTAAAGCTGTCTACAACTGTATCGTTCGTTCGGTTCTGGAATATTCGTGCGTAGTCTGGAGCCCAACTACCGCTTCTTCAATTGCTCGACTTGAGGCGATTCAACGTAAGCTCACGCGATATGCCCTACGCCTACTTCCCTGGCAGGATCGCAATAATCTTCCTCCGTATGCTGCGCGGTGCCATCTTCTAGGCCTTGAACCTCTTTCGGTTAGAAGACGCAATGCACAGTGCTCTTTCATCGCTGGATTGCTAAATGGCTCTATCGACACATCGCCTTTGTTGCATCGAGTCGATATCTATGCACCATCCCGAACACTTCCACGCAAACAATGAGACCCCAAATTTTGAGTGATTCAGGCCGAGGGGTAAGAGGAAACTTCAGGAAGCAAGGAGAAACGCGCTGCGGTGAGAGTTCGCATTCTGTTTTACACGCAGGCTTCACTAACACCAATACAAATACAGTATCGGACATAAAGATAGAACCCTGGTGTTTTCAACGCAGCATGCACCTGTTGGGACAGGTTTATGTGTGGTTTGTGTGTTTGTGTTTGTGTGTGTGTGTATGTGTGTGTATGTGTGTGAACATGTGTGTGTGTGTGCATGTGTGTGTGTGTGTGTGTGTGTGTATGTATGTTTGAATGTGTATTGGTGTGTGTGTTTGTTTCACAAGTATGTCGTTTCGTATAGATTTGTTAGTAGTTTTTCTGAGTTTTGGGTTAGGTTTTTGATGTAATAAGCAGAACCACCGCCCTCGCGATCAGTGTTTTTTCGATCTATTAACAACTTTACGGTGTTCTTTCGCCGTGGTATTCTGAGGACGTCCGGTTGACTTGCGCGTTTCGGTTATCCAAGCGCGTTTCAGTTGTCCAAGCGCGTTTTGGTTGTCCAAACACATTTCGGATGTCCGAAGCGCGTTTGCGACAAAAGTGCGCGATCGTTCCATTACAAACTCGATCGTTTTGCGCTTAATGCCAGCAGCCGCCATTCGCTTAATTATATGGCGCTGATCATCGGTACAATGTTTACCTCGACCCATTGTTATTAACATTAGCCGGCATCGCGAATAAATGAACACATTTTAACAGTAGTTTAAAGTTCATTTTGGTTTAACCGAGTTCATTTGTTGTTCATTCCTGTTAAAATAAACGACCGTCAAAACAGTTAACGACTGCTCGATATCGCATATAGGCAAACACGGGTAAAAAAATCGAGCAGTATAATTAAACGACTGTTAATTTGTATCGCATACGCTCTTGACAGTCGTTTGTTTAACGACGGCATATGACCAGTCGTTAAAATTAACAAATTAACTCAATGCGTTCGCGATGCCAAATTCTAGCAATTTTAAACGACTATTAACCAGAGTTTTAACGACTGTTAATTTTAAACCATTTCTTTCGCGATGTGGGAGCGGAGCTGGCTCCCAAATTGTCTAGAGGCAATCGGAGACCGTAAAAAACATGATGAGAATATTTTATAGATCATCAACATATATTATTATACAACAAGCAAAACAACTGAAAAATTTATATAACTTTTGAAAGAAACGTAAGTTAAACTTAGAAATATACGTAAGCATCCCCCCCTCAAAATATGCGGTGTTGGAGTTACAACATATTTTCGATTGAACAAAATATTGATAGGATTTTTGAAATACTAATTTTCCTACGATATGTTTTAAAAAATTTTTATGAACCTATAAGTTAGTTTTCATTCATTCAAAAGATATACGCTTCTAATCATGAAAAACATCATTCTTCCATACAAAATATATGGACTACCCGGGTAGGCGGTAGTACGGTTACGTAGAGTTTTTTGGTTGTAGCGGAATTTGGGGCAAGTGTGCCATACGGGGCAAGAGTGCCACCAAGCATTTTTCCTTGAAAACTTTAGTTTAATGATCAATTTTGTATACAGTTGGTTGCTTTCCAATGACTGGGTATACTGAGCCAAATTTCATATAGATCAATCGGTATTTCCCATTGTTATGAACTGATTTATGTTGAGTTTCAAAATTGAGCAGAATATTATAATTTTTTAATCCAATCAAATAAGCTCTCAAAAATCATGCCAACAATCAACCGAGAAAATATTTACACCACCGTATAGCTGAGAAAACGTGAAATTTTTTTGTGGGGTTAGTTGAAAAAAACTTTCTTTTTGTCACTGAAAAATTCAATTTAAAAAAAGTTACAACTTTTGGGGCAAGTGTGCCATCTCTGTTTGGGGAAAGTGTGCCACCATCTTTCATAGGCGCGAGCTGTCAAAAATGTAAACATCGTTGTAGCGTGCTGCGGAATGGTGCGCTATTGTGAGCGGATTCCACGCCAGAAAAACAGAACAGTAACAAACCATATTGTGGTACAGTTGGTGGTCAAAAAGGGTTCATTGGTGACTAAATACATGTAGGAATACATACACTAGTGGTACAAACGTAATAATTTCCAATTATCTAAGAAATACGGTTATTTTAACCAGGTGGCCGTCTTGCCCCATACGAGTGGCACTCTTGCCCCATAGCCCAAAAAACAACGTCTTTTTGGACCCTTTTTAAAACGCTTCAAAAACTGTTTTATTTGCACTTTTTTCAAGCGAAACTTATTTATAAGTGAGGAAATAGATGTAAAATGGTTATGATATTTAAATCGGCTTTTGAAAAACACGTTTTAGTGAGTTATAACTTGAAATGCTTAAGGTGGCACACTTGCCCCAAGTTCCGCTACACACTGTTCACTTCACGCATCAACGCACAAATACTGCGCGCGGGACTTAGAACGAAACGCGCACAACCATCTCCGACAAAGCGTCGCGCTGTACTGGTGGTTTTGTACGCGTAGGACGGGGTACATACGGAGCGATGGTTCGATGCTGTAGTGTAAGCGAGACAACACGATGTGACGAGCAGCTCCAAGTTGTTGAGCTCGCTGAAAGAAGACACACACATGCACAGACGGCTCGTCAAAGCACGATATTTGTATTGCTGTTAGTGAAGCGCGCGTGTAAAACAGAATGCGAAATCTCATCGCCGCGCGTTTCTCCTTGCTTCCTCAAGCTTCCTCTTACCCCTCGGCCTGAATCACTCAAAATTTGGGGTCTCATTGTTTGCGTGGAGATCACTCAAAAAATACAATCATTTTGCCGGACGGGTTAGGTCTAAAGAAACTCTACGGCTCGCTCAACCCCGTTCCAGTGCTGGTCGGCCTGACCCTATGTTCCGCATGTCGGCTGTCTTCAACACTGTCTCGGATTGCTTCGACTTCGACATCTCAGCTCAGTGTTTCAAGGAACGTCTCCGGCTTTTGCCGTGGCCGCAGTGAATTGCGATGCAAATCTTGTTTTTGCTATGTATTTTTTTTTTTATTGAACTGTTACATATTAATTAGGCCATACGGCCCGTTGAAGATTACAAAAATAATAATAATAATAATAATAATAATAATAATAATAATAATAGATGTGCTTCTCACTTTCGTAGATTATGTGCAAAAAAAAATAACTCGACAAAAACTAACCAAATGTTTAACTCGACAAAAAAAACTGTCGCACGAGATTTTCGCCTCAGTTCATGTGTTTCCTTTCATCGTATAATGTTCATTGGCTTCCAACGGTAGTACGCAAACTCTATTAACTGGCCTCTTAAGTTCTTTTGCTTGTGGTGTACGTAACGTGACTACTCTTACGGTGCCGTCTGGTCCTGGGTGTACATCGATTATTCTCGCTAATGGCCATTTTAGCGGTGGCCAGTGCTGCAAAATGTCACTATCAATGTCATAAAAAAATCTGACTGAAACAAAATTCATATCAGCGTCACGTACTCAATTGTGATAATCAGAGGTGATACTCAGAAAGATTGGTGTGACTAATACATGCTCATGACATGTTTGCGACCATCGCTTGGTCAGTCACTATGTCACGACTTTTTTTACTTTGATCAGTTTTGCAAAATGTCACTGACATAGTCATGACAAATTCTGGCTGAAACAAAATCATCTCAGCGTCACGAGCTCTACTGCGAAGATCAGAGGCGAGCCTCAAACAGTTGGTGCGACCATCGCATGCTTGGTGACATTGTGTGCAACCAGCTCGTGTTCAATCACTTGGTCGCGACATTTGCAGTCGGTGATCATCGCGATGGTCACGGGAGATATGCATTGCGTGCGAGTGGTTCCAAGAAACAAAATGAGCATGTTTTCTCGCTCTGTTTGACCCGACAGATAATCAAAACAGATAGAGAGAGAAAGCATGCTCATTTTGTTGCTAGAGCCTACGCGCCAAGTATATTCCAAGAATGTCGCGATTATCGCCGACAACAATGTCGTGACCAAGTGAGTGATCAAAAGTTGGGTGCTAAACTAAATGTCACCAAGCATGTGATTGATTTTATAACTGTTTGAGTATAGTCACTGATCATCTCAGTTGTGTACGTGATCTTATATGAGCTTCGTTTCAGTCATGAGTGTTGATGATTGAAACAGTGGCATTTGGCAGCACTGTTCACAGCCAGAAAAAAATCATGATAATGCTTGCGCCGGCATTAAGCTAAGCTTGTCAGTCAGAGTATCGTGTTGGACTCAAGAATTCACATGTCGTGTTCAGCATGTAATGGCGCACTTTTATTGACTATCAGCAATGAGCATCAAGCTACCACGGATATGTTAATTGTTTTCGTTGGTGAAAATCTCGTGATACTCATGACATTTTACAGCACTGGCGGTGGCACATTATCTTCTCGTACGATTACCATCATTCCAGGGCAGATCAGTCGTACTGGGTCTCTCCATTTGGGTGTAGTCTGCAGCTGTTGAAGATATTCCACATGCCAACCCAAGGAACATTTCCTACGCTTTTTAGACTTAAACATGTCTTATCAAAGTTTTATCATGATTGGCCTAAGAAATAAATGTCGTAATGCATATTTTTTACTTGCTAAGCAGTCTTTGAAATACGAGCATCTTTAAAACATTTTAAAACACCTACAAAACCACCTTGAGCCAGTCTCGTAGTACAGTCGTCAACTCGTGCGACTTAACAACATGCCCGTCATGGGTTCAATCCCCAAATAGACCGCGCCGCCATACGTAGGACTGACTATCCTGCTATGGGGGGGAATCAATTAGTCACTGAAAGCCAAGCCCACAAGTGGGTACAGGCAGGCCTTGACCGACATCGGTTGTTGAGCCAAAGAAGAAGAAGACAAAACCACCTATTAAAACCAAAATTGTTGTTTTTTTGGGTTATTTTAATCGCACTGTAGATGTGCTGTAAAGAGCTTTTAAAAACCGTAAATTTAAGATCTATTTAAAACTCAAAGCAATAAGACCATCCTGTCTAATATTACGCTTGTTAATTCTATAATCTCTTAAAACCGACACGTCAGGATTATAAGAAGAATGTTGGGAGAATAGTTGCTAGTTGTCATATTTTTGTACCAACAAAAGTAGCTATCATGTCTGACAAATTGAGCAGAATAAAATCGAGTGGAAGTTTTAGGCGAAATGTAGCTAAAAACTATCTGAAAATTGTGCAAACACATCCTATAAGAGTAGTGGAAACATTACGAGCAGTAAATCAGCCATTTCAAAATGCAGTTGAACCAACAACAACCCCCAGGACAATCGCACGGCAATCGGATTGAACGCGCAACATTTTCCATACAATCCGCAGTGTTGCGTTTGCTTCACGCCAACTTTGCCTGCCCCCAGGACAATCGCATGACAATCGGATTGAACGCGCAACATTTTCCATACAATCCGCAGTGTTGCGTTTTGTTCGCGTCAACTTTGCCTGTATTTTCAATAAGCGAAAGGCCACGGGAGTGACCAATGCTGACCAAAATGCTGACAAAATTTTCAAAATGTGAGCTTTTGTCACTTTTTTGAGCTTTTGTCAAAATTTTGTGACCTGGAGCAGCCAGGAAAAAAAGTTGAAAAAAGTTGACAAAATTTGACGTTCGTGAAAAAGCGTAAACAAACAGCTATTTGGCGCAGTTGTGACCCATTGTTATGATAATAATGCTAAAATGCATGATTCTAATTGATTTATGCACCTATTTCGTGCTTCTTAAACAAAATATAGATGATATTTAGATGTTGGAGCTTTTTGTCGCTCTTGTGTATGTTTTTGGTGCGGCCACGAGAAAAGCTCTTTTTTGCAGTTGACAAGCAATTTTGACAATGTTGAAAAATTTTTCAACAATTTTTCAGCTCCGTAGCCACGCGCTAAATGAGCCAAGCGATTTTACCCCCTCCTACACGCATTCCCCCAGGACAATTGCATGACAATCGGATTGAACGCGCAACATTTTCCATACAATCCACAGTGTTGCGTTTTCTTCGCGCCAACTTTGCCTGTATTTTCAATGAGCCAAGCGATTTTACCCCTTCCTACACGCATTGTATCCTAAAATACGCTTGTCGCGTCAACGTTCACCACATACACATACACATCTCCACACTCAGGGTACGCCCTTCTGACAGAAATCGCGCGACATGTAGGCTTAAACTCGTAGCTTAAACAAAACTTATTGGCATTCAAAAGTTTAAGCCACGCTGAGTGCCCGCTCACGAGAGGCTTGATCGTTTAAGCTACCGTTATCCATTTAAGCTACGCACTCACCGGCTGTGAGTGCTTTCGCTCACTATTCTCCCCTCTCACCCTTTCTTTCCTCCTTTCTGATCCACAATTGCCCGTTGCTTCGAGCCGTTACGAACTGGATATCTGGATCCTATAACAATATACAGTTTATAAACTCAAAAAGAAAAAAAAAACACCAGCAATCATCACACTTTACACAACTTACCTGCTAATTTAAATCAATTTAACGCCTTTACGCTTGCGCACACTGACACTATAAGTCAATTAAATAAATATTGGTTAACTGCACTTATATGCTCGGTAAGCACAAGCAAATTAAACTGTACTTTATTGAAATAATATTAGTTAAACAGCATAAATCTCTCCAGAATTTCACCGAACCAAACCAAGATAATTTTTGTCAATACTGATATCTGTCAAACGAGGGAGGCAAACCGCAGATGAAGAAAATAACTTTTATCACTATGGGACAGCTTCAATACTTGTCCAAATTTTTAGAATAGTTTTGTGCACAACATTCAATTGCCAGGAAAAAAAGATATAAAACACAACACACATTTAAAGAATCATTATTACTCTTAAACTAATTGTAAATTATTGTGTGTTGTATTAAATATCATTAAATTATGCTTATCTGTTTTATTTCTGTTTTGCCAAATAGAACTATGATTCGCCCATAGTTTCTTTCGCTCTCTCATCAGATTGAAAATTTTACCAACACCGCAAATGTGGAAGCATTGCGGCATGAAGTAGGTTGGTAAGGCATGGCGGAGTGAGAGCGAGGATCTCACATACAGATGTAACAATAACCCACCATCGCAATGACGTGAGCAATCGGTCATGGGGGGTTGGTGGAGTGCAAGTGTGTCTCTCAAGCTCAGAGCCGATTTTTGCTCAACACCTCAACGATGGGAGCGTTCAGGGGTGGAGACGTATAGAAGTGTGCGAGTGTGTCGCATGATTGCTCGCAAGTGTAGAGCGGGGGTAGCGAGAAGCAGAGTGTACAGGCGATTTCTGCCAAGAGGGCGACATCTTCCCTGTTGCTGTTCTGGACTCCGACAAAATTTGTGTCTCTACAGTTATTGTTAAAAAAGTAGTAGCTCCTAGGATCTGAATATACAAACAAATATCAAAATATTATGTTCTGCTAATGACATTGCACTAAATTTGATTGCACTACATTAAGTTTTGACATTTCTTTCGTAAAAGTTCGTCAGAGTATGAAAACGTCGATACAATTTGTCATGAATAACTTAAATTTTAAGATTTTCGCGCATAAAATTATGACGCGCGCTGTCTGTGCGGCGGCGTAAGTCGCTACTCGTATAGCCGTCTCGCTTCTTCTTGTGTGTGCTTTACCGTTGCTCACCGCATCAAGAACATTGCTGCTGACACACACGTCAGTCTGTGGCAAACAATTGGAGGGGAGGATGTGTCGGTTTGCTCCAGAAGTCGTGTGTGATTTTGGTGTTCTGGATTTGGTTCCATCGCTGTTTGTTTTGGTGAAATTGAAAAGGTAAGAATCATCAACCGATGTAAAAGTGTGAGAGTAAGATGATGCTGATGGTGACTGATGCTTTTCTTTGTTTCTATTCCTACTTTCATCCACTGATGGCGTCGAGCATCGCCGAGAATGTGATCGAATGCGGAATATTCTAAACGAGGAGCTTCATTCCGGATTTTGTTTGCAATAAGGTAAGTTATGATAACTCACAAAGCGTACGAAAAAAGAGTGAGTAATCTTATTCTTAACTTTCATTTCTTCAACAGCGCTGAACTCATCCTCCAGCTTACAGGACGGCAAAGGTACACGCACAAACGTGCACACATCAGCCTTCTCGGAGAACGAGAACACGGGAGGGGGCGACCGGCAACGTATAGAACCTTTACGCTCCCTCGTGCGTTCGTGCGTGCGTGCGCTGTGTATGTGTGTGTATGTGTGCTTGCATGCGTGCGTGGCTGTGTATGTGTGTGTATGTGTGCTTGCATGCGTGCGTGGCTGTGTATGTGTGCTTGCATGCTTGCGTGGCTGTGTGCGTGTTTTTTGCTGTTTCGTGATCTCCTACGGAATCACCTTGCGAAAACACGAGGGGGGTGGGGGGTGAGGAGTGGGGTGTGTGTGTGCTTGCCTGCGTGCTTTGTGTGTGTGTTTTTGCGTTCACGTTCTACGGGATCACTTTGCGAAAAACACCAAGGGGAGGAGGAGGTGTGTGTGTATGTGTTTTTTTTTTCTTTGAGCGTTTCTACATACACCGAGAATGCAGCTGAGAGATGGCTGTGAGCCCGCTTGGCAAAATGTCGCGCGACATGCATGCTTGAAATCGATGCTTGTTAACATTTTATTTCAAGCATCGTGAGTGTCCCAGCGTGAGCGCTGAGCGCACCTCCCCTCATTCTCAATGCCGCGTTTTTGGTTAATCCTCGCTCCCACCCTTTCTTTCCTTCTCTCAACGGACCTACCATTCCCGCGAGCGTAGGCCGACCAAAAAATTCCAGGAAATTCCTACAGTAAGTGTGCAGTTTTTTATTCACAGTACTGTTTGGCAAAATATCAATTCTTGATGGTGCGCGCTAGGCGAACAAAACGTTAGCTGCTGCACCACCGATGGTGCGTGCTGTTGGAAGGAAAAACACTTGCTGTTTGATGCGTTTGCTTGAGGAATGAAAGATAAATCGAGCATTAGAATGGTGAACAAAACTAGTACTATTTAAAACTTACCGATCACGCAGATATTTTAAATTAAACGGCGACTCTGTATGCCCGATCCATCTGCTTTGATCTGTTATCAGGAGCTTTGGTAATGAAATAGCTAGGTGTGATGGAAAATAATAGAAAAATAAACAAACATTGAAAGCAGTACGATTGTTTGAACACAAACATCATTTGGAAGATTCTTCTTCTTATGCATGCACTTACCCGTAGATCATGTAACAAAACATACTACATTTACGTCTGCGTTGACATCTTTCACGATTAACTTAACCACTTTTCTATTATCATTTCATAATTTTCGCTGCCTCTTCCGGCACCGATCATTCCCATATGAAATTTGCATTCGTTCTGGCAATGAGTTTCGAACGATCAAAACACAGCGCGAGAGTGAAGAACACAAAGTAAATGGCACTATGTACAAGTGTTGATCATATGGTCAAAATAAAGTATAATGGAATTTATTTTGCTTCAAATGAATTGGTTTTATTCTGATTAAAAATTCAAATATTGTTATCAGTCTAGTTGTGAACGTTTAAAATTTTGATGAAGTGAATACATCATTACCAGATAAATGAAACGACAATCGACGCATTTTGACCATACCGAATTATGATCGTCTTTACACATAGTGTCATCTCTGGTGCTTCAGGATCTCACGCTCAGAGCAAAAATTCTCGCAAACTTCGCAACGGTGGGAGCGTTCAGCTGTGGAGGGCTGGAGGAGTGCGAGTGTGTGTCTCATGCACATAGCGAAATTTTGGTCAACACCTCGATGGTGGGAGCGTTTTTCCATGGGATGGGGTAGTGGAGTGCGAGTGTGTCGCATGATTCCTTTAAAACTAAGGCCAGGGGTAGCGAGAGGCATCAAAATGAGTTACTCTTTGCCAAGCGGGAGAGAATTGACAACCGGTTTCTCACGCTGGTGTGTGTAGAAGCTCTCTGAAAAGCGCCGAGATGAGACTTTTAAAATGATGTTGAAAAAATCCATTTCAATCGCTAAAATGAAGCCAAAAAAATTTCTTTTACTTTTTAATAATATATCTACGATTATTAGACGGCAAAATGCAAACTATAATTGATCGATCGCTATAAACTGCCAATTCAATTTTTCTCAGCTCCATCGTTCTTTGCATGCCGAGGAGAATTCTCTCACCGAAAATGCTGTCAGTCGCTGTCAAAGCATGCTGTCAGTTATTTCTCAGCAGCATTCTCGCTGTATGTAGAAAGGCTCTTTGCCGATTCGCACTCTCTCGCGGATCTAGTTGTGTGCGTTAGTTTTTTTTTTAGTTTCGTCGAAAAATCTTTGAAAAATACCTGGGGGAGGATGTGTGTATGAAAGAATGTACTTCAGAAAAGAAAGTGAAAAATAAAAAACGAATATAAAATCTGTTAAACGAAGTTTTAAGTGTGTCTGAACACATTGCAATCCGAAAGAAAGCGAGGGGGGCTCTTAAAATATAGTACACATGTATGCAACATGTATCGTGTCGCCGCGACGGTGTATCTCGCTCAATCCGTTAAGCCTGAAAAGTGCTTCTATCGGATCGTCTAATCGGGCGCCATTAAATCAATCCGTTAGCGAAAAGTCGCATGGATTTTGGTCCCGAGGAAACATCAAAGCACCGCTTCGGGAATCCACACAATCTCTACAATTGGGACAACAACAAAAGTTTTTCCCAGCTGTAAATGATGAAATTCATCGCCCAAGTGTAACTCCCGTTCAAAACTCTATTAATGATGATGAACAACTGTACAACGATCTTCAAAGCAGGTCCGGTTTCAACATAATAAAAAATGCCCTGAAGTCGCTTATGGGTTTACTGGACAAAAGGATATCGGGAGTTTTTTCCGTAAGATCCACGGACTTTTCTAAAAACTGACCGAAATGTAGAAAAAGACACGATAGGTGATGGTAAATATTGGCATAATGGAGTTGGAGCGTGCCTTGAGCAGGCGTTCCCAGCAATTCATTAGCTGGACAGTATATCGCTAAATATAAACATTGATGGACTCCCACTTTATAAGAGCTCGAAAGACGAATTCTGGCCTATTTTGGACAATTTTGTTTAATAGCAACACTGAATTTCCAATTCTTTCGGGAGCACTACAACGACAGACGCTTTTGTCTACAAGTTTGACACTTGACACGATGAAGCTTCCTAAGACACAATAGCTTGCGCCAGTGCTGCCATACAGGTTAACATGTTTCACATGTCATCGCGTACAGTGCTGTACAGTCATTTATGCTTAACAGCAAGGTTATTAGACTCCATACAGGTTACGACAGAACGTTTTAGAGGGTCACCATTATGGATACCTTGTTTACAATTTGTCTGTCAAAATAGATGCCGGCCAGCTGTTGCTTGGCATGAACAACATAAATAAGTTTACAGAAGACGAAATTACTGCTACATTTTTTCTTAATGCTAGCTCGTTATATCATTTATAGAATATGACTTCTATGTTGGATTGGTTAATGCTGAGTCAGTTTTGCTTACATGCCCTGGATAACGTCGGATTGTCTCATCAGTTTCAATTGTTCTACAGGTTTGATATTGCAGTCCCAGCTTCAGTGGACGAGGGTTCATGCCGCCCAGCAGCAGCAGTGTCCAAACTGGGTTATTCCAGATGCTGCCCCTCGTGTGGGAAGTGGCCAGATCCCATGTTGCTTCGCGCATAACAGCTCGTCCTTTATTCGGAGTGGAACGGACACGGAATAATTCAGTGAAAGAGTATCGATGTGATGACACCCTTTTGACGATGTTGGTCAGGGAACCTGTGATGATGTGGTGCAAAAAAAAATGCTACCGGCATCACTTTCGTTCCGCTATTGCACTTGACCCGAGCAAGGACCGCGACGGCGCTGACGAACTTGCGGCAGCGGGGATGATGCGAATCCCTCCTTCGAAATTGCGGTGCTGAGATGATGAAAAAGTAGAAGCTTGTGTGGCATGGTCTCGTCCTTACTCAAACACTGCTTAAGCTACACCCAAGGTGACATGAATCATCGACCCCCACAGGAATAAGGCTGCAGCCAGAACGGAATGAACATTTGTTTTCTTTGAACTGGAACGGCAACAGTGGCAGCATAGACGAACGTCTCGAACACGACGACTGCAACGAACCGACATGGAACCGCGGACAATAACTTAAATAACCACTATGCATAAGCACAAATATACTTATGGTTTATTTCGTAATTATAATTGTTACAACAGGACCGTTCAACATTTACTTCCCGGCTCAACCACTACTCTCCCTTCACAAGTTCTTTACTCGGTGATCCTCATATTCATCTCTTTTTCCTGCTCTTTATCATATAATTTGTAGGAAAAATGAAATAATGTAAATAGGGTTTATCTGCCTCTATAAAAAATGAAAAATATTATCATACGACACACCTCGGATCGTAATGCGAGATTTTCCTCGTGAAGAAAGGTACTTGTAGAGCATTTGAATATGCTAGTTATACGAAAAACTCGTTGTAACAGTTTATACTGTAGTGGGCTGAGATGAAATATGAAGTGGTCACTTGCATCCAGTCTGCGTGTCAGACCTGTTGGACCCTAAAGTCGCTGTTGCTGGTTATTTATGTTCTGGGTACATCATGCTTTGCTGTTAGGAGGGAAGAGATACTAGTATATGTGGTATATGACGCTAGTATGCTTTTCCGCGTGGTGGCGTAACAGCCACAGAGTAACAGAGCAGTATACAGAGTAATAGTAAAAAAACGGCTCCTCAACCATCACGAATAGCAGTTGCTTTTATGAAGGAACGGTAATTTACTCCAAAGTCGGAGCCGGCTCCGACCGGCTCCAGATAATTTTGGAGCCGGCTCCGCACCCACGGCTCCAAAGCCGGTTCCGGAGCCGGCTCTGCACCAACGGCTCCGGAGCCGCCTCAGCTCCAACGGCTCCGGAGCCGCCTCAGCTCCAACGGCTCCTGAGCTGGATTTAACACAAGGGACCAAACAAACTTTTTCAATAAAGTTTCAATCGAGGAAATCCGTAAATAGCGGAGAAGGTCATGCTTAAAATAATTTATCAAAAAAATCGATGAGTTTCGAATATAGTTACGAAAGGCGAGACCAACGAATGCTACACAACGTCATACATGTCAATACTGCTTCCACGAGAAGATATATTCTTTTTTTTATTACGCTATCGTACAATGCTCTATTGAACCGTTAGTCCGGAGGCGTTGGTCCAGAACCGTTGATTCGTCGCCGGCTCCAGAACAGTGGGCCCGAAGCCGGCTACGCAGCCGTTGGAACGGAGCCGTGAATGCAGAGCTGTTAGTCTGGAGCCGGCTGCAGAGCCATTGGTGCGGAGCCGTTGGAGCGGAGCCGGCTCCGAAGTCGTCGGAGCGGAGCTGGCTCCGGAGCCGTTGGTGTGAAGCCGGCTTCGGGAAAAAGTCGGAGCCGGCTCCAGACTAACGGGTTGGTGCGCTCCGAAACGCCCATCACTAGATCACAGGACTGTTCTTGGACGGAAAGGTAACTCGCGAGATGAAACTCTATGAGAAATAAAAAAATAAAATTATTTCTTTTTCATTTCACTAAAATATGAATCAAATTTCTACATTCGACACAAGTCCAATAGAAAGTACATAATTAAAATTAGATTTACAATAATTTAACAATTCAACCTAAAACATCTATTGCACGATTGCAATCCAGTTGCAACCAGTCGAATTGTAAACAAACCATTCCAATTTGTGTGTCAAAATTTTTTCATTCATTTTTTTTATTATAAATCGGCCAAAACAGGCTTTTGTCAAAATCTGTATAGAGTCTAATAACCTTGCTTAACAGAGCACATGAATAGGTAAACTAAGAGATTTAAGTCTAAACATTGTTTGTTGCCATACATATTAAATCAAAATGTGTGTGAAAGAGTCGTCAATCAGGATATAAGTGTCTTAATGCAATGGAAACCATTTTTTAATGAAATTGACATTTATTGGTACATAAATGTGTATGCCATATTGAATTTCTGTGTATGCAAGTGTTTGATTTCATGCTTATAATTAAATCTTTAATAATACATGACCTTTTTTAACTTGATATTACTTTATACTATGCAACAATATGGGATTTAAGTCAAAGGTTTTTTTGTTATTTGAAAATAGCATAACACTCGACAGTTATTTTTAATTAATTTTTTTATTATTATTTCTTTATTTATTAAGTGTATTATTATGTCGGCGCTTCGTCAAAATTCGAGATACAATGTAATATTTTATCAGTAAAACTTTCTTGGCATTTAAATTTGCCCTTCGGCAATTTCATATTGCTTAACATAAAAATATGACCATTTCATTTGTTGGCTATCACGATTCACAGGCAGATAATGTTATGGTTGTATTTTGATTGCCACTGAAATCTTCCAAGAATAACAATTTCATAGTGGTACGGGTTATGATTTTTATCCTATGATTTCATTTTTTATGTGTTTTAAAGACTTTCTAAAGATCATCGAATCTTCTTAAGATATGATTATCTTAGTCGTAACATGTACTTGGAGATTGAATTAAATTTTCAAGGTACAAGATCTTAAAGTCTAGAGAAGGTCGCAACGAATAGTTTTAATAGAGTTCTGTAGATTGGCCCTTTTAGGCTTAAAAGAGCTTTATTAGCTTATTGGAGCTTTATTGGTTTTCTGTGGACATACAAGAAAACACCTATTAATTGAATACTTAATGCCATGATGATAACAACATTGTTAGAACTATGATAAAACTTAAAATGTTACTTGGGAACGCTTCCAAAAATGCTGTATTTAATGTTGAACGTGTCTCCAATGGCTCAAGCGGTTCTCTGGGATGTTTTTTAAGTCTACTTCCGCTAAATGTTGCATATTTGAACCTGTGAGAAAATGACCTGGCGTTTGTACTTCGTAATCATTTGGACTGTCCGACAATGGTGAAATCGGACGGGAATTCAAACAAGACTCAATCTCGGTCAATAGTGTCACCATGTCTTCGTGTGATACCGATGATGTGCCCAACACACGCAGTAAATGACGCTTCATTGATTTCACTGCTGCTTCCCACAAGCCTCCAAAGTGTGGCGCGCGAGGCGGGATAAACTTCCATCTGATTTACTGTTCAGCTGTCCAGGCCCAAATACCTTGCTGATGAACAGTAGAGTTGAATAGCTCATACAACTTGTTCAACTCATTCGTTGCTCCCTTGAAATTGGTACCATTGTCAGAATGAATTTCCGTTACCGTTTCTCTTCTAGCGATAAATCTCCGTAATGCTGCCAGAAACGCTGGTGTGCTTAGGTCGGACACCAATTCCAGGTGCACTGCGCGTGTCACTGACCTTGCACCGATGATCCAAAATTCCTGACGCAATGTAGATAGCATCATTTGTGGGCCTGCATGGTGATATTTGATGTGGCAATAATATGCCAGAAATTTCGCCATTATATGTCCTTTCGGAATGATTATCGGGTACTTCATCGAATGGCTTGCTTCCGCATGCCGTAGTCTGCCATTCACGCGCATCAGACCTTCCTCATCAATCCATGGATCACATACTCGTACTGCTGAGGAACGGGCCACTCCCCTTCCGGCCTTCTACTCCTTCATCTCTTGGGCAAATCCATCCATTTGGGCCATTCTACACAGCATCTTTTCTGACCTTTGTATTTCCTCGCTAGTGAGACGTTCAATCACCAGCTCTGTCCTCTTTGTTTTGGAGCCTCTCCTTATGTTGTCTAAAAACCGTACACAGTATCCCACAACTCGACGGAGTTTACTGTATGTAGAATATTTAGAAAAGAGTTCATCCCAACCACTCTGAACTTCAGTTGACACCAATGCAGCTGTTGTCCTCTCTTCTCCTGTCGCCTCTGCTGGTTTAGTAGATGCTGATCTTGGCCACTCATCTTCATTTTTTACTAACCACGATGGCCCCGACCACCATAGCTGGCACTCCACTAAGGCTGCTGGCTGACATCCTCTCGATACCAAATCTGCGGGATTATTCATGCCTGGGACATGCCTTCACTGGCATCCATTAGTAAAAGACTGGATTTTGGCCGTCCTATTTGCCACAAACGTTTTCCAACCTTGATGAGGTGAGGTGATTCAATACCATGTGGTCATCGAATCCGTCCACAGATAGCATGGTGCTTCCGGCAATCTTGCTTTCCAAAAAATTGTACAAGTTGCTCGCCAACAATGCTGCACAAAGCTCCAGTCTTGCAATTGTAATTCGTTTCGCGAAAGGTGCCACCTTGGACTTAGATACAAGCAGATTAGCCACACATACTTCTTCTGTCTTGCACCTCAAATACGCACATGCCCTATATCCCTTCTCCGACGCATCACAGAAAATGTGGTATTGTAAATCGTCGCTCATCGTAGGATTGGTAAATCGTGGAACAATTACGTTATTCAACTCTCCCAAGTGGCTGCAAAACGTTGCCCATTGCTTCTGCAATACTTCTGGTAACTCCTTGTCCCATGGCCACATTGTCCCGTCTGCCTCCTTCAACGTCCACAACCGTTGCATAAAAAGTTTTGCCACCATCTTTATAAGGTCCACAAAACCTAGTGGATCGTATATCTTGGCAATACTTCCCATCACTTGACTTTTTGTCGGTGGCTTCGATACATCTACACAGGGAACTCTTACCCTCAATCGATCTGCTCCTTGGCAGCTTTTACATGCGTTGTAGCGTTAATAGTTTCTTCTCGACTTGGTGGGGTTGGAAAGGCAATACGATTACATAATAGCATATGATGACGTCTCTTACACTTCTCACATCTTGTTGATAAACGGCAGAAGATAGATCGATGATTTTTAGTCAAGCAATTGAAGCATAGTGCATTCTGTTTGACTACTTCCTGGCGTTCTGTTCCTGACAGCCGCTCAAATGATGGACACCTTGCTACTGGATGATCACCCTGGCATACAATGCAACATTTTGTAACGGCTTTGTGTGCTTGGCTCGCACATACTAAAGTTGCGTTCGGTTTCGTTCCCTTCTTTCTCTGCCCGTTGTTCTCTGCACGACTTGAAATGGGATCATTTGCTACTTTTGTAGATATTCTGTTTGTCCCATCGGTAACGGTGTTGTTCAAAATCTTTATCCTCTTTGCACAGAATTCCATCAGGTCATCAAAATTTTCTTCTGTGTCAGCTGCAAAGATTTCGTATGCCATTAACGTATCTTGATTAATTTTGCATCTTACCAGACTTGTTAAAGGTGTAGCCCATTTTGATACTGGCTCCTCTAGTCGTTCCATTCGCCGCACCAACCGTCGAGATTCATTAACGATTCGAGTCAACTCTTCGGGTGTTGCTGTTGCCATTGGTTGAAGATCCATGAGCGCTTTAAAATACTCGCGCTTCAGCTTCTTTTCATCATCGAAACGCTTCAAAAGCGCCTTCCATGTACTCGAATAGTTCTCCCCCACAAGTTGAACATGTTCAAATTGTCGAGCTACATCTCCTCTCAGCGACGTCAGTAAATATTGCAGTTTCATAACCTCAGACAACTCCACTACCTCGTGGATCGATTCGAAACGATCCTTAATGCTCATCCATTGCGTACTATCACTACTAAACGTAGGAAGCTCTATTTTCGGTAAACGCACTTGTGAACTCGAAAACATTGTGTTCGTCATAGTACTGTTCGCGATCGGTCGTACACTTTCATCTCGTCCTTGTTTTTCTAACAGAAAACCCTTCACTTTGTGATACTTTCTTTGAAACTCCTTCCTCTCACTTCTTAACTGTACCTCATCACACTCATCATACTCCAATAACAACTTTTCCCCCACGCTTTCATAAGTCTTTTTTGCCTCTTCCAAGGACAAAAGCTGACTACTTAATTCACAACGTTGTGCATCCACGTAATTATCTATAAATTCTTCAAATTGCTCTAGGCTTGCCAATCGATCTTGGTAAATTCTTATCCACGGCACCATTTTTTCTGCTTCTTTCGATGCTTTCGCCATTTAAAGGTTCAACGACACTCCTCAAATTGCGATGGCGAACACTGACGCCAACTCGTTCACGATGGCCGAAACACACTAACCGCAAACTGATTGTCCTAGCAACGATCTTTCTGACGCTAAACTTGTTTTAATTTTCACACGATTTTACCACTCCTATCATTCCGACCCGCGAATTGGCCGAAATAACAGGTTGGCTGATAAGTCCCCGGTCTGACACATAGATGGCGCCGCTAGTATTAAATGCATATTATTTTTATATAGTACCAACCTTCAAATGATTCAAAATTTGACGTCTGTATGTCAATTAGTTTGTGAGACAGAGCGTCTTTTGTCAAGCAACTTTTGTTATTTTGTTGTTCCACCAAGACAACGCACCGTGCCACAAGTCATTGAGAACGATGGCAAAAATTCATGAATTGGGCTTCGAATTGCTTCCCCACCCACCGTATTCTCCAGATCTGGCCCCCAGCGACTTTTTCTTGTTCTCAGACCTCAAAAGAATGCTCGCAGGGAAAAAATTTGGCTGCAATGAAGAGGTGGTCGCGGAAACTGAGGCCCATTTTGAGGCAAAACCGAAGGAGTACTACCAAAATGGTATAAAAAAATTGGAAGGTCGTTATAATCGTTGTATCGCTCTTGAAGGGAACTATGTTGAATAATAAAAACGAATTTTGACAAAAAAATGTGTTTTTCTCTGTTAGACCGGGGACTTATCAGCCAACCTGTTATATACTAAAGTTCGTTCTCCCTTGTAAGTGGGATACCGTCCATATTTATAGTTATGCTAAGGTTTAACAGTCTTTCTTTCTACCTATGTGGGGCAATCATGGCTTGAATTTTTCCCTTAATTAAGTGTAACTTTCCAGGTTGTCATCCACTTATGGATGGTATCCAGGCAACGCTGGGTGGTATTGCGAAGTTGTGGTAAACCCCTCCGTTCAACTGTCAGTGCAATGTCGTCAGCATATAAATAGAGTTGACAGGATCTTGGCAGCTTTGGCAGGTCAGCTATATACGATGTATACAGCAGATACTGCCTTGCGGAACGCCAGCCGGGATGTCTTTGGTGAACCGAATTGGTCGAACCAAGTAAGACTTGATACGATCTTCCACTAATGTAGCTCTGCATCAGCTTTACGAGATGGAGTGGGATCTCAAACCACATCATTTTATGCAGCAAGCCATTGTGTCACACATCGTCGAAGGCCTTTTCAACACCGAGGACAACAATGGCTGTGGATTTTGACGCTCGTTTGTTATGCTGTAGCGGATTGTGAAACCGTAGCAGCTGGTGAGTGGTGGAGTGACAATGTTGGAATCCAAATTGCTCCGCTGGTAGGATATTTTAGCATCTAGTAAGAATGTTATTTACTAGTGTGAGAGCTTTGCCTTTGAGATGTTTTAGCACGATGTTGAAAAGCCCCTCGAACCCTGGTGCCTTAAAAATTATTATCCCTTTAAGGGTACATTTCACTTTCACGGGCATTGTCACTCACCGTTACAGGCGACATCTCCACAGCTGTTCGTAATATTTCTTGTAGATGATCCATACTGCTGCCTACTTCCGATTCCGTAGGACTGTCAATATGATCACCAAGAGATAAAGCACTTGCAAATCGGAGCGAAATAGCGTTTGCTTTTTGTTCGGCGGTACCTGTGTTGGAAACCAAAGGAGGAATCGGCCTTGGTTTCTTTTTAAAGATCTTCTGCACCTTCCACACGCTACGTTTTTTTTAACATAGGTTGGAACCCGTCGACGTTCATCTCTTTAGTAGGCATTTCATTTTGATCATTTGTGCTTACTTCATATTCCGCCACTAAGCTGTACGTGCTGGACGACGATGAGCATGAAGGTCGTTCGCGGTTTGATTCTTTCAATCCGGTTTTCTTGCTCCGGTTAGGTATCGCGATAGACGTACATCTACTACTATCACTGGACACGCATTGTTCTTTTATTTGCGATCGCGAGCATAGCTTGCCACTACGACGACTAATCTACTCACACTATCACAGTTACGTGTGTGCCCATTTCTACTCTCTATTAAACCACGGTAGCTAGGTCAAACACGTCCGATCGACTCGACTTCCGAACGCTGCATGACATGCTTGAAATATTTTTCAATACGTCTTATGATGGGATTTACTTATCTGATTTTTTTTTAATAGTGTTACCGGACTCAACGGCTACCGACCTGGACCAACACCTAAGCAGCCTGGTTGGGGCAACACAACAAGCCACAAGCCACATGGTGCAAACAAATATAATCTCAGGTGGAGGAGGCGTTACCAATAACTCGAACAACACTGGTGGTAGCGGTAGTAGCGGAAACAGCATAACTCCGCAAATTCCCGCTCATTTGTCGAATAGTCTTATAGTACCCCGATACGCACAGTCAACGAGTACTAACAATCACGTCGACGCCTACGGACTAACCAGCAATCAAAGTGAACCTCGTAGTTTAAGTGACTCGTCGCAAGCTGAATCTCCTGTGCAAGATGACTTACTTACTTCCAACACACCCAACCTTGGTCCCAGCAGCGGTCCCACAACTACCACCGGTGCTGGTAACAGCAGCGGTGTAAATGGTGGTGCTAATGGTGGAGGAAGCAATGGTGGGGGAGATGGTAATAGCAATGGACTACATCAAAATTTCTCAAACATTGTTATGAGCCAAAGCAATGGAGGATCCAACGCATCCACAACACCCAACTTTGTCGGTTCGAATGGGACCAGCAGTTGTAATGGATCACCACTCTACCCCGTCCTCCCAGCTAGTCTACTATACTCACAGCTATACACAGCTGCAAACCAATCGGTGGGAGGATTCGGACATGCAGTAAATCATCACCATCATATCCAGTCCACGCACGGAGCAGTGGCAGCTGCTGTTGCCGTTGCTACTGGAGGTAGTCCGGTACAAAACAGTGCATCAGCCGCCGCGGCAACAGCAGCAGCTGCTGCTATGCATGCTGGCGAACTTCAGAGTGTTATGGACCATCTTACGGCTGGTACTACCCAAGCTGCGGCTGTTGCGGCAGCGGCCGTGTCTCATCGACATCATTACCATCATCATCAGACAGGAGCAAACCTAATTGGTGGACACGGCCATGGAAATCAGAGTGGTGGTGTAGCGGTCATTACTAATCCTGAATTGTCGCTCATTGGAAATTGCAGTGCAATGGCCCGTGGAGCCCTCGACGAATCAACTCATCGAGTACTGAGTGGTGCTGGAGTTGTCGGTGGGCGATTGAATGGCCACTCCGATAATACTAGCCAGGTAGGACAGACCACCGATAATGGGAATTCTGTCTGGCGACCATACTGAAACAGAACTATCGCGAGAGTGCCCGGTATAACCACCAATTTTATATCCGAGAAAACATTACCATCTCCACCATCATTTACTCCTATCTCATCTTGATCCTCAACCTAGTGCTTATCCAATTCCTCAATTATATAAGGTTGATCAGACTAGTTATAAGAAATACGTTATTCAAAATGTACAGGTTTGAAATGCAAATGCAATGTTAGCCCTGTAAATCAAATATACATTTAATATATGAATCAGCCGTATATGCTTACAGCCACGAAAAAGAGACGTGGTGACTGGCCAATTAGTGGCACAATGATAATCAGTATGTAAAACTTTTTACGGATGCTCTCAGACGATAATTTCAATTTCTGCCTAAAAATCATCCATCTAGCAATATTTTTCATCGTACATGGGGAAATTGAGCAAGGTTCGTGAAGAAGGAAGCGAGTAGCAAAATCATCCAATTGCAACAGGCCAGCATGAAAATGTTGCAAGGAATTTTTCTACATTACATTTGTTTCGGCAGTGATGTGGGAATAGATTTGTGGTCAAATAATCTTATCGTTTGAGGGCATCTAATCGTTATTAATTATGAAGCGATTAATTATTATTAATCGCTTCTTGTAAATAAAAATTGGTACAATTATCCTGTTTGTGTCCATACAGTTTGATTCGTAAAAGTCTTTTTAAAAGCCTGTAGATCCAATTTCATGAATCAAATGTGTGAATAAATGCTAAATTTAACCATTAGGATTAATTGCCTATTAAAGCAAGTCATTGAGAATATATCTATCAGATATTAAGAAACGTGAGCTACAACAACACAGATATATTTTCAAATGCGTGTCGATGGGAGAGCGCGTAACGCATATGCACGCAGTTCGTAGTATTTTGTATAGAATTATGCATGATACAACCTAGTTTTATCAAATTCAATAAAGGATATGGGTCCATTCTTTAAGTCAATAAAAGGTACAGTAGCATTTCTAAACGGGTAAATATTTAGCATAAAAACGATAATTTTGATTTAAACGCTATTATATTGGCCCAACAGTGACTGTATAAAAATGTTGTAAAATTTTAAACGTTTCCAATATATTTTTGTTGCAGCATAAATTTCATCGATTATCTGGAATTTATAATTATTTGACTGGAAAAAATGAGGAGGTATTTTCCTAAAATATTTATAGCAACAAAACCAACATGCTTTCTCGATCTGTCAGGTTTGCAGGTCTGTTGGGCAAAACGGGAAAGCATTTGGATTTTGTTAGTAGGAGTATGGTTTAAAAAGAGTTTCAAAATATGCAAAAATTATGTTTTCATTGATACCATTATCATATGTCATATATTTGTGGTACTTAAAATAATTCTACCAGTATTCTGAATGAAGATTGCGTTTCTAGAACAAAGTGTCACTCATTTTGATGTTTTTGCATTTTGCGAGCACATATAGCGCACATGTGGACACGAATTTATACAGAGCCCGACAAAATAAAATGCCCACTACTTACAATTTAACATTTTTTACTCTTTTCCGTGAAAAATGAAGTAATTGTACTGCTTTATGTTTTGAAACATTGTTCGTGGCATGCTTAAGAACGAGTAGTAACATAGCATGACAAAAATGCAATGTTTGCTTCAAGAATTTTTTTTCCAAAGTTGAATAAAATCACTGTGCCAAACTAAAGTGCCCACTTTATTCATTTTATAAAAACTATTTTCGGAAAAAATATAACATCAATCATCATCATAATTTATATGCAATCCTCTGGAATTATTGACATGTTCGAGGATTTTTGACATAATTTATTTTGTTTTTATTTGCACATATTTGGCATTGCTTCTTCCTACGAGTATTTCAGAGCTTTAACCGTCTTGCTTACGACCAAAAAATTTTACGTAATCGTACAACCGTCTACCCGGGTAGGGCATACATTTTGTATGGAACAATTATCTTTTCCGTGGTTAAAAGAGTACATCTTTTGAATTTCTTCTAAAATTTGAATGAAAACTGTCTTAAAGGTTCATAATAATATTTTATAACATATCGTAGTAAAATTAGAATTTTAAAAATCCTATCAAGATTTTTTGCAATCAAAAATATGTTCTAACTCCACCACCATAACTGGCCACGCCGCATGTTTTAAGTGGATGATTAGTCTTTTTCTAAGTTTTACTTACGTTTCTTTCAAAAGTTCACAAAAAAAGTTCAAAAGTTCATTTCAAAAGATAAAATATGCTCATCATGTTTTATTAAAAACCGGCTCCGACCGGCTCCAGACAACTTCGGAACTCCAACCCAATCCACGGCTCCAAAGCTGACTCCACTCCAGCTGCTCCGGAACCGACTCCGCACCAACGACTCCACACTCCACGCTCCGGAGCCGGTTTTACAGATTGCACCAAAAAATCATTTTCAATAAAGTTTCAATCGGGAAGATCCATAATTAGCTGAGTATATAATGTTGAAAGGAATCTATAAAAAAAATCGATAAGTGTTGAACATTGTTCAACAATCACACAATCACATCGGGTGTTAGCTTCTACACCTGCGAGAAGATATATTCATTTTTTAGGCTATCATACAATGCCGTCCCTATTGAAACGTTAGTCCAGAGCCGTTGGTCCCGAGCCGTTGATTCACCGCCGGCTCCGGAGCCATTGATTCGTCGCCAGCTCCGGGGCTGTTGATGCGGACCCGGCTCCGGAGCTGTTGGTGCGGATCCGGCTCCGGAGCTGTTGATGTGGATCCGGCTCTGGAGCCGTGGGAGCCGAGCCAACTTCGGAGCCATTGGTACGCTCCAAAACACCCATCCCTATAAGGCAGTAACATTATGACAAAAGTATTAATGTGTGTGTGTTAACTTTCAGCCAATTCTATTTCGTTTGCTTGTAGTGGTTGGTATCATTTTAAAAGAGATATTTTCAGTATTTCAAAGTATTGTTACATTGTAATACAACATTTGAAACAAAAGAAATAGACATAAGCATCCTCTCAAAACGTGCGGCATGGCCGGTTGGGGTGTTGGAGTTACAGCACATTTTTGATTAAAAAAAAATATTGACAGGATTTTTAAAATTCTAATTTTACTACGATATGTTTTAAAACATTTGTGTGACCCTATAAGACAATTTTTATTCAAATCTAACAAGTAATTCAAAAGATATACGCTTTTAACCACGAAAAACATAATTCTTCCATACAAAATGTATGGCCTACCCGGGTAGGCGATTGTACATGTGAAGGGTATATAAACTTAAATAATTTAAAAAAATATTTAAACATTTTTGATATTTTTTATATTTTGCACATGGGTGGAAAACATCTTTTCTGAGGCATTTAAATCCAAAGTTATTTTGTTATTAAAATGCGAGACTTACCCGGGTAGGCGGTTTTACACATGACGGTTAACATATTTTGTTTGTCCTAATCCTTTCCTTTCCTTACACTTGCATCAAAATTTGCCCACGAAATCTCGATAGGATTAAAATTATGACTAAGTGGGAGTTATTAAAGAAGTTTTATTCGATTCGATTGAACACAAATTAAAACATTTTTCATGTATAGCTTGAGTCTGCTGTTGGAACGTTAATTTATTTACTAAATCCGTATGTTTCACAGAAAACAGATAAATTCACACAGGATGCTTATATAGGTATAAGCTCTTATTATACCGTCGATTCAAACCATGCTCCCCACTTCTCCTATAGAAATCCCCTCCCTGGTCATCACATTGCACCCTTCATACAAAACAGTTTGTTGAATCGCGTCTGGATATTTTTGAACATCAGTTCTTATTAGAACTCATCTGTCCAAATACCAGTTTTTCAACAATCTCACGATAT
Organism: Anopheles coluzzii; assembly: GCF_943734685.1. Taxonomy (NCBI): domain Eukaryota; kingdom Metazoa; phylum Arthropoda; class Insecta; order Diptera; family Culicidae; genus Anopheles; species Anopheles coluzzii. The sequence goes on from NC_064669.1 coordinate 24,953,334, forward strand.
ACCTTCGTGTGAATCGAAAGTACTATTATGGCTGATACCTATTTTAACATCCTTCATCAATACTTTGGGATACATCTTATAAAAAATGGGTTTTGAAAAAAACATGCCAAAGATCCTCGAACATGTAAAGAATGCGAGAGGATTGCTTATAAATTATAAGTTTGGTGTTATATTTGTTCAGAAAAATATTTTCTGTGAAATGAATAACTACTTTATTTACTGCTTACTTAATTTGGCACAGTGATTTTGTTAAATTTTGGAAATAAAAATTTTTCTTGAAGCAAACTTCTCTTTTTCGTTATGATATGATACTACACATTCGTAAGCATGCCACGAACAATGTTTCAAAAAATAAAGCAGTATAATTACTTCATTTTTCACGAAAAAAAAGGTAAAAAAAAATTAAATTGTAAGTAGTGGGCACTTTGTTTTGCCGGCCACTGTATGTAAAAACAACATGGTATAATGATATGACTAGTATTTGCGATATGTTTGTAATATATGTGCATTGAAACAGAAAATTCACTTGTAGAAGAACCAGTATTAATAAAAGACACTAAAAAACACGCAGATACTTAATAAAATGCAAATTGTTAATAATGATGAAGTTATCAAATACAAAGAGAATCACATAAAAATAAAGGCTTAACAATACATTGTGCCTGCAGAGATGTAACTTTATGTGGATAGCCATATGTTGAAAGCTCGACAAAACTAGACGAACTACTCCATTTGAGAAACAACGGAAACCTTGCTACAGTCCCATCGATAGTTACGCCATTAAAATAAATTAAAACTAAATGTACAAAAGACCAATGCCTAAATTTTTTGATATAATTCGATATCAAAAGACGCAATGTTGATTGATACAAAATGGGAGCAAGTTACGCTTTACTCTTCTATTTCTCCCTCATGGGCTACACTTTCAAGCATGCTTGAGACCAACACACATTCCATAAAACCTCCCCTAACTCAAATGCTCTATCTATACAGTTGAGAAACAAACGCGGTGAGTACCAGCTTCGAGTGACGAAATTTATTTCACTACTTACACCTGTTTCCATCTACGTTCGAATCTCGTGCCGTTTGCATCGAATCGCAAACCGCCTGCTTCGAATCGCATGCCACTACGATCGAATGCGTGCACCCATGGTTGAATCGCGTGCCAGTACGGTTGAATCGCATTCCACTATGGTCGAATCATATGCCACTACGATCGAATCGTGTGCCGCTACCATTGGATTTCTGAAAGCAAGAGCATAGTGAACTGTTTGTTTACGTTTGCAAGCTATATCTTTCTTCGCCAACGGCATTTCGTTTGTAAAATAGTACTAATAAAAGGCAGTTATTCCCTGATTACACGTAAAATCCTTGTTATCGACGAATATCGTGGTCCCTTGTTGATAGTAAAATCCTTGTGTTCAACTAACATTCGGTGTTCGTTGTTGATGGTAAAATCCTTGGTTTCAACCAATATTTGTGGGGTTTACCTATAATCAGAGAATAAATCCCATTTATTAGTATTTTACAAATGAAATGCCGTCGGCGAAGAAGGAAACAGCTTTCAAACGTAAACAAACAGTTTACTATGCTCTTGCTTTCAGAAATCCAATGGTAGCGGCACACGATTCGATCGTAGTGGCATATGATTCGACCATAGTGGAATGCGATTCAACCGTACTGGCACGCGATTCAACCATGGGTGCACGCATTCGATCGTAGTGGCATGCGATTCGAAGCAGGCGGTTTGCGATTCGATGCAAATGGCACGAGATTCGAACGTAGATGGAAACAGGTGTATGTACGGCAGCGAAAAATCTTCTTGTTTTTCTTTGGCGCTCATGGCAACACCGATACCAACATCCATCCGATTGTAGTTCTAAGGGATTGATTAAATGGCGCCCGATTCCCAATGAGCGATATTGGACCTAGCTTGAACAAAAACTCGGCTGTTTTGCTCTTCTATACCATACCTGCTTGCACTCATTCGCGAGCGTTAAAATATACTCTCTCGATTTCTTGTTCTCGCGAATTGCATGGTGCTGTAAGAATGTATGAGTGAATGTGCAACGTTTTTATCTGCGCATCCTCTTCCCCTCCCCCCCGTACTCCCATATTCCATCGATTCGATGCGCAATTCCTAATTCGACCACGCAGTAACATTTGTAAGGCACCGCGCAATAACATCGACTGTCGCAAAGAGATACTGTACGAAAATATATCTCCTTCTCTTTCCCCCTCTCCTAGAAACCACATAAAAAGTGAGAGAAAGCGGGGGGGGGGGGAGAGGGAGGAACATCTGTTTTTTTTGCTCTCTCTCTCTCTCTCTCTCTCTCTCTCTCTCTTTTTGGGTACCAGTATGAGTACTGAGATAGGACCCCATCTCAGGTCCATAGTTTTACCCATTCATCGCGGTTTGGTCGTTTGGGATAGAGGATCCGATACAATCCCAAGGGCAATCGGATGCCAATCGGATTGAAAGCGCAAAATTCTTCATACAAATCCGCAGTTTTGCGTGTTTTTCGCGACAGCTTTGACCCGTATCGTATAAGAAAACACGACTCGATTGCGATCGAAGAAAAATTGTCCATTGACATCGAAATTGTCTCGAAATAGGAATCGTTTACCAATTATCGAATTACCAATTCGATCCAGAAAAACGCATATGGTCGACTTGTCAAGCAGTTTGTCTTGTGTCAATTCTTTTGTTTGTTTACATTTCTTTCTATATACATATATATACATGTAACACATGGACAAACAAGAGGAAATCAGATAGGATGCAAGATTGCTATTGCCAACAATGTTGGTTGGTTCACAGACATTTTGCTTAAGGAAAGTCACACAGTTAAGCCGTTTTCCCTACAGAAATTGAATATGGCCTTCAGGAATTCCCAGTCCGATGCCGCTAATATATCCCGAATCGGAATATCAGTACATTTTCCCAGTCTTTCGACCGCGTCCAGCAAGGTAGGTCGAGCAGACTCGTATTCCACGCAGGACCACAAAAGATGATCCATGTCGTGGAATCCCAGCCCGCAGCCACATACCTTAGAGTCGACCAGTCCTATACGCTGGAGATGTGCACCCAATGCGAAATGATTAGACCTAAGTCTAGACATCATTCGAATGAACGCACGATCGCCAGGGGTGTTATGGAACCAAGGCTTCAAGCATACACGAGGAGTGATTGTATATAGAAACCTTCCGAGTTCATCCGAATCCCACAGATTTTGCCAACGTGCCATGCAAAACGCCTGTGGGGCCTGCAAGAACTCATGAGGAAGGATAGGCCTATCAAAGAACGACCCTTCTGCAGCTCCCCTTTTAGCCAAATGGTCTTCCTGTTCATTTCCTGGTATACCACAATGAGCAGGCAACCATACTAACGATATGCGAAACGACTTTTCAAACAGTGAGCTTAAAACCTTTACAATTTCTTTCACAAAATGGTCTGGGCTCTTAACAGCCTTTACGGATTTTAATGCTTCCATAGCACTTAGGCTGTCTGAAAAAATTTCATATCGATCCGCAGGGCATGCACTTATCAATAATAAGGCATAAAAGATTGCGGCGAGCTCCGCTACATATACTGAGCATGGTTGGCGTAATTTAAAATATGCTTTGGAGCACGTGTTGTATACACCAAATCCAATGCCTTGCTCTGATGAGGATCCGTCAGTATAAAAATGGTTACTGTTAGCATGGCCATGTTTCTCCACAAATTTGCTGGGAATTGTCATCCGGCGAAGGTTATCGGGGATACCTTTAAGTTCCTCCTTCAATGAGGTATCTACACTTAAAATGGAACTGCAGGACTCTGGTAAGCTGGCACTAGTTATACTTTGAGAAGTACTAGGGTGCACCTGTAAGGAAACAAAATCATGATACACCTTCATGATTTTGCATTTAGAACCTATCTTTTGCAGTTTTTCAAAGTTCTCGATTATTAAGGGATTTGATACTGTAGAGCGGACGAAAACGCGAAGCAATAGTAGCTCAAAACGTAGCTTTAGCGGCATCACTCCGGACATCACTTCGAGTGACATGTTATGAGTCGACTTCACGTTACCTAGCGCGATTCTAAGACAGCGATACTGAATCCTCTCAAGTCGGATTAAATGCGACTTGGCTGCCCAGTGGAAGCATATGCAACCATACTCCAAGACGGACAGTATCGTAGTCTTGTATAGGTTAAGGACGTCTTTGGGGTGTGCACCCCACCAGAGTCCGGTAATCGTTCTGAGCAAATTGATTCTTCTTGTACACTTCTGTACCAGATAGTCAATATGTGTCCTCCATACAATTTTGCTATCAAACCAAACCCCTAGGTATCGAAAAGATCTGGTAATGGATATCTTTTTACCATATAAGAAAATATCGACCTTTGAGTCAATCAAATTCAAGCGTCTATTACTCTCAGTGTTGTAAAAGAAAGAGAATATCAGCATTTCCGTTTTCTCTGGAGAAAGCTTGATACCTAGGTTTGTGGCCCACATTTCTAAATTGTTGAGTGTGCCATTGCCAAAGGCTACAGCCAGGTGCAAGGCAAGTATCTATATCGTTGACATAAAAATTGTACAACAAGGGGCTCAAACAGGACCCTTGTGGTAGTCCATAAAAGCTGACTCTCCGAATTTTCATGTAGCCATTGTCGAAATTCATTGCCTTTTCCGAAAGGAGGTTGAATAAGACGTTATTCAGTCTTGGGGTTAAGCCCGCAGATTCTAACTTTTGACACAGAACATTGACCGATACTAAGTCAAAAGCCCCCTTGATGTCAAGAAATACAGATGCCATCATTTCTTTACGAGAATGAGCCATCTCGATTTCGGACACAAGCAGCGCCAAGCAACCGTTGGTACCCTTGCCTTTGCGAAAGCCAAATTGGGTACTTGACAAGAGGCCTTTGGATTCAAGCCAATTGTCCAGTCTAAAAAGAATCATTTTCTCAAATAATTTTCGCAGACAAGATAACATTGCTATCGGTCGATATGAGTTGTATTCTGATGGCGGTTTACCAGGTTTCAAAAGGGTGACTACTTTCACTTCTCTCCACTCCAACGGAACGGTGTTAGGCTCCAACATAATGTTGAATAATTTCAACAGCCGTTTCCTCGCCAGATCTGGCAGATTATGGAGCAATTTGTTCCGAATCTGATCCAGTCCTGGAGACGAATTATTGCTGGAGTACAGAGCAAGCGATAGCTCAACCATTGTGAACGGTGAATCCATTTGCGGATCACTCCCATGAGCACTCTGTTGAAATGGTGGTACTTGAGCGAAATCAGGGCAGACTTTTTGTGCAAATGGCTCTAGCCATGCCCCAGAAACCCTTTCGCTCTCGTTGGTTGCTTTGCTGTTGCGCATCCTTTTCGCCATGCTCTGAAGCTCCGTTAGCTAAGTGGAAGGCTTGAGGTGTTTGACATACCTCGGCCAGTATGACCTTTTTTTTTGCTTTAAGCTAGTTTTTGCACCTACGCTCCAGGCCTCTATAATAGATGTATAGATCCATGGAACCGGTGTCTCTATACCTGGCAGAAGCCTTCCGCTTCGCTGAGGATGACGCTTTACAATCCGCGTCCCACCAAGGAGTGGGTGGTTTTTTTTTAAATCCTTGCCTGGGGGGCGGCCTCGTTTGGGCACCGAGGGCACACTCGTTTATCGCCATAACGAGATTTGTATACTCCTCATTTACGGAGAAACTGGGTTCTACGCGGTTTAGCAAAGCAGTCATTTGGTCGCCGTATTTCGTCCAGTCGATGTTCCTCGTTAAGTCACAATTAACAGGGACTTGATCGACTGTGCGACTCCTCTTGATAATGAAGATCTTTATTGGCATATGGTCGCTGCCAAGCGGGTCTTGGATTACCTTCCACATATAATCCAGCCCTAAAGACGATGAACAAAGAGATAGGTCTATTGCGCTGGGTCGTGCCATAGGTGAGGGCACCCTAGTTGCTTTACCAGAGTTTAGAATTGCCAAACTGTGTGTGTCGCAGATATTCCTAATGATTGGTGCACGATTATCGTCATGCGTGCAACCCCAATCTGATCCATGGGCGTTAAAGACGCCCAGGATGAAAAATGGTTTTGGTAGTACCGTTACTACTGTCTCAAGATCCTTGTTGATCTTCTTTGGATCCAAATTGGCTCCCGGTGGGATATACATTGAGGCAATAGAAACGTCAAGATCCCCTAACTTTGCCTGGATCGCGTCGTATTCGATTACCTCGGGTGTGGGGAGGGGTATTCTGTTGAAGCTGTGACTGCTACGAATACCAATTAACACTCCTCCACCACGCCTATCGCTAGTTGGATCATGTCGATCTTGACGAATAATATTATATCCCGGGAAGGTAATATTTTTATCGGGTGTGAGCCAAGTTTCACTTAGGGCAAATACGTTACAATTGTGTTGCCCTATAAGTACTTTAAAAGAGTCAATTTTACCTAAATAACTTCTGCAGCTCCACTGTAGCATAGTGGTCATTGGAGGCATTAATCATCCAAACGGACCATCATACTAAGATAAGGCCATTTTGATAACCACTGCTTGACCATTCCTCTTAGGAAAGAAAATGCCAGGGGAATAAATCCGGTAAGGGGTTCCGGAAGGTGGAGGGAGTCATGGAGAGAGTGTAAAATCTCTGTCAGGCTTGGGATGGCTGGCCTTGAGAAAGATCTGGCTTCGCTAGGGAACGCCAGATTGCTGGCATTGGAAAGATTGCGGGAACGTGGATGGGTGTGGGCATCACGGGGGGGGGGGGGGGGGGGGGGGTTTGGAGCCCTGGAATTGGCGTGGGGTCGCGTTTTCGTGACGTTGAGGTGCCTTTTTGGGTGAAGCTTTAACAATTTTTTTTATCGTCTGTTTGTTTTGCACCCGTGTTGAATGCAATCTTTTAACTCCACTAAATGGTGCCAGATTGGGCAATGGTTCATTACCCTCCAATAGGGAAAGGTTATCGAACGGATTTACACTTGAGGTGGACTTCAAAACATGTGCGGGCTAAATTTGACACCTGGCCTATGGGTTTATATCTCAGGGTTGAGTTGACGTATCGAAATGATTGATATGTCATTCGATTGCTAAAAGTTGTGCGAACAAGTGTAAAAAATGTCTAGCTCCGTAAATATGTGGAACCCGTCCGAATTGTACAATCGCGCAACGTGTGTTATAATACCGTAATAACAATACGGTGGCCAATGGGCGGCCATACGTTTGGAAGCAGGATTCTGCACCATGCCATACGGCCGTAAAAACATGCCAATGTCTCACTGCCAATTTCGACCGATACACCAGCACCGACGTTTGGCCACCCAGCTCCCCTGACCTTAATCCTATGGATTACTTTGTGTGGGGCACAGTTGAGCGGGACACCAACAGGGCGTCCTGCAATACCAAAGCGGCGCTGGTGGCCAGAATAAAGGCCGTGTTTGCGGCCATTCCCAGAGAGATGGTTGTCCGGGCTTGCGCGCAGTTCCGAAAGCGGGTGCAGGCGGCCATCGACGCGGAGGGGGGGGTACTTCGAATAAAAAAATGCGGGAAACTTGGTAAGCTAAACTTTGTAAAATTTTTTTTTTTATATTTAACATAAATTTGATAAAAATTCCTTTCCTATTCCCTCAGAAACTGACAAATTTATCTCGAACACCCTGTAGATATAAAAATGCTTATAGTGCAGTGTCTAGTGGTATTTTAGAAATTCAGTTTTGTTCATGAACCTATAGTTATTGTTCAAATAAATATTTTACTAACGATCAATGGATTAATTGAAAGTAAATTAATCATATAACTAGTGAATTTTATAATTGTTATATGAATTTGACATTTGTTGGACGATTATCCGTGCAAATCGGTTGACCGGCACCCGTCCGGTCCCGAGCTGCCTGATTAATACGATTAATGCGAAAAGCAACTATGCGATTAATATGAAAAGCAATTCGCAATATATATATATATATACATATATATATATATATATGTATATATAAATATATATAAATATATCTATATAGTTACGTAGACCGAATAGCTGAGTCCACGTAATAAGAAGCCAACACGTGGACACGCGCACCGAGCAACGACCGCATCACCGGAACACGCGCGCATAGCAACATGACGCGCATAGCAACGGAAACCGGCACGTGGACACGCGCATACCGGATATGCAGAGTCAGCAGCTATAGGGTAGAATCGAAGGCTAGGTGCATTGTAGAATTTAAGAAATAAGTTAGTTGTAATTTGGATCAGCTCAGTGTAAGAAGCGCTTGCGCATGAGCAATAAAGTTTTTTTTTTATGAAACGTGAAGCCTTGCACTTATAATTGGCGCAGCCGTCCGGAGAGATTTAAGTGAGTGTAATTGTGTCAAAAGTGGAAAAGTAAGAGACTGGAAAAACTCTAACTAAAGTGATCCCGCAAGTGATAAAAGTTATCCAACGCATCCGGAGCAACACAGGAAGACAACATCGATCGAAGCTGTATTCCGCCGAGGAGTTGAGGATCCCCCACGCAGTTACCCACCTGGAAGGAAAACCAGCATCGTTAAATCACGAACCCGCGACACGACAGCAAGAAAAAAAATCGTAAGTAATTCTTTTATTTTCATAAAAAGTGCAACAGTGTTTCAGTGGAAATCAGTGCTTGAAAAACCAGTTTTACTCGCGTCCTTAGGAAATACTACCAGATAGGTTTCTTAGGTAGAAAGTGACTTACTACCAGATAGGAGTAGCTTTTTCTCATCGTGGGAGTACTACCAGATAGGGCCCGTGATACAAAGAAAAGAAAGAGATCAACCCAGTGTCGTACACAACGAAAAATTCGTACATGAAAGCAACTGAAAGGTTCGATTCTCACAGAGATCTTTCAACCTCCGATAATCTTGAAACAGAAGGAGACAAAATGGAAGAGATCGCAACACAATTGGTCGAGATGATGCGAGCCATCACTTCTCTCCAGAACCAATACACAGCGCTAAGCGCAAGTACCTCATCAAGTAATGCAGGTAATAATAGGGCATTTGACGATTATTTTCGCATTCCTGACCCTATAAAATCATTGCCAACTTTTGAGGGCAATCGGAAACAACTAGCATCATGGTTATCAACCGCCGATAACACACTAGCTTTGTTTAAAGACCTAGTACCTGCAGCAGTGTACCAAATGTACGTTACTGCAGTAACAAACAAAATTTGTGGGAAAGCAAAAGACATCCTATGTCTTTCAGGAAGTCCACAAAATTTCGACGAAATTAAAGAAATTTTAATTTCTTCGCTAGGTGACCGACAAGAATTGTCCACCTATAAATGCCAAATGTGGCAAAATAAAATGACCGATGGGATGAGTATTCACAAATATTACCACCAAACTAAAGAAATTGTGCAAAATATTAAAACCCTTGCAAAACAAAACGAACAATACCGCACAAATTGGGTTGCAATCAATGCATTCATTGATGAAGACGCACTTGCTGCATTCATCGCTGGACTTAGAGGAAATTACTTTGGGCACGCCCAAGCCGCTCGACCTAAAGACATTGAGGATGCGTATGCATTCCTTTGTAAGTTCAAAGCGACAGAACAAAATGCAGGCAGCCTTACCAAAAATGTTCAAACCCCATCCAATAAACCACCTTTTAAGAATAAATTCAACCAAAATGAAAGTACCAGTTATAATAAACCAACTAAAGCCATTTCAGAAAAGAAATTTTCAATCAAAAACTCAGATAAACCTGAACCAATGGATGTAGATGCTTCAATGCGCAGTAAATACGCACAAAATAAAAAGCAATTCCACAACAACGAGGTTGAAACGGAACAAGAGTCCAACGACAGTGACAGTGATGATGAAACTGATCATTTTAACGAAGTAAATTTTCGCCTAGCAGGAAGTCTGAAAAACAATACTTAAATTCCAAAAAGAAATACAACTATCTCCCATATTTACGCACTAAACAAGGTCTCAATCTATTGATCGATTCCGGCGCAAATAAGAATCTTATCCAACCAGGTATTTTAAAAACAAAAAAGGAAATCAAACAGATCGAAATCACTAACATAGTGGGAAAACAAATTATAGATACCTGCGGAAAAACAAACCTTTTATACAAGGAAATTCCCTCACAAAAATATTACGAATTAAAATTCCACAATTTTTTCGATGGATTGATTGGCTCACAATTTTTAGCAGAAAATGAAGCTATTCTCAATTACCGAAAACAAACACTTGAAATTTCAAAGGTAATTATGCCATTTGAAAAATATTTCCCTAATGAGAAAAACTATAACCATGTAGTAACTCTCCCAACCAATACGGACGGAGAATGGATTGTTTACGAACCGACTAAACTTTGTAAAAAAATTACAGTTCAGCCAGGCGTATACTCAGCCGAAAATAAAAAAAAAAACTACAATTTTACTACAGACAAATAGACCAAAACCCCCTAATATACAACATAAAGCGTTAGAAATTACAGTAAATAATTTCGAAACTGTTACTCCTTTACCCATGAAACCCGAATCAAAAATTACAAGCGAAATGCTGAGCGAGATAATTCGTATTCGATTATTTGGTCTGTCCAAAAGTATAAATCTTATTTGTATGGTCATAAATTCACACTCGTTACTGACCATAAACCTCTTACATTCATCAAAACATCCACTAAAAACTCAAAAATTCTTCGCTGGCGCCTAGAACTCGAGAATTTCGATTTCGACATCCAATACAAGGAAGGAAAGGCCAACGTAGTAGCAGACGTGCTAAGCAGGAAAACGGAAATTCTTACAAATACCAATATTAACCAAGATTCTTCCATTTCAGACACTCTTAAGAACAATGTTTCCAATACAATTGACGTCAACTTCGAAGAATCATCATCTATTTCAGAATCCCTTCAGCATAATAACCCCTCACCGAACAATACTAACTCTGATTCACAAACCATGCATTCAGCTGATACATCCGACGATTATTTTATCCATTTCTCCGAGAGACCAATCAATTACTACAGAAATCAGATAATTTTCCGAAAATCCCATATAACAACTGACATTACGGAAACCCCTTTTAACAACTATAAAAGAGCAATTATTTGCAGAAATGATTTTGACGAATTAACAATACTAGTGAAGCGGAACGCTCACGCTATAAAGCGCAACGCTAGGATAAAACAAAGCGGCGCGTTAGTGATCGCGCGGAGGACAACGTAAGGATCGACGAAAGATTGTCAAAGATAGAGAAATTGAGAAGAAGCAGAAGAAGGGGGGGTCGTCCGGTCATTCCTCCTCGGGAGAGAGGTCAAGTGGTGGCAAACTTGGATACGAAGGAGGATTAACTCGGTGGACGGGAAGCTAGAAGGTTCAATAAATTGGCTATTAACACGGTGTAACAAAAAAAAACTAGTTTCTTTTATTAATATAAAGTGTAGTTTAGTTCATCTGGTGACAGCGGTAAAGCAAATATTTGCATGGTGATTTCTGGCTGGTGCTAAAATTCAAGTGGCTAGGTGATAAAGTAAATTGGTGAAAGGTAAATCGCAGCATAGTTATAGTAAAATTTAGTGATTAATTAGTTAGTGATTATAATAGTGATTAACACATAGTGAAGTTTTTGGTTTTGGATTTTTCAGTTTTTTTATTAAACATATTTTAAAAAAAAATTTTTTGGGTTATTTTAAATATTAAAGTTATTTTTATGAATACAATAAGTTTAAAAGTAGTTTAAATAAGTCAAATAATTATTGCGTATACAGCATTTGTATAAGTGCATTGGTACGGGAATGAACGACAGAGTGCTGGCGCTAAGGAATAGAGCTGTTCGAATCAACAATAGTTCGGATAATATTAACAAAATTCACAATTTGCACAATTTCAATTCAACTGCAATAAGTGAATCAAACGTAAATAAAGCTTATTGTTACAAGCAACGACTTCAAATACTTAAGGCGGAATTTTTTAACCGAAGTATTGAGATTGAAAAAGCTTTGAATAACACATTAACAAATATGGAGTACGCGTTCCCAACAGAGAGAGCAATGATGTGCATTCCGGACTTTCACGGTGAATCGAAAGATTTGGAAAGATTTTTATATCAAATCGACTTCTTTGCTAAACGAATCCCTGAGGGGGAGTCAGAGGAAGAGCTTATTCAAGTAGTAATGTTCAAACTTAAAGGAAAGGCTGCAAGTTTGTTTAATCGCATTGTTGATGAAAGTTGGGATAATGTGAAAACAAATTTAATCAAGCAATTTGGTGAAAAGGTTAACGTGGAGGCCATTTTCCAACAAGTGGAAACGCTACAGCAGGAGTTCAATGAACCTTTCACAACGTATAAGGAAAGAGTTCTAAAATTAAAAGAGCAGATCATGAATAACTATGCAAAAAACGCAGAAGATTAATATGCCATTAAAAGTTTAAAAATTCATTTCTTAGCTGGACTCAAAAATCAAGAACTGAAAACACTGGCCCGAACCAACAAGCATCTCGAATTTGATGATTTGTTAGATTACCTCGAAGAGGAGGTGGTGCAAATTGAGCACATTCGGAAGATTGAGGAAAGGTTAAATCGAAGCCAAGTTTCCTCACACAGTTTCCTCACACATGATACACACACCAATTATCAACCCAACCTGGAGGAAAGTTTCATAGATGATAACGTGCAACAACCGATGCAAAGTAGAAATTGTCAACACGGTAGTTTTTACAATAGAGATAGATTAACACGCTGCGATGAAAGTAGATGTAATAATTTACGGGTAGATAAGGGTAATTTCCAACCTCAACACAACAGTACCACTTATTATACTAACACTTCAAGAAACTTTTCTCAACCTAAACAATTCACTTCATATGGCTCCTCATATAATCAACACTCATCACAACACATAAACTACCCAAATAATCAATCCTCCTTCCAACGTAACCAACATCAAAGTAGTTATTTGCAACAACCACAACGTAGTCAATATCAAAACCATAACACCCAACAAATACCAAAACATAACCCATATCACAACGATAAAATACAGCAACAGTTATGCCAGAACCAACAGCAAAAAAACTAAATATTGGAACATTAGATATTGCTACTAAAACCTCTAGTGTTCCCATAGAAAAGAAAAATATTTTTCATATAAGCCATCCAGAGTCAAATCATAGTCAGGCAGAGCCAACAGATGGGGATTATTATGAAAACATTCAGGTTAGTTTCTCAAATGAAGGAAAACCAATGGCTAATATTTTATCCGAGCATCGTGAAAAAATCGAGCTAAAATATTTAATAGACTCTGGAGCTTGTTTCAATGTACTAAGCTGGGATGCAGCTAAAATATTAGGGGAATCGGCTATTAATTATACCGATAAAATAACGTTGTCAAGTTTCGATGGAAGTTGTGTTGAAACTATGGGTTCAATGTTAGTACGCTTGTACATTGGAAAATTTATATATTGTGAGAAATTTCACATAGTGGAAGTTCTTTTGGTACCGGGAATTATCGGATCGAACTTTTTAAGAAAATATGCAAGCAAGGTTGAAAGACATTTTCAAAACATTCTTTTAACAAAGCCGCACAACGAAGAAGAATGTAAAGATGGTAATTATTTAGAAGGGAATGATGAAAACGATAAGGAGGTATTCTTGGAGAAGATAAACTCAGAAGAGAATGCACATGAATGCCTCTCTTACTTGGAGGAAAAAGATGCAGATTGCGATTTACTAGGTAAGGGGAAAGAGGCAATAGGTGAAGCAAGATATAAAGAATTATTAAACAAAATTAATACCAACCATTTAGATTTGCATGAAAAAACATGCATCACAAAAATAATAATGGATTTTTCTGATACATTTTACTTGCCGGGAGATAAGCTCACATTCACTGAAGCAACTAAACATGAAATAGAAACTAGTTCAAATATACCAATTTACAAGAGACAATACAGATTCCCGGCTACAATAAATGCGATAATGGAAGAAGAAATTGAGGAAATGTTAGCACAAAATATAATACGACCAAGCAAAAGTCCGTGGAATTCACCTGTCATGTGTATCCCGAAAAAGACGGACGAAAATGAAAAAAAGAAATATCGTATTGTTGTAGATTTCAGGGCACTAAATCAAATAACTAAACCATTTATCTATCCTATACCTAGAATAGACGATATAATGGATAATATAGGCAAAAGTAATTTTATTTCCACTATCGATCTGAAGTCCGGTTTTTTTCAAATATTAATAGATCCTAAAGATGCTGCAAAGACAGCTTTCTCTACAACTAGAGGGCATTATGAATTTACACGAATGCCTATGGGACTAAAAAACAGCCCATCTACGTTCCAAAAGCTGATGAATACCGTCATATATGCTATACAGCCGGTAAAAGCATTTGTTTATTTAGATGACATTGTAGTTTTTGGTGAAACCATAGAAGAACACAATATCAATTTAATTAAAATTTTTAACGGTCTAAAGCATTACAACCTAAAAATAGAACCATCTAAATGCAAACTATTACATAAACAAATAAATTATCTGGGGCATACAATCAATTCAGAGGGAATTAAACCTACAAAATCTAATATTGATGCAATAGTAAATATGCCAGCACCAAAAACATTAAAACAACTCAGATCGTTTTTAGGTGCTATTAACTTTTACGGAAAATTCATTCCCAATGTTTCCGAGGTACGAAAGCCCTTGCACGAACTTTTAAAGAAAGATTCGAAATTTGCTTGGGATGAAAATTGCGATGAGGCTTTCCAAACACTTAAATTTTTTTTAATTTCTGAACCTATATTAGTACGACCAAATTACAATGATATGTTTATAATCACTACAGATGCCAGTGATTATGCACTTGGAGCAGTGCTTTCTAATGAAAAAACTAAAGAAAAACCTATTGCATATGCTAGTAGATCTCTTGTAGGGGCAGAGAAAAGATACCACCCTATCGAAAAAGAATTATTAGCGATTGTATGGGCAGTAGAACATTTTAAGCACTATGTATATGGTCAGAAATTTGTTATCTATTCTGATCATAGACCGCTTGTTTCTATTTGGCGCCTCAAAGAAAATTCTACGATATTAACAAGACTAAGACTTAGATTGCAAGGTTTAGAATGCGAAGTACGATACATGAAAGGAAGAGAAAATGTAGTCGCAGACCTTCTGTCTCGGCTTCCGGGTGTGGAAATGAAAGAGATAGAAGCTGAAAATCACACATTAGCTGTTGTAACGCGCCAGCAAATGAAAAACAATATAATTTGTGAAAACAATAAGCAACATAAAGCTACGGAAGAGACATGTGAGAATTTAGAGCAACAACACTGGGAGGATTTATTAAAAATAACTATCGATAACGATCCAAATGAGAACGAAATGAGAAGGAAAGAACGATTGAAGGATATGCAACAAGTTGATAAAACTAAATTTAAAAATTACCGGGCAATGAGAGAATAGAAGTAGATAGAAGTGAGATAGAAACAGTTTTGAAAGAATTTCACGACGCACCTTTAGGAGGACACGTAGGGGTACGTAGGATGAAAAAAAGAATAAAAGAACTGTTTTACTGGAAGGATATGAACGTCGATATAGAAAGATACGTTAAAACGTGTAGATCCTGTCAATGTAACAAAATTAGCCGGTACAACAAAATACCCATGCAAATAACAACCACTCCCGTCCGGCAAAATGAGTGTATTTTTTGAGTGATTTGAGTACCGTCCCCCGTTAGCAGTTACTCCCCGCTTGGCAAAGAGTAACTCATTTTGATGCCTCTCGCCACCCCTGGCCCTAGTGTTGAAAAAGTCATGCGACACACTCGCACTCCACCACCCCATCCCATGCCTAAACGCTCCCACCATCGAGGTGTTAACCAAAATTTCGCTGTGTGCATGAGATACAGCTCTCGCGCTCCCCCCACCCCCATTCCTGTACGCTCCCACAGTTGCCATGATTGCTGATTTTTGCTCTGAGCGTGAGACCCACACTCGCAATTTTCCATTCGCCACCAACATCCCGCTCAAGGCAGAAGCACTATGGACGGAAGACATTATGGACATTCAAGAGTAGGAAAATAACATAGTTTTATATACAAATATATGATTTATGAAATACTATAAATTGAATACTTAATTGAGGATTATTAAAATATGCATAATATTTCAAGCATAATGGTCTTTAGCTTGGTCATTTTATTGTGACAATTATTCGTTATAATATATTCTGCACGAAAAATTATGATATTTGATTCGAGCTCTCCCATAGTGACAGTTCCACATTGTTGTTCTTTCTCGCTCACACTTTGAGAGTTCAACATTTGACACTTCACAGGTACAAAAACAAAGTGAGCTGGCTTGGCTTGGCTTGGTTTGGCTTGGTTTGTTTTATCAAAGAAGCTGACGAAATTTAACTTGTTTTCGTGTATATTTTCAATATATTTAGCTGTGATTGTGGTATTTAAGTGTTAAATAAAGTTGTGCTGTGATTACTGTGTGCAAAACGTGTATGTGCCGGTGTAAAAGTGTTTGATTGCCGTGGACAGTGTTGTGAACCAGATCGCCGGTAAGTTTCCACACCAAAAGAAGCTTAGTTGAGAAAAGTGTCGTTCCTATTCATAATTGTGTTTGGTTTGTTAATATAACGGTGATATAGGAATTTATCGTGAAGCCGTGTAAAAATGGCATCAAAAAAAATGCGAATGGATGGCAGTCTTTCGAAAAAACGCCAACAGTATTTGGAGCAGTTGGAACGCGAATGGCAAGCGGAGCAGCACCAACCGAATCTTCCGGGTCCAAGCGGAGTAACGGCAGGACAGGAGCCGAATCTCATCATGAATGGTAAGCAAAGCAAAACATAGCTGCTAAAGTTGTTAAAGCTAACAAATGTGAACCGTGTACATATCTTAACAGTTGATGAATCTAACGCCGGAGCGGAGCTATGTGCGTCTGACGGCGATGGTGGCTATGGTGACATGGAACGGGAAGCCGAATTCGATTTACAGGAGGAAAATGATTGGCAGGAAGACGAGGAAGATGTGTACATGGAAAGAGACACAAACTACCAGTTTTTTGACAACATATCGTTGCAGGAAGGACTTCGTTATGTTGCCGTAACGAAAAATCTGTCCCGATCTACGGTCAACATGATTCTGGGTCTGTTGCGAAGAAAGCTGAAGCTCTGCCTTCCTGCTGACGCTCGAACCCTCTTAAAAACGTCCACCAAGGTCGGGATGGAAATCCAACCAATCTTGGGTGGGCAGTTTTGGTATCAGGGCATAGAGACCGTGATAAGAGAACATTTTGGGTGAGTGCACGTTTGCTAAAGTTTTATAAAGCTTATTAGATAATATAATTTGCAATATACTAATATCTTTTATAGGGAGATTATCCCGCATGTTGATCTTTTTTCTTTGCAGGTTTTCATCGATGGATTACCCCTTTACAAGAGTTCGGCAAGGCAGTTATGGCCGATTCTATTTAAGGTAGAGGAACTACCAGATGCACCGGTGATGCTTGCCGGTGTATTTTGTGGATTCACAAAACCGGATCACGTGGAAGGATTTTTGCGGCCTCTCGTTGATGAAGTAAACAAGCTTCAATCAAGCGGCTTGCGGTTCGGCGACAAGACGGTGGGCGTTAAACTTCACATATTTATCGCTGATTTACCCGCCCGCTGCTTTGCCAAAGGTAATTGTAGTAATAAATGTACTATAAAAAAGCAACGAACAAATTTTACAACCGTTTTTTCACATTTCAGCCACCATAAGCTACGTTGGCAAACACAGCTGTCATAAATGTACATGCGTGGGAGTACACGAAGGGAAAAAAGTCATTTTTGATGATGTGGATGCTGCATTGCGGACTGAGGAAAGCTTTAAAGGCAGGACGGATAAGGAACATCACAAAAGTTGGAAGTCACCTTTGGAAGATGTGGTGGGTTTTAACATTGTAGATCATATAATCATAGCAGAACGCATGCATCAATCAGATTTGGGCATTTCAAAAAAAATAGCTACAGGATTTGTTGAGCACAAATTTCCCAAATTCCCCAAATGGACAGAGGCACACATAGAAACAGTTTCAAATTTTTTAATAGCAACACAGCTTCCAGTAGAGTTCAATAGGAGATTGCGGCACGTTAAATTTATTAAATTTTGGAAGGCGACAGAGTTCCGTACATTTTTACATTACGTTAGTATTATTGTGTATAGAGATTTTATGTGGGAGGAGGCATTTAGTCATTATTTGCTTTATTTTTGTTCTATGACTATATTTTCCTCTAATCATCACAAACCTCTTTGGCCGCTTGCTAAAAGATTAATGTATATTTACGTAAAAAAATTTGCAGATTTTTATGGTAGAACTAATTTAACTACTAATGTACATGGCCTTATACATATTTATAATGATGTAGATAATTTTGGAGCGGTAGATGATATATCCGCATATGATTTTGAAAATCATTTACAGATTTTAAAAGGTAGTTGTAAGTCAGGCAACAGATGTATGGAACAGGTTATAACAAGATGCAAGGAATTTCAACATATAAAAAGAGCTAAAAACATTCCCGCTCCAACTTATCCGCAGTTGATGCCTAATGGTATTGGCTTGCAAGTTAGAGCCGACTTTAGCCTAAAAGCCAATTTTAGAAACCAATGGTTTCTTAGTGACACAAATTATATTTGCCAGTTTGTGGAAGCTAAGGAGACACATTCTTCTTTTGTTGTCGTTGGTATGCAGTATGAGTCTAAAGAGGAGATGTTCAAGCTTTCTGCAAAGGACCATATTTCAGAAATAGAATTATCGTCCACTAGTTTACACATTTACAAAGTAAAAAATAACACTCCTCGCCAACGGGTAGAACTACCGCATCAAAACATAAAATGTAAATTAGTGGCCATACATTTACCATCCCAATCCCTTTTCAGCAACTCAATTCTAACCACCATTCCATCCGATACAATAGGATTTTTTCCTCTCCTCCACACTTTTCCAAAAGCATAGTTGTATTTATTGATAATAATATGATTTTATTTTTATTTTAGAGAAGGTATTTGACTCCTAATTTTCTGTGGCTCGGGTAAGTTGCAGTATTATTTAAGGTTATTTTAACATGACTAATTTTATTTTTTGTTTCTATTTGGCAGATGGAGCATGGGTTGGACTACATTCGTATAATTAGAATCGTTTAGATTAGAATGCATGCAGTAGTTTATGTTAGTATTATTTTACTTGAATGTTTATTAGTAACTCATTTTTAAATAGCTATATCAAATGATGATGATTTACGTAGTTTGTAGTTAAAAAGGTTATGCATAGATTTGAGCTGCGCGCGCGTGAATGTGGGCTCTTCAAATAGATTTGATCACCCACTCGCTTTTTCATTCAATATGTTTTCGTTTCCTGCTCAAATCTATGCATGGGAAAGAGGTGGGCAATCTTCATCATCATTTGATATGTTACTTATTGTTTAGGAAGCTATAACACTAACAAAATAGTTTGTCTTGCCCATTTTAAATTCATATAAATAGAAACTAAAATAGTCACTACTGTTCAATGAATTCTAATAAGTTATAGTTAATTGTAGCTTTTTATCTTAGTGTAATTAAATTAGGCCGATCTCGTAGTACAGTCGTCAACACGTACGACTTAACAATATGCCCGTTATGGGTTAAAGCCCCAAATGGAGCGGGCCGCCATACGTAGCACTGACTATTTTGTTATAGAAACTGATAAGTCACTGAAACTCAAGCCCATTAGTGGTACAGGCAGGCCTTGATCGATAACGGTTGTTGGGCCAAAGAAGAAGAAGAGATAATCAAAGCATTTACTGATCTTCTTTCATAACATACAAACTTTTTTCTTCTTCTTCTTTGGCACAACAACCGCTGTCGGTCAAGGCCTGTACCCACTAGTGAAATGAGCTTGGCTTTCAGTGACTTATTGTTACCATAACAGGATAGTCAGTCCTACGTATGGGGGCACGGTCTATTCGGGACTTGAACCCATGACGGGTATGTAGTTACGTCGTACGAGTTGCCAGGCTAACTTTTTTACTCAAGTATTAATTCTTATTTGTTGTCTTTCCATTCATTTATTAAAAAATCCATTTTATTTCTCAATAGTTATATGATTATGCTTATTATAATTCTAACATATATTTACACCAAAAACATCACAGAAAAAAGTTCATCTCACAGTTCGATTGCTATCATCTTATTTAGGTATTTTTGTAGGCTTGTCCCAATTCATATAAAAGTTCACAGCACCATTGTCACTATTTATAGCTTATTAATTCAATTAAAATAGAATTCATTTATCTTTTATGCTTGAATCTAGCTGTATCTTTAACTAATCACATCACTTTTTTTGAGGTTTTGTAAATGTTTTGCGTGCCACTGTTTGTTTGGTGTTTTTTATGCCAGCATGGGACGTTGCATTTCTCAATTTTGTTTTTATATATTCATTAATTGTTATTGCATCGATAAGTTCACGTCCGTGGGAAGATACTTGTTGAAAAAGCCGCAAAACATTCACTTTATCACAAAAACTAATTTTTTGATTTTTTCTTCCTTCTCCACTCCAGTTGCAATTCATTAAAAACACCGGGCAAAACAAAATATACAACGCCTCATGAATCCGTTGTTTATAGAAGGTAACTACTATAACCTTATTTAAACTATTCTTCACTTCCTCAAAGTGAACTTCCGTCGACAGCTTTTCCTCGAATTTACGAAATTCTTCTTCTGATGATATTTTTGTTCCAGATCCTGAATCTGCGTTTGCAGCCGCTGCGCTTGAGGTCGGAGATGATGGGACGACGATATTATCTATAAGATAATCCAGTTGGCATTTTACTGTTCCAATTGCATTTGTCAGCTTCCAGATTTTTTTGTCGTGCTCCAGCATTCCTAATTGTATTTCATTCATCATTCCTAACACCTTGTCAATTTTTTCATTGAGTGAAGCCAGTGTTATCTCTGGATTTTCGCTAACCTGGTTTTCCATCGCTGATATGGCTATGGTTTAAAAATTAGTTGTTTTAAAATTCATTCGGCCACAAAGTCATTCTATCATTTTATTTACCTTTTTTTCACTTTTTTCTAGCTCCAAGCTCCAAGGCGTGCGAGAATAATTTTTTGCTCCAATCAGTCCAAAAAACGAAGACCAAATAAAATTTTCCATCGTCTTGAAACCCATACGTGCCAACCGTTCTAAGAATTTTTCGTTGACAATTGCGTGTGCTCGCGATGGGGCACAGCGGCACATGTGCACAGAAAGAAAGGAACACGGGGGGGGGGGGGAGGAGGAGGGGGGCGAGGGAGAAGAATGCAAAAGCACACGGGGCAAAATGAGATCCGCGAACCACACACACTCATACAACCACTCACGCGCTCACGCTGGGACACTCACGATGCTTGAAATAAAATGTTAACAAGCATCGATTTCAAGCATGCATGTCGCGCGACATTTTGCCAAGCGGGTCCCCGCTTGGCAAAATGTCGCGCGACATGCATGCTTGAAATCGATGCTTGTTAACATTTTATTTCAAGCATCGTGAGTGTCCCAGCGTGAGCGCTGAGCGCACCTCCCCTCATTCTCAATGCCGCGTTTTTGGTTAATCCTCGCTCCCACCCTTTCTTTCCTTCTCTCAACGGACCTACCATTCCCGCGAGCGTAGGCCGACCAAAAAATTCCAGGAAATTCCTACAGTAAGTGTGCAGTTTTTTATTCACAGTACTGTTTGGCAAAATATCAATTCTTGATGGTGCGCGCTAGGCGAACAAAACGTTAGCTGCTGCACCACCGATGGTGCGTGCTGTTGGAAGGAAAAACACTTGCTGTTTGATGCGTTTGCTTGAGGAATGAAAGATAAATCGAGCATTAGAATGGTGAACAAAACTAGTACTATTTAAAACTTACCGATCACGCAGATATTTTAAATTAAACGGCGACTCTGTATGCCCGATCCATCTGCTTTGATCTGTTATCAGGAGCTTTGGTAATGAAATAGCTAGGTGTGATGGAAAATAATAGAAAAATAAACAAACATTGAAAGCAGTACGATTGTTTGAACACAAACATCATTTGGAAGATTCTTCTTCTTATGCATGCACTTACCCGTAGATCATGTAACAAAACATACTACATTTACGTCTGCGTTGACATCTTTCACGATTAACTTAACCACTTTTCTATTATCATTTCATAATTTTCGCTGCCTCTTCCGGCACCGATCATTCCCATATGAAATTTGCATTCGTTCTGGCAATGAGTTTCGAACGATCAAAACACAGCGCGAGAGTGAAGAACACAAAGTAAATGGCACTATGTACAAGTGTTGATCATATGGTCAAAATAAAGTATAATGGAATTTATTTTGCTTCAAATGAATTGGTTTTATTCTGATTAAAAATTCAAATATTGTTATCAGTCTAGTTGTGAACGTTTAAAATTTTGATGAAGTGAATACATCATTACCAGATAAATGAAACGACAATCGACGCATTTTGACCATACCGAATTATGATCGTCTTTACACATAGTGTCATCTCTGGTGCTTCAGGATCTCACGCTCAGAGCAAAAATTCTCGCAAACTTCGCAACGGTGGGAGCGTTCAGCTGTGGAGGGCTGGAGGAGTGCGAGTGTGTGTCTCATGCACATAGCGAAATTTTGGTCAACACCTCGATGGTGGGAGCGTTTTTCCATGGGATGGGGTAGTGGAGTGCGAGTGTGTCGCATGATTCCTTTAAAACTAAGGCCAGGGGTAGCGAGAGGCATCAAAATGAGTTACTCTTTGCCAAGCGGGTCTTAGAGGAATGAGTTACACCCTAGAACGAGCCTTCCCCCTCACCCCACCCGGAACGCACGGTGCGCTCTGCAGTTCTCAATGTGTTGTGTTCTTTCCAATCATGCTACCAACACATCCAAAGATATTTGTTTCTTTCGTTTCTCGTTTTCTTTCATTCATTGCCACGATCGCAAATACGCACTTATTCTAACAACAAACACAAACACGGTCATTTTTGGTTACATTAAATACTTTATTGAAACATAAATTACACTTTCACAACACATTTAGAATCCTTCATACTCACGAATGGCGTCATACTGTAAAGTACCGGGTCGAGCCAGGCTGCGGGAAACTTGTCGACAATCTGCATTGCCTCTGTTCAGCAAATTCTTACCTGTCGATGCACGCACTGCATGTGCGTCTGTACACACTGTTCACTTCACACTTCATCAAAACACACCAGCGCACGAGACTTTGACGAAATGCGCACCAACGCACAAACACTGCGCGCGGGACTTAGAACGAAACGCGCACAACCATCTCCGGCAAAGCGTCGCGCTGTACTGGTTGTTTTGTACGCGTAGGAGGGGGGACATACGGAGCGATGGTTCGATGCTGTAGTGTAAGCGAGACAACACGATGTGACGAGCAGCTCCAAGTTGTTGAGCTCGCTGAAAGAAGACACACACATTCACAGACGGCTCGTCAAAGCACGGTATTTGTATTGGTGTTAGTGAAGCGCGCGTGTAAAACAGAATGCGAACTCTCATCGCAGCGCGTTTCTCCTTGCTTCCTCAAGCTTCCTCATACCCCTCGGCCTGAATAACTCAAAATTTGGGGTCTCATTGTTTGCGTGGACTTCAAATAACCCCTTTGATAAGCTATACATGGATATTGTCATTCTCCCGGAATCAGAAAAGGGTAACAAATACGGACTAGTGATTCAGGATGACTTAACAAGATATTTAATAGTTTTACCAATGGAAAATCAAGAGTCAACAACCGTAGCAAAAGCATTTGTCGAAGGAGTTATATGCTATGTTGGAGCTCCTTTGGAATTAGTAACCGACCAAGGGACAAACTTTATGAGCCAGGTTATGAAGGACACTTGCAAACTGTTGAAAATTAAAAAAATAAACACTTCGGCATATCATCCTCAAGCAAACCTCGTAGAACGAGCTAATAGAGAGTTAAAAATTTACTTAAGACAGTTTGTAGGGCAAAACTATAAAACATGGGACAGATATCTACCATACTTCGCATTTGAATATAATACTACAGTAAATACATCAACCGGATTTACCCCATATGAGCTAATCTATGGCAGGAAGGCAAGATTACCGACATCAATTTTTAACCAAAATAGTAATAAGCGAGTGTATAATGATTATTGCGAGGAACTGAAATTAGGATTAAACGAAATGCATATAATAGCGAAAACAAATCTAATCAAATCAAAAGAGATGAGGAAACAACAATATGATCAAGATGCGAAAGAATGGAAGCCTATGTGGGGAGAAAAAGTGTTGGTAAGAAATATCCCAACAGGTGCAGGACAGAAGCTACAAAGCCTGTGGAAAGGTCCGTATGAAGTAGTAGAGATTCCCAGCGACCAAACATGTGTCGTAAGAAATGGAAAAAGATTCGAAAAAGTTCACAATAATAGGTTAAAAAGATTCTATGAGTGATAAGTTTAGGATTTAGCTAGGTAAAAAAAAAAAACTCTGTGAATTCTCTTGAAATCCTTCATATCCCTATTATCTTTAAAATATTAATAAGTTCACTAGGTTTAGGTAGGTTAATTCATTAGGTTTAGGTACGCTTTTTCACTAGGTTTAGAAAGGTTTCATCGCTAATTTTAGGTAGGCTCTTTCACTAGGTTTAGATTGTAGGTAGCTTTAAGTACGCGTAGGTTAAGATTACTTTTATAACGTTATTTGAAAAAAAAAACACACACACATACACCACATTATGCCACTGTAAGCCACTAACAGTTACATTCCATTTTAGCAACTGCTTGGTTTTGATCTCGGAGGGGTTTGATAGGCGATCCGGAAGCCTCGCGCTCAACGTATCGTATGCGTAGGCGGAATGATTGTGTGAAGAAGAAGATGATCGATCATTTGTAAACGTTGATCGAAGAGAGCGATGATTGAGAGAGATGAGAGGTGAAGTTACATGTATTGTACACCAGGATACGGTAGGAGTATGGCTAAAAAACTCAACGGAAAAAAGGTTAGAATGGGTCACAAAGAAAAATAGATTTCCAAATTACGTACTATTTCCGCGCACACACACAGAGTATAACCCAACGGAACGACGATATTAACGAACGATGATGATATGACAATGAAGAAGGGATAGCGATCGCTGAGCGATAATCATGAATCGATGACGATGTGTAGGGAGCCGAATGGTATGTGGATCAGCACAGCAGAACACCGTACAGCTAAAAGTCGGTGATAGAGAATGTTATTAGAAGGATTATGAAAGCAATATGATAACCATGAAAAACTACTTAGTTAAGACACTTCGGCGAAGTTAAAGGTAGTTTCGGTATTGCTGCACGAAAGGATGTTTCCGGAATGAGCTATGACGTTTGTCACGAGGTGAAGGTTGAAAAAAAAAAAAAGGGTAATGAGATGAAGCGTTCCGCTCACGCTATAAAGCGCAACGCTAGGATAAAACAAAGCGGCGCGTTAGTGATCGCGCGGAGGACAACGTAAGGATCGACGAAAGATTGTCAAAGATAGAGAAATTGAGAAGAAGCAGAAGAAGGGGGGGTCGTCCGGTCATTCCTCCTCGGGAGAGAGGTCAAGTGGTGGCAAACTTGGATACGAAGGAGGATTAACTCGGTGGACGGGAAGCTAGAAGGTTCAATAAATTGGCTATTAACACGGTGTAACAAAAAAAAAACTAGTTTCTTTTATTAATATAAAGTGTAGTTTAGTTCACTAGATTCTCTAAAAAATTTCCACAATAACAAACAAACCGCGATTATGGCACCGGATGAATCAACTATTTCACTCATTCAATCCGTTTATCGACAATACTTCAACCAACATGGACATTTTGTTCTTACACACTTACAAGTAGAAGACGTTAGTAACGAACAACGCCAAGACAGCATCATAGCTAAAGAACACGAACGCGCCCATAGAGGTATTCACGAAGTTCATAATCAACTAACAAGATGCTATTTCTTTCCACACATGATGACAAAAATTAAAAAACTAATTAATCTTTGCAAGATCTGTAACGTACACAAGTATGAACGCAAACCGTATAACATCAAAATCACACCCCGACCTATTGAAACAACCCCTTTCAGTCGCGTTCACATCGACATCTTTGGAATCGACAAACACAACTACTTGACGTTCGTATGTGCTTTTTCAAAATTTTTACAAACCATAGAAATTCCGTCCAGGAACTTGACAGACATAAGAAAAGCTCTTGCTCATTTTATTACAACGTTTGGCGCACCGAGAAAAATTATTTGCGATCACGAAACCACATTTAGAAGTCTTCAACTTCAATCATTTTTAGCCAATTTAGGAACAGAATTAGAATTTTCTTCATCCTCCGAAACCAATGGACAGGTAGAGCGAACACACAGTACAATTATAGAATTGTTCAACACCAATAAACACAAGTTCAGAGATTTAAGCTCTCCGGAGATCATAAAAGTAGTGACAGCACTATACAACGAAACAGTTCACTCCTCAACAGGATTCACGCCCAACGAAATCATTTTTAACAGAACTAGCAATCGGAATCCAGAACAAATAATTCAAACCACTAGAAACATTTACGAAAAAGTATCCCAAAAGCTCCACAATGCAAGCAGAAACATGCAGAAATATAACGATGAAAAAGAAACACCACCGGAAATAGAGACAGGTAAACAGATATTTGTAAAGAAAGGCGTTAGGAAAAAATTAGACCCGCGATTCAACGAAAAAACTTGTCTTAATGCGAATGATAAAACAGTTACAATGGCAAGAAATATCAAGAGGAACAAAAACAAGTTAAGGAGAATCAAGTCCCAGTAATACGTTCTTTCCGTTTTCTTTATCTTTCCCAGGCTTGGAGATCGAAAATGCAATACTTTCCGATAACATTCATGCTAATCCTGCTTACACAACTCTCGCAAAGTAAAGAATTAGAAATCATAGATTTGAACAGGCAACCGATATTTTTTCTTAAAACCAGAACTTGTAGATTACAAACAGGAAGCATAAAATTCATACATCCTATAAACATGTTAACCCTTGAAAATGCTATTAACACCATTACACACTTTTCGTACGAAAACATTAATAACGAACTTAAAGAAATTGTCAGACTAAAAGTAAAATTATTGTACTCAAACTTCCAACAATTAAAACCTAAACATAGAACAGCTAGAAGTCTAGAAACCTTAGGAACAGCTTGGAAATGGATAGGAGGAAGTCCTGACGCCGACGACCTTAGAATCATCAACACCACAATGAACGAGCTAACCGAGAACAACAACAAACAGTACCGAATCAACAAACAGTTCGATCACAGGCTACGAACCCTCACTGACACCATAAATCAATTGACAAAAGAACGAGAACAAGTAATGCTGAATGAACTAGAAACCATTAAAACCATAATGAACATCGATATCATCAACCATGTTTTAGAAGAAATTCAAGAAGCAATCAGTTGGACTAAAGTATCAGTAGTTAGCAACAAGATTATATCATCACCAGAGATAAACTCCATCAAAACCATACTAGAAGACCAAGGAGTAAAAGTCGAATTACCAGATGAAGCGCTAAAGCTAGTACAACCAATTATCGCGATCAATTCGAATTCGATACTCTACATACTGAAGATCCCTCAGCTAGCTGATGAAGAAGCAACAATGCTTGAAGTATTTCCTCTCAGTATCGATAACAGAATCATAGTAGAGACTCCGACGCACCTTATAAAAACACGGAACAAAGTGTTCAAACCAGCCAAACCTGATGAATACATCCAAAACCAATACAGGGAGTACATCGATAAATGCACATCCAATCTCATCCTAGGGAGAAAAAGCGATTGTTCTACTGCAAGAAAGAACAACACGACGATAAAGCTAATATCCGATGGACTTATCATTGTCGACAACGCAAAAGGAGCAGCCCTGAGTTCAAGCTGTGGACCCGATGATAAACTCGTCTCCGGAAATCTTCTGATACGCTTCAACGATTGCGAGGTAACGATAATGAATCAAACATTTTCTTCTAAGACTATCTCCAGCACAGTAGAGCCATATTGGGGAGCAGTATCCATCACCGAAGTCAGATGGCAACACCATAAACCGATGATAAGGCAAGACGCATTCGAGAACATTGGAACGATGCAGCATTCTTATCTCCAGCAGTTCAACAGCGCATGGAATTGGAGCCTACTTGGAGGAGTATTGGTTTCAACAATCTTCACGTTATCCCTGGCGATCTTCGTTTTCACGTTCTACAAACGATCGATACGGACCATCGCAGACGTTCTACCGAAAATAGCGGACGCATGAGGACACGCTCTTCTTCACCCCCCCGAGGAGTTACGTAGACCGAATAGCTGAGTCCACGTAATAAGAAGCCAACACGTGGACACGCGCACCGAGCAACGACCGCATCACCGGAACACGCGCGCATAGCAACATGACGCGCATAGCAACGGGAACCGGCACGTGGACACGCGCATACCGGATATGCAGAGTCAGCAGCTATAGGGTAGAATCGAAGGCTAGGTGTATTGTAGAATTTAAGAAATAAGTTAGTTGTTTTTTTTTATAAAACGTGAAGCCTTGCACTTATAATTATATATATATATATATATATATATATATATATATATATATATATATATATATATATATATATATATATATATATATATATATATATATATATATATATATATATATATATATATATATATATATATATATATATATATATATATATATATATATATATATATATATATATATATATATATATATATATATATAGATATGACATGAGGCACACCTGCCCTTGGCTGGGGAATTGCCTACGTTCTTCACGTCGGTGCACTGTAAGATTGCACGCATACATGTACGCCATCCACAAAGTCACAGTTACCATCCTCGTCGAGTGACACATTAGGATTGTGATAGTGGATGTGAACATCATTAGATGCGTGCGCGGCTGATCCTAACACACTAACGGCGGGTCAGTTGCAAATCAGAGGTACTTGTGTTCGGATCATTACAACAATAAAAATTGCTATCGCTTTATCCATAACTATATACATACAGTATCGGACATTAAGATAGGACCCTTTTTTTTCAATGCACCGTGCACTTGTTTTGCCACCTTACTTGTGTTTGTGTGTGTGTATGTGTGTATGTGTGTGTGAATGTGTGTATGAGTGTGTGTGTGTGTGTGTATGTGTGTGTGTCTGTGTGTGTGCATGTGTGTGTGTGTAGTAGTAGAAAGAGAGTGTGCTTTTTAATGTGTATTTGCAAGTGCGCGGGTTTGTGTCTGAAATACATAGCTTGCCATGATGTCATATTGCGTTAAAATTATTCTTATTATGTGTGTTATCATGTGAAACATTGTGCGTTTACACTTGGATAAAAACTAAAGTTTGCATCGACAGCAGCGCTTGTTCCTCGGACGAAAACGCAGGTGTGCTGTTTCATGAATGTGAATGCGACACCGGTGCGAAATGGACACGCGCACAATAGCAATGAACTCGGCATTCCCTCACAGGTGTTTCTCCAGTGCACGCCATTGAAAGGCCTTCGTGCATCTCTGCGTTGCACGTTGTGTGCGAATGGTAAACTTTGTGCGTACATTGAGCTGGCGCGTAGTTATTCTTTTCAATGGGCGTTTTGTTTCATGAGCGCGGCAGTATTCTTTTCTCGATTTTGAAGGGAAGACGCTTACTCGCGTACTCGTTGATAGTTTTTATCCATGCGATGTTTTCGCTGCTCCATAACGATGTAATTCATCGCGTATAGAAGTAGAACGCAGGCAGAGCACGGGATCAGCCGTGTCCAAGTTTTTAACCAGCGCGTTCTTGACGGTCCAAGCAAGCAATGTTAGTAACAATGGGTCGAGGTAAACGTTGTACCGATCATCAGCGCCATATGTAAAAGCGAATGGCTGCTGCTGGCATTAAGCGCAAAAGGATCGAGTTCGTAATGGAACGATCGCGCACTTTTGTGGCAAACGCGCTTCGGACAACCGAAACGTGCTTAGACAACTGAAACGCGCTTGGACCACCGAAACGCGCAAGTCAACCGGACGTCCTCAGAAGACCACGGCGAAAGAAGACCGTAACATTGTTAATATATCGAAAACACACTGATCGCGAGGGCGGTGGTCCTGCTTATCACACCGAAAACCTAACCCAAAACACAAAAAAACTACTTACAAATCTATCCGAAACGACCTACTTGTGAAACAAACACACACATCAATACACATTCAAACATACATCCACACACACACACACATGCACACACACATACACACACACACACACAAACACACATACACACACATACACACACACACACAAACACAAACACATACAAACCACACATAAACTTGGCCCAACGGGTGCACGGTGCGTTAAAAAACCCATGCCCTATCTTTCTGTCCGATACTGTATATATATATATATATATATATATATATATATATATATATATATATATATATATATATATATATATCTATATATATATATATATATATATATATATATATATATATATATATATATATATATATATATATATATATATATATATATATATGTATATATATTTCATGATATATATTGTGGTGATCAGCGCCACCTACATGTGAAACACCATGCGTCAGAGCTTTAGAGCTTTAGCTTTAGGTTGAGAGCTTTAGGTTAGCCATTTCCAGGATTCCAACCCCCCCGTGATGCCCGCACCCATCCCGTTCCCGCAATCTTTTCAATCCCAGCAATCTGGCGTTCCCTAGCGAAGCCAGATCTTTCTCAAGGCCAGCCATCCCAAGCCTGACAGAGATTTTACACTCTCTCCATGACTCCCTCCACCTTCCGGAACCCCTTACCGGATTTATTCCCCTGGCATTTTCTTTCCTAAGAGGAATGGTCAAGCAGTGGTTATCAAAATGGCCTTATCTTAGTATGATGGTCCGTTTGGATGATTAATGCCTCCAATGACCACTATGCTACAGTGGAGCTGCAGAAGTTATTTAGGTAAAATTGACTCTTTTAAAGTACTTATAGGGCAACACAATTGTAACGTATTTGCCCTAAGTGAAACTTGGCTCACACCCGATAAAAATATTACCTTCCCGGGATATAATATTATTCGTCAAGATCGACATGATCCAACTAGCGATAGGCGTGGTGGAGGAGTGTTAATTGGTATTCGTAGCAGTCACAGCTTCAACAGAATACCCCTCCCCACACCCGAGGTAATCGAATACGACGCGATCCAGGCAAAGTTAGGGGATCTTGACGTTTCTATTGCCTCAATGTATATCCCACCGGGAGCCAATTTGGATCCAAAGAAGATCAACAAGGATCTTGAGACAGTAGTAACGGTACTACCAAAACCATTTTTCATCCTGGGCGTCTTTAACGCCCATGGATCAGATTGGGGTTGCACGCATGACGATAATCGTGCACCAATCATTAGGAATATCTGCGACACACACAGTTTGGCAATTCTAAACTCTGGTAAAGCAACTAGGGTGCCCTCACCTATGGCACGACCCAGCGCAATAGACCTATCTCTTTGTTCATCGTCTTTAGGGCTGGATTATATGTGGAAGGTAATCCAAGACCCGCTTGGCAGCGACCATATGCCAATAAAGATCTTCATTATCAAGAGGAGTCGCACAGTCGATCAAGTCCCCGTTAATTGTGACTTAACGAGGAACATCGACTGGACGAAATACGGCGACCAAATGACTGCTTTGCTAAACCGCGTAGAACCCAGTTTCTCCGTAAATGAGGAGTATACAAATCTCGTTATGGCGATAAACGAGTGTGCCCTCGGTGCCCAAACGAGGCCGCCCCCCAGGCAAGGATTTAAAAAAAAACCACCCACTCCTTGGTGGGACGCGGATTGTAAAGCGTCATCCTCAGCGAAGCGGAAGGCTTCTGCCAGGTATAGAGACACCGGTTCCATGGATCTATACATCTATTATAGAGGCCTGGAGCGTAGGTGCAAAAACTAGCTTAAAGCAAAAAAAAAGGTCATACTGGCCGAGGTATGTCAAACACCTCAAGCCTTCCACTTAGCTAACGGAGCTTCAGAGCATGGCGAAAAGGATGCGCAACAGCAAAGCAACCAACGAGAGCGAAAGGGTTTCTGGGGCATGGCTAGAGCCATTTGCACAAAAAGTCTGCCCTGATTTCGCTCAAGCACCACCATTTGAACAGAGTGCTCATGGGAGTGATCCGCAAATGGATTCACCGTTCACAATGGTTGAGCTATCGCTTGCTCTGTACTCCAGCAATAATTCGTCTCCAGGACTGGATCAGATTCGGAACAAATTGCTCCATAATCTGCCAGATCTGGCGAGGAAACGGCTGTTGAGATTATTCAACATTATGTTGGAGCTTAACACCGTCCCGTTGGAGTGGAGAGAGGTGAAAGTAGTCACCTTGTTGAAACCTGGCAAACCGGCATCAGACTATAATTCTTATCGACCGATAGCAATGCTATCTTGCTTGCGAAAACTATTTGAGAAAATGATTCTTTTTAGACTGGACAATTGGCTTGAATCCAAAGGCCTCTTGTCAAGTACCCAATTTGGCTTTCGCAAAGGCAAGGGTACCAACGATTGCTTGGCGCTGCTTGTGTCCGAAATCGAGATGGCTCATTCTCGTAAAGAAATGATGGCATCTGTATTTCTTGACATCAAGGGGGCTTTTGACTCAGTATCAGTCAATGTTCTGTGTCAAAAGTTAGAATCTGCGGGCTTAACCCCAAGACTGAATAACGTCTTATTCAACCTCCTTTCGGAAAAGGCAATGAATTTCGACAATGGCTACATGAAAATTCGGAGAGTCAGCTTTTATGGACTACCACAAGGGTCCTGTTTGAGCCCCTTGTTGTACAATTTTTATGTCAACGATATAGATACTTGCCTTGCACCTGGCTGTAGCCTTTGGCAATGGCACACTCAACAATTTAGAAATGTGGGCCACAAACCTAGGTATCAAGCTTTCTCCAGAGAAAACGGAAATGCTGATATTCTCTTTCTTTTACAACACTGAGAGTAATAGACGCTTGAATTTGATTGACTCAAAGGTCGATATTTTCTTATATGGTAAAAAGATATCCATTACCAGATCTTTTCGATACCTAGGGGTTTGGTTTGATAGCAAAATTGTATGGAGGACACATATTGACTATCTGGTACAGAAGTGTACAAGAAGAATCAATTTGCTCAGAACGATTACCGGACTCTGGTGGGGTGCACACCCCAAAGACGTCCTTAACCTATACAAGACTACGATACTGTCCGTCTTGGAGTATGGTTGCATATGCTTCCACTGGGCAGCCAAGTCGCATTTAATCCGACTTGAGAGGATTCAGTATCGCTGTCTTAGAATCGCGCTAGGTAACGTGAAGTCGACTCATAACATGTCACTCGAAGTGATGTCCGGAGTGATGCCGCTAAAGCTACGTTTTGAGCTACTATTGCTTCGCGTTTTCGTCCGCTCTACAGTATCAA
Source organism: Anopheles coluzzii (assembly GCF_943734685.1). Lineage (NCBI taxonomy): Eukaryota > Metazoa > Arthropoda > Insecta > Diptera > Culicidae > Anopheles > Anopheles coluzzii. The sequence continues at coordinate 24,986,885 of NC_064669.1, forward strand.
ATCCCTTAATAATCGAGAACTTTGAAAAACTGCAAAAGATAGGTTCTAAATGCAAAATCATGAAGGTGTATCATGATTTTGTTTCCTTACAGGTGCACCCTAGTACTTCTCAAAGTATAACTAGTGCCAGCTTACCAGAGTCCTGCAGTTCCATTTTAAGTGTAGATACCTCATTGAAGGAGGAACTTAAAGGTATCCCCGATAACCTTCGCCGGATGACAATTCCCAGCAAATTTGTGGAGAAACATGGCCATGCTAACAGTAACCATTTTTATACTGACGGATCCTCATCAGAGCAAGGCATTGGATTTGGTGTATACAACACGTGCTCCAAAGCATATTTTAAATTACGCCAACCATGCTCAGTATATGTAGCGGAGCTCGCCGCAATCTTTTATGCCTTATTATTGATAAGTGCATGCCCTGCGGATCGATATGAAATTTTTTCAGACAGCCTAAGTGCTATGGAAGCATTAAAATCCGTAAAGGCTGTTAAGAGCCCAGACCATTTTGTGAAAGAAATTGTAAAGGTTTTAAGCTCACTGTTTGAAAAGTCGTTTCGCATATCGTTAGTATGGTTGCCTGCTCATTGTGGTATACCAGGAAATGAACAGGAAGACCATTTGGCTAAAAGGGGAGCTGCAGAAGGGTCGTTCTTTGATAGGCCTATCCTTCCTCATGAGTTCTTGCAGGCCCCACAGGCGTTTTGCATGGCACGTTGGCAAAATCTGTGGGATTCGGATGAACTCGGAAGGTTTCTATATACAATCACTCCTCGTGTATGCTTGAAGCCTTGGTTCCATAACACCCCTGGCGATCGTGCGTTCATTCGAATGATGTCTAGACTTAGGTCTAATCATTTCGCATTGGGTGCACATCTCCAGCGTATAGGACTGGTCGACTCTAAGGTATGTGGCTGCGGGCTGGGATTCCACGACATGGATCATCTTTTGTGGTCCTGCGTGGAATACGAGTCTGCTCGACCTACCTTGCTGGACGCGGTCGAAAGACTGGGAAAATGTACTGATATTCCGATTCGGGATATATTAGCGGCATCGGACTGGGAATTCCTGAAGGCCATATTCAATTTCTGTAGGGAAAACGGCTTAACTGTGTGACTTTCCTTAAGCAAAATGTCTGTGAACCAACCAACATTGTTGGCAATAGCAATCTTGCATCCTATCTGATTTCCTCTTTTTTTTCCATGTGTTACATGTTGTACATCGCTTGTATGTTTGTGATGGATGAATGTATGCATGAATGTAAGAATGAATGAGTTAAATGTGTATGGCAGAGTAATCGGCATTCACGGCAGGCAGAAGATCCTTGCTTGAACGATGTTCTTGCGAGGATTTATTAGATAACTGGAACAATACAGACCCCCGCCATGTCTCTCGGACCACTGATGGAAAGGACTACAACGATACAGACCCTCGCAATGTGATTTGGGTCACTAAACTGGAATATACTCGGACCACTTCGGATGGATGGATTTAACGACATCCCTGGATTCCAAACGATACAGACCCCCGCAATACCATTTGGAATATGGAAACTGGAATAGACAACCGAGAGATCCGAATGATGTAGACCTTCGCCACGCTTATAGGACCACAAAATCATGGACTGGATTGATCAAAGCCAATCCGTCCGAGTACACCCGGGATAAGGTGTCCTGCTATGGCTCAGAGAAGGAATTGTCTCCCTGCCAATATTGTAGCGCCATGAACTACCTTTTTATGTATATACTTTATAGACCTTTCCAAATGGTGTCTGAATAACTATTACATTTTTGAAGTTCCTGTCAACCTTCTACAAGTTCATACTCTTACGCATATTGTTATATTTAATTTTCCCGCTTAATGAAAAACAAATCATTAGCAGCTACTAGTACCCATGCAACTAGAACTACTAGGAATAAAACTAATAGTACCCCTGCGATTAAAACCAATACAAATAAAACTACTAGTATTCCTGCAAATAAAACCATTATAAACGAAACCATTACAAAAGTAACCTGCAGTGAACCTTCCCCAATGACAGCCAAGTTGGATATTAGTTTAGCACTAAAACTGGTAAAACCTTTCGATGGTACCAATACAATATTGAATCCATTATTGAAGTAAGTAGTATTGAAAGTGTTGAACTACTTTTAGATTATGCTGAAAAAGTGTCTGAAGTGGACATCGTTAAATTTAAGAAAACCACATTGATTGGTACTGCTCATGGAGTCATAGACACAGCTTCTTCGTACACGATTCAGCGTGCATTCAACACCACTAGCTGTAGAAAAAGAATTACCCGCGCTGAAACAAGGCTCAAAAACTATTACCTAATTCGGGAAAGAGTTAGAAAAAATGGCAGCTAAATTATCTGCAGCTCATGTAGCTGTAGGAACTTTTTCTACGGAATTTGCCGCACATAGCATTGTCAATCCAATTATAGTACGCGCCTTTACGCAAGGTTTGAATGAAGCTAACACAAGATTTTTCTTGCAAGCACGCAATCCGCTTACACTTTGCAAAGCCATATCAGATGCTTTAGAATGTGAACCGATTGCAAAGCGATCAACGGCTCTTTGGTATCAAACCCCGCGTCCATCGCAACGCTATACGACACGCCCCCAAAACTCATACTACCCTAGGCAATCGTATAACCCATCATATAGAGGTAGACCGTACCAGCAGTATTATAGTAATCAAGGTTATGAAAACCAGCCACGAAATATTACAAATAAAAATCAACGTGGATATAGGAGCATAAATTATTCGAACAGCCACTTTCAACAGCGAATGCCAAACGCAACATCAACTGAGCGAAGTAATAACAACAATAGAGTGTATTTGGGAAATGCTAACGATTTGGAAGATTGTCCAAACTCAAATGAAGAGCATGATGAAATAATTAATTTATTTCGTTAAATTACAATTAGATACGGGCGTTAAGGCCAAGTTTTGTTTATTCGGAATTTATCGCGATCTAGTGATTGATACCGGAGCTGTTGCGTATTAAATTCAAAGTATGTTCCCAAGCAAACCGTCATAGATAAAACTTATACACTAAATATTCACAGTATCAACGGAACTACTAAATCTTAAGGGTGCATTGAAACAAGCATTTATGTTAACCCGCAAAATTTTCCAATCATATTCCATGTCGTACATACACTTTCATGCCACATGTTTTATAATCCCACCCAGAACAGATTTTGTTACCTTTATCGATACTACATGCACTGATATTTGTGTAGTGCTTAATGAAACAATTCAACCAAATGTGTACATAGCAAACACAATAGCAAATCCACAAAATGGTAAATTACCAACACGCATAGCACATTTTCAAAATAAATCAGTAACAATAACCAAACTACAACCAACTATTACACCCGCTTTAGATTTCAACATCTTAGAAATTAAAACTAAGATAAAATAATATTGATCATGCTAAACAAATGTTAAAGGAACTTGATTTATCACATCTACACGAAGATGAAAGAGAAGTTATTGCCAAGATTTGTCTCAAATATAATGACATATTCAGTTTGCAAAATGATAAACTAATTATCACTAAAGTTTATGAAGCGTATTTAAAAATAAAAAATAATACTATGCCTATATATTCAAAACCATACAGGTTACCGTATGCACAAAAAGAAGAAGTTGATAACCAAATTCGTAAAATGTTAAAAAATAGATCAATTGAAGCCACACAGTCAGAATGGAGCAGTTCAATTTTATTGGTTCCCAAAAAGGCTAATGCTGATAAAAAGAAATGGAGGCTTGTAATCGATTATCGTAAAGTAAACAGTGTATTGCAAGATGATAAATTCCCTTTACCGAATATTGACGAAGTCATAGATACTTTATCAGGATCTAAATATTTTTCACATCTAGATTTATCACAAGGGTACTATCAATGCAAATTAAGAAAAGAAGATCGACCAATTACCGCCTTTACTATTCCAACTGGTCAGTACCAGATGACAAGATTGCCAATGGTCCTTCTACTTTCTCGAGAATGATGAAAGTGGCAATGTCAGGCTTAAATGCAGAACAATGTCTCATCTACTTGGACGACATCGTCGTATTTGGGAAAAACATGCAGGAACATAATATAAATTTATTGGATGTCTTTGAGCGATTACGGCAAGTTAACCTCAAATTAAACCCGGAAAATGTCATTTTTTAAAGAAGGAATTAATATATCTGGGACATTATATTTCCGCAGAAGGGATAAAACCCGATCCCCAGAAACTGAAATGCATCAACGATTGGCAACCCCCTAAATCCTCCGATGAAGTGAAACGTTTTGTAGCCTTCGCTAAATATAGAAATTATAGAAATATTATAAAAAGCACACAAAATTTTTTGCCGCTATTTGCATGCCATTAAACCGGCTAACAAGAAAAGGAATTCAATTTGATTGGACTCCCACTTGTCAAACCGCGTTTGACACACTCAAAGAACATTTTGTTAATCCTCCGGTCATAGACTTCTCTAATTTCAGTGAAAACAATACTTTTGTTCTACATACCGGAGCCTCTAACAGTGCAGTAGGTGCAGTACTAAGTAACCAAAACGGGAAACCCATTTCGTTTGCCAGTAAAGCCCTTAACAAAGCCGAGCTTAATTATGCAACCATAGAAAAAGAATTGTTGGCTATAGTATGGTCCGTTAAACACTATCGTCCATATCTTTATGGAAGGTATTTCAACATTTTTACTGATCATAGACCTCTAGTCTATCTCTTTACCATGAATAACCCCTCAAGCCGTTTAACCAAATTTAGGCTAGCGTTGGAAGAGTATAACTTTAGTGTTTGCTATAAGAAAGGGACTGAACATGTAATAGCCGACACCTTATCAAGATTACCATTATCTGATCTAAAAACCATGAATACACAGGAAGAAATACTAATTACAACAAGGTCTAAAACTGTCAGCAGTGATACATGCCAAAACAATAATAATTCAGCAGTAAAGCCAATTATATTAAGCTGCAGTTTTGTAACGATGCAAAAGATTGTTTTATTTCAAAAGCTAACATTATTTTTCCAAAATCTTACACTATCGTTCACGTACGGAGTATGATAGTTAGGATTAAAGCCCATATGAAAGGACTAAAACACAAAACATATTTGGTGATTAAAACAAATGATGAAACTACAAAAACATTTATGAAACAATTAAAAACCCTGAATGAGAAGAGAATGCCAGAAATCATCGTACTCAACGAAAAGTCGAAGTAGTAAAAGATTGTGAAAAAGCGAAAAAACTGGTAATAATGAACGATTTTCATACCATACCAACGACAGGACACGCATTCCATCGGACTGCCAATACGATCAAGCAAAGGTATACGTGGCCAGGGATTGATAAACATGTAAAAGAAATGATAGCCAAATGCTAACAAAGCCAATTATATAAATCAAATAAGCCACCAAAAATACTACTAAAAATAACAAATACCGCAAAAACAAGTATGGAGAAGATATTCATTTACCTAGTAGGTCCCTTAGTAAATTCACATGGCTTTGAATATATTTTAACAACACTGTGTGATTTAACCAAGTTTGTAACAACCACGCCAATAGAAAACAAAAGAACTGAAACAGTCGCAAAAACATGTGTAGAACAGGTTATCCTTAAGTACGGAGTGCCTGAAATAATTTGTACGGATAGAGGCACAGAATTCCTTTCAACACTGTTTAACGAGATACGTAAACTCTTACAAATAGAAAAACTGCAATCCACTGCGTACCATCATGAGACAGTAGTAGCTCTTGAAAACTCGCACAAACAATTAAGGAACTTTCTAAGAATACACAGTGATAGAAAAGCGTTAGATTAGCATACATGGACAAACTGCTACGAGTTTGCCTATAACAATACAGTACACACTGCTACGGGTTACACCCTGTTCTACCTAATGTATGGACGGCCAGCAAATATACCGTCCAACGTCATAAAAAAAGTCAACCGAGTGCAACACGACCTTGAGTATTAGGCAACCATTTTAAGGCTTATACTGAACATAGGGCATGAGGAAGTAAGGAAACGTCTCATTCAAAATAAGAGTAAAAGCAAAGAATATTACGACGAAAAAACAAAACATAAAACATTCCAACCAAGCAACCAGATATTAATTAGAGGAGAAAATATAAAGAAATTCGAAATGCCGTACAGCGGTCCGTTTACAGTATTCGAAGATACAGGAGAAAATGTAATAACCGAGGATAATGGAAAAACGGATGTAGTACATAAAAATAGGGTAAAAGAATGGCACTTATAAAAAAAAGTGTAGGCGTGTTGTGTCGACGTAATTTAAGTAGCACTGTAAGTAGTTTCGGTAAATATAAATTACAATCATTAGCTAGGGAGTGCCCAAGCGGAGCACTTACGACAGGATATATAAGTGTGCACGTGGTGGGTATAGCTCTTATTTTCTGTTGTAACGTGAGAGCGGTAACAAGCTAAAATAAAATACCGTTTCTCTAAAGGTGGTGTCTTAATATAACATTATAACCAAATTTAAATATCACTTTTTGACACGATGGGTGAAATCTATTGTTCAAACAAGCTTTCTGGCGGCTTGACGAATAGTCAAAACACTTTTGAAATCTTCATTCAGAAGCAGAAGCAATAAAAATAAATCATACACCAGCCTTCTAAATTCATACACCTTGGGATAAGCCCTCTTGTATTTTATACCCACTTTGATAGCTGCTAGAAAACTGCAATACAATGCAAACAGCTGACAGGCTGAAATTTCAGTATACGAACTTAAAACGGAAAGGGCCCCATTATCATAAAATTGATTTTTGACTCGGGAGCAAATAACAACCTCCTGAGGCCCGGAATAATCAAAACTAATATGAAAACTAAATCATCCCAGATAAACAATATAAATGGTTTCATTATCATAGAGAAAGAAGGAAAAGCAAATCTTTTAGGGTTTGGCCTACCCCTGCAAAATTACCATGAAATTAAATTTCATAATTTTTTTGATGGACTAATTGGAGCTGAGTTCATGACACGAACTAAAGCTAAATTAGATTTTGAAAACGATACAGTTTCTTTCGAAAACATTACTGTACCGTTCGTAAAATATCATCCCTTAGACTATGTATACCATCATATCATAACCATTAGCACTTTAAGCAATGATGACTGGTTTATTCCTTGTCATCTAAAATTAAGTGACGGAATAATTATTGAACCAGGCTTATATAATTCAACGAATAAAAAATCTGTCATTAAAATAATGAGCAAATCCTCCAGTAAACCAGACAATTAAGGAACATTTGGATTAAATGTTAATAATTTTGAAACAATAACACCTATCCCATTGACTACTCAGGATGAATTAAAAGTGGAGGATATTGAAAAGATTATACGGTCAAACCATCTGTCTAACTTTGAGTTAGATGAGCTTTTAGGAATAATTCACCAACATCAGCAAGTGTTATTGAGAACTAACGAAAATTTGACAGCAACTAACGTGGTGTAACACAAAGTAGTAACGATAGATGAGGAACCCACTTACACAAAAAGTTACAGATATCCCCATCATCTGAAACATGATGTAGAAGACAAATCAAAGTATTATTAAAAAGCGGTATAATTTCTCCTTCATGAAGCCCATACACACCACCCATATGGGTGGTTCCAAAAAAAAAATGGACGCCTCTGGAATAAAAAAAAATCCGAGTGGATATTGACCATTGTAAATTAAACGACAAAACAATTAACGACAAATACCCGATGCCTCAGATCGAGGAAATTTTAGATAATCTTGGAAAATCATCATACTTTTCCATATTAGATTTAAAATCTGGATTTCATCAAATAGAGATGGTCTATTTACCCGTCACATCGGGAAAAAACGGCATTCAGTACCCCTAATGGTCATTACGAATTTAACAGAATGCCATTCGGGCTCAAAAATGCCCCTGTTACCTTTCAGCGGCCAATGAACGGTATTCTTGCCGAGTTAATAGGTAGAATTTGTTTTGTGTATTTAGATGACATAATTGTTATTGGAAAAGACTTGCAAACCCACTTAAAGAATCTTTCAGTGGTATTAAAACTTCTAGCTATGTTCAATCTTACAATTCAGCTAGATGAGTATGAGTTTTTGCGTAGAGAAGCTGAATTCTTAGGGCATGTTGTAACATGTGAGAGAATCAAGTCAGACCCCAAAAAAGTAAAAAAAAATTGGAATAGAGATTACCTAAATCTATGAAAGAAATCAAGCAATTCTTGGGGTTAGCTGGATATTATAGAAGATTTATTAAGGATTATTCGAAAATAATCAAACCACTTTCAAAATGTTTGAAAAAAGAGGCTGTAATATCTTAGACATTTGACCACGATGCAGCCACTGTGCTTCGTGTGTCAAACTTGATCATGACCGCTGTCATAATCATCGTGCGCGCGGCAATGAACAATAAACGTCATTCGTTTACGGATCGTCGTACCAATTAAAATAATCCCTTACCCAAGCGAATGAAAATGGCACTTTTCGGCTGTGTTTACGATTGACATTTCGTGCACGATTTGACAAACGAAATCGTGTACGAGATTCAGACTTTTTTCGGCACATAACCACAACCGCGTGCAAAGGCATATTTGCTATCTTCATCGCACGTCTAGCGTTAGACATTTTGAGGTTAAATAGTTTTCACATTGTTGGTTTTTATATGAATGATACGATACGAAAGAACACAACTGATTTAAATACAAACTAAACATAATACACAAAAAGAAATACACATAACCTGCATTAACGCTTGGCTTGGAGAGCGAAATGGTTCGAAAGGAAGAACCACACATACAGTCATATATTGCTTGTCAAATTATGAGAGTGTATGAGTTATCGTCCGAAAATTTCCGCTTGGGTAGAAGCTCCAATCGGGCTGAAAGCGAAAAACCTCGCGGCGGCGCGATACATGTTGCATGCATGTGTACTACATTTTATGACCCCCCTCGCTTTCTTTCGGATTGCAATGAGTTCAGACTCATTTTTAACTTCGTTTAACATATTTTCCTTTATTTTTCACACACACACCCTCCCCTCTGGTATTTTTCCAAGATTTTTTTTCTTCTTGAAAAAGAAAAAAAACAATCGCTCACATGGAGACCCGCGGGTCTCACATGGTGCACATGGAGAGTGCAAAACGGCATAGAAAAAAAAACACACACACATCTCCTCCTCACCATGGTGTTTTTCGCAAGGTGAACCCGTAGGAGAACGCGAACGCAAAAACACACACACAAAGCCACGCACGCACACAGGCAAGCACACACTCAAACCCAATCCCTCCCCCTCGTGTTATTCGCAAGGTGATTCCGTAGGAGTTCGCGAAACAGCAAAAAACACACACACAACCACTCATGCAAGCACACACACATACACGCACACACACACCTACCCCTCCCCCTCTCTTGGTGTTTTTTCGCATACCCGACAGACAAAGAGAACGAAATTTTCAGGCGAGGGGTAGGTAGAAACACGCGGTGGGGGTCCGGCCCGAAGTCGGATCCAAAGTCCGTTGTTTTGGGCTCGAAATTAAAAATGGCGGATGGAGCGCTACCACGGACAGAATGCGCTCTCTTGCTTGCCTTTAAAATACACGAGGCGCTCTCGCTGCAAAGAACGCTCGCTCGCGCTGTTTCATCGTATTTTCCTCATACCCCTTCCTTCCCGTTTCCTTCGGCTTGCGCTGCGCTGAACTGGTACCCCCTCCCACTTGATTCCAGCGAATTGCGCTACGCTGGACTGACACCCCCTCCCGCTCGTTTCTTTCGTAGCGCGCTGTGCGCATCCCTTCATTCGGACTTGGTGCACCCGAATCAAAACAAAAACTTGAACACATCAAACTTGGTTTATATTTTATCACTTTTATTGAAAATAAAGGGGCATTTTCACACATAGCTTCACACAATCTTGCCACAAAATCACAAACATTATTTATATAAAAAAAATCGTCGTATTTCAAATAGTCGCCTAACTGCATGGACACCGTTGTTGATGTTCAATACAGCAAACAAATATTAAAATGAAGCAACGCAAATCACACATTAAGGATAAATGATAAAAAATAAGCGCAGCTTCATTTCAATGTGCACAACACTTCAACACTTAGCGAAACTTCGATCGCCCGGGACTTAGGCTAACACGCGCGCGGCCTTTCTCGGCGAACGGTTGAGCTGAACTGACGATTTCGTGTGGTGGCAAGAAAGGGAACGCACGAGGAACATTCGCTGCACTAGTGCGAGCGAGACACCGATACCCGCATGCCGCTGCGAGAAATCCAAACTGAGCGCGCAGGCTGAAAGTGAACGCACACATTCACACATGTGTAATTGTGTGAGTGCAAAAACTGTGTAGAAACCAAAACACGCTCGCGCCTCCACGTAATTCCGCGTATTTCCAACCGTCTCCGCATGCTTCTACATGCCCCTCGCCTGAAAGTCGCACACTTTTTCATTCTCATTGCTAGTAGGGCCATTTTTAACTTCGAGCCCAAAACAACGGACTTCGGATCCGATCTCGGGCCGGACCCCCACCGCGTGTTTCTACCTACCCCTCACCTGAAAATTTCGTTCTCTTTGTCTGTCGGGGAAATCCTACGGGATCACTACCCTACTAGCAATGAGAATGAAAAAGTGTGCGACTTTCAGGCGAGGGGCATGTAGAAGCATGCGGAGACGGTTGGAAATACGCGGAATTACGTGGAGGCGCGATGGAGGATCGGGGGTGGATGGAGCGCTACCACGGAGAGAATGCGCTCTATTGCTTGCCCAAGTAGCAGAGCCGAAGTTGTTCAGAGATTTTTCTGTGTGCCAAAGCGAGAGGCCCTGTCTTCTCTCTCTAGATTTTGGACAGCAAACCGCCGCGCGTGTAGAGCTGTGTGCTAGACATGGGCAAAATGATTCTTTGCGACGTTTCGAGCGAGCTTTCTCTTTTGCTTACTGCGAATCACGAGCGAGCGGTGATTCGTCCGCTCGCGCTAGCCATACCTTTAATTGGACAGGAGATATATATGATATTGTTCGTGAGGTATTGTTTAATTAATGCAGGTTGTTCTCGAATAAAGGAGTATAGAGTTAATGGTGAGAAAAAATCAATACACAAAAATACACAATTTTACATCTTCAATTGGAGCAAAACAATCACTAATGAGTTTCCGTTTCATTAATTGTGCTCCCCATATGTTTCATCTCTGGCATTAATGAAATAATGATCTTTTTAGCAGGAATAAAATAATCAGGCAGTAAGAAAAACAAAATGTCACTCTGTGAACGAATGTTACTCAAATCATTATTATAGTGAGTCTTTAAGCTATAAGGCAAAGCCGTCCTCCTGTATAAAAAAAGACATAGCGTTAGGCAATTGAAATACATTTTTTCTATAACAAAACAACTGATTTTCTTTATTCTTTTTTCTTACTTACCGTCAGTTATATTCTTACCGTCGGTTTTTGAGTTCTTGGGGTGGGTACGTAAGTGGGTACATATGCCCAAGGACGCAAAAACCAACGGCGGCCTGTGTAATCTGAGCTCCCTACAAAGCTCTCCACAAAGCACTCGTTTGCAGGCTTGTCGAGAGCTTCGCCACAGGCGCCCGAACCATCCGCCACGCACACATCTAAACGTTCCGGTTTCTTCAGCCGCTCACGCATACCAATGTGTTTGCTCCACCCCCTTTTTCGGATTGCTTATAGAAATGATGAGGCTGTTCACATTTGCTTTATGTACACATTCGCATGCTGTTTATTGAATAATATCCCTCTCCCTTCCCACATGTGTTTTGGCATACTCCTGCTGTGTAGACGGCAGAACGCTTTCCCCCTTCCAAATTTACCGTTCTTCCTCCTCTCGTTCTTCCTTCCTCCTACTGCGCTCGGGGTACCATCCGTGCTGCGCGTGTTCAGCTGGCTTCAGTTTCGTGATGACGTCATGAACAGGAGCTGCGCGTGTTGAATGACGTCCTCACCGGGGGCTGAATGAAGCAATAATGAATGTAAGTAGTATGTATTACTATGGAGAGTTTAGCGCAGAGGATTAGATCAACACTTACCTTAATATTTTAAAACGTTTTCTTTCCGTCGCTCACTTTGAAGATTGTTGACGAGGCTAGCAGGTAGTCGTTGATAAATAGCGCACACACCTGTAACTTTTTAGACGCCAAGGGTTAGTTGAATGTACCTGCACAAGCGCACAGCAAGAAACTTACCTCAACAATTTGCTAGGATAAATCATTCCCTAACTGAGGGAGAAGGAACACGGCACAAAACGTAAATGAGCAAAGTACGTCGCACAAGAAATCGCACCTCACTTCAGTACATCCTTCCACAGGGAAAGTTCTGGACAGACTGAGGATGCCTAACACCCGGATGAGCGCGATAGCAGAAAAATCATGGTGGATCGAGAGGGATGGGTAGACTCGGTCCAGCGATATCCGCTGGTAAATGCATGTGTGTGTGACGAACGAAATACTTCAAACCCCGCTTCCCCCGTATTTCATCCATAATTTTTCGTCACACGCACACACCTCTGCACGGGCGGCGGTTTGCCGTCCAAAATCTAGAAAGAGAAGACAGGGCCTCTCGCTTTGGCACACAGCAAAATCTCTCAACAACTTCGGCTCTGCTACTTGGGGGTTGAATAATTTCGCCAACTCAGCTTCAAAGCCAGCTTCAATCTCAGCGGATCTCTGAGTGCTGGTGACCGGTGGGACCCAAGTAGCAGAGCCGAAGTTGTTGAGAGATTTTGCTGTGTGCTAAAGCGAGAGGCCCTGTCTTTTCTCTCTAGATTTTGGACGGCAAACCGCCGCCCGTGCAGAGGTGTGTGCGTGTGACGAAAAATTATGGATGAAATACGGGGGAAGCGGGGTTTGAAGTATTTCGTTCGTCACACACACATGCATTTACCAGCGGATATCGCTGGACCGAGGCTACCCATCTCTCTCGATCCACCATGATTTTTCTGCTATCGCGCTCATCCGGGTGTTAGGCATCCTCAGTCTGTCCAGAACTTTCCCTGTGGAAGGATGTACTGAAGTGAGGTGCGATTTCTTGTGCGACGTACTTTGCTCGTTTACGTTTTGTGCCGTGTTCCTTCTCCCTCAGTTATGGAATGATTTATCCTAGCAAATTGTTGAGGTAAGTTTCTTGCTGTGTGCTTGTGTAGGTATATTCAACTAACCCTTGGCGTCTAAAAAGTTACAGGTGTGTGCGCTATTTATCAACGACTACCTGCTAGCCTCGTCAACAATCTTCAAAGTGAGCGACGGAAAGAAAACGTTTTCCAGTTTTAAAATATTAAGGTAAGTGTTGATCTAATCCTCTGCGCTAAACTCTCCATAGTAATACATACTACTTACATTCATTATTGCTTAATTGAGCCCCCGGTGAGGACGTCATTCAACACGCGCAGCTCCTGTTCATGACGTCATCACGAAACTGAAGCCAGCTGAACACGCGCAGCACGGATGGTACCCCGAGCGCAGTAGGAGGAAGGAAGAACGAGAGGAGGAAGAACGGTAAATTTGGAAGGGGGAAAGCGTTCTGCCGTCTACACAGCAGGAGTATGCCAAAACACATGTGGGAAGGGAGAGGGATATTATTCAATAAACAGCATGCGAATGTGTACATAAAGCAAATGTGAACAGCCTCATCATTTCTATAAGCAATCCGAAAAAGGGGGTGGAGCAAACACATTGGTATGCGTGAGCGGCTGAAGAAACCGGAACGTTTAGATGTGTGCGTGGCGGATGGTTCGGGCGCCTGTGGCGAAGCTCTCGACAAGCCTGCAAACGAGTGCTTTGTGGAGAGCTTTGTAGGGAGCTCAGATTACACAGGCCGCCGTCGGTTTTTGCGTCCTTGGGATGTGTACGACACGATCCCATACAAAACTTCGGCTTTTGCGGACTGGGTGGTATTAATAATTGTGATATCAAATCATATTCGTTTTCTATAGAAATCGTAACACACTCACGAACGGAAGTGAGCACGGACCACGATAGAAACAACATTCAATTGGTAGGTAAGTATTACGCTTCGCGTTAAATGGAACAGCTGTTGGCAAAATATTTAATATTTCCCTTTATCCCTAGGAGTGCCGAAAACAACAGAACAGGAGAGGAAAGAAGGCAGGAACGATCCTACAACGTGCTACCGCCTGGTAGTGTCGAAGCGGCAGGAAGGTAGGGACGATCATCCAGCGCGCTAGCGCAGCATGTGGGAGCAGCGAGAGGGAGGCAAGCAGGAAGAATTTTTAACGTGTGGACACCATTCCACGAAGACAACGCTGGATTAAGGAAAGAACGAAGAGAGAAGGCAGGCAAGACGGGTACTTGTGTATCCCGCACCGGTTTTCGGCAGTGTGAATTGTGTGAGTATTGAAAAGTGTATGTGTGAGTAGAGGTAAAGAAGTAAAATAAAGAGCGAATGTGTGGAATGGAAAAATGAGAGAGAGTCTGTGTTTGTTTTGGGAGAGAGGAGAGAATGAAAGAAATCCCTCTTGGCAGAAATCGCCTGTACACTCTGCCTCTCGCTACCCCCGCTCTACACTTGCGAGCAATCATGCGACACACTCGCACACTTCCATACGTCTCCACCCCTGAACGCTCCCATCGTTGAGGTGTTAAGCAAAAATCCGCTCTGAGCTTGAGAGACACACTCGCACTCCACCAACCCCCCATGACCGATTGCTCCCGTCATTGCGATGATGGGTTCTTGTTACATCTGTGTGTGAGATCCTCGCTCTCACTCCGCCATGCCTTACCAACCTACTTCATGCCGCAATGCTTCCACATTTGCGGTGTTGGTAAAATTTTCAATCTGATGAGAGAGCGAAAGAAACTATGGGCGAATTATAGTTTTATTTGGCAAAACAGAATTAAAACAGATAAGCATAATTTAATGATATTTAATACAACACACAATAATTTATAATTAGTTTAAGAGTAATAATGATTCAATAAATGTGTGTTGTGTTTTAAATCCTTTTTTTTCCTGGCAATTGAAAGTTGTACACAAAACTATTCTAAAAATTTGGACAAGTATTGAAGCTGTCCCATAGTGATAAAAGTTGTTTTCTTCATCTGCGGTTCGCCTCCCTCGTTTGACAGATATCAGTGTTGACAAAAATTGGCTTGGTTTAGTTCGGTGAAATTCTGAAGTGATCTATGCTGTTTAACTAATATTATTTCAATAAAGTATAGTTAAATTTGCTTGTGCTTACCGAATATATAAGTGCAGTTAACCAATATTTATTTAATTGACTTATAGTGTCAGTGTGCGAAAGCGTAAAGGCGTTAAATTGGTTTAAATTAGCAGGTAAGTTGTGTAAAGTGTGATGATTGCTGGTGTTTTTTTTTTCTTTTTGAGTTTATAAACTGTATATTGTTATAGGATCCAGATATCCAGTTCGTAACGGCTCGAAGCAACGGGCAATTTCATTTCATTTCATTTCATTTCATTTCATTTATTAATTCCATATCCACCATCAAGGCTAAATAAAACAGACTTCAAACTAAATAAACCCTAACAAATAAACAAAATAATTCATGAAAAACTAAGCCTAACTAAACTAATCTTGACCTAGCAAAAAAATATTAAAGAAAAAAAAAACATAGGTAGAGCGTAGAGACTATCAAAACTTAATGAAACTTAGAAGAATAATTAAAGAGAATTAGAAGAAAACATACGGTTACGGAAAGAGTTGAGAGAGGAGTCGAAATCAAAGAGATAGTAAAAGTGGTTAAACAACCTGAAGCAGGATAGAAAAGGATCATTGAACGTATAAAAAGTATGACGTGTTTCAATTGACAGAGGATCACGAGGACGAAGGGAACGAGAGGGAACATACAGCGAGATGGACGAGAGTAAATCAGGAGCATCAGTAGCAGAAAGTAATAAGCCACCAATAAAACAAGCCTGAGACACTTGGCGGTAGAAGCTTAAAGAGTGAAGATTGAATAACTGCAATCGCGTTTCATAGGGAGGTAGTGAGGCAGCACCGAACAAACAACGAAAAGCAATCCTGGTAAAGAGGCGCTGAATGCTTTCAATTCTCGAACAGCCATCAATAGTGGGAGGATTCCAGATGATACTAGCATATTCAAGAATAGGCCTTACCAGAGCACAATAAAGGATTCTTAGCATGCTTTGATCTCTAAAAATAGAGGTAAAACGTAAGATAAACCCAAGGGTCCGATTTGCTTTTAGTAGCACCTCATCAAGCTGCAGTTTAAAGTTAAGACGACAGTCAAGTATAATACCAAGGTCACGGATGGACATAACACGAGAGAGAGAGACGAGTTAGAGAGAGTATAGTTAAATAAAAAGGAGAAAGAGAGGGAGAGAAAGAAATAACAGTACATTTTTCAGGGCACAAGCGAAGTAAGTTGGATGAACACCAATGAACAAATGCATTAAGGTAATGCTGAAGACTCATACAACAGACATGAACATTACAGACATCATTGATGAACAAAGAAAATAGAAGTGGACTTAGCACACAACCCTGAGGGACACCTGACGTACAAAAAAAAACTCCTCAGATAAGTACGACCCGGTTTTAACCCTGCATGATCGATTACTTAAATATGAGGACAGCCAGCTAATAATGCCATCACCAAAACCAAGTTTAGACAATTTAGCTAATAGTAAAGAGTGAGGTATACTATCAAATGCAGCATGAAAGTCGGTGTATATTGCATCAAGTTGGGTACCGGCCTCAAAAGATCTAAAAATATTGGAAATAAAAGACATGAGATTAGTTGAAGTAGACCTACCAGGCATAAACCCATGCTGTTTAGGGCTAATAGCTGAACTACAACTATGAAGTATGGTTGGAAGGATACATAGCTCAAAAGTTTTGGCTGTGGCGCAAGTTTGGGTTATCCCACGATAATTAGAAACAATGCTACGGCATCCCTTTTTGTGTACCGGAAAAAGCCAACAGGATTTCCAAAGAGCAGGAAAAACCCCAAGAGAAAGTGAAAGGTTGAAAATTTTAGCAAGGTGTGGAGCAAGCACGTCCTTACAGTTTATTAAAACAGAGGCAGGAATGCCATCTGGACCAGGAGTAAAAGAACGTTTCAACCCAAATAACACCTGTACAACTGTTTCAGAGCTAACCGAAATATCGGAGAGATTAATTAAGTTCTCTGGCGTGTAGAGTAGCCCACCCTCAATAAGGTTAGGGTCACTAACCGGTGGCTCAAACATTTGGGAAAAATGAGCAAATTTCAACAGGAGTAGAAGCAGTTAGAGAATCAAGTACCATTTTTGCATTCTTGCATGCGACCATTTTTGGGTGCAACTCTCGAGAGTGAATGGAACCGTACTTTCACGCGAAGAAATTTCCGTGTCTTTCTCTTTACATGGTTGGGTTGCATGCAATTATGCCGTTCGTTGCATGTACCATCCACTTATCCCTTTATCCCTAGCATCTTTTGTACATTTCGCAGATGAGACGATTGAGACACACTTATGCAAAAGTAGGTGAACTCACAACGCATAGCACCTTATCACCAATAGCCAGCGTAAGCAAAGATAGCCACACCGGGAACCAAAGGCAGGAACACCATATGCGTTAGAACCCACAACACCAAAAAGAGACAGTTTTGTGACACTCCACACAAAAACACCTCACACTATACCGCACACATTGTAAACCAAAACACATAGAAACACACCGCGGAAAATAGAACGGCCTACAGTAGCAAAACCCGAGTTTTGTCCAACACCAAGCAGAAGCTAAACAATTGGCTTTAAGCAGAACAAAAACACAAACCACAACCAAATGTACGGAATTAATAACTTTTTTTTGAGTATAAATAAAACCATATCCGATCAAGGCAGACCAGATTCGTTCGGGTTGTTAGGATAGGATGTTACGCTTGCTGTAAAACTCCTCTACGACTTTCATTTCATAAGCTTGGAAATGTACCCCTAAAAATAACCTCCCGCAAAACGGTCCTGGACGGCCGCGCAAGGAAACATGATCATTATCATTATCGGTAAACGACGCAGCATCACAGCATCGCACAGCGTTTCACCTAACACCATTTGCGCAACGAGATGAATATTAGTAAAGCGCGACGAGCATGTCATCTGCAAAGTGTGTGTCCTGCTGAAGACATCCTTCACAGCTGCCGCGAGTGTGCTGCTTCTGATCGCCGCCAACAACGGTGCCTCAAGACGCGACACTCACTGTCCAACCCACGAACCACGCAAAGTAAGTGCATCGTCTCGGTGATGATCGTTGCTGGCTCGTATTCTGCCCACTGTTGGTTATCTGTCCGTGAAAAGGCGCCATCGTTTCACCACATTAGCACCATTCAGCAGCTATTACCGATTACCGTTAACGTCATAATAACGCACTTCCGATGAATAGAAACTTGTGAAACAAAATACCAAGGATCCAAGATAAAAATGAAACATTGACCCGTTATTAATAGACATTCAGAGAGAGCACACAGCTTGTTTTTAATATTTAAAACGAATTGAAACATTGTAGTACAAGTTGTATTGTATCAAAAATCAAACGGACAAATCAAACGCAAGAAAAGCACGCCTCATCAATGGGTTCTAGGTACAGGTTTTAAGCATCATGTTTCACACACTCGAACGTTACAGCACTTCCGGTTTTCTGTACGTTTTGTTCACTGTCCTGCCTGCTACCTTATCTGTTGCCGGTCGTTCCCGGTAGCAATAGCTGGTGCGCGAAAAGCCATTCCAGAGTTAGTCGAATTATCAATCTTCAATTCCTCCTTGACCGGTGTTGCGATGTATAAAGCTTGCACCTCCACCTTGGCCGTGTTTTACTTGCTACCGAACGCTGCGTCTTACCCTTTGAGGCCGTCTTGGAACCTTCCTTCGCTTTCTTCTTGTCGCCTTCGCGGTGTTCGGCACGAGTTTCATCCGATAGTACGGCCGTAGTAGCCTTTTCACGCACTTTGCGATTTTTTCCTCCAGCACCGTGGAGGGGGGAAGGGGGGTACATGCGTAAAGCGATGGACTTGGGGCCGCATTGACGTCGTTGGCTTCTTCAGGCCACAGTTGATTGAGCACGATGATTCAGGTCGTTGTGAACGCCAACAAACGGACAGTCCAAGTGCGAAAACCAGTACCAGCACTGCCTACGACGGCCTGCAGGTTCCAGTTTCCGGTACGGGATTGCGGGTTAGTCATCGCTCTGCGTCCAGCGGTTTCGAT
The DNA here is from genome assembly GCF_943734685.1 of Anopheles coluzzii. Classification (NCBI taxonomy): domain Eukaryota; kingdom Metazoa; phylum Arthropoda; class Insecta; order Diptera; family Culicidae; genus Anopheles; species Anopheles coluzzii. Next base: position 25,006,121 of record NC_064669.1, read on the forward strand.
GTTACCCGATCCGTCGATGCGGATCCAGGATTGCACCGAAATCGGCATCGAATTCTCGTACTGGTTGATGATGTACTGGGTGTAAAGTTGCAGACAAAATAAGTTAACTTCGGGCAGGCCTGATCGACGAAATCACTCGTGGACACTCTACCGGCGCGTGGAACAGAACTCGTTACGCATGACGGTACCGGCGCCGAACATCATCAATATCGTTACTGACCATCGCGCCAAGCAGGATGCAGGTAGCGTCATCTTTGCCCGTTCCACTATACACCATACCGCCAGTTTGCGTGAAAATTATCCATTCCCCACGACGGCGGTGGGTGACGCGATGCAGTAGTCATGTGTGTCTGCAAAACCACAAACCATTAAACAACATTTATCACGACTAGTTTAGGAAAGTTGTATTTCTTACCAAGAGAAGCAGGAGTATGAAGATGTGTAAAACAAACACTTATTTACAATTTGTGCCCGCTGCGCAAAGCGATCGAAAACTTCTCAAACTCAAACTGCAAACATATTTCACAGCGCATTCTCAGTGAAATATTTCGCATTCAAAATTTTTGCAAATTTATAAATGAAATATTTCGAAATTTTCAGCGCTTACATTTTTGGGTCAAGTTCGGTACTAACCCGGACGAGAGCCCATCTGGACTTTAACCCATAGACGTCGGGCATTGCAAGCTAGTTTTATCGCGAAGTTAATCAGTGGGGACATAGACTCTCCCTACCTGCCTGAAAAGCTGAATCTTTATGCTCCTGAACGACCTCTCAGGATACGTGAGCTGTTAAGACCTACGTTCGCAAGATCTGCACATTCCTACAATGCGCCTATTAACCAAATGATACATAGCTTCAACAAATACCAAAGATTCTTCGACTTCAATATTAGTATAGCTCAGTTTAAAACCAATTGTTTCTCGTTTCCTTATTGATAGCGCTTTAGCTAAGTTTGTAGATGAATTAAGGATGTATTATATAAGTACGTGTCCCAGCAAATCTATGCAAAATACTAAATGAGAAATAAATAAATAAATAGTTCTCGTACTCGCGGGGGTTTCTGCGCAAAGTGTTAATCTTAGTCCTATTTATAATTATAAGAAGGCTGACTCTGCTAGGCTGCGTGTAATTTTGTCCTCTATTGATTGTCCTCTATTGGTCTGACCGCCATCTGCGCTCTCTGCTTACGGATCGAAAACGGACCACACGTGCTTACCGGACTTGGCGTTCATCGTACACGCGTAGGTTATTTAAATATGCAGCATCCGCTTACAGATCATTTAACAGATATCGCCATAAATTATATGTTTTGCGTCTTCAATCTCGTTTCCGTTCAAACCATCTAGCGTTTTGGAATTACATTAACTCTATGAGAAACAATAACGGCCTCCCTACTAGTATGTCACTTGGTGATGTGCTTACTACGTGCCCGAATGGCATTCGTTCGCTTTTTGCTGATCATTTCTCGAGTGTCTATGAAAATGGTTTAAATAACTCTGCAAGCTTTGAGGCCAGTCTTTCATTCACCCCTCTCAATGTCCTGAATGTTGAATTTGTTTCTGTAAGCACTGTTTCTGTTTTACGTGCGTTAGATAACCTTAAACCATCCTCAGTGCCGGGTCCCGATGGTATTCCTGCTGCTTTACTCTTTCATTGTAGTGAAGCACTAGCCCTTCCTGTTTCTTTCCTTTTTAATCTTTCTTTGTCTACGGCTACTTTTCCGAATATCAGCACTCCTCGAATCCTCAGCACTCTTAAATCTGGACTCTGGCATGCAGGTTGATGCTGTGTATACCGATTTCAAAGCTGCGTTTGATAAAATCTCCCATTCTCTGCTCATTGCTAAATTCAAGAAACTTGGCTTCTCTCCTTTCTTTCTTGAATGGCTACAATCATTTCTATCGAATCGTTTTTGCTGTGTTAAATTGAATGACGGTTTTTCTTATGAGTTTCATTGTTCGTCGGGTGTACCCCAGGGTAGTGTCTTGAATCCTTTACTTTTTATTTTATTTGTCAATGATCTGTGCTCTGTTCTTCCATCCGATTCCTTCCTTATGTTTGCAGATGATTTAAACATATTTTGTCCTATCACTGACTCTAATTCATGTGTCTCTCTTCAATGTCTGTTAGACTCCTTCTCCACTTGGTGTTCTGCTAACTTTCTCTCCCTGTGTATCGATAAATGTGCTTGTATATCTTTCTCTCGGAGCCCAAATATGTTGACCCATAATTATTCATTAAACTCTGTTAAATCGTGTTAATGTCATTCATAATCTTGGAGTTCTCCTTGATGCAAAGCTGTCATTCAATCAACATATTGAACGCACCATTAACCATGCCAAAAGTGTATTAGGAATGATTTGTGCTATGGCAAATGATGTGCGTGACCCTATTGTAGTGTCTAAGTATAGGTATAGCGTAAGCGTATACTTTAGGCGTTAGAGATAAGTATATCTATGTATGTGTAAGGATAGGAATAAATCGTCAGTCATAAAACAGTACTCGATCAAGCAACACGCAACTCTATCATAGTTGGCGACGAGGATAAAGCTACTGAAAAAGTCAAATTATACAAGTCTAAAGTCATGTCTTTAATCGGTGAAATTGAACCATTTGTCATGGGCGAGAGCATCATGGAACGTATGGATATTTTTCCATACGGAAAAATAGTACTTACGTTGGAGTACTTGGAACGTATGGATATTTTTCTCCAAGTAAACGAGGTGGAACCATTGTGAAATATATTCACTAAAGTACTGGACTGTGATATTAGCTTGCATACAAATGATGTAATCAAAAATGTGAAATATATTCACTAAAGTACTGGACTGTGATATTAGCTTAGTATAAATTTGATGAGAATGAAAATGAGAAGAGTGCTCCTTAATCACCGGTCTGTTTGTAACTGTGTATTCGTTTGTCCCATAGTTCATTACATAATTCATTACAAAGTTCATTCGTGTAGTTCGAGCAGTTCATTTCTTGCAGTCCTAATTAGTCAAGTAGTTCTATCTATATCCTATGGTTTAGTTCCTTCTAATTCCTGCGTGTTTTCCTATTTGAATTCATATTTGAAATATAATTAATATGAAATAATAATATTAATATTAATTAACCCAAAATCCAACAACCATCGAAGATGACAATTATGTTGCTGACCTTGGGTGGAGCGGCGCTGTATAGCCCCATATCAAAGCTGGTGTTCCCTGAACAGCCAAAAACGGTGAACTATGAGAAGCTGTGCATTAAGCTACAAGAGCAACTGGAACAGAAAGTCAACGTAGTATCGGAACGGTTTAACTTCAGAAACTGTCTGCAAAAAGATCGTTCGGTTGCAGAGTACATCGTTGAACTAAAAGCACTCGCACAATCGTGTAAATTCACGTGCTGTTTAGCACAATGCTTGCGAGATCAACTAGTAGCTGGTGTTCGAGATTAAGGATTAAGAATACGTCTTCTAGGAGAGTCGGATTTAACATTAGAGGGTGCAGAAAATATCGCCAGAACGTGGGAAGCTGCAGATGAACAAACGTTTGCAGCGAAGGAGAAACCGAGGGAGATGGCGGTGATAAAGTGTGCGCCAAAACGAAGCGTCGGTCCGAAAGCGCACTACTACCGTGGAAGCAGTACACCTATACATCAACAGAGCAGTGCGCATAAGCAGGAGAGCAAGTGTTACAGATGTGGAAGAGCGCATAATCCACAGACATGTCCTGCGCGTAAGTGGCAGTGTTTCACTTGTAAGTCGTCGTGTGTCGTCGTGTTGCCGAAATAGTAACGTGCATAGTTTGCGATCGGAATAAAAGGATGTGTCACTAACACGCATATTCGATGATAATGCGATTAGTAGTCCAGAAGTGTGCGTACTAAAAGTTAATGAGAAAGACGTTGCGTTTGAGATAGACTGTGATGCGTGTAATAAAGTCATACCGGAGAGTGTGTATAAGGAAAAATTTGCCAATATCGAATTAGAACAAACACATTTGCGTTTTATTACGGCATCGGGTCAACGTGTAATACCGCTAGGAAAAATATGTGTAAATGTAACCACAAAGAGTGAAACGGTCAGTCTAAAAATCACAATAATCGCAACTAAAAACAAAGGGAATCCTCTACTAGGTCGTGATGCGTTAGACATATTATTTCCTAATTGGCGAAAAAGCTTTAATTTAAAACAAATTGATACCGATAAATGGATTGAAGAAATGACAAAAATGTTTCCGAATTTAACAAACGGTGATCATAAAGAAGCGATAGAAGGATTTGAAGCGAATTTAGTGTTAAAGCCAAACATTTCACAAAGCGTATTCAGTGCCGTTTGCTCTAATTGAAAAAGTAGAAGCCAACCTAACTAAATTAGTGGATGACGGTATACTTCTACCAACCCGTACATCGGCGTGGGCGAGTCCTATAGTGGTGGTAGGAAAAAATGATGGCTCTGTACGCTGCTGTACGCTGTACTCTGTACTTATTAAGTTAAGCTATCGGATTTATTAAGTTAAGCTATCGGAAAGCTCTCAAAATGTTTGTAGTATAAAAACACATAAGGGTTTATACAAGTACACTAGAATGCCATTTGGAGTACAATCAGCACCTGCAATATTTCAATCTATAGTCGATCAAATATTATTAAATACTAAAGGCATTGCGTATATGGACGACATAGGGTAGATGTACCTATAGTGGTGGTAGTACCAATAGTGGTGCTATTGCTCTAAAATGCGGATCATAGGGCAAATTAAAAGTAATTAAGTTATTTAAGTTAGTGTTAAATGTTCTTTAGCCTTTTACAAAGGGTTTAAAATTTAAATGAGGCCATTCCGTTACTTAGTGATCGAAAAATCCATTATTTTGTGAAATGGGTCAACATTTTTTTTAAATCCTTAGGATTTCATAACGAAACTCATTTTTCTGTTAACGTTCTAAATGACCACATAACCACGCAATTACTAGTTTTTCAAAATAACTATTGTGAAATGTTATTGTTTTACTAAAATTATTTGCCTTTTAACCATATTTATGCATTTTTAAGTGTTTTTTACCATAGTGCCATTATAGTTACACAAAACAGGCATGTTCCTACAGTGGTTATAATTATAACATCAATAAAAACAGGTCGTTTTAGATTTTTTCGAGGATATTTTTGACATGTCGTACTGTTTTCACCAAAATAAGCAACAGAAATGAGTTTTATGTAGGTAATTTACCAAAAACAGGCCAAAATTCGCTTATATGGCTGAATGAAAAATTGACTTCAAATCAAGCTTTCTGTTCCAGGTTGACGACAGGTGTGATGCAGTACTTTAGTCAATAGTTTCATGGATCAAATTTATACATTGTTTTACGATCAAATTACGCAAGAAACCAATATTATGGCAGTAATCCTTCATATTCATACGAAAACAGCTTCGAAACTAAATTTCATTGATATTATACACTGTTTTTGATGCATCTTTGTTTACCACCACTATAGGAACACAATACGACGACTATAGGAACCATACCACCATTATAGGTACAACGAAGCAGTCACAAAAATATGTATTTTTTCGTAAATTTGATATATTTCATGGTAAAAATGGTTGTGATTGCGAAGATAAAACATATTCCAATTGCTATGTGTTAAAATATTCAGAAATTGTCCTTCCTGACACTTTAAATCCATTAAAACACAACGGTACCACTACAAATTGCACCACTATTGGTACATTTACCCTACTAGTTAGTGGAGAAAACGAAAAACAATGCAAAGAAAATTTATGTGAAGTTTTAAAGAAGTTAGAAATGCATAAAGTGGAGATAAATGAAAAAAAGTAGGATTTTTTTTAAACTGAAGTAGAGTACAAAGGTTAAAAAATATCAAAGAATGGAATAATACCGAATGAGTCGAAAGTAAAAGCGATTATTAAAGCACCGGTACCATCAGATATGATGCAATTACAAGCGTATCTAGGCATGATAAACTACTACAGTAGGTTTTTGTCAAATCTAGCAACAATACTAGGTCCAATGTATGAAATTCTACGCAAAGACAAAAAATATGAATGGTCAAAGGAGTGTCAGGAATCATTCGAGAAAACAAAAGCAATGTTAGTTACAACAACATTTTAGTACCGTTTGATCCAAAAAAAACCTGTCATATAAGCAGTGGATGCAAGTCCTTACGGGTTAGGAGGTTGTCTCATGAAATTGAAGAAGTAGAAAAACCTATATATTTTGCTTCAACAACTCTTTCTCAAGCACAGAAAAATTATGTTCAGGTTCATAAGAAACATTAGCTGTTATTTTTGGTGTCCAAAAATTTTACAATTACATTTACGGCATCAAATTTAAACTGGTAACTGATAATTCAGGTGTCAAAGAAATATTTAACCGTCAAGAACAACATCTTCTATAGCAGTAGCTAGGCTAAGCCGATGGGCATTGTTATTAGCGAATTATGAATACGTGATAGAGCATAGACCAGGAAAATGCATGAGTCATGTGGATGGGTTAAGCAGATTACCTTTGCAAAAGTTTTAGAGATAGAAGATGAATTCACACAATTAAACGCGATGTCGTCTTCCTCAATTATAGATATTGAGTTGGTCAAACAATTCCAAAAGTCAGATAGTATTTTGCATAAAGTCTACATAAATGTGAAGTACGGATGGTCAAATAATGTGAATTGGGAATTGAAAGATTATGCTAAAGTTCGCAACAGTTTAGTAATTGAAGATGGAGTGTTGTTTTTCAACGATCGAGTAGTAATATCAGATAAGCTAAAAGATAAAATAGTCAGTCTATTCCATGAAAATCATGATGGGTTAGTAAAAATGAAAATGTCACCTAGAAAACTCGTATGGTGGAAAAATATGGATAGAGATTTTGAACAGTACATAAAAGCATGTTAAGTCTGTCAGTGTAGACAAATCGTACCAAAAGAAATAGTCACAACGAAATGGTTACAATGTACGCGTCCGTTTTAGAGAATGCATATCGAATTTTTCTTTTTTGAAAATAGTACACTATTCATAATAGTCGATAGTTTTTCCAAGTTCATGGAGGTTAAAATTATGAGAAGCACTAATGCGGAAAATTTCATAGAGATGCTTGAAATATTTTTTGCATGTTTTGGATTACCAGAGGATAAAGTGTCAAATAATGGTCCTCCTTTTGGTTCAGAAAAGTTTTTGTCGTTCTTAAGAGCAAAAGGTATAAAAGTCAGTGAGTCCCCGCCGTACCACTCGCAGTCAAACGGGTTGGCCGAGAGAGCGGTTAGGACAGTAAAAGATAGTCTTAAAACGTATTTGTTGGATACGAGATTAAAACCATTAAGTCTACAAAGGAAGCTGAATCATTTTCTAATCAGTTATAGAAACAGTCCATGTACGGTAACTAAAGTCACACCATCAGAGAGAGTATTTTGTTATGTACCACACACATTAATAGCAAAAGTAAATCCTATAAAAAAACAAGAAAGACAAGTCTCAACGAGGGAGGAAACTGGAAAGCAAGTCCGTATGATAAAAGATCAAGATGAATATGAAGAAGAAGAAGAATTGTATTATAAAAACCACTTTAAGGAACATATGGAATGGATTCCAGCAATAGTCAAAAAGAAAATAAGTGGGTTGAGATACTTGACTAGTCTGAATGGAGTAATACGTATGGTGCATAAAAACCAAAAAAGGAAAAAGGATAATCGAATGAATAAGAATGTAATCATAACACCAACAAATGTAAATATTTCACATAAAAGGAAAAGGAGTGAATCTAGTCCTCCACCGTTAAGACGATGAAAAAGATTAGAAGGACAACCAAGATTGAAATATCCAAGATAGAAGTAAACTTCGTTTAAGGGGGAGAATGTAGTGTCTAAGTATAGGTATAGCGTAAGCGTATAGCGTAAGCGTATAATGTAAGCGTATACTGTAGGCGTTAGAGATAAGTATATCTATGCATATGTAAGGATAGGAATAAATCGTCAGTCATAAAACAGTACTCGATCAAGCAACACGCTACTCTATAACACCTATGTGCCTTAAAGCCCTTTTCTGTAGCTTAGTCCACCCTATTTTAGAATACGCTAGCATTGTATGGTGCCCAGTCAGCTCGGTATGGATTGAAAGGGTTGAAAGCGTTCAACGCAGATTCACCCGTATTGCCATTAGGCGTCTTTTAGGGCAATCGGGTGCTTTTCTTCCCCCTTTTGAAGTCCGGTGTCGTATGCTTGGTTTGATGACCCTGCACGATCGTCGCTCTGCTTCTCAAGCTTTGCTTATCAGCGGTTTGCTTCGGAACGAAATTGATTGTCCTTCATTACTTGACAGAATACCGCTGTACGCGCCTGCTCGCTATCTTCGACGCCGCGATGCTAATTCTTTCATCTTACTTGTGTTTCCTGTGTTACAAATTGCTTGTTGTCTAGTATATGTTTGTCTAGTTAAATTTAAGTATTTGTTTGTTATCATTAATTTTATGTTTTAGTCATTAAGTTTCCCTAGATTTAGCCCTCTGAGGCAGATATTTGTATCTTATAAATTATAAATAAATAAATAAATAAATAAATGTAATCACCTTCTCCTTTCCTCTACGCTGTCCACTCCTGAAACCCTCCCCCGATCTCCCGTGGTCGAACAGGTCGCTTAGGGCTTTGAAGGCCGATAAAAAGCACACTCCTCGGGCATATAATCGTTCGCCTCATCCTTATTTCCTAAGGATCTATAAATATGCAGACAAAGTTTACCGTACATATCACAATGCTTGCTACGCGTCCTATGTTGTTCGCCTACAGAACCGATTCTCGATGGATCCAGGGTCCTTTTGGCGCTTTGTCAAATCCCGCACTTCTAACTCGGAATATCCTTCTACCATCTCTTTTGACGACGAAGTCGCTTCCAGCACTCAGGACAAATGCAAACTTTTTGCAAAGTACCTGTCAAGTAGGATCAACATCCATCAGTTCCCTTTATCCGAAGGACTTTCAACGCCTCCCGATGTTTTCTCATGCAACAATGTGCCTATTACCACGCAAAGCGTCCTTGCCGCCGTGAGTAAACTGAAACCTTCGTTCTCTCCTAGTCCCGACGGTATTCCATCTTCCATATTAAAACAATGTGCAACGTCTCTTGCTCCCCTTCTGTCCCGTATTTACTCCAGATCAATCCATGAGGGTTCCGTTCCCACAATATCAAGATCAATCCGGATTTCTTATTCCCATTTACAAAAAGAACAATCGCTCCTTATGTTCTAATAAACGCAATATTGCTATTAGTGATGGGAATAGATCCGAGGTTCTTGAGGAACGGAACAAACCTGCCAATCTGGAGAAAAGGAACAGAACGCGGAACGCAAGTTCAAGATGATCTGCCATGGTTACGCTTTTTTCAGTTGCTCACTTTATACATGGATAACTTGAAAGTATTCATTCAATACTGTGTAATATATTTTATGTGCAATAATCACACAGTTTCAATTCAAGCAAAGCTAAATATTAGCTTTTTGAATGTGTAAAACTATTCTACTGCTAAAAGAAAAACGCTTAACTTAAATATACAGTTCTATAGTGTATTTTTTTTTAAATTGAACATTTTTTTCTTTTTATTCTGCGTTTATGTTTATGTTTATGTTTATGTTTATTTGTCTATCGATGGACAATAATGCCCTCTCGAACCATTTTAGCAATGTTTTACAATGAGTTCTTTACAATGGATTACAATAACATAGAACATAAAAATGTGCACTATGGAACCAAATTTAACACAGAAACACGATCATTAAACTCAGTTGGCAAAATCATCGGCTCAAAAGCGTCGCTGACTGCGTTGAAAGCACGGCACATGAGTAGGAACGGGTCAGAGGAGCCAAATTGCGTTCTAGGGTCGTCGAGGGCCAACATTGCCCGAGTCCGGAGCGGCCTGGCCGGAACGTACAGGTTGATGGCAGCCAGTAGTGACGGAGAGTCAATACGGCCGTGGAGAAGTCCCGTGATGAACGAAAACCTGGCATTTCGTATTCGCTCACTTAGGGTGGGTAGCCCGAGTAGTAAACACGTAGTCCGGTAATCGAGCCTTTGGTTCCATGAGCGAAGTGCAAATCGTGAAATTTTGCGCTGGATTGATTCCAATCGAGCTAACGGACGCGCTGCAGTTGGCCACCATACGATATTTGCATATTCCATCAACGACCGGATAAGTGAGCAATAGAGCGCCTTGGTGCAAGGTATATCATTAAGCTCGCGAGTCATATTGATAACTAGTCCTAGCATTCTATTGCTGGTGGCTACTACATGATCCAGCTGAACCTTAAATGATAGTTTTGTATCGAGCAAAACACCTAGATCCTTAACACATAGTTTTCGCACCAAGGACTGCCCATCAAGCGCATATTCATACAATGATGGGCAGCGAGAACGACTGAAAGTGATGACTTCACATTTACACCTGTTCTCACTTTCCTCTGAATCTTTATCCGGTTGCTATGGATCGCAATCCATGAGACTAAATAAACTTTGCGCCGCAACGAAATTTGCGCAAGCTACCGTAAAATCCAAAGATAGCTGAGAGCGATCCAAACGTAGCTGAAAACGATCCAAACGTAGCTGACAACGATTCAGACGTAGTTGATTGCGATCCATTCTCATGGATTGCGATCCATAGCAACCGGATAACGATTCAGAGGAAAGTGAAAACAGGTGTATGTGTGCATAGGGATAAAGCATTACGGTTGCACCAACACTGGAACTCATGCAAGGAAGTTTGCAGTCGGGCGTGGTCTTCTGGTTCACGAATAACACGAAAAATTTTCGCGTCATCTGCGTACAGTAGATGATTGTCAGCCGGAAGGATCAATGTCGCGTCGTTGATGAAAAGAAGGAACAGCAAAGGACCCAGGTTGCTGCCCTGCGGGACTCCAGAAGATGCATGCACTGGACTTGACATGTACGGGCCTAACATCACAGAACATTGACGATCTGTAAGGTACGATCTAAGCCACATTATCATAGGGTTTGGGAGACCAAGTAAGTCGAGTTTCGCTAGCAAGATGGAGTGCGATACACTGTCGAATGCTGCCTTGATATCCGTATAAATAGCATCTAGTTGTAAACCGTTATCGATAGATTTATGGCATTTGCTAACAAATTCTAATAGATTAGTCGTTGTAGATCGCCTGGGTACAAAACCATGTTGATTCACACTAATATAGTTGCAGGTCGAGGCCAACAATGGCTCGTAGATTAGCATTTCGAACACCTTTGCACACACGCTGAGTGAGGTTATGCCACGATAGTTTACAGCATCATTCTTACAGCCCTTCTTGTAGATGGGTGTCATCCAGGAAGATTTCCAAGTGGCAGGAAAGGTTCCACATCTCAGAGACTCCTTAAAAATCTTCATCAGCGAGGGAGGAAGCGCAGAAGCACACCACTTTAGGATAACGGCCGGTATACCATCTGGTCCAGGGGTATATGAGGATTTGACACGTTTGATGGCAGAGATGATCGTATCGACAGTGATGACTGGTAGCATAGGGAGCAGTGCACCAACAGGTGTGTTAGAGAGAGCATCGGCCACATCTTCTGGACCAGTAGTTTGAGAAGCGAAGTTGTCCTTGAAGCGCAAGGCAAACAATTTACACATTTCTGGCAGGGAACAGGCACTGTCACCGTCATAACGTATAATACTTGGTAGCCCAGCAGATTTTCGTTTTTTGTCCATATAACTCCAAAAGCGCCTAGGGTACTTGCAGAGGGAACGTGCAGTTTGTTTCAAATAACTTCGGTGACAGGATCTATTATATCGGCGATAGAGAGAATGAATTCTGTTGTAATAAAGACGTGACGTGCTGTTTCGTTCTGCTCGTTGATCAGAATAGGCTTTTCTTTTTTCTTTTTTTAATGCATTTAGTGTGCGATCAGCCCATGGTGGTCCACGACGAGGAATTTTAACAGTAGTGCATTCACATATAGCAGATCTCATGAACTCACAAAAAGCCTCTGTGGCATCGTCAATGGTTGAATAGTCCGAACAGTTAAAAGAATTGTCAAAAGATAAAATCAATTGCTCCAATTTTGGAAGGTCAACACGAGCATAATTCAGCCTTTTATCAGCATCAATGGCTGTAGCGATCGTAACTGGGGCTATGTTGTCCAAATCAAAGTCAAGCGGAGGGTGGTGTTCGTCGATAGTAGCAAGGGGATATACACAGACACGTATTGAAGAACATGTAGATGCAGCTGGCCAATTTGTGTAAATTAGGTCAAGTATTCGCCCCGATGAGTTAGTATTGAAGTTAAGCTGGTATAGTCCACTCTGATGCAAACCATCAACGAACTGGACACTGCGCGCGGAGCGTGCATGAGGCTCATAGAAATCAAAAGCAGCTCCATTTTCCTCTGACGCCGATGTCCAGGATAGCGTAGACTGGTTGAAATCACCAATAAGCATGAACCTGTCTCTCGGACCAAGACTAGTGCAGATATTAGCAACGAAGTCGATCAATGCACTTATTTTCTCCTCATTCATGCTATGGTTAGGAGGCAGGTAGGCAGCGGCAATAAACAAACGGTAGTCGCATAACTGAATACATACGCAAGTGAGTTCTAACAGTTGCGGCAACGTAGGAAGCACATAAGAGAGAAGAGAAACGTTGCATGCAATTAAAGCACCACCCCCACGAGAGTGAGAGCTGTTACTGGCATCCCGGTCGCATAGGTAAACACGATACTCATCTCCTAGAAGGAGAGCGGTGGGAATACAGGGATCGAGCCAAGTTTCAGTGAGTACCAATACATCGTATTCCGTCTCAAGAACCGACAAACGGAACTCATCGGCTTTAGAACGCAGGCCACGCACATTCTGATAGTACACAGTGATACAAGCCGCTCGATCAGTGGGTGCTTGTTGCATAGTGGTAGTAGGCGCTGTGGTGTTGCAATTGAGCGAGCTTATCGTAGAAGGTGAGTGTATTGTGTTTGTTGTCGAAGGGTTTGCTCGAGCCGTATGCGCAAAATATGGGTGCGCTGCTGTAGTGTGGTTACTTCGGAAAAAATTGAACCAGTGTAGTTTGAAGTGTTTTTGAACGTGACGTGGACGGAAGAGTGGGTGAAGGGAGAGTGCAGTTCATATCGGTTGGTGATTGTTCGGTTTGTGTTCGTCCGGGTTCATGGATATGTGCAGGTGAGTATGGATTATTGTGTGGATTATTGTGTTGAGTACAAGGCTGCTGTGGTGCCGGTGAGTGTTGAGTGCGAGGCTGTAGTGGTGCCGGTGTCTGCTGAGTACGGGGTTGTTGCGGTATCGGTGTGTAAGTGTTCGTGTGTTGTGTTCGTGAATGTAGAGATCGCGGCGGGAGCGAGATGAACTCACGCACACCGAGCCCGACCGGCCAGGAGGCTGCGTTAAGTGCCTTACTACGAAGGGCAGCAGGGATTCTGACCTTGAACGATACAGCACTCAATGGGCTAGGAACCGTTCCTGCTTTTAGCAGACTAAAAGCAATTGCGTCTGCAGTGTCCAACTGCAAACACACCAACGAGACAACTTGCTCTATGGTGACGGACGCAGCCAACCTTGAAAGATGCAGCCATAAATAATCGGTTCTTGGTGTCTGTGAAACAGTTGGTATTGAAGCGGAGGTTGTATTAGTACCTGTGATTATTGGTGGTAGTGAAGGACGATCGATCCGGTGAGTGTTGTTTGTATTTGTGACTTTTGAGATTGCTGCACTGTCAACAAACACGGCATCTGAGGATGCAACTGCATCACGAAATAATCTTCGTCTTTTTCCGTTTGGTAGTGCATCTGGGAGCAATTGATTTCAATTGATTTATATTAGTAATGCTTTGCAACGCATATTACGCTTATTGAATTAATATTTCTCAATAGAAGCAGGTAGCATTGAATCATCGGTCTATAACAAATACATAGAGTGTTAAGTTGTTTCCGTAGGATTGACATTATACTTTACGGTGCACTAACGGAGTTTCCAATTGTACGGTAGTGCACTTCAATTGGTTATAAGAATAACGCTATTTCACGGGTCGATAAACGGTGTTCAATAAATTATTGCAGAAAGTTTAACCTGTCGAGTACCCTAAGTTTTTGGTTGCACAAAGAAGATCACAGGTAAACATTCAAGTGAGTTTATTGAATGCGCAACGAAACAGCTTAGCACCAAACACATAGCAACTCATTGATCACCACAATCCAGACCAAATAACTCACCAATACTAATAACATCCATATGGCTAAAGAGAAGCAATTCATTCATTACCTTTACCGCTAGCGCTGGATTGTCTCTTCAAAATTTTGGCGATTAGCTTTTCACTTCTTGACAAACCTCTATCCTTTTCTAGCTTCAAAGCGCTGGTGTTGTACCGTTATCTCTGAGATTGAGAGAATATGACTTGCGATGTATCCATACAGATACGCTTCTGTGTATCCATACAGAAACCAGCTAAAGAAAAGAGAACAACGTTCTATACCGGATCGAAAAGAACGCTGAGAGAAACAGGTTCAGATTTCACCTGCTTCCTTTGTACGTACCAAATCGACCCATCGTATGAAAAAGAGCAGATGATCGAGCGTTCCAGACCGGATCGAAAAGAACGCTGAGAGAAACAGGTTAAAAACGATCCTGGATGCTTTGTTTGGACAAATGACAGTTGACAGCTGACGACTGAGTGTGTTTTCTCACTGTGCTCCGCGTAAATTCGTGAATTATTTTGTCGTTTCGGCCTAATTTTCGTCAAACTGCTGCTTAGCTGTGACATAAGCTGTCTCTGGTAGTCTTGCCTTCAATTGTTCGTCACAACCATTCCTGACTTTGCTGTATTCCTGCGTTTGTTCCTGAGTCCTGTGGCATCTATCTGCAACGGCAACTAAAATGGAGGGAGTTTGTTGTGACTGCTCTGTGCCACTTGAATCGCTTGAATGTGGTATTATGTGCTCGTTCTGTGATGCTGTATATCACTCAGCGTGCACTAAATTACCTTTCACTGTGATCGAAGAGGTAAAACGGACGGCATCTCTTCATTGGAGCTGTGTAGGGTGTTCGAATGCTCTTGGCAACCCACATAGTAAAGCAGTTAAAACAACGGGTATGCAGGTCGGCTTCCAGGTGGCTCTTACTGCTGCTGTCGGGGTGATGAAAGCTGCTTTAGTCCCGCCTGTGATGCACGAAATCCGTGAGGCCTTTGCCAGTTTTGCCGCGGCTCACCAAGCTCCTAGCGAACGCTTCAACGTACCGCCCCCAGATGCCCTCCCGAGTGGAAAGCGTAGAAGGTTGTTCCGTGACGTTGTTGCATCCACGGAAGCCATTGTTGTTGACAATGCTCCACTATACCCTGTAAATACAGACACCGACAATACTCACCAAAGAAATCGCCCTTCACTACCACCAATAATAACAGGAGCCGATACCACCACCACGTCGATCCCAACCGTGTCTCAACTCTCAACTACCAAGAACAAACTATATGTAGCTACATCTGTCTAAGTTAGCTAAAACCGTCACCGTTGACCACTCGGTTAGTTCACTAGTAACCGGTAGTGACTCGGTTAGTTCACTAACTTTTAAGGTTAGAATTATCGCGGCTCTTCGAGATAAAGCACTTACCACACGATCTTGACCGGTCGGGCTTGGTGTGCGTGAGTTTATCTCACTCCCGCAAAGGCCGTCTCACCATCGTCCTGATCTTACCAACACAAACACACCTATACCTGTTCGACATAGCCCGATGCACCCTGTACAATTATCACCCGATATGAATTGTACCTTAATATCGCCTGCTCCACCAAAAACAACTACAGCCACACCAAACACCGTTAAAATGCACCAAACTACTATTCAACACTTTTTTTCTTAAGTAATAATCACACAACTGTTTCCTCAAAAGGCACTGTGCCACTGAATCTGACTAGTCATTTGTTTACACGAAATAACAACACGTCAACGACA
Organism: Anopheles coluzzii; assembly: GCF_943734685.1. Classification (NCBI taxonomy): domain Eukaryota; kingdom Metazoa; phylum Arthropoda; class Insecta; order Diptera; family Culicidae; genus Anopheles; species Anopheles coluzzii. Next base: position 25,022,063 of record NC_064669.1, read on the forward strand.
CGATCTCTCACCGATGACCTTGCACCAACTTACACACGCATACCACTCAATGTCCGTTCCACGTCTATAACTGTATACTATCAGAATGTGCGAGGTTTACGATCCAAAGCTGATGAGTTCCGTTTAACTGTGTTAGAAGCGGACTATGATGTTGTGGTACTCACTGAGACTTGGCTCGATCCCAGCCTTCCCACAGCTCTCCTATTTGGCGATGCGCACTGTGTCTATCGTTGCGATAGAAATGCCGCAAACAGCTCTCTATCTCGAGGCGGTGGAGTACTAATTGCGGTGGCTTCCGCTCTCCGCTCTCATGCGCTTCCAGTGCTTGCGCAAACGCTTGAATTCGCTTGCATCTGCATTCAGCTCCCGACGTACCGATTATTCATTGCTGCTGCCTACCTTCCTCCCAACCATAGCACGGACGAAGGAAAAATAAATGCATTACTGGACACCGTTAACAGCATTTGCGACACACTAGGTCCAAACGACAGATTCGTGCTCGTGGGAGACTTTAACCAACCCGCTCTTTCCTGGTCGCCTGCGCAATCGAATCATGAAACCCCTTTTGTGTTTTTTGAACCTCATACTAGTTCAGTTCGTAGCGCCCAATTCGTCGATGGACTGCACCAGAATGCGCTTTACCAACTTAATAACAACACTAACTCTATGGGGCGCATTTTAGACCTTGCATACGGGAATTGGTCAAGTGCAGCAACTTCTTCGCTCATACGCGTCAGCGAGCACCCGCTGCTGCCAATAGACTGCTATCACCCACCGCTCGAATTTGATTTGGAAATCACAGCATCGTCTATGAATCACGCTACCACTGTTACGGAAATAAAGCTCAATTACGCACGTGTTGACCTTACTAAACTCAAGAGACTGATCTGCTCCTTCAACCAATCCTTTGAATGCTCAAACTATACATCCATTGACCATGCCACGAACGATTTCTCAGAGTTTATGCGGGCCGCATTGCGTGAATGTGCTCCTATTAAAAAGCCCCATCGCGGACCGCCGTGGGGTGACCGCACATTACATGCCCTAAAAAAAGCAAAGCGAGCCGCTTATGACTATTTGCGCGCTAGTCGATCCACACCGTGTCGGCTTTACTACAACGGTGTTCATGCACTTTATCGACGTTATAATAGAGTCTGCTATCGTCGATATATACGCCACACTAAACGAAGCTTGCAAAAGTACCCTCGCCGCTTTTGGAGCTTTGCCGACAACATAAGCAAATCAACTGGCCTCCCCGGGACTATTCGATATAAGGATAATTGTGCACACTCGCCATTAGATATTTGTGAACTGTTCGCCACGCGTTTCGAGGATAGCTTCATCTCTAACATCACACATCCGGAGGCTATTGCTTCCGCGCTCGTGAACACTCCGGCAGATGGAATTCATGTCACGCTACCTATCGTCACCGAGACCCTGGTTACCCAAAAAATCGATCGTCTAAAGTCGTCCAACTCCGAGGGGCCAGATGGTATCCCAGCGACAATTCTCAAGCGTTGTGCCGTATCGGTAGCTCCTGTTTTAACTAAGATTTTTAACGAATGTCTGCGCACAGGAACCTTTCCATCACTGTGGAAGGTCTCATGGCTAACACCCATCCACAAAAAGGGCAGCAAAAACGAAGTAGTGAACTATCGAGGTATTACCTCTTTAGCTGCCTGCGCCAAAGTGTTCGAGCTAATCATCCACCCATTAATAGCATCTGCCGGCAAATACATCAGCACCAACCAACATGGATTCATGCCTAAAAGATCAACTACGACAAATCTGATGCAATTCGTTTGCGGCTGTTATATGTCCATTGATGATGGTATGCAGGTTGGTGCAATTTACACGGACATTAAGGCGGCTTTTGACAGTGTGTCCCACAACATTCTTCTGGCAAAACTTGATAGACTTGGATTATCACCACCCCTGGTAAAGTGGATGAAATCGTATTTATGTGGTCGTTTATGTGCAGTTAGAATGGGCTCCCACCAATCTAGATCTAACGGTGCCTCTTCCGGCGTGCCCCAGTGCAGCAACCTGGGGCCTCTGTTGTTTCTGCTCTACATAAACGACTTGTGCACGGCACTCCCGGATAATAGTTGGCTACTCTACGCAGATGATGCTAAAATCTATCGTGAAATCTGTGAGCCCGAGGACCATCTTCAACTTCAAGCCACTTTGACTGAATTTGTCTCCTGGTGCAAGCGTAACGCACTAAGCGTCTGTATCGATAAATGCGCCATAATCTCATTCAGCCGTTCAAGAGCTCCAGCGCTGTTTAATTATACGCTTGATGGTCAGAACCTCGAAAGAGTGAACTGTGTAAAGGATCTAGGAGTCCTCCTAGATGCTAAACTCTCATTCGAAAAACAGATAGACCAAATAGTCGCTAGTGGCAATCGTCTACTTGGCTTGGTGTCATAAACATGACGCGCGAGCTTCGTGATCCTATGTGTTTCAAGACACTATTCTGCCCACTTATCAGACCTCTGCTGGAATATGCTAGCATTGTTTGGTGGCCAGCATGTACTCGGGCACTTGCGCGGCTAGAGTCCATCCAACGGAAGGCAACGCGCTTCGCCCTTCGTGATTGGCCGCGTCGTCTCGACTACAGAACTAGGTGTTTGCTGCTTGGAATCCCGCCTCTCGCCGAACGTGTTGAGCACACCAGACTAGCATTTATCACGGGAATCTTAAACGGAACCATCGACTGTCCCGAGCTGCTTTCAAGGATTCACCTCTATGTTCCTGCCAGAATACTCCGTCGCCGACCAATGCTGGCAGTCGCTGAAACCCGAACAACATTTGGCTCTCGCAACCCCCTTCTTTGTATGTGCCGTCTATTAAATTCAGCTGACGATATTTATGAGCCTGGAATGACGATAACGGAACTGACTTCACTTTAAAGTGTTCCGAATGCGTTCAACAATAACAATATATAAATGTTCTGTTCGTTATCTAATGTGTATTGTAAACAAATTTTGACTCGAGAGGGCTTCATACTCCATCGATTAATAAACTAAACCAAACTAAACTAAACAAATCGGCCCATCAAATCAACGAGCAACTCTCTCCGTCGAGCGTTCTTGGCCGGATCGCAAAGAGCACTGATAGCAACCAGTCCAGCAAAGACAGCAGAGAACGCTGAGACTAGCCGCTTCACATCGAAAGGATAAGGACGTTGATAGCAGGCAGTTCAGGACGGATCGCAAAGAACCGTGGGAGAAACAGGTTAAGTTTGAGCCTGGTTGGGTTAAAAATAAGGATCGCGGCCCGGATGCTTGCATGTTGGAACGGATCGCACCTGGCAGGTTCGGAACGCAACGCGCATCACTAATTGCTTTACTATGCTCAATGTCCAAAATTATGGATTCGATTGTTCATTCGTACCTGTCTCCTATTGTCTCTAGCTATATATTTCCTCTCCAGTTTGGCTACATGCTCAAAAGATCCACCGTTACAAACCTTATGTGTCTACAGGCGGTCCCCGAGATACACGGTTATTGGGGACCGAAAATGGCCGCAAAATACCGCGTATCTCGAATTTCCGCGTAAGTCGAATCTCGTGATTTCCAGCTGAAATATCACTAATTTTCGTGCAATTTTGCAAGTAGGGGGTAGTTTTAGCCACCAAATTAATTATTTGATATGTTTCTAATGAATTGAACAGTTTTAAACCTTTTTAAATGGTATTTTACATTCGATCAATACGGAAATTATTTGGTATTTCACAATGGATGTGTCACATCAGTACAATTTGCTTCAAGAACTGTCAAATTTTGAAAACCGCGTATCTCCTAATCCGCGTATAAGAGGTACCGTGTATCTCGGGGACCGCCTGTATTATCTGTTAGATATCCGGCTCTTTCATCCGCAAGCCAAATTGACGCCATATATACCGATATGAAAGCAGCTTTTGATAGCATACCAATTAATCTCCTGTTAGCTAAGCTTAAGAAACTTGGCTTCGGAGGTTACCTTTTAGATTGGCTCGGATCTTACCTTTCTGGCCGTTCCTACAAAGTACGTGTCTGCGATAGTTTCACCGAAACATTCGTAGGTCTCTCTGGCGTACCTCGAAGAAGCATGCTAAGTCCTTTGTTTTTTGTACTGTTTGTCAACGATTGTGTACAGTATCGGACATTAAGATAGGACCCTTTTTTTTCAATGCACCGTGCACTTGTTTTGCCACGTTACTCGTGTTTGTGTGTGTGTATGTGTGTATTTGTGTGTGTATGTGTGTGAGTGTGTGTGTGTGTGTGTGTGTGTGTGTGTGTGTGTGTGTGTGTGTGTGTGTGTGTGTGTGTGTGTGTGTGTGTGTGTGTGTGTGTGTGTAGTAGTAGAAAGTGAGTGTGCTTTTTAATGTGTATTTGCAAGTGCGCGGGTTTGTGTCTGAAAAACATAGCTTGCCATGATGTCATATTGCGTTGAAATTATTCTTATTATGTGTGTTATCATGTGAAACATTGTGCGTTTACACTTGGATAAAAACTAAAGTTTGCATCGACAGCAGCCCTTGTTCCTCGGACGAAAACGCAGGTGTGCTGTTTCATGAATGTGAATGCGACACCGGTGCGAAATGGACACACGCACAATAGCAATGAACTCGGCATTCTCTCACAGGTGTTTCTCCAGTGCACGCCATTGAAAGGCCTTCGTGCATCTCTGCGTTGCACGTTGTGTGCGAATGGTAAACTTTGTGCGTGCATTGAGCTGGCGCGCAGTTGTTCTTTTCAATGGGCGTTTTGTTTCATGAGCGCGGCAGTATTCTGTTCTCGATTTTGAAGCGAAGACGCTTACTCGCGTACTCGTTGATAGTTTTTATCCATGCGATGTTTTCGCTGCTCGACAACGATGTGATTCATCGCGTATAGAAGCAGAACGCAGGCAGAGCACGGGATCAGCCGTGTCCAAGTTTTTAACCAGCGCGTTCTTGACGGTCCAAGCAAGCAATGTTAGTAACAATGGGTCGAAGTTAACCGTTGTACCGATCATCAGCGCCATATGTAAAAGCGAATGGCTGCTGCTGGCATTAAGCGCAAAAGGATCGAGTTCGTAATGGAACGATCGCGCACTTTTGTGGCAAACGCGCTTCGGACAACCGAAACGTGCTTAGACAACTGAAACGCGCTTGGACAACCGAAACGCGCAAGTCAACCGGACGTCCTCAGAAGACCACGGCGAAAGAAGACCGTAACATTGTTAATATATCGAAAACACACTGATCGCAAGGGCGGTGGTCCTGCTTATCACACCAAAAACCTAACCCAAAACACAAAAAAGCTACTTACAAATCTATCCGAAACGACCTACTTGTGAAACAAACACACACATCAATACACATTCAAACATACATCCACACACACACACACACATGCACACACACATACACACACACACATACACACACATACACACACACACAAACACAAACACATACAAACCACACATAAACTTGGCCTAACGGGTGCACGGTGCGTTAAAAACCCAATGCCCTATCTTTCTGTCCGATACTGTATCTGTGCTCCCTCAAAATAACTGTCTCCTCTACGCCGATGATGTAAAAATCTTTTTACCTGTTGCCTCATCTCATGATTGTAATGTCCTACAGCATGTGCTGGACAAATTTTCTGATTGTTATGGCCTTAATGGTCTCCGTTTATGTCCTCAAAAATGCTCTGCCATATCGTTTGGTCGTTCATCCCACAAAGTCCTCTGGAACTATTACATTTGTGGCTCTCAACTTGCTCGCGTCTCATCCTTGAAAGTTCTCGGTGTATGGTTGGACGAAAAATTGGTATATGGTTGGTCTCCACCCGGTATCACTGCCATGGCAAGGCTAGAGAAAGTCTAACGCAAATTTACCCGTAGTGCCATTCGTCGCTTCCTTCCTGATCTGTCGTCTATTCTTCCATATCATGTCCGTTGTCGCCTGCTGAGTTTGGAACCTATCCAAGTCAGACATTCTATCATCCAGTCCCTTTTTGTTGCCAATCTTCTCTCCTCTGACCTTGATTCCCCATCTCTCTTGTCGCGTTTACCCCTTTTTGTTCCGTCTCAACCCTTACGCCCCAGAGCTCTCCTCTACCTTGAATTTCGCCGAACCCGTTATGGCCAAAATGACCTACTCCAACGAGCGTTAGCTACCTTCAATGACCACTCCGATCTCTTTGACTACCATATCCCATCCTCCCGTTTCCGCTCCCTCCTTCGCAACACTATCACCCTTCCCACTCCATAATTCGTTAACCCGTACATTCCTTCCTCTCCTTGGTTTTAACCGTAGAGTTGGCAACCAGATTTACACACGTAAGTTGGCAACCGGCATACCCGGGTATTCCACACGTTTTGATGCAAAAAATTAACGATTTTCATAGATAAACAATGCTTTCTATATTTTAATGCTGTAAGCAAGTAATGCCGACCATATATTCTCTTCTATTTCATTTATTCATTAAGTTTTTTTCATTTTAATATAAAAATAACGGTCATATTGAAATTTGGAATCGCTTGAATTTGACTCGAATATAAGCACAATACGAAAAGAGGAAGAAGAGAAACGTCATTCTCCATACAAAATGTATGGAATACCCGGGTATGCTGGTTGCCAACTTACATATTCATATTCATGTTCATATTCATATTTATTTGTCTACCTTTTGGTTACACAAATGCTTAAATAATACTTATTACCTATGTTCCTAACCTAACAAAAATTAACACAAATTATCAAAAATTTGAGAAAAAAATTTTTTTTTAGAAAATTAGAATCTAAAATTTAAAAATTAAAAATTAAGGCAGCACGGGATTATGGAGGGTTCTGATGCGGGATCGGAAAGAGGATAAGGGAAGGTTGAAATCAAACATAGAGTATACACAGTTAAATCGACGAATTGCACGAAGAAGGGGGTCATTACGGCCCACTGCAGTTCGGCGGGAAGGGATCACTAGGGGAGGGCGGTTTCGAAGAACACGGTTAGGGGCGTAGAAAGGGATAGAAGAAAGAAGGGAAGGAGAATCAATATTACCAAGGAGTAATGCGGCAATAAAGGTGGATTGGGCATGGGAACGGCGGTTTTCCAATAGTTCCAGGCCAAGCTGCCGACACCTGCCCTCGTAAGGAGGTATGGGGGAGGACAATCTACCCAGGATTTTACATATAGCAAACCTGGTGAACGATCGCTGCACCCGCTCGATACGTTCCACGTGGGTTCGAGCTGTAGGGGACCAGACTACTGAGCAGTACTCCAAAATCGATCTGACCAGAGAGCAGAACAGAGTCTTCAGGCACATTGGGTCGGAGAAATCGCACGCAATTTTCTTTAGGAGACCCAATGTTTTCCGCGCCTGATTGACAACTGAGTCAATGTGGTGGCTGAAGGTGAGGCCTCTGTCAAGCAAGACACCGAGGTCTTTTACGACACAAACACGATTGACTGGTACAGAATTTAGGACGTACGAGTAAGTGATTGGAGACTGCGAACGACTAAACGAAATGACGTTACACTTATCAGGACATAATGTGAGGGAATTGCTAGAACACCAAGAGGAAAAAGATCAATAATATTTTGTAGGGAAAAACAATCACTAGGAGACGAAACTGGGAGAAAGATTTTGAGGTCGTCTGCGTAGCAGGGGAAACACTCAGGAGGGAGGGTGGTACAGACATCATTAATAAAAATTATGAACAGCAAAGGACTTAGAACACTACCTTGCGGTACGCCTGCACTACATGAAAAGGGAGTCGAAAACATATCATTAAATTTAACACTATAGGAACGATCACATAGAAAAGAACGTAACCAAGATACAAAAAGATTATTGACGTCAAGTTGTGAAATTTTATTTAGAAGTAAGGAATGAGGAATACGATCAAATGCAGATTTGAAGTCAGTATAAATAGTATCAACTTATTTAACTGACTCTAACTGGGATGATACGAAAGAGGTGAAGGACATAAGGTTAGTTGTTGTAGAACGGTTAGGAAAAAAGCCATGTTGGTGAGGGATAATAGTAGAAGAGATGAGTTTAAACACATAGGTATGGACAATATGCTCAAATACCTTGGTTATTGCGCATTGTATTGAGATGCCACGGTAATTGGAAATGACAGACGGGTTACCTTTTTTGTGAATGGGAACTAGCCATGCCCGCTTCCACAATAAAGGGAATGAAGACGAGAACAAAGATAGGCTAAACAATTTTACCAATAGAGGAACGAATAGAAAAGGTGACTTTTTTAAAACCGAGGCTGGTATTCCATCCGGTCCAGGGGAGAAGGATGGCTTAAGTTTTTTAAGAGCTTCAGAGACTGTATTAACATTGACAATACCCTCAGCCCATGCGACGGAGTTTAAACCAGGCAATATGCCCTCAGACTCCGTCAAAGGTTGACTCTCCGGTCTAGACAGACCATTGGCGAAATGCTCAGCGAATAGGGAACATGTGTCAGCAACATTGTCCGTAGTGACCGAACCGAGCGACATGGAGGTAGGAAGGGAAGAGGGATTACGACGCTTCTTGGCATAAGACCAAAAAAGTTTAGGATTACGGTATAACATGCATTGAAGCCTTCCAAGATACAACCTATAACTGGCCCGATTATAAATTCGAAAAGCAGAAGCGGCATATTTGAAAACTCTACGATTATACTCAAAAGGAGTTGAACCGAGTTTTTTGAGGGCACGTGTCCTATCCGCCTTTAATGACCGCAATGTAGCATCATACCAAGGAAGGCGAGAGGAGGGTTTAGAACGAGGACAACATAAAGGGAGAGCTGCCTTAACAATATTACTAAATTGCTCCACCGCTACGTCCACAGTGGAGGGAGAATCGGTTCTAATTTCTAAAAAATTCCAATCAGAGTTGGTTATGATTTCCCTAAATTTTTCTAAGTTCATTTTCCTAAAATTCAACTCAGATTTGTTATCTCTAACATTATTACCATTATGCGGTAAAGGAACATTTACTACGAATTCCAGAGGTGGGTGATAATGATCTAATTTAACGATAGGGTCAATACTACAAGAAACTGGTGAACATGAATATGTCACTAACTCATTAACAAAAACTAAATCTAATTGCCTCCGAAAAATATTTACGACCCCTGAAAGTTGACGCAGATTGAATTCAGCTAATCCGTCTATAAAGTAGGATGAGGCAGGGTTAACGGCAAGCGGTGCGAAATAATCCTCATTTTGAGACCACGATAGTCCAGGTTGATTGAAATCACCGCATAAGACAAACAAATCCCTATCTTTCATGCGAGATTGTATTAATGTAATTGTATTGAAGAATGAGTCTAACGTGTCAGTATTCGAGCTGAGGTTTGGAGGTAAATACACACCACCAACAAAGAGTGAATGACCGTTCAGTTTAATTTGAATCCATAAAAGTTCTAACGAGCATTGGGATACTTCAATGTGCAGCGACAAGAGCTTAGCGGAACAGGCAATGAGTACACCACCGCCGCGAGAGCAGGTACTGTTAGCGCTTGAACGATCACAACGATAGACGGTATACTTTCGGTCACAGAAGAGGGATGAAGGAATCGAATCGTCCAGCCATGTCTCAGTTAATATTATGACATCATAGCTCGCAACTTCGAGAGAGATGCGAAGATCCGAAAGTTTGGTTTTGAGACCGCGAGTGTTTTGATAGTAAAATTTTAACGGAGATTTAGAGTGCGAGTGTGTAAGTAGTGTTGCTATTGCTGCTGTGATGATCCAGGAGGTGACGTCGAGACTGCAGTGTTATTGGTGGAGGCAGTAATGTTGTTGTTTGTTTCCATATGAATAGATACATCAGTGTTTGTGGTGACAGGTACGTGTGTATTTGTTGGTGCTGTAGTGGTAGTGGTCAGGGGATTTGTCGATAATGTAGAAATAGGAGCATTCCTACGATCCGTGAACTCTTTGAAGACAGTTCCGATCGGCCACGATGAGCATAATAATGCTTTCTCCTTATAATCCGGCGACAAACCGACTTTAAACGAAGAGAAAGTCAGAGTGCGGACATCGCGGTTAAGTGGCACCAGCTTAAAAACGGTGACATCCTCGATGCCGATTTGCTCCTTGACGAAAGTCTCCACTTCTAAGATTGTGGCTGTCGGGCGGCAGCGCGACAGGTACAACCAGAATTACGTGGTAAAGTTAAAAAAATTCAAAATTAAATACTTACAGGCTGTTTAAAATTACAACTTATGCACCAAAAAATCATAAATTAAAAGTTGGGAGGATACGGAAAATTTCTGGTCAATAAAAGCAATGAATCAAAAGTTATGGCAGTTTAAAGTTGAAAAAAATACCCGGGTATCCGGTTGCCAACTTAAAGGTTAAAGCAACATATTCGGGGCGACTATGGGCTTCGAACGACGAGATCCGTTCGCCGCGGTTGTCAAAAGGCGCTCACTTGGCGCTCAGTTTTAAAATAACGTACCATTGAGAGACCGTAAGAAGCGCGCGAAAGAATGAGTTCTACCTGCCGGGGTCGAAAATTTCCAGTTTGCTTCAAATTTTGCTTTAAACTAGTTAATTTGGCCCGGTTACGGGGTTATGCAAGATATTTTAAGTACTTTTATATCTTTAGGATGCGAGCAACGGATTTTTTAACTCCAAGGGACACATTAAGAGAAACTGGTTCAGAACCCATACCGATCCTGGAACTAATCCTGAACCCATGTCGATCCAATCCCATACAGGCCTTAGAATTAGCCATAAACCCACACTGGTCCTGGAACTGATTATAACCCATTACCAGTACTTTAACTGACATCATACCAGTCGTGGAATTGATCCCAATCCCACACCGGTCCTGCAATTGATCTTGACTCTATACCGGTGCTGGAATTGCTCCCAAAGCCGTACCGGCCCTGGAATTGTTCCCGAACCCATACCAGAACTTACACTGAACCCATACCGGTGCTGGAACTGATCCCGTCCCCATACAGATCCTGAAACATGTACCTACCGGTAATGAACAATATTCCATACCCATACCGGTCCTAGAACTGATTAAGATTCCACATCGGTCCTGAAAGATACCCTACCCGAATTGCAGGCCCTGATACTGCTTCATTTTTAATTTAGGTCCAAACATAGTACCAGCATCTATCTCAGTCAAGGAACCATCCAGTCTAGTAGCTTTCGTATTTTTTTCTTTTGTTGGGGAGTTCTGCTGTATAATCGTCAACTCGGAAGACTTAACAACATGCCCGTCCTGGGATTAAGCCTCGTATGGACTAAGCAAGGATTGACTTATCCGTCTGTGTGGTATTTTTAAATTCTCGAAATCCTGACACGTTTTTGCTATATTTCAGCTAAAAATTAGGCCTAATCTATTGAATTCTGACTGTAATTTGCATTATTCTTCTCCTAACTTTTTCAATCTTACAAAATCAAGTCGGCGTTGCGATTTCCATAACCAAAGCGGTTGCCATTGTATGGATATAAACTAAGCAAAAAACATCCAAGCATCCGCTGGAAAGTAACGCTGATCAGCCTTTACTAGAATTTTATAATAGAGATGATTGAAGTGAATAGAACTTAGAGGTATGTAACATTTTGAAAATGTTTTGTAATCTATTTCCAATAAAAAAAAGTTTTCATCAGTTTTGAAAATTTATATAAAAAACATAAAATATATCGGAATATAAATATACATACAAATATCTATAATAAAATAGTTATATATATACAATTGCGTTCATAAAAATAGCAGTTCTTTTGAAATATATTTAAAATACTTGTTAGCAGTAAGATAAATTTCATATATTCACTTTCTTATTTTTTTAAATACCAGTAGCATACAATCTAACTAAATTGCATCTAATTAATTTTACTTTATTTTTAATTTCAAGTTATTTCAATAAAGCTTCAAAAGGCTGTGTTCAAAATAATAGCAGTATTGAAAAAAATTATTAGAATTATACTTTTTTTAATTTAAATTGTTCTCCATAATTTTTTTTTCGTGTTAATTCATTACATTATGTTCCTTTTTGCATGTTTAACCATTAGTATCCTGACGCATTTCCTTTATTTTTAATAACAGCAGCACATCTTGCCGGCATCGAATCAACTAATGCCTGGCAACGGGAATCAGGTATAGCTTTCCATGAGTCCAGAACTACTTTCCATAAATCTTCCAAATTTCTAGGGTTAGCTTCAGAAACCGCGTATTTTATGTCCTTCCATAAATGCTCAATAGGGTTGAGGTCTGGAGACTGCGCTGGCCACTCCATAACATCGATGTTATTCGCTATAAACTAAGACTTAGCTCGTTTGCTAGTATGCTTAGGGTCATTGTCTTGTTGAAATACCCAATCTTGTGCCATTTCATTACCTGCAAAAGGCAGCATCACTTCTTCTAAAATTGCTATGTATCCATGTTGATCCATTATACCCGGTATGCGATAAATTGGACCAACACCATTGTTCGAAAAACATCCCCACATCATGAGTTTTGCTCCTCCGTGTTTAACTGTTTTTACAGTATACTGGGTGCGACAGGCAACCTTTGGTGGACGTCTTACATACTCTCGACGTCCTTTTGTGCCAAATAAAACTATTTTAGACTCATCAGTCCACAAAATGTTACGCCATTTCTCCTTGGGCCAAGCAACACGAAGCTTTGCAAATTTCAGTCGATTTGAAACGTTTCGTTTTGTTAATAACGGTACTCTCTGAGGGCTTCGGCCTAGCAAGTTAGCTTCTATCAAACGTCTCCTAATAGTCACAGTGCTTACCGGTAGCTCAAGGTCATTTTTAATTTTTTTAGATGTCGTAAACGGATTTTTTTTAGCAAGTTTCGCGATGTTTCTATCGTCTTTTTTCGTAGTTTTTCGATGTCTTCCTCTTGTCTCAGGTTTTGCTTCCCATTTTAAAGCATTACTTATCATTTTTGCTGAACATTGTAACGTATCCTGAATTTCTTTATATGTTTTACCCTTTGCTCTCATTCTTTTTGTCAAATCTCTTTTCTCATCAGAGCAATGTTTACCTCGTCCCATTTCCTGTTGATTATTGAAATTTTTGGTGAACTAAACGAATCATTGAATGATAATATTGAACTTACTATACGTTTTAAACACGTCTCAGCACGTAACACAGCAAAACAGCTACTTTTCTAGACAACGAAACGATACTAATCGATCAAATGATAAGCACTGCTATTATAATGAACAACTGCAAACCTGTTTCAATAAGCAAACACGAGCCCCAGCCAATAGAAAGAAACGGGAATATAAATGATAGTACTTATTTGAAACTTGAGATGACACTACTACATTCTCAGGTGATAAGAGATCAAATCGTAGATCATATATATACAATAACCGGTATTAGTATTCTAATGTGTGGCATACTGCTATTTTAATGAACACAATTGTATATATATATATATATATATATATATATATATATATATATATATATATATATATATATATATATATATATATATATATATATATATATATATATATATATATATATATATATATATATATATATATATATATATATATATATATATATATATATATATATATATATATATATATATATATATATATATATATATATTATATATATATATATATATATATATATATATATATATATATATATAATTACAAGTCGTGGGTGTTGTGTTTGTGTCCTTTCTCTTTAACGATCGGAATAATAATGACTTTATTGAGGAGCCTGCGTTTATCATCAAACTGACAGCGCAACACGTCAGTTGAATAAGGTTTTTATATGATGGTGAGGTGTGATTGAACGTTTTATATGTAAACATATAATAATAAACACACTATCTATTACTTCTCCGGGGGGTAAAGCTCGGGCGTCCTCGTCCGATTAGGATAGGCAGTACAAAGATAATAGGACAGTATAAAAACGTTATAATAAAGTCAACTTAGTATTACCTAACCTTACGCAGCCTTACAACAGAATTTCATTCGCTTTTTATTAGTTTCAAGTGATTAAGTACCTTTAAATTACGTTCACTAGAAAAGTATGGTATGTTTATCAATATTCAAATTTTGTTCAAAAGAATTCGCTAATTGTACTTCTTCAACCTCTTGATTTTTTGCTTATGTCTTTTAACTCCTCTAGCATTTTCAAATGTTTTGTCCAGTACGTTTCTTACAATGAGTTTTGTTGCTCTTGGTTGCATCTTTGTTCTTATATTAGGCATGATGAACACTGCTTCCCTTTCCTCCAATGTTGGAGGAGCACATTTTGAATCATTATTATTGGTTTGGCGCTTGGCAGCTTTTGTCATATTCTTATATGCCGTAGCAAATAATATTTGTGCTTTTCCAGATATTTCTGGTGGATTCACACTATTAGAATTGTTAAACAACAATTCGTTGGGTGTAAATTTCGTTGCCGTATGCACGCTATTGTTGTAAAGGGTAACAGCAATCTTTGTTAAAGATCTTGTATCTGCTCCTTCATACTTATACTTATTTGTATTAATGATTTCTGTTATTGTGCAGTGTGTTTTTTCAATTTGCCCATTCGATTCTGAACAAGATGCATATTGTAACAAGACTCCTAACGACGACAAAAAACTTTTTAGTTGGACAGACATAAACGTGGTCTCATGGTCTGTTATGATTTCTTTAGGCAATCCTATGATTGAAAAATAAGTAGCTAACTTCTTTTGAACTTGTACTATGTTCTTGTTTTTAAGGTACATCATTTGTAGATGTTTTGTAAATGAATCAATTATTGATAAGAAACTACACTTATTAATGATATAAATATCCATATGAACGCGATCTAATGGTTTATGGGTAATCGGTCTGGGTGAAATTTTTATATTGTAAGGCTTGCGTTCGTACTTATGACTACTACAAATTTCACAGCTGTTAACATAACTTCTAATCATTTTTAGCATGCAGGGAAAGAAATATGATCGCCGTAACTGATATTCTACTTCACATATACTTCTATGGGCTCTGTCATGCTCCGATGTAACGAGAAAATTTTGTCTCTCAATGCTTGTTACATCTTCTACCATATTTGGTGTAACTACAAAATGACCTTTTGTGAAATTATGGCTACTAAATGTTTCCTGAATCGTTTGCATAAGATTTTCTGCAGCAAAAATAGCGGTCTGCTTTCCGTTGTGGTACATGCTTAAAAACCAACTGACATTACTTGAATCGAAATTGTTCTGAGTGATAACAGTTCTTTGAAAATTTACAAATGGTGTTTCTTTAACAATCGCATTTGTGTCTCCTAATTTGAATATAAGCTGATTGCGATACAAATTTACAGGTCTTGTTGTGTAGTGAACAAAGTAATCGCCGGATATATCCCCAGAATGAATCGTTTCGCTACTTCGGTTTGTTCCACTTCTTGGCGAGTCTGAAATGGAGGAAGCATTAATATCTCGTATAGATTTGTCAGGGTCAGTCCTCCTGCTCAACGCATCTGCTACCACATTAGTTTTTCCTTCTTTGTATTTAACTTCATAGTCGAAGTTTTCTAGCTCTAAACGCCTATTCAGTATTTTCGAATTTTTGAAAGATGTTTTTATAAACGTAAGAGGTTTATGGTCCGTGATTAACGTAAACTTTTTCCCGTAAAGGTAGGGCTTAAACTTTTTAACCGCCCAAATTATAGCTAGGGCCTCTTTCTCTGTTGCTGGATAGTTGGATTCTGTACTATTCAGTGTTCTACTAGAAAATGCTATAGGCCGTTCGCAATTATCTTGAACTTGAGACAAAACCGCTCCCAATGCAAAGTTGCTTGCGTCTGTAGTGAGAATGAAGGGCAGTTCAAAGTCCGGATAAGCAAGGACTTGATCAGAAGCAATAATATGTTTTAGCTCTTCAAATGCCTTTTTATAATCTTCCTCGTCATACGCTACTTTAGCACCTTGCTTTAAACATTTTGAAAGGGGTCTTGTTAATCTAGCATAGTCTTTCACAAACTTACGGTAATAACCAGTAAGCCCTAGGAATTGTTTGATTTCCTTTTGATTCATAGGTAGACTCCAATCGAGGATTTTTTTAATTTTATCGGGATTAGGTCTTATTCCATCTTGAGTTATTAAATGACCTAGGAACTCTGTTTCTCTTTTCAGAAATTCACATTTGTTTACTTGAATTTTTAAATTACAAGCTGCTAATCTTTTCAACACTTTATCCAGGTTTTCTAAATGTGATGTTAAATTATTACCAATTATAATAATATCGTCTAAGTAGACAAAACAAATCGATCCTATGTATCCTCTTAGTACATGGTTCATTGCACGTTGAAACGTCGCTGGGGCATTTTTTAACCCGAACGGCATCCTCGTGAACTCGAAGTGTCCCTGAGATGTCGAGAAGGCCGTTTTTTCGCGATGTGCAGGGTCCATTTCTATCTGGTGGAAGCCAGATTTCAGATCTAATGTCGAGAAGTATGTAGATTTTCCCAAACTGTCCAAGATTTCCTCTATCTGGGGAATAGGGTATTTATCATTAATAGTTTTTTCATTCAGTTTGCGAAAATCTATTACGACTCTTATTTTCCTTTTTTGTGAAGCATCCGGTTTTTTGGGAACTACCCAAATGGGAGACGAATATGGACTATTCGAGGGAATAATTACTCCATCTTCGAGCATTTCTAAGATTTGCTCTTCTACGTCTTTTTTAAAATGATTTGGAAATCTATAAGTTTTGCTGTACGTTGGCTCATCGTCTTTAGTTATAATTTTATGTTTAACTACGGTTGTTGAAGAAAGTTTTTCATTTCTCTTAAGGAGTACTTGTTGGTTATTCAATATTACATCAAAAAGATTATCTTTTTCATAAGGTGTCAAATGGTCCGACCTTATCAAAATTTCTACTGCTTTTTTATTGAGTGGCTCATCGACCTTTAATGGAATGGGGTTAATTGTTTCAAAATTATTTACATTTAGATGAAAACTGGTTGTAATTGTTGGTGCAATATGGGATTGGCTTATAATATTTACGATGGACTTATTATTTTCTGATTTGTAGAGCCCAGGTTCTATTATAAGATTATTACAGAGTAATTGATGACATGGAACAAACCAATCACCATTTTCTAAAGTGTCGATTGAAACTATGTGATGGAAAAATTTGTTGGTTGGAAAATATTTAACAAATGGAATAATTTTACCAGCGATAGTAACTGTTTCGTTGCTATAGTTAATTATAGAATTGCATCTAGCTAAATATTGCGATCCAATAATTCCATCAAAAAATTTATGGAAATCATATTCATAGTACATTTGATTTGGCAATTCTGGTCCAAGCAAATTTATTGACCCTTTTTGTGAAACATTATGGCAACCTGATGCATTTTTTATTACGGTATTAACAGGTTGTAATGACTGAATTATTCCCGGTTTCAAAATATTCTTATTTGCACCGCTATCCAAAAGTAATTTAAACCGTTGAGAAGTTTTAGGATGTGTCCCTGTTATGTATGGAAGAAAATCTAAATCGGTAAAGTTGTTTCTACAGCTTCCCAAAAATTTACCAAAATATCATCCTCCTCATTTTCAAAATTTCGTGGACAATTTGAATTGAATGTTTCGGTTGTATTCAAATTTTTTTGATTCAAGGTTAATCTTGTTCTACTAGACTCAGTTTCCATTGGAACTGGAGAATCCCTATTAGAAGAGTGCACGTTTCTCGTGTTACGGTTCATGAAACTCGATGTCGAAGCTTGATTTGTCATCCTTGGTCTATTTGCGTTGCAATCAAATCGCTTCTGCAAACCTTCATTGTGTGAAGTGTAATGCTTTGTTTCGGTCACTTTTCTAACATTTGAATTTTGTGCTGTGGACTCGTTGGATTTCAGCTTGCATAAAAACGCATATGCCCCTTCCAAATCCTCAGGTCGTGCTGCTTGTACATAACCAAAATATGGTTCATGTAACCCTGCAATAAATGCAGCTAGGCTTGTTTCGTCAATGAAGTGGTTTATAGCTGACCAGCTCTCATTATATTTTTCGTTTTGCCTTGCTATTTGCTTAATTTTTTGTATTAATTCTTTTGTCTGCATGTAATAGCCTTTTAAATTGGTACTATTGTTCATTTTATTATGCCATAATTGGCACATGTGCGTTGATAGATCATATCTATCGCTGAAAGTTTTTGTCAAAATCCCTTTGATATCTTGAAAATCAGTAGGGTTACCTTCTAAGCACAATGCATCTTTTGCACGCCCCTGTATTTTGTTGCTTATAGCATCCTCATACATTTGGTAAACGGCATAATGCACGTTT
Organism: Anopheles coluzzii; assembly: GCF_943734685.1. Classification (NCBI taxonomy): domain Eukaryota; kingdom Metazoa; phylum Arthropoda; class Insecta; order Diptera; family Culicidae; genus Anopheles; species Anopheles coluzzii. The sequence continues at coordinate 25,040,327 of NC_064669.1, forward strand.
CCCTTAAAAATGTTCAGTGCGTTCTCTGCTGTTTTAAGCCATGCAAAAAGCTGTTTTTTGTTTCCATCGTACACAGGGACTGCCTTTATCGGGTCAGGGATTTTATAAAAGGCATCCAAATTAACGCTAAGGTTAGCGCCCTGCGCTACGCTACTCGCTACACTACTACTAGCCTGCTGAGTATTACTCTCAAGTGTGAGTATTTTTTGAGACTGTTGCTCGTGAGAGACAGCGAGAGTCTGTACGAGATGCGTAAGCTGCTCAAGTTGCGCCTGTATTTGTTCCATGTTATCGGTTAAAGATAAGCGCTCGAGAGGAATATCAACGTTGGTGGGCACGTATGAGAGGCTGCCGGAATCGTTCGATATTGAATCTGTATCCGAACAGAAAGCCTCAATGGTTGAGTTTCTCCACATAAAATGCTTCGGTTATAAACGTCTCTCTAAGAACACGTTTTTAATTTTTCAAATTTAAGAAATCGAATAGTTCTATTTTATAGTGACTATCCGAAACACAGTAGCAAAAGTTTTTCTATCTCTGTCACTCAGACAAACAAGAGAAATTAAAAACCAAAAGTTTGCTTACCTGTGTGTTGGTGTTGAAGAACACGTGAGGATCCTAACCTCAATCCGACGTTTGGTGATGAAAAAGGGAGAAGAGGATGGTCCTGTCGATGAACAGAAAACGGCGTTGCCACAAATCGTCCGCACTTTTAAAATTGCACGGAGATGAATACGTAACCCTATCTTGTAGTAGCTACAAATCCGGACAAACTACGTAAGCGTATTACGGCTCACTAGCACTGTTTTTTTTCCTAATCAACGACTACCGGCTGCGCCAATTACAAGTCGTGGGTGTTGTGTTTGTGTCCTTTCTCTTTAACGATCGGAATAATAATGACTTTATTGAGGAGCCTGCGTTTATCATCAAACTGACAGCGCAACACGTCAGTTGAATAAGGTTTTTATATGATGGTGAGGTGTGATTGAACGTTTTATATGTAAACATATAATAATAAACACACTATCTATTACTATATATATATATATATATATATGTATGAAATATATATATATATATATATATACATATATATATATATATATATATATATATATATATATATATATATATATATATATATATATATATATATATATATATATATATATATATATATATATATATATATATATATATATATATATATATAGATATTTGAATATTCATGTAAAGGTCAAATTTAATGTTTTTCATATTTTTCATTCAACTCTTATGTTTTTCATTAAAATTCATTAAACTCTTTACAATAAAATCAATCAGTATTTTTATACTTTTTTATAAAGTAAATCCAATCCTGTCGTCCCTCCTAAATTTGATAACTTCAATAACTTCAATTCAAATTTAAAGAAAGTGAGTAAAGCTACCTTATAATTCATTGCAAATCATCCAATAATGATGTAACGAATGAAATCTAATACCAACGGCCAAAAAAATCAAAATTCAAATCTTAACCATCCTTGAATCGTAGATATAAACGTCTTTTAATGCTTGACAGTTGTATCTCATGATTCTCATTCTCTCATGAGCGTCGAACGGATTTCGTCGTTCGAAGCCGGTACTCGCCCCGATTGTCAAGCCTTAGTTATTTAATGAAATAAATAAATTACATAAATAATTCCAGCAAAAATGTCTCTAGCATTTATTGAACCCTTTACCTTGCACACACTCAAGGATTCTATAAAAAAAACTACTTAAATGTATATCAACATGATGATCGCAATCAATTCAGTTCATTTGCGAACAATGACAAATCCGTTTGAACGGGCTCGATGTATTGAATTGTATAGGTATAATTTCCATACCAACAGAACACAGCCCGCTGTGCAAAGCGACGGAAGAAATCATGGCGTTCGGAAAACTTTCTCATGCCTTCTTTCCCGCTGCGCAAAGCGATCAAAAACTTCTCCAACTCAAACTGCTAACATATTTCACAGCCCATGGCTGTGAAATATTTCGCATTCGAAATTGTTGCAAATTTATAAATGAAATATTTCGAAATTTTCAGAGCTGAAATTTTTGGATTGAAATATTTCTTCGATCGGAATCCAAGCGTTTTCCTTGACATTTCTGCTCGCTTTTTCGATCGCTTTTAGCGGAAAGCGATCGAAAATCTGCCCGCTGCGCAAATTCGAGCAGTTTCCAGCGCAGAAAATGCACCAAAATCTGCGCTGGCCAGCGCAGATTTTGGCCCGATCCCCGCGCTGGACTTCAGCGATTCCTGCGATGGGTCGAGCAAGTTTAGCGCCATCTGCTGGCGAAATGGACAAACTATTTATGGCGGCGGAGCAAAAAAAACGGTCAAAAAATTTAAAAAAATTGGCGCCCATTTTTTCGTCCGCTTCTCCTCCCTCCCTCGCCCTGCCTTGCCTTACTTGCGCTTCAGCCCGTGCCTTCCGCCGCCAGCTGATTGGCTGTTGCGGTGTATGCGTTGATACTCATATGTGCATTGCGGGTGTGTATTGTTATTGGTGGGGTGGGTGTTAGCATTTATTAATTTGTGTGTGACCTTGAGACGCTGTGGGAGAAGCTGGATTGGGATTCAAAGTGTTATCGGTGTATTGATGGTTTATTTTATTTCGTGCCGCTGCTGATGAGACCATTCGATGCCCCTGCCAATTGAGGGTGAAGAAGCCTATTTAAAAGCAAGCGTACGAGAACGTCCAACACTAATCTAATATTTTTTTTATTTGAACATGTTTGATGCTTCAACGACCTTCTAAGCATCATGTACCACGATGTATAGTGGCAATAATGTTTTTTTAATGTGCCGAAATCCGTCTCGAGTTTTTGGGTCTCGTCACACACACACACACAGCGCGGGGAAAGTGACCATTCATTCTATCATGTCGCGATCCCCCACCCCGCCCGGCGCTAGGGATGAGGATGCTACAAGAAAGCTGAACCAACCGTTCTACCGATAAGGTAGTCGTAATCGATCATGAGTGGAGGGGTGGGATCATGAGTGGGGGGGGGGGGGTGTAGTGCGTGCTTGTGCGACTTCGGGGGTGCGTGCTCGCGAGCGCGCTTTCGTGGGTGCGTGCTGGCGTGCGCGCTTTCATGCTCGCGGACGCGCGTACGTGCGTGTGTGTGTGCGTGCGTGCGTGCTGGCGTGCGCGCGTTCATGCATGTGTGCGCGTGTGTGTGTGTGTGTGTGGGTGTGTGTGAGTTTGCTCGCGCGTGTTTGTGTGTTTGTGTGTGTGCGTGCGTTTGGAAACCCCAAAACTATTTGATTCTGATGCGTACATCTTCATCCGCTGCGGCTACAAAATACCACGCATTTTCGATCTCGCTATCTGAGAGACAACACAACCATTGGCATTGGCATCTTTGCGATCGGCTCTGCTGTTGGGGGTATTAAAAAGTCACATGATTTAAGCAAACGTGCGTGTGATTTGTTGCACATTTATTTCTAATTCAGCTAGCGGGCGCAAGTGGAAACAACATTTTGAATTGAATCCATACAAAAGAGGATTCTGGATTTGTTTATTACGGTGCGCGTATGATGCTGCACCTGTCCGTCCAGAATCTGGTGGCTTGTTGGTTTGGAGTAGTTATCATGACGCCGATTGACCGGCATTGCCTTGGAATGGGTTCGGATCGGTAGGTTCATGTTTTGATCGAGTGCATTCCGTGCATTTGTCGCGCCACAGCGGTAGCCTGGCAGCAACAAAGTCAAGACAAACTCTTACCCGGGTGTGGACTGCTACGCTAAGTTCTTTTTATTATTACTATTATTATTATTGGCGTAATAGCCAACGCAATCATGCCGGCCTTTTCAGGACTTGAGTACCACGTAGCCGGAGCCGGTGACTAACCCCTTGCTCCGGTGGACGGTTCATACGCGGTTAGAACCCACGACGGGCATGCTGTTAAGATGTGCGGAACGATAGCGGTGCCGCGGGACCGCTCATATCCAGCGTGCAACTTGCATACTGCCACACTGTCTCCTGCCCGATGCATACGCTGCAGGCAGGGGGAAGAATGCACCTCCACGATAAAAAAACCCCAGTCATGAACCAGCGGTTGACCTAACGGTAGGCGGACTAGCCGGTCTCTAGTCTGTAGTATGCCGTATGTCTATCAGTGGGCAGATTATTAGCGACAAGGGCCCCGGGAAAGATGGTCGTTAGGGCTCCGTGGCTGGAGAACCATTTGCACCTCCCCTCCCCCCATGGCGACTACAATTTTAGGGCCTGTGACCGATGATCGTAGGAGTCCCATGGCCACCCCCCCCCCCCCCCCCATCCGCTGGCAATTTAAGTATACTGTCCAATCTTTCAACATCTGTGTGTCAGTACCCCCTCCTCAGGGGCCTCAATTCGTCTTTTCGCCTTTCATGAACACCTTCCTTTCTTTGACCGATGGATCATAACATTCCGGAAGAAATTACTTTTGGCGACAGTTTTGCATACACACATGCGCAGGATGCTTAGCATATCTATGTAATCCACAACAGACGAAAGCAAAAGCTTAGTGTTAGAAACGTGTTAGAGCGAATTATGGTTCTGCGCGTTGCACAGCAAATGGTTCTGCGCGTTGCACAGCAAACCCTCCATCGTGCGCTAGCGATTCCGTAATCATTTTTACATTGCATCGATTAAACTCATTGCGCTTTTTTGGTTTGATTTGTAAAAATGCAACTTCATCGCCGCAATGTGTATAAACGGTTTTTTAAGCGCCACAGCAACTCATGAGCATTGTCCACACGCGAGAAAGAGATAGCGCTATGGAGGGAAAAAGCACGGACGACGGCTGACAGCAATTGGCCGTCTGACGCACCAACACATTCAAACCTTCGACAGCGCGCTCAGTCGAGGGGTATGAGGCGGAGCCAGGGGCGGGCAGCTCGACGAGCTGCTCGACAAATTTGCCGTTGGAGAGAAAAGAAAGGCATGATAAAATTCTCAGAACGCCATAACGCCTTCCGTCGCTTTGCGCAGCGGGTGAGCTACAAAACTGCTCGATTTTGTCGTGCGGGTCCCGCTGCGCAAAGCGATCGAAAACTTCTCCAACTCAAACTGCAACCATATTTCACAGCCCACCCGCTGCGCAAAGCGATCCAAAAACTTCTCCAACTCAAACTGCATACATATTTCACAGCCCATGGCTGCTAAATATTTCGCATTCAAAATTGTTGCAAGTGTATAAATGAAATATTTCGAAATTTTCAGTGCAGAAATTTTTGGATTGAAATATTTCTTCGATCGGAATCCAAGCGTTTTCCCTGACATTTCTGCTCGCTTTTTCGATCACTTTTGGCGGAAAGCGATCGAAAATCCGAGCTACAAAACTGCTCGATTTTGTAGTGCGGGGTATTTCTTCGATCGGAATCCAAGCGTTTTCCCTGACATTTCTGCTCGCTTTTTCGATCGCTTCTGGCGGAAAGCGATCGAAAATCCGAGCAGAAATCCCGCACTACAAAATCGAGCAGTTTTGTAGGTCGGATTTTCGATCGCTTTCCGCCAGAAGCGATGGAAAAAGCGAGCAGAAATGTCAGGGAAAACGCTTGGATTCCGATCGAAGAAATATTTCAATCCGAAAATTTCAGTGCATAAAATTTCGAAATATTTCATTTATAAATTTGCAACAATTTTGAATGCGAAATATTTCACAGCCATGCGCTGTGAAATATGTTTGCAGTTTGAGTTTGAGAAGTTTTCGATCGCTTTGCGCAGCGGGACCGAAGATACAGACAGGAAACATGATGCACAAGCAAAAAAATATGATTTGACAAACGGCGAGCGGGATCCACCGCTCATAAGGTATACGATTTGGTACTAGTAGAGGGAATTATTGGCTACGGGAAAAAGCCACCAGCTTGAACCATGGTACACCATATTGGTGAAAAGGTTAAAACTATTTATAAAAATACTGTATTCAGGCTGGTATTATTGAATCCGTTCGTAACGGCGGCGTACGTCCCGATACTCATTTTCCTAACGTACTAGATGGTTGCTACAGTTATTCACCGCGGCGTTGTAGTACCGGGCTTTAGAAATGTGTTGCCATCCCTAGAATTTCATGTGAGCGCCGTACGTTCCCGCTACGAACGGATTCAATAATGCCAGCCTCAATAAACTTTATGGTCCCCAAAAAAAATCAACTTTTATTTAATTCATTCTACACTTCTTCTCTAGCCAAGCACCGACACCAGAATCTCCTTCATCTTTTTGCCGCCATCGCCCGTTAGCTCCTTCGAGCATCTACTTTGTCCTCTCTCCATTATCATGCTCTGCTTTCTCTCACCTTCTCTGCTACCTCACGGTTCAGGTACTTTATTCGCCTGTACGAATATGGCCGCCTTTATCAGCTGCCATTGATGGTCTTTATCGTAGCGACCAATGTCGCTACATTGAGTATTGGCTGTGTTAGGCAACGATAGATATTTAATTGAAGATATTCCAGGTGCGCAAAGAACACAACGACCGTTGCAAACCGTGTACGCCGTTGTTAGGCTGAAAACATGGGGTAAACTACAAGAGCTTAGAATGGACTTAGAATTTAAGCACGAACAACCAGAAGGGAACGAGTTGTTAACAATTTCCATTAAGGGAGCCGAGAACTCTAAGGACAGAGATGTAGCGATGGTGTCAGAACTGTAAACGCACCTTAAGCTAACAACGAGCAGTTTAGGCAGGAGGATGATAGATCGGAGAGATAGAATTAAAGCATTAGAGAAGCGATCATACGCGAAGACGGGCGTTGATAGGAAGCAAGTGAATAAAGTACCGTTATAGTTTATCAAATTTCCTTTCCAATAACATATTATACGTCCACCTACTACAAATATTCACACCTAAACTCATTACGCGCAATAAAAATAGGAGCAAAATTGGAAAAAAAATCGTAGTTTGGAGAGATTTTTCAACACTACGAAGTTGAATTGATAGACTTGTTGCATAATAGTGTGTTCTTAACTAACTATTTGGCTATGCAATAAACATGGTAATTTTGTAATTATATGTTTTCCCTTTCGACCGCCTTTAACCCGTTGTACGTTTCGGAGAGAATCGCCGTCAAGGTAAGAGAAAACCACCGACGCCTCGTAATCATTGCGAAGGTGATGACTGGTGTTCGATGTTCAAGAAAACAATGAAATCCGAGACAATTGTTGTTTACATACAAATAATGTTTATGACAAATAACTTTATTGATCTTTTAGTGTCTTTTCGGAGTGAAAATGAAAATGCAGCATAAAGAGTAAAAATCGTAGATGGAGTGAATGGTACAAAAAAGTGACATAGGCCTGAAATAAATGAAGAGACCTGTCCTACGCATATCATTCAATCTTATATTTTAAATAGTTATTACTGACGATCCATTTTGTTTTATTGATAGAATATAATGTTTGCTTTATAAACATTATTATATTCGATTTTTTTCGAACCATCACAAAAAGTTATCCCCAACCTTTATTGACATTGAGTATCCCTATTTTATTTATTGTTTGAACACAATCACAATTTTATTCATGCAAAAGTATTCCCATTTAAAATGTGAAAAAGAATAATATTATATTACCACAATGCTTTTCCAGTGAACAAAAATAAAAAATGTTACTTGTTATAATAACTTTCAATGAGTTATCATGTCATAAACAAATGTCTACATAGTAAAGTATAATATAACAATGAAGTTTGCATGCTCTGTAAAGTCCAATCCTCATAATGTCTTCGATTTGCGTTGACGTGGTTCAAGCCGGATCTGAAATCCTTCCTCGCGCTTCAAAATGATGTCGGCCTGCAGCTTGAATTCTTCCTCTTTTAGATCGGAATAAACGCGAAAATTGCGCAGGATAGTGGACAAAATTATCTTTAGCTTTAACATAGCATATTTACGTCCTGAAAAAAGGAAGTAATGTAAATATTAGTATCTTTCACTGCGAATTGTTTACACAAAAATTTGATTTTCTTAAACTTGTATTTAACTTTTTTTATAATTTTTCTCTTACCGACGCAACTTCTTGGACCTGCAGAAAATGGCACGAATGCATAATAATGGCGATTTGCTTGCTTTTCGGGAAGGAAATTATCAGGGTTAAAAACGTCAGGGTTAGGGTAGATCGATTCCAAGCGGTGAAGTTTAAAGGTGGCTACTGTGATGGTAGCTCCGGCAGGAACTACGATATCACTCGAAGCTAGTTTTAGATCTTGCTTTAGCGAACGAGCAATTATAGGTACTGGCGGATACATGCGTAGAGTTTCCATAAGGCACCGTTCTAGATATTTCATTTCTAGTGTATCCTGGAATGTGGCTGGACGGTCTGATTCTCCGAAAATTTCATCCAATTCTTGGATAACTTTATCCTGAATTTGTTGATGTACACCCATCATCGAAAGGAAGAAGCTACTACCAGCTGCCGTAGTATCATGGCCTTCGAACATAATCGTATCCACTTGGTTTTTTATCTCCTCGTCCGAAATAAGTGCACCATTTTCTGCGCTTTCAAGTAAAAGGTCCAAGAAAGCCAATCGTTTTTTTTCGCCTACATCGTTCTCTTCTACGTCCAAATCATCTTTCAGGTTGGAAGATTGACCAAATGAAAGGCCTTCCACTGTGTTTGTCTTGGTGCTATCACTCTTGGATTTCTCAATATTGACTGTGTTAATTGAAGTTGTAGCCAAAGAGCCACGCGTACCGGTATCAAAGGCTGCCTTCTTGTTGCGAATAACCTTTTTTGTCAAACTATGAATGGTATTGAGCAATTTAACTTGTTTCTTAGCGTACTGAGTAAGGTTGAAAAATAGATCTGGGTACAACCACATTTTACGATGGCGCAGATGCAGAATATCGCACATTTTCATCACGGCCATTGCGTAGTCATATCCAGATTGATCTTGTGTCTTTTTGGATACTCCCATTGCAGTTTCTGTGAAAGCATATGTACAAAAGAAAATGTAACCAAGTATGAAAAAATAATTGAAAGATATAGTAAACAAGGGAAAATTATGAGCAACTTATGAATTAAAATGAATAGCCTCTCCGGCTGGTATATCACCAACCAAGCAAAACATGTAGAGCATTAACTAGCTATTTCATTATGTGGAAAGATAACTTGAATCCCTTATTAAATATTGTTAAACTGTTTGTTCGAAAATATGAGTTTTTCATATGATTGCACCACTCAAGCGCCTCTTATAACCAACGCAGCTGATGGCAACACAATGCGGCCCGGGTGTGAAACAGTGTATTCGAGAAATTTATGGCAGATTCAACAGTGCATTCTATGAATCCAGGTATCATTAACGTTTTTAAGTAATATGCTGGAGTTTTGGCATCGTTTAATAATAATTAGGGACAGTGTCCCAAAGTCTTGAGATAAAGTATGTTAAACCCGTATTTACGGATAGAATGCATAGAATTTGACAGTGAGGCGAAATTAATTTTCATTTCTATTGCACAATATTGATCAATTCTATAAATAACTACTACTATCGAACATAAATCACAATACTGGCTGTGAAAATGAATCCATGGATGTATGTATACGCAGAAAATCATACTTCATTGCTATCATTGCAAACATGTAAGGAAGTAGTGGGCCATACGGCTAACGGAACATTTCAAACAACTCTTGTAGTACTAGTGATGGGTAAAGTTGGCAAAAATCCTGATCCGACTCCGATCCGACTCCGATAATTTCGGAACCGACTCCGAAAGGTAGTTCCGTAGCCAGCATTAATCCGAGCCGTTCGGAATTGTCCGGAATCGCCAGGAGCCGTCCGACTCCGGCTGGCTCCGGACGACTTCGAGCTACTCCGCACGACTTCGAACGATGCCGGATGACTCCGGACAACTCCAGACGACTCCGGGCCGAACTATTGGTACGGATTTTGCCGGAGTTGGAATCCAACTAACGAAAGCCCGCCTCAGATCAGATCCGTGAGTGCGCTCCAAAGAGCACATCACTACACTGAACAAGGTAGGGGACTTGTTAGTTGTTTGTCTATAACATGTCAATTGTTGATAAACCGCTCAACTTAGTTTCAACGTAACGATTTATGCAACTCCATCTATCATAAACAAATAGTCAATTCTCTTTTACCGAGCAGACTGTAGATGTAGAGTGAAATTTAGCACGGGGCAAAAATAGTTCAATTTTGCAATGGTTTATAAATGATCTTATTTCGTGATGTATGATATATTAATGTTAAGTTTAAACTTTGACAATTGAATTTTGCAATAAGCTTGTAATTCAGAATGTAATATTTTCTGAATCAAAGGTTCTAATATTATTGGTCTCTAAGTACTAAAAGCATAATAATAGTTCACAACTCTGTACAAAAAAATAAAAAATATTTTTGGGAAAATGAAGTATCTTTTTTTTATCTATTTTCGATTATAGCTGCGCTTGCTAGATTTTCCAGGTCTTGCTCTAAGATCCTTTATCTTATGATACAATGTTTTGATTAGAATATTTTCTGTTCTTCTTGGCGTAACATTCTGCGTGGACATGCCGGCCTATACAGGCTTTCCAGACCTATTCAATAACACATATCTAGATAGTCAAGAACTTGCTACGGGACAACGGTCTATTCTAGGCTCGAACCCATATCGAACTTTACCACGGGACTGCCCCTTCAGAATATCAAATATTGAAATTGATACAACAAAACTGCACAAGGGTAACATATATTTTAGTGGCTGATAAAGTTTTTTTTAAATCAAAGATGAATACGTAATATATAACCCTAACACAAACTCACCTCATAAATAGATAAATAAAAGCTGACCATAAAAATAAATATATTGATATAGTTTCACTCGTCATAAATTCAGTAACAACAGAGCATTCTGGATTTTTTCTTGGATATTTTTGACATGTATTATTATTTTCACTGAAATTAGCATAAGAAATGAGATTTTTTCAAGTAATTTATCAAACAATGACCAAACTTCGCCTTTCTAGCTGATTGAAAAATCGACTTCAAATCAAGCAATCAAGTTCACGATGTGGGTTGATTACAGTCGTTATACATTTTTCTTCTTCTTCTTCTTCTTTGGCTCAACAACCGCTGTCGGTCAAGGCCTGCCTGTACCCATTAGTGAAGTGAGCTTGGCTTTCAGTGACTTATTGTTACCATAGCAGGATAGTCAGTCCTACGTATGGGGGCACGGTCTATTCGGGACTTGAACCCATGACGGGCATGTTGTTACGTCGTACGAGTTGACGACTGTACCACCAGACCGGCCCAAACATGATTTTTTCCGTTAAAATTCGTACCGCTCATGAAGCAAAGTTTTCAATGTAACCTTTTGTGAAATGCTCAAACAATCTTACGGTTCTACAATAGTAGAATCTTCCGATTGGTAATTCTACTTTCCAAATGTGATTCACATGTTATGTAACGTGAGTAGCAAAGTATGTATTCTAACAGGATCAAAATGATGTTTGGTTTATTCTGACCATGTTGACGTTCGGCGTTGCAAATTGCGATAATAATTAGCGCATAATAAGTTTTTTTTGCTTGAAATCTAAACCTGGTAATTTAACGCAATACACTCAGTTTTCTGGATCAGTTTTCAGTGCGAACAGCATTATTCAAAACATGCAAGATGCTTTTTAACAGCTGTCATTATTTGTGGCAGCTGGGCTGTTGAAAAAAACTTCACTCGATTATTAAATAATGCCGTTTGCATTAGAAACTGACCCGTACAACAGTATAAAATAAATGTAAAGAAATAGTTTAATTAGTTTAGATCTCATACAAAAATAAGAAAAAAAAGCAGTGAAGGTTACCAAACAGTTACGTAATTTCTTGAAGGGGTCTCTTCCAACGTTACTTTTTGCGACAATAGGAGGAAAAGGGTAAAAATGCAATTCTAGCGTTACGTAATTGATTGACGAAACCTCTTGCTGCTACTATGCATTTGTACAGTTTTATTTTATTAAAATAATTTTAATTTTAACTAATAATTTATTTTTTTAATAATTTTGTTTTCAATTTTAATGTTAATAAAGTGAATGATAATATTTGATACAGAAAAAGAGTGGCATGTTTGTTTGGCTAGTTATTGGTAGGCACACTTGTTACTTCTGTCATTAAACGGTCTTTTCCAGGGACATTCATTTTGAGTCATTTAAGGATATGAAGCAATCATTTAAAACAAAAAAATATATTAAGAAACCCAGTAAAAAATATTGGGTCGTTTATTTTTTTATTTATTACAAAATATTATGATAAAATATCTAATTTTTCAAAATACTACTACTACTACTACTACTTTTATCTTAACAACCGTTGTCCTGCCTGTATCACTACTTGTGGGCTTGGCTTTCAGTGACTTATTGATATCCCCCCATAGCAGGATAGTCAGTCCTACGTATGACGGCACGGTCCATTTGGGGCTTGAACCCATGACGGGCATGTTGTTAAGTGGTACGAGTTAAAATATAATTTCAATACAATATAAGTTGATTTTATAACAACCGCTTGCTATCTGATAGCCATGGCACTCAAAGTAATACAGAAGCCATTGGAAAATAAGAACACCGTTTACTCTTCTTCTTATGGTACCCGTCGTTACTTTTCTCTTTTTTTATTCTCGCTCAATTTCCTTCTTAACCATTCTGATACTCTTAGCAATGTCAGTGTAGTCCAAGAAAATAAAAGAAAAATAGAGGATAGAACAGTATCAGACAGTATAAAACCAATATTTTATAAAGCGAACTTTATTTAACATACTGGATATCTCGTTTGTTTTTACTTCGATTCGTCTAACGGAACATTTTTAGTTGGCGAAATGTGATGAATTTATTTTTCTTTTTGGATTTATAAACATTAATTAGAAGAACGTCGGGAAGTATCAGGTGTAAAGATTGAGACAAGATAAGAATTTGATGATTTAGAAACAAAATATAATTATTCACTTTGAAGTTGATTAATTGATAATCTAAGTTGAATGTAAACATCCAAAATTATCTTGAACTTGAAGAATCATTATTTTAGAATCATTCCCCAGTTCACATTGAGTTGAAATCAAGAATAAAAGAAGAATAAGATGAGTTGATTAACTCATGAGCTAAGGTTAAAAACAAATGCAGTTCTTTATTTTTTTAATCACCTGGAGGGCCACAGGAATTATATACGATAGCCAATGAAGGCAATGCCTATCATTTATAGAAAACAAAACAGGAATCATTAATTTCAATTTACATTTTCTACGCAAATAAAATGCGTATGTGCATCATACGATGTTAGAAGATCTAAATAACGCTAAACAAGCAAATTTTATTAGTGAGATTTGGAAGTGATATTGTTATTATTTAATTTATCTTTCTGGTTGATGATTTTGAACAATAGTATGGAATCGAAAAGCCATAGTAACATAAAAATTCTTTAGATAAGTATATAGCGTACATAGCATATAAGCAATATTAATGTTCACTTCATTTGAATAAAAGTTTTTTTTACATAATCTCCAACGTCTTTTAAGTATCTGAAGAAAAAAATATATGAGAAACACACACATGTGAAAGTTGACGTCTTCTCGTTTTGATTTTGAAAATGTATCTCAAAACAAGATAATGAAAAAAAGAAATCGAAAAATGTAATATTTTTTTCATTTTTGTTTTTTAAATATTTTTCATGTGCAATGGTTTACTTATATTAAAGACATAAAGAATAAGTATTTGGCTTCCAAGAAAAAAAGGCCTTAAAATAGTTCAAATATAAAATTATGTAAAATTCTAAGAGAAAATTACAAATAATTGAGCGCATAGCCTAATTTGAATTTCGATTAAATTGTTTTTGTCACAATCCACTTAAATATGAGAAAATAGATTTTTTGTTTTGATACTATATGTTCGATATATCTATTGGCATGCTACAAACCTCTAGTTCGAGGAGGAAGCTGTATTTGTGTAATAGCGATTAGTTGAGAGATGCAGTGCTCAAAACTGGTTTTCTGATACTTCAAACGATTATTATGCAATTGCAGTCGAGAGAAAAATAACGAGCACCGTATCTTGTCATTTAGTGACGGGAATAAACTATAAGTACTTCAGCTGTGAGTCCAAATGAGTTTTGTAGAAAAAAGTAAGAAAAGTAATTTCAATAGATAATGGGTTGAAACATCACAAAAATTAATTTTATTATTGTGCAACTTTTTATAAGCAAGCTTTTAGCATTAATATTTTAATAAACTATTGTAGTAATAGAAGGAAGCGTTAACGTAATATGAAATTAATAAGTAAAAACATTGCGTTAGACGTTGTAATACAGATCAAATTAAAATGCCTATGAAAAAATATCTGCAGTCTGTTTGAGTTATTTCAATCAATTATTTCATTATAATATAAACGTAGATCTTTATAAATATAGATAAAACATATTTAATTGGTAAAATGATTAGCATTTTTTACTAGTAGTTCACTTACCTAGAAGAATTTCTACTGTGCATTCGCTCATATAGTCGTGACAGTCAAAGACTTTCCCATTCTCTTTCTGCATCTTCTTTACTACAAGACGAGAGTTTTCATTGAATAAATCAATAAAGCTCTTAAGTACGTTCAGATGGAAAGTAGGGGCAATCAGTTTGCGATGTTGACGCCATTTGTGTCCTATTGAAGAACAATTCAAGGTAATCATTTTATAAATCATAGAAGAAACACGAGATGAATAAAATATTACATTACTACCGAGGGTTGTTAAAAATATTCCATATGTGAGGTATTGCACAAGTTGTATTTAATAAATAGTAAATTAAGACTAGTACCGATTATTTTTCAAATTTTAAAATAATTTTCTTAGTGTATACCTTATGATGAAAAAGGAATAAACAGCTTATTTATAGCGTAAATAATTATTGCTGAGTGGAAAATTATCTGAACAGTTTTACATGTTTACTACTGTTTCGTAAAAAAAGTTAAATCGTGCTTGGTAGCGTTTTGTGGATAAGCTCAGCGTTTCGAGAAATTCCGGATTCAATGGCTCTGACGATTAGGATAATGGCCGCTTCCGGTCTGTTGATGCATATTATCTACCGCACCGTATCGGCGAATAGCGAGCCGATTCGTTTACCGGTTATATATGCAAATCTAGTCATCGTGTTTCGTGCCAATTGGTTTTTTGCTTTTCGTGGGCAGCAGCTTGTCAAGTGTCCAGTGCAGACGTAGACACAGCTTTATTAACATACTTACCGGTGCTTATAAGTAGTCCGTTGCCCAGCCAGGGTTTAAAGAAGCGGTATTCAGGGGATTTGTCAATGTAAACATGGCTGCTAAGAAGCAATTCTATATCGCGTGGATCCACTAGAAAGACGATTAGCTTCGGTCCTATCCATATTTTAATCACTTCGTTATATTCCTTGCCCTTCTCGATAATTGTGCGGAACACGGCTTGAAGTGATAGTCAAGAAAAAAACATTAGTCAGAAAACTTGAGCTATGCTAAAAAGTTTCATGAATGATGTTAATTTGAATTGTTTTTGTGAGCGATTGTTTTGTAAAACAAACAAAAAAATAAATGTAAACCTAAATCTAACCCATTTGTAACCCTTCAGGTCCAGGAATAATAGTGAGCAGGTCATAAACTTGCAACATATCTTACAACGCTTTAGAATTAAAAGTTGCAAATTTTCGCTCTTTACATTTTTGTGCTGCACAATTGTAAGCCATAACACTATTCGACCTGTAAGAGCAACTGTTCATTTAAATCACTTCGTAAAACGTGAGTCAATAACCCCCATTCCCTGATTAGAGTTGATTAAGGTTACTGGCCATAACAAACGTTACTGAGGGAAACGTTTCCGCTATGGAAGAATAAAGAACATAAGGCAAATGAAATGCATGGTACCAAACAGAGGAGGGACATAGATAGCCAGTATAGATGAATGTGATTTAAATTTGTCAAGTCAATTATACCCTTAAATATATCTAATCCCTGAAATAGCATATCTAATGAAAATTATAAAGTATGCTGTATACAAATATTAACTGCATTAAATATTTGCACTGCATTAAAGTTAAATATTAAATAATAACTTAAATATATATATATATATATATATATATATATATATATATATATATATATATATATATATATATATATATATATATATATATATATATATATATATATATATATATACATATATATATATATATATATATATATATATATATATATATATATATATATATATATATATATATATATATATATATATATATATATATATATATATATATATATATATATATATATATATATATATATATATATATATATATATATATATATATATATATATGTATATATATATATATATATATAGACGCACACATACACACACATAAACATACATAAATATATATGTATATATGTATATGTATATATGTATATATACGAGCTGCTCATTCTAGGATTGAACTCAAGATGGACATGACAGTCGTTTTACAATTATATTTATCTAATATTTACAAAACAGTTTGTCTTCCATATTATTCATGATTGAATCATATTTTTAACATGCAAAAAAAAACCAAATGCTTCTTTATTCACCACACAGGTATGATCTGCAAGCTGGACAAAGTGGTATGATCTACCAACTACTTACAGTGCGAACTGCCAACAAGGTCTAAGGCGTTTCCAATCAAAGGGAGTCCTTTCGGTCCAGGTATCCGTTCAGCTAGTTCTAGCATGTGGCGTCGTGATAAACGCCAATAGAAAAACCACAGCAATAATGCAGGAGTAAGCAGGAAGTAGAACATGTTGATTGGTGAAATAATGTTGGCACTACTATTGAGGCCATCTGTATGCGCAATTGTTGCTGACATGTTGTTTCGTTAACACCAGTAAAGGTTTGATCGATGTATGGAAAAAGACAAAAGCTTTTTCTGCTTGTTATGATATTTTGCTCAAAGTCTCTGACCACCACTTCTCAAACAAATATTTGGCTTTCAAATTCTTAATCAATCACTTTATTATAGCACTTCTAACACAATCGTTTAAAACACTTGAGGTGTCATTTAACAATATAACGCAATATACACAGTTCCTACTGATTTTTTAACTCTTCTCTAGCGAAATTTTTGCTAGACATTTCAATCAACTAAAATGGACTGTTAACAATATCTTCACAAAGTTAACAGTCCCACTGCAAGTGAACTGGCTCTCGATCACCTACCAAAAGAACTATCGAATTAAAGAATGTCAAAGAAATTAGAACAATATTTTTCAGTTAATGAAACAAAATGTAGTAAAGACACTCCCAACCGTAAGCTGTTGTCACTCAGCTCGAACTACTGCAACTGACTGAAGAATGGTGTTTTAAATTTGTTTTTATAGTCAGCGTAATTTTCTTGGCTAAACCAAGTGCTTACGATCGACACCGGAGGGGACCCAGCAACCATGACAGCGGCTGGTTTTCCGGTTAGATGTACGTTCATATACGCACTCAAATTCTGTTACAAACACATACTCATGGTAGAGGTACTGATCGCATGCTCTTCGAATGAAGTCCATTCAATGGGGTATGATGGTGAACTTCCCTTTCTATACATACGTACAAATGCGACACATACACTTATGAATGCCATCAACTAGTATTAGACATCAGTCTCCAACCTAAACCAAATCCCTTCCTTCTACGCTACGAGCCCCTCATTGCTTTGATACTATATCGTGTAGGTCTATTAGGTCATCTCTCTTGGCAACCATTTACTTTTTACTCCATTTTCTTGAACAAATTTTTGTCTAATGTCTAAGTATTTGAAAAGTTTTAGTAAGAGCAAAGTCAAGTTTGCTTGAGTTTATCAGCTCGTTGAACCAATTGAGTAAAGTAATTACTCCTGTAATTACAAGTAATCTAGTAATATTTTTTAAGTATTGAATGCAGTTTTGTATTATGAAAACATTAACAATAATGATCTACCAATTACTGTGTCTTTGATTATACAGGTACAACACCATCAGTACCTGTATAATGAAAGACACAGTAATTTAAAGAAATAAACCAGTATGGCAGATGAAAATTTAAACATTATAATATTAATTTACGCTAGTTTTCCTCCTATTAAGTTATAAAAAATGTGAAACGTGTTAAATTTGATCATATAGTTTACACAAATGAAATAGTTCGCAATTAATCAATAGAAACCATAGTACATTTATTTTGGACATTGAATATACGTTGGTAAAAAGGGATCAATTCTTAGACGAATAGATTCCCTCTAAAAATGATTGAGTATCGGTTGCGTGGTATAGATAAGCCCAGAAAGACTGAATGAGTCGGCTTTATCGTGTTGGTCGTTACGTCAACAAATACGAATAAGGAGAGGAAAGAGTTATGCCTGCTTTCTAGCTAATGGAAAAGACGTAGTAAAAGTACTAAAATGATGACATGTACTTCGTTTAGTTGAATCAACCAAGATGCTGTTAACACAGGTTCTATAATGTTGACATCTTCCAATTCTGAATCTTACAATTGAATCGTTTAACCTAGTTAAGTATCATGCACATGACGGGAAAGGACAAAAATGTAGATGTTAGGTTCGAAAACTAAAAAATCTATGTATATATATATATATATATATATATATATATATATATATATATATATTTATATGTATATATATACATATATATATATATATATATATATATATATATATATATATATATATATATATATATATATATATATATATATATATATATATATATATATATATATATATATATATATATATATATATATATATGTATATATATAGAAAAACTCATCTGGTTAACATCCCCGTGTATCCATGAAATAATATATGTATATATATATATATTTTTTTATTTGATGGATATACAGGGATGTTAACCAGATGTGTCAATTTCATTTTTTCGGCGGACCACATGTTACGTCTACGCGAAGAGTCTGTTGCGGGCCGCAATTGCTTACTTTAATATCGATGTTGAAGGCAAATATGGACTGGATTTATCATTACTTCATAGCGTCGCGGGCCGCACACAGAATCCTCATGACTACTTGCGGCCCGCGGCCCGTTACATTGACATACCTGATATAAACGATACTCGGGGATAGTTGCAGAATTGCGATCGTGCACCATAAGTTTAGAATTGAAAAGTGTTTTTGCTTACGACGTTACGCCGCACGATCAATTTATAGGCGAAATTATAGGAGAAATTTTTGAGTTTTATAAATAACTTAATTCCCTTTTCAATGCTCATATATATATATATATATATATATATATATATATATATATATATATATATATATATATATATATATATATATATATATATATATATATATATATATATATATATATATATATATATATATATATATATATATATATATATATATATCTTTGCAAATTATTTCCGGAAAAGATCATTCTTCACGCTCCAAATGTATTATATACAATTACAAATATCTTGCTCTTACAATGCTCTTGAATAATATAAAATTACTTTCATTTAATTCGAACAATACAACCACGTCAACAGATATTACTAATAAAAACTTTTATATTTCATGTTTTCATTGTTATTCCCTAGACAGCAAATCTACTGTTATTTCATTTAACAAACTGTTCGTGGAATGCATAAAATTCCTTAACAGCCAGACGGTATGTATCCTCAATCGTAATTGTTCTTGGCTTCCGGGATAGAAAATAAGCTCATTAATCATTACGTAACATCTTAAAAATTACTTACCATCCCTTTCTGACACAACAAACTTATTGAATCATGTGCGTAAGAATGGTTATTTTTAATTTGCATTGGTTGTGATGCTTTTAATAACTGATGGAGTAACTACAAGTTACTTACAACATCGCGACCAGAAGTTATTACTTGCAACTATTTCACATCTAGTCTTCCTAGATACCAATCAATGGTTCATAGAAACTTATAGTTTGAAATGAAATGAAACGCCCATAATCTCTTTGAACCTTTGCTGGAGACCATTAAACAATATTTATATAGAATAGATTTTATTTTAGATTCTATGTGTGTCTAAGATTCTATAACAAATATCGTAATGGTTTACTTTAGTTATAGTTAGTTACACGTAAATGCTACAGGATATTTTTACTTCAGCTGATTACAGAAAAAGCAAATATGTAAATTAACTTCATGTGCTCTATAGGTCTTGAGGAAAAAAACGAAACAACTCGTGTGCACATAGTCAGGAGTGAATAATGTCAGTTGGTAATTGTTTTCCTTTCGGCGTTGCCAAGTAGCTATTTGAATAATTTAATTATATAACTTCATTTTCTTATGCGGTTTACGTCGTGCTAACATTGGGATTATAGGTTAGGGCAGGTGTCGCAAACTTGCTTAAAAATTAACTAAATTTAACACAAATGTAGGTATCGTTTATAAGTAAGAAAAGCCGCCGCTCAAAATGTGAATCAAGCAAAGAGTGGTGGATTTTGTTGAAATCCCGTTTATATTTATGATCACTTCTGCTAAATACTGTTAAATGTTAAATACATTTGAATTGTTAAACTGAGAAATATTTACCACAAGCTTTCTATAACTAATTTATTTGATTCAATAACATTCGAATTATTGAAGCATAACAGTTCAAATTAATAATAAGTATAAAATAGTTTCGAATCATAAATATTTAAAACATTGTAAACATGTATGTGAGTGAAACCATTGGTTAGGTATATGGTTGGACAATATGTTCAAAACTCTAAATGTCTAGACACGCGTAAAATTAAAGTAACACCATCATGTTTTTTATGCAATGTTTGCGGTTTTACCTTACCGATGAAGATTTGTTTCGCTCAGGATGTTAAAATAACCTGTTCAACGCCTTTCAAACACATTATTTTAATATATTGATGGTTTTTTACGACTACCACTTAAACCCCATCAAGAATTGCTTACGTTGGTATGTATGCTATTGTATGTTTTAAATTGTTGCCGAATTTGATAAACAACTATTTTCATTAACAGATACGTCACTTATCTGTCATAGAAACATTGTTTTTTATTGGAGTTTTGTATGCAAGGCAGTAGTTTTTTAACATTTTTCGTTACTCTGCCGTCTCAAGTATCTGTTTAAAAGATCTTTGAACCGTCTAT
This sequence comes from Anopheles coluzzii, assembly GCF_943734685.1. Lineage (NCBI taxonomy): Eukaryota > Metazoa > Arthropoda > Insecta > Diptera > Culicidae > Anopheles > Anopheles coluzzii. Next base: position 25,061,454 of record NC_064669.1, read on the forward strand.
ATGGTCGTAATATATTTCTACTGTGTACAGTTTTGCTCGAAGGTCTCAAAAGCATGTATAGGCCGGCATGTCCGCGTAGGACGTTACGCCAAATAGAAGAAGAAGAAGTATACAGTTTTGCATTGAACATTATTTTCGTACGCCTGATGCTGCGTTCAGTCCAATATTTGTAATCTAACGAAAAAAATGATATCCAATTGTAAATTTTTTGAATAACTTATCAAAATTATAGAAAATTATTAATCAGAACTGAATCATAAACTAAACGAAACAAAATGAAATCAAGTAAAAGATATTTTTACGCTGTGGTTTTATTCTTGTTTCGCACCTATTCCAGGAATATTTCAGAGTTATTGAAAAAATACCATCAACGTAGTTTAAGTAATGTATTTAAAAAGGTGGAGTTTATTTAAACATCCTGGACTAATAAAATTCTAATCGATATGGTAGTGCCAAAAACACATGGGAGAGCTTTTTTAATTTTATGCAGTGTATAACAAAAACAAACAAATAAAAAAAATAGTTAACATAATATTGTGACATTCATACTGAAAAGATATTGTTATTGTAAAGGTCGCCTTAGACCTTGCGTTAAAGTGAACGTGAAATGTTGTACGTTCGCTACATTTAATTGAATATTAATCGGAATATTGCTACCACCAAAATACATGAAATTCAATTTTTTAACTATTTAGACTATTCTTCTTCTTCTTCTTTTGGCTCAACAACCGATGTCGGTCAAGGCCTGCCTGTAACCACTTGTGGGCTTGGCTTTCAGTGACTAATTGATTCCCCCCCATAGCAGGATAGTCAGTCCTACGTATGGCGGTGCGGTCTATTTGGGGATTGAACCCATGACAGGCATGTTGTTAAGTCGTACGAGTAGACGACTGTACTACGAGACCGGCCCATTTTGAGACTTGAGACTATTAAACATCCTAAAATAATGAATTAAATGCAGTTCCTTATTATTCTCAGCTAACCGCTATTGTTCAGCGTGAACAATGCATTAAATTCTGAGTGGAGTAAAATGTATCTCGAATTCTTGAAGCGCTTCAAGCGATCGGGCGAAAATTCCAAGTTTCCCTCTCTTAATGTTATGTCTTCTCGGAAAAATATTTCACCGTGAAAAATACCAACGACTAACAGCCATATGGTTCAACAACAATTTCGCCAGTCAATTAGTCAGTAAGCGTACTAAAACCACAGATGGATTTTTTTCAAATTTCAAATATGATCATTTTGTTGGAGGCGAGATAATCTTATGGACAAAAGGATTGAAGGGCCAACGACACAGATTCATGTGTTTTTTAACACCTTAGCGTGAATTAACCTCTTTTTTACAGTTCTTTGTTTAACATTTGTACGATTGCGAAGGTATGCACCAAGGACTGTATGGAATTTGGGTTACCTGATAACCTTCTATATCCTTAATAACACAGCGATCGTTAAGTAAAATCTTGTGTACAATAGCTGGTTCTTTAAATTTTGGAATCAACTTTTTGATTTGGTACACGACGGTGTCAACGTTTCTTATTACGACAAAATCACCTATTTCGAATTCAGGAGCCAGTTTGTGGTTTTTAGGAAAGTATTTTTCATTAATATCCTGGTTGCGTGTAATGTTTTCTGATGCTTTATTAAGAATTTTATCTGGATCTTGAAGTACGTTGGTTTTTTTCTTATCAAGAAACTCTGTTGATTCATCATCATCATGGCCTCGTTACTCGACGCCAAAAGAGAGAATAGAAGGGATGAAATTCATAGATGCGTGCTTATATTATGCAATGCATATTCGGTTGCGCTTAAATGTTAACTCCAAACACTATGATCAGGACTATTTGAGAGTTTACTAAGAATTGGGCGAAGAATGCTGTTAACTTGTTCAACCTGTTTGTTCGCTTGAGGTGAACATGTTGCATTTTAGACGTGTTTAATGCCATTATTATCAAGAAAACTTTCAAAAGATTGAAAGTAAAGTATGTTGCTCAGCCGGTAATAATTCGCTTCGGGCGACTGTAATAAGACATATATTGATTGAGAATGTTACAGATTTCTTGAGCATCTGTCGAGCGAGTAGCATAAATTTTAGTTATTACTTTTTACTAATTACCATATTACTAATTTAGTCAGTCCTTATTTTGGCTCATAAACTACCTTATGAATACACGATCACACTTTACAAGCGGCCGTCACCGGGGCCTTTCTAGCGATCTAAGAGAACATCGATGAAGTGAAGTGGGTGGTAGGAGGAAAAAAATATCAGGCTGGGATTTTTTTTAAATGGAGTTTACTTTACTTTATTTATTTTCATTGTTTACTTTTTTTAAATACAGTATAATGGAGCTCTGATTGATATTAGACCTTTTGTGGCTTTTACATAAAATACTGGATAAATTTAACAGTTTCATGATAGGATCATGTTTCAGCCATCGCATTAAAGTGGAGTTCTTCTGCAGGGAAAAGTTTTTTGAAAAAAAAACCCTGGTCACATTAAGGACTTATAGTCTAAGAACAAAATAAAAACTAAGGAGAATCTAGTCTCAACTTTATTTACACTAATATTTCCTCTATTACATTAATATTTACATTAATATAGCCTATTTACTAATCGCCACTGGCTGGACGTGCGAGTTGTTTTATACTTTTCTAAAGTAGATCAGCATATTGTATTATTTTTATCATATTTGTTCTTGCGTGAATGTCACTAGTACTATGCCAAAGTGGTAAATTAAGGATTCGTTCAAAAAATTTGTAGAGGCACTTTTCTCCCAAACTGGGTATGAATATAATAATATAGGCCGTAGGATTTGTTTATAAAGCAAAAGCTTATTTTTTAAGTTTAATTTTGATTTCCTGCTAGTAAAGCTATATAGAGATCATGAGGTTTTTGTTGCAGAGAGTATTCTATTTTCAATATGTTTTTTGAATGTTAACCTTTTCTCGAGTGTAACCCCCAAATATTTGATTTAATTTTTCCATTCCACTTCATTATAATTAATGTTTAATTTTCTATCTGGAAATTTTCTTCTACTTGTACAACGCGAGAAAAAAATACTTCAGTTTTTGATTCATTTACTTTCAGCTTCCTACTTGAGGGCTACTATGGACGGGGTGCAGTGCAAGGTGAGAGTGACGAACATGCTTTCGGAATCGTTCGAATCGCACCGGGGTCTGAGGCAAGGGGATGGACTCTCCTGTTTGCTGTTTAACATCGCTCTGGAAGGTGTCATGTGAAGGGCTTCGACATCCGGTGCACGATTTTCACCCGAACTCTCCAATTCCTTGGCTTCGCGGATGACATCGACATCATCGGACGTATAGTACAACTGCGACGGTGTGCGAAGCGTAAACCCGACTGAAATGCGAGGCCGAAAGGATTGGATTGAGGATCAATGCGACGAAGACAAAGTACCTGCTTGCCGGGGGCTCTGTACGTGATAAAGCCTGACTCGGAAACAGAGTATCAGTTGACGGCGACGATCTCGAGGTGGTAGAGGAGTTCTGCTACCTTGGTACGATCGTAACTTCGGACAACAACGTAAGCAGCGAAATCCGAAGGCGCATTGTTCAGGGAAGTCGTGCCAACTACGGGCTCTACAAACTCCTCTGATCCAGAAGACTCCAGCAACACACGAAATGCGCCACATATCGCACACTGATTAGTCCGGTAGTCCTCTACGGGTACGAGTCTTGGACTATGCTGACGGAGGACGCCAATGCACTCGCCATTTTCGAACGGCGGGTACTAAAGACTATCTTTGGCGGTGTGTGCGAGCAGGGCGTGTGGAAAAGGAGGATGAACCACGAGCTAGCTGAGCTGTTTGGCGGTGCTGATATCCTGACGGTCATCAAAGCCGGAATTATACGATGGCTGGGACACGTGATGAGGATGCCGGACTCATGCCCCACTAGGAGGGTGCACGTCAGCGACCCGTTCGGCACGAGGCGTAGAGGAGCACAGCGAGCTAGTTGGCTGGATCAGGTGGAGTCGAACCTGTCGGAGATCGGATGCAGCCGTGGTTGGAGGACTGCAGCCCAGGGCCGAGTTTCCTGGAAACGGATTGGCGACCTGGCCATGTCTACTAGACGTGCTCATACATGAGCAGGCCAAAAAAAGAAGAAGAAGACTTTCAGCTTCCATATTTTGCAGTATCTTGCATACTCATTTAGCCCTTTGTTTAGGCTTTTTATAATTGTTCTTCGACATTTGGCAGAGGAACTAATTGCAAAGTCATCAGCAAAAGAGTATTGTTTGACATTTTTCATTTTTAGAATATCGCATGTGTAAATATTAAACAGAATCGGTGAAAGTACGCTTCCTTGAAGCAGGTCAGGCTAGGATTACATTCCTGAATTATGTGTGTAACAGCAGCTAATCTTTATATTCAGCTAAAATAAATATTTTATTTTTGTTTGATCGAATCAGTTTTTAACCGTTATTCAAAAAATTGATAAGGTTCTCATGGTAAATTCAAAATAATTAAAAAAATCTTTTAACATACATTGGTTTGCATTTTCAAAAAAATCATTACAGAAGAAAAACATATTTTTTAGATTTTTTTTGTTTGTGTTTTTAAAAATCATATGTTGATAATTACTCTCATAAAACTAATAAAAGCTTAAAAAAAGTTATAAAACCTCTTTTTAAAAATCGTTAAAAAATATTCTTCTTTAAAACATTTCTTGTAAATCTTTTTTTTTAAATATTTTTGAACGATATTAAAACGCGTTAGTTAGCACAAAAACCCTGTTTTTCGAAATGTCTTCAAAGTTATGATACCACCATAAATTGTTTTTTTCATAATAAGTCGTGTAAAAACGTTTTCAAAAATTTGAAAAAATATGCGTAGCTGTGAAATAGTACTCTACACAACTCATACATTCACTGTTTTTATCTATACCTTATGGATTTTACGCAAATCACGAAAAACGACTGTCCATATAGTTGTGGTAGCCGCTGTATACTAGTGATGTGCTGTATGGAGCGCACCAACGACTCCGATCCGACTCTGACTATTGTCGATTCCAATTCCTGAAAAATGAATCCACTAGAAATGTGTAAAATGGATAAGCCCGGAGTCGAAGTCATCCGAAGTCGTCCAAAGTAGTCCGGAGTCGCCCGGAGTCGCCCGGAGTCGATAGGAGTCGTCCGGAGTTGTCTAAAGTCGCTCGGAGTCGTCCGGAGTCATTCGGAGTCGTTATTCCCCACCGGGCACCAGCACTCAGAGATCCCTTGAATACGCGCTTGAAAAAGAACTTGAGTTGGCGAAATTATTCAACCGATCCGTCGGGTCCCGAAGCCGAAGCAAACCCGAAGCCGAAGCAAAACCCGAACGGGGGTCTGCACGAACCTTCGTTTAATTAGTCCCCTCCCCCTTTTTTGCCAGGATTTCTTTCCGAAATGATACAGTGCACACCATTATACTATCGTAATTCGATTTATTGAATATCGAACCAACATAGAATACAAAAAAACACAACACTTGCACAACAATCACTGCACTTAATTCTAAATCAACGCACATAATTTAAAAAAAACACTGTTTACATTCGCACAGTTAAAAAAAAAAATAATTCAGCACAGCACTTTCTGCTCCTCATCGCTGTTGCTCCAGGTTTTTCTCGCTGCACTGTACGGGCCACTGTTCCAACACTACGACACAGCCACAGGTTTTTATTGTCTCCGTTCGCCGTGAAACACACATGAAATACTACTTTACACAATCTTTGTGTATATAAATATGCGGCTAAGGCTTATCGTCTTCTTAATCGCCATCTGTATCGTCGCTACGTTCGGCGTCTTCAAATGCGCTTCACTATTGAACCTGGGTCATTCTTTCGTTTTGCGAACTCTCGGCGAGGCTCTGCTAGCCTTCCATCCACCCTGTTTCTTGATCTGTCCTCTGCTACGTCCAATCCTGATATATGTAACCTATTTGCCAAACATTTCTCTAGTGTATTTGTCGATCCTAGTACTTTTAAGGTTCCTTTGGACGTAGGCTTGTCTTACACGCCCTCTGATGTGATATCATGTAATTCAGTCGTTGTAAGTGAAAGCCTAGTAAAATCCGCTTTATCCAAACTTAAAACTTCGTTTTCACCAGGCCCCGATGGCATCCCTGCCTGTGTTTTGAAAAAATGTGGCAATACCCTCACTCCCATTCTCACTCGTCTTTTTTCTCGCTCGCTTAGTGTAGGGATTTTTCCTAGTCAATGGAAACTAGCTTGGCTTGTTCCCATTTATAAGAAAGGTGACCGCACACTAGCATCAAACTACAGAGGCATTTCTATTATTTGTGCGTGTTCTAAAATCCTCGAGTCAATTGTCCATTTATCTGTAATGCCTTGTGTAAAAAATTATATTTCTACGGAACAACACGGCTTTATGCCCAATCGTTCAGTGTCCACCAACCTAATGTGTTTTTTGTCTTCTCTATATCACTATCTGCCTAGTGGTAAGCAAGTAGACACTATCTATACCGATTTCAAAGCGGCATTTGACAGTATACCTCTATCATTACTTGTTGCTAAGCTTCGAAAACTAGGTTTCGGTGGCTCTATATTGCCGTGGTTCAACTCCTATCTTGAGAATCGTTCTTATGCAGTTAAAATCTGTGGCTCTTTCTCTGAATGCTTTCTTAGTTCTTCGGGTGTCCCTCAAGGTAGTGTCCTTAGTCCCTTACTGTTCATTCTCTTCCTCAATGACTGTACTTCGATCCTTCCTCCTAACGGCTTCTTGCTATATGCGGATGACGTTAAAATTTTTCTTCCTGTATCTTCTACAGCTGATTGTCTAGTCCTTCAATCCTGGCTCTGTAAATTCTCTACATGGTGTGCTTCTAACGGTTTAGTCCTGTGTCCTGAAAAATGTTCCGTCTTGTCTTTCTTCCGATCTTCTACAAGTATAACTCATGCTTATAGTGTCTGTGATGCCCCTATTCCCCGTGCGTCCTTGTCTAAGGATCTTGGCGTCTTCTTTGACCCGAGTCTTTCTTTCAAGGAGCACACGGACTATGTCATCAACAAGGCCAACAAAAGTCTTGGTTATATTTGTCGCATGTCCACTGAAATTCGTGATCCCTTTTGTCTTAAGTCCCTTTATTGTTGTTGGGTCCGTTCCGTACTGGAATATGCCTGTATCATCTGGTCTCCTGTCCAACTATCTCTGCTCCAAAGGATTGAGAGGATCCAGAGACGTTTTACAAGGATCGTATTTCGTAGGTCGCTGGGTCATCACTCTATTCCGCTTCCTTCGTATGACGATAGATGCACTCTATTAGGCCTTGCCAAGTTGGAGCACCGCCTCTCGGTCGCTCAGGCTTCTTTCGTCGCTGGCATATTGCTCAATACGATTGATACCCCTTCACTTCTGTCGCGCTTACATTTGTATGCACCTTGTCGCACCTTACGTTATCGTTTTCGTCTCCAGTTACCTATATGTCGTACACGTTTTGCTCGCAATGAGCCTTTTGTAAGAGCTATGTCTTCTTTTAATAGTACTTCTGATCTGTTCGATTTCAACATATCCTATCCTGTCTACCGATCCCGTCTTGGCTCCTTTTCCGTACCATAAACTCCTTCCAACTCCTTCGTGAATAATTGTATACTATAGTCAGTAAGCACTATTGCTGTAACCCAACGTGGCCGAGCAATTCATAAAATAAAAATAATAAATAATAAATAAATGGAAGAAAAATGATATTAATTAGAAGGGGGGATGTTGGTTGATAATTTTAATCACTTTTACTTTTTTTGCACCGTTGGGTCCCAACAGTCAAAAGCCGAAGATTTTATATTGACCTTTCGTTTTTTCTATCTGTCTCTCGCTCTAATTTGAGTGATTTTCCATTCGTGAGTATCCACGAGCTCCCTCGTGTGGTTGTTGTTGTTGGAAGTTGAAACCGAACCCCAGGTAGTTTTCTGCAGTCCACGGTGATACTACACACAGCCACGCACTTGGCGATACGCGCTGTGTGGTGGACGTTCAGAATTCAGTGGTGCAAATTAGAGTTGGGAAAAACGCACAAAAAAGCGGAACTGGGTCCGGACGATTCCAACAAATTTCGGACCCAGTTCCGAAGGGTAGGTTCAATCCGACAAGCCGGAACCGCCCGGAATCGTCTGGAATCGTCTGGAATCGTCGGAATCGTGCGGAGTCGTTGGAACCGTCCGGAATCGTCCAGAATCGTCGAAATCGTCCGGAATCGCCCGGAATCGCCCGGAATCGCCCGGAATCGTCCGGAATCGCTCGGAATCGCCCGGAATCGCCCGAAATCGCCCGGAATCGTTGGAATCGTCCGGAATCGCCCGGAATCGTCCGGAATCGCCTGGAATCTCCCGGAATCGTCCGGAATCATCCGGAATTGCCCGGAATCATCCGGAATCGTCCGGAATCGATCGGAATCGACCGGAATCGTCCGGAATCGACCGGAAACGCCCGGAATCGTCCGGAATCGTCGGAATTCCATTTCATTTCATGTCATTTATTCAGTGCATAACCTAATACAAATAGATTCAAACAGTAACACAAGAAGCTAGATTGCATGTCGAACGATATTGAGGAACTCAGTGCGCGACATTCCTGGCTCAAATGTACGACAGCCAGCATTGACAGATGCGCGGCGGCCGGAACGTGAACAGTGGCAATCGACCGGAATCGACTGAAATCGCCCGGAATCGTCTGCTTTCGGCACACAATCGCAAACCGGTAGCAGGGGCCCCGTATACAAGAACAGGACGGTTCGTCCCAGCCAAGAGCGCACACAATAACATCGATTTAACCATTTCTCGAATGAAACCTCAACCCACTGAAGCACCGTTGACCAAACGACCTTCCTAGGCTTTTTAAAGCGACGCGAGCTTGGTGTCAATTTTTCCTGCTAATTTCTCCGGCTACGAGCCGGTTTATTGAAATTCTGTGTAGGGGCCTTTAAATTTTTGTCTGTGTTTGATGTGTGCTTGTGGCTGTTGTTACGGGTTTTCTTTGAGGTTAAACGCAGCGTTCTGTTCTGTGTTCTGTGCATTGGATTTTAGCAGCAAGTGTCTCCCCGTTTTTTTGGTGAGCTCGTGCACAGACCATCCACACTAAGACACCAAATGCACGGGGCCCCTTATTGACGGGGCCTCCTTACCGACGGGGGCCCTTACCGACGGGGGCCCTTCATCGAAAAGTTCACATAATCGTTGGGGCCCCGTAAACCACCTTTGAGTTTTGGCTTCAATATAGCTGTAACGGTTTTTTTTATCTTGTCTTCACGTAAAAAGTTGTATGTAAATAGTGATAAAACATCATTTTAATATTAACATGGCCCAGTTCCTTTTCAGACATAAGAATACCACCCCTTCCCGATTTCCCCTATTTGTCAGTTGACCACAAAAGATGAGTAGGGCCCCGCGTGAAAATGTAAGGTTTTGGTTTAAAATCAGGCACGCTTCACGATCTCTGGCTTGAGATATGAATACCATTTTTCGCGTGAAAGCTGTCCGTTTTCGGCACACATCTGCAAAACAAGTATAGGGGCCCCTAGCAAGCACAGGCACGTTTCATCCAAGCCAAATTGAAAAGCGCACACATCGATATCGATGGAATCGTTTCTCGAATGAAACCTCTACCCACTGGAGCACCGTTGCTTGCTTGGTGTTAGTCAATTTTTCCTGCTAATTTTACCGGCTACGAGCCGGTGTATTGATATTGTGTTTCGGGGCCTTTAAATGTTTGTTTGGGTGTGTTGTATGCTTGTGTTGTGTAACGGGTTTTCGGTGGTAGTTAAGCGCAGCGTTCTGTGCATTCCATTTTTGCAGCAAGTTGGTCTGCGTGGTTTTGGGTTTGGGTGTCTCGTGCACAGGCCACCCACACCAGCAAAAATTGACGATTTTTCGCTCTGTCCAATACTTTGCGCCAACGATTATGAGGTATTGATTTGAGCTGTACGCGCGTGTCGCAGCGATTTTCGCTTGCGACTTGGATGCCAGTATTGGCAGACTTCTTAAAACATTTAATGTGCTGCTTTGAGTAGTATGGGGCCCCGGTTTTGTGCAGTTCGGGGCCCTCGGGATACAGTGCTTTAAGCGATGGGAAAAATGAATTAATTAAAAATAAGTCTATTTGAAATAGATGGTAAAAGTATCATCTGGGGGGGGGGGGGGGGGGGGTAGAATCGATACGAAGTCGAACATCCACAATGACGGGGCCCCCTAAATCGCCGGTTCTTCCCACCGGGCACCAGCACTGAAAAATGAATCCACTAGAAATGTGTAAAATGGATAAGCCCGGAGTCGAAGTCATCCGAAGTCGTCCAAAGTAGTCCGGAGTCGCCCGGAGTCGCCCGGAGTCGATAGGAGTCGTCCGGAGTTGTCTAAAGTCGCTCGGAGTCGTCCGGAGTCATTCGGAGTCGTTATTCCCCACAGGGCACCAGCACTCAGAGATCCCTTGAATACGCGCTTGAAAAAGAACTTGATTTGGCGAAATTATTCAACCGATCCCTCGGGTCCCGAAGCCGAAGCAAAACAAGTACGGGATTCGGCACGACCCTTCCCACCCAACAGTCAAAAGCCGAAGGTTTTATATTGACCTTTCACTTTTTCTATCTGTCTCTCGCTCTAATTTGAGCGATTTTCCCCTGATGAGTGTCCCCGAGCCTCCTCGTGTGGTTGTTGTTGTTGGAAGTTGAAACCGAAACCCCTTCGTGCGCTGCCAAAATCAGCGAAGAACGAAATCGAGTGGCTCAAGCGAAAAAACGAAAAAAACTGACGAACGAGTGTGCAGTGACAATAACACACACACGCACAAGGCGACACCCGAAATCTGGTGCGATACCGGCTTTCAGTGGAGCAAGTACACACATGCACACATTTGGCCACACCACGGTGATACAACACACAGCCACGCACTTGGCGATACACGCTGTGTGGTGCGGTGCGGCGGACGTTCAGAATTCAGTGGTGCAAATACACACATGCATACACTTGGCGACACACGCTCCCCAAGTAGCAACCGAAGCTTTTTTCTCCCAGTTTCAACCCCCTCATGTCCACAAACTGCCTTCGCTTACTATTCCTATCTAGAGTTGGGCAAAACGCACAAAAAAGCGGAACTGGGTCCGGACGATTCCAACAAATTTCGGACCCAGTTCCGAAGGGTAGGTTCAATCCGACAAGCCGGAACCGCCAGGAATCGTCCGGAATCGTCTGGAATCGTCGGAATCGTCGGAATCGTGCGGAGTCGTTGGAACTTTCCGGAATCGTCTGGAATCGACGGGAATCGCCCGGAATCGCTCGGAATCGCTCGGAATCGCCCGGAATTGCCCGGAATCGCCCGGAATCGCCCGGAATCGCCCGGAATCGCCCGGAATCGCCCGGAATCACCCGGAATCGCCCGGAATCGTCTGGAATCGTCGGAATTCCATTTCATTTCAAGTCATTTATTCAGTGCATATCCTAATACAAATAGATACAAATAGTAACACCAGATGCTAGCGTCCATATCGAACGATATTGAGGAAATCAGTGCGCGACAATCCTGGCTTAAATGTACGACAGACAGCATTGACATATGCGCGGCGGCCGGAACGTGAACTTGAATCGTCTGGAATCGTCGGGACATTCGGAATCGACCGAAATCGGCTCTACTATTCACTACTATCGATTGACTACGATTCCGCACGATCCGGTCGATTCCGGGCGATTCCAGCCAGTTCCGGTCATTTTCGACTGTTCCGACGATTCCGGACGATTAAGACGATTCCGCACGATTCCGCACGATTCCAGACGATTTCAGACGATTCCGGACAATTCCGGACGATTCCGACGATTCCGGACGATTCCGACGATTCCGGACGATTCCGACGATTCCGGACGATTCCGGACGATTCCGGTGGAACTAGCGATTCCTTCTCTCTGGAATCGGAATCGGAATCATATTTGCCGGAACCGGAGCGGAACCGTGGGTGCGATCCGCAGAACCCATCTCTATTCCTATCCCGTTTCTACATTCTACAACGTTTGTTGCGTTCTCGCTCATCAGGGTGTTAGTCAATTCTCTCTTGCCACACGAAGAGAATTCTCCTGCACACTTCGTGTGTTGGATTCTACCCATCCCTGTTGAACACACGTCATTTTCTTCCATCGCACTCATCAGGGTGTTTGGTCTTTTCCATCCAAGCCAAAGAGCGACTTCAGTGTGCTCTGAACCGTGGATGTGAGAGTGTGTGTTTGTGTGCTGCGTGAACTATTTTTCCTGCGTGAAACACTTTAGATACTGCGCCATCCGCGGTGTTCTTTCTGCTTCATCGGAGGACGAACTTTTATCATCTAATTGTTTGGGTAAGTGTCTTTTTCTAAGTGTCTAGTGCTATGTGACATTTATTCTAATTCTAATATTATTCTAATATGCAATGTTTTGCACATTACAAGCTTCAGATGTGTGCTGCTACCGCTAGCTGTTCCTCAAACTACTTAAAAAGTGTGACACTGTGTGCACAGGCGTTCAAGTTTCAATTGATCCTCAAGCACAAAGGTAAGTTTGTCACATCTTTAAATGAAGTGTAATCTTTTTAACAAAGTGTGTCTATTAATTGTGTATTTTCATCAACAGCCTTCATACAACACCGCGGTTGAGGCGCGCCAAATCTGATGACATCTTTCCTGAACCAAGCAGGCTGAACACGCGCACCACCACGGGCTCCAGCGCGGTGTGAAGAGGGAAGAAGAAAAGGCAGAATTGGAAACAGCCGCACCAGGCTTCCAACCACCGTGTGTGTGTATGTAAGTATGTGAGAACACATGTGTGAATCCTCTTGTGGGAACTGCAAAAAGAAGAGAATAAAGAGTGTGAAGCAGCTAGACTGCCGCAACCAAATCAAGAGAGTGAATTCTCATTTCAATCCGAAAAACTGGGAGAGAGTGATGACATGCGAGAGAGAATAAAACTAGAAACACGAGAGAGGACACGAAGCGCTTTCGGGTTTTTTTTCGCCTTCGCGCACTTTTTGCTTTATGCGCGCGAAAAAGTGAGCCTTGATCAGCGCGATGGCTCCCATACAAAGGCCTTCGGCTTTGCTATCTGGGTCTGCTGTGCGGTGAGGTTTGTGTTCTGTGTCCCGTGGTGCAAATATACACACACACATACTTGGCTACACACGCAGTACGGCGCGGTTGGTTTGGCAGAAGCGCATACACACATTCACGCAGTAGGCTTTACTTTCAGTCCAGTGAGGTTGGTGCTCGTGTGGTTTTTCAGCGCTTGGCGGATAAACCCCGTAAAAAATGGAGTTTTGTTTAATTTGAGGTAAGTAAAAGTGATTAAAATTATCAACCAACATCCCCCCTTCTAATTAATATAATTTTTCTTCCATTTCATGTGTGTTTCACGGCGAACGGAGACAACAAAACCTGTGGCAGTGTCGTGGTGTTGGAGATGGTGGCCCGTACAGTGCAGCGAGAAGAACTAGGCGCGACAGCGATGTGGAGCAGAAAGTGCTGTGCTGATTTTAATTTTTCTTTGTGCGAGTGTAAAAAGTGTTTTTTTATTATGTGCGTTAATTTAGAATTAAGTGCAATGATTATTGTGCATGTGTTGTGTTTTTTTTGTATTCTATGTTGGTTCGATATTCAATAAATCGAATCATGTTGATATAATGGTCCGCACTGTATCATTTCGGAAAGAAATCCTGGCAAAAAAGGGGGAGGGGGCCATTTTAACGAAGGGTCGTGCCGAACCCCGTTCGGGTTTTGCTTCGGCTTCGGGTTTGCTTCGGCTTCGGGACCCGACGGATCGGTTGAATAATTTCGCCAACTCAGCTTCAAAGCCAGCTTCAATCTCAGCGGATCTCTGAGTGTTGGTGACCGGTGGGTTCGTTTAATTAGTCCCCTCCCCCTTTTTTGCCAGGATTTCTTTCCGAAATGATACAGTGCACACCATTATACTATCGTAATTCGATTTATTGAATATCGAACCAACATAGAATACAAAAAAACACAACACTTGCACAACAATCACTGCACTTAATTCTAAATCAACGCACATAATTTAAAAAAAAAACACTGTTTACATTCGCACAGTTAAAAAAAAAATAATTCAGCACAGCACTTTCTGCTCCTCATCGCTGTTGCTCCTGGTTTTTTTCGCTGCACTGTACGGGCCACTGCTCCAACACTACGACACAGCCACAGGTTTTTGTTGTCTCCGTTCGCCGTGAAACACACATGAAATGAAAAAAAAAAAATGATATTAATTAGAAGGGGGGATGTTGGTTGATAATTTTAATCACTTTTACTTACCTCAAATTAAACAAAACTCCATTTTTTACGGGGTTTATCCGCAAAGCGCTGAAACACCACACGAGCACCAACCTCACTGGACTGAAAGTAAAGCCTACTGCGTGAATGTGTGTATGCGCTTCTGCCAAGCCAACCGCGCCGTACTGCATGTGTAGCCAAGTACGTGTGTGTGTATATTTGCACCACTGGACACAGAACACAAACCTCACCGCACAGCAGAGCGTGTGTCGCCAAGTGTATGCATGTGTGTATTTTCACCACTGAATTCTGAACGTCCACCACACAGCGTGTATCGCCAAGTGCGTGGCTGTGTGTAGTATCACCGTGGACTGCAGAAAACTACCTGCACTAGAACAGAGCGCTGGTGTGGCCAAATGTGTGCATGTGTGTACTTGCTCCACTGAAAGCCGGTATCGCACCAGATTTCGGGTTTCGCCTTGTGCGTGCGTGTGTGTTATTGTCACAGCACACTCGTTCATCATTTTTTCGTTTTTTCGCTTGAGCCACTCGATTTCGTTCTTCGCTGATTTTGGCAGCGCACGAAGGGGGTTCGGTTTCAACTTCCAACAACAACAACCACACGAGGGAGCTCGTGGATACTCACGAAGGGAAAATCACTCAAATTAGAGCGAGAGACAGATAGAAAAAACGAAAGGTCAATATAAAATCTTGGGCTTCTGACTGTTGGGTTATTATTATCCGAATTTTGTCACTCCTCAGCAATGCTGGGAACTTTTCACCTACCCCGGGCTATTCAAATGCCAAAGGGGGCTAGGCTCTGTGGATCTCATTCACCAGTTTTCTTAATGTTAATGAGTTTGCACCGGATGTTAGTTATGGTGATTCAGGAACCTTCTTAAGGCCGGGCTACATTGATCGTACTCCGTAGTGTAATTTTTATATTCACTAGCGCATTTGGCGGCGACCAGCGCAAGCTAGATGTGGGTATAATTTAAGTGCCAAAATTATTCATGCTTGGTGTCTCATCAATTTTCGACCAGGCTGTCTACATGCCGTTTGACTTGTTGATCAAAATCAATAAATTGCTACAGGTAAGGACGCCGAGTACTGCTGGGCAAATCGTCATTTGACAGTTGGGTGCCTAAGCTTCATACAAAGCGCACGACAATATTCCTTCCCATCTGCCAAACTCCATCCATCATGGCTTCCACAGCCATATCTTCCACATATAATTGTAGTCTATGTTATCACCTTGATCGCAGCAGTGTACATTGTTTATCGTTTGAATCGTTTGCCGGGCGGTGTTTAGTAGAAGTGAAAATTTTGGTGGTTCTCGATTTTTTGTAAAAATGAGCGAGCCAGAGCTTGAAAATGACAACAACGAAGTCCGGGATCGTTCCCGATCTCGTTCCCGTAGTCCGCAGGCACGTCGTTTGTGGGTTCAGGACTTATTCCTGAACCGAAACGAAACCGGCAACCGGCTACTGACCGACATCACGACATTGGGTATATACGAGACGATGAACCGATTTTTAAGGATGAAGAAGGAATATTTCTTCGATTTACTGTCCCTTGTTGGTCCAAAAATTGCGAAAATGGACACAGATTTCCGCAAAGCAATCACGAAACAGGAAAGGCTGCTGATAACTGTCGTGATATCCGCCACTTTCCTCGCCTATTACAACATTCGCCTTTTTCATTTTACTTTTTTTTTTTACTGCTGTCTCGTGCTTCAGATGCTTAGGATGCTTGGTGCTTCATGACCGCTCTCGTCAACATTCGTCCAAAAACTGATCGCTGTGTCGTTCTCTCTCTCCGTCGTCCCCAAAGCTCTCTCCGATTTTCGTTCGTCTCTCGTGGTCATCGCTCCAATTCGTTTCTCTCCCGCTCTCGTTTCTCTACCGCTCTCGTTTCTCTACCGCTCTCGTTTCTCTGCACTTTGTGCTTCCTTTCTCTGGCTCCGTCTCTCGTCCTAGGTTGCTTATCATTTTGACACTTGCCTATACATCGATCTTCTATATTTTTATTATTTCTTATTCTATTCTCTACATTCGCCTCTACTCCTACTCTATTGATCAATTTGATACAAAACCATATCCCTCAGCTTATTCGGCATCCTAATATCCCTTCTTGGTCTTTTTTGTGAAGCAAATTCTGGACTATCATCCGATATCTGTACTTGCCCTTCCCCGGAGTTATTTCTTTTCGAGAGTATGACCGTTGGATTTGTCTTAGGTAATGGTTGTCTTATTGCCTTCTTACAATCTGCCACGTTCCTGGTGTATTGTACGCCTCGACCGTTCTGTAGCATTACCTTCGCACTCTGTCGAGCCAAAACTGTAAATTCTTCTAAGGAAAATGTAGCATCCGTCTTATTTTTCTTGGAAATTGAAATAAAAACCGTATCCCCCACGGAAATGTTAGAGTCTTTTGCCCCTCGATGAGAGTCTGCATATTTTTACTAATCATTTTAGAGAATTTATCCTGCTCACGTACGTTACATCTATCCACGTGGTTATCTAATTTGGATTCCCAAAGGCTCGGGCAAAATCCCCATTTTTTATCGCCATCCTACTAATAACTCGAAAGGTGTTATACCTAGACGGGCGTGTGGTTTCATGTTATTATGTACATGTACGTAAGAGTTTAGGGCTTCCTTCCAACTGCCTCCTTCATGTTTGGCTGCTGCAAGCGCCTTGAACATTCTCTGATTTTGTCTTTCGACGGCTCCGTTAGATTGTGGATTAAGGGGTATAGATTTTGTAAAATTTTACGCCTTTCTCTTCCCAGTAAAGAGTAAATTCACTACTTTGAAACGGTGGTCCATTATCGCTCTGAATAGTTAGAGGTAAACCCCAGATAGTAAATATTTTGTTTAAGGCCATAATGGTACTCTTAGCGTCTATGTTATTCATTTCATTTACGGCTATATATCTTGAGTATGTATCGACAACTACTAAAAACTCGCCTGTTCCACAACCAGGAATTGATAAAAAAATCGATTTGGAGGACTTGCCAAGGGCCGTCAGGCAATGTACGATTCGTAAGAGGTACCGGTGGGTTCATGTTAGGCCACCAAAAATATTCTCTCAAAATGCAATTCATAGCCGAGATACCTATATGACCTTTATGAGCAATTTGCATTATTTCTGATCTTAATTCAGTTGGTGGTATTACCTTATCGTCCTTGAAGATCAATGATCCCAGAGAACGAATGGATTTCCTTTCTGCTTCGTACCTTCGAAAATTGTCAGGCCAACTTCCAGATCTAATAGCTATTCTTACTGCGTCAAGTTCCAAGTCCCTTTCTGACGCCTCCTCGATTTCCCTCCAAGAAACGCTAATAAGACCTCCCCCTAAAGTATACAGAACATGTTTTTCGTCATCTTCGTCGAATGGTAAACGTTTTGCTTGTTAAATAGAATGAGAATCGCTCTACTCCCCAAACTATCGCCAATGCCTCTCTCTGTCTCTGAGGATACTTTTGTTCGGTTCTAGTTAAAGCTTTTGATGCGCATGCAATTATTCGTGACTTACTATCAGTATCGAATTGCACCAGGGCCGCTCCTAAACCCACCGGAGAAGCGTCTACGTAGAGCTCAGTCTCATCTTTGTAGCTAAAGTATCCTAATCTAGAAATTGACTTCAACGCTTCGTGCTTGAGGTAAACAAATTCATCCTCCTCTGATTCTGTCCAGTAAAATGATTCCGACTTTGCTAGCTCGCGTAAATGTTTTGTCTTGTCTGCTCGCATGTAAATGAAACGCTCTGAAAAATTCATAAATCCTAAGAAACTTTTCACTTCGAGCACAGTCTCCGGTCGACGGAAGTTCCTAACTGCTTTTAGTTTTTCGTCTTCGACACGCATTCCCTTGTCTGACATAAAAAATCCTACAAACTTAACTTGGTTTTTTCGAAGACGCATTTGTCGTCGTTAATACGTACATTATGATTTTGTAGTCGATCCAGAACTGCTTTCATGTTTTTATCATGTTCTTCTTTCGTTTTTCCGTGTATCAAAATATCATCCAAGTAACATTTTTGTCCACTACAGCCCAACAATATTTTTGTTTGTAATATTTCCTGAAAGATGTCAGGGGCGTTGAACAAACCAAATGGTAGACGTTTGAACCGGTAAGTAGCATTTCCGGCAAAAAAATTTGCTAGATGCCGCGATTGTTTTGCGATTTCTACATGGAAGAACGCACTTGTAAGGTCGATATTAGAAAAATATTTGGCACCATGAAGGTCGGCCAGAATTTCCTCCAAATTTGGCATTCTAAAAGGCGTGCTTATAATACATTTATTGGGGCCCCTTAGATCCACTACTAGCCGTATATCGTCTTTACCTTTTTGGGACGACTAGTAAAGAAGAGAAGAATGACCTATCCGTTGAATCTGTAACGAGCTCTATAATCCCTGTATCTAAAAGGTCCTGTAGTCTACGTTCGGTCTCCTCTCGAAATGGCAATGGAATGTTCGTAAATATTTAGCGAGATGGTGGCTTGGTAATGTCATACGACAAAATTACCGGGGGAACATTGAATTTTGGGAATTCTTTCTTTGTCGCTACTGCTAAAATTTCACCTGGAAATCTAACAACACTACTTTGGTAATCGTCCCTACGATCGACTACGACGTTGGGTCCTAACTGCAACATACTGTACCGAAGGCTGTATCCCTTCCAAGTAAACGCTTTCCGCCTTTGATAACATAAAATTTTTCGAAAAAACACGGCCTTTCCTCGGAAATAAAAAGCTCCGTTACGAAAGTTCCTACAACGTTTATCTTGCCCGGGCTGGCGTACGCGCGAAGCGGTTTATCGGTACCTTCTGATACACAATATATATGTTTCTTGGAAGTTTCATCATTATAAAGCTTATCAAAGGTACTTTCGTTAACGGTGTTGACCTCTGCTCCTGAATCGATCAGGAAAACCACCGACGTAGAATTTGCTATACGACCGACGATGTATCCACTAGGTATTATCGTTTCGTGACCACCATTTATAGTTACTGCCATCTGTTCGACAACCTGAAATAATCATCAAAATTATCAGATCTGTGTTTCCATGTAATATACCTCAATTCAGAAATGCCATTGATCGCTATGTCAATTGCGGTCGAGTGTCGTGGTTCCATGTCAATGCTTTCCTCAAACGGCATAGCCCTCTGCAGTCGATTGTTCTTAAACTTCATCTTCTGGAGTTTAGCGACTAGTAGCATATTTCTTTTTCTCTCCAACTTTAGCGTCTTCCGTAACTTGTTTCCTTTATTGGTCTTCCTAAAAAAATAAGATTAAAATTTTGTCCGTTCAATGTGTTATATATATATTTTTGCAGCCCTCCCAGAGGCGTACATTTTTCGAGTAGCCCTCCCAGAGGCGTCCTCTTTTTACACTCGACCCTCTCAGAGGCGTTCGTTATTATTATTTTTGTAGCCCTCCCAGAGGCGTACATTTTTGAGTAGCCCTCCCAGAGGCGTCCTCATATTACAAGTAGCCCTCCCAGAGGCGTACCTTATTCTTTTGTTTTATTAGTATCATTATTACATATATATATATATATATATATATATATATATATATATATATATATATATATATATATATATATATATATATATATATATATATATATATATATATATTTGATTTCTTAATTTTTTTGCAGCCCTCCCAGAGGCGTACATTTTTCGAGTACCCCTCCCAGAGGCGTCCTCTTTTTACACTCGACCCTCTCAGAGGCGTTCGTTATTATTATTTTTGTAGCCCTCCCAGAGGCGTACATTTTTGAGTAGCCCTCCCAGAGGCGTCCTCATATTACAAGTAGCCCTCCCAGAGGCGTACCTTATTCTTTTGTTTTATTAGTATCATTATTACATATATATATATATTTGATTTCTTAATTTTTTTTGCAGCCCTCCCAGAGGCGAACATTTTTTTGAGTAGCCCTCCCAGAGGCGTCCTCTTTTTACACTCGGCCCTCTCAGAGGCGTTCGTTATTATTATTATTATTATTTTTGTAGCCCTCCCAGAGGCGTACATTTTCGAGTAGCCCTCCCGGTGGCGTCCTCGTGTTACTAGTAGCCCTCCCAGAGGCGTACCTTATTCTTTTGTTTTTTTTTTTATTATATATTTGTCTTATTCTTCTTTTTTTTTTGCAGCCCTCTCAGAGGCGTTCATTTATCGAGTAGCCCTCCCAGAGGCGTTCTCTTTTTACGCTCGGCCCTCTCAGATGCGTTCATTATTATTATTATTATTGTAGCCCTCCCAGAGGCGTACATTTTCGAGTAGCCCTCCCTAGGCGTCTTCGTGTTACAAGTAGCCCTCCCAGAGGCGTACCTTATTCTTTTTTTTTAATTATAAGTATATATATTTTTGTCCTATTCTTCTTTTTTGTTTTGCAGCCCTCCCAGAGGTGTTCATTTTCTGAGTAGCCCTCCTGGGGATTTTTTCTCCTTTACACATAGCCATCCCAGAGGCGTATTTTATATGTGTATCAACGTTCTATAATTCCAGAGAACTGCCTCAATTTACCAACTACAATTTGAATTAGTTTGACTAAAATTGATAAAAAATTTCACATTCGTACCGAACCGTAAAACATATCTGGAAGATCACGCTTCATGCTAAGCACCGTACTCTAGCGTGAACACCGACTTTCGAAACAATCCACGCATACATTTAAAGTCATAGCCTATGGAATATTTCGCTTCTTTGTAAAAAAGAAAACGCCATTTTGATCCTGAGTGAAAACGCGGGTTCTCTAGACGTAGTGCACAAACCTGCGCACACACACAATTCTGGCGGACATGCACTCCTTCGAGCATGTGCGTCTTCTAGATCAGGTATGTCAAACCTCCTTTTCGGTAGAAAATTCTTAGATTTTATTACACAGTGGATTTGCTTAGTCTAAGAAAATAATTATAATTATTGATATTTATCTTTCTTTTTTTACAATAGTACACTGACTCTTTTTTTTTTAATTTAAGAACTATTCTTTTCGGCTCGCGGGATAAAATTTAAAGCATAAATGTAACACACTGATGAAAAGTGTTTGACACACCTGCTCCAGAATACGCACGCATACACTTAAAGTCGTGGCGCCCTAACGATCTTTTGTGTTATGTTAACAATAAGAACGCAATACCACCGGGCAAAAATTCTAAGAATTCGCGTGATTTGTGGTTGTCATACACGCACAAACACACATGAACACACACTCGCACACCTCTGGTATCGTGCTCCAACAAGAATGCAAATTCCCGGGAAACGGTCATACAACTGTGGTAAGCATTGTTTCCGCGTGAATAGGCCCGTTCTCCACACAATGCACGCACACTTGTCGGTATATATTTTTCTTTACAAATCCTCTGTCTTCGGTTAGAAACACCAATCCGTGTTCAATATCGCTTCTGTTCATCCTCAACATGCATCGCTCGTTTATACACAATAAAGCACATTTACTGAATGTCTTTTGCAACCGACATGACGTACTTCACTTCATTTATCAACATTTTCAGCCCATTCCCGCAATGCACTGCTCTCAATCCACAAAACGTTTTATATTTACGATCTGGGAGCGTGGTTTGCGCCATTGTCGTGATATCCGCCACTTTCCTCGCCAATTACAACATTCGCCTTTTTCATTTTACTTTTTTTTTTTACTGCTGTCTCGTGCTTCAGATGCTTAGGATGCTTGGTGCTTCATGACCGCTCTCGTCAACATTCGTCCAAAAACTGATCGCTGTGTCGTTCTCTCTCTCCGTCGTCCCCAAAGCTCTCTCCGATTTTCGTTCGTCTCTCGTGGTCATCGCTCCAATTCGTTTCTCTCCCGCTCTCGTTTCTCTACCGCTCTCGTTTCTCTACCGCTCTCGTTTCTCTGCACTTTGTGCTTCCTTTCTCTGGCTCCGTCTCTCGTCCTAGGTTGCTTATCATTTTGACACTTGCCTATACATCGATCTTCTATATTTTTATTATTTCTTATTCTATTCTCTACAATAACATTGCGATATCTTGCGACTGGAGAGACATTTACCAGCCTCCAATACGTGTTCCGGGTAAGTAATATTATTTTTGCTTTTTTCTTTTTGCACTTTTATCAATCAACATATAATTTTAGGTGTCGAGGCATTCTATCAGCAGAATAGTTAAAGAGACGTGCGCATGTCTTATCGAGGCTTTGCTGGATTATGTCAAGGTATGTTGCGGGTGTAACCAGCCTCGCTTCAGTGTTTATGTGTTTAAAACGTTCAGCCCGGTGGCAGGCACCAGGGCCTGCCAGTAAACTTTCCCGTTTGCCGGGGCCAACCATTGCTCTGGGGACTCTTTGGCTAGAGAAACAGAATACATTGCGAACAACTATACTCTAATCGCATGAATACAACGGTGTGAAGATAAAAAACTGATTTTCTAAATATTATTGCGATTGATAAAGACATCAACCCACACACAACAGTATTGATGAAGAGAGTAGAGTTGAAATTATAACGAAAAACCTCATTTTTTCTACATGCATCTTTGGATCAAAATTCACTGCATGGGTAGTAGATGGCGGCGGATAGTTCATGAAAAACAGAGCCGGAATGAACGTGTGAAATGTGCTGCACTACGTTTTCCTCTTGAACGTCCTCGTATGAAAAAAGTCAACCGGAATCGATTCCGATCCGTGGGTGCAGCGGGTGCGCTAGGTCGGAGTTGGAATCAAATCCGACCCGCGGGTGCAACGAGTTCGGGTCGACCCGAAAGATCAGTAGGTGCGAGAAAGCATAAGCGAATCCGACCCGTTGGTGCAGCGAGTTCGGGTCGGGTCGGGCTACGGTAGGTTCAATACCCGACCCGAACTCGCTGCACCAACGGGTCAGAGTTGCTTATGCTTTCTCGCACCTACTGATCTTTCGGGTCGACCCGAACTCGTTGCAACCGAACCTACCGTGGCCCGTCCCGACCCGAACTCGCAGCACCAACGGGTCGGAGGCGTTTATGCTTTCTCGCACCTACCGGAGCATTTGCACCCACTGAAACTACTTATACCTTTTGGGTTGACCCGAACGACTCCGTGTCGCTTTCGGATGGCTCCGACCCGATAGGTTCGGGTTTACCCGCCCATTACTAAAAGGTTCATGTAATATGAAAACGGAAACTTTTTTTTTCCTCGAACGTAGCTCTGCAATCAAGTAACTAATGTGATATACAAAACTCAAAAAGTATTCAAAGTTATGTTTTTAAAGATTTTTGTTTTGATGATTATAATAACTCCCGCTGAATACTCATAATGCGTCTCTTTTTTGGAGACGGAATAAGCCAAAGCTCATCGACCACGTACCGGCCGAAATCGTCCGGATCTGCGGTTTCCGGTGCGCCTGTTGCGCCCGAAACCGGTTGTTGCAGCCGGTTGTTGAGGGCCCCACTCACACCGTTTCCCTCGCAGATCGTGCCAGGAGTGACGGATAGAGCAGAAGGGTAGGAAGAAGGAGTGGGAGAGAATGGCTCGGGGTCGAAGGCAACCGCGGCATCCCAATCGATGTCGTCCAACGATTGTGGAACCGCGTAGGCTGCCTCCACGAGGGAACGGGGAGTGAGGGCCTCATCGTCGTAGCCAAGCTGAAAAAAAAGAAAATGAACATTAAAATCATATTTTATGTTTCTCATAAGCTCTAAAATATACAGTAACTAAAACATGCATTGAAATCATTCCTCTATTTTATTTTCTTTTAGCTACCCTCTACCGAAGAAGAATGGCTTGCAATCTCAAGACGATTTGAGCAGCGCTGGAGATTTCCTCACGCAATAGGTGCAATCGGTGGGAAGCACGTTGAAATTATTTGCCCTCGCAATAGCGGATCCGAATATCACAACTATCAAAAAAATTTTAGTATTGTATTAATGGTTGTGGTCGATGCTGATTATAACTTTTTATGGGCAGATGCTGGTGGTAAGGGAGGAATATCGGACGGTGGAATATTTAAAAACACACGGCTGTATCACAAGCTAGAAAACGACCAACTAAACATTCCACCAGCAACGCCATTGCAGGTCCCGTACCAAACCCCAGTCCCATACTTAATTCTCGGTGACAAGGCATTTGCCTTTACCAATTACTGCTTAAGACCGTACAGCGGGATGCATCCTTCTGATTCAATGGAGCGTACATTCAACAAAATGCACTCTACTTGTCGTATTCCAGTTGAAAATTCGCTTGGAATATTAGCGAATCGATGGAGATTGCTCAAAGGCATACAACCCCCGTCTGCATTTGATAGGGTTGTTCGCGGGCGACGAGTCGATGTAGATTGGAGAAGTGAAGGGGGCTTGACCGATCTCCAAAACATTGCTTCCCGACCTTCAGAAAATCTTGCTGACATAAGGAACCACATTGCAAACCATTTAAAACATAATCGTTCTACGTAAATCCATCCAACCAATACCATGGATATTAAAATTAATAATAAATTATGAAATCGCAAACACAACTACACCGACTATTCTGTACATTACTACCAGCATGGTTATTTATAATATACATTTAAGTACGCGAGTGCAACAACTACGGATATTTTTAAGCATTACTCGCCTGCTCTTTTAGCGGCTGGATAAACTGCTGGCTGGCTTACTAGCTCACTCACCGAATAAACGTGGCCACATGCCTGTTGTGTTTGGTTGCTGCTGGTGGATCAAGTGGACGAACGTGGCAATAATCATACGCACGTAACTATGTACAGTAAAATCTTTCTAAAATCAATTCTCTTCAAGATTGATCATGGAGAAACTTAACTATAACTACGTACACGATAGCGACTCGCCCAAACACATTGGCCATCGACCCGATGAAATAGCGGAGTATCACGGACGATCGTAACAAGCAGGGTACGCTCGTCTATCAACTACGCACCTGCTTCTAGCGCAACGATCGATTGCCAATTGTTATTGCCGATTGCAATTGCACAACGAGCGAAGAAAGAATCCATCGTCATGTCAGCACTATGATTCCGGACGGCTATACATATTGGTCTCGTGCTGTTGACGTGGTGCGCTGGTCAGCATTTCCTGCTTGTCGTGATCGTCGGTATATGTATACATTTTAAGGATCATAGGAACACTTCGTGTGTGAAATGATTCATTTGCATTAAAACTTTGACGAACGAAGCACATACTACTGTGGTGTTATGGGGAAAACCACCATGATATACATATTTGTTCGTCAAAATGTTAATTACAGTGGAGCGCCGTTTATCCGGGTGCCTTTTATCCGGCTGTCCGTTTATCCGTGCTGTTGAGAAATGACAGTTCAATACAATGGTGACATTTCGTTATGAGGAGGATATTTGAAAAAGCGGTTAAAAGAGCATATTGTCATAAAAAAAGACACGATAATTCAAGGCAAATCTCAAATATTCTTGTGGAAAAGCATGAAGTTAATAAAGACTGGGTTATTTTTATCAAAAAATAAGATAATTTTCCAAAAATTAATAAGAAATCGGTGAAAAAATATATCATTTTACTCATTATCCGTGTTATTCGCTTATCCGTGCGAGGTCAAGTCCCGAGAAGCCCGGATAAACGGCGCTCCACTGTATATAAGTGCAAAAGAGTGCTTTTTTATGTATATAACAAACGAGCTTCGCATTAAGTTAGTTAAATAGAATGTGAGTAAGGTCAATTAGTTCGTCGGAGAACATTTGTCAATCATGAATACCCAAATGTATTGATGCTCAATACTAGGCATTTAAGTAAAATTGATTTGAAAGCTGACATTAGCTTCCACGCCAAAGATTAAACAAACTAGTTGACCCACACCACTAGTTATTTAAAATAAGTATAAACATACTCACCGTGTCTACATGCATCGCATCTTGGGTGGCCTCGTCTACAAAAGACATCGCATGGTAGGTGTTACATTTGTAACCGTGCCGACGAACCGCGTGATTATACGAGTTAGGTAAACAAACGGCTGTCATACCAATTAGGTAAACAAACGGCTGTCAGGGTTGTGTTGGGGTTAGGATCTTGAGCGCCAAAGTGACAGTCGACATTCTCGAAGATCGGGGAAAAAGGGCAATGATCGCGATGTAGCGATGGCCCGACGGCCATCGTGGGAAAAAAGTTATAAGAGGAACGCGCGTAGGTCACGTTAGCTCTCTACGTTTTATACCGTGCAAGGAATACCGCGTTTTTTAAAACCCCGCTTAAAGCTTGTGAAGTTTTGTGAATAAAAGAATTTTAAAATAGCACAAGTACAATCGCGTCGTTATTGAAACGGTATTTACGGTTGTCGAGGAGCCGACAAGTTGCGTTCGCAACATTTTTTAAAAAACGCGCTTACTGTTAACAACGCGTTGTTACGTCGCCAACCGTTAAGGTACCGTCGCGAGTGAGTTCAGTGAAGTTCGCAGAATGTCCCGTACACCGATCCCGCCTCGAGGAGAACCTCTTCGCGAAGGACTGGAGCAGCTTCCTCCCTTCGTTGCTAGACCAGGTAGCGTCCGTGGATCCGGTAGAACCAGCACAGATCCGTTGGCCAATTCTACAACTAAGCCTACGGAAGCTGGACGGGCATCATCGATATTATCGAGAGCATCATCTAAACTACGGAACGACACCCTGCATGAGTTGGTAAAGAGAGCTCGCGAAGCTAAGCGCGAGCTAGCGGCGATCGAGCGCGAAATAGCTGACGTTGTGGTTGAAACCACACCATCGATTGTCGATACGGAGAGAGAAGTTGCACAGCTGCTACACGATACCGATTATCGCGATGAACCAGACCACCGAGAGCTAGGCGGCCACATCCCAGCTGCGGTTACTGGACGACAACCAGGTAACCACTTCCCAGCCACGGTTGCTGGACCGATACGGTCGGAGAACTACCGTCTACCGCCCCAAGTGGTTGCTGTGCCGGCGAAACATCCTGTGAGACAATCCACAGCGATCGACGAAGAGTTGAGGAAGATCGAAAAGCAGTTTGAGCAACGGCTGTTAGAGGAGAAACTTCTGGCCATTGAAAGAAGTGAGCTCCGTCGTTTGGCCGAAACTAAACAGCTACTAGAGGAATCGTGCCGCCCCTCGACGAGCTACACCGCAAGGCAGCCTGAGGAGTCATACAGACCAGCCGAAAGTTTTGTGCCAGTGAGACCAGAAGGAACGACCCAAGCGCCACGAACCGGGGCACAGAACTACGCGGCAAATTTTCCTTCCTTTAACGAGAGTCAGGTCTCAGCGCGAAGGTGTACGAGTCGTGAGCTGCCACCCTTTAGCGGGGACCCCAAGGAGTGGATGGCGTTCATAGCCAATTACGAACACTCCACGGCTATATGCGGCTACACCAACGATGAAAACATGTTACGGCTACAGGCATGTTTAAGGGGTAAGGCCCGTGAGGCAGTCGCTAGTTGCCTACTATATCCGGACAGTATTCCCGAGGCCATCGAAATCCTCAAAGAATGCTACGGCCGCCCAGAGCTGGTCGTCAATACGCTGATGGCCAACATTCGTCGTATGCCGCCCCCGAAGGATGACCGATTTGATGCACTTGTGGATTATGGTGTCGCTGTGAGGAACTTCTGTGCATCTATAACGGGCTCTGGACTACACAGCTACTTCGACGGAGGACCACTGCTGGAGGAGCTCGTGGACAAGCTGCCGCCGTACGTGAGGCTGAACTGGTACTACTACCAAAACCGCTGCACGCACACCACACTGGCCGTATTCAACGATTGGGTGAAGGAACTGGTACGCGCTGCCAGCCGAGGCGTGAAGCATACGAGCGGTCGTAGGGAGGTGAAGGTTGAGTCTAATGATCGTCATCACGACCGTAAGTACGCTTATCAGAACGTTCACTCCACAGGTACGACCATAAAACCAGCGCCAGCACAGTCAACATCTGAGGGCAACACAGAGCATTGTGTTGCTTGCCATGGAGAATGTCAAGCCCTATCCGTGTGCAGTAAGTTTCTGGGGATGAGTGTGCATTCACGTTGGACGCTAATTAAACGTGGATCTCGATGCAGGACATGTCTTCGAAAGCATCAGGGTGCTTGTGACGTCGATGTTTTATGTGGAATGCATGGGTGTGAACGTCGTCATCATCGGTTGCTACATTCACCAAGTAACAGCCAAGTCCAACGGGACACTCAGCAAGAGAGCAATCGGGTCAATAGTAGCTGCAATGTACACTCCGCGCTTCCCGGGGGTGTGCTGTTAAAATATGTTCCGGTGACGCTGCACGGCAATGGACGGAGCGTTGACACAATCGCGCTCCTAGACGACGGATCATCGGCGACATTTATGGAGCATGATTTGTTAATGCAACTGGGCATTAATGGCACGCCTCGCCCCTTGTGCATATCGTGGACCGGAAACCAGAGCAGAGTCGAGGAGCAGTCGGTAGAGCTTTCCGTGAAAATATCTGGCGCTGGAACGTCTACCGTGTATGATATGAAAGCAGTACACACGGTTCGGACGCTTGGTTTATGCAGCCAGACAGTGATACCGACGCAATTAGCAGCTGAGTACAATCATCTAAAAGGGCTGCCGTTGTCGTCGTATCAAAACGTCTCAGCGAAAATTCTCATCGGTATTGACAATTGCTTCTTGAGCCAAGCGCTAAAAACGATCGAAAGAATGGCAGATGAGCCAGCAGCATCGAAGACCCGTCTTGGATGGGTGGTTTATGGGCCATGTAAACGCAGTACATCCGATACTGGGAATGATGAAAATAAATCCTTGAATGTGCATATTTGTCCCTGCAACAAAATGAAAGATGATGAGATGGATCTGGCATTAAAGGAGTACTTCTCTTTAGAATCGTTGGGGTTGTACCGTCCTGTTAAACATTTGCGCTCCGATGATGAAGAACGTGCGCTGAATATCCTGGCCTCAAATGTTCGGTTGATAGATGGGCATTTTGAAGCAAGCCTCCTCTGGAAATATGATACGGTTAAGCTTCCCAATAGCAGAGCAATGGCTTTGAAACGTCACGAGTGCTTGGAGAGAAAACTGCGTCGTGATCCAGAGCTAGCCACCACAATGCACGCTAAGATAGTGGAGTACGAGCAAAGGGGATACATAAGAAAACTCACCCAAACCGAGCAAAACGCCAGTGAGCCGAATGCCACCCTTTAGCGGGGACCCCAAGGAGTGGATGGCGTTCATAGCCAATTACGAACACTCCACGGCTATATGCGGCTACACCAACGATGAAAACATGTTACGGCTACAGGCATGTTTAAGGGGTAAGGCCCGTGAGGCAGTCGCTAGTTGCCTACTATATCCGGACAGTATTCCCGAGGCCATCGAAATCCTCAAAGAATGCTACGGCCGCCCAGAGCTGGTCGTCAATACGCTGATGGCCAACATTCGTCGTATGCCGCCCCCGAAGGATGACCGATTTGATGCACTTGTGGATTATGGTGTCGCTGTGAGGAACTTCTGTGCATCTATAACGGGCTCTGGACTACACAGCTACTTCGACGGAGGACCACTGCTGGAGGAGCTCGTGGACAAGCTGCCGCCGTACGTGAGGCTGAACTGGTACTACTACCAAAACCGCTGCACGCACACCACACTGGCCGTATTCAACGATTGGGTGAAGGAACTGGTACGCGCTGCCAGCCAAGGCGTGAAGCATACGAGCGGTCGTAGGGAGGTGAAGGTTGAGTCTAATGATCGTCATCACGACCGTAAGTACGCTTATCAGAACGTTCACTCCACAGGTACGACCATAAAACCAGCGCCAGCACAGTCAACATCTGAGGGCAACACAGAGCATTGTGTTGCTTGCCATGGAGAATGTCAAGCCCTATCCGTGTGCAGTAAGTTTCTGGGGATGAGTGTGCATTCACGTTGGACGCTAATTAAACGTGGATCTCGATGCAGGACATGTCTTCGAAAGCATCAGGGTGCTTGTGACGTCGATGTTTTATGTGGAATGCATGGGTGTGAACGTCGTCATCATCGGTTGCTACATTCACCAAGTAACAGCCAAGTCCAACGGGACACTCAGCAAGAGAGCAATCGGGTCAATAGTAGCTGCAATGTACACTCCGCGCTTCCCGGGGGTGTGCTGTTAAAATATGTTCCGGTGACGCTGCACGGCAATGGACGGAGCGTTGACACAATCGCGCTCCTAGACGACGGATCATCGGCGACATTTATGGAGCATGATTTGTTAATGCAACTGGGCATTAATGGCACGCCTCGCCCCTTGTGCATATCGTGGACCGGAAACCAGAGCAGAGTCGAGGAGCAGTCGGTAGAGCTTTCCGTGAAAATATCTGGCGCTGGAACGTCTACCGTGTATGATATGAAAGCAGTACACACGGTTCGGACGCTTGGTTTATGCAGCCAGACAGTGACACCGACGCAATTAGCAGCTGAGTACAATCATCTAAAAGGGCTGCCGTTGTCGTCGTATCAAAACGTCTCAGCGAAAATTCTCATCGGTATTGACAATTGCTTCTTGAGCCAAGCGCTAAAAACGATCGAAAGAATGGCAGATGAGCCAGCAGCATCGAAGACCCGTCTTGGATGGGTGGTTTATGGGCCATGTAAACGCAGTACATCCGATACTGGGAATGATGAAAATAAATCCTTGAATGTGCATATTTGTCCCTGCAACAAAATGAAAGATGATGAGATGGATCTGGCATTAAAGGAGTACTTCTCTTTAGAATCGTTGGGGTTGTACCGTCCTGTTAAACATTTGCGCTCCGATGATGAAGAACGTGCGCTGAATATCCTGGCCTCAAATGTTCGGTTGATAGATGGGCATTTTGAAGCAAGCCTCCTCTGGAAATATGATACGGTTAAGCTTCCCAATAGCAGAGCAATGGCTTTGAAACGTCACGAGTGCTTGGAGAGAAAACTGCGTCGTGATCCAGAGCTAGCCACCACAATGCACGCTAAGATAGTGGAGTACGAGCAAAGGGGATACATAAGAAAACTCACCCAAACCGAGCAAAACGCCAGTGAGCCGAATGACTGGTATTTGCCTATATTTCCAGTCACGAACCCAAATAAACCTGGCAAAATTCGAATCGTATTTGACGCTGCAGCAAAAGTGAACGGGGTCAGTTTAAATTCCGTCCTGCTGACTGGACCGGATCAACTCGTAGGGCTACTCAACGTCCTTTATAAATTCCGTGAGTACAAAGTAGCGGTAACAGGCGACATTCGAGAAATGTTCTTCCAGGTACGAATGAACCCACGCGACCAACGCAGTCAGATGTTCCTTTGGAATGATGGAAAGATTGGAAGCACTCCACAAACATACGTGCTTAAAGTAATGACGTTTGGCACAGCATGTTCCCCAAGCACCGCACACTATGTGAAGAACTTAAACGCTGATCGATTCGAAATAGAGTATCCGAGAGCAGTTGAATGCATTAAATATGAGCATTACGTTGATGACATGCTCTCCAGCGTAGAAACCGAAGATGAAGCCATTCAGCTAGCTCGGGATGTGTGCTTCATTCACGCCCAAGGTGGATTTGAGATCCGCAATTGGTTGTCAAATTCAATCAAAGTCAAGGCTGCGTTGAACCGGGTTGAACCCGTAGAAGTAAATGTACCAGTTGAAATAGAAATGGCAACAGAGAAGGTACTTGGTATGTGGTGGAACACAGAGACAGATGTGTTCACATTCAAGGTCTCTCCGAGATATGAGCCGCAAACATTGCTTCAAGGAGGTTTACCTACAAAGAGAGATATTTTAAGAATATTGATGTCGATATATGATCCTTTGGGGCTTATTGGCCACCTCTTAATGTACCTGAAGGTCTTACTGCAAGAAGTGTGGCGCGCAAAGATCCAATGGGACGAGAAAGTTACTGGCAATCTGCTTGTGAAGTGGCAAACTTGGGCATCCGTTCTGCCCAGCATACAGTTAGTAAGCATTCCGAGATGTTATCGTCAAGCCGTAAATATAAATCACTGCAACATAGAACTGCATGTTTTCTGTGACGCCAGCGAAAACGGAATGGCTGCTGTTGCCTATTTAAGGTTTGAGGAAGATGGGTTGATAGAGTGTGCGCTCGTCGGCTCGAAAACTAAGGTTGCTCCTTTAACCTTTACGTCAATACCGAGGCTTGAGCTTCAAGCAGCAGTAATAGGAGCACGCTTGGCCCAGACGATAAAGGGCTCACATCGGCTGCACATCAATCGTGAAGTATATTGGACAGATTCACGTACGGTTATAAGTTGGATAAATGCAGACCATAGAAGATACAGCCAGTTTGTGGCCGTACGAGTTTGCGAGATCGTCGAGACCACGAATGCTAGTGACTGGAATTGGGTATCAACTAAGGGAAACATTGCCGATGAAGGCACGAAATGGCAGAAAGTACCGGAACTCAGCCCGAATAGCAGATGGTTCCGTGGCCCTGACTTTTTATGGGAGTCTGTCAGCGAGTGGCCAAACAATCAAAATCAATCAGGAGAGACAGATGAAGAAATGCGTAATACTTTGCTTCATCACTCGATTAACACTTCGACTATCGAGTTCACTCGATTTTCTAAATGGCAAAGATTGGTAAGGGCTGTTGCGTATGTTTACCGCTTCTTTAATAACTGCCGAAAAGAAAGGACTAAGCAGCAAGGAGCGCTAACGTATGATGAATTGGAACGAGCTGAATACGCAATTTACAAGCAAGTACAGAAAGATTACTATGAGGATGATATAATATTACTCGATAATAGTGAGCTACAAATACATCCGTGGAAACAGCCACTTAACAAAGCAAGTCCGTTGTACAAACTGAGCCCGTTAATCGACAAACAAGAAGTGCTGCGTATGAGAGGGAGGATTGATAAATGCGTATGGGTTGGCGATGATACAGTATCGGACATTAAGATAGGACCCTTTTTTTCAATGCACCGTGCACTTGTTTTGCCACGTTACTTGTGTTTGTGTATGTGTGTGTGTGTATGTGTGTGTGTATGTGTGTGTGTGTGTGTGTGTGTGTGTGTGTGAGTTTGTGTGTGTGTGTGTGTGTGTGTATGTGTGTGTGTGTGTGCATGTGTGTGTGTGTGTGTGTAGTAGTAGAAAGAGAGTGTGCTTTTTAATGTGTATTTGCAAGTGCGCGGGTTTGTGTCTGAAAAACATAGCTTGCCATGATGTCATATTGCATTGAAATTATTCTTATTATGTGTGTTATCATGTGAAACATCGTGTGTTTACACTTGGATAAAAACTAAAGTTTGCATCGACAGCAGCGCTTGTTCCTCGGACGAAAACGCAGGTGTGCTGTTTCATGAATGTGAATGCGACACCGGTGCGAAATGGACACGCGCACAATAGCAATGAACTCGGCATTCCCTCACAGGTGTTTCTCCAGTGCACGCCATTGAAAGGCCTTCGTGCATCTCTGCGTTGCACGTTGTGTGCGAATGGTAAACTTTGTGCGTGCATTGAGCTGGCGCGCAGTTGTTCTTTTCCATGGGCGTTTTGTTTCATGAGCGCGGCAGTATTCTTTTCTCGATTTTGAAGGTAAGACGCTTACTCGCGTACTCGTTGATAGTTTTTATCCATGCGATGTTTTCGCTGCTCGACAACGATGTATTTCATCGCGTATAGAAGTAGAACGCAGGCAGAGCACGGGATCAGGCGTGTCCAAGTTTTTAACCAGCGCGTTCTTGACGGTCCAAGCAAGCAATGTTAGTAACAATGGGTCGAGGTAAACATTGTACCGATCATCAGCGCCATATGTAAAAGCGAATGGCTGCTGCTGGCATTAAGCGCAAAAGGATCGAGTTCGTAATGGAACGATCGCGCACTTTTGTGGCAAACGCGCTTCGGACAACCGAAACGTGCTTAGACAACTGAAACGCGCTTGGACAACCGAAACGCGCAAGTCAACCGGACGTCCTCAGAAGACCACGGCGAAAGAAGACCGTAACATTGTTAATACATCGAAAACACACTGATCGCGAGGGCGGTGGTCCTGCTTATCACACCAAAAACCTAACCCAAAACACAAAAAAACTACTTACAAATCTATCCGAAACGACCTACTTGTGAAACAAACACACACATCAATACACATTCAAACATACATCCACACACACATACACACACACACACACAAACACACATACACACACATACACACACACACACACACACACACAAACACAAACACATACAAACCACACATAAACTTGGCCCAACGGGTGCACGGTGCGTTAAAAAACCAATGCCCTATCTTTCTGTCCGATATTGTACCAAGCGACCAGTTATCATCCCAAATCAGCATTATGCAACCGGCCTGCTGATTAGTTGGTACCATCACAAATATCGACATGCCAACCATCAAACGGCGATTAACGAAATAAGACTCAAATACCATGTTCCACAACTTAAAGCCACTTATAACCGAGTAAGACGCTGTTGTCAATACTGCAAAGTGCGACGTGCCACACCACAAAATCCTGCAATGGGAGATCTCCCGTACCAACGGATAGCTGCGTTTCAACATCCCTTCTCGTACACGGGTGTTGACTATTTCGGACCGATGGTAGTCGCAGTCGGAAGACGAACCGAAAAACGGTGGGGAGTGATTTTCACCTGTCTCACCACCAGAGGAATTCACATCGAGGTTGCGCATAGCCTCTCTACGGACTCTTGCATTTTTGCTATCCGCAACTTCACAGCGCGGAAGGGAATGCCGTTGCAGTTCATTAGTGACCGCGGCACTAACTTTGTAGGTGCATCGCGAGAGCTCAAGGAAGCAGCGGCGCTGATTGATGCAGAACGATTGATGGCAGAATTTGTACAGCCTGGTACGAGATGGGTGTTTAACCCACCTGCTGCACCGCATTTTGGTGGATCATGGGAAAGACTCATCCAATCCGTAAAGAAGACGCTTTCGTCCTTTGATCTTCCCCATAACCCCACCGACGAGCTGCTCCGTGCTAGATTGAGTGAAGTGGAGTTGATCGTGAATTCGAGACCGTTGACAGACGTACCGGTTGAAGACGAGGCTGATTCCCCATTAACGCCTAATCACTTTATTTTAGGTAGCTCGAATGGAAGCAAGCCACCGCTCCCGCTTGATGATTCCATCCCATCCGTACGTAGGTCCTGGAAAGCAGCACAACAATTCGCAGATATATTCTGGAAAAGATGGGTGAACGAATACCTACCGACGCTGACAAGACGGACCAAGTGGTACCAGCCGACGAAACCATTGGAAGAGGGGGATCTGGTGTTGATTGCGGATGGAAACAACCCGAGAAACTGCTGGCCAAAGGGACGAATCGTCAAGGTGTGTCGTACGAGCGACCATCAGGTGCGGTGCGTGACGGTGCAAACGATGAGCGGATTGTTTGAGCGACCAGCTGTGAATATTGCGCTTTTGGATGTCGGCACAACGAAGGTAGGCCACTAAAGTGGCATACCGGTGGGGAGAATGTTACATTTGTAACCGTGCCGACGAACCGCGTGATTATACGAGTTAGGTAAACAAACGGCTGTCATACCAATTAGGTAAACAAACGGCTGTCAGGGTTGTGTTGGGGTTAGGATCTTGAGCGCCAAAGTGACAGTCGACATTCTCGAAGATCGGGGAAAAAAGGCAATGATCGCGATGTAGCGATGGCCCGACGGCCATCGTGGGAAAAAAGTTATAAGAGGAACGCGCGTAGGTCACGTTAGCTCTCTACGTTTTATACCGTGCAAGGAATACCGCGTTTTTTAAAACCCCGCTTAAAGCTTGTGAAGTTTTGTAAATAAAAGAATTTTAAAATAGCACAAGTACAATCGCGTCGTTATTGAAACGGTATTTACGGTTGTAGAGGAGCCGACAAGTTGCGTTCGCAACAGTAGGCGAACCACCGTGGCCGGAACACGTCGTCATTGCCTAAAAAAAACAATAATCAATAAACAATAACAATTGGGATGAGAAATAATAAATTAACTGTATATATATTTTTCTACATGTACCTGTACCGGTTTGCGTCGTCTTCTTAACCTTGGCCTTGTTGGTCCGATAAATGCCAAGGAGTCGGGACCACAGATGTTTCGCATCTTGTGGCGAAACCTCCTCCTTGGCCGCTATCGCTGCCCACGCGTCGCCCTTCAAAACTACATTTTTGTAGTTTTTATTTTTTTTCTCCCACAAAACACGGTGCTTTTGCACCTCGGCAATGAAGCGGAGGCTTTTTCATGATCCTGGAATGAAAAAGAAAATTCAGTTAAATACTTCCCTTTTTTAATTTAAATTAAAACAACAGAAAGGTGATCGCGTGATAATTCGGTCATGCTAGCCGTCACACCGAAACCACAGTGATAAAAATAACATGTGCTATTTTTATATTAAATGTATACAAATAGGCCGGTAAATTTTGCTTACCATTAAAAAAACGTTCTACCAAGCAATGCGACAAAGCCGTTCCTCATGAATAAAAAAACACGCTCTATACTAAAAACCGCTACAATACCAAAACGAACAACCAGTTTCACACACTCTGCAATGTAGTTTAAATGATGAAATAAATGGACAAACCCTACAC
Organism: Anopheles coluzzii; assembly: GCF_943734685.1. Classification (NCBI taxonomy): domain Eukaryota; kingdom Metazoa; phylum Arthropoda; class Insecta; order Diptera; family Culicidae; genus Anopheles; species Anopheles coluzzii. The sequence continues at coordinate 25,098,198 of NC_064669.1, forward strand.
CAAATTATTTAAGCACTTGTGAAACCTACAAACACTACATTTTTCAATAAAATGTTCTGCACAATTGCGGCCCCGAGCCGAGCCGGCGACTCACAGTTCACACACACACACACAATTTTCGTTAAAAACAGTTATACTTACTATTTTTTCATTGCGTCGACTGCTTCCTGCTTGTGCCATGGCTAGAAATACAATATGTATGTTAAATTACCACATATTTTCAAAAAAAAACATACACAACAAAATATCGAACATACTCACCAAGCTATTTGTTCACTGGTTTGTGATCAAAATTATAGGCTCCTCGACCCAAAACGCTTTTTGACAGATAAATTATACCAGCCTCTAGCTTCGAGGGTAGGGCTTGAGCTGTTAAAATAGTGCTGACGTCCAAAAGTGCGCTCCGTGTTAAACTAGGACATTATAGTTAAAAACACCAGTATAGTCCTTAAAAGAAACATTGGTAGATGTGTGCAGTGATATAGTATGTGCGCAGCACGAGTACCGAGTGGAAAGTGGAGTATTTTTCATTAAAAAGATAAAAGTGCGAGGGCCCAAGTCTGGAACAACAATACAACAATATGGCGTAAACCGGGTGACATTGGAAAGACGTCACGCCTAACTGACAAAAAAAAAACAATCCCAAAGGGCAAAACTACATTTAAAGGGGGAGCTACTAGTAAAAGTGTCAGACAAGAGTCGGATAACGCTCGGATAAGACCAAGAGGCGGACAAATAGCAAGGTGTGTAAATTGAAGTAGCGTGATTTCGACCTTCGGGAGGGCGTTACGTTCGAATGCCAGCAACGCAACAGTGCCGAAGCTTGGCACCGGTCCCGTGGCTGCAGGACAGCGGCTAAGCAGAGGAGCTACGCAGAAGCAAGCAGCTTCGCCAGTGCTTACGGAGATGAGAGAGGCAATCAGGCAGCTCACTAACTCGTTGGCCGAGGCGAATGCAAGAAACGAACGCATCAATGAGGAGCTAACAAAGATGCGCATCCTCATGACTAAACAGCAGGAGTATGCGGAGCGCCGGGAATTGATTGCCCGGGAAGAAATGGAGAAGATGCGTGCAGCACATGAGCGCGACCGTACTGCGCTCAACAAGTTGCTTATGCAGGGGGCCGGTACTAGCAGCCATCGGGCAGCAGCAACACCAACAACACCAATACCTCAGCCACGCCGAATGCAGCAGCATCAGGAGAAACAGCGGCAGCCGCCACAGCAGCAGCACCAGCAAATAGGCCCATCTACCTCGGCTGCACCGCCTCAACTCCTAGTGTCGGGAGCATCGTTCGACCCGGAGGGGGACGATGGTCAAGGCAGTTTCGCTGAGGTGGTGAGGCACAAATGGGGGCGGAATACCGGCAAACCGCGCGGCTACCAGCAGCAGCAAAGCCAGTCTCACCGACAGGTGGTTATCGGCACGCAGCAGGAGTGCCTGCAACCGGAACAACAACATCAACGCCAGCAACAGCATACGGTGCGTCGGCATAATGTCGATAAGGTAGAAGTCATCCCAGGCGAGAACCAGACCTGGGAAACTGTTTACCAAAAGGTTAAGGATGCCATTAAGTTCGACCCGGCGCATAAGGATCTGGCGGATCACGTAGTAATCGGCCGCCGCACTCATGCTGCCCGTCTTCGGATACAGCTCAGTTGCACGGCAGACTCAACGCTGATGCTACAGGAAGTGCAACAAATTATTGGAAATGCTGGTATTGCGCGAGTGATAACAGAGATGGGCGAGATTCTCATCACTCACATCGATCCTCTCGCAAGCGAAGAAGATTTAAAGGAGGCCGTAGACAGAAAGTTGCAAGCTAGTGCCGGCGTTACTAAGGTCAGCATGTGGCAACTGTCCGATGGCACAAAACGAGCCCGCGTTAGACTACCGGCAAAGGCAGCCAAACAACTCGTGGGGCAAAAGTTGACGGTAAGTTGCTGTATAAGCAATATCAAGGAAGCCCCGGCCATCAATCTCCAACAGCAGCGCTGTTACCGCTGCCTGGAGCGTGGCCATATTGCTCGCGAATGTCGTTCTCCGGTCGACCGACAGAAAGCATGCATTCGGTGTGGAGCAGAAGGCCACTTGGCTAAAGACTGCAACGCCGAGGTGAAGTGCGCCGTGTGCAGTGGTCCTCATCGCGTCGGTCACAGTGATTGTGTACGCCCCATGCTGCGATGTCCTCACTAAGGGTACTTCAACTCAATGTGGATCATTGTCGGGAAGGACAGGGCCTAGCACTGCAATCCGCGCGGGAACATCGTGCTGATGTCCTGATCTTGTCGGACATGTTTACGCCTCCCAACAATAACGGGCGATGGGAATTCGACGCATCGAGGAAAGTAGCTATAGTAGCCACCGGCTCGTACCCAATACAACGGGTATGGGGCAGTACAGTGCCGGGACTGGTGGCTGCTAAAGTGGCCGGGATCGACTTTATCAGCGTCTACGCTCCTCCGAGCCTATCTCCACAGGAATACGAGCGGCTTCTTGAGGCCGTTGAGCTGGAGGCCTCATCCCACTCCCACGTCGTGATCGCTGGTGATTTCAATGCTTGGCACACGGAATGGGGTAGCAGACGCAATAACCTGCGTGGCGAGGAATTACTGCAGATGGTGGAGGTGCTGGGACTCTCCATTCTCAATAATGGCAGCGCACCGACGTTCATCGGCAGAGGAGCAGCAAGGCCCAGTGTCATTGACGTGACCTTCGCAACTCCGTCGCTAGTACTGCATGACACCTGGGAGGTACTAGATTTCGCCAGATCCGACCACCAGCTGATCCGGTTCGAGACCAACAGCCCTGCACTGGCCGCAAGGAGAGTTAAGCTTTCCCAGCGGAATCGGTCGCAGCAACGGTCTCCCCGCCGTGATCCACCAATCAACCGGTAGCACACTCCATGTGCCGGTAGGAGGTGGAAAACTAAACAATTCAGGGAAAATTCTTTCCTCCTAGCACTCAAAGACGTGAACTTCGCCGAGCAAGCTGTGACTGATGCGGATATAGTCGAGATGATGACGAGGGCATGTGATGAAGTGATGCAACGAGCCAACCACTTGTCCAGCAACCCTTATCGTGACCTTTACTGGTGGTCTCCTGAGCTGGAGCGGCTACGTGGAATATGTCTAGCCGCGCGCGAGCGGCTTAGACTCATCACCGATCTACAAGAGAGGAGTTTTGTTGCAGCAGACCATCGCACGGCGAAACGCAACCTGGAGAAGGCGATTCGTGCCAGCAAACGTCAGCAGATTGACGCACTGATCGATACAGCCGAGGATAATGAGTTTGGTGGCGGGTACAGGGTGGTGATGTCCACGCTGCGCGGCAGTCGAGTGCCGCAGGAGAAAGACCCAATCGAGCTGGGGCGGATCGTGTCTGACCTGTTTCCCAACCACCCGCCGGTCCCATGGCCGTATGTAAGTGATGTCACCCAGGGAGAGGCATCCGTCGACGACGTGACTCCCAGGGAGCTGCAGGATATAGCCCACCAGATGGCAACAAGGAAGGCACCAGGACTAGATGGAATTCCCAACGCCGCAGTGAAGGCGGCGATCGGGATGTACCCGGATGTTTTTTGCAGAATGTACCAGGACTGCTTAACTCATGGCACGTTCCCGTCCGAGTGGAAGCGCCAGCGCCTGGTACTGCTTCCGAAGACGGGCAAACCACCCGGGGAAAGCAGCTCATATCGGCCGCTGAGCATGCTCGACGCACTCGGCAAGGTATTGGAGCAACTAATCCTGAACCGCCTCAACAAGCATCTCGAGGACCCGGATTCACCGCGGTTGTCCGATGCCCAATACGGTTTCCGCCGAGGACGCTCCACCATTAGTGCGATCCAGCGTGTTGTAGACGCAGGGAGAAGGGCCAAGTCGTTCCGTCGTACCAACCATCGCGACAAGCGCTGTCTGATGGTGGTCGCATTGGATATTTGCAACGCGTTTAACACCGCTAGTTGGCAGTCTATAGCTGATGCGTTGCGGAATAAGGGGGTCCCATCAGCGCTTCTAAATATAATAGGAAGCTACTTCGAGGAACGCAAGCTGATATACAACACCAGCGCGGGCCCGGTCGAGCGTCACATCAGCGCGGGAGTTCCACAGGAGTCCATCTTGGGCCCGACCCTGTGGAACGTGATGTACGACGGAGTCCTTGGCGTTGAGCTACCACCTGGGGCGGAACTTATCGGCTATGCCGATGACCTCGTTTTGCTGGCTCCAGGCACAACGCCGGCAGCAGCAGCAGTAGTAGCTGAGGAAGCTGTGTCAGCGGTAGACCGGTGGCTGCGCGAGCATCACTTGGAGCTCGCACATGCGAAAACGGAGATGACGGTGATCTCTAGCCTGCAGCAGCCTCCGGAGGACATCACCATCACCGTAGGAGGTACAGTGGTGCCGTTCTCGCGTACCCTCAAATACCTCGGGGTACGCTTACACTACAACCTGTCGTGGGTTCCTCATGTGAAGGCGGTTATTCAGAAGGCAACGCAGATAGTACAGGCGGTCACACAATTGATGCCGAACCACCGAGGACCAAAGACGTCACGATGCCGCTTGCTTGCAGCGGTCGCCGACTCGACAATGCGATACGCTGCACCCGTCTGGCACGGAGCCTTGACTAACCGAGAGTGCCGCAGTCTGCTAAAGCGCGTGCAGCGAAAGGCAGCGATCCGCGTGGCTCGAACGTTCCGGACGGTAAGGTATGAGACCGCCGTGCTGCCCGCGGGACTGGTGCCAATCTGCAGAGCCGTAGCGGAGGACACCCGAGTTCACAGCAGACGCGGGACCGGTGTAAGTAGCAGCGAGCTCCGGAAAGAGGAGCGACAGCGGACTATTGAAGAGTGGCAGACGACTTGGGACGCAGACGCCGCAGCAGACAACGCCAGCAGATATGTCAAGTGGGCACACCTCGTAATTCCGGACGTGGGAGCCTGGCAGTTGCGGAATCACGGAGAGGTGACGTTTCATTTGTCTCAGGTGTTGTCAGGACACGGATTTTTCCGCGAATACCTGAACAAAATGAGATTCACCTCGTCTCCGGCCTGCCCTCGTTGCCCTGGTGTAGTCGAGGGAGTAGAACATGTAATGTTCGAATGCCCTCGCTTTGCTGAGGTGAGGAGTGAGTTTTGTGGATGGGGTTTTGCCAGAAACGTTGGAGGCGCACATGCTTCAATCACCCACCAACTGGAGCAACGTGTGCGAGGCCGCCAAGCGCATAACCTCAAAACTCCAACGCTGCTGGGACGACGAATGCGCCATTCTCGCCGCACAGGCCATGCTGGAGGAACCCGCCAATCGGCTCGATCCAGAAGCAGTCCGGTGTACCCGGAATGACCTTCGAAATGTAGCGGGAAGGACGCAGACGGTGCGTCAAAGGGAGGAGCAGTGTGGCGAACGGCCGTCTATGCCTTCATCGTCACCACGAACGTCGGAGCGCCGGGCGAATATCCGCGCTCGGATGGCAAGACTTCGGCAGCGACATCGCCAGCATCAACAGGATGAACGACGAGGAGTTGAAGGAGGTGATATAGAGAGAGGGGAGTCTGTCTATCCTGAGCTGGCCAGCTCTCCCAACAACCGGCAAGGCGGTTTGACCTCGGCAGAGAAGGCGGCGGCGGTGGAGGCGGACGTGGCCTCCCGCTAGTCAGCCAAAAAATCACACGAAAGCACGCGAAGGAATGCCAAAATTGGTGCGAAATTGCCCCACACAAGGGCAGAGAGTGCAAATTACCAGCGAGACCAAGGAGGATAAAGGATGCGCTCCTAAGAGCTATAACATCCCCTCCCCCTAGACCCCTCGCGGGGCACAGGGGAAGGGGCAGGAAGAGGGTTAGGGAATTTTTAAATATTATAAATTTACTGAAATAAACTAACCCGATTGTTAAAAAAAAGCCTCTAGCTTCGACCCGCCGCCGCTAGATGGCGTACGCGTTCACAAAAATTACACTCAGGAGTACGATCAATGTAGCCCGGCCTTTACAGTACTACATGTTCGAAGAATCACCGCCTTTTGAATCCTGGGTTATTGTTATTATTATTATTATTATTATTATTATTATTAGTATTATTAGTATTATTATTATTATTATTATTATAGGTATTATTAGTATTATTATTATTATTATTATTATTATTATTTTTATTATTATTTTATTATTATTATTATTATTATTATTATTATTATTATTAGTATTATTATTATTATTATTATTATTATTATTATTATAGGTATTATTAGTATTATTATTATTATTATTATTATTATTTTTATTATTATTATTATTATTATTATTTTTATTATTATTATTATTATTATTATTATTATTATTATTATTATTATTATAATTATTATTATTCTTATTATTATTATTTTTATTTTTATTATTATTATTATTATTATTATTATTATTATTATTATTATTGTTACTATTATTATTATTATTATTATTATTATTATTATTATTATTATTATTATTATTATTATTATTATTATTATTATTATTATAATTATTATTTTGATTATTATTATTATTATTATTAATATTATTATTATTATTATTAATATTATTATTATTATTAATATTATTATTATTATTATTATTATTATTATTATTATTATTATTATTATTATTATTATTATTATTATTATTATTATTATTATTATTATTATTATTATTATTATTATTATTATTATTATTATTATTATTATTATTATTATTATTATTATTATTATTATTATTATTATTATTATTATTATTATTATTATTATTATTATTATTATTATTATTATTATTATTATTTTATTATGATTATAATTATTATTATGATTATTATTATGATTATTATTATTATTATTATTATTATTATTATTATTATTATTATTATTATTATAACCTATCTTTGTCCTCGTCTTCATTCCCTTTATTGTGGAAGCGGGCATGGCTAGTTCCCATTCACAAAAAAGGTAACCCGTCTGTCATTTCCAATTACCGTGGCATCTCAATACAATGCGCAATAACCAAGGTATTTGAGCATATTATCCATACCTATGTGTTTAAACTCACCTCTTCTACTATTATCCCTCAGCAACATGGCTTTTTTTTCTAACCGTTCTACAACAACTAACCTTATGTCCTTCACCTCTTTCGTATCATCCCAGTTAGAGTCAGTTAAACAAGTTGATACTATTTATACTGACTTCAAATCTGCATTTGATCGTATTCCTCATTCCTTACTTCTAAATAAAATTTCACAACGTGACGTCAATAATCTTTTTGTATCTTGGTTACGTTCTTTTCTATGTGATCGTTCCTATAGTGTTAAATTTAATGATATGTTTTCGACTCCCTTTTCATGTAGTGCAGGCGTACCGCAAGGTAGTGTTCTAAGTCCTTTGCTGTTCATAATTTTTATTAATGATGTCCGTACCACCCTCCCTCCTGAGTGTTTCCTCTGCTACGCAGACGACCTCAAAATCCTTCTCCCAGTTTCGTCTCCTAGAGATTGCATTTCCCTACAAAATATTCTTGATCGTTTTTCGTCTTGGTGTTCTAGTAATTCCCTCACATTATGTCCTGATAAGTGTAACGTCATTTCGTTTAGTCGTTCGCAGTCTCCAATCACTTACTCGTACGCAGCGGCGGATCTAACGGTAGGCGGACTAGGCGGTCGCCTGGGGCCCCGCCGATTTAGGGGCCCCGTAGATCGCCGTTCTATAGTATGCCGTATGGACAGAGTACTAGCGACAAGGGACCCCGGAAGGATGGCCGATGGGGCCCCGAGGTTGGCGAAACATTTGCACCTCCCCCCCCCGTCAGCAAAAATTTTAGAGTTTGCGACAGATGATTTGCGAAGGATTTGATTTGCGAAGGGGGCCCCGCTGAATCAATTGCACCCCCCCCCCCCCCCCCATGCAAAAATTGAAGAGTTTGCGACTGATGATCGAAGGGGGCCCCGACGGCATTTCAAGTTTACTGTTCAATCTCCCAACAGCAACTTTAGTGCCGCTACCCCCCCCCCCCCCCCCACCCACCCCCCCCCCCCCAACAACATTTACCATTTACAGAGGGCCTCAACTCGTCGTTGCGCCTAGGGCCCCCGATACCCTTGATCCGCCACTGCTCGTACGTCCTAAATTCTGTTCCAGTCAATCGTGTTTGTGTCGTAAAAGACCTCGGTGTCTTGCTTGACAGAGGCCTCACCTTCAGCCACCACATTGACTCAGTTGTCAATCAGGCGCGGAAAACATTGGGTCTCCTAAAGAAAATTGCGTGCGATTTCTCCGACCCTATGTGCCTCAAGACTCTGTTCTGCTCTCTGGTCAGATCGATTTTGGAGTACTGCTCAATAGTCTGGTCCCCTACAGCTCGAACCCACGTGGAACGTATCGAGCGGGTGCAGCGATCGTTCACCAGGTTTGCTATATGTAAAATCCTGGGTAGATTGTCCTCCCCCATACCTCCTTACGAGGACAGGTGTCGGGAGCTTGGCCTGGAACTATTGGAAATCCGCCGTTCCCATGCCCAATCCACCTTTATTGCCGCATTACTCCTTGGTAATATTGATTCTCCTTCCCTTCTTTCTTCTATCCCTTTCTACGCCCCTAACCGTGTTCTTCGAAACTGCCCTCCCCTAGTGATCCCTTCCCGCCGAACTGCAGTGGGCCGTAATGACCCCCTTCTTCGTGCAATTCGTCGATTTAACTGTGTATATTCTATGTTTGATTTCAACCTTCCCTTATCCTCTTTCCGATCCCGCATTAGAACCCTCCATAATCCCGTGCTGCCTTAATTTTTAAATTTTAAATTTTAAATTCTAATTTTCTATTTTTTCTAATTTTCTATTCTAAAATTCTAAATTTTAAATTCAAAATTTTCTAAAATTTTAGATAATTTGTGTTCATTTTTGTTAGGTTAGGAAATTAGGTAATAAGTATTATTTAAGTATTTGTGTAACCAAAAGGTAGACAAATAAATTTGAATATGAATATGAATATGAATATGAATATTATTATTATTATTATTAATATTATTATTATTAATATTATTATTATTTTTATTATTATTATTATTATTATTATTATTATTATTATTAATATTATTATTATTGTTGTTAGGATAGCTCGAACGAACTCGGCCTGCGATTGTAAACGCGTGAAGTAGCAGGTCGTTAGCGGAAGAGAGGAACAGGAAGCACGATTATCCGGGCGGATTTGATCGGTCTCTTGATCGGTGAACGCCATACAAATCGGACATGTTTTTAAACCTAGCGCTAAAATAAAATAAAGTTAAAGGTTCTAAAAAAGTCCTAAAGTCGTTTACCGGGAGCCGCAACATTTTTAAAAACACTCCAACTACACGCGACAGTACATACATACGCGTTATTAGTGAAGTGTAACCAACACCAAGCCAAGCATCACGATGAACAGCGCACCACAGCACAGCATCTCGGCAACGGATGGCACGCGTGACGAATCCGGTAAGGTAGGACAAAACTCCACTACCACAATCTCAGCGGTCACAGAAGTGCGCGAAGAACCGTGCGACGAAGCGAGTGGAAGTATGCAGCAAGGCAAGGTGCGTGCCACGGTGGCGAGAAGCACAACCTCGTCATCGAGTAAGGCAGAAACCATGAGGAAGCTTAGCCTCTACAAGCAAAAGGAGATCGATCTGCGACGCCAGTTGATCGAACTCGAGTTAGAATCGGTAAAGTTGCAACAATCGAGGATCGAGCAGGACATGGAGGAGGAGATAGACGAAGAGGAAGAAGTCCATTCTATCACGGATGCGGCCTACACATCGACGCTGACCGATTACGCTGTACCGAGGATGGACCAACGAGAGCAGCCGAAGGACGTTGACCTAGCGAAACTGAGTAGCACTCGATACGCTACAATGCTGGGTAATGAGGATACGAGTGCCGATCGTCGCAGCAAAAACGACCACAACGCAGCTACGAGTGATGCACCGGTACCCGAGAAACCAGCGGAGCAGCAAGATGCAGTACAGGTGAGAAAAGTGACTAAACCTAACGCAGAACAATGGGCAGCGAGACACGCGGTCTCGGCGCTGCCTCCCTTTGCTGGGGAACCGGAAAAGTGGGTACGTTTTATAAGTAGCTACAAAAGGAGCACAGCGTTGTGCGGATTTTCTGAAGAAGAAAATATTGAAAGATTACATGCCAGTTTAAAAGGGCCAGCCTTAAATCTGGTTGAAGGTTTATTAATGCTACCTGGCACACTTGAGGAAGCGTTAGAGACGTTAAAAAAGCGATTTGGCCGACCGGCGGTCATGGTAGAAGCATTATTAGACAAAATTAGGAAAACGCCAGCGGTGAAAACTGATAAACCAGAAATCTTTCTAGAATTCGGCGCAGCGGTTAGAAACGCGTGTGATTATCTTAGGGTTGCGGGTTTAGAAGAACACTTATGCAACCCAACACTGATTGAAGAAATAGTTAATCGCCTACCAGGGCATATGCAAATAGACTGGGCGATAGCTTGTGAGGAATATGTGGAGGGAACAAAACGAAAAGTGACGTTACTCGAATTTAATCATTTCATGAAAAAAATAGTGAATGCAGTGGGAAGGTTAACGCACTACAGTGGACACAACGAGCGTTAGCAGGAAAGCAAACAGAGAGATAGGAATTACTCGCACGTTCATAGAGAAGGCAATCATGAAGACCAAATGTGTTACGCGTGCAAGTTGAGAAATCACGAAATACGATACTGTAGGAAATTTGTGAGGTACAGTACAAGTGAAAAGTGGAATGTTATACGAGCAGCTAAACTGTGCATTAGGTGTTTGCGATCGCACGGGCGAAGGCCATGCAACAATCCTGTAGTTTGTTTCGTTGAAAATTGCACAAGGCAACATCACCCATTACTCCATCAATCGTCGGAAAATCAGAATGTCGATCCGTGTAATCACAGTGCGCACATAGAAAAAAAGGAAAAATGTTTATTTCGTATAATGCCAGTCACATTGTATCGCGGGAATAACCAAATTGACACATACACCTTTGTTGACGAAGGATCCTCCCTAACCATGATCGAAATGTCTTTAGCTAAAGAATTGGGTGTCCATGGGGAAAAGGATCCACTGCAGCTTGTGTGGACAGGACAAATGTCAAGAATTGAAGAAGACTCGGAGCGAGTTAACCTAAAAATATCTGGGAAAAATCAATCTAAAATATTTTCACTAGCAAACGTTAGAACAGTTAGCAATTTAAATTTACCCAGCCAGTCATTGTCGACCAAAAATATCTATCGTTTTCCACATTTAAAAGGCCTTCCTATACAATGTTACACAAATCAAACTCCTAAATTGCTTATAGGTATCGACCACCTTAAACTAATTGTTCCATTGAAGGTTCGTGAAGGAGCCAAACAAGAACCAATAACGGCAAAAACACGCCTAGGGTGGGGCGTATATGGCGGAAATTGCGATTTAAATCGAACACATTATCTAAATAATTTTCATTCTAAATTTGATTTAATGATTGAAAATCAACTAAAATTTTATTTTTCTGGCGAAGATATAGGTACAAAACCCTTACCCAGACTGATTTCTCAGGAAGAAGAACGAAGTGCAAAACTATTAAAGGAAACTACAAAATGTATAGGAAACCGATACGAAACCGGTTTATTGTGGAAATGGGACAGAATCCAGTTGCCTGACAGTTACCAAATGGCGTTGAAAAGATTGCAGCAACTAGAAAAGAAATTACTACGAAACAGTGATTTGAAGGAAAATGTTAAGAACCAAATCCAACAGTACGTAGCAAAAGGTTACGCCCATGCAGCCAACGAAGAGGAGCTGATAACTGTCGATCCTAAAACCTGGTATTTGCCAATTGGGTTAGTTATTAATCCCAAAAAGCCAGGTAAGGTGCGAATAATATGGGACGCATCAGCTACAGTGCAGGGAGTATCACTTAATAGCACACTTTTAAAAGGTCCAGAGGAATTAATAACCACAATACTTCCCTCTATTTAATTTAGATTCAGGCAGTTCCCATATGCAGTTAGTGGCGATATACGCGAAATGTTCCATCAGGTGAGGATAAGAAAAGAAGATAGAAATGCCCAGCGCTTTTTGTGGAGAACCGATTCTTCGTCAAATCCCACGATTTACATTATGGATGTGGCAACTTTTGGATCTACTTGTTCGCCAGCATCTGCAAGATACGTGAAGGATTTAAACGCGGCAACGTTCAAGGATCAGTATCCAAAGGCTTACGATGCGATCATAAACGAACATTTTGTCGACGATTTTGTTGCAAGTTTTGAGTCTATCGGTGAAGCAAAAACGATCGCTAAGCAAGTCAAGGACATCCATTCTAATGCAGGATTTTGTATGAGGAACTGGATATCTAACCGACCAGAAATAGTGAAAGAGTTAGGAGAACTAGACAATACTAACGAAAAAACCATTGGTCTCCCAAATGAGGAGTACTCAGAACGTGTGCTTGGCATGTTATGGACGCCAACCAACGATTCTTTAGCTTACTCAACAGCATTTAGCGCTGAAGCAAAACATTTATTTGATACAATCAATAGACCCACTAAGAGACAGGTACTCAAATGTTTAATGAGTTTATTCGATCCTTTAGGTTTGATTAGTAACTTTACTATTCACGGCAAGATACTAATGCAAAATGCTTGGCGTAAAAGATTAGGATGGGATGAACCAATAGACGAAGACCTTTACGTAGAATGGAAGAGATGGATTGAAAACCTAAAATTTCTATATACACTAAAAATTTCACGATGTTATTTTGCGGGAGTTACTAGTAAAATTTATAATACCATGCAAATGCATATTTTGGTAGATGCAAGCGAACAGGCTTATTGTACAGCAGTTTATTTTCGTATTGTTAGACCTAACGGAAGTATAGAATGTTCCTTAGTGTCGGCAAAGTCTAAGGTAGCACCATTGAAAACTATATTCATTCCTAGATTAGAATTATGTGGAGCTGTGCTTGGTACAAGGTTAGCTGCTTTCATACAAGCACAGCATAACATTAACATTTCCAAAAGATACTTCTGGTGTGATTCAAAAACCGTTTTAGGTTGGATCATAGGTGATCCCAAAAGGTACGAGTCATTTGTAGCTTGCCGCATAGGTGAGATTCTTAGCGCTACAAATGTAAGAAAATGGAATTATGTCCCATCAAAACTAAATGTAGCCGACGATGGTACCAAGTGGAGTAGACAGTCTGCATTAGATTATAACAATAGATGGTTCCAGGGACCAACGTTCCTATTTGAGACAGAAGACAAATGGCCTCAACAAGAAAACATACAAGAAATCACAGAGGGATTAAAAGCCAAGTACTGTTTGAACGTACATACATCACTGGAGACAGAACTTAATATCGAATTTGAAAATTTTGACGATTTTAAATGTCTGCTTCTGGCAACAGCACAAATGGTAAAATCGTCTAAGAACTCCTCAGGTGGAACTTGTTGTTGTTGTTGTTTTATTTTTTTACGAGGCTTTTTAGCATTCGCCTCTCGTAATTTAAAATTCAGAAATCGCTAATACTATTTGAGATACAAAAAAAGAATAAATTAAAAGTTCAAGAAAAAGAAAAAAAAAATTACAAGAGTTATTATGGTACTGGTGAAAGTTGAAAATGTTTGTTAATTCTAGTGCTTTTTTCATTTCAATTATGTTTTTATAAATATTTTTATCCATATTTGCTATACTTGTTTGTAGAGATTGGTTTCCTTTAAAAAATTCAAAAGTTTTTCAATTTCCTTGTAATTGTTGGAAAGTACAATATCCAAATGATCTCCAAGTCTGTGTTTCTGCCTTTCTGCGGAATATCCAAAACAATTAATTAAAATGTGTTCCACCGTTGTATCACACCCACAAAATGGGCAGATTAACGGTGATTCCTTTTTTAGTTTGTATGTATGTGTAAGTCGGGTGTGTCCAATTCTCAACCTTGTTACCACTCTTTGATCACTGTGATCTAGTGGATCGTTCCAAGGTGCCGTGGTTTGTTTTATTTTTTTAAGGTTGGTAATGGGTGATTTGTTCCAAATGTTTTGCCAGCTCTGATTTATTACCCCTTTCCACCACAAGGATGCATCGCTTCTAGAGATAGTTCCATCTACATGATCTTTGATCATCCTACCTTCATTCGCAAGACGGTCAGCTACTTCGTTTCCTGCGATTCCTTTATGCCCTGGTATCCAACAGAATTCGATTGACCTGTCTTTTGATAGTGATTCGATAGTTTGTATGTAGGGGTTTCGTAAGGATCCTTTCTCTAATGCCTTCAGAACACTAGCGCTATCTGTGAAAATAACGTTAGGTCTGTCATTTACGGTCGCTTCTTCAGTTGCTATCATAATAGCAATAGCCTCTGCTGAGAATATTGATGTGTTCTCCGGAAGCTTAATGCTACAGCGAGCATTTGGCGATGTTATGCCACAGCCCGCAGAACTGTTGTAGACCGAGCCATCAGTATAAATTTTGTTATATATTTTATATTTGTTGGCGTTGAGCATTTGATAGTTTTTTACTATTTGTTGTTCGTGATTGCTTAGTTTTTGCAATGTCCAGTCGATTGTGGGGATTTTGTCGTACCAAGGTCTAGTCGAACAGCTTGTGTGTCTAGCTATGTTGGGCATGCTGTGACCTGTTAGTTGTTTTAACAGCTTGTTGGCTCTATCTACAAAAGAATTTGCTTCGATTCCTCTTTCAATGAGTCTGCCAGCTAGGTTTACTATTTTAAGGACTACAACATGGTCGAGAGGTAATTGTCCACTTTCACAAAGTACTGCGGTGTTTGGGCTAGTGATAAAAGCACCTGTAATTTTTTTCAGAGCAGAGTGGTACATTGGGGCTAGCTTGCAGCCAAAGTTGGCATCGCCCATGGTAATGAATTCAATGCCGTACAATAATTTTGGAACAAACCAACTGTTAAAAATAGTGAGAAGTGTGCGTCTTGCCGATCTCTTATTTCCACAACCTAACATATGCAGAATATTTAATCTGCTTTTGATCATTTTTTTAACGTAGAGAAGGTGTTGTCGAAATTTTAACCTTGAGTCAATGATAACTCCTAAAATTTTGACTGCTCTTGCGTTTGGAATTATATCGTATTTAATTTTTATAGGTTTAAGTGTTCGTTTGTGTGATTTATTGCATATATGTAGAATTTTACTTTTTGTTGTTGATAGATCATGACCTGTCAAGCAGCACCAATGATGAAGTTTATTGAGCGCTTTTTGTAGTTTGGTTCTATTTTTTGTTTCAGATTTGTCCGAAGTAATTAGTATAATGTCATCAGCATAAATGAATGTGTCTATATTAGTAGGTATCGTTTGTAATAAAGACTCCATGCTTATTAGAAAAAGCGTAGGAGATAATATAGCACCTTGAGGGACACCGTTCTCCAAAACCTTGATGTTAGAGGTATATGATCCAATCAGTACTTTACAGGTCCGGTCTGTTAGGAAATTTTTTATAAAGCGCGGTAAACTTCCTCCAAATCCCCATTTCTTCAATTGCTCAAGGATCGCCGGACGCCAGGTACGATCGAAGGCCTTTGATAGGTCAACAACTGCACAATCAGTGTGATAATTTTTATTTTTAGCCTCAGTGAGAACGTTTTCTAAACAAGCAAAATAAGTCTCTGTACCACGGCCGATTCTGTAAGCGTGCTGTTTGTCACTTAACAGATTTCTGCTCTCTAGCTCCTGAATTAGTCGTCGATTGACTAAACGTTCCAGGACTTTACTCATACAACACAGCAAAGAGATTGGTCGATAACTGTCTACACTTAAGCTGTCTTTTTCTGCCTTTGGAATTGGGACGATCAGACTAGTTTTCCAATTATTTGGAATTTCACCTGTCCTCCATATGTTGTTATATATTTCTAGAAGGCAGTGTAATGCACGCTCAGGAAGCTGCTTGAGGAGTGGATAGCCGATATCGTCTATACCCGCAGAGTTTCCTCTACATTTTCTCAAAGCCCAGATTAGTTCTTCTGTGGAAAATGGTTTGTTATACGATTGATTTTTTGTATCAACAAATGATATGGATGATATAGTTTTAGATTTGTGGCGTTGAATGAAGGTAGCTGAGTATTTAGAAGTTGCAGATGCCTCATAGAAATGTTGTGCAAAATGTTCTGCAATGCAGGATGGAGAAGTGATTGGTTCGTTGTTGTTCAACAGTGTTGGAAATGAGAACTGACTATTTCCTGTCAAATTTTTCACCATACTCCAAACTTCTTTGCATGAAAGAGATGGGTCAATGCTTGAGACGAATTTTTCCCAACTTACTTTTTTTGCTTTTTCTATTTCATTTTTGGCTATCTGGTTTGCTTCTTGGTACTTCAAAGCTAGGTATGAAGTATTCGGGTTGTTACTGATAGTACTGGCTTTCCTCAATTTCCGTAGAGCTTTTCTTCGTGCTGTTATTGCTTTTTCAACCGAGTCATTCCACCATGGTACCGACTTTTTGGGAATTTTGCCTGACGTTCGTGCGATGCTTAGTTCTGCTGCCATAAGAATAATACTGCAAAAACTATCAACCGAAAGCAGTGTTGACCCATCAATAGCCCTGTCGATAAGGAAACAATAACTAGACCAATCAGCCTCATTATATTTCCAACGTGGTCGCAACTTTGGCCGCGTATCCCCATTCTTATCAAAAATGAGGATGGGGAAGTGATCACTACCGTGTAAATCCTCCTCTACTACCAAGCTGAATTGTTCAGTGGAACAAGACGACACAACGCAATGATCAATGCATGATCCTGTGCCGTCGCTTGGAGATATGCGAGTGGGTGACGAGTTTTTTATTACTTGTAAATTGTTCAGGTCAAAAAGGTTATGGAGAATTTTTCCTCTAGTGTTAGTTCGTGTATTACTCCAATACGTGTTAGAAGCATTTAAATCGCCTACAAGTAGTATTGGGCCATTTATTTGGTTAAGAGTTTGTGTTACGTATAAAGAAAGTTCGTTTGTGGGGTGCATTTTATTAGGGAAGTATGCAGAAACTATGGTAATATCAAATGGTACTTTTGTAGAGATAGCTATTAGTGGAAGGTCGGATGAGATGTTAAGCTGTGTGTGCGAAATGTTCTTTCTAACACCTAGACACACGCTGTGTTGAAGTGTTGGTTTGTTATGAAATCTCCACGTGTAATTGTTCAGTGGACTATGGTGTAGAGTATTAGGCATATGGTTTGTTTCTTGAAGAGCGATAAAAGAGGGATTATGTTTGTTGATTAATATTTTAAGTTCGTCAATATTTTTGTTCATGCCTCTGATATTCCAAGAAATAATATATGGAGAAATATCTATATTATTATTTTTTGAATCGAATTGAAAGTCATATGAAGAAATAGCAAATCATTATTATCAAAGGCTGATCAGATATAAATTTCAAATTAGTCCGTTTTGCGATTTTTCGGGCGTCTAGTTGTTTTCGGTTTAACAAATTCAGAGCTGTTTTCGTCCGTATTCGGTATAGTTTTATCGCTGTGTTGTTCGTCTGTGGATGAGTATGAGTCAACTTTGCGTTTTTGTATCGGTTTATCGTAGGCATTGTCTCCGTTATCAGTATCTATCTGCGTGTTAAGGTTGCTTGCAAGGTTTACGATGTGTGCGTGGGATCGCGTCGGTGCAGTATTTTCGTTATCTGAGCTGTCGATGGGTTCGGATGTAGTGTTAGTATTAGTTTTTGGTTTGATTGTTTGCAGATACATGTGTTTGAGCTTGTCATTATCTTTTTGCAGTTTGTCATTAGCTTTCAAAAAGATGTCCATTTTTTCTTCGAGTTGGGCTACTTTTTTTTTCAAATCCGCTATAATTTGATCTTTCACAGATTCTTGTTGTGCGTTTTGTATTCTCTCGTTTACCGAATGGGCTCTTTTGTTTTCAAAGACGGATTTGGCCTCTGTATAAGAGATGCTGTTGTCGATTTTAATTTTGATTATCATTTGTTCGTCTATGTACGTTGGGCAGGATCTACTAAGTGAAACATGGCTACCCGAACAGTTTTTGCATTTGATGGGAGAAGAGCAGACTCCGTGTTCTTTTTCACCGCAATTTGCGCAACAAGTTTCATGATTGCATCTATTTTTAGTGTGGCCTATGATGAGACATTGTGTACAAATCATTGGTCGAGGATAATATGTTCGGGTTTTTACAACCAAACATCCTACCCGTATTTCATGTGGGACTTGAACAGCGTCTATTTTTAAAAGGAAAGAGTTAGTTGGTTTAATTTCACCATTTTCCTTACGCAAAAAACGCTTCACTGACACTACTTTTTGTTCCTTCATTTCAGATAGGATATCATCGTCTGAAAGACCTTCTAAGCTATTACATACGATAACGCACTGAACACTGTTTAAGTATGGGTGCGCTATAATATTGACACTGGTACCGTCGATGAGTTTTGTTAAGCTTTGAAGCTTTTCAAATTGAGCTCGGCTTCTGGTCTTCACCAGATATTTCGAACCTTTGTCGATTGGCTTGCAGGGTTCAATATTCCCGGCGTGGTTGGTTAGACTTTTTTCAATTATGAATGGATTTTTCGGTAAAACAGACTTCTCGTTGGGACTCAGAACAAGGTATAATAATTCTCCCAGTCTATCTTCTCCATCCATCCATATAGGTGCTTGTCTACCTCTAATATTCGGTGGAGTTGTGGGATATTCCCCCCAGGCAGTGCCTGGTCCTCCCATGGTGTTAAATCGTTTGAAAAATTAGATAAAGTGTTTCTACTTACAATATCAATTAGAAAGAGGAAAAAAAACCTGTTTCAGCACTTGCTTGTGCGCGCCACGAGAGGCAGCGCTGTTTAAGCGAGAGAAATTCTATACTCTTCAATCTTCCAGTTTCCAGGTGAGTGTCTCTTTCTCTCACCCAGAAAAAAAAAAAAAAACAGCAACGGAGGTCGTTGCTTCAAACTAACGATAGCTGATAACACTGTGTATTGCCCTCAGTAGAGTCTCTCGTAAACACGTCCGATCGGCTCCGAGTATCGCACAGAACTCTCAGGTGGAACTATTGAAGAGTAAATGGACTTTAGTAAGGAAGAACTCATTGAAGCAGAAAATTATATATGGAAATTAGTTCAACACGAAACTTTTCCAACCGAAATCGATAGCATAAGAAAACATAGAGGAATCGCAGGTAATCTGCGAGACTTAAGCCCATTTCTAGACGAGATAGGAGTTTTGAGATCAGAAGGTAGAATCGCCCTAGCTAAATGCATTCCATACGATATGAAATATCCAATTATATTACCAAGAAATCATAGAGCTACTAAGCTTCTTATCAAACATTATCACGAAGATATGCACCATGCTAACGGAGAAACGGTAGTAAATGAAATTCGCCAAAAATACAGTATCCCACGATTAAGGGCGACATTACGCAGCATTACGAAAGATTGTCAATTTTGTAAAATCCGCAAGGCAACCCCATGTATACCACGGATGGCCCCATTACCACCTGCTCGTTTGGCAGTGGGATTTCGTCCTTTTACCCATGTAGGGCTCGATTATTTTGGTCCTATGACTGTGAAGGTCGGTAGAAGTGCAGTCAAACGTTGGGTAGCCTTATTCACATGCCTAACCATACGCGCAGTGCATTTGGAAGTTGCTCACAACTTGACAACCGAGAGTTGCATAGCATGTGTGCGACGATTTATATGTCGTCGTGGAGCACCTTCCGTGATATACAGCGACAACGGAACCAATTTTAAGGGTGCAAAGGCCATAATAGAACAGCAACTTGCTCCGATAAATAGGGAATTGAGCATTAGCTTCACAAACACCGATACACAGTGGAATTGCATACCCCCTGCTACACCGCACATGGGTGGCGCATGGGAGAGGATGGTGCGATCGGTAAAGGAAGCTATGCGTAGTATTGCTTCCGCAGAAATGAAAAATTTGAACGATGAAGGCTTGCTTACCCTAGTAGGGGAGGCTGAAAAAATAGTAAATTCTAGACCCCTTACCTATCTACCATTGGATTCAGAAGAAAGTGAAGCATTGACCCCAAACCATTTTTTACTTGGTAGTTCAAGTGGTTCTAAACCACTACTAGATCACGGCTGTACCTACCCTGTCAGGATTAAAGGAAGCTGGGAGCTAATTCAAACACAAACAAATCAATTTTGGCGTCGATGGGTTATTGAATATTTTCCTGTAATAACACGCAGGACTAAATGGTTTAACGAAACAAAACCCATTGAATTAGGAAACATAGTACTTATCGTTGATGAGAAGAGAAGAAATAAATGGCTTCGCGGGAAAGTCATTGAAATTCGGAAGGGTTGGGATGGAAGAATTCGTCAAGCTGTGGTGTAAACGTCTGAAGGAAAATTTTTGCGAGCAGTGTCGAAACTGGCCAAACTTGATATAGAAACGAATAATTTTGGTACCCCGACCATTGATGGAGAAAATCGCGAATTGAAATAATTGTATTCAAATTGTAAGAAATACAGGAGTGGTGTATGCCTTCGTTCGACGCAAGGATTTGGTGAACAAAGGGCCTAGGTAGAATAGTCCACACTTAGTTCACGGGAGGAGGAATGTTAGGATAGCTCGAACGAACTCGGCCTGCGATTGTAAACGCGTGAAGTAGCAGGTCGTTAGCGGAAGAGAGGAACAGGAAGCACGATTATCCGGGCGGATTTGATCGGTCTCTTGATCGGTGAACGCCATACAAATCGGACGTGTTTTTAAACCTTTAGCGCTAGGTTTAAAAACACGTCCAATTTGTATGGCGTTCACCGATCAAGAGAATCAATAAAATCAATAAAATAATGTTAAAGGTTCTAAAAAAGTCCTAAAGTCGTTTACCGGGAGCCGCAACAATTGTTATTATTAATGTTATTATTATTATCATTACTATTATTATTATTATTATTATTGTTATTGTTATTATTAATATTA
The DNA here is from genome assembly GCF_943734685.1 of Anopheles coluzzii. Classification (NCBI taxonomy): domain Eukaryota; kingdom Metazoa; phylum Arthropoda; class Insecta; order Diptera; family Culicidae; genus Anopheles; species Anopheles coluzzii. The sequence goes on from NC_064669.1 coordinate 25,119,146, forward strand.
TTATAATTATTGTTATTATTATTATTATGGCGACCGTAGCTATCGCCTAACTCATTACAGCAGGTATGGATGTAGATGTGAGTGGATCGTACGATTTACTCACACAATCCATAAAAAATTTGGAGTCGAATGTGAGTGTATGGATATCGAGTGCCTTGGAAAAGGGAATCGAGACTCTAAAACTGAGCTCTGCGCACAAGTGGAACGCAAATTGGAGCAAACATTGCGTGAAAGCTTGAGTGCGGTAGAATGCTCAAATAAGGCAAAGGAAGCCTTGCGTGCAACCTTTGACGATACTAAGGCCAGAGAAACAGTAGAGGATGAAAGTTGGGCTACAGTGACTAAGAAAAGAAAAAGGACGAATAGTGGGAACAGTAATGTTCAAATCATTATTAATCGTTTTGACACGGGGAATGTTAATTCGACGCCCAAGATTTCTGACAAGGTTACTGGACCCATTTTAGCAAACAAAAATAAGAATAGTAAGACTCTGGTTATTGTACCAAAGGTGGGTCAATCTTGTGATAAGACAAGAGCTGACCTTCGCGCTAAGCTGGATCCAAGGAAGCAGCAGGTGTGGGAATTCCGTAACGGCAAGGACGGTCAGGTGTTTGTTCAATGTTCTGCTCAGGTTAAATTAGATAAACTCAGGAAAGAAGTAGAAAACATTTTGGGAGATGAGTATGCAACGGATTTACCATTGTCACGTGTAAAGATAATTGGGATGAGCGAAAAATACACTGACTCACATTTAGTAGATCTTTTAAAATCTCAAAATGAGGGAATACCCTGGAAACAGGTCAAGGTCATAGGAATGTTTGAAAATAAAATTTTCAAGTACCAAAAATATAATGCGGTCTTGGAAATTGATTATGAGTCTGCCCTATGTCTGGCAAAATTAGGAAAAATAAATGTGGGATTTTTTTTTATACAGAAGGAACGGCTTTGGCCGTATTGCAGAATGTGGGATTTGATTGTAAAATTTCGAAATCCGTGCATGTTATTTGTTTATTGTTTATTTGTTTATTTGTAAATGTTAAGTGATTGGCCATAATTGGCCTTATCACTGATCTTATAAACTAAACTTATAATAACATAAAGCATCACGGTACAATGTAACATCAGCACAAAATAAATAACACAGAGTATCACAGTAAGAAAAACAGGTTAAATTAGGGAATTCCAGTCAAAAGAGTCATAATGTGCATTAAATCTGATAGCCATCGCAGTCAAAGGTTCATTATCGCTATATGCACGTCTAGTTTGGTCAACTCTTAGTAGCCTAAAGTTTCTTAAAATACGAGCAGGTACGTGGAAATTAACTCTAGCTAAAAGGTCGGGTGAATCTATCTCTCCTAGGATGATTTTTTTCATGAACAATATTTGCGCCGTTTCGCGACGAGTAGCGAGAGATTCGAGTCCAAAAATTAAACACCGGGCAAGATAACTAGGTCTCGCTGCTACGTTACGCCAGGGTGTGAACCGTAAGACCAAACGGGTGAATTTTTTCTGCACTGACTCAATCTTATTCGACCATAACGACGACGATGGGCACCAAACTACTGAGGAGTATTCTAAGATGGATCTGACTAGTGATTTGTAGAGTGCGACAAGACAATGTGGGTCGGAGAATTCTCTCGACTGCCTGCGTATAAATCCTAGCATTCTGTTCGCTCTATCAATAATTTCGTTATGATGCACATGAAAGTCAAGTTTACGGTCAAGAGTAACTCCTAAGTCTTTTACTGCACTGTGTCGTTGTAATTGTGTACCGGAGATGCAGTAGTTAAACACTATTGGACAATTAGAACGGTGAAACGACATGGACAAACATTTATCAACAGAAATTTGTAGGTCGTTGTTCAGACACCAGTCGGAAAAAGAGTCGATCGATGCTTGCAGGACATAACAATCACCAAAACACCTCACAGGAAAAAAAAGTCTAAGATCGTCCGCATACAATAAACATTCAGATTCCCTTACTACAGTAGTAACGTCATTGAAAAATAGAGAAAACAGCAAGGGTCCAAGGTTACTACCCTGTGGCACGCCTGAACAACTCACGAATTCCCTAGATGTCATACAATCAACTTTGACGCGATATCGACGATTGGTGAGGTAAGATTCGAACCACTCCACTAAAGAGGCAGAGAATCCAAGACGAGCAAGCTTCGCCAACAACAAGCGATGATTCACCCGATCAAAGGCAGCCTTAAGGTCGGTATAGATGACATCCATCTGGGCTCCCGAAGCGAATGCAGCATGGCAGTGAGATACAAACTCCACCAAATTGGTGGTCACACTGCGGCGAGGGAAGAACCCGTGTTGGCGTGTTGATATCAGCGAGCGGCAACAGTTCAAGAGCGAGTTCTGGACGACGACTTCAAAAACCTTAGCACCTGCAGGCAAAGTAGTAATGCCACGGTAGTTTTCCACTAAGCTCTTATCCCCCTTTTTATGCACAGGAAACATGTAGGACGATTTCCATGCTGCTGGAAACATACGCTGATTGAGCGAGAGTGTGAAGATACGAGCTAGAGGTCCGGCCGGGGTTGGAATACCATCAGGTCCAGGGTTGTAGGATGGTTTGACCTGCTTGAGCGCCTTTAGCACAGAATCTCTGGAGATGTTTATGTCACGCACATTAACATCGACAGCGTCGGAGGGCACGTTGTTGAGAGCAGCATCCAATGAGAAGCCAGGAGCTTCAGTGGCAAACGAACTCATGAAACGATCAGCAAATAAATTGCAGGTTTCCTCTTTGGTACACGAAGTTGTTCCATTAAAGGAAACTATAGCTGGCAGTGAGCTGTTTTTCCGTTTTGTGTCGACATACCTCCAAAATTTTTTCGGTTTTCTTCTTAAGCTGAACTGTATACGGATCAAAAAACGAGAGTGAAGTTGTCTATTATAGCTTCGATATACATTGTGTGCAGCGATGAACCGCAATCTCGATTGTTGTGTTCCACTGATTTGATAAAACCGATAGCAGGAAGATTTGTTTCGTTTTAAGCGGCGTAATTGAGCATTACCCCACGGTGGACCCTGTCATGGACGTTTTATAGGGCAACAGGCAGATAAATGTTCCGCAAATTTCCGATTGAACATATCGAGTGCATGGTTTACGTCCGGGTTTCCATCAAGGAATGACCAGTCAGAAGATTGCAGTAGATCATTTAGAATCGAAAAGTTAGTGCGACTGTAGTCGAGCATGCCTAATTCTTGATATGATGTTGTATGATGTTCTGCTTTGGCTAAGCCGTTCGGCAGGCACAGCTCTATAGGCGGATGATAGCAATCAATAGCAACTATAGGGAAGGGTGTTATTGTCGGTGGAGAGCATTGTTGCAGGATATCGTCGCATACAAAGATCAAATCGAGGTAGTTAATCGACGCATTATGAATTTTGTTAATCTGGTACAGTCCGTTGCTATTCATACAATCAAGTTGAATCGATCAGTTGTCCGTGATCCTCGAGCTTTCGTAGTCAACTTGGAGCATAATTGGATTTGTTTCATCGGGTATCCAATTCAGGTTTGACAAATTGAAGTCCCCGAATAACAAACACATTTCATTAGCTTTACATGCTACGTCGTCAATAGTTGAACAGATTGTATGAATAACCGACGTGTTATTTGCCATGTCAGGAGGAACATACATTGCGCCGATAACATACGTTTTCTTAATGCTGTAAATCTTTAACCAAAGTTGCTCGACAGTGTCTGTTGTAGAACATAAGAGTACTCGCAAATGTGAGGCGACAGCTATGAGAACCCCACCACCTTTGGTTTTCCTACTATTTCTGTCATTACGGTCCTTTCTGAAGACGTTATAATGGTCCGGAAACAACTGTGCCGAGTTAATAGAGGAGTCCAACCATGTTTCAGTCAGGATAATGACGTCGTAATGAGTAGTAGAAACATAATCGAATACCTCATGACATTTAGTTTTTAGTCCTCTTACATTTTGATATAAAAATAACAAATCGTCAGTATTATTTAAGGAGGCAACCCCTGCAGGAATGACATGACCGTCGTGCGTTTGTGTGAGTGTAGGATCTGTACTGGAGCAATAGTGCTGCTGATGTTGCGTAGTGTTGGGTTCACGTTCGTTAAGTGGCCTGCACGAGATGCCGTTACTACAGACTGCTTCAGTGCTGGTAAAGTTGTTTGTTGTTGGAGGAACAATCATCAGGTGAGTGCGTAAATTATCAACAAAAGTTGTTTCGGCGTTATTTGGCTCATATGCGGTGTTCAGCTGATTAGCGTGCGTGCGAGTGTGCGTGATGTGTGTGAATTGTTTATCGGTGTTGATAATTAGTGGGTTTGCGGTGTGGGTGAAGTGCGTGGAGTGTGTGCTGAAAGTATTGTGTGATCCAACAGCTGTGGTGATCGAATATCCTGCGCTGTAGATAGGGTTGTAGGTGTTGAAAGTCTCATTGGCGGTAGACGAAAATTTGCACCTGGTTGTTGAGCTCGGTAGTCGACAAATTCACGCACCGATAGACCAAGCGGCCAAGTATCGGGGGAAAGAGCCCTTTCACGTTGAGTAAGAGGCACTAACACCTTAAAGGATAGAAATGAGAGTGTTGCTGTGTTTGTGCCTTGTCGTATAAGGCAATATGCAGTGACATCCTCAATGGACAAAGCATGTTTGACCATTTGCACTATTTGGTCACTGGATGTATCTGGAGCGAGCCGGGAAATATACAATGCGCACTTTTGCACCGTAGACTGAGCGGGGACTACTTTGATCGGAAATGTAGTTGTATCTTTGTTTGTGCCTGTGATCATGGGTACTCGATTTTTGCGATACATATCATCGATCGGCTTATTATGTTGGTTCTGGTTGTTATTGATTTGGGTGTTGATGGGTCTGGCGCCAAATGTAAACAACGTACGGTTGTCAGTAGCGACTTCCGAGAACAAACGTTTTGACTGATTTATGCGACGAATTTTAGCAGGCGGGTGGCTACTTCGTGGAGTTTTTAGATCGAGCTGGCTCATCCGTGCAAACCCAGTTTTAATTTCATTAGTCAATGGCTCCATAACGGTCTTGATGCTTTCGGCGACTGTTGTTATTGCCGCCTGGAAGCCAGATTGCATGGCTGCGTCTTTTACGAACTTGGTGCGCGGATTCATAAATACGTTGTTGCAGCCAATACAGCACCAGTGTAATTGTTTATATTCCGCAATGCGCAGGAACAGATCAGCAGGAACCGACGTGCAGCGCTGGTGAAATGGAGAGTCGCACAGGCAGCAGCTGATAGATGCCTTCACAATTTCCATAGTGCAGGCGTTGCAAATACGGGCCATTCTACGGGAGCGGTGCAGGTTTTCGTTGCAGCAATAAGAGCGATGGCGTTTAGGACGCGCGAACTCAAATGCGATCCGAAAAACGAAATTTACGCGAATTTTATTGTCAGCAGAGATAAACGCACTATTGAACGGTAATGGAACGGTGTTCTAAAATACTGTGATTATACAGAAACCGGAAAATAGTGTGATAAACAGCGCGATTTTCAAGAAAATATACGGAGCGAAACGCGAATGCGACTTTTACGTTAAACGTCAAACGTCATCATCGTTATGAGGTGTTATGATAAGGGTCAAATTAATCACAAGAGCACCGAGTGCGAGAATAAGCAAGCTTGTCACAATATGTGGTGATGAACACAAAACGTCGGAAAGTACTTCATCTTCTTTTTAAATGTGTGAATTGCGTGTTAGCAAACCATGTTAGAAACCTTAAACTAGATGTAAGACATGCGGCCAATGATTATAATTGTCCGATGTTTAAAAAACAGATAGAAAGGCGTATGCAACTTTCTCAATAGCAGGTAGGGGAGGAGTTAGGACGGTTCAGAGAGGTTTTATATTTCAATGTAGCCAGTCTTTCACGAAACATGGCGTAGTTGGACGAGACAGTAGAGAAAGTTCAACCGTTGCTGGTCTTAATCTCTGAAACTCATGTGATTGAGGAAGAAGCATTTCAGCAGTTTCATATTAATGGTTATAAGGTTGTGTCCTGTTTGTCCCACTCACGTCATACAGGAGGTGTAGCTGTTTATGCCAGGAGCGAAATTGTACAAAAGGTGATTTTTAATAAAGCATTGTAGGGTAATTGTTTTCTTGGTGTTGGAATCTCGCGTTCCAACTACCTGTCATAAACGGGACGTTTTAAAACGAGCGACCAGTACACGAACAAGGCACGAAGCGTAACAGGAAAAAAGCGTTAAAAAGGGCCGCAAGATAAGAACGTCCCCTTTTCTAAACCAATCGCGGAAAAACGGACAAATTTTTTGGCGCGTAATAAGATAATAAATCGTTTTTGGCAAGAGATTTCATCCGCTTTGGTTTTAGTTCCCAACATTCCAAAAAATTTGGTTCGATAAATCCAAACACATTTGGTTCGATAAATCCAGAATAAACGATTTCGTGTACGGCATTCCTCGTTTGTCGTGTAGTTTCGCGAGTCGGTAAAATAAATCACGCGCGGTGTGTGTCGAAGTGCCTGTGACCAAAAAGTGCAATGGAGCAGCAGCAATCGCGAGGTATGCTAAGTGGAGAGCCGGCTACCGCAGGGAGTGTCCCACGGACAGAACGTGTCAACGTTTACACTAGCCCCCGCGGAGCATCGTCCACCCCAGGAGCATTGCGCGAGACTCTCTCCCCGTCGGAAGGTTCCACTGTGGAATATGTGTACGAGTGGGCAGCAAGTAAGGCGGAAAAATTGCAGCAGTACCAGAAAACCTCTTTGGAAGATGACGCCCGGAGGCGCGTTCCTCGAGAAGGAAGTAAGACCCCTCAACAAGGAGCGTCGAGTAAGACTGGTGAGGCGAGTGGTAACGGTCCGGCAAATCCAGATCGCGACGAGGAAGAGACGCTATCAGCGTCTGAAAGTGCACGATGGGAAAGTGAGGAGCGGCACAGACGGCGTATTGTGCTTGAACGCGAGCTGCTAAAGCTCGATATTGCGGAAGCGCAAACTGGCGAGACCGCCATCGCGCAGCCCCCGAACACTTTGGGACGAAAAGAGAAAGAATTTCAAGAGTGGGTCCGCGACATGGAGAATTCCATGCGCCAGCCCATTCGCGACAAGGATGGCCGTTCGCGGGGTCAACATCCTGTGGTTCAACACCCCGACGCGAGAATCACACGCACACTAAATCCTCACACGATATAATATGGCCACGGCATGTACGCAACACAACAGGATGCAGGGTACGCGACACACATGCACCATGCAGGATACGCGACGCATCCGCGAGACATTGCATCGTTTAGGTACGAGACACAACCGAACGCGACACAGTACGGGTACACTACACATCAAGCGTACGCGAACTGCCCGGAAAATTCACAGCACTTTGGGAATACGGAGCACTTGGGACACACAACACTGCACAACACACGGCCGCAGATACACGGCACTTTCTTGAGCCAGAGCCAGATCGCAGCACGCCAACCTGTACCACGAGATTTGCCAACCTTCTCTGGGAATGTGGATGATTGGGCGGTATTTATCACCGCGTATGAACGCACTACCGCTGCTTGTGGCTATACGGATGACGAGAACGTGACCCGGCTGCAACACGCGTTAAACGGGCCCGCGTTGGAGGCGGTTGGACACCTCTTATCTTTCCCGGACGGGTTGAACGAAGCGATCGAGACCCTCAAGTCTCGCTATGGAAGGCCCGACTTGATTGTTGAGTCCGTCATACGGAAAATAAGGTGTATGGCTGCTCCCAAGATGAACGATTTGCCCAGCTTGGTGGAGTTTGGGTTCGCTGTGAAACGTTTGCTCGGAGCAGTTAGGGCGTCGGGCCTGCATGCCTAAATGTACGACGTAACGTTGTTGAAGGAACTTGTGAAGAAGCTGCCACCAGTCATCTGTATCGATTGGGCGAGGACCACAAGAAGGATGCATGAGGTAACGTTGATGGAGTTTGGACGGTGAATTGGTGAGCTGGCGAGTGATTTGTGCCGTGTCATTGATATGACGCCCGTCCTGGGGGGACACGATACGGCACCTCGACATCCTGACCCGCTTCCAAAACGACAGCAGTTCCAACACCAACCGTTCCAGAATCGTCGAAGTCCGCCTGATCGATTCCAGCCCTCTCGACCAATTCAGATGGAATCGAACGGCACGGGGCGAGCACATCCGGCCTACTGCAACGTGACAGTCCTGCAAGAGAAGAACGTTAGTGACCCGACTCCACAGATCGACATACCTGTATCGATGCCAGCCTGCGTCGTCTGCGGTGAGAGCTGCGGATCGCTGTCACAGTGCGAGAAGTTCATGGGAACTACCGTAGCTGCAAGGAGAGCATTTGTGAACGAGCGAAGGATGTGCAGGAAATGCCTCGGTTACCACGCTGGCAAATGCCGTGCTCCACCGTGTGGAGGAGATGGATGCGATGTTCAACATCACTAGCTGTTGCACGCGGAGGACACATCATCCGGTATCAGCCGCCGCCAGGGTCAACAAACTGGGCCAACAGGAAACAATCCGGGGTCTTTTGCTAACGTTCTAACCCACGCAGGAACAAATGAAGGGGCGATCCTCAAATACGTGCCGGTGTCTCTTCATGGACCAGCTGGTCGTGTAGATACGTACGCCTTTCTTGATGATGGGTCTACATCAACACTCATTGTTTTTGCACGAAGCCGTAATTTCTTTCGACGAAAGAACCCGTACACGAAGCACTTACACACGGATAAAGATAAACACGTTTTATTTGCAATTAAAGTATACTTGCGGTGATCTCCGTTCACGTTGAGATCAATATGATAAGAGAGCGATCGATCCGCTGATCGATCGCTTTATAGATGCTTCTCGCAGGAAGCAGGATAGCGCATTCTCTCGTTGCCACGTGCCGAACGATAACGTGTCGGCCCGTGATTGGTCGAGCTGGTGCGTGGGAGAAACGCATTCTCCTAGACGTATGCGGGAGAAACGCATGCGAGAATTCGCATGCCGACGTGTCGGAGTCGACATCAGGATTACAATTCGATTTGACCGTTTATTGCGACAACCATCCTCCCCCCTTTGGGAAGAAGACTTCCTTCCCAAATATTTCACGCTATTAGGTGGTCGTGCTTGTGTCCTGACTTCAAAGAGCATTTTTTGTAAGACATGTTGAACGTTGAGGTTTTCTCGTTGCTTATGAAAGTTTTCCCAAAACGTACCTGTGTTGCGTTAGCTCCCCCCGTGGGGAGGGCGCACGCACGATAGACGAGAGGCCACCACGCTGGATGCCACAGTGCGATCACGGAGCGACACGAAGCAGGAACGTAGCACCGCTCAGGAACGATGAGGACCGGAGCAGGTGCGAGGTCACACGGTGCAGTCACTGGACGGCACAGTGCGATCACGGAGCGACACGAAGCAGGAACGTAGCACCGCTCAGGAACGATGAGGACCGGAACAGGTGCAATCACGGAGCGGCACGAAGCAGGAACATAGCACCGTTCAGGCACGATGAGGACCGGAGCAGGTGCGAGGTCGCACGGTGCAGTCACTGGACGGCACAGTGCGATCACGGAGCGACGTGAAGCAAGAACGTAGCACCGCTCAGGAACGATGAGGACCGGAGCAGGTGCGAGGTCACACGGTGCAGTCACTGGACGGCACAGTGCGATCACGGAGCGACACGAAGCAGGAACGTAGCACCGCTCAGGAACGATGAGGACTGGAGCAGGTGCGAGGTCACACGGTGCAGTCACTGGACGGCACAGTGCGATCACGGAGCGACGTGAAGCAGGAACGTAGCACCGCTCAGGAACGATGAGGACCGGAGCAGGTGCGAGGTCACACGGTGCAGTCACTGGACGGCACAGTGCGATCACGGAGCGACACGAAGCAGGAACGTAGCACCGCTCAGGAACGATGAGGACTGGAGCAGATGCGATCACGGAGCGACACGAAGCAGGAACGAATGGGCATGGTGAATGGGGTGCGATGATAACCTGATAGTTACTTCTCACTCTCATTGCTTTCGACGTGCAGCATCGTATGGTGTTTCTTGGAGCATACTTGGCATCGTTTCTCGCAAGGGCATTTTGCTGCAGCATGTTGTCGGGAGAAGCAATTGATGCACTTACCTAAGGCCATTATGTAATTGGTACGCTCCAAAATCGACCGCACGCGCAGTTCCGGACACAACGTGGACCCGTGCCCTGTTTTATCGCACGCATAACACCGTCGCACCGCCATCCATGATTGGTTTCTATTGCCTACTGTTCCGATATTCGCATGTCGGCCTTCTGCGAGCACAGTAGCGGACAGCATCGCGCGCTCCGTCCGCGCCGGTGCGTGGTTCGTAGCGGGACGTTCCGTCCGGAAGTTGTTTCCTGGCTTGGCCTTTGGTTCGTAGTAGAGGGTGTTGGCCAGCTGATCTAGCTCGTTGCGGAGTACTTTCCACGTAGGGATCTGCTGAGAATCCAGGCGGCGAGTGATCTGAGCAGCGGTTTCTTCGTCCAACTTGCTCAAAACGAAGCTCACTATCATTCCGTCTTCCACTGCTGACGCGGCTTGATCCATTTTGCCAGCAATCTGGCGCGCTGACGATGTCGATGTTTCAACGGCGTCGATAAGCCGCATCAATGCCGTTGAAGACGCTGCTGTCAATTTGGGTAACGCGTACAGCTGCTGAAAGTGGCCGAGAAATGCCACGCGCTTCTTGTAGAAGCGTTCCTCAAGACGTTTCCACGCGTCTTGGAAGGTCATCCCAGCATTTTCAAATGCTTCGCAGCTGTCACGGGCTATTTCACACCGTTCAAAGCATTGGATAAGGAAAGCATAGCGGTCTGCATCTTCTTCCAACCCAGCCACGCGTTTGTTGAATCGCTCTGCGAACGCGGGCCACTCCGATGGCGATCCAGAAAATTTGGGTAGGTCTAGCCGTGGGAGATGGTTCTTCTTTGCAGTGGCCGGCAGCATCGTAGCGTCGAGTGCTGGCGTCGCAAATGTGTTTCCCGGGCGCAGCTCGGCCAAAGCGCATTTTGCCGTCGCGTACGCCTCGGTGAAGGGGACCCGTCTTGGATGCGGTCCCGCGAGACCCTCGAGCTGCAGGAGAGCATTTCTACCGTCGGTCCATAGTGACTCTAGGATTTCGGCTTTTATGGAAGCCATGATTTTAGAGAGCTTTCCTTCGCGAGCCTCATCGAGTATTGCCTTAACTGCACCTTCCAACGCAGTTAGCTGACGCGCTGCCTCGATGCTGTGCTCGCTATCACCCGGTGTCGTCATGGCTGAAGCACTTACGATAACTTATACACTTACACGAAGCACTACACTCGCGTTAAATCACGTCGGGGTCACCAAATGTTTTTGCACGAAGCCGTAATTTCTTTCGACGAAAGAACCCGTACACGAAGCACTTACACACGGATAAAGATAAACACGTTTTATTTGCAATTAAAGTATACTTGCGGTGATCTCCGTTCACGTTGAGATCAATATGATAAGAGAGCGATCGATCCGCTGATCGATCGCTTTATAGATGCTTCTCGCAGGAAGCAGGATAGCGCATTCTCTCGTTGCCACGTGCCGAACGATAACGTGTCGGCCCGTGATTGGTCGATCAGGATTACAATTCGATTTGACCGTTTATTGCGACAACCACTCATGGATGAAGGACTAAGGGACGAACTTGGTTTAACTGGCACACCTCATCCGCTGAGTCTAAAATGGACGGGAGGAGTAACCAGAGAAGAGGATAATTCGGAGAGGCTGCAAATACGTCTGTGCGGCTACGACGAGTCACCGACGGATGAACTGACACACGTGCACACCGTGAAGCAACTTGCGCTACCTGCACAGTCAGTCGACGTAGTTCAACTGGCCGCCAAGTACCCGCACCTGAGGGGACTACCTGTGAGGCCATATTCGCGGGCTGTGCCTCGCATACTCATCGGAGCAGATAACTGCCATTTGGAACAACCGTTGAAGACTGTGAAGGACAAACACGGTGAACCGGTCGCTTGGAACACCAGCTTGGGTTGGGTCATTTACGGTCCTTGCGATGGTCGAGACGATCAACATGCCACCTCCATGAAGACATCCTCCTGCAGTAGGCAACGGACCACGCCGAAAGCTGGACAACAGTAGGACACCGAGCGACAAAGCACTCGACCGAAGATCGATCTTTCCGTCGACCCGGGACCGCCTTGCAAGGCTGCGGTGCCGCAGCGGTATGTATATCTAAAAGGAAATAACGTATTTAATCCCGTTGTAGACGACCGAGCTTACGGAAAGGTAAAGGCACACTTAGCTGAAGAACGCGGCGGAAGAGTGGGCAACAATGCTTCGACCGATCGTCGGTTCTATCCGGTGACAAAATGGTCCGATCCTTCCGTGATACACGAGAAACCGCAAGACGAGGCGGCCGTGGAGCGATTTAGAAAACCAGCATATAAGTGTAGCTTCTATCCGTTGGGGGGACCACCGCATAGCAACTGCGAGGAAACTGCAAAACACTCTGCTAGAAGGGCCGTAAAACGATCCACCGTCTCGGCAATCGTGTGCACATATGTCCGGTGCACAAGTTACAGGCTTGTAATAACTTACGCAATTATTTTAGGCACAGGGAAATAATTGTTCGGAAAACAGCAGGGGATCACGGCATACCACGAGGTAGTTTGCAATAAGGAGACAGAATGTAAACAAATGCACGCGTTTTTATGACAGGTCACACAAGGAAGTGAAGCCACAGCTAAAATGACGCAAGGTGATTAAAGGCAGATAAGCTGTGGTACATTTGGGGGGACAATGTTGGAATCTCGCGTTCCAACTACCTGTCATAAACGGGACGTTTTAAAACGAGCGACCAGTACACGAACAAGGCACGAAGCGTAACAGGAAAAAAGCGTTAAAAAGGGCTTGGTGTTGCAGTTTCTAAGGGAATGACAGCAGCCAATTACGGGATATTGTATCATTCGCCAAGTGCAAGTGACTCAAGGTTTGTTGACATTTTGGAAGAATGGTTAGATAGGCTCTTGAATTTTAGCAAACTTAACATTATCGTCGATGATTTCAATATTGACTGGACGAATATTGAAAAATCTGCGAAATTGAAAAGCTTAATGGATTCAGTAAATATGAAACAAAAAGATAATGAATTCACACGAATTGCTAGGCAGAGCAGAACATTGATCAATCAGGTTTACAGTAGCACAGACTCAATCAAGGTCACTACAGATCCGTTATTAAAAATATCGGATCATGAAACACTTGTTTTGAATAGAAATGTGGAACGTTGTGAAACGATTCAACGAAAATTTAAATGCTGGAGTAGGTACTCGAAATTTGCTCTTTGCAATCATGTGTCACAAGGTTTAAGGCAAGAAGCACCGAGCTTCTAAGAAACTGCAGACTTGGAACACATTGAAAAAAGCTATGGGCACCTTGGTTGAAGAGAAGACAATCTTGTCAAGAGAGACTAGTAGGTTGAGAGACTTTGGAACTTAGTCGTGCGAAACGGAAAAGAGACGAAGCATACCAACATTTTATTAGATCAAACTCAGGCTACGATTGGACTGAATACACTAGACTAAGGAATACATATAGCAGCAATCTCAAAACTACTGGTAGAAATTACTTTATTGTTGAGATATCTAAGCATAAAAGAAATAGCAAAGAGTTGTGGAAAGTGCTTAAAACTTTACTAAGGCCAGAGGAATCACGCGTTTCTGTTGTAAAATTTAATGGGTTGGTAGAATCGGAAGATTCAACAATATGCCAGAAATTCAATTTGTTTTTTGTAAATAGTGTTTTAGATATAAATCAAAACTTTGCTGATGCCAGAGCGCCTGATTCTTTGTTTGGTAATGATGCTCCAGGAAACCAATTCAAATTTCAGAAAATTACAAAAGAGAAATTAAAAACTATTTGTTTCAGTCTGTCCAAAACAGCGGGTATACACAGCAAATTTTCTCATCCGGCTTCAGTAAAGTTTTTTACTGAAACGGTTCAGTAATCGAATATTTTACTGATTTTCAGCATAAATGTCATGTTTTTACTGATTTTCAGTAAAAGAATTTACTGAATACATTTCAGTAATGAAATTTTGACTGAAAATCAGTAAAATCTGTGTCAAATTTGGAATGTCACTGAATATCAGTAAAGAAAATTACTGCAAATGCAGCAATCTATTCCCTCAGATCTGTCAATTTAAGGAACATAAATGCCAGGTAGCCCCATAGACTGAATGAAGCGGACCTGTTTGACAGAAGGGATTTATAAATGCATTCATACCATTCGACGCGTTGGGAAAAATAAAGGAAAAAGTGATGTTTCTAAATTAATTTATTTTCCTTCATCATCACAAAGTGAGAGAGCAATAAAAGAAAATGATTCGGCTATTGTTAACAACGATATTTCATCACATTTTTATTTGTTTGTAATCAAATGTCAAATCAAAATAAATGAGCTGACCTATTTTGCTCGCTGCCTTCGTCTCTCAATCAGATGTCAAACCATTACTCATAATCCACTTGGGCTCGATGCGTGAAAAGTGCAAAACGTTTGGAAAATCAGAATAAATACACAATAAAAAGGTAGAAATTATGGAAGTTGAGTTACAGCAAGTGATAACCTCCCTCCAAACAAACTAAAATCTTTATTTGGAAGAGCTTTTCCGTAAGTATAAGTGATTTTAACCAGAATGTTTAATTGTTTCAGAAGAGAAATGGCAGATGTGTTGCAGTGTTTCTGTTGCAAGCAACTGGTTGAGGGATATGTTGATGGCTTACGACGGCATCTAAACATTCATTTTGTGAAAAAGGAGTTCGAAAAGAATCTCGTCCACTACACTTGTATGAAAAGAGGTTGCCGTACGAGCTACCGGACTTTTGGAAACATAAAGCTCCATATAACAACAAAACACCCGTTGTCACTATTTCAAACTGAAAACAATGTCATGTTGGATCCAGTCTCAAGCCATAAACTGACGGATGATACTCTCCAGCCATCTGAAAATTATAAAACCCCACCAGAAAATTCAGATAACCATTCAAATAACCAAGAAAAGCTTACCTATAACCTGGAATCCATAAGAGAATTTGCTGCTGTTTGTATTTGTCAACTAAAAGCTGATGTTTCGAAGTGATGAACTTCGGCGAGTCACTTGTTGGTCAAATAAATGAATATGTTCGTCAAAAAGTGTCTGCATTCCTTGAAAAAATTGTATCGCATATTCCGCCAGAAAAATCTGTCGCATTACAAAACAGCATATGGTTAGATAACATTTTCAAACACGTCAAAACATCTTCCAAGCAAGAATCGTTTATAAATTCGCTTATAGGTACAATTATGAAGCCCCGATCTATTATGCTTAATAGAAAAGAAGTAAAACGATTCATCGATGAAAAGGAAAAGTGTAAAAAGGTAATATTGAATCAGTTTCTCATATGATCACTACACTTAACCGATACGAAAATTGCTTGTTTTGCAGGCGTATGATACTTTTCAATGTATACCAATAGAAGAATAATTAAAAATGATACTAAAAACCCCAGATAATAGATTGACTTTAACAGAAAAAGAATCATTTAACGAACGGTCAGGAATGTACCAATCATTCATTGATGGCAAACAGTACAAAAATAGTGACTACTTCAAAGCACACCCAAATGCTCTCAGAATTATAATTTACGAAGATGATGTAGCGCATTGAGCACAAGAGCGGGAAACAACTAAATATCAGCCATGTACTTTTAAATTCAAAATCTACCACGAAGGTTCAATGCATCAACAAAATCTGTATTTTCACTTATTTATGCAAAATCCATAGACACCAAAAACATGGCTATAACAAAATCCTTTTGCCCCTCGCCTTTTGCCTTTGAAGACCTCAAGAAACTTGAAAAAGGCGTTACAATTTATATAAACAATCAAAACATTACTATTCGTGGGGCTGTTATCGTCGTGGCTGGAGATACGTAAGCCATATACGAATCATTTGGATTGGTAGGACCGTCTGCAAGTTTATTTTGTCGCAAGTGCACGTTTACTCGTAATAATTTCCTAAATGATCCTTTTGATAGTCAATTTCATTTATGTGACCGTGCATGGTATGAAAACAATCTCGAACAAGTGCAGAAGAAGAATATTTTATCAAAAGATAGTGGCCTGAAAACTACTGGTTGTATCTTGAATGATCTTCAGCACTACCATTTGACAAACAACCACTGCTTTGATGTTATGCATGATTTGGTTGAGGGTATGATTCCAGTCACTCTGCAACTAGTTTTGGCACATTACTACAGAGATAAACATCTTGGTTTTTGTGTTGATTTCATAAATCATCGATTAAAATCGTTCAATTATGGATACCATTACAGCAAAAACAAGCCATCAGCAAATATTACTGCTCCTATGCTGCTAGTACCGTCACAAACACCGTATGAGACAAACAGCTTCGCAGTATCTTCTTTTATTACGAGCATTTCCTTTTCTCTTCATGCACAAAATGCCCCGTGGGTGTGAATATTTGGATCTCATAAGCGTGCTGATCAACGTTATTTGGATATCTTTTTCAACGACAGTTTCAGATTACCATTTAGCGGAATTGGAAATGAACATCAAAATCGCATTATGTTCATTACTTTCACACTATGTTCATTAAATTATTCAATTGTCGTCCAAATAAACTGCATCACATATATCATTATCCGGAATGCATTAAAGAAATAGGTCCTATGGAACAGTATGACTGTCGGGTTTTTGAACAAAAAAAAAAAAAACAAATATATCAATACCCCGTCGAAGAGATAGTAGCAAACTATCAAAGAGGATTCCGAAACGGAAAATCAACCACTGATCAGATCTTCACCATGCGGCAGATCTTGGAGAAGATGGCTGAATACAAAAACGACACATACCATCTCTTCATAGACTTCAAAGCCGCATACGATAGCATAGCCAGGGTAAAACTGTACGACGCTATGAGCTCATTTGGAATCCCGGCCAAACTGATAAGGCTAGTTAGAATGACTATGACCAACGTCACATGCCAGGTGAGGGTGGATGGAAAACTCTCAGGACCTTTTGCTACCACCAAGGGTCTGCGCCAGGGGGACGGGCTTGCCTGTCTCCTATTCAACTTGGCGCTAGAGAGGGCCATCCGCGACTCGAGGGTGGAGACTACGGGAACCATCTTCTATAAGTCAACCAAGATCCTGGCATATGCTGATGATATAGACATCATTGGTCTGCGGCTCTCCTATGTAGCAGAAGCCTACCAAGGGATTGAGCAGGCGGCAGAGAGCCTCGGATTGCAGATAAACGAGGCAAAGACCAAACTGATGGTGGCAACATCAGCGGACCTACCAATAAATAATCCGAATCTACGTAGGCGTGACGTACAGATAGGTGAACGCACTTTTGAAGTCGTCCCACAATTCACCTATCTTGGGTCAAAGGTCAGCAACGACAACAGCATGGAAGCTGAGTTGCGCGCAAGGATGCTGGCTGCCAACCGGTCATTTTACAGCCTGAAAAAGCAGTTTACCTCAAAGAACCTGTCGCGACGGACGAAGCTGGGACTATGTAGTACCTATATAGTACCAGTACTCACATACGCCTCTGAGACATGGACACTGTCCAAATCTGACGAAACCCTCTTAGCCGCGTTCGAGAGGAAGATGCTCAGAAGGATAATTGGCCCCGTATGTGTGGAAGGACAATGGAGGAGCCGCTATAATGACGAGCTATACGAGATGTACGGCGACCTCACTGTCGTACAGCGTATAAAGCTCGCCAGGCTCCGGTGGACTGGCCATGTTGTACGCATGGAAACGGACGACCCAGCCCGTGAAGTCTTTTTAGGCCGTCCACAAGGACAGAGGAGGCGTGGTAGGCCCAAATTGAGGTGGCAAGATGGCGTGGAGACGTCCGCCATTAAGGCCGGAATAACGGACTGGCAGACGAAGGCGCGAGACCGTGAGCGGTTTCGGACACTCCTGAGGCAGGCCAAGACCGCAAAGCGGTTGTAGTGCCGGATGAGTAAGTATCAATACCCAAATGAATGCGTCACGAAACTACAAAAACGTGTGCTACAGTTTGGCGAAAAGACAAATATTTGCACAAGCACTTACTATCGCAGAGAAACCTTTTAAAGACAATAACACATTTATCGATCAGGTAGAATAAAAATGGTTAAGGATACATTAAGTGCTCAACTATTAAATCATCAACTGGAAGATACATGTTTTTGTCCAAAGGAAATTATCTATAACGGAATCCGGTTTCGCCAGATCTGTGTCGTATCAATTAGAACAATAGTACGTAATGGAATTCCCCGTAATGGGGAAATCAAGGAGATAATGTTGATTAACGAGACAGTAAAATTATTGATTGCATCATTGGAAACAATTGAATTCAATGACATACTTCAAGCATACTTGGTCGAGAATGAAAATTATCAATTTTTGGTCGAATTATCAGATATACATTGTCACACAACCTACTATTTCTGGAAAATATATAATGATAATGCCAAGTATATTTCTCGCAAAATGTACAATGATGATTTTTAAATTAATAAAAATAGATGCCAAAGGTATTTTAGACATGGAGACATTTATGATGTTAGATGAAACAGATTTCAATCGGCTGAAGCTAAATACTGGACAGAGAAAAAAAAATCAAAAACAACAACGAGAAAGTCAAGCCCAGAAAACAAATTTATCATCAGCTGATCTGGAAATATATGAAGAATATACATGCAATCAGTATGAGGAAGCAGCATCACCATCACTGGAAAAGGTAATATTTGTACACAATTATGCATTATTCGTTTATAATATTATTTTATTTTTCTTCTAGGATTGCGACATTGACTTGGTATTAAAACAAACTCCTGAAGGACTAGAAATAATCACTTAAACAATTAAAGAAAATCATGCAATCACCGTTGCAATGACTAGAAGGATAACAAAAGTACTCAGCGATTACCTCATCAAACGTTATGGATAGTAACCCCGGTACCAAAATCCATGCGACTTTTCTCTAACGGATTGATTAAATGGCGCCCGATTAGACGATCCGATAGAAGCACTTTTCAGGCTTAACGGATAGTTTGAATGACGTGTGATATGTGTGATATGTATCATGCGATGTCTTTTCACCGTGCATGCTTCTGTATTTGTGAATTCATGCGGTGGTTGCGATGATAACGAAAATTCGCTCACTCACACAACCACAACCCCCGACCCGTACACGGAACGTACGCGAGCTGTCAGTTTGTAATGCAAACAAAGTGTTGAAGTGGATCTAGTAGTTGATGTGTTTCTAAATCATTCAAATAACAGAAATATATTAGATACGGTAAGTGTAACAATGTCCGCTTTGTTTTGTTTGTTCTCAACAATTTGGCTGATATGTTTTTGCGTTGGATATAGATTCCGAAAATGCACCAAAACAACGTGGCGCAGTCCGGTAGAGGTAAGAAGATTCCTGCATCTGGAAAAAGATCCCGCAGTATTTTGGAGAAGGAAAATGAAGAACCTGGAACTAAAAAAAGGAAAGATTGCAATGCATTGTTTACATGTGCGATTGTTAAATGTATGCAATTATTTTCAGCGTGCAATATAGTCCAACCGAAGTCAAGCCGACCAATTGCAGATTTTAAAACCGTCATCAAACCGTCAAAGACAAAAACGGAAACCATTGGTAAGACAATATTTGTAGGAGTGATTTCATTAATTCACGTGTAGCATTTTCAGTTAAAGCAGTAGCAGTTTCCGATAACAGCAAAACGAAGGATACGATCCAAGCAGCAAGCACCTCGTCATCGTCATATCCGAAAACGGAAAACAAAAAAAAGGCACCCACTAATGAAAATGGTAAGGAACAAGGAAATAAATCTGAGGAAATTGTTGGCGGAGGACCGAAATGCAACGAATAGTTGTTATCGGCACCGTATATAGAACAAACTATGACGAACATGATTGTAACCCGACAACAATGATAGACGCAAGTATCAATTTACCAATCATAAGCGATTGTGATTCTGAAGGAGACAATTAAAACATCGACATTAACGAGGATGAGGATATTGTAAATTTGGACATCAACGAGGCTGATGAAAATGAAACCATTAACATCAACGAAGAGCAAGAGGACGACGAAACAGATGAAATCGAAATAGAAAATCTGGATCTTAAAGAATGCTTAAAAATCTGGTCATTGGTTTCCAATATAGACCATAAATCGCTTCGGTTTCTGCTGAGAATTTTACGTACAAACTGTGATGCTTCTCTTCCTAAAGATCCTCGTACATTACTAAAAACTCCAAAGAAACCTGCAGGAATTACAAACATCACTGGAGGGCAGCTGTGGTACCAAGGAATAAAGACATGCCTCATCAAAAAGTTTCGGTAAGTTCAATACAAATGGAATCGCAATTTCAAATATTAATTTATTTTTGTCTTTTTTTCTTTAACAGCACCGCCAATCTTGATGACAATATTTCAACACTAAGCCTGAAAGTTTTTATTGATGGATTACCACTTCATAGGAGCACCAATCTGGAGTTTTAGCCAATCTTGGCGAGCTTCGACGAACTCCCAAACGAAGCGCCGATGAAAGTGGGTATTTATTGTGGATTGAAGCATCCTCAAAACATAGAGGAATATTTACGGCAACTTGTAGATGAGTTGAAAGAATTGACTACCAGTGGTATTGTTATACACAACCGTTACATCAAAATCAACCTGCTTTACTTCATCGCTGATACTCTTGCTAGAGCTCTGCTAAAAGGTAAATATTCATTTACACTATTACTTCTCTACCAGCTAAAAGTAAAGCTAATAAACTATATCTTTCTTTTCCGTTTATTAACAGGAGCCGTGAATTTTAACGGATTGCAAGGATGCATTAAATGCACATGTCAAGGAACAAAGGAAAACAATAGAACTATTTTTAGAGGAGTTTCTGCCGAGCAACGAACTAACAAAGCATTTCGAGATGGCGATTATATGCCAGAGCATCAAAGAGAACTAACTCCTCTATTGGAGCTAGAATGTTTAGATATGATAAAACAATTTATTGTGGCTGATGAATTGCATCTAATTCACCATGGAGTATTTAAGAAACTAATTAAGAGATGGAGGGATGGAAAGTGTGGCTTTTTACCTAGATGGTCTGATCAACAATGTGGGACAATTTCATCAAAATTAGCCGACATTCAGCTTCCATCCGAAATTCATAGAAGGCTACGACATTTAAGGTATTTGGATAAATGGAAAGCGACCGAGTTCAGATCATTCCTTCACTACGGGAGCATAGTTGTTTTGCGTGATAATATATCAGACGAGCAATATTCCCATTTTATGTTGCTATTTTGTTCAATTACTCTACTGTCATCAAAAGCGTACGAAGAGCATTGGCCAAAAGCAGGAAAAATGTTAAATCGTTTTGTAATGGACTACGAAACAAATTACTGACCAAACGGTTTAACCAGCAACGTACACAATCTTCAGCACGTTCTAGAAGATGTCAAAAACTATGACCCACTTCCATTAATATCAACATATCCGTTTGAAAATGAACTACGTCTTTTGAAGCTGCTGTTAAGGAGTGGAGTTAACTGTTTACAACAAGTGATAAGCCGTTTGGCAGAATAAGATCAACTTGACAGCAAAAATACAAAGGAGAATATTAAATATCCATGCGTTAAACACCACTGCGATAAGAGGACAGCACATATACGTCAAGGATTAATGTTACAGCAAGGAGATAGAAACGGATGGTTTTTAACGAAGGATAATCATGTGGTTAGATTTGAATCAGCAGTTGAACGCGCATCAACAGTGGTTATAAAAGGAAAAAAGCTTCTGACCAGCGAGGAATATTTTTACAAGCCTATAAGTTCCTTCCTTTTGAACATATCGAAGGGTAATATGAATGAGTTATCATCATTATCAGATGAGTTTTTCCCTCAAAGTATAAAATGTAAGTTAGTAGCTATAAAAACAATGTCAGAAGAGTATGTGTACATTCCATTGCTTCATACCTTAGAAACATAAATAAATAAACATATTCATAATGAGCGATCCTGACAGTTCATTTATTTAATAATAGTTCACATTGCTTAGAATTTTAAATTCTTTTAATTTTAATTCATTTCCTAAATTCAAACTTTGTTTCATTATATACTTAACATATCTTATCACAAGTATAAGATCATGTGCAAGTGTTGCGCGTTAGCACAACGCCC
Organism: Anopheles coluzzii; assembly: GCF_943734685.1. Lineage (NCBI taxonomy): Eukaryota > Metazoa > Arthropoda > Insecta > Diptera > Culicidae > Anopheles > Anopheles coluzzii. The sequence continues at coordinate 25,141,374 of NC_064669.1, forward strand.
GGCCTGCAGATAAATAATTTACAAAAAAAAGGGCTTTTTTAAGTAATTCAGGGTTATTTTATTATGCCTTTAACAGCACAAAATTTTAGCAACCGAGAGAGTGAAAAAACTAAAAATTCGTCCGCTTCCACGCAGGTCCCAGATCAAAAAGAAAGCCCTATTTCGCAGTCCATGCGGTCACCGCCTATCCGTCAAACGCTCGGTCGATCCCTTTCGTTCAGTCCGAACGTTTATCGTCCAGTCCGAGACCTCTAGCGGCCGCTAGCTAAAATACGGACGCTCCTTGTCGATCCTCGAACGATCGCGTCGTCACCATAAGTGACAGTAAGCATAACGAACATAATTAACATAATATAATGTAATATATAAAGGAACATGCTTTGTTATTAATTCTATTTTCTCTAGCATTACCTTATTTAGTGTTTAGGCTTAAAATTATGAGAAGTAGAAGCACGAGCTCCGGACAAATTAAGTCTAGAGCTGGCATGTCGTAATTTCTGTCCTATATAATCGAAAACAAATCTTTCCGCCGGTTTCACAAATGTTGTCTCCGCAATTTCCAAGAATATTTTTTTTATGTTAGTGTAGGACGAGAAAGGAATCTTTTGCTCTGTTTTACTGCGTCCGGACCAAGTCATTTTAGCTAAAAATTGCCGGGGAAATAGTAAGTCCAATGCTTGGTGTATTTGGTATTAAGAGTTCCCTAACTTTAATGAACTTCGCAGTTCCGTTAAAATTTTTTGTTTAAAAGTACCATTTGATTCTCCTAGCTGGCTTTCAAAATGGTTTTTGGTCCTGTATTGCTTCGAAATCAAATTCACTCACTGGCTCACTATGTCCTGATTTTTCGTGTAATACATCTATTATGTAATCTAATTTGGTATTTAAAATGTCCAATTTGCGCTCTAATGATGAAATTTTTTTTTGCTTTTCTGCTTGGTTGATGTAGTTGCAGTCGTAGTTGAGGTTGTTGTAGGTATTGCCTTACTATTGTCATTTGGTGCGGGTGTCGATATCGGTATGGATAGGGTTTCATCGAATGAATGGTTGTAAAGATAATCTGTAACAAAGCAAATTAATAAACTTATTCAAGTACATTTAATTTTATTATCATCTCACTCACCATCTAATGAATTGCATCTAGAACGTGGCAAATACTGAAGATGTGACCCTGTGATGGAGACTGCAAATAGATTAATATTTAAAAATGGGATATTTTCAAGATTGTTAAGGCACTTCATACCATTTGATGTGGAAACATTTGTTGATGGATCTCGTTGGTATTGTTCTTCAAATTGTGTTTCTATCAATACTGTTTGAAATTGTTCATGGCTATTTTTTTGGAGATCTTGTTGCTGTTGTGCCTCTTTCTGTTGTTGTTGTCGTTTCTCTTTCTGTTGTTGTTGTTGTTTCTCTTTCTGTTGTTGTTGTTGCTCATTTTCTTGTTGTGGTTCTAGTTGATTTTGTTTGTGTGTTGAACAAACTGGAGTTTCTTGTTCTTGTTTAGGAATCATTGATGATCGCCAGGGACACTTCGTTAAGTACGACATTATTGCTTGCACGTCTGCGGTTGGGGGAGCTAATAAAACTGGAAATTTGTTTGATATTAGTGTGTTAAAATTTTGATGGTGAGTGACGAACATATTTGCAATGATTATATGCTAGTGGTGAGTCATACGTTTCATTTCACAAACCGTGGATGTGATCCAAACGGAATCGATTCCAACCCGTGAAGTGCAACGGGTGCGCTTATATTGAGTTGGAATCAAATCTGACCCGTGGATGTATCGAGTTGGTGTCGACCCTAATCATTGTTGTCGGGTTACAATCATGTTCGTCATAGTTTGTTCTATATACGGTGCCGATAACAACTATTCGTTGCATTTCGGTCCTCCGCCAACAATTTCCTCAGATTTATTTCCTTGTTCCTTACCATTTTCATTAGTGGGTGCCTTTTTTTTGTTTTCCGTTTTCGGATATGACGATGACGAGGTGCTTGCTGCTTGGATCGTATCCTTCGTTTTGCTGTTATCGGAAACTGCTACTGCTTTAACTGAAAATGCTACACGTGAATTAATGAAATCACTCCTACAAATATTGTCTTACCAATGGTTTCCGTTTTTGTCTTTGACGGTTTGATGACGGTTTTAAAATCTGCAATTGGTCGGCTTGACTTCGGTTGGACTATATTGCACGCTGAAAATAATTGCATACATTTAACAATCGCACATGTAAACAATGCATTGCAATCTTTCCTTTTTTTAGTTCCAGGTTCTTCATTTTCCTTCTCCAAAATACTGCGGGATCTTTTTCCAGATGCAGGAATCTTCTTACCTCTACCGGACTGCGCCACGTTGTTTTGGTGCATTTTCGGAATCTATATCCAACGCAAAAACATATCAGCCAAATTGTTGAGAACAAACAAAACAAAGCGGACATTGTTACACTTACCGTATCTAATATATTTCTGTTATTTGAATGATTTAGAAACACATCAACTACTAGATCCACTTCAACACTTTGTTTGCATTACAAACTGACAGCTCGCGTACATTCCGTGTACGGGTCGTGGTTGTGGTTGTGTGAGTGAGCGAATTTTCGTTCTCATCGCAACCACCGCATGAATTCACAAATACAGAAGCATGCACGGTGAAAAGACATCGCATGATACATATCACACGTTGCTGCAACACGACTATGTCGCGTCATTCAAACTATCCGTTAAGCCTGAAAAGTGCTTCTATCGGATCGTCTAATCGGGCGCCATTTAATCAATCCGTTAGAGAAAAGTCGCATGGATTTTGGTACCGGGGTTGGCGCGAAGAAAACGCAACACTGCGGATTATATGGAAAATGTTGCGCGTTCAATCCGATTGCCATGCGATTGTCCTGGGGGAATGAGCCGCGGTAGATTAAAGCGCCAAAACACTATTTGTTCACAACACTGCATTTGTCGCTCGGCGAATTAATTTACGTTTCACTCAGAATATCTACAGGGTGGCATCGTAGAAGTGATACACTTTGTTTTTGTAATAAAATTGACACCAGGTTTGATTTCTCTTAAGAATCGATTTAAATAGCTTCTATTGGTATAAAACCTGCATTTCACTAAATTTATTTCAAATCATTCACCTTTACACTTGATAACCGCCCGTAGGCGCTTTTGGAAATCGTTGCAGGCCGCACGCACAACTTCATCCGGCATTTCATCCCATATCTTTAACAACCGTTTCTTGAATCCGTCCAAATGGAAATGTTTGACGTCGCCCAACTTTCCAAGCATGTATCCCCATATGCTGAAGTCCAACGGGTTCAAATCTGGAGACGACGCAGGCCATTCCGATGCACTATTAAAACATGGCAAATGCTCCTTGCACCACTTCTGAACGATCGAAGCCTTATGGGCTGGAGCTGAAGCTTGTTGGAAGCAAAAGTTGTCGTTGCCAAACAGCCTCTTAACGTATGGTTTCAAGTGGCCTTGAAAAACGTGTTCTAAATAGTACTCCTTGTTGATCTTCACGCCTTTGTCGATAAAAAATAACGGAAACTTCCCTTTGGCCGAGATAGCTCCCCAAACCATCACGGCTGACGTATTTTGATACCGTTCGACTGTTCTTTTATCGGCTGTTATATCCCGAATGCATGCCCCATAAATACGATCATTCTGCTTATTCAAGGTTTCCTCCAGAATGAACAGTTTTACGTCCGAAAAGATGATGTTTTGGCCTGCGTGCATATTCAGCAACAAGCGAGATTTGGTCACCTTTTCGGAAATATGTTTTATTTGTTCTCGACTTGAATCCATTATAATATATGAGAAAACTGAAGTGAGCACTAAGTGTACGTTTTTCACGATAAATAGTAAACAAATTAAGCTGTCAAAATATGCCCACGAGTTTGACACACAGTGACCAAAAACACAAAAAAGGGGTACTCGAATAGGTGTATCACTTCTACGATGCCACCCTGTAAGATCATTAAACATTTTTAGGACTGATATAGTGTAAAATAATTGCTGAACGATTTAACGTTGCGCCAAAGCTAATTAAATTTGTTTTGCTCTTCGAAAAATCGTTCAACTAAATCCTATTGTTTAGAACATTAAAAGTTCCGAGGGGTGTTGGTTTTTTTTCTTTTTGTTCTTCTTTTTTAGGTATAATTAAAAATGTCCCCGAAAAAATTAAAGCAAAGTGGATTGCTTTATAAGAAAGCCGCAAAGCTGGAAGAACTGCTTGAGAAAGAGTGGGTACTGCAGGATGATCACGCCGGACCGAGCAACCAGTCACCGGTTGTGCAATCTGCTGAAGGTAACTACTAAATATTTATGTTTATATATAATCTATGCTCGTCTTTGAGCCGGTCTCGTAGTACAGTCGTCAACTCGTACGACTTAACAACATGCTCGTCATGGGTTCCAACCCCAAATAGACCGTGCCGCCATACGTAGGATTGACTATCCTGCTATGGGGGGAAATCAATTAGTCACTGAAAGCCAAGCCCACAAGTGGTACAGGCAGGCCTTGACCGACAACGGTTGTTGAGCCAAAGAAGAAGAAGATATAATCTATGTTATATCTTAAATTAAAAAAAAAAAAAACAACTAATATCTTCCCTAGTTCTTTGTTGTAAATGTTGCTATGAGAGACCCCTATGAAGAGCCAATGGCGTCTATGGAAGAGGAGTATTTGAACGAAAACGGTGACGATGACGACCGTATCAGCGATGAAGGATCCATCCACAACGAAGATACCGACGGCGAAGAGTATTTGGAGAAGAGTTTTTGGAGGCAGAGTTTTTGGAGGAGTTGAGCCTGGAAACTGATCCAGAAAGCGCGAAGCTACGAGACTTGGTTGATTCGCAATAAAGTTGCTCGTAGCGGAAGCAATAGTTTACTTGCAATACTGCGAAAAACGTCTTCTCTTTCTGCTTTTTCATCTCTTCCTCAGTATGTTAGGACATTACTGAAAGCTCCGGTGAACGTCAGCCAGCAGATAAGGTGGTGAAATGGATAAGGTGGAGGTGAAATGTGGTACCAAGGCGTTGAATGTTGTTTTCAGCATTATTTCAGGTAAACTATTTATTGTTAAAGTAATTGAGTAATGCCTTTCTAACGATACTATTTCTTTTATTTTTATTCAGTGGTGTGGACGTATCAGAAGATGAATTTGAGCTGAATCTTTCAGTGGATGGAATACTCATTGATAACCGCTGCGCAATACAGATGTGGCCTATACTGATGCAGTTGCACAATATGCCGAATGTTCCTGTTATGGTGGTTGGAATATTTTGCAGCACTTCAAAACCATCCGATGTTGAGCCATTCCTGAGACCTTTGGTGGGGGAACTAAATAGGCTACATGATCACAAAATGAACCTAAACGGCAAAAATAACTGTTTCGGTTATAGTTGTAGCAGCCCACTGTGCAGTTCGCGTGGTTCGTACTCAGAGTACGAGCTGTCATCAAGAGAGCTGTCAGAATTCCTTGGCGTAAACGACCATTCTGTTTGGCGCCCATTTTGAGAGCAGACCGATTTGGAAAAGTAAAAATAAAGAAAATTGAACTAAACGCTAAATAGTCATAATCACTGACTCGCCTGCACGCGCATTTATTAAACGTGAGTAATTGGAATCGCTCTTTTATTTTAATTTTAATAATGTGTATGAATTTCGTTGTACAATTTTATTGCAGAAGTTTGCTACTACAACGGAGTACATGGGTGTTTGAAATGTAAATGCTGTGGTACTTCCCTTAAAACACCAAAAAAATTATTTTCGAGGATACAACAGCTCCACGAAGAACAGATAAGGAATTTAAAGGAGAAAAACCCAGTTCTACAAGCCATCGGAGAGGTAAAACACCTCTTACGGATTTAAAACGATTCGACATGATAAAAGGTATAGCTACTAGTGATTTGCTACATTTAATACAATTAGGTATAGTTTTCAAACTTCTGCTAGGTTGGGTCGAAGGAGCTCTTTCCCATTTTAAAAAATGGCGCAAAGAATATATTATTGAAATATCAGAAGAGCTTATCAGCATATTATTGCCCTCAGAAATCCATAGGAAGTTTAGGTCCCTTAATTATTTGCACTTTTGGAAAGGTACAGAATTTGGTAGTTTTTTTTTGCATTACGCAGTGTAGTGTCGTGGTTTAGCACGTCTGGATCCTTCCTCGGTCTCCACACAACTGACTCTTTATTCTTCTCTAGTCCATCATTCCCAACTGACAAACCAAGGTTGCTTAACTAAGATATCCCCCAAAGGTTGCTACACTACACGTAGGTATAGTTGTTTTGCAAGATAGAATTGGGAAACTAGCATATGAACATATTACATTATTGTATTGCGCTTTAGCTATGTTATCGTCTCGGGCATTTAAGGATCAGTGGGAATATACAGAAACATTATTGAAGCAATTTGTAGAGGATTACAGTGTTGCTTATGACCGTGTACATCTTGTTAGTAACGTTCATCTTTTGCTTCATGTATACAAAGAGGTAGACAGATTAGGCCCTTTGATAACTTTTTCGACGCATGCTTGTGAAAATATGCTACAGATAATCAAATATAGCTACGTAACATCTGGTTATAGAAGTTTCTATCAAGCTTTAGGAAAAATTATATTATTGCGAGATATAGAAACTGCTACAGTATCGGACATTAAGATAGGACCCTTTTTTTTCAATGCACCGTGCACTTGTTTTGCCACGTTACTCGTGTTTGTGTGTGTGTATGTGTGTATGTGTGTGTGTATGTGTGTGAGTGTGTGTGTGTTTGTGTGTGTGTGTGTGTGTGTGTGTGTGCATGTGTGTGTGTGTGTAGTAGTAGAAAGTGAGTGTGCTTTTTAATGTGTATTTGCAAGTGCGCGGGTTTGTGTCTGAAAAACATAGCTTGCCATGATGTCATATTGCGTTGAAATTATTCTTATTATGTGTGTTATCATGTGAAACATTGTTCGTTTACACTTGGATAAAAACTAAAGTTTGCATCGACAGCAGCGCTTGTTCCTCGGACGAAAACGCAGGTGTGCTGTTTCATGAATGTGAATGCGACACCGGTGCGAAATGGACACGCGCACAATAGCAATGAACTCGGCATTCCGTCACAGGTGTTTCTCCAGTGCACGCCATTGAAAGGCCTTCGTGCATCTCTGCGTTGCACGTTGTGTGCGAATGGTAAACTTTGTGCGTGCATTGAGCTGGCGCGCAGTTATTCTTTTCAATGGGCGTTTTGTTTCATGAGCGCGGCAGTATTCTGTTCTCGATTTTGAAGGGAAGACGCTTACTCGCGTACTCGTTGATAGTTTTTATCCATGCGATGTTTTCGCTGCTCGACAACGATGTAATTCATCGCGTATAGAAGTAGAACGCAGGCAGAGCACGGGATCAGCCGTGTCCAAGTTTTTAACCAGCGCGTTCTTGACGGTCCAGGCAAGCAATGTTAGTAACAATGGGTCGAGGTAAACGTTGTACCGATCATCAGCGCCATATGTAAAAGCGAATGGCTGCTGCTGGCATTAAGCGCAAAAGGATCGAGTTCGTAATGGAACGATCGCGCACTTTTGTGGCAAACGCGCTTCGGACAACCGAAACGTGTATAGATAACTGAAACGCTCTTGGACAACCGAAACGCGCAAGTCAACCGGACGTCCTCAGAAGACCACGGCGAAAGAAGACCGTAACATTGTTAATATATCGAAAACACACTGATCGCGAGGGCGGTGGTCCTGCTTATCACACCAAAAACCTAACCCAAAACACAAAAAAGCTACTTACAAATCTATCCGAAAGGACCTACTTGTGAAACAAACACACACATCAATACACATTCAAACATACATCCACACACACACACACATGCACACACACATACACACACACACACACATACACACACATACACACACACAAAAACACAAACACATACAAACCACACATAAACTTGGCCCAACGGGTGCACGGTGCGTTAAAAACCCAATGCCCTATCTTTCTGTCCGATACTGTAGTAACCAGGAAAGTATAACGTATCCTACACTTAAAGTAAAAAAGGATGAAACAATTTTACAAGTAAGGCAGGGGTTTTTGTTAAGGAAACAGTTAAGGAATTATTGTTTTTTAACTTAAAAGAATATTTTATTCAAGTACGATAAAGCCATCGAGGAGTCAGGATCTGTAATTATATATGGTTATCCTTTAGTAAGGCGTTTTCAGGCATTCGCAACTCCTTGCGCATCCAATAAAATTTATAATTATATCGGATATGAAAACGACACTTCACCAACGCTTCGAAACATATCTATAAGTGACATTAAATGTAAAATGGTAGCTATTAAGACAATACGAACTAGTTCTAAACTACATTTTACTCCATTATCACACACTTTAACAGAATGAGGTGTAAGTAGGTTAAATAGGCTAAATAGGATAACTAGGTTAAGTAGGTTAAGTAGGTTAAGTAGGTTAAGTAGGCTAAGTAGGTTATGTTATAGATATTAAGCAACCGAGTAGACTTGGTATAAGATCGGACTTAATCCAGAGACAGAACTAAATACTCTGTCTCAAAGTTGCCTTAAGAATATTGTAAATTTACAAATAATATTGAAAAATGTAAGATTTATGCTCAATAAAAAAATTGTTTATGTGAATTGGAAAAAAAAGTTTTAAATATTCTGAGAAGAATCCTGTATATATTACGATTATTTATACAGAGTTCATAGTTAACATTTTTATTAATTGTGATTACATTTTTAATACAAAAAACATTATAAGTTGAGGTAGCTTAATTACTTCTTCAAAATAGTAGTGTTTTAACTTTGTACATAAAACATTACTATTAAAAAACATCAATTTTGTACAGCTCTATTTCTGTTCTTTTTCATCATGTTTAAAAAGCCAATGATTTTATCATTATAGCCAAAAACAGGATACACGAGTCAAGTGATTTGATTGCTTATCGTAAATCTCTTTGGGGATTGTAGCCAGAATGAAGATTCGTCATCTTCCCACCATTTCCTTAGTCCCATACTCAATTCATTTTAGAAGGATTAAAGCTAGATTTTTTTAAATTCAGGCGATCTTTGCCATATCGAAGCTTTAATTTAAAAAATCTTCCACGTCTTTTTCAGTGGCCTGTTGGAATGAATTGCTACCTATGGCTTTAAACAGTTCTAATATGATTGAATATGTGATTAAAGGAATTTTTGGGTTATAAGACGGACCACCTTTCCAGATGCAACCTGCAAACAGTTTTGGATCAAAAATCAAATCGCGTGCCTCGTGCATCCAGTCTTTTACTTCCGCTTTCTTTATGCTTTCATCCAGCCATTTGTAAATTACCCTTACCATCCAGTGTACATTATCCTTGAAATTATCTTCTGTTCCTAAACTTTGGTTAAAATTATCCATATCGTCTTTTGTTTTTAGTTTTTGAAACCCTTCTGGGGTTGTTGATTGAGCTCCTACACCTTTCACTACACATACCACGTTGCTAATTTGTTCAACAAAAACTTGAACATGCGTAATTTTTTTCGATTGCTTCGATAAACTTTCTAAAATACCGTTGTGGCTATTTTTCATTTCCAAAAATTCTTCTCTCTGACTGCGCAATTCATCAAGTATAGCTGCTTGATTTTTTTAAATTTGTTTCAATAGTCCCATCACATCGCTTGAAGAATATGATGAGTACTTTTCTCCGTCACATGCAATCAATTCATCTTCAAAATCGTCTATCGATGAAATATGTTCCCCATCGTCTTCTCGTTGACAAGTAGCAGCTCCAGTGGCGGATCAAGGGTATCGGGGGCCCTAGGCGGAACGACGAGTTGAGGCCCTCTGTAAATGGTAAATGTTGTTGGGGGCGGGGGGCGGGCCCCCTTCGATCATCAGTCGCAAACTCTTCAATTTTTGCTGACGGGGGGGGGGGGGGGGGGGTGCAATTGATTCAGCGGGGCCCCCTTCGCAAATCATCTGTCGCAAACTCTAAAATTTTTGCTGACGGGGGGGGGGGGGGGTGCAAATGTTTCGCCAACCTCGGGGCCCCATCGGCCATCATTCCGGGGGCCCTTGTCGCTAGTACTCTGTCCATACGGCATACTATAGAATGGCGATCTACGGGGCCCCTAAATCGGCGGGGCCCCAGGCGACCGCCTAGTCCGCCTACCGTTAGATCCGCCGCTGAGCAGCTCCATAATCACTCGAATTCATTTTTCCTAAAATTATTAGGAATAACAAAAACAGGTGTTAAACAGGATAGTAACATATTAACATATTAACATATTAACAACAATACAATATCATCATGCATATTTCACACACGCAAAACACTAACTGCTGCTTTCGAACATCAAGTTTCTGAATCAACTCACCTTTAACAATTTCACGCTACTGCAAAAGCACCGGGCAATTATGCTGAAACTCCTTTTTATCGCTCTGTGCTGCTCGTCTGGCACGATCCGGAATGGTGTAACACGCAAGATGCTGGACTAGCATTTAATCACACGAGGTTCGGTTTACGGCGATTTCTATAGAAAAAAGGTAAGTCCCTCTGATGTTATTCTATACATGTATGCTTCTTCTCTTCCAATAGCTCCTGCTCCACCACCTTACCCCTTACTTTCCTGATAAACAACTCCTTAGATGACACACATCACTTGGCTCCTAACGTACACATGTACAATTCCCCCAAGAAGCAAAATATTTTTTCTTTTTTTTCGGTTGGCAATCCCCGACAGACAAAGAGAACGAAATTTTCAGGCGAGGTAGAACACGCGGTGGGGGTCCGGCCCAAGCTCGGATCCGAATTCCGTTGTTTTGGGCTGAGAATTAAAAATGGCGGATGGAGCGCTCCCTGGGAGAGGAGTGCGCTCTCTCGTTTGCATTCAAAATACACGATACGCTCTCTCGAATTCGCGAGGTTATTTTCCTTCATTGTGTGAGTGAAACATCGCGGATCTTGCAATGGTGTGCGTGTCATAGCTTGCTGCGTTTATTTAAAGCTGTCAAATCAAACTTTTTCATATCGGCCAAATAGTTGAACGCGTCGGAGTTATTTGAATAGTGGAACTGGAAAAGGAAACAAAAGTTAGTGAAAAACATTACAAATTACTTTTAGTTAAATGGTTTACATGGAAGAATTGTGAAAAACCTCTAATATAGTTGTTGAGTAGCGCTACGATTCGGAAAGTAAATCTTTTGGCAAAACCTTTTTTACATGCACTTTTGATAAGATCGCATAAAAAATTAGTTTTATTTGCTTCCGTATTGTTCGACTTCCTTTTTGCTACTGACCTTTCCTCCACTCTCTCTCTTTCTATCTCTCACACTCTCTCGTGTTGTCGCTCTCATTTCTCTTCTTCTCGCAAATCGCACTCTTTGCGGAAGCAGTTTACCGCGTTCAAGAAAGGCCTATTTACCTTGTCTATAGACCTATATCGGATTCTGCGGTCGTACCTTACAATAGTATTTTACAGCCGTGCATCGTTTGTGTGTTTGCAAACAGTGATATTGTCCTGGAAAATAAGAAGAAGTAAAAGTGAGTCATTTTATTTGTTACTAGTAGAAGGAAGGAAATGAGTTAAATATGTTAATTAAATATTCATTTACTACAGATGTTGACGCCCGCAAAGCATTTGTTTTGTGGCCAAAATATGATGGAATCGCAAAATGAACCGCTGGAACCTGCTGTGCCAGTTATAGTGCATGGACCAACTGTTATGCCCTTATCTAGCGTACCAACTGGCCGACCAAGATGCAAAGTGAATCGAGCTAATCGAGAATCATCCGTAACAAGTGTTGCTGAAGTTGTGTCTCCTGTTACTACGCATTCTATCGGTAACATATACGGAATGCAGCCATCGCCGTCGGCAATCAATGTGAATTCTGCTGCCTCATCCGTTGTTCCTTCGATTAATTTGCGCCTGAAACACGATCCACGTCCAGTTATGTGGGGTCTGAGCCTTCAGTGTATATAAAAACACCATGTGTGCTTCCTTCAGGAACCATCATAGGGCAAATTTGACCATCGGTATCAGCGCAAAGTGTGTCTGTTGGGCTATTGCCTCGATCAACTTCATCAACGCCAGCCACTTTTCACTATACCACTGCAGTTACTAACAAGCAAATGCCGCCCGCTGCAGAAGTTTCATTTCTTTCTTCCGCCATACCTTCTATACAAATTATTCTATACACAATCCAATCTCAGCAACAAGAACCGCTTACCACAGATCAGCCCGTCTGCCAAACGGATAGGTCACAATTAATAGACCCATTCGTGTTATATTACCAAAATGTTCGAGGCCTTCGCACCAAATACAATGAATTGCGCCTTTCTGCGAATGAATCAGGGTTTGAAATGCTTGCCCTTACTGAAACCTGGTTAAATGAATCGATTCCATCCAACATGGTCCTTGATAGTGATGCCTACAACATATACCGCTGTGATCGAAGCAGGTTAAACAACGAACGTTCGCGTGGGGGTGGTGTGCTACTTGCATGTTCCGTTCGATATCCTTCTGTGGCACTTAACATTAAAAAACCCACGCTTGAAGCTTTATGTATACGTGTTTCTTTTTCTAAGTTTCGTCTTTATGTGGGGATTGTTTATTTGCCACCGTATTTGAGCAGCGACCGCAACTATTTGGAATCCCTTTCTGCTTTCATCAGTGATGCATACATGCAAATGAAACCGAATGATCATCTTATCCTTCTGGGTGACTTCAATCAACCTGCGTTAGAGTGGTCGCTTTCTACCGCAGTAAGGCCAGATTCATCTTCAGCTATAAGACATTATGTGCCACATATTTCTTCGAATACATCCAGTTTCTGCTTTTTGGATATGTTAAACCTGCATGAACTCTATCAGCTGAACGGGGTGCACAACCATTTAAATCATTATGTGGACCTGGTGCTCTCCAACTCTGCTGCAGCTGCTTGTTCTTCTGTGTATCCTGCTTCGTCACTGCTCTTGCCCCAGGATGCCCATCATCCTGCTCTAGAAATTGCGTTACCGTCTTCTTTATTTAGGGCTAGTAGGGTTATGAATGTATTACCTTCTGCTCCTAATTCATTGAGTGTTCGTTATAATTTTCGGCTCACAGACTATCGTAAACTTAATTCAATTCTATCTCGTTCCGACTGGTCTTTTTTATCAATGTACATCGGTCGACGAGGCTGTCCAATCGTTTAATGCTTTGTTAACCTCTGCACTCCTTTCATGTACACCTATTTTTCGTTCCCCTCCTGATCCTCCCTGGTCCAATCGTACTCTTCGCAACCTGAAAAAGGATAGAATGAAATATCTTAGCAGGTATCGTCTGAACCGATCTGCTTTCAACTTTCGTTTATTTAAGTACGCTGCCTCTGCGCATCGACTATACAACAGGGCTTGTTTTGAGGCCTATTCGAGTAGACTGCAATCGCGTTTCCGTTCTGATCCAGCATCCTTCTGGCGATTTGTTAGGGTACGAAGAGGGTGCAATACGTTACCTAACGAAATGGTACTTGATTCTCGAACTGCCTCTACGCCTGTTGAGATCTGTGAGCTATTCTCTGCACATTTTTCCCAAATGTTTGAGCCACCGGTTAGTGACCCTAACCTTATTGAGGGTGGGCTACTCTACACGCCAGAGAACTTAATTAATCTCTCTGATATTTCGGTTAGCTCTGAAACAGTTGTACAGGTGTTATTTGGGTTGAAACGTTCTTTTACTCCTGGTCCAGATGGCATTCCTGCCTCTGTTTTAATAAACTGTAAGGACGTGCTTGCTCCACACCTTGCTAAAATTTTCAACCTTTCACTTTCTCTTGGGGTTTTTCCTGCTTTTTGGAAATCCTGTTGGCTTTTTCCGGTACACAAAAAGGGATGCCGTAGTATTGTTTCTAATTATCGTAGGATAACCCAAACTTGCGCCACAGCCAAAACTTTTGAGCTATGTATCCTTCCAACCATACTTCATAATTGTAGTTCAGCTATTAGCCCTAAACAGCATGGGTTTATGCCTGGTAGGTCTACTTCTACTAATCTCATGTCTTTTGTTACCAATATTTTCAGATCTTTTGAGGCAGGTACCCAACTTGATGCAATATACACTGACTTTCATGCTGCATTTGATAGTTTGCCCCACTCTTTACTATTAGCTAAACTATCTAAACTGGGTTTTGGTGATGGCATTATTAGCTGGCTGTCCTCATACTTAAGTAATCGATCTTGCAGGGTTAAAACCGGGTCGTACTTATCTGAGGAGTTTTTTTGTACGTCATGTGTCCCTCAGGGTTGTGTGCTAAGTCCACTTCTGTTTTCTTTGTTCATCAATGATGTCTGTAATGTTTTACCTCCTGATGGTCATCTCCTTTATGCGGATGATATCAAAATCTTTTTACCTGTGTCCTCTTCTTCTGATTGTATGAGTCTTCAGCATTACCTCAATGCATTTGTTCATTGGTGTTCATCCAACTTACTTCGCTTGTGCCCTGAAAAATGTACTGTTATTTCTTTCTCTCACTCTCTTTCTCCTTTTTATTTAACTATACTCTCTCTAGCGCTTCCCTCTCTCGTGTTATGTCCATCCGTGACCTTGGTATTATACTTGACTGTCGTCTTAACTTTAAACTGCAGCTTGATGAGGTTCTACTAAAAGCTAATCGAACCCTTGGGTTTATCTTACGTTTTACCTCTATTTTTAGAGATCAAAGCATCCTAAGAATCCTTTATTGTGCTCTGGTAAGGCCTATTCTTGAATATGCTAGTATCATCTGGAATCCTCCCACTATTGATGGCTGTTCGAGAATTGAAAGCATTCAGCGCCTCTTTACCAGGATTGCCTTTCGTCGTTTGTTCGGTGCTGCCTCACTACCTCCCTATGAAACGCGATTGCAGTTATTCAATCTTCACTCCTTAAGCTTCCGCCGCCAAGTGTTTCAGGCTTGTTTTATTGGTGGCTTATTACTTTCTGCTACTGATGCTCCTGATTTATTCTCGTCCATCTCGCTGTATGTTCCCTCTCGTTCCCTTCGTCCACGTGATCCTCTGTCAATTGAAACACGTCATACTCTTTATACTTTCAATGACCCTCTTCTGTCCTGTTTCAGGTTGTTAAACCACTTTTACTATATCTTTGATTTCGACTCCTCTCTTAACTCTTTCCGTAACCGTATTTTTTCTTCTAATTCCCTTTAATTATTCTCCTTAGTTTTCTATTACTCTCTTTTTTTTTGTTTTTGTTAAGTTTATGATAGTCTCTACGCTCTACTCTTGTTTTTTTTTTTCTTTTCTTTTTTGCTAGGCCAAGACTAGGTTAGTTAGGCTTAGTTTTTCATGAATTATTTTGTTTATTTGTTAGTATTAAATTAGTTTTAAGTCTATTATATTTAGCCTTGATGGCGGATATTGTATTACATAAATGAAATGAAATGAAATGAAATGAAATTATCTCTTCGGAAACCGAGATCCGGACCATACCACCAGCAGCGCCTATACAAGAAACACCGGTATTGGCTTCGAAGGGTGCGGCACCAGAAACCATTGCAGCTTTAAATTATCCGGATTATTTAATGCCGCCATTCGCAACGTCTAGCAGAGCTGCATCCGATGAGTCTACGGTGAAAAAAATTTCATTAACACAAATAAAACACAGTAAACTTACCTCGTGTTTCTGGGTCGCCATCGGACTTGAAAACTGCGTTTCCTTCGTCGAAAACGGCCACGGTAAAAACAAGCACATTGCCCATTGTTTCGCCGACCCAGCATGATTCCGTTGATATGGTTGATCGAACAAATTCTAATGATGAACCGATAGAATATGATGATACAGTGGAGCACAGCAACATAACAGAACCAGTTGGTGAAAATCAGAAGCAGTGCGAACGAGTTCACACATGCTGTTCCTTGTGTCGTGCGAATCGTAAAAAACAGAAACAAGAAATTCACAAATGTTTGTAATGATTAGTGATATGTTCAATATCTTAAAACCTATGGCAAATGCACGGCTTAACGCGCTTTCGCTTGACATAGAAAAAATCAAAAGTATTGATGAATTAACTGTGTTGGAGAGCAAATTAAATGACAAGCATTTTTTCTATGCAACAACTCAGCGCATAGATGCTGATATAAATGCTGAAGATGCAAATAGTAGGATACATCAAGCTCTTGATAGACTTTTCGACAGAAATTATTTTGCTACATGCAGTTGGTCGGAAAGAGGTAACCCAGAACCGAAACACAAATTTAGTTAATTTAAAAATGTGTTACGGCTTTTTCAATCAATAGCAACAAATCACTTTGGCAAAGAGGTCGATTATGCTTATGTTGAGACCTACATTCAAGGTAAATTGAAACATGCACAGGCAAGAACGAACTTAAATGAATTTAAAACAACTGCAACGAAACGCAAGCGAAATTAACCATTTACTGAAATTAACAATAAGGTGAAGTCAACTTAACGGACTTAACGGACGGTAATGTACATACAAATATTATCTTCTAGGTCATTAAAGCTAAATTTTAGACAATAGAGAATTAATACAATAAGATGAAGTCAACTGAACGAACTGTGATGTACATACAAATATTATCTTCTAAGTCATTAAAGCTAAATTTTAGACAATAGAGAATTAGAACAAGAAGATGAAGTCAACTGAACGAACTGTGATGTATATACAAATTTTATCATTTAATCTATTTAAGCTAAATATTAGACAATAGAGAATTAGTACAATAAGATGAAGTAAACTGAACGAACTGTGATGTATATACAAATATTAGCCTTTGAACTATGTTAGCGAAATCTTAAAAAAGGCTGTATGTTTAACATTTCTCTTGTTGAACAACAATAATGATTTATTTTCCAATAGGCTAAGAAAAGTTAAATAGCCGTTGAAAGACTGAATATTAATTATGGAAACTGCGATATTAGTTAAAGCTATGAGCTATGATTAAATGAATTACTATTTTATTATATAAGTGAATTCAACGGATACGGGTTACATATAGAAATAAAATTATCAAACAAACCAAAATCTGTTTAATTTTTTCATATCATAATGCGTGTAAGCTTTTGAGTTCGAGCTTAACTTTATTACTTTATTATTGCTTTATGCTTTATTGATCCGAACCAACCAATAGTTGCGAGAAAAGAGGCCGAGCGATCAGCGCATCCGATCGCTGCTTCCTCATTCGTCCTGCACTAAACTAATCTTATTCTAATTTTATATACATACAAATACGCTCTGTCTATTTACTCTATACCACAAGGTTATGTCTTTTTAGGTGGTGTATATGAGAGTGGCATTGAGATTGCGGCATCTGATCAGAAAAAATCTCCCTTCTAGTTAAATATCAAAACAAAGGTTAGCTGAACAATAAATAGTTGTAAATAGTTATTTATTTATGTTTTTACAATAAAGTATGGAGCATAGGTACAAACATTAATCTATTATCACTTATATTAATTGCTACCATTTTACATTTTATATCTGATTGTAAAAATACCATTTCATTTGTGGAAAGATGGCACATGTTCGCTTCAAACATATCTATCATCCACCTAGAGGAGTGGTATGTGGTACTTTCATCTATTTCACTAAAAGCCTTGCCGCTAATGTACATAACTGATCCTTCCATTTTTGCACTGGTATATTGAACTATATAATCATCGTGAGATAAAAACCAGTTGGATTGCTTACTGGGATAAAGAGTAATAATCGAATTAACGTGTGCAACTACACCATTACTTTTAGATTCAATCTAAGGAAAAGGCGAATGTTCACTGCTTGACGAGCGTGTTGGAATCTGTTCAGATATCCTGTTCGCCGTCTGCACCAAAACCTTATGTCCATTTCGTAGGGTTTTACCCACATCCTGTAATTTAGCTTCATAGCGATACGAAGAAAATTTAGGAAGTGGTCCAAATTTGTTCACATCTTCGAAAACATGCAATAAATTATGCATATTATCCGATGTTCCCCGTAAATAGTACCATACTGTACAACAAACTGTTTAAGCATAATATGTGCAGCTGGCCAATGCTCTTTGTAAGAATCAGAAGAGAATAATCTTATCGCACTAAAGTATAACATGAAATGTTCATACTGTTCTTTTGTTAACACCTCCTTGAACACTATGAAACTAGCATAGTTCAAAAACATATTGAATTCACTGGCTTTCCAAAAACCGGTATCTTCAATACTACGCAATTTGCGGTGAAACTCTAAAGGAATTTCCGCCTTGTCAAGAATGTTATTGATCCTATCAATTGTTTCTTTACTCCATTTCGGACCACTACCTAACTTGCCGGATTTCCAGCCGTTTATTGACGTTCGTGTAACTCCGAAGTCAATCAGATGGAACAGATCTGCAATAATAACATTCTTGATGATATCGAAATGGCGAAGCTTAATAAGTGGCGTTGTTTGCCTGTGATGTTGGCCGTAGTTACAGTTCCTAAAGTTTTCGTGCGTTCTCGGCGGTGCGTCTATGTCGGGAAAACACATCACTCTTGCAGTTTTGTTGAATTTTCCTTCAACGGTACATTTCTGGCAACCATTTTTGTGGTTGAAGTATGCTACTTCTGAAAGTAAAAGACAAAAAGAAAGGTAATATTAGTTTTTTTAAATTTCTCGTAAGGACGGCCTGGTTGGCCGTATCATTATGGACTAGACTTAAATCTAACATTGGGGGCCTTCACGATTCTAGTTAGTTTTTTGTATGGAGTTTGACAGTTGGAGGCTGAAATCATGTAAACACTCCATACAAAACCACACAAAAAACTAGCCTGCAATTTTCAGTCTAGATTATTCTAGCCACAAAGCTAGAATTAGATTCGAGAACCTGCTCGAAAACACGGGTTTGTTTACATTTATCCCAAGGTGCATTAAAGAGATCAGGTAATGCAATATAGAATCAAAGTGTATGTAGTCCAGGTGGTCTCATTGCATTTTTTATTACCAATTTTGAGCATCACTCTTTGACAGGATGGGTGAAAACTTTTGTTCAAACAAGCTTTCTGGAGGCTTGACGAATACTCAAAACACTCTTAAAATCTTCATTCAGAAGCAGAAGCGATAAAAATCAACCTTCTAAATTCATACACCTTGGGATAAGCCCACCTGTATTTTATACTCACTTAGATAGCTGCTCGAAAACTGCAATACAATGCAAACAGCTGACAGGCTGAAATTTCAGCCTACGAACTTACAACGGAAAGGTCCCCATTGTTGGTTCTATTGTATTTCTTGATATCTATGGAGCACATTTCCTTGCTCGGCTTTGTGCACCTTATTCCGGGTGGGCTCGGATTCTGTTGTATGCCAGCCGTTCTCTTTCCATAATGTCTATGGGGAATTCCAGTATTCCCAACCAAGGGAGCAGGGATTTGGTGTATATGGCGTCGACACCGTATTTTACAGGTGTTAGGTGAGCGTTGGTTTCCAGCATCCGGGTTGTCTAGTGCTCTGCGATGGCTTGGTTGTTCTAAATCACCACTCTGAGCTCGTCATGGTGGTGAGCTTCTGCCCCAACCGTCGGTTATGTGTTCAGACTGCCCGAGGATCACTAAACATAATTTAACATACAACGTAGACTATATACTACACACTAAAGTTACTACTAACAAATACGCTAATAGGTACAATCATACATAACCGGGTAAATATGTACGCGCGAGAACATTAATAAGTGGCCACATGTATATGCGTGTGTAGATGTGGATATAAAGAAAATCCACATGCACACACGCACACCCATGCAGACACCCACCCATGCACACGAACGCCCATACACCCTAAGCCATACATGATCATACAGTATCGGACAGAAAGATAGGACCCTAGTTTTTTCAACGCACCGTACACTTGTTTTGCCACGTTACTTGTGTGTGTGTGTGTGTGTGTGTGTGTGTGTGTGTGTGTGTGTGTGTGTGTGTGTGTGTGTGTGTGTGTGTGTGCGAGTGCGCGGGTTTTTGTCTGAAGAAACGTAGCTTGACATGGTTTCATATTGCATTGAAAGCATTCTGTTTATGTGTGTTATCATGTGAAACAGCGTGCGTTCACACTTGGATAAAAGCTAAAGTTTGCATCGACAGCAGCGCTTGTTCCCCGGACGAGAACGCAGGTGTGCTGTTTCATGAATGTGAATACGACACCGGTGCGAAATGAAAACGCGCACAATAGCAATGAACTCGGCATTCCCTCACAGGTGTTTCTCCAGTGCACGCCATTGAAAGGCATGCGTGCATCTTTGCGTTGAACGTTGTGTGCGCATGGGAAACTTTGTGTGTGCATTGAGCAAGCGCGCAGGTGTTCTTTTCAATGGGCGTTTTGTTTCATGAGCGCGGCAGTATTCTGTTCTGGTTTTGAATGGGTACATGCTCACTCGCTTACTTATTGATAGTTTTTATCCATACGCTTTTTTGCTGCTCGACAACGATGTGATTCATCGCGTATAAAAGCAGAACGCAGGCAGTGCACGGCATCAGTCGTGTCCAAGTTTTTAACCAGTGTGTTCTTGACGGTCTAAGCAAGCAATTTTTATTACAATGGGTCGAGGTAAACATTGTACCGATTATCAGCGCCATATCATTAAGCGAATGGCGGCTGCTGGCATTAAGCGCAGAACGATCGAGTTCGTGATGGAACGATCGCGCACTTTTGTGGCGAACGCGCTTCGGACAACCGAAACGCGCAAGTCACCCGGACGTCCTCGGAAGACCACGGCGGAGGAAGACCGTAAGATTGTTAACATATCGAAGAAACATCCGTTTAGCTCGGCACCAGAGATCCGAGGCAGACTGAAATTGGCGGTGACGCCGAGAACAGTTCAGCGAAGATTGGTCAGTGCCGGGCTACTCGCGCGAGTGCCAGTCAAAGTGCCCAATTTAACACCTGCGCATAAAAACGCACGGGTGTTATTTGCAATTGAGCACATGTTCTTCGATGAAGAGGATTGGCGCAGGGTTTTGTGGTCAGACGAGTCAAAATTCAATCGACAGGGGTCGGACGGACGTAGGTTGGTTCGGCGCCCTGTTAATTGTGCTCTTGATCCGAAGTACTGCTTCAAAACTTTCAAGCATGGTGGTGGTAGTCTCATGGTGTGGGGATGCTTCTCCTACTATGGGATGGGTCCGTTGGTTCGAATCCACGGTAATTTAAATCGGTTTGGGTATCGAGATATTCTTGATACTCATTTGCTATCACACGCTAGGAAAAACCTTCCTCGGTCTTGGATGTTTATGCAAGACAACGATTCTAAGCATACTTCCGGGACTGTCCAAACTTGGCTTGCTGACAACAATGTCAAAACAATGAAGTGGCCAGCCCTTAGCCCGGATCTCAATCCCATTGAGAACCTCTGGGCAATTTTCAAGAAGAGGCTGGGTAAAAACATACCGGAAGATCTGGATCATCTCTTCGATCACATGCAAGAGGTGTGGAGCAAAATTCCACCTGAAACGATCCAGAATCTGGTGATGTCGATGCGTCAACGCATGATTAATGTCATCGTGGGCGACGGCAATAAGATCAAAAACTGAGCTTATTGCATTTTTGAATAGGGATCACTGCTCGCGAGGGCGGTGGTCCTGCAAATTACAACAAAAACCTAACCCAAAACACAAAAAAAACTACTGACAAATCTATCCGAAACGACCTACTTGTGAAACAAACACACACATCAATACACATTCAAACATACATACACACACACACACACATGCACACACACACACATACACACACACACACACACACACAAACACAAACACATACAAACCACACATAA
Organism: Anopheles coluzzii; assembly: GCF_943734685.1. Lineage (NCBI taxonomy): Eukaryota > Metazoa > Arthropoda > Insecta > Diptera > Culicidae > Anopheles > Anopheles coluzzii. The sequence continues at coordinate 25,163,141 of NC_064669.1, forward strand.
ACTTGACCCAACGGGTGCATGGTGCGTTAAAAAACCAATGCCCTATCTTTCTGTCCGATACTGTACCTATACATTTATTGGGTCTCTAAACATATAGGTTCGGTACGTGGTTACAAGGTGATGCCAACCTCTTTAGCATATTTGTGCAGAATTCTCGCGTTTTCGTAGTCCCTTTGACCAAGGATGTCACGTATTGGGACCTCAGGGTTCCTCCCTATTGCTTGAACCGTCGATAGTAGTGCGGGTCTTGTTGTTTCAAACTCCACAGATGACCATATGACGTGGTCGATGTCGTGGAATCCGTTACCACAGCTACATACATTTGTATCGACGATCCCTATGCGTTGTAGATGTGCATTCATCTCATAGTGGTTTGACATGAGTCTTGATGTCATGCGAATGAATCCACGATCTACCTGTAGGCTTTGAAACCATGGACGTTGTGTCACCCTAGGAGAGATGGAGTAAAGAAATCTCCTGAGATCAGCGGCATCCCACATGCTCTGCCAACGAGCCATGCATAATTGCTGTGGGAAGCGGAGGAATTCGTTAGGCTGAATCGATCGTTCAAAGGAATCGCCCTCAGAGGCGCCTGGTTTGGCCAAGAGATCTGCCCTCTCATTGCCAGGGATTCCGCAATGAGCAGGTAGCCAGACAAGCGATATTCGAAACGCTTTATTGTACAAAGAGCTTAGTGTTTCTAGAATTTTTTTTAATAAAGTAATCAGAGCTCTTTATCGCCTCCACGGATTTCAAAGTTTCGACAGCACTGAGACTGTCAGTGAATATATAATATTGATCCGGAGGGCTCGCGCTTTAGAAGCAACGCGTAAAATATGGCAGCCAACTCTGCGACAAATATTGAGCATGGCTGTCTCAATTTGAAGAAGGCTTGTTTGGATGTATTATATACACCAAAGCCCGTGCCCACGTCTGAAAAGGATCCGTCCGTAAAATATTGTTTTTCGTTGGGATGGCCATACTTGTTCACAAAAATGCTGGGAATTGTCCTCTAGCGAAGACCGTTTGGTATGTTCTTTGTTTCCTCTTGCAAAGAGGAATCAGTTACCAAAAGGGAATTGTAGGACTCCGGTAGATTGGCGCAGCTGATTGCTTGTGAAGCACTAGGGTTAGCCTGTAAAGATACAAAATCTTGATATATCTTCATGATTTTGCAGTTAGAACCTGCCTCTTGTAGGGATTTGAAATTATCAATCACTAGTGGATTAGATACTGTGGAACGAAGTAAAAGGCGAAACGATAATTGTTCAAAACGTAGTTTTAGCGGCATCACTCCAGACATCACTTCTAGGGACATATTATGGGTGGATTTCATACATCCCAGCGCAATTCTAAGACAACGATATTGTATGCGTTCTAGTTTTATTAAATGCGTCTTTGATGCCCAATGGAAGCATATGCAACCATATTCCAAGACGGATAAAATCGTTGTCTTATACAGTCTTAGGAGATCTAGTGGGTGTTCGGAGGAAGTTAATTCTTTTGGCACATTTTCTTGCCAGTTGTTCTATATATGACCTCCACACATTTTTGCTGTCAAACCAAACCCCTAGGTATCTAAAAGTTTGGGCAATCGTGATTTTTTCTCCATATAAATATATGTCAAACTTTGGTTTGTACACGTTCTCACGCCTATTTTTTGGTGTATCGTAATGGAATGAAAATGTTGCGGCAAAGGGGCCCCGCGAGCGAAGGTTCCGGCTCCTACGGCTACAACGGGGAATTTATTTATTTATTTATTTATTTCTACAAATGTCCGCCTCGAGGGCTTAACAATGTTTCTTAATTACTAAGGAAAGGATAAGGATGAGGAAGAGTGAAGACGAGAACGGAAGAGGGATAAAGGAGTGTTAAAATCGAACAAATGATATTATGAATTAAATGCAATCTGAGCTTTAAGGAATGGGTCATTTTGCCCATACTGAGTTAGCCGGGTGGGAATATAGAGAAGTGGCCTATTGCGAAGATGGCGGGAAGGGGCATAAAAGGAAATGGCAGATAAGAGATAAGGAACATCAAGCTCATTAAGGATGACGCTGTCAATGAAACAAGCTTGCAAGTGCGAGTGGCGAGTTTTTATCGAGTCCAGACCCAAAAGTCGACAACGATGTGGATAAGACGGGATTACTGCATTATCATGACCCGAAAGAAAACGCCTCGTGTCAAGTCGAGTAAATTTGCGTTGAACACCTTCCAATCTAGCAATATCCTGCACATTTTTGGGGGACCAAACCACACAAGCGTAATCGAGAATGGAGCGTACCCAGCAACAATAGAGAGACTTGACACACAAGGGATTACGGATAAAATGAGACAGACGGGTAATAAGGCCCAAAGTACGGTAAGCTTTGCTTGTGACAAAGTCGATATGGTCTTTGAACGTAAGCTTTTCATCCAACCAGACGCCAAGATCTTTGACGGAAGTTACACGATTGATGGGAACATCTCTCAACGTGTAGTTCCAAAGTACCTTACGGGTGGACCGACCAAACGAGATGGTGTTGCATTTTAGTGGACAAAGACGCAAGCCATTATGTTCACACCAAACTGAGAAAGAGGAAATTACATTTTGAAGTTCACAACAATCCTCAGAAGAAGAGACAGGAAAGAAAATTTTTAGGTCATCCGCATACATAAGAAGACAATCGGGGGGAAGCACATTTACACAGTCATTTACAAACAAGACAAACAAAAGGGGGCTTAAAACGCTCCCTTGCGGAACACCAGACAGGCCCACAAAGCGGTTTGATAGATAATTTAAGACACGGACTCGGTAAGATCTTCCAACTAGATAGGACTTCAACCAGGCAACCATAGATTCATTAAATCCCAGTTTAGCAAATTTGGCCAGTAACAAATTGATAGGAACGCTATCAAATGCTGCCTTGAAATCAGTATAAATCGTGTCCACTTGACGACCAGAGGCCATGTTGTTGAAAATGAACGAAACTAGGGACATGAGATTAGAAGAGGTCGATCATTTGGGCATGAAGCCATGCTGGTGAGGTGAAATATAATGCACTACACGCTTAAGGAATGAGAAGTGAATAACATATTCGAAAATCATGGCCGAAGCACAAAGTAATGACACCCGGCGATAATTTTTGGCATTAGTTCTTTTACCGTTCTTATGTACAGGCACTAGCTATGCACATTTCCATAACATTGGAAAGGAACCGGAATTTAACGACTTTCTAAATAAACGATACAGTAATGGGACAAAAATCAATACGCATTTTTTAATCACAGATGAAGGAATACCATCGGGTCCTGGAGAGAAAGAGAGCTTGAGCTTAGATATAGCCATAGCAACAACATCCTCATCTATTGCGACATCAAAAGAAGGAATGATATTTGATGGTGTATGGGTGAGGCCATCCGACAAAGACAAGGGACAAGTAGTTGGGTCAACGAATACGCTTGCGAAGTGTTTGGCAAATAAATTACATTGGTCATCGGGAGAACTGGCAGACTCGCCGTCCAAGGAAAGTAGGGAAGGAATAGTATTAGGGTTTACCCTGGCATTACAGTACCGTCAAACAGCTTTCGGATGCATCGAGAAGCGATCTTGGAGCCTAATTAAGAAAGCGTTGTGACGCCACCGGTTATAAGAGCGATACGCACTAGCTGCATATTTGTATATACGCAAACAATATGAAGTACGTTGTCGCCGATATAAACGTAGTTTACGATTTTTATCTGCTCTAAGGACTCTTAAGGTTCGATTAGACCACGCAGGATAGGGAGGGAGAGAAAGGAGAGGACAACATAGGGGGAAGGAGGAATTAACAATATTGGTAAACTTATTTACTACTACATCGATATCACTATTTTCTTCGATAAATGCCCAGTCCGTGCTTTCAATGATTTGGCTGAAGTTGAAGAAATCCATTAGTTTAAAGTTGAAACGGTGAAATGAAAAATTAGACGAAGCCCGAGGCGTCATTCGGGAATCGGGAATCGGGAATCGATAGGGACAATTCCATTGCCGGGTGATAACGATCAATTGTGAGAAGCGCATAAGGAGACTCAAGCATACTGGTGCAACTACGAACCGTAGCATCGTTGGCGAAGGCGAGATCTAATTGACGCCCACAGAAATTGTTTACATCCGATATTTGAAACAACCCATTTCAATTCATCCCGTCCAAAAGGCAAGCCCCATTAGACAGCACGTTGTAAGGGATAAAGAATTTATCGGGCGGCGGTGCAGCTTTCCACGAGAGAGAAGGAATGTTAAAATCGCCGAGAAGGAGCATGAGATCCTAAGCATTCATACTCTCCAAAAGGATCGACAAACTCTCATGAAGCGATTCGAATACACTTGCAGAGCCACTCCGGTTAGGAGTGTAGATTACGCCGACGTACAGAGAAGAGTGACGCAATCGAATGCGAATCCATAACAGCTCGAGCGATGTAAAGGTGTGCGGGATGATCGATGAAGAGAGTTTTGCAGAGCAGGCAATAAGCACTCCTCCACCACGAGAGCACGAACTATTAGACGAATTACGATCACAGCGGTACAAGTTGTATGTCTCGTCGATGATTAACGATGAAGGTATCGTGTCGTCCAACCAGGTTTCCGTCAATACAAACACATCGAACTCGGACTCAACTATTGCCATGCGAATGTCAGCGATTTTTGTGCGAAGTCCTCTCACATTCTGATGGTAAATAAACAAATTATTGGAGAGTGTAGTTGAGACTGTAGTATAGTTGTTTACGCCATGTGGGATTCCTCTGGAGCTATTGTATGTTGTAACAGGTTGTTGGTGTTGTGCTGTGGCTGTGTTAGTGGTACACAATCTGGTGCGTGAGGAGAGTGTAGGTGTATCGGATCGCTGGAGTTGTTCAATGGAAGATGTTGGGTTGATGATCGGCATTGTAACGGGTCGCTAATGTAGTGCATTGGATGAGCCTGTGTTTGTGGTAAACATTGCAGTGCAAGAGTAGCAGTAGGAAATTGAGGATCGTGATTGACAGGCCTCCAAAAGTTTTGTGTATTGGTGGCTCGTTTATCAATGAATTCGCGGATTACAATACCTCGGTGCCAGGTGGATGCTGATAGTGCTTTCTCTTTGAAGTTAAGCGACATACCTACTTTAAACGATATAAAAGTCAGTGTACTTACTTCACGACCAATTGGCAACAGCTTTATTATAATCACGTCATCGGTTCCCAGTTGTCCAATGACCATCTCTTTAACTTCCTGATCGGATACCGAAGGAGCAATTCGTGTTATATAGAGCCAAAATCTGGCGTAGTTTGATGCATTCATAGGAATTGTCAACACAGTCCGAGACGAAGGTGAAATGGGTGCTGTACTAATGTGTAGAGGAGCCGCAGAATCAAGAGCAGGAGGAGTAAAGTCGACAAGCCTACGTTTAGGCGCATTCCGTTGCGGTGCATTCTGCGAAGCACCATCCATATCAGATGGCCGACAGCTAATAGGTGTAACTGCCGCGATGTTTGAGATAGGTGGACGATCCAGATTCGATGTGTGCGTGAGAGCGCTGCCTCTGTCAAGCATCACGAACACATCGTTGCGAACAACATCTAACGCTTGAGTTAAGCGGCTATCAAACTCGCAAAGCAATTCCGATTTTAAGTTGGACAATTCAGCAGAAATGTCATCCATGAGTGCAAAGTTAATCTTTATCTAGACCGGTTGGCCATAAAAAAAGATTTTTTATTTTACACAAACAGGATTACTCCTGACTAAAGCTAAACTATGAACTACATCTTGCTGATGCTAGACTTCGACTTCGACTGCCTAAACCTAACGAGCTAATGTTCTAACGAGGTCGCTGGTTGCTGGTAGAGTTGTGCCTCAAGAACCAGAACTGTACGATTCATTCAATTCATCCTAAAGAACGAACGACCTACGTTCATCTAATCAACGTTCATCGATTCTTTATAAATTATAATGTGTTGAGTTGTTCATGAATATAACCCGGGTAGGAACCCGTCGAAATGAAGAACGTCCTAGTACGCCAGGTCGTTCATTCCCCCCATACAAATATGAACGTGAATCGTATGACCAGGACGTTCACGAAAAGAACGTCCTACCCGTCGAAATAAAGAACGTCCTAGCAAGCCAGGTCGTTCATTCCCCCCATTCAAAATGAACGTGAATCGTATGACCAGGACGTTCACGAAAAGAACGTCCTACCCGTCGAAATAAAGAACGTCCTAGCAAGTCAGGTCGTTCATTTTTTCCCATACAAATATGAACGTGAATCGTATGACCAGGTCGTTCATTCTCCTGATACAAAAATGCGCTGTCCCACATGATAGACATGTGTCGATGAAACAAAATCAGCATACTTTCTCACTCAGCCCAACAAAACATCCGATCTGGCATTCTGCACTAGCTTTCTGCGGAGAGCACAGTACAAGATAAGAGAGCGGATAGAATGTTTCGTTGATCTACATCGTTCACTCTCTTTCTGATCCTCGGAGACGATGCCGCTTCTGCAATATGCGCTCTCTTTTTCTTCCCGCTGCAATACTTTCAGCTGATAGTTACCGAGAGAACGATCACAGAGATAGAGAGTCAAAAAAATGATGATGACGGGGGGTGGTATGTGGGATGAGTTTTTTTACCTACTTGTGAGCGAGGTACAGTCGAAGTTCAATAATTGAACGAAATTTTGGTTTGTATATTTTTCGATGGATATTTGATAGTAGGTTGATAGATCAACTAAAAAGCATGCCTTTATATTAGTGAATCTAATTTCATAGAAAATTGCAAAACTGTCGCCTATAATGAAAAAAAAAACTTCATTTATTTTGTGCAGGAAAGAACGTGAAAATTTATCACCAAACGTGACACTAACCAAACAGTGAGCTGCCAATCGAAGTTCAATTAGTGAGTTTGAACTGTACTAGTCGTTTTGTTTGAGAGAGAAATGACCTTCTCGTGCTTTGAGGAAGAGAGGAAAATTACACTAATACGTTTATGGTCACTAAATCCATATGATAAATACATAGATCACGTGTGTTCGGTTCGTTGTTGTATAGGTGATTTTGACCGTTATTTTTGAATACGTTCGATTTCTTCAATGTGTTGTAGGCTTATGGTAATAAACATTGCTGAAACCGTGATTGTATTGATAAATTGATCTTTGATATGCCATTTGTTGTGATATTTTGACTTGTAAACCACAAATTGATCTACGCTCCATCGAAATAAGTGAAAATTTAATAATTGCACGGCGATCAAAGGTAACATTAGTCTTGGTAGTTAAAAACAAAAACATAAAGTGTTGTATGAAACATTTCCACAGATATGATGGCTCCAACAAACGCAACAACAAGCCCTGTCTGGGATCATTTTAGTCCGGTAGAAACTGGCGCAAAGTGCCTTTATTGTTTAAAGGTGTTTAAGTATACTAAAGGAACTACTTCGAACTTGAAGCGGCATTTGAATTTAGTGCATAAAACTGTGCCGTATTTAAAGCAAAAGCAACCAATTCCTCAAACTATTAACATAGACGATGAAGCGGGACCTTCTGCTGTAAACTTTCAGCCATCAAATCAATATTTCAATTCAAATATGAGCATACAGGGTTACCTGAAGAAACCCATTAATAGCGAGACTAAAAAGGTTTTAGATAGAATGTTGCTAGATCTAATTTGCAAAGAATGTTTGCCATTTAATTTAGTAGAAAGTGAAATTTTCAAAAAATTCGTTTATACATTAAATCCGAACTATATTATGCCTACACGAAAAAGTTTATCAAACGCCCTACTACCAAGCGTATATAATCAAGAATTTGAAAAGGCTAAAGAGAAATTATCGACCGCCAAAGCTATAGCTATTACGTCGGATGGATGGACAAACCTGAACCAAATAAGTTTTTTTGCCTTAACAGGTCATTATATCGACGAAAATTGCAAACTTAGTTCTATTTTGATAGAATGCTCGGAATTTGAAAATCCTCATAGTGGTAGGAATATAGCTAATTGGATTCAAGGTACCTTGAACAAATTTGACATAGAGGATAAGATTGTTGCAATGGTTACTGACAATGCTTCCAATATGAAAGCGGCATCAACTGAGTTGAATTTTTGTCACATACCATGTTTTGCACATACGTTAAATTTGATTGTTCGAGATGCTATAAAAAAAAGTGTGCTACCAGTTGTAGAAGAGGTAAAAAGAGTAGTAATGTTATTTAAGAAAAGTCCAAAAGCCTCACAAATGCTAGCTGATACACAAAAAAAGCTCAATTTAGATCAATTGAAAATGATACAAGAAGTGTCAACGCGATGGAATTCGGGGTATGATATGCTTAATCGATTTTATAAGAACAAAATTGCATTACTCTCCTGTGCAGATAGTTTGAAAATGAAAATATCTTTAGAATCTCATGATTGGGAAGCAATTGAACAAATTGTGAGGGTTCTAAAATATTTCTATTCTGCTACAAATATTGTATCCGCCCAAAAATACATAACCATTTCACATGTGGGATTACTATGCAATGTGCTGTTAACCAAAACATCACAGTTTAGAAATGATGAGGATATAGCAGAAAACATTCAAAATTTAGTAGCTTTGCTCATTGAAGGTCTACAAAACAAGCTAAAAATTTATCGTTCCAATGAGCAGATACTTAAATCTATGATATTAGATCCTAGGATTAAACAACTTGGCTTTCAAGACGATGTGGAAAAATTCAAAAACATATGTGAATCAATTATATCTGAGCTGCTTCCGTTGCAAAAGCCCGCAGTAGAAGTCGAAAAAGTAGTAAAAAAAGTTAGCAAGGATGTGGACATGCTTTTCGGCGATTTATTTAAAAACAAGGGAGCTCAAAACTACAAAACACCTAGACAAATAGCTGAGAATGAACTACATCAATATTTAAGCGTTGAAAATATTGATTTAGAAAATGATCCGCTTCTTTGGTGGAAAGAACATCAAGTTCTTTATCCATCATTGTATACTCTTGCCATGAGCACTTTATGCATTCCCGGAACGTCCGTTCCATGTGAAAGGCTTTTTTCTAAAGCGGGACAGATATACTCTGAAAAAAGATCTCGACTAGCGCCAAAAAAATTGCAGGAAATATTGTTTATTCAACAAAATGCATAATCAAAACGTCGTTGCAAAATTTGTAACATGGAGTATATGAAATTGTTTTGTAATGCACTTTTTGTAATTAAGTAAGACTTGAATTATCTACATGTAAGTGTTATTTTTGTAATATAAAAAATGAATTCAAAATGGTGTTAAAATGTGTTGGTTGCCTTAATCATAATAGATGCATCACTTAATAACATAATTAGGAATACACGAGTTTTTTAGTTCAGTGACTAAGAACTGTTATGCTTATTATATGAAACTGTTAACAAACACCCATAATATGAAACTATCGCGAAATAAGATCGATTTACCATACTGTGGTTAGTTGACGTGAACGATTGAATCGCGATTCACGCTCAGTTCATGTTAATGAAAGAACCGGTAAATTCACGTTCATGGTAATGAATCGAATTGCCCAACCCTAGTTGCTGGCTGCATTGGTCCGTTCTCACGATCGGTCTGCGTGTCGCATTACTTGCGCATGTCGCCGTTGTCCGCTCGTGGCCGGTGTAGCGTTACATCTTCGTCTGCTCGTAGCCGGTGTGGAATGCCAGCTTGCAGTCTGGTTTCTAGCGGGTCGGTCTAACTCCTCCCTTCTTAGATGACTTTGCCCTCAAAGTCTGCCGAGAGCGTGGAATGTTGTGGGTTTTTTCACGAAGGTTTCTATGTTGTGGACATCCTGTCGGTTGGTGTTGTTCGTTGGAATGTTGAGGCTTATTTTCGTTCTTCTTAAACTAGTAATGAAATAGAAAATTGCTATTGTTATCAGGACAATTGTCGTTAACCCAATTGACCCAAAGATATGAAGTTTCCATGTGAGGGAATTATTAACCAGGCTGATGGTATGTAGTTTCTCTCTGTGCTGCAATGTTATGTTTCGAAGATGTTCAATTGAAGGTTCGTCTCTGATGCCGTCTTCTTTAGCGATAAGGCCAAGGGTTGTTATATATGGTTTACCGGTTATCGAAACTTCTGTGCTGGGAAAGAGTTCTCCATTAATAAAGATATTGCAGTTGTGAAATTGTATGAGATATGATCCATTAAGAATGTGGTTTATATTGCTGCAGTTGGATGAAATTTCGGCAGTGGCATCATTTAATAGAATATTCGCATTATTAATGTGTTTAACTAATCCCGTTGAATACACCTTTTCGTACATACATTCTGTATGCTCCCCTTGTACGAGTTGTCGTATGCAGCGTGAAGGCTCTTCCAGATCTTTACTTTCGCAAAGCTGGTGGCTGCTCTGATCGATACAGGGCTGCGGTAATTCGAACATATGGGTTAGATTCCGGATTATGTAGTTATGCTTGATTAAGATTCTCTTATCATTTTGTATGATAGAGTCGATATAGTTGCACTCATAAGTTTCATAGGATAGACGTGGAAACTTTAGCATAAATATCACGTGTGTTGAATTCATGGAAACTTGTGCTGTGGCTTGTGTTAACATTTCTTCAACTGATGTATAGTAAATGCCATTTTGTGCCAGAAATTCTGCAATGGTGTTTAAGTCTTCTATTGATAGTAGCTCGCTATTCGGTATCCCATGCTTAGCGGCTAGTATGGCTTCTTGGAGTGTTTTTATATGGGCTTGAAACGCGTCTAGGTTTGCTATCTTCATGATCTGTTGTATCTCGGTTTGATGTTCCCTTTGGATCTATTCTGAAGGTCGATAACATGTGTTGCTACGGATGTAGCTATCTATTTATTATGAGTAGCTTGGTAGACGTTTTTAGAACTGGCTTTGTGTTTATATTTATTTGCGCAGTTTAAAAATTCGTCTGTTCTTTCTAGCTTAATATTTGCTACTAACTGCGTTTGGCGATGGCGCCCTGTTCCTCGATCAGCTGTGCTATTTGACCCTATTTGACCTGCTCGCGAATTGGCCCTTATTTCGGAGATCTGGTTGTCGCACAATCTAATCGTGTTATCTCTCTTTGTGAATCTTGTACGCCATCTGCCGGGTATTTTGGGTATTTGATCGAGTTGTCAAGTCAGCTTAATGTTGTAAATAATGCTGTTCCCTGTCCGATCACACGCGGTCGATATCAGGCCAGGATTTACTTAAATTCTGCACGATATCTGTCCCCTATGTCTCGACACAATTGTGGAGACATAAAATCTTATCAAAGGTCGCCTGATTAAGCGCTGGTTACACCGCTCACCATTGTTTGGCACATCGTGCGCTTGGTGTACCTTCCTCACAGCACCTTTGAGACGGTCGCGCCTGCGCTTCCCTACTATCAAACCTTCAATCAACTGTAGCTGATTTTCTGAAAATATTAGGACTTTAGGCTTGTTTACTCTACCGCTATCTAGAGGGGCGTTAATACGCAAATATAGTTGATCCCTAGCACGCAATGCGTAGGGTGTAAACCTAACCTCATTTGTATCAGTATAGGTGAGTGTGTGTGTATACTGGTTTCTAACTTGCTTATTGTTTTCTTTTAGATAAACCCAATCGACGAATGTAATGCGGTGCATGTTATGCTGCGATCTATCTTTGAACAAGGTAGTGAAAATAGTTTCGGTCCCGCTGAGGTTGCCGGTACCAAATATTGTCCCTCTCAATCGTCTTCGCTCAGCTACAAGGTCACCAGTGTTGCCAGTTGGTGCCATCGTATCGGTGTGTTTTGTCCCGATCATTAACCTTGACTCCCCTTTCAGGAACGGCAGAATCGACAGTCCCTGAAAGTGAGTAAAATTAATGATTAGTGGAATGATGTACGGTTCTTCAAGCGGAAAACTTAGCTGTGTTGTGAAACGAGTGTTGTGAAACGAGTGTTGGCAAACTCGTGTTGTGTGCCGTTGTCGCCCGCCGAAATAGCCAAGTTCCGCCGCCTCCCAAACGAATCGTCCTTCATTACGCCTACCGCGCAGCTGCTCTCCTGTGATCCTGGCCTTCTGGTTACACCGACGTTTCGTGCCAGTTCTGTTCGCACTTCGCAGTTCAGTACGGTCGCTGGTTCTTGGTCGAATGTGCTGGTATTTTGTTGTCCATGCTCGTGAATCGTGACGGACTCTATGCGGAATAGTAGCACGGATCTCGACGCATAAGTGTTCCTCAACGATTCTGCTCCTCCAGATTGCACCTTCGGATGAAGCAGCGTGTTGTCCTGCGCATCGTAATCCAACTGCGCGTGAGCGTTGGTAGAAGGACTGCTACGTGGTTGGGAGAGTGGCTGCGCCGACGCATGTTGTTCGGTAAAAGCTTTCGCTTCAACGACTGCCACTGTTGCTGGGCTCACCGGTACCTCCTTACTACACCCATTTTCACCAACCTCGCCACTATTTATTGCCACGTTATACAGCGGCTGCATCCACTATTTCTGGTGCCGTTGCTGCAGCTGCTCCTCTTGTGGGTGCTGCTTTTGCTGTGGCGACTGTTGTTGAGGCTGCCGTTGTTGCGGCTGCTGTTGTTGCGGCTGCTGTTGTTGCTGCTGCTGTTGTTGCGGCTGCTGTTGTTGCGGCTGCTGTTGTTGTGGCTGCTGCAGCTGCTTATGCTGCTGCTGATGCTGCTGCTGCTGATGCTTGATCCGTGCATCGGTCACAGATCGAATCGATGCCTTTTCCTCCTCGAGCTGAAGTCGAATCTTTAAATGTTCGAGCTTGAGGTTAGCCATTTTGAGCTCGTACTCTTTTATGGCCATCTCCCGTTCTTGCTGTTGCACTTCCATAAGCTTTTCGAGTGCCGCTTTCCTAGACCTTTTGAGCTGCGCTGTTGTCGGTAAATTTGCGGTAGGAGGCCTTTTTGCAGCATGGAATGTAGTGAGCTCTTTTTCCTCTGTAGCCAGCTTATTCGCCGAGGCTTCGCCCTCGGTATGTGCTGCTCTTTTGGCACTTTTGTTGCCTTCGCAGCTTTCAGCAGGCACCCCAGTCATCGCAATGGCTTCCTTAGAGGACTTTAGACGGCCCATCTCCTTAGCTTCGCACTTTGCCACCTTCATCACACACAAATTGCACCAAGATTTTGACATCACAGTGACACCGACACACCCGTAAAAATTCGTCTGTCCTTTCTAGCTTAATATTTGCTACTAACTGCGTTTGGCGATGGCGCCCTGTTCCTCGATCAGCTGTGCTATTTGACCCTATTTGACCTGCTCGCGAATTGGCCCTTATTCCGGAGATCTGGTTGTCGCACAATTTAATCGTGTTATCTCTCTTTGTGAATCTTGTACGCCATCTGCCGGGTATTTTGGGTATTTGATCGAGTTGTCAAGTCAGCTTAATGTTTGTAAATAATGCTGTTCCCTGTCCGATCACACGCGGTCGATATCGTGCCAACAACATGATTAGCAATATTGGTTGTTTCTTGGAATCTTCTGCTGAGACCATTATTGATTAATAGCTGCTCGTTGTTTTGTAGGATGAGCGAATTCAGGGTGGTGTTGATTATCGTTAGATCTTCTGCGTCGGGACTGCCAGCTATCCACTTCCAGGCGGTTCCTATGCTGTTCCATCTTTTCGTTCGAAGTCTACGTGGCCTAATCTTAGAAATTGTGGCGTTAGGTTTTTCGAGCTTCAAATTAATTAAACTTTGCAATGGGGATTTTCCTGTACTGTTTGTGCTATTTTCTAAAACTCGAGAAATTATCTCTTCTAGCTCGGTAAGATCAATTGGATGAATCGTCCTCAAGTATCCGATCCTAATTTTTGCTTGTCCTAACGGAACAATAGCCAATGGGTTGTTTGTTAAGTCGAAAATATTTATGCTAGCTTGTAGAACACCATATAGTGTGAAAAACGCGATTCTGTAATAGAAAATTAATTAAATCATAATTATATCATTAATTTTTTCTTAAATTTATTTTGTGGATTTTTCGATTGTTCGAATCTATTATATACGTTGTATGATTTTCCTTAACTACCACTGTCTTATAACGACTGTCACGCTTATTCATAGTTTTATTTTTTTCATACGCAAATTGATTCGGTTCGTAATCTTGGTACTTATCATCATTAATCTTTTCATTTTTTTCTTCAAATATTTTTATAATTTTACTCTCAATTTTTTCTTTTAATTTTGTTCTATCTCTAAATGAAAATTCTTCTGATTGCTCTCCAATATATACTTTTCTGGGAGTCTTTTTTGTAAAAGAATGAATAGTATTATTATACTTATACACGGCTTGTTGTACTAAGGTAATTAAGCTCATGTCTGGATTCAAACCTTTTGTACATCTTGCGATTTCTCTGATCGTGGAGTGACAACGTTCCACTTGTCCATTTGACTCTGATCTATTCACTGGTGTCTTAAAAATTGATACACCTAAATTTAGTATGGACTGCTCTATGACGTTCGATACAAATGTACATTCGTTATCAAATATAATTTGTCTAGGCAAATTCCAATCGTATAATAATTGTAGCAGTACTTCCTTAACGTCTGCTATGGATTTTGATTTAATTGGTTTTAATTTCAAATATTTCGAAAATTTGTCCATTGACGAGATGAATAAAAAATTTGCATTATACGCAAATATATCAACATGAACAATTTCTCCTGGATATTTTGGGATTGGTGTTTTAACTGGTATGTATTCAGGGGGTCTTCTTTCGTATTTTTCTACTTTGCAAGTTTCGCAGTTTTTAACATATTGTTCTATCTTGTTTCTCATGGAAGGGAAATAGAATTTTTTTATAGCTTGTAATGAATTTTCCTTAGCGTTTCTATGGGCAAAGTTATGTATTTTACGAATTTCTTCTATCTGTTGTTCTTGATCACAAATGTCTTGAACTTGAGTTTGTGAAAATCTTGCTTTCATGGTTGATATATTGAATAGATTTTTAAAAGTTTCTTGAATGATCCCCATGGTTGGCTCATCAGTGAATATGCCATTTATTATACCAGGTATCATGAATCTCTTAAGTTTGTCTTTAATGAAATCGATTGAAAAATGTGGTTCTATGAAAGTGTGCCTTTTAATCTTAGGAAAGGGGTTTACAAACTAATAGTACCTTTTTGAAAAATTAATTGGTTTCGGAAAACATTAATTGGAGCTTCGGTAGAAGGGATAAAAGAAAGATCATCTTCTTCGGCAGAGTGTTGTGTAGGAGTTAGTGAGTTAATTTGTATGCGTGAAAGTGCATCAGCTACCACGTTGGTTTTTCCAGGTTTGTAACTTAGCTCATAGTTATGTTCCTCTATGAATGCTTTCCATCGCTTTAATTTTGCATTGTTATTTTTTGGTGACATTGCATATGACATTGCCGTAAATGTAATTACGTAGAGAATGTAATGCCCAAACTATAGCAAGCATTTCTTTTTCGTTTGTAGCATAATTCTCTTCTGTTTTTGATAGTGTTCTAGATATGAATGTTATTGGTTTTTCATCACCATTAACGTTCTGGGAAAGCTCCGATTGCTTTGTCAGAAGTGTCAGTAGTTAAAATAAAATCATGATCAAAATCGGGGTATGCTAAAACATCATCGGATAATAAAACTTCCTTAAGAGTTTTGAAAGCGCGTTTGGCATCATCATCTTATTTTATCGGAAAATTTTTAGATTGATTTTTTGTAATTTTGCAGAGGCCTTGGCCATCCTCCCCTCTTAAAAGTTTTGTTAAAGGTTTTGCTAAAGCTGCATAATTTTTAAGAAATCTTCTGTAATATCCAGACAGTCCTAAAAATGATCTAAGTTCTCGAATAGTTTGAGGTTCGGGGTATTTTAAGATACTTTCTATCTTTTTCTCATTTGGTTTCAAGCCATGTTCTGAAACAATGAATCCTAAAAATTCAACTTCTGTTCTTAAAAACTCTGATTTGTCTGGCTGTATTTTAAAATTGGCTTCTCGTAATGTATTCAAAACAATTTCCAAGTTTTTCAGATGTTCGTCGAATGTTTTTCCAAAGACTATTATATCGTCTATGTATACGTGACAAATTTTTCCAATATGTTCTCTAAGAACATCGTCCATGACTCTCTGAAAAATCGAAGGTGCATTTTTCAGACCGAAAGCTAGTCTTAAAAATTCGTATTTTCCATTATTGATGGAAAAGGCGGTTTTTTCGATATCTTTTTCTGCTAAACGAATCTGGTGAAATCCCGATGCTAGATCGAGTGTTGTAAAATATTTATTATTTCCTAGATTGGCAAGTACTGTTGAAGTATCGGGAATGGGATATCTATCGCTTTTAGTTTTCAGGATTATTTTTCTGTAATCGATCACAAGTCGATTTTTTTTTTCGTTAGATGCGTCAACCTTTTTGGGAACTATCCACACAGGTGAATTGTATAGTGACCTAGATGGTCGAATTATACCATTATTTAATATTTTTTTTATCTGTGTTTCCACTTCCTGTTTGAGGGACAAAGGGTATGGGTTGGTTCCGTATCATTCGTGGCTATGGTTGCTTCTACCTTTGTTGTAAAGGGCAACTTTTCGTCGGGTGGCTGGAATAAATCTTGAAACTTGTTAAGAAATAAATGTAATTTTTCTTTTTCTTGGTGGTTAAGATGTGTGTCTCTTATTTCGATTCTGTTAACTTCCTGTAATGGATGAAGTGAGAAAGGTATTATAAAATTTTAAAGAACTAGATTGTCTCTTTTAGCGTCTACAAATGCTCCCATTTCTTTGATGGTATCATAACCTATTATGGCGTCAAATGATTTTAGTCCCTGCAAATTATAAAATTTGACATTTACATCGGAATAAGAGGCAAATATTTGAGCTTGTGAAATTTTGTGATAAGTAAATCTCCTCTCACAGATGATACAAAAAATGGTTTTATAACGTCGTCAGAAATTTTCGCATGTAAAGGGTTGATGAAATTTTTATTAGATCCAGTGTCGATTAGAATTTTAATTTGTTGACCTGCCTTACCATGGTATGTAAAATATGGTAAAGCTGATTTTAACCTAAAAAATTTAATTCTGCTTCGCGAGAAATTTCGTCGTATTGAGAATTTTCATTTAGTTTTTCTTGTTTTTCTACATTTCTCATATATCGTTCGTATGACGCCTCATATATCGTTCGGTTCTATTTCACGTCGTGGAACTGCTTCAATATTGAAAGCTCTTTGTCTTTTCAATGGACGAATGTTTGAGGAATTCGGCCTGTTCGCATAATTAACTTGATGTGACCTAATTGATGGGTCTATTTCCATCGGTTCAGGTCCATTTTGGCGAAAATTGTTTCTCTGCTGTGTAAAATTTTTCATCTGAATTGGTTGATTAAAATTTGTGCGCTAAAAAAATGGTCTTTGCTGATTTGGTTGATTCCAAACATGACGTTGTGTAAAATTTCCTGCAAAATTTTGAATCGGTGGGTGGTGCGCAAAATGAGGTCTTACGTTGTTCGCTATCATTGGTCTTTGCTGGTGTTGAAACACTCTGGTAGATGGTAGTGGTAGATGAGGTGTGGGCAATGGTATTTGGTTTCTGGGGGATGATGGGGGTGTGTTAAAATGTTTTGGTTTTGTTAGCATCTTACGGCACTCTAAGTTTTGAAAAGAAATGCAATAGCTGTAGGCTGCTGCTAAGGATGTTGGTTCGTAGTTATGAATAAATTTATAAACGTCCCCATCGAGACCTCTGATAAAAGCATCGATCGCTTTCTTGTTGTATGTTCCAATCATAGCTTTCGAAGCTTCCGGATGGTTAAATCTATCGTCTGTCTGTATCTGATTTGCAATAAGTGAAAGAAGTCTATTAACCTCGTCGTAATATACTTCCAAAGTTCGACCTTTTTGGTAGACACTCATAAGTTGAAAATCGAGAGTTTCCAAATCTCGCTTCTCTCCACAATAAGTTATGAGAGTTTTTCTCATCATATTCCAATTTATCCCTAACTTAGATGCTACTAAAGCATCGTTGGCTTCACCTCTAATTTTTCTACGTATGAATTTACAAATCATGTGTAATTTATTTTGCTTTTGCAAACTATGGCTAGATATAGTTTGGTATAGTCGGATTATCCCATCTACGTCATTGATCCAGCTATTAAGTTCACTTGGGTCACCGCAGAAAATTGGGAGATCTTTTACAACCCCAGGGATTTTTTCGAAAGATTCGGGATCTACTGCACTACCATCTTGTTTTGTAAAAAAGAGTGGTGGGTCTTGAAAATCATCTGTAACATTGCTTTCACTAAAACGTGCTTCTAAAGCTGCAATTCTGCCTGCTAGTGCCTCCATATCTTTATTTGTTAGTTTTTCTTCGTTATCTATAGATTTTACTGCGACTAAAAATTGTCGTAATGATTGAACTAATTCCTCCAGTTTGACTTAACTTTTATGATGATGATTTTCTTTTCACTCACTAATCACTCACTTTAACACTGATAATAATGTTTTAATTTTTTTTCGCTTTAATAAATGTTTATACTTACTATGATTGAAAGCTTTACTTACATTAATAAATTCATGCTTCACCCTTCTTACGGGGCTGGTTGCTTCGCCTCCTCTGACGGGGTTGGTTTCTGTTGCTCGGGCCTCCGGTGAATTTTTCCTTCTCGGTGTGTCGGCGTTGTCCCTTTCCTCCGGCAACGAGTTATTGGCTGCTACCGGCTACTGAGGTGCTCATACACACTAGAGGTCCCTATTCGGGCGCCAGTTAATCTTTATCTAGACCGGTTGGCCATAAAAAAAGATTTTTTATTTTACACAAACAGGATTACTCCTGACTAAAGCTAAACTATAAACTATATCTGGCTGACTCTAGACTTCGACTTCGACTGACTAAACCTAACGAGCTAATGTTCTAACGAGGCCGCTGGTTGCTGGCTGCATTGATCCGTTCTCACGATCGGTCTGCGTGTCGCATTACTTGCGCATGTCGCCGTTGTCCGCTCGTGGCCGGTGTAGCGTTACATCTTCGTCTGCTCGTAGCCGGTGTGGAATGCCAGCTTGCAGTCTGGTTTCTAGCGGGTCGGTCTGACTGCAAGTCTCCCGTTACGTCGCAAATCGGTACAGCGGCGGCACATCCATAATGATTGGAAGTTCGGGCGGAGAAGTTCAGATAGCGCCCCGTCATTGATCCCAATACAGGAAACATGAAAAGTTGCCTTGCAGAGTCCATCACACATATACACATCCGCGTTGTTGATCAGTAGCGAACACGCTGGGCAGGACATTGACATCGTCGAAGTGGTACTAACACAGATGCACTATGCCGAGGCGACAACAATCAGCAAAGACGGAAAGCACTCCAGTAAGATAATCCAAATTAACGCAAGAAGAGACCGGCACACTGCCATATAACACAATTTAACAATGCACTTATGTTATTTATCCGTCCTTAGGTCCAATTCACATAACAATAGTCACAAAGGCGTATGAAAAATAACCAATAATCCAGAGCGCAAATAGGAGGCGTCTAAGCAGTGCGTTTGACGTTTGATTTATTAATTCTCCAAGCCTTTCAGCTAGTGCTCCTCGCTGCCTTGGGAGTCTATGCAACAGAATGGGGGATCGTTCCTTGATGAGATTCGGATTATTTCGGATGTTCTGAAATAAAGGTCTTAACGCTTTGCCTTATCGTTCGAATCTGATCAGGCTCCAGCTTGAGCCGCCTTTATATACGAAAAAATTCACATTATTTCTGCACGATACTAACCCAAAAAAGAGCCGGTCTCGTAGTACGGTCGTCAACTCGTACGACTTAACAACATGCCCGTCATGGGTTCAATCCCCAAATAGACCGCGCCGCCATACGTAGGACTGACTATCCTGCTATGGGGGGAAATCTATTAGTCACTGAAAGCCAAGCCCACAAGTGGGTACAGGCAGGCCTTGACCGACATCGGTTGTTGAGCCAAAGAAGAAGAAGAAGACTAACCCAAAATTCTACGCCTTTCCTCCCACTCCCATTCCCGTTTGTCCCCAACTCCCATCGCGCTCCCGATTTCCATTGTCAATCCCGGCGACATCTGTCCGCACCGGCGATTCCAGAAACTCCTCATCGATCACGCTTTGTGTACACGGTACCAGTGCTGCGCGTGCTGGTAGCGACGTTCATCGGGGGTGCGGCTGGCGTTTCGTGGAAATGCACCAATCTTCTGTCTTTTGATTTTCATTTTTTTTTTCTTCATGCACTTCGCACGCAACAGAAAAAATAAGCATTTCAGTTGTTTCTGGGGAAAACTCGATACCTAGGTTGTTTGACCACGTTTCCAAATTGTTCAGAGTGGTTTGCAAAGGATTTTGAAGACCTACGATTAGTGTTGGGTCAAGTAGCTCTTTTGCAAGAGCGGAGCGCACCGCTCTCGCTCTCTAAAGTATGCGGTGCGCTTGAAGTATCTCCGCACAGAGCGCTGCATACAGGAGCGATTGTGCGATGCGCTCCCAGGAGCGAAGTTTCGCACCTCAAGGAGCGCTGCACACAGGAGCGATTGTGCGATGCGCTCACAGGAGCAAAATTTCGCACCTCAAGGAGCGATTGTGCGATGCGCTCCCAGGAGCGAAGTTTCGCACTTTACTGTGCGCTGCACGCAGGAGCGATTGTGCGATGCGCTCCCAGGAGCGAAGGTTCGCAATTCACGGAGCGCTGCACACAGGAGCGATTGTGCGATGCGCTCCCAGGAGCGAAGTTTCGCACTTTACTGTGCGCTGCACGCAGGAGCGAAAATGCTCTTGCGGAATGTGAGCGGAATGCGCCAATTATTTTTACTTACCTGTTTGAAAGAAAATATTTTCTTATGAGTCGAGTGACAAAAGTTTATATAACGTGTAACATATATAATTGACCTATTCCTTTGCGGGCCGGATTTTTAATAAAATTTATTTTGAATATGTTTAGTGTGTTATATGAGTGTTTATATGAGTGCGTATATGTTTATTATAATTGAAATTGAATATAGTAATAGAAAATAATTCATTGTACAGTCATTATATCTTAGTTCATATCCGCCTCTAACTTCCGCATTCTCCTTCTTTCTTACATTTTGTTTTGTTTAATAAACAAAATTTTGCTTAGCTTAGTTGAATGCTATTTCGTTTACAAGTTTCAATGTCGCCTGCCTTTGAAAAAAACCCTTTCGCATGGCACAGAAGAGGCTGGGATGCAAAGAGTGCAAATCATTAGGTGGTATAATCTCGGATACTTGTTTTTGTGTAATTTCCACCATTCAAGAGGGTTGTCCGCTCTATGTGACAATGGCTCGGCCAAGTAATTGTCTAGTTCTTTCTGGGTTTCAGTTCGCGTATGCAAAATAACTTGGGAATTATTTTGTTCGGTATCGAAATCTTTCCAAATACTATCGGTAAGGAGATCCTCACTAATTGCATCTTCAGTTTCGTTAACAGTTTGTAGTTGAAATTCATTGGTTTGTATAGGCAATTTGTCTAGTCGTAGCAATATATGTTTGCAGCTTTGCTGAAATTCTGTGTCGCTTTGGAATCATTTTTGTTTGTCGCTGACGACAATTTAAGCTTAAAAAACAAAGCGTTGCTAGGTCAATAAATGCTGACTAGCTATGTTATGCAACGCGCCAGCGATGCGCGCTGGTTTAACGATTAAATGAAAAAATAGGCTAAGAAGAATAGACTAAGAAGAATATGCTGATCGACGACGGTCAGCATTTTTAGAGTATAAAATCAATTGAATAAATTAATGAAGCCATTATTTGCCAACAGCCAGTTTGTGCGTTCATTATTGTGCTTAAGTCGGCGTGTACTGTGCCTGTCTTAAGCTGCTGCTCCCGAAAGACACTTTCGTATGCGCGACAAATGGTGGCTCCAGAGAGGACGCATCAACCAACGGTTCGGCAAGTAGTCAAATAAATCGGGAAATAAAAACCCGAAGTAGTAACAAGCCCGTAGAGGCGTGAATAGACCCCACAGCAACCCAAGCAGGGTTGTGATAGTGAAACAACGGCGACGGACGACGATTCGGCGTAGCCGATCTACGACAGCCAGCCCAGGAAGAAGGGCCACGCACCAGTTGCCGACGAAGCAAAACCCGAGAAGCGCCTCGGCGGTGAGTGAGTGCAAAAGAACTGTAAGTGCAACGACACAACAGTGAATAGAACGAGGTCATTACCGCTAGTGAAGTGACGCAATCGAAAGTGAACTCGATACTGCCAACGTATAAGGCAAATGATGAACTAGTGAAAAGGTGACCAATACGTGTACGCCGCGAGCTCGACGAAGCAAAACCCGAAAAGCGCCTCGGCGGTGAGTGAGTGCAAAATAACTGTAAGTGCAACGACACAACAGTGAAAAGAACGCGGTCATTACCGCTAGTGAAGTGACACAATCGAAAGTGAACTCGATACTGCCAACGTATAAGGCAAATGCTGAACTAGTGAAAAGGTGACCAATACGTGTACGCCGCGAGCTTCGAAAGGTGCATCCGTTCTCGCAACGCAACATGAAACCGTCAGTTTAGCGCCAGTTGGAAAAAAAAAACAGTTATCGTAAAATGCGTGCGTCGCAAGTATCGGACGTTAACTCCGACGAAACGTGATTATAAAAGTCTGCATAACGAAACACGTGCGCCGCGAGCTAAATATTGCATAAGGCATCCGACGCAGTGCAACGTAGGAAGAGCAAATTGATGAAATTAATTGTGACGAGTGTATCCATCGTGTGTATGACCGTCGTGTGTATGACCGCCGACCCACCGCTAAGAAAACATCGTTCCGGTTGAGGCAACCATCGTTCTCGGTTTGAGGGCAACCGGGACGTAATACAGAAGACGTCGTATTTGATCCTGAGAAGACCAACAAGCAGCAGTGAAGACATCACTCCCGATCCAGCCGTCCCTGACCAGCCGAATAGGAGTTGACCCTGCTGAAGTGGATCTGAACCACGGTGAGTTCAAGATGGAATATGATTTTAAAAAGAATCCGAATGGGCACTGCAAATTATGCACGAACCCAGATGAGATAGGGAAATTGATAACTTGTATTGATTGCGACAGGTGGTTTCACTTGTCATGCTTAGATATAAAATCACCTGTGAAAGATTTTTTATGCAAAAAATGTAAAGATAGGGAAGTTGAACGGCAGGAATATAGGTCAGCACTAATGCAAACGCAAAAACTGCTGAAAGGAAAAATGACAAATGAAAAAGAAAAAAAAAGAAAAAGTAAGAATAGAAGAAGAGTTAAAACGGCTGCAAGAAGAGATACAAAACAAAAAATCAGAAGATGTCAATGAAAAACCAATGACAAGATTAGACGTAAAACTGTTGACTCAGAGTTTAGACAAAATGGTTCAATCATTGTGTTCTAAGGACTCGAAAGTAACACTTTCAAAGCTTCCAGATTTCGATGGAAGCTATAAATGCTAGCCTCAATTTAAACAAGCCTACGAAGAAACTTCCCGAGCTTGTAAGTTTTCAAATTTAGAAAACATGAATAGGCTGCAAAAGCATGTGAAGGGCGATGCACTTCGTGCGGTTAGCGGGTTAATGCTTAACCCAGAAAACGTTCCGCTTGTATTAAACAGGCTCGACAAAATGTTTGGAAATGCTGAAAGCATTTACAAGTCTTTACTGTTAGAATTACTAGTAGTAAAGCACATAACGATAGATATTGCTTGGTGATGGCATTATTAGCTGGCTGTCCTCATATTTAAGTAATCGATCATGCAGGGTTAAAACCGGGTCGTACTTATCTGAGGAGTTTTTTTGTACGTCAGGTGTCCCTCAGGGTTGTGTGCTAAGTCCACTTCTGTTTTCTTTGTTCATCAATGATGTTTGTAATGTTTTACCTCCTGATGGTCATCTCCTTTATGCGGATGATATCAAAATCTTTTTACCTGTGTCTTCTTCTTCTGATTGTCTGAGACTTCAGCATTACCTCAATGCATTTGCTCATTGGTGTTCATCCAATTTACTTCGCCTGTGTCCCGAAAAATGTTCTGTTATTTCTTTCTCTCACTCTCTTTCTCCTATTTTATTTAACTATACTCTCTCTAGCGCTTCCCTCTCTTGTGTTATGTCCATCCGTGACCTTGGTATTATACTTGACTGTCGTCTTAACTTTAAACTGCAGCTTGATGAGGTGCTACTAAAAGCAAATCGGACCCTTGGGTTTATCTTACGTTTTACCTCTATTTTTAGAGATCAAAGCATGCTAAGAATCCTTTATTGTGCTCTGGTAAGGCCTATTCTTGAATATGCTAGTATCATCTGGAATCCTCCCACTATTGATGGCTGTTCGAGAATTGAAAGCATTCAGCGCCTCTTTACCAGGATTGCCTTTCGTCGTCTGTTCGGTGCTGCCTCACTACCTCCCTATGAAACGCGATTGCAGTTATTCAATCTTCACTCCTTAAGCTTCCGCCGCCAAGTGTTTCAGGCTTGTTTTATTGGTGGCTTATTACTTTCTGCTACTGATGCTCCTGATTTACTCTCGTCCATCTCGCTGTATGTTCCCTCTCGTTCTCTTCGTCCACGTGATCCTCTGTCAATTGAAACACGTCATACTCTTTATACTTTCAATGACCCTCTTCTGTCCTGTTTCAGGTTGTTTAACCACTTTTACTATCTCTTTGATTTCGACTCCTCTCTTAACTCTTTCCGTAACCGTATTTTTCCTTCTAATTCCCTTTAATTATTCTCCTTAGTTTTCTATTACAGGCGGTCCCCGAGATACACGGTTAATGGGGACCGAAAACGGCCGCAAAATACCGCGTATCTCGAATTTCCGCGTAAGTCGAATCTCGTGATTTCCAGCTAAAATTTCACAAATTTTCGTGTAATTTTGCAAGTAGGGGGCGGTTTTAGTCACTTTATGAGTTATTTGATATGATTCTGACTGAATATAACAGTTTTAAACTTTTTGAAATAGTTTTTAACATTCGATCGAAATGGAAATTATTTGGCAATATACAATTGATGTGTCAAATCAGTACAATTTGCTCAAAGAACTGTCAAATTTAGAAAACCGCGTATCTCCGAATCCGCGTATAAGAGGTACCGTGTATCTCGGGGACCGCCTGTACTCTCTTTTTTTTGTTTTTGTTAAGTTTATGATAGTCTCTACGCTCTACTCTTGTTTTTTTTTTCTTTTCTTTTTTGCTAGGTCAAGACTAGGTTAGTTAGGCTTAGTTTTTCATGAATTATTTTGTTTATTTGTTAGTATTAAATTAGTTTTAAGTCTATTATATTTAGCCTTAATGGCGGATATTGTATTAAATAAATGAAATGAAATGAAATGAAATGAAATAATTCCAAAGCATTTTTAGAATTTTCCAACGCTTTGCGCAATCTCATTGACAACATGGTGTTGTTGAAGCAAGAAGGTTTTTTGAATGACCAGAGGCTGCTAAACGATTTGACATCAAGATTTTCAACCGAACTTCGGAACGAATGGTTGAAACACACAATAAGTAGGAAACAAGATAATAAGAACGCTAGAAGACCTAGCAGAATGGCTGAAACCCTCTGAAGAACTGGCTATTATACTGGCCGCGAACGAAGGAGTAGCCAAACAAGTAAGGTCGAGCCGTCAAAACATGCAGCATCGTCATAAAGGGCCAGAAAAGGAAACGATATGTCTAATTTGTGGATTTCCTCATGAAACCACTCGTTGCCGACAATTGAACGGTAAGACGCCCGATGAAAAATTATCTCTTTTTATTCGGCATAGAGTTTGCACCAATTGTTGCAAGTACAGCAACCATAACGCCCAAAACTGTCGCCTACCACCACAATGTAGTGTGTACGGTTGCGGCAAAAGGCATCATAGTATGTTTCATAAAAGAAATCTGGTAGAAAGGCAACCTACAAACAAAATAAATTGCCCTCTGGAAAAGAATAATCTGTTCTATCAGATAGTGCCCATCACTTTGCACCTTAATGATAGAAAATTCGAAACTTATACATTCATGGATCCTGGCTCTTCAACTAGCCTCATTTTGGAAAGTGTCCGAAAAGAACTAAACGTTCACGGACCAAAAATACCGCTAACTCTCTCCTGGACGGACGGAAGCATTCAAAAAGAGACAGAAAGTAGAATAGTTCCCATAACAGTAGAGGGAGCTAACAAAAGAAAATTCGAAGTAAAAGGTCTCACAAGTGTAAGGGAACTTAACCTTCCCTTTCAAACCATAGATGCTCCGTGTTTGCAAAGAAATTTTAAACATTTGAAAGGCATTAGTATCTCTAGCTATGCAGATGCGAGGCCTACCGTGCTACTAGGCCTTCCTCATTCGTATCTTTGCCATGGTGCAAAATATCGAGAAGGTAGACCAAACGAACCAATTGCCCATGAAACGAGGCTTGGTTGGGGAACGAATACGCCAAATGTCACAGAGAACTCATTTGTGATGACAGAGACGTACGAAGAAGAAAACAAGAACATGATGCAAATCTTGCGTGGTTTCTTTTCTACAGAGGAATTTGGAGTTAAACCTACTCCAATCTGTGCCTCTGAAGAAGACAAAAGAGCGTTAAAGATTATGAAAGACACGCTTAAAAATACTGGCGACGGATACGAAATTGGTTTAGTATGGAAAACCGACAATCCTAAATTGCCAGATAGTTACGGACAAGCGCTTACGCGCTTAAAAAGTCAAGAGAAGGCAATGGAAAGGGATCCAAACTTAAAATCATGGTATCATAAAGAAATAAACGCATACGTTGAAAAGGGATATGCACGTAAGGCGACACCAATGGAACTGCTGCGATTGAACGGGAAAATAAACTATATTCCCCACTTTTCCGTGATAAACCATAATAAACCCATTCCCAAACCACGTTTAGTATTCGACGCGGCTGCAAAAAATCAAAATATATCCCTTAATTCTCAATTTCTTTCCGGCCCAGATCTTACTGCGTCCCTGTTCGGAGTGCTAGTCCGCTTCAGGGAACACAAAATAGGCTGTTGAGGAGATATCAAGGAAATGTATCACCAGGTAAAGGTGAGACGGGAAGATCAAGACGCTCAAAGATTTCTATTTCGAGAATCGCCTTCTGACGTTCCTCAAGTTTACGTTATACAAGTGATGACGTTTGGGGCAACTTGCTCACCAACTTGTGCCCAGTTTGTGAAGAACGAGAACGCACTACGTTTCAAAAATATTTATCCCCAGGCAGTAAAACCCATTGTTGAAAATCACTACGTAGATGACTACCTAGATAGTTATCCAGATATTGATACAGCCGTGCATACTATCTCGGAGGTGTGTAAAATACATGATGATAATAAATTCATTATGAGAAATTTCTTTTCCAACTCAAAAGAAGTGGAGAAAGGCATTCCAACCAACAGGTTATCCGAGAAAAGTGTACTTGGCATAGAGGAGAAAAATCAAAACTTCGATAAAGTGTTGGGATTGATTTGGGACAAAGAGTCCGACGTCTTTGCCTACAAGTTTAAAAGGGCAGATATTAAAACAATAACGAAACGTCAGATGTTCTCATATATAATGAAAATCTACGATCCTCTAGGCCATCTTGCCAACATTACTGTTGAAGGTAAAATTTTGATGCAAGATCTTTGGAAAACTAAACTAGACTGGGATGACGAAGTCACACAGTCCATACAGGAAAAATGGGAAAACTGGATAAGCCGAATCGAAAACTCGATCAACATATCCATACCTAGATGTTTTTCGATTGAAAATAACGTAAAGATCAGGGAGCTCCATACTTTCGTAGACGCGTCAGAAAAGGCCTTTGCCGCAGTCACGTATCTTAGGACAGTCCACGACTTAGGCATAGACATAAGTATCGTGGCCGCAAAATCAAGAGTCGCTCCAACCAAACCACTGTCGATCCCTAGGCTTGAATTGCAAGGGGCAGTGCTAGGCACTCGCCTAAACGAATCAATCAAGAGGTAATTGCGGTTAAAGGTTCAAACAGAATTCTCTTGGACCGATTCAAAAACAGTTCTAGCTTGGCTTAACTTAGAGCCTAGAACATATAATCAGTTCGTAGCCCTGAGAATCGGAGAAATTTTGGAGTTCAACTCTCCGAAGCAGTGGAACTGGGTAGCATCTGCAGAAAACCCTGCTGACGAAGCTACAAAAACTTGTAAGAAAAAGTCAATATGGTTAAATGGTCCCGACTTTCTCAAAAATTTAGAAATAAAAACAATAACACCAGACATTCCGGACACATTTGAAGGCCGGCAAGGGTAAACACTTCGAGAACAGTGGAAAGAATACATTATGACGTCATTTCCCACGAATGGTGTTCCTACAGGCACCGTCTAAAACGATCGGCAGCGTACGCACTAAAGTACTTGGATTGGTTAAAAAGTAAGGCTGAATCCCTGTCATTTTCGACAGCAATCGATAAAGCTACCCTTGACTTAGCTGAGCGCCACTTAATAAAAAAGGCTCAATGGGAAAGCTTTCAAACGGAGATGATACAGCTCTCATTGAAGAACCCGATTAATGGCAGCAGTAAAGTTAGGTGCCTGTGCCCTATGTTGGACCAAGATGGGATCATGCGTTCTAGAGGAAGACTTGAACACGTTAAATTTCTTCAATTTAACGCACGTAGCCCTATTGTCCTACCAAAAGGGCATCACATTACAAACCTTATCCTGCAACATTATCATGAGAGGTACTACCACCAGAAGAGCGAATCAGTGATGGCTGCAGTTCGTCAAAAATTCTGGGTGATAGATCTCAGAAGCAGTCTTAAGCACGTAATAAACAAATGTCAATACTGCAAAAACGCACGAGCTAAACCAATCCCACCAATTATGGCACCACTGCCAACATGTAGAACAGCAGTGCTTAAAAAACCATTTACGCATTGTGGAGTAGATTACTTCGGCCCCCTATTCGTTACGATAGGCAGACGGTCAGAAAAAAGGTGGGGTGTTATATTTACGTGTTTAACCACAAGAGCAATCCATACAGAAATAGCCATTGATCTAACGGCAAGCACCTTTATTGTTTGCTTAAAAAATTTGCAATACAGAAGAGGAAAGGTATCTTTCCTATACAGCGATAATGGGACCAACTTTGTCGGAGCCGACAATGAGATGAAACAAATAAGATATCGATGTGCCTCAGAAGGCATAGAATGGATCTTTAACCCACCAGGCGCCCCTCATTTTGGAGGTGCGTGGGAGCGAATGGTTGGAGAAATCAAGAGTCTGCTTTCCATGGCTGAGAGTTATAAAGAACACGTTCTCAGATCAATACTAACTGAGATAGAGTTCCTAACAAATAATCGACCATTGACTCACTTAACACTAGAACAAGAAGATGACAAGCCCCTAACTCCAGCTCATTTCTTGCTAGGTTGTTCCGGCGAGGCAGAGCTGAATATCTCAGACATCACCAAAACAGAATTGGTACGGTCCGATTGGAAAAGGGCCCAGGCAATCACACAACAATATTGGCGATGGTGGATAGCTGAGTATCTCCCAAAGCTCAAAGCTCAAAGCTCTCTATACGAGAAAAGTGCACTCAACCGGCCAAACTATTACAAATAGGCGATATTGTCACGTTTCCCGATGAACAAAGGAAAGGAAAGTGGTTTAAATGCCGAATCTGCGAGCTGGTAACTGGCGTAGACGGACAAACTCGTTCAGCACGAATCAAAGTAGGTAATAATGTAGTTAATAGGCCAACTGTAAAACTAGCAGTACTTGAGGTAAAACGAGATCAAACATTTCCAAATTGGGGAAAAAGAAAGGAAACAAATCTTAACGTTATAAAAGCTAAAGCAGAAGAACTAGCAAGTCAAATACCAAAAAGGAAAAAGCTCAAAATTAGGCCCGTATCATGGAGCTCATCCTTAAAATAACAATATACATAGCCGCTCTGTTTAGAGTCGAATGCTTATCGATCGTACCTATCCCTGAAGCAGGAATATACTTTGATCATATTGGGACACTCCTATTGAAAAAAGGAGCATGGGAAACGACATTCCATACGGGGACACGTCCGGCAAATGATACGGATACGTTACAAACGTTGAAAAAACACTTAACCACAGTATTGAACTCCGTTAATAGTACGGACTCCGAACTCTCAGATCTAAAAGTTACACTCCAGCGCGAATGCAACCATGCAATTCAACTAATTCAAGGAATAAGTCACAAAAGGACAAAACGCTCCCGGGGAATATTTGGTATATTAAAAGATTTCATGTTCGGGGGAGACGACATAGACGAGCAATTAGCAGCCTTCAGAGCAGCAAAGGATACAAAAATTACACATGTGTCCGAACGTTTGACCCAAACAAATAAAAAACACAATGAGTTAACAGAAAATTTACGTCACCGAATAGACAAACTCTATGATGGTATAGATGTTCTCAGCAAAGAATTTAAGCATAACAAAAATGAAGTTCTAACAAAGTACATACAAGAAACGATCATGCTTACAACCGCTCTAGTACAAGACATGATAAATAAGTATCACGAAATAGATTCAAACCAATTATATTTAGAGGACGAAGAGATGCTAAAACAAACTATACGAAGAAAGATGGCAAGTCATTATAACGTTTTAGAATACTCGGAAATAACCAATAGGAGGATAGAAAAGGGTGAAATAGTCTTTTCTATCAAAAACATAATTGTATCGATAGAAAATTACGAGATGTTTAAAGTCATAGCCATTCCAAACTTTGCCAATCATACGATTTTAGACATACACGAAAATACAATAGCCATCAACGAAACTAGTTACTTATACCCGAAGGAAATTGTTAAACTGAACGAATCGCACTACATATCTTCTGAGAAAATAATACAACGAGAACCAGACTGTATATCATCAGCATTACTACACACAGAAAGTGGTACCAGATGTAGTTCAAAGGAAATAGGGTCAGAGGTCACTGAATTTATACAACTTACAAATCCAAACAGTATTCTGTTCTTCTCTACCAACCCTGATAAGATATTACTAAAATGTAATAAAACACTCACTACACCAAGCTGCTCAATCGGAATCATAACCTTGTCACTAGACTGTAGCATTTTGACGAGCAAGTTCGAAATACAACCGACGATGCTAATAAAATCTGAGCAAGTTAGAGCATATTTTAAACCCATGTTAAATTTAAGCATATCAAAAGAAGATAAGTCTAACGAAGTAGAATCAGTAACCAGTAACTATGTACTCTTCTCGATAACCATACTAAGTGTTTCTATTACGGTCATCTTGGTTTCCGCGATGTTAATCAAGAAATATCTAAAACAAAATATTGGTCCTCCTCCATGCAGGCCACCCACTTTAAACCTAGAATTGTAACTCCCCTACGAGGATTTACGGGGGGAGGGATGTCGCTGACGACAATTTAGGCTTAAAAAACAAAGCGTTGCTAGGTCAATAAATGCTGACTAGCTATGTTATGCAACGCGCCAGCGATGCGCGCTGGTTTAACGATTAAATGGAAAAATAGGCTAAGAAGAATAGATTAAGAAGAATATGCTGATCGACGACGGTCAGCATTTTTAGAGTATAAAATCAATTGAATAAATTAATGAAGCCATTACTTGCCAAGAACCAGTTGGTGCGTTCATTATTGTGCTTAAGTCGGCGTGTACTGTGCCTGTCTTAAGCTGCTGCTCCGAAAGACACTTTCGTGTGCGCTACATTGTTTGAACCGGGGGTCCAAAATGGTAGCGTGCTTAACAATTTCCTTGTCTATGTAAACAAATTTGTCATGTAATCCATCACTCAATAATTTGATTAATTTTTTCACCTCATTCGTTTCACAATCTGAATTGCATTCTAATTTGTTAATCATTAAAGATGTAATTACACGCATTGTGGACAATGTTACTGTTTGTTCAGCAGAAATTTCTTTAGTTACTAAATCAAAAAACTTCAATACATTAGATGCCTCATTCATAATGGTCGAATCGTTTTCATTTAGATGCGAATTATAGCTAAGAATAGCAAGTGAAGATACAATTGGATCTTTATTGGAATAAAAACGTTCCAGCATATGGAATTGAATTCCAGCGTGTAGGAACATCCAATATAAGTTTAACTTGGACTCGATGTAAATGTTCCTGCAGTTCACACAGTTTCAACGAGGCCGCTGCACTTTTTTTAAAATGTTTCACGATTTCTTTTACGGACGTTACTGTGCTCTCAATGGAATTCGATATGGCACTTTGAACAATCAGGTTAAGTGTATGAGCGTAGCATCGATTATGTTCTATTTTGGCCAGCTGTACTACTCGTTTCATCTTCGCAGCGTTGTCAGTGACTACGCAAACTACTTTTTCGGAGATTTTAAAATTATCCATTGTTTGTTTCATCCACACTGCAATATTTTCCAAAGTGTGTTTGTTGGAAAATTCTTCGCAAGCTAGCAAATAGGTTTTTTATTTGCATTCGCTATCGATAAAATGAGCAGTGGCCGCCAGGAAACTTTCGTTCTTAGAGTTGGTCCAACCATCTGAAGTTAAACATACTGCTTTGCAGTTAATTAGTTTGTGGTGATCTTGGGTTTGACATCCCTGATTTCCGCGACGAAACACTCAATCGAGTTCGACACCTCAGTGCGAACAGTATAATTATAAGCGAATTTTAGTTTGTAAGAGGACTCTGGAAAATACACTTGATCAAAGCAGAACGCTCGGACACATCCCATCACTTGCTCCACTGAAAGAAATAAAATACGCAGAATCGTACATTGGTGACTCCGACGTGATCGCCTGGAGCTCGACACAAACGTTCTGAGTTCGGCGAAATTTCAGTGCGCAAGTGATAAAACGGTCGAGTATAACGGATCACATACATTACGTTTTTGTTTGACTCCAGTGACATTCAAGTGCACTGGTGCGAAACGCCGAAAGATAGCAAACTAGAATGGTTTGACTATCACGTGAGTTCGGCAAGCTACTTTTGTGCAGTGTCTATTGCTTGTGCCAGTGTCCATTCAAATATCCACACTAACAGCCTTCAAACCATTAAAGGAAAGGCTCTCGCAACAACGGTTATCCAAACAGCCACCGTGCGCATAACGTCTACCCGTGAGTGCACAAACGCAACGGTGCAGAATATAACGCGCCGCAATCGTTCGTGATTTTTCAGAATCGATGTGCAAAGCTGTGCGTGGTAGAGTGCGTAGCGGATTTACTGTAATTGTGTGTGTATGCGTGTGACGTTACGTCTATTCAAACGTTGTCACAAATCGTTCACGTGTAGCTCTACTCAATGTTACATAGTGAGTGCAGTGACACGAGTTCATCAGAGAGCGGTTCTTTAAAAAAAATCATTTAACTGATTTTACCTGTGAAGACACTTTTGCACCGCGATCATAATACACCAAAAGTGTAGAAAAGCAACAGTGTTTCCCATCAATGTCCCTTTTCCACCCAAGTATCCATCGGGTGTCGAGATTTTTCACGGACAACATACTGCAAAAAATTGCAACCACCGAATCAAACCTTACGGGTGACAACATCAACGACAGAACGAGTGAGAGAGAAGGAGACAATCATAGCAGTATTCTTCCCGTGGCGCACGCAGCAGCGCATCGGAAGCCGTGTTCCCGTGCGCCCCCCCTCGCACCCCCTCTCCGCAGCAGCATCGACTCATCGGCACGCGCCAGCGTTGATCCATTGTCTTCTGCGAGTGTTCTTTGATGAAGAAAAGAATTCAGCGAATCGACGTCAACAGGCAAAATCGGTGAGCGCGTTCCAGTGTTATCGTTATTTTTTTCTTCTTTGTTTCGTTTTGCGTTCAATTTCGTTTGGAAATTCGGAGTATAGGTTCAGATCGAACATACGTTTAGTAACAATAGCCACTGATTACAAAGAAAAATGTTTCAACCAGAACAAACATTATCCCGTACGCCGATGAAGAGCTCAGAGCCCATCGAGATTCCAGCTACAACACCAAAAATCCCCCCTCGCTCCATAGAAAAGGTTTCCGCAAAACTTCCATGCTTTTGGGATGATTCCCCGGCTGCCTGGTTTGCTGCAGCCGAGGCTGAATTTGAGATAGCCGGAATTACACAAGAAAGAACTCGGTATTCGTATTTGGTCAGCACACTTCCAAAGGAAATTCTTCGAAAGGTCATGGATTTAATAAAAAAAAAAACCCGCGGAAGATCTGCCCTACACAACGCTAAAAAAACAGCTAATAGAACGCCTCACAATCAGTGAGGAACAAAGATTATCACAATTGCTTTACCACAATGAAATAGGGGACAGAAGTCTATCCGACTTTTACAAATACATGGTCCAACTCGCTGGCAATTCTGAAAACCTTTCTTTAGAACTCGTACGAAAACTTTGGCTTGCACGGCTTCCTAAAACAATAGAAGTATCGTTAATCGCAATTGACGCGCGTGACTTTTTCCCGTTTAGACAAGAGAGAACCTTTTATAGGACATACGATAGACAGAGCACCAGTACCTACGTATGCAGATGGATTTTAACCACTTAAACTCTCTTGTGCCTCAAGAAATACTGGCCGGATCGCCCGCTAGAGCATTACTTCAACCAGCATTTCTTTGATCAACATCGACCACGGCGCCGCAATGCTATGACAGTGGTGTCTGTCAGGCGTATAGAACATTACACCCCGCGCCCAGGTCCCGAGACCCGGAGGGCCATCTCTCCTAGGTGTCAGGCACCTCATCGCCGCACATGGTATCTCAGTGAGTGTGCCATCCACCTAGTATAATGTCAAAGTCCGGTGTTTGACCAGCTGGCCACACCGGGGCTGACAACCGCAAACAAGCTCACCATCAAGGTCCCTCTACTCGTAAGTCGGGGGACCAAAGAATAGAGACATGTGTGCGTATGGTCTTTGGCATCTCAGCTGATTCCCGCACGTTCCGAGGGGAATGGATCTTCGTCGATGTATCGGCCATGTCAGTTATCCTCATTCATGCTGATTCCCGCACGTTCCGGGGAAGTCTCTTGGCTTGCTGCTTCTTGGTTTTGGAGTTCTCTGTCGCTGTTGCCTCTGTAGCTGTATTGGAGATTGTACTGATTTTCCATCACTTCGTGGACGTACTCTGCGACTCGATTCCACGTTACTTCGTCGCTGCACATGATGTTGATTGCGTTTTCGACGTCGAAATCGGCTTGAAGATCTTGCTCCAGTCGTAACCTCGTCAGAAGATACATGCCGCAGATGAAGATGGTGTGCTCTGCAGTCTGATTCTCGTCGCCGCAGGCCGGACATACGGGTGATGGTACATACCCCATTCGGTGAAGATGAGATCTGAAGAACCCATGGCCTGATAGGAACTGGCTCATATGGAACTCGATGTTTCCGTGTCTCCTGGTGATCCATGGTTGGATGTTGGGTATCAATCGTCTTGTCCAGGAGCCTGAAGTGGTGGTCGACCATTCCCTTTGCCAAGCTTCTACAGAGTATGGTCGTTCAGCTATCCTCGCCAGTTTGCTGCTTACTCCCGTTGTGATGCTTCGTTGTCGAACTCGGTAGTCTTCATCGATTAGTATGTGGAGCGGCATCATGCCTGCTATGACACAGGCTGCATCGTGAGAGGTGCTCCTAAATGCGCTTATCACTCTGTTCACTAATGGTCTATGGCACCTCCGGAGCCATTGCTTCCTGCACTCAAATTTCAGTGACTCAGCCCATATTGAGGAGGCATATCTGATGCCTGCAATGATGGTGTTTGCTATAATTCGACGTCGGCTGCTTCTTGGTCCTGATCGGTTGGGCATCATTCTCACTAGGGCGTTGGTGTTGGTCACCGCTCTCTCAGCGACATACTTGATGTGCTGAGTGTATTCTAGGCGATCATCAATCATGATGCCCAGATACTTCAAGTGGCGCGATGATCTAATTGTGTGTCCTTCGACGATGATCTGTGATTCTTGTCTACTTCTGTGTGAGCTTACTAGGATGTACTCCGTCTTCGATATATTTAGTTGAAGCTCCACTGACTCCATCCATTGCCGAATGATGTTGATGGATGTTTCGATCGTGTTCTCCAGATCGTCTATTCGGCTTCCGACAGCTACTAGAACTATATCATCAGCGAATCCGATGAGTGATGCTCCATCATACAGCGTTAAGCCGAGCACCTCGTTGTACATTAAATTCCATAAGGTGGGTCCCAGCACTGACCCTTGGGGCACTCCAGCTGTTACGACTCGTTCACGATTTCCTTCGTTGGTTTCATAGAGCAGCACGCGGTTCCGGAAGTAATTCCCTATGATGTCATAGAGGTATTTGGGTATGTTGATTCTCTGTAGAGACCTCGCTATCGCCGTCCAGCTCGCGCTATTAAATGCATTTTTCACGTCAAGTGTCACTACTGCACAGAATCGATTAGCACCTCGATTTCGAGCTCTGGATGCACTTGCTATGCTTAAGACCTTTTCGATGGCATCAGTCGTTGCTCTTCCTTTCCTGAAACCATATTGGTTTTCGGATAACCCTTGTACTCTCTCGATGTGGTTATTCAGTCGGTGGAGTATTACACGTTCTAAACCTTTAGCTACTCCATCAATCAAACATATCGGACGTGATGAGCCGCTTTCTCCCGGTCGTTTCCCTGGTTTGGGAATCAGCACGAGCCTCTGTTTCTTCCAGTTGTCTGGAAATACACCAGTATCGAGGCATCTTTGGTAAACTTTCTTGAAGATTGTCGGCTCCTCAATCATCGCTGTTGCCAAAGCAGCGTTCGGTATTCCATCTGGACCTGGTACTTTCCTGGATTTAAGCGACCTTCCGATGTTTCGGATTTCCTCGTCTGTCACACTTTCCGGGTTTTCTTGACTTGTCGTTGGTTGATGTGTCGGCCAGTCTGTGACAGGATGGCTCGGAAATAGTTCGTCAATAATGGTGTTGAGTTTCTCGGGGTCCAACTCTTTGGGCACTCTGTTTCCTCCAACCATTCGCTTCAAAATTACATAGACCTCGCCGAATAGAATGATGTCAGACATGTTTACAAGTCTGTACCAGGTCGCTTTTTTTGTCCTTTTGATTTCTCTCTTAAGCGCATTCCTGGCAAGCTTATATTCCCTCCTTTTGTCTGGGAATTCAGGAGTGCCATACGCCCTTTGGGCAACTCTGCTTGCGGCTTTACATTTCCTCCGAAGGTCTGCTATCACGGACGTCCACCAGTAGACGCCCCTCCACCTGCACGTTTTCTTCAGCCTGGACATGGTAGCATCACATGCTTTATCTAGGGCTTTAACCAGGTCATCGGGCGTGTCAACTCTCATCTCATGCAGGATTCTATCTAGTGCCGCAGCAAAAAGTTCCTTGTGATAAAGGGTGGTTTTCCATCCCTTCTTCGCATTGTCTCGGGGACTAGGTGTTTGTTCTTTGCCAATCGTGATAAGTATCCCAATGTGGTCTGAATTCATATAGTCCGGCAGTACTTCCCATCCTGTCGTCTCCATTAGAGATTGGCTCACGAACGTTAGGTCAATTGCTGACTTTCTCTCTGGTGTAACGAATGTGTCTTGACCGTTGTTCATTAGCACCATCTCTAATCCGGCGAAGGCTGCTAATAGTGTATCGCCTCTCAAGCGCTGTGACTCTCCTCTTGCTCCAAGGGTGTTTGCCCAGCTTGAAGACCATGCATTGAAATCCCCTGCCACAATAAACTTGGACGATCCGCTGACGGTCAAAACAATATTATCGAGCAGTTCCTCGAATTCCTGCACAGTCCAGCTTGGGGGGGCATAAGCACTAACGATGAGGATGCCTCCTACCTCTACGGCTAACATTCCTCTCGATGCCTTGTTGGCGATCTTCTGAATGGGTAGGTTTCCACATGTCACTATTGCTGCCAACTGGTCCTCACTATACACTATGTTGTTGTTGTGTCGTTGATTTTTTACCGGATCAGCAACAATAAACAAATCTACTTCTCGTTCACGAGCGGTTTGCCACATAAGATTAAAGGCCGCTCTGCAATGGTTTTGGTTATGCTGTATTAATTTAACCATGTTGTTGTCGTCTAGCTATCCGGTTGGGACATCTGAGGCTGCCAGTGATGTGGGGCTCAACCATATCCCCACGGCAGTCGAGGCACGTCATAGCGTTTGGACACTCTCTGATCTTGTGTCCCTCTTGTCCACATTTAATGCAGAGCTTGCTTCGATCCTGGCCAGTACATTCGAAGCCCTTGTGACCCAGTTTCCAGCATTTGAAGCATTTAACCTGGACTGTAGCCTCTCTCAGGCTGCATACACACCAGCCAACTTTCAACTTGCCTGGATTGAGGACACGCTCTTTCGCTGACAGGGGCACTCTAAACGTAGCCTTTTGTGTACCCTTAGTTCTTGCTTCTCGGACCTTGATTTCCTTATGATCGACGTCTATCTCCAGCTGTTGCTTGAGGGCTTCAGCGATCTCCTCAGCAAGGGTGATTTCATCAAGATGAGTGATTTCAATCATCACCGAGGGAGCAAGCGTTCGGACGTTCGCCTTGTCCTTCAAGGCATTTTTGATGCCTGCTTCAACCCGCACCGCTTCCTTGCCTCGCTTCAGAACTAGCAGCATGTCGCCGTTTTGAGTTCTTCGTACCTTGGCAACCTGGTCGCCAACATCCTTGAGGGCATCGTCATGGGTTAGTCCTTTTAGCACTTTTGCCAGGTCTATGTTTTCACACTTCTCAATGACCACTGCTTCGGGTTTTGGAAGTGATCGCTTCTTTTTCTTTTTCTTGGGCTGTTTGCTTTGACCCCCACTACTCTTCGGAGTTTCTCTCTGCGCGGATCTTTGACGCGCATTGTTGTCTCGCTTGCGGGCCTCTTTTGGGACTCGGCCTTTTCTAGTTTGCGGCACAAAGGGGGCATCTTCTGCCAGTTCACTTGGCTGTGCCGTTTGCACTTCAATTTCTTGAGTGCTCTTCTGTTTGAGCTGCTTTTTCAACTCAATCATTTCTTTAATCATGGACTCCATGAACTCAATCATCTGAGCGATCATGCCGTCACGAAGGTCCTCAATCTCCAGGTTGTTCGCGTAATTTTTGAAGCGCTCGAGTTGTGCTTTGTGCGAGACTTTTCTCGGTGCTTCGTTCTCCTCAGCCTTTGAGGCTTTCTTATAGCTCTTTTTGAGCTTCGAGATAAACTCTTCAATGAGCCGCTCGTGCTCCTCATCTTCAACATTTTTCTTGGGTTTTTGTTTTCTTGCTTCCATTGCTGTTGGGTCCAAACTTCAATCCGCTATCCTTGTTCGCCACTATAGTCCCCTTGTTGATGCCCCGTGGTTGGCTTTGGTTCAGGGAGCTCCACGCGAGGGTTGGCTCACTACCCTTATGAGGTGTGAGCTCAGAGCCAGGTAGGGTTAAGCAGGGCCGAAGCTCACCTGCACCTATAGTTGTCGGTTTGCTAGGCCGACAACAAACTTAGAGCGCTACCGAAGACTCGCCAGGTTTTAATAGGACGGGAACGAATCACTCATTAACCCTCACGCCGTTTCAAGAAAGTTTCACCCGTCCTTACTAAGGGATCAGTTTGAGTTTTTCGCCAGCCCGATAACATTCATCTATGGTTTACGTCCAATACATTAGCCTGATCCATAGCATGGTCTGCATCCACTACCAAAGCGTGCCGCCATCGTTAGCTCAGAACCTGTCCAAGGACGAACACCTACCCCGCCCGGCACCGCGAGGAGGTGATGGTCGGACTTTGCCGGGCACGCGCGTGACTTAAACGAACTTCTGCGAATTGCAGACAGGCTTTGGGAGGTCACACAATCGGGTAGTATTTTTTCAGTCAACAGAAATGATCATAAACAACAACAACACAATGGCCCAAGCGAGAATGAACTGCTTCGTAAAGAAATCGGGGAATTAAGGGAGATGGTAAAAAATTTGTCGCTTGCTTCACAAAATAATACACGGGGACGACAGCGCAGTCGCAACCGGGACAAGGCGGCAGCCGATCGCGAACACCGTCGAACGCGAGAAAATATGAAAATTGTTGGTATCATTTCCGATACGGAGCAGCGGCAAACAATTGCATCCCACCGTGTAAATTCAAAGATAACCAATTGGCATCACAGAATCCATCAACATCAAAAAACTAATAAACTCGACGGTATTGACGGACTACCCTAGAGTATTACCAGGCTCCTCTCCTCGTCTTTTTATTCATGACGATTTAAGTAAATACACATTTTTAATAGATACCGGAGCTGACGTGTCCGTCATTCCAAACAATTTGGTGGGGCGAGTTGCAAAACCCGAACAACAAGTGCTAGAAGCAGCAAATGGTACTGCCATCACAACATATGGTACAAAGCTACTTCAGGTAAGCCTTGGACTTCGGAGAGTATTTAACCACACTTTTACAATAGCATCGGTCAATCGCCCAATCATTGGAGCAGATTTTTTAAATAAGCATGAACTACTTGTCGATCTCAAGTCTCGTCGCTTGATCGATCCAATGACCAGCTTAACAACAAAAGCTAAAATTGCTTTAGTAGATACTCCCACTCCAAAGCAATTTGTAATAGAATCTAACATATTTGGTAACATTATAAAACAATATCCTTCATTGACAGATCCTCCAAATTACAATAACCCTGTTCATCATACAGTTGTTCATCATATAGAAACAAAAGGCACTTTGCCGTTTTCAAAACCACGGCGTTTAGATCCTCAGAAGCAGAAAATAGCACAGGCAGAATTCCAGCACATGCTGGAATTAGGAATTTACCGTGTGTCTTCCTCTTCCGCTTCATCGCCACTTCACATGGTTCCAAAATCGGACCAAGATTGGAGGCCATGCGGTGATTATCGACGTTTGAATGCAATTACTGTGCCCGATAGATAGCCAGTGCCACACGTTCAAGATTTCATGATGAATTTAAATGGCTGTACATATTTTTAGAAATTAGACATCACTCGTGCGTACCATGTAATCCCTGTTGCCCAGGAAGATGTATACAAAACCGCCATAACAACCCCATTTGGACTGTTTGAATTTCTTAGAATGCCGTTTGGTCTGAGAAACGCAAGTCAAACTTTCCAACGGTTCATGAACAATATTTTTCAAGATCTTGACTTTATTTTCGTATATATTGACGACATTCTAATAGCTAGCAAATCACAAGAAGAGCACACCTCACATTTGCATGAGGTATTCAAACGTCTAGCCAAACACGACATCAAGGTCAAACTTTCTAAATGCGTTTTGGGAGTCCCGTCAATAGAATTTTTGAGTCACACCATCTCAGCCGAAGGAATTACGCCTTGTGCAGAAAAAGTACAGGTAATACAATCATTTCCAACGCCTAACAATTTAAAACAAGTGCAACGAATAGTAGGAATGATCAACTATTACCATCGTTTTCTGCCAAAAGTTTCTGATAAACTCAAACCATAACACAATTTAATAGCTGAACTAAGCAACAAAAAAACTAAACCACAATTCATCTGGTCTGCAGAATGTGAGCAAGCGCTTCAGCAAGTGAAGCATGATCTTAGCAATGCTACAATGCTAGCTCACCCTAAACCGAACGCGGCATATTCACTCACAACAGACGCATCTAATTTTGCAGTGGGTGCGGTCCTACAGCAACACAACAATGGACAGTGGGAGCCATTAGCTTTCTTTTCAAAAACAATGACACCCATAGAGCAAAGGTATTCCACTTTTGACAGGGAATTATTGGCAATAGTTCTTGGCATAAAACATTTTCGATATTTCCTCGAAGGTAGGTCTTTTACAATTTTCACTGACCACAAACCTTTAACAACAGCTCTGACATCCAAAGCAGAAAAATCTTCTCGACAGAAAAGGCACCTTGACTTCATATCTCAATTTACCGCCCACATTCAATACATTTCCGGTGACAGTAATGTGGTTGCGGATACTTTATCAAGGATCGGTGAGGCAAACTCAATAACCGATATCACCAAAAGCACGTTCCAAGAACACCAAAAAAGTGATAAACAACTTGAAATACTACTTAAAAGTTCTGATCAGGATAATAGTTCAAAATTTCAGCTACGAAAAATCAAAACAGCTGACACAGAATTATTCTACGAAACATCCACTGGCAAAAACAGATTATATGTCCCTGAACTTTTAAGAAAAGCCATTTGAAAATATTCACAAACTATCACATCCCGGTATTCGAGCATCAAGAAAATTAGTTTCTGAAAGATTTTTCTGGCCTTCTATGAACGGAGATGTTGCAAATTGGACCAAAGCTTGCAACAATTGCCAAAAATCAAAAGTGGTTCGTCACACTCGTTCTACCCTTGACACTATTCC
This sequence comes from Anopheles coluzzii, assembly GCF_943734685.1. Taxonomy (NCBI): domain Eukaryota; kingdom Metazoa; phylum Arthropoda; class Insecta; order Diptera; family Culicidae; genus Anopheles; species Anopheles coluzzii. The sequence goes on from NC_064669.1 coordinate 25,205,312, forward strand.
AATACCGAAAGGCCGATTCGATCACATCCATATGGATATTGTCGGTACTTTGCCTCCTTCAGAGGAAAAACAATATTTACTCACTATTGTGGATCGCTTTACCCGTTGGCCTGAATGTTTTCCCATAACAGATAATGCGGCAACAACCATAGCAAAGGTATTTGTTGAACAATACATTTCACGATTTGGTTGTCCTATTACTATCACAACAGATCGAGGAAAGCAATTTGAATCTAAATTATTTAAAGAACTAACACAACTATTGGGAACCCATCACATAAAAACTACCGCGTACCACCCGCAAGCTAATGGGATGGTGGAACGTTTCCATCGTCATTTGAAAGGAGCAATAAAAGCCTACGAGGACCCCGTACGCTGGATTAAATATTTACCACTAATTCTTCTCAGTATACGCACATCATATAAAAACGACCTTAAAGGAACTCCTGCGGAAATGGTGTACGGCCAAAACCTACGATTACCATTCGAGTTTTTCACATCTTCCAATACAAATCCTACCGAAGATATTTCTGATTTTATACAAAATTTGAAAAAGGCATTCCAACACGTACAACCAGTAGCTCCTAAATGGAAAGACAATACAAAGCCAAATATCCCGAAAAGCATGGAAAATTGCAAACAGGTTTATGTCCGCCTGGACAGAGTAAAGACAGGGTTACAACCACCATATGAAGGTCCTTATGACATCATTCGCAAATGCAGAAAATTCTTTGTCATCAAAATTAAAGATAAAAACGAATCAGTATCCATAGACAGGCTTAAACCAGCATTTGTAACAGAAGATTTTGAACAACAAATCCCATGCAAACCCAAAAACCGCGTCCACTTCAATTTTTAATCATGACTCCGTCACTGGTGGGGGGTCCTGTGGTGATCTTGGGTTTGACATCCCTGATTTGCGCGACGAAACACTCAATCGAGTTCGACACCTCAGCGCGAACAGTATAAATATAAGCGAATTTTAGTTTGTAAGAGGACTCTGGAAAATACACTTTATCAAAGCAGAACGCTCGGACACATCCCATCACTTGCTCCACTGAAAGAAATAAAATACGCAGCATCGTACAAGTTCTTCTTCCACAGCTTCTAAGAGTTTTCCATAATTTACATTCAGTAGCGTATTGCTTAGAGTTTTCCTTGCTCGAAGCGTATAACTTGGGCACACATCTCGAATTAAATCTTTAAAATCGTCTGCCTCTACCAAACGGAATGGTAGGGCATGGCTACAAATGACATTCAACAGTTTATTGTCTATGGCCTTTTTCTAGCAGCACCTAACGGTTTTGTAACACTCACGAATTGCTTCATGAATTTTTGGCGAACAGGTTGTTTCTGCAATGTCGATGTTGTCTTCGAAACGCCGTCATCTGGGATATTGCTCGTAGAAGAATCACTGATCTCTTTGCCTGAAGATTTTGATGCCGATGGTCGCTCAACTTCTACCGTCGGATGCATGTTTTTGAGATGACGCTTCAAATTGAATGAGGATTTATTGTTGGTAGTCAATTGCGCCTTGCAAATGACGCAGCGCATTTTATTTGGCACAGCAGTACTTTCGAAGTAATTCCAAACATCACTCACTTTTTTGTCTGACATCGTGTCAAATTCAATATTGTCTTTGCTTTCAGTAATAAACTTTGATCCAATCTGAAGACACAGGAAACAGGAAATTTTAATTCTCAAAGCCAAATCTCTGCCAACATTGTTTCTTCGATAAACACTTTGATCAATGGCGACTATTTTTCCCTATTCATCCTTATGTCAAATATGACAAATTATTCTGCACAAGGTTGAGCCATTTTAAGTCCCTGCACAACAAAATCGAGCAGTTTTTGAGCTCGGTATCTAGCTCGCTTTCCGCCGAAACCGATCGAGAAAGCGAACAGAAACTTTCGAAGAACCGATCGAAGCTCTAGATCGATTCAAGCGTTTACGGTCGTTCGAGAAAGCGCGCTGTATGTGTTTGTCTCTTTCTGACAAAAAGGCTCCGGTACGCGACCGTGTTGGCGCAAAAATGATAATGGCCGAAAAATACTTCACACCGACGTTCTTTATTCCCCTCCTCCTCTCTTCACCATCCTTTTACCTCGCTTTATCATTATTGGTTCTTGCTCTCTAGCTACATGGACCGAGAAGCTGAGAAGTTTTCGATCGCTTTGCGCAGCAGGATCTTTTGACATAAGCTAATCGATTAACCCTATTGTCAATGACAGCCATCCAGGGTCAGATTTTCATTTGGATTTATTAATATCTTTTTGTAGGAAATTCGCGCAGACTTGAAATTATTAAGTCTACGATAAATTAAGCGTAAACTTGAGCGTAAACTCATAATATGGACAAAACATGTGTCAAAAAAATTACGTTTCGTTTACCGGGGGTTTGTAAATTTAAAATTAAAATAACAATTTAAACGTATTTATGGAAATGTTTCAAACGGGCTACATATTCCTAAATGATAATTGGATATTTAATACACTCTTCATGTGTTTTTTTCACTCTGCTTAAAAATCAACCTGTTGCGTCCAGCAACAAAGCTCTTTCTTTTGCGAATTTGAAGTTGAAACATCAGTTTTCTTAATTCACTTAAACTGTATTAAAAAATTCACTGAACTTTCTTCTCTTGGCGCGATGGTAGAAAGAGGTCGATTTTCGTCTTCGTGCCCGTTTTAAAACTTCACGCAAACCCGATTGCGGTCATTCCACTTAATTTGCGCAGGTTCATCCGTTGCACGCGAAGCTCCTTCGGGATGAACCATTCCTACTCTCTCTATTTCGCCCGTGTTTGTTTCGCCTGTGCTACCTGTCCCTCTCTCTCACTTCACCAAAACGCAGCTGTCAAACTAGAACCGCTGTTGGTAAACAACACAAACCGTCTAAAGTTTACGCTACAATTTAAAATCTTCAGGTAGAGTTTGAGCCTTTCCCTCCAAATCAAGCGATAACTTTTTGAGTTTATGCATAATGTACCGTAGGCTTTAGAATGCATAGAAAAGTATATTTTTTACTGTTTCGTGCGAAATATTTAGATTTTTTTTAATGAACAAAAAAATCTGTTGATATCCCTTACATCTACTACCGCTTTTTTTTTTTTTTTTTTTCAAAAAACGCCTATTATGCCACTATTGCGGCGAATTTATACTCATTAGTAAAATTCCATTGATTTCGCTTGCAACTAGTTGTATACGACAACAAAAAGCAGCAGTTCTGGGTCAGTGTATTGTTGTGCTGCAGGGTTGGATTTTATAGTGTTGTGTTATGTTGAGTCTTGTATATGTACGCAGTTTTAAGCTCTAAAGCCTACGGTACATTATGCATAAACTCAAAAAGTTATCGCTTGATTTGGAGGGAAAGGCTCAAACTCTACCTGAAGATTTTAAATTGTAGCGTAAACTTTTGACGGGTTGATTTTTAAGCAGAGTGAAGAAAACACATGAAGAGTGTATTAAATATCCAATTATCATTTAGGAATATGTAGCCCGTTTGAAACATTTCCATAAATACGTTTAAATTGTTATTTTAATTTTAAATTTACAAACCCCCGGTAAACGAAACGTAATTTTTTTGACACATGTTTTGTCCATATTATGAGTTTACGCTCAAGTTTACGCTTAATTTATCGTAGACTTAATAATTTCAAGTCTGCGCGAATTTCCTACAAAAAGATATTAATAAATCCAAATGAAAATCTGACCCTGGATGGCTGTCATTGACAATAGGGTTAATCGATTAGCTTATGTCAAAAGATCCTGCTGCGCAAAGCGATCGAAAACTTCTCAGCTTCTCGGTCCATGTAGCTAGAGAGCAAGAACCAATAATGATAAAGCGAGGTAAAAGGATGGTGAAGAGAGGAGGAGGGGAATAAAGAACGTCGGTGTGAAGTATTTTTCGGCCATTATCATTTTTGCGCCAACACGGTCGCGTACCGGAGCCTTTTTGTCAGAAAGAGACAAACACATACAGCGCGCTTTCTCGAACGACCGTAAACGCTTGAATCGATCTAGAGCTTCGATCGGTTCTTCGGAAGTTTCTGTTCGCTTTCTCGATCGGTTTCGGCGGAAAGCGAGCTAGATACCGAGCTCAAAAACTGCTCGATTTTGTTGTGCAGGGACTTAAAATGGCTCAACCTTGTGCAGAATAATTTGTCATATTTGACATAAGGATGAATAGGGAAAAATAGTCGCCATTGATCAAAGTGTTTATCGAAGAAACAATGTTGGCAGAGATTTGGCTTTGAGAATTAAAATTTCCTGTTTCCTGTGTCTTCAGATTGGATCAAAGTTTATTACTGAAAGCAAAGACAATATTGAATTTGACACGATGTCAGACAAAAAAGTGAGTGATGTTTGGAATTACTTCGAAAGTACTGCTGTGCCAAATAAAATGCGCTGCGTCATTTGCAAGGCGCAATTGACTACCAACAATAAATCCTCATTCAATTTGAAGCGTCATCTCAAAAACATGCATCCGACGGTAGAAGTTGAGCGACCACCCAACCAGCAAAACCGAAGCTATTGGAAAACTTTCCTGTGTGCCAAAGCGAGAGAGCATGTCTTCTTTCTCTAGATTTTGGACGGCACAACGCCGATCGTGTGGTCTATGAACGAAAAACGGGAGAAGGGGGAAACCGATATCCTTCGAGTGACACACACGCATGCATCTGCATGCGTATTCCGCTGAACCGAGACTACACATCTCTCTCGATCTCCCATGATTTTTCTGCTATCGCGCTCATCCGGGTGTTAGGCATCCTCAGTCTGTCCAGAACTTTCACTGTCGAAGGATGTGTTGGAGTGATGTGTGATTTCTTGTGCCCCGTACTTTGCTCGTTTACGTTTTGTGCCGTGTTCCTTCTTCTTCAATTATGGAATGATTTATCCTTGTATTTCTAAGGTAAGTTTCTTATCCTCGTGTGTGCTTCAATGGATACATTCAACTAACACTTGTCGTCTAAAAAGTTACAGTGCACGCGCATGTTAATCGACGGTTGCCAACATCCCGCAAAACGATCGACGGAATGAAAACGGTGTCCGGTTTTAAAATATAAAGGTAAGCGTTTCTATAATCGTATGTGCAAAATATTGTTTAGTTTGTTATAAAAAACATGGATTAATTATTGGTTAATTTTCATCAACAGATTTCATTACAGCTCTTTGGTAGAAGAGCGCACTTCAAGGACGCCTAGGATACGGCTAAACATGCGCAGCACCAGTCCGTGACGTCATTTCCAGACAGGCGCCGGCTGAACACGCGCAGCACCAGTCGAGGATATCCTAGCGCAGAGGGTAGAAGGAAGAACGAGAGGAAGGGTAATAGAAAGCAACCGCAGCATTTGGAAGGGGTGAAGCATCCTGCCGTATACAGAGTGTGAGTGTGCCAAAACGCATGTGGAAAGAGTAACACCAATAAACAGCATGCGAAAGTGTGCATAAAGCAAAAAGAAAAAGCGTCACTACTACAACCAGCAATCCGAAAATATAAGGGGAGGGATGAATACAAATGTATGCGTAAGCAGGACCAGCAATCCAAGCATTTGAATGTGTGCGTCGGTTTGTGCCGTGCTGAAAGTTTTTACTTTAGCTGCTGCTAGTGTAAAAACTTAAGGAAAGCTTAAAGTAAAAATTTTTTACACGGGGCGCCTTCGGAAATTGTTGGCTGGGCATCGGCATCAAAATCTTCAGGCAAAGAGATCAGTGATTCTTCTACGAGCAATATCCCAGATGACGGCGTTTCGAAGACAACATCGACATTGCAGAAACAACCTGTTCGCCAAAAATTCATGAAGCAATTCGTGAGTGTTACAAAACCGTTAGGTGCTGCTAGAAAAAGGCCATAGACAATAAACTGTTGAATGTCATATGTAGCCATGCCCTACCATTCCGTTTGGTAGAGGCAGACGATTTTAAAGATTTAATTCGAGATGTGTGCCCAAGTTATACGCTTCGAGCAAGGAAAACTCTAAGCAATACGCTACTGAATGTAAATTATGGAAAACTCTTAGAAGCTGTGGAAGAAGAACTAATTAACTGCAAAGCAGTATGTTTAACTTCAGATGGTTGGACCAACTCTAAGAACGAAAGTTTCCTGGCAGCCACTGCTCATTTTATCAATAGCGAATGCAAATAAAAAACCTATTTGCTAGCTTGCGAAGAATTTTCCAACAAACACACTTTGGAAAATATTGCAGTGTGGATGAAACAAACAATGGATAATTTTAAAATCTCCGAAAAAGTAGTTTGCGTAGTCACTGACAACGCTGCGAAGATGAAACGAGTAGTACAGCTGGCCAAAATAGAACATAATCGATGCTACGCTCATACACTTAACCTGATTGTTCAAAGTGCCATATCGAATTCCATTGAGAGCACAGTAACGTCCGTAAAAGAAATCGTGAAACATTTTAAAAAAAGTGCAGCGGCCTCGTTAAAACTGTGTGAACTGCAGGAACATTTACATCGAGTCCAAGTTAAACTTATATTGGATGTTCCTACACGCTGGAATTCAATTCCATATGCTGGAACGTTTTTATTCCAATAAAGATCCAATTGTATCTTCACTTGCTATTCTTAGCTATAATTCGCATCTAAATGAAAACGATTCGACCATTATGAATGTGGCATCTAATGTATTGAAGTTTTTTGATTTAGTAACTAAAGAAATTTCTGCTGAACAAACAGTAACGTTGTCCACAATGCGTGTAGTTACATCTTTAATGATTTACAAATTAGAATGCAATTCAGATTGTGAAACGAATGAGGTGAAAAAATTAATCAAATTATTGAGTGATGGATTACATGAAAAATTTGTTTACATAGACAAGGAAATTCCCAAGCTCCCGACCACGCTGGTTTTCGCTGGTCTTTTCGGGGATAATTCGTTAACGAATTTTCCCCGAAAAGACCAGCGAAATACAGATCATTTTCGGGGATAGTGAACACACGTGAAGGATGAACCCATGCAAAAAAGAGCTAAAAATAGAAATGAACATTCGGATTCATTCCCTTCCCTCATATTCCAATTCATGCTCATGCTTCATCCTTGATGCTACCAACCACATCGCTAATTCTACTTCGAATCACTTTGCCAGTTGCGCCACCATATTATTATTCATGATCGTGCTATTTGCTTGTTTTGTTGTATGAAGGGGTACTGATACTAAATGAATTAAAAGAAATAAATAAAACAATAAAAATAATAGATTGACTATTAAACACGCATTTCTAACAATGAGTAAAGGGGTCTGAAGTTACTGGAGCTGCAAGTTTTAAAAAGAAATCAAAACTTTAAATCATCGATGAAAACAATAAAAATGGAATTGAACTCATGTCGACCATGGTGCAAACATTACACCATTACCATTTGACCACTACTAGTTCATGAACATGAATCGTCATCTATCAGTTTTAAACTCTTCAAATATAGCACAATGAACAAAGAGATGTGTAAAAGTTCATCGATGCGTGTGAGAGAGTAGAGCTGATGAATAGAAAGAGATGGCATGAGTTTATGTTCATTATCCTAGAAAAATTTCGCTTGGGTAGTTAAGCACGCTACCATTTTGGACCCCCGGTTCAAACAAAAAGGATTCCAAAGCGACACAGAATTTCAGCAAAGCTGCAAGCATATATTGCTACGACTAGACAAATTGCCTACACAAACCAATGAATTTCAACTACAAACTGTTAACGAAACTGAAGATGCAATTAGTGAGGATCTCATTACCGATAGTATTTGGAAAGATTTCGATACCGAGCAAAATGATTCCCAAGTTATTTTGCATACGCGAACTGAAACCCAGAAGGAACTACTTGGCCGAGCCATTGTCACATAGAGCGGACAACCCTCTTGAATGGTGGAAATTACACAAAAACAAGTATCCGAGATTATACCACCTAATGATTTGCACTCTTTGCATCCCAGCCTCTTCTGTGCCATGCGAAAGGGTTTTTTTCAAAGGCAGGCGACATTGAAACTTGTAAACGAAATAGATTGCATTCAACTAAGCTAAGCAAAATTTTGTTTATTAAACAAAACAAAATGTAAGAAAGAAGGAGAATGCGGAAGTTAGAGGCGGATATGAACTAAGATATAATGACTGTACAATGAATTATTTTCTATTACTATATTCAATTTCAATTATAATAAACATATACGCACTCATATAAACACTCATATAACACACTAAACATATTCAAAATAAATTTTATTAAAAATCCGGCCCGCAAAGGAATAGGTCAATTATATATGTTACACGTTATATAAACTTTTGTCACTCGACTCATAAGAAAATATTTTCTTTCAAACAGGTAAGTAAAAATAATTGGCGCATTCCGCTCACATTCCGCAAGAGCATTTTCGCTCCTGGCAGCGCATCGCACAATCGCTCCTGCGTGCAGCGCACAGTAAAGTGCGAAACTTCGCTCCTGGGAGCGCATCGCACAATCGCTCCTGTGTGCAGCGCTCCGTGAATTGCGAACCTTCGCTCCTGGGAGCGCATCGCACAATCGCTCCTGTGTGCAGCGCTCTGTGCGGAGCTACCTCTTTTTCCTGTGGGCAGTGCGGGAGTGCGCACAATAAGAAGAGCGGAGCGATTGAGGTTGCTCTTTCGCTCTTGACCCAACACTACCTACGATGTCGTTGCTAGCGACTGACACAACACTGTCGTCTGCTAATTGCCTTCTCAAGCGCCACAGATTAAGCTTAAACGACTGGAAAATTGAATATCCATAGAAAAAAAAATGAAAGCTCCACAGCTTCATTGGTTTGATCAATAGATGGCGTATTACAACTCATCATTATATTGCTATCCTTTTCTTGCAATGTGTTTCGACAAGTTTCATCTTATCATGACCTATATAGCCTTCTAAATGTCCGTGCAAAAATCTATACGAATGGTCGTGTGGTCAGATACGTGGGTATCAACACCAACGACCATTACTCAAATCTCACTTGCTTCAGTGCTGGTGGTTTCCGTTGGAGTTTAGTATTTAAACAATCGTATCGCCGTTATAGTTCTAGCGATGCATAACTTTAATGCAAAACCATACAACAGTACAGAGGAAATGAGAAAGCTCTCCTCCAAGCGAGGAAGCTCAACTGGTTGGGTATCCCACAAACAGATGGCCCCACCAGTTTTCTTTGCTATTTTTAGAATGCATGAGTCGTTTGCCGTCTGCTAAACGAAGTCTTTCTATATTCCGTTTAGGTAGAGAACTTGAGTCGTTTAGAAGCCGTTTAGTGGTCGTTTAGTGGATTTGTGGCACTTGAGTTAGGTTGCAGTTTGGGGCAAGACATGAATCGATATCATTTACATAAAAGTTGTATAAAATGGGACTCAAACAGGACCCTTGTGGTAGTCCAAAATAACTGATCCGTCTTGTTTGAGCGAGACCATTATCGAAATTCATTGCTTTTTCAGAAAGGAGGTTGCAAAGGTAAGTGTTTAGTTTAGGACTTAACCTCGCGTTTTGAAGTTTTTGACCTAGTATGCTAATCGATACTGAGTCAAATGCCCCTTTTATATCTAGAAATACAGAGGCCAACATCTCTTTACGAGTATGTGCCAGCTCTATTTCTGAAACAAGAAGCGCTAAGCAATCGTTTGTACCCTTATCTTTGCGAAAACCAAATTGGGTACTGGACAACAAGTTGTTAGACTCCAACCAGTTGTCCAATCGAAAAAGAATCATCCTCTCGAACAACTTGCGCAAGCACGATAGTAGGGATATAGGTCTATGAGACCCATGCTCTGATGACGGTTTGCCGGGTTTCAAGATGGCGACTACTTTCACCTCTCTCCATTCTTGCGGGACTATATTGAGATCTATCATTTTGTTAAATATCATCAATACCCGCTTCTTCGCCACGTCTGGAAGGTTTCGGAGAAGACTACTCCTAATCTTATCCAGTCCGGGGGAAGAATTATTGCAAGAAAGGAGAGCTAGGGATAGCTCGACCATGGAGAAAGGTGCATCCAAGCTGGGATCACTGCAGGGCGCATGCTGTTCAAATTTCTGCGCTGGAACGAGATCTGGACAGACTCTTTCGGCGAACTGAAATAAGCAGTCTCCTGAAAATCTTTCGCTCTCATTTGTAATTGTGCTTTTCGCATCCTTCTACCTATTGTCCACAACGCACGTAGCGAAGTGTCGGGCGGGAAGTTTTTGACAAATTTGCGCCAAAATCCTCTCTTTTTCGCTTTAAGCAAGTTTTTACATGTTCTATCCAGTGCCTTATACTTTTCGTATAAGGCAATGGAGTCATGGAGTTTATATTGTCCAAATGCCTTTCGCTTCGCTACGTATGCAGTTTGGCAGTCTGTATCCCACCAAGGAGTGGGAGGCTTGGTATGCGTCCTTATTTGGCGGGGCTCTCTTGTTTGGGCTGCAAGAGCGCACTCCACAGTCTACGAGATTTTTGTATTCCACTAGAGGGTCAAAAATGGATGTCACAGATGGCAGCCTCACTGACATAAGTGCGTTGTATCTCGTCCAATCAATATTCCTTGTCATGTCGTAGTTGACAGGTATGCTATTGATTGGGCGCCTTCCAGTAGTGATTTTAATTTCAATCGGTAAGTGATCGCTGCCATTAGGGTCCTGGATAACCTTCCACAAAGTATCCAGAGCAAGCGACACTGAGCATAGAGACAGGTCTATTGCACTGTCACGCGCCGAAGGCCCTGCCACTCTAGTAGCATCGCCGGAGTTTAATATTATCAATCTATGGTTGTCGCAAAAGTCCCTAATGACTGGAGCACATGAGTCGTCTCGTGTGCATCCCCAGTCGTATCCATGAGAATTGAAATCTCCCAGGATGAGAAAAGGTGTTTTCATTGCAAATGCTATTATTTCAAGATCCTTTTTGATCTTCTCAAGTTCAATCTCGGCTTCCGGTGGGATATATACTGATGCAAAGGATAAATCAAGATCGCCTGTTTTTGCCTGGATTGCGACACATTCAATAATTAGTAGTGAGGGGAGGGGTATTCGAAAGAAATGTATGTTTTTTCGTACTCCTAAGAGTACTCCCCCACCACGCCTAACCCTATCTATAGTGTTTCGATCTTGGCGTATAATGTCATACCCGTGGAAGGTAACTTTTTTATCAGGGGAAAGCCAAGCTTCTGGAAGGATAAATATATCTATGTTGTGTTTGTTTACCTGTACTTTAAACATATCTATTTTTAAAGAAAACTTCTACAATTCCATTGGAGTATGTTAGCCATGGACGGGTTAATGTTCCAATTGTACCAACGAACTCAAAGCAGGCCATTGCCCAAGCCATTGCTTTATTGCGCTGACCAACATTGGTCGTGTCATAGCAATTATGATTTTCAATGGTTCTGGAAAAGCCAGCGCTGTAATCATTGAGTCAATCATTTCTGATATGGATAGCGACTGTACCTTTCGTCGAGGTTTCTTTTTTGGCTCTGGCTTGGGCTGGGGATTTCGGAGGAGTGAAGGAGAAGGGAGTGATGGAAGATCCTCGTCCAGCGAAGGATTGTTAGGTTTTCTGGGACGAGGGGCACGTGCTAGACGAGGTGGTGCCTGGGGAGGAGAATTTTTCTTCTCATAACGTTGAGAAGCTTTCTTCTCCTTAGGAGGCGTCGTTTTCCTAGGACGACGACGATTCACGGATATCTTCACTCTTATTATCTCCGAGATTTTATTCGATTTTATTATCTCCGAGATTTCGAGCTACCATTCGCTAGAACTGCAGCATTTGACCCACGTGCCAATTGGTACTGGGCTTTTTTGAGTTCATTTTGGGACTTCTTGTACACCGGGCACGCCAATTAGTTCATGCCAATGATTTTTACATTGAGCGCATTTGAATGGCGCTGCAGTGCAATCCGAGGACGGATGTTGACCTTGGCATTTAAAACATTTGAATTTGTTGCTGCAAAAGTCTTTTGTAGTCTTGGGAACAAAGGGTCTTGCAATAGGAATGCGGAGTGCTTCGTACACCAAGAAACTAGGAAGTACAGTTCCCTCAAACGTACCGCGCTTTGATTTTGTTTCCGTGTACGTCTTTTGCCCGTTTACTGTGAAAGAGGTGTAAAGTGGTTTCACCGCAATCACCCTCACCCCTGGAGTGGAAAGAGTCCGGAAAGCACCCATTACCAACTTTAGCAGTTCTTCGGATGGAATATCCAGATCCTCTTCGACACCTGCTACCTCAACTATTCCACCTGGGATATACACCCGGTAGTGATCAGTGAATTGTGGATCAGCTGCTATAGCGTTCGCATGCATTGGGTCGCTAACGGTGATTCGTATCCGGTTAGTACGAACACGAAATACATCGGTTACCGCAGGATAGCTTTTATGCAGGGATGCAGTTATAGCCACAAGTTTGAAATCACTTTTTCCGGGCATCATGAAGACGCGAAAGTCTCCCCGGTAGCAAGAAGGGTATTCATGATGTCTTGCTTTGTCAGTCGACATTGGTGTGACTTATGGGATACCGTAGTGAACCCTTCATCAGAGGAAATCGTTACAATTTCCATATTGGCCATATTGGTCACAACAGTTGGGGGCAAACAGATATAATTATTTAATAGAAATACCGCGGAGAGAAATGCAAGATAAGAAAAAAAATTAAGAGAAAAAAACAAGAACAAAATACTTATACGCTCAAAACTATTAGAACTTTGTCATCAACCTATCATCACGCACTGATATCTACTCACAAAGGCGGAGACGGTAACGGTACTATGTACACTCTACACTCTACACACTCAGCACAATACAATCTTGCCACACAGCTTACGCTAGGCATGTGGTGCGTTATACGAAATACACTCGTTACCCACAAGTAGGACTTCACACTCACGACCAGGACACAAAGTGATACTACTAAAAGGGCAGTCGGTGAACTTTCGGCTTTGAAGCGATTTCGATCTGTTGCTGTGGAGCGATCGTGATAAGCATCCGATCGCATCGACGGTTGGAGACAGAATGAGGTAATAGTAATTAAACATGTAACAATTTTGGCTGGACCGTAATGCGCTTATTTTTTTAAATAAACATGTTGTCGTTTGTACTAGATTTTAAACAACCTACCTTTAATAAAAGCTCGTGCAGGTGAGTCAGCGATGAAAGCCCAAACGCGTACTGTGATCAGCTTATTGGCTATTACAATGCCAGTCTCCATTAATTCGTTGAGCTCATTTACTAGAGGTTCAAGGTATTCCTCCAGGCTTGCGAGTTTTGATTCTCCCAAAAAATTTCCAACCATTAATACTGGAACCTCGGGCATCTCTTCAATGCACATTAATATAGGCCAAAACTGCTTACGAGAACTTTTGTGTAATGGCAGTCCATCGATGGAGAAGTTTAATGAAAATTTGTTGACTTTTGGTTGAACATTACCCAATTGTTTCACAAGAGCTGCTTTTATTCCTGGATACCTAAATTCTCCTCCTGCTATTTGCTTTATTTCTCGTCCACATTGCTTTGTTCTAAGCAGTGTTCGTGCATCTTTGGGCAGCTTATAACTGGTTGTATCGCGTAATATTTCTAATAGTCCGTTGAGAGCCGTATGTGTCTGATACGTTTTCAAAGCCCAAATTCTGAGTCATTTTCTTAAAACGTAGTTGCACACTCCTTAAAGCATTTCACATATTTCACAAAACATTGTATAACTAGCAAAACTTTAAATATCGAACGCTAAAATAAACACTATTGAAAACACTTGTTTCACGCAAAAGCTAGTGGATTAAAGATAGAAAATTTTCGAAGTGTCAACTTGTCTGCGTCGCTGAAAATTTATTCACATAAGTCAGAGTGAGAAAGCTCGGGGTACTGCGATCAAAAGTTGTAAAAGCGAGATGGAGGAACGCACATGCAACGACGAGCACACCAAACTGAGCGCGCAGCCTGAAAGTGAACGCACACATTCACACATGTGTAGTTGTGTGAGTGCAAAAACTATGTAGAAACCAAAACACGCTCTCGCCTCCGAGCAATTCCGCGTATTTCCAGCCGTCTCCGCCTGCTTCTACATGCCCCTAACCTGAAACACGCACACTTTTACATTCTCTTTGCTAGTAAGGTCCTGCAATTTTACGTAACTTTCAATCCACCTCGTTGTAGGAGTTGAGAGACGTATAGCAGGAATTAAATATCCAAGCATTGCGGAAAGGTCAGAAAATAGGAGACGGGAGGAAACTGTATTACCTAACGGGCAGCGCATAAAAATTTGAAATAAGGCGAAAGACGGAGAGAGAGAGACCAAACAAAAGGAAAGAGACCGAGAGACAAGCGAGCGAAAACAAAAAATGCGGCATGCGGAATCTGACAGCGAGGAATGAGTTCAGTCTTGTGATAAATTGCGTAGAGGAAGGATCGGCAAGTGCAAGCGAGTAAAAAATAAAATTGTAAAAATGAGCGAAAATCACGACACTCGATTTTTCTCACTTTCCTTCATTATCGCGTGAGAATGTACATTCTCCCACTACTCACTCTTCACTTCTCACTCATTGTTTCGCCTCACTGACAGAAGATCGGATTTTCTATTCAATCCAAGGATAATGTATTTAGAAGGTTGATTTTTATCGCTTTTGCTGGGCGACATTGTGGGGGACATCTGTCACTCTCTGCATACAAATTTCATTACCCCGCACCACCCCTCTCCGATTTTTATACTGGAGCCCCTGGAAGAGAAATGTCAAGTCGAGAAATGTCATTTTGCTCTGAACAACTTCACCTTGTCATTTATAACACCTTGATTCAATCCGATACAAAATCCGATCCTGTCAAAAATTTGACATTTTTGGCCAATTTTTAGGGGGTCCCATTGTCATTTGGGTACTTGGGACAGCATCTCACTATAGCGAGCCCGATGACAGCTTGACGTTTCCATACTGAGACGCTGCCTTTGTCTGTCTCCCCCATACTGAGCGAGCATTGTCTTTCTCATCGCCATGGTGAGCTGCAGACGTTTGCATAGTGAGCATTCTGGCTAGCGCTAAATTTTCTCATGAGACGATCTGGCGCGCTTCAACGATTCGATGAGATGCCTTACCACATGATAGTGAGGTCGGATTTAGGATCGGCTGCCTATCTTGCTCATGTGAGTTGAACTGCGTGCTGCATGGTGAGCTGTGGGGTTGTGTGGTATATGTGGATACCCGATGGAGGTGAGACAATGAGCCGCGGTAGATTAAGGCGGCGCTCAGGGACCAATCGAACGAGACAAACAAACACGACTCTGTTCGATAGGTGCTCTGTCAGCTGTTCGATGTCTTATAGACCTGTCATGATGCACTGCAATACGCCTATCTTATCAACTCGAAAATGAAGCATTTTCATAGTTTAAATGAACATCCATCTGCAGGGGGAAGATTCAACAAGTAATATACTAGTTATTCATATCAAAAATAACATAAAAATCATTCAAATTTATTATTGAAAAATGTAAACAAACGTCCATGCCAAAACACATACAGTGCATATACATGCATTGTGTACACGTAATAGTTTTATACGTTTCAAACCTGTATATTTGATGTTATAATTGATTGTGAAGCATTGCAAATATTAATGATAGCTATTCTAAATATTTTGTACGCAATTTTAAGAAGAAAAAGAGACAAACTACGTAAAAAAACTTGAAAATGTCCCGCATTGAATTCTATCTACTGTAGCTGTGAAGCGTTTGACAGCCAAGGTACTCACAGCACAGGTGGGTATCGAACATCACAGACAGAATCAACTGACATGTTCGACTCGAGGTTTGTCTTGTTTGTTTGTTTGTGTCTGACAGTGCACCTCCAAATGATTATATGGGTTTGTTCGTGTCTTATGTCGTGTTCGATTGCTGCTAGAGCGCCGCCTAAAGTGCCAAAACACTTGTTGTTCACGAGACTGCATGTGTCGCTCTGCGAATCAATTTACGTTTATCTCGAAATTTTCTATAACGTTTTAAAGTTTTAGGAGTGATAAAGTTATAAAAATTGCCGAACGAATTTACGTTACACCAAAGCAAAAAAAAATTTTTGCACATCGAAAATTCGTTCAACAAAACCAAACTGCTTTGAACATTAAAAGATCCGTAGAAGTGTTGTTTTTTATTTATTTGCCATTTCAGACCGAAGATTTAGTCGTCGAAAATGTTCCCGAAAAAGTTAAAGCGAAGTGGAGAGCTTTATAAAAAAAAGCCTCGAAACTGGAAGAGCAGTTTGAAAAAGAGTGGGCATTGCAAAATGATCCTGCCAGACCCAGCAGCCAGCCAGCAGCTCAGCAATCTGCCCAGGGTATTTGCTTGACTTATTATGGTTTTACTTGATTGAAATCAATTAAAAAATCAACTAACATCTCTTCTTCTTGTATAATTGTAGATGTTGCAATGAATGAACCCTGTGAAGGTCCTGTGGCATCAATGGAAGAGGAGTATTTGGACGAAAACAATAATGATGACGAACGTGCTAGCGATAAAGGATTCATCCACACCGAAGATACTGATGGCAAAGAGTATTTAGAGGAAGAGTATTTGGAGGGAGAGTTTTTGGAGGCAGAGTTTTTGGAGGAGGCGAGCCTGGAAACTGATCCAGAAAGCGCGAAGCTACGAGACTCTTTGCGAACTTGGTTGATTCGCAATAAAGTTGCTCGTAGCGGAAGCAATAGTTTACTTGCAATACTGCGAAAAGCGTCTTCTCTTTCTGCTTTTTCATCTCTTCCTCAGGATCTTAGGACATTACTGAAAGCTCTGGTGAACGTCAGCCAGCAGATAACTAAGGTTCCAGGTGGAGGTGAAATGTGGTACCAAGGCGTTGAATGTTGTTTTCAGCATTATTTCCGGTAAACTATTTATTGTTTAAGCAATCGTGTAATACCTTTCTAACGTTAGTATTTTCTTTCATTTTTATTCAGTGATGTGGACGTACTAGAGGATGTGTTTGAGCTGAATCTTTCAGTGGACGGAATACCAATATATAACCGCAGCGCAATACAGATGTGGCCTATACTGATGCAGTTGCACAATATGCCGAATGTTCCTGTTATGGTGGTTGGAATATTTTGCGGCACTTCTAAACCAAACGATGTTGAGCCTTTCCTGAGACCTTTGGTGGGGGAACTAAATAGGCTACATGATCACAAAATGAACCTAAACGGCAAAAATAACTGTTTCGGTTATAGTCATAATTGCTGACTCGCCTGCACGCGCATTAATTAAACTTGAGTAATTGGAATCGCTCTTTTATTTTAATTTTAATAATGTGTATGAATTTCGTTGTACAATTTTATTGCAGAAGTTTGCTACTACAACGGAGTACATGGGTGTTTGAAATGTAAATGCTGTGGTACCTCCCTAAAAACAGCAAAAAAAAGTTATTTTCGAGGATACAATAGCTCCACGAAGAACAGATAAGGAATTTAGAGAAGAAAAACCCAGTTCTACAGGCTATTGAAGAGCTAAAACTCCTCTTACAGATCTAAAAAAGTTCGACATGATAAAAGGTATAGCTACGAGCGATTTATTACATTTCATACAATTGGGTATTGTTTTCAAGCTTCTGCTAGGCTGGGTCGAAGGAGCTCTTTCCCCTTTTAAAAAATGGTGCAAGGAAGACATAGATGAAATATCAGAAGAGCTTATAAGTAGACTGTTGCCCATAGAAATTCATAGCAAGTTTAAGTCTCTTAATTATCTTCACTTTTGGAAAGGTACAGAATTCGGTAGTTTTTTACATTACGCAGGTATAGTTGTTTTGCAAGATAGAATAGGTAGAATAGCATACGAACATTTTAAATTATTATATTGCGCTATAACTATATTATCATCATGGGCATTTAAGGACCAGTGGGAGTATGCCGGTACATTGTTGAGGAAATTTGTTGAGGATTATAGTGTTGTGTACGATCGCATACATCTAGTGAGTAATGTTTATCTCTTGCTTCATGTATACGAAGAGGTTAACAATTTAGGCCCTCTGATTACTTTGTCGACACATTCCTGTGAAAATATGTAACAAATAATCAAACATATTCACGTAAAATCTGGCTACCGAAGTTTGCATCAAGCGATAGGAAAAATTATATTGTTGCGAGACATAGACACTGCAGCTCAAAGAGTGCGTACAAACGGCGTCCACGGGCCTGCCCACGC
The DNA here is from genome assembly GCF_943734685.1 of Anopheles coluzzii. Lineage (NCBI taxonomy): Eukaryota > Metazoa > Arthropoda > Insecta > Diptera > Culicidae > Anopheles > Anopheles coluzzii. Next base: position 25,223,444 of record NC_064669.1, read on the forward strand.
CCGAATGCAGAGCCGATTGCATACGATTGTATCTTCACCATTAACATGAGAGGAACAGGGCTTATACCACGAACGTACCCGAAAGGTATGCATGCTTCACCCGTCAGGATCTAAAGGCAAGGACAAGGCAAAAGAGACACAGAAAACATTCCTCACGGCTACACATGTCCTCTAGACGCGTTGTTTATGCGTCTCGCTCGGTATCACAGCGGCATACGGCAGGTAAGCAGTACAAATGCTGCTACCTGATACGCAAACATGTTTAACGAACCCATCTATTCGGGATGGCTCGGTAAAGGTCGGGTTTAGCCGACGGAGTAGCCGGAACGTGAAGGCGCAGACTTTTTCATGATTTTGTATGACTTCGGCTGTTTTGGACCGTACATGTAGGCGCAGCCAAAGAAACCAGGAAAGTATGACGTATCCTACTGTTGTTTACCAACAGCGGTTCTAGTTTGACAGATGCGTTGTGGTGAAGTGAGAGAGAGGGACAGGTAGCACAGGCGAAACAAACACGGGCGAAATAGAGAGAGTAGGAATGGTTCATCCCGAAGGAGCTTCGCGTGCAACGGATGAACCTGCGCAAATTAAGTGGAATGACCGCAATCGGGTTTGCGTGAAGTTTTAAAACGGGCACGAAGACGAAAATCGACCTCTTTCTACCATCGCGCCAAGAGAAGAAAGTTCAGTTAATTTTTAATACAGTTTAATGAAATTAAGTGAATTAAGAAAACTGATGTTTCAACTTTAAATTCGCGAAAGAAAGAGCTTTGTTGTTGGACGCAACAATTTAAAAATTCACTACTTACGTTTCACGAGTCCTGGTAAGACGCGAACCCGCAGCGCCTTAGCGAAACCGCAATATCAGTGAAGTGAAGCAAGAAGGAAACCTCACGGCTTGGAAAATGGAGGATAAGCAGTGTGGTGTGTGCAATGGTGCAAGTACGGAAAATGCAGTGGAGTGCGATCGATGCGAAGGAATGTTTCATCTTGCGTGCGTGAACGAAGATGAAACCGTGTACAGTAGGGATTGGACATGCCATCTGTGCACTCCTGAAACACCGCCCCCCGCTTCATCTACCCTTCATCGTGCGACGCCCGTAGTAGCGACCCAACCAGCCCCGGTAGCAGTGGATACGAACATAGTGAATCTGGAACCATCCACCAGAGCAAGATCGACGGAAGTGATCACGCCCGTATCGAATCCTCCGAATGATCCATCAAAAGCAAGACCCACTCAAACTGCTGATTCTCCCTTGGACAATCTTAGCAGAACCTTCCAACGTTTCTTGGAAGAAGCACGCGAGCCACGCAGGCAAGAGCCTGACGTGATACAACGGCTCGAATCCGTGCTAAACACCTTTGTTCAACGGATGAATCAAGAACAAAATCCGCAAGGATCACGCCGGGACAATCTCGGATCTACGGCGTCATGTTCGAGTGATACAACCTTGAACATTAATCAGAGTCAGATACTAGCTAGACATTCCGTCAACGCCCAGCTACCGACGTTCGCCGGTAACCCAGAGGAGTGGTCCGTGTTCGAAAACGCATTTTATGAGACGACGGAACTATGCGGTTTCTCTGACGGAGAAAATATTATAAGGCTGCAACAAGCATTAAAAGGAGAAGCGTTTAAAACAGTCCAGGGGAGACTCAGGAAAGCAGCTAACCTCAAAGAAGTCATGCAAGAGCTCAAATCATCGTTCGGACGTCCAGAAGTAGTTGTGAAAACGTTGTTGAGCCAGATTCGACGACAGGTACCCCCGAGAGCAGAAAAGTTGGAGACGCTTGTGCAGTTCGCCGTATCCGTGGACGAAATGTGTGCTGCTGTGAGAAACAACGGGGTCGAGGAGCGTTATGATGGACTCGTGTTGGATGAGCTCGTTGGTCGTCTCCCTCCGATGATTAAGCTGATGTGGGGCATACACAGTCTTACGTTGTCAAAGGTCAACCTGGCTGCATTCTGAAAGTGGATGCAAACCATTAAGCATGCAGCCCAAGCGGTAACGAGCCCTGCAAATCTTATCGAACCACGATGCAGTAAGTATTTGCACATGCATACTACTAATCCCTCCTCGCAGAACTCCACAGAAGCCGTTTGTGCATGCGATAACGGCTGCGCTCGCTTATACGAATGTGACGGATACTGGCAGAAAAGCGTAGCAGATCGCTGGGACATCATTAAGCGGAACTACTTGTGTAAATGTTGTTTGAAAAAACATCGTGCGCCCTGTAAAGAGACGAGAGTATGCGGCAAAGACGGATGTACTGTAAAACACCACCCGTCGCTACACAATTCGGCAGGTAAGGGAAGACACGAAGCAAATTTCTCTCACTCTACAGCCACCGACGAGAACATACTATTGCGATACGTGCCAGTTGAGCTGCAGGCTGTAGGAAAGACGATCAGAACAGTTGCTTTTCTCGACGAAGGAGCGTCAGTATCGCTAATCGAACATTCGCTAGTTGACGAGCTGGAACTTGAAGGGACAAACCGACCTCTTTGTTTGAAATGGACTGGAGGACAACATTGCACTGAACGAGATTCAAAACAGGTGAGCGTAAATATAGTAGGAATATCCAGTGGTGCTCAGACCTTTGAAGCCTCTAATGTACGAACGGTGAAAAGTCTTGGGTTGCCCTCGCAACGCGTTAAAATGGATCGTTTACGAACAAAATATCAGCATTTAGCATCCATTCCATTAGCACCATATGCTTCTGTACCTCCACGCATTCTCATAGGAATGAATAACTATCATCTCACTGTTCCATTAAAGACGATAGAAGGAAAAACAAATGAACCCGTCGCAACAAAGACGAGGCTAGGATGGGTAGTTTCGGGTTGCGATTCGTCGTCAACGTCTAACAACAGCAACATTTTGGCATTTCATCGAGCACATATTTGTGATTGTGCAGAAATAGAAACCAAAATTGATCAGGCTCTAAAAGGTAGTTTTGCGCTCGAAGAACCCACATGTAAAGGTGGCATAAACACTCTTTCAAATGATGAGGAACGGGCGAGTGTATTGCTGCGTAAACACACCTCACTACAAGGTGAGAGGTATGTCACTGGATTGTTGTGGCGCTATGATGACGTAAAACTGCCAAACAATCGAGCAATGGCTCTCAAACGCTTGGAATGTTTAGAACGCCGCATGGCAAAAGATGAGCACCTTCGAGAAATGATGGACCGAGTGCTGAAAGACCATGTTGAAAAGGGATATATTAGAAAATTATCAAATGAAGAGCATAAATTTAAGCATCCTAGAAAGTGGTATCTACCAATCTTTCCTGTATTTAACCCCAATAAACCAAATAAGGTTAGAGTAGTATGGGATGCAGCTGCAACAGTGAATGGAATTTCGCTTAATTCCATGTTATTGACTGGGCCAGACCTTCTTTCACCACTGCCGACTGTACTAAGTCGGTTTAGAGAATATCGTGTTGCTATTGCCGCTGACATTCAAGAAATGTACCATCAGGTCATGATTAAAGAAGAGGATCTGATTAGCCAAAGATTCCTATGGCGAACGGACCGGTCGCAAGTTGAGCCCGATGAATATGTGATGCTGAGGATGACCTTTGGGTCAGCCTGTTCACCAACTTCCGCCCAATTTGTAAAGAATGTAAACGCGGACCGTTTCGCGGCCCGCTATCCTCTAGCCGTCGAATGTATTAAGCGTCATCACTACGTCGACGATATGCTTGCCAGTATAGAGAGTGTGACCGAGGCCACGAAGCTAGCACAAGATGTGAAATTTATTCACTCACAAGGAGGATTCAAGCTTCACAATTGGATGTCGAATTATGGCCAAGTATTAGATGGCGTTGGTAGTAGCAACAGCCGGGAGAAGGATATGAACCTCGATCCAACAGCTTGTACCCAGAAGGTCTTGGGAATGTGGTGCAACGCAAACGAAGATACGTTCCAATTCAAAGTGCCGTTAAAGGATGTAGATGTTCTACAAGGGATCGTGATACCAACCAAACGGCAAGTACTGAGCACGCTTATGACAATCTACGATCCGTTAGGCTTGATAGCAGGCTTTTTACTGTTCCTCAAAGTATTATTGCAAGAAGTTTGGCGTTCTGGAATTGGGTGGGACGATCAAATACCCAATTCTCTGCAAGACAAATGGAAGGAGTGGTTAACTTCCCCCATCTGCAATCTATCAAGATTCCGCGATGTTACCGCACGTCCATCAGCTTAGAGAACTGCACGACACAGCTTCATATTTTTGTAGACGCCGGGAGAGACGGTTTCGCAGCCGTGGCGTACTTCCGATTCGAATCCGAAGATCAACGGGAAGTTGTGTTGATCGGCGCAAAAACTCGAGTAGCTCCGTTAAAATATACATCGATTCCCCGATTAGAGCTGCAAGCTGCAGTATTGGGAGTTAGACTGATGACAGGTATTCATCAATCACACCGGATAAAGATCCATAGACGCTTCTTGTGAACCGATTCAAAAGACGTTTTGTGTTGGCTCAACTCGGATCATCGAAATTATAGCGTGTACGTAGCTCATCGAGTAGGCGAAATATTAGAAAATGGCAGTGGGTGCCGACTAAAAACAACGTAGCCGACGAAGGTACAAAATGGTCCAACCTTAACCGACACTGCACGACCGGAATGTGGTTTAAAGGACCAGCGTTCCTACAGCAACCGGAAAACGAGTGGCAAGTGCAAAGCTTCAGAACTTCAACTACTGAGGAAGAGTTACGCCAGACGGTTTCATATCATCGTGAATTATCCCCAGTAATTATCTTTGACAGATTTTCTGATTGGAAACGCCTGCATCGAGCCATCGCCTACATGTGGAGGTACATCAATAATTCTCGTCTGCCAAAAATGTCTCGATATTTTGGACCCCTTTCGCATCTTGAGCTACAACAAGCTGAGCAATCGATCATCAAGGAAGCGCAACGATTAGAGTTTCCAGAAGAATATCAGCTGCTTCTGCATGACAAATCAGGTACAAAGGGATCTAAAATGATTAACAAGAAAAGTTCTCTTTATAGACGTAGTGCATACATGGACGATGACGGTATCTTACGAGTACGAGGAAGAATCGATGCTTGTCGTTACGCAAGCCATGACATGAAGAGGCCAATTATTCTTCCCAAAAAATCCTGGCTCACCGATCTGATTGTAACGGAGTACCACTGGAAATATAAACATCAAAATCATCAAACCGTAATGAAGTGCAGCAAAAGTTCGATATTCCTGGCCTACGAAGCGCGTGCCACAGAGTGTGAAACAATTGCTTTAGATGTAGCCTTCGTAAAGCTTACCCTAAACCTCCAGTGATGAATGAGTTGCCGTTAGCTCGAGTGTCGCCGTACGCCAGACCGTTCTCCTACACAGGGATAGATTACTTCGGACCTTTTTTGGTCGCTGTTGGACGGAGACAGGAAAAGCGCTGAGGTGTGCTGTTCACGTGTCTAACAATACGGGCCATACACATAGAGGTGGCTCACAGCTTGAACACCAGCGCTTGCATCATCGCTATTCGCAATTTTATCGCACATAGAGGGACTCCGATTGAAATCAGAACTGATCGTGGGACTAATTTCGTTGGCGCTGATCGTGAGTTGAAAGATGCGGCGAAGCAGATAAACACCGAGGAGCTGATAGATGAAATGTACCTCCCCGATACGACGTGGATATTCAACCCCCCCGGAGCACCACATTTCGGTGGTGCATGGGAGAGATTAATCCAATCAGTTAAACGCACCCTCTCCGGCATGCAATTTACCAAAACACCGACAGATACCGTTTTCGCCAATTGGTTAATTGAAGTAGAAAACATTATCAACTCTCGCCCACTAACACATGTATCGGTTGATAGTGAGGAAGAAGCCGTGTTAACGCCAAACCATTTTCTCTTGGGTTCATCTTCTGGAATAAAACCATTAACATCTCTTGATGATTCTTCCGCAGCCCTCAGGAACAACTGGAAGACGTCACAACTGTACGCAGATCAATTTTGGAAAAAATGGTTAGCTTCTTATCTGCCTACGCTCACCCGTCGCAGCAAATGGTTTGAGACACAGCCGCCATTGCAATTAGGAGACCTCGTGCTGATTGTCGATGACGCCCTACCAAGAGGATGCTGGCCTAAGGGAAGAATCGTACAGCTCGTACGTTCGAAGGACGGAACAACTCGGCGTGTGCACGTACAGCTTGCGAACAAAAAGATTATAGAGCGACCGGTAGTAAAAATCGCTGTAATAAACGTAGAACCGCACGAAAGAGTTTAACGCAGTCAAACACCGGGGCCAGTGTTGTTTACCAACAGCGGTTCTAGTTTGACAGATGCGTTGTGGTGAAGTGAGAGAGAGGAACAGGTAGCACAGGCGAAACAAACACGGGCGAAATAGAGAGAGTAGGAATGGTTCATCCCGAAGGAGCTTCGCGTGCAACGGATGAACCTGCGCAAATTAAGTGGAATGACCGCAATCGGGTTTGCGTGAAGTTTTAAAACGGGCACGAAGACGAAAATCGACCTCTTTCTACCATCGCGCCAAGAGAAGAAAGTTCAGTGAATTTTTAATACAGTTTAATGGAATTAAGTGAATTAAGAAAACTGATGTTTTAACTTTAAATTCGTGAAAGAAAGAGCTTTGTTGCTGGACGCAACACCTACACTTAAAGTAAAAAAGGATGAGACAATTTTGCAAGTTAGGCAAGGATTTTTTTTAAGGAAATATTTTAAGGATTCTTGGTTTTTAACAAAAAAAATATCACAGTTAAGTACGAAAAAGCCATCGAGGAATCAGGATCAGTCGTTGTACATGGATATCCTTTGGTAAGACGTTTTCAAGCCTTTACTATTCCTATTACCTCCGATAAAATCTATAACTATGGGGACCTTCACGATTCTAGTTAGTTTTTTGTATGGAGTTCGACAGTTGGAGGCTGAAATCATGTAAACACTTCATACAAAACCACACAAAAAACTAGCCAGCAATTTTCAGTCTAGATTATTCTAGCCACAAAGCTAGAATTAGATTCGAGTACCTGCTCGAAAACACGGGTTTGTTTACATTTATCCCAAGGTGCATTAAAGAGATCACGTGGTGGAATCTGGAATCAAAGTGTATGTAGTCAAAGTGGTCTCATAGCATTTTTTCATAACCAATTTTGAACATCACTTTTTGGCAAAACGGGTAAAAACTTTTTCTCAAACAAGCTTTCTGAAGGATTGACGAATACTCAAAACACTCTTAAAATCTTCATTCAGAAGCAGAAGCGATAAAAATCAGCCTTCTAAATTCATACACCTTGGGATAAGCCCACCTGTATATTGTACTCACTTAGATAGCTGCTCGAAAACTGCTATACAATGCAAATAGCTGACAGGCTGAAATTTCAGCCTACGAGCTTCAAACGGAAAGGGCCCTTATATTGGATACAAAAACGACATTTCAACAACGCTTCGAACTATTCCAATAACTGATATTAAATATAAAATGGTAGCAATTAAGACAATACGATCAGGGACTAAAGTACATTTTACGCCATTAATACATATCTTAACATAAAAAGCCTTGGTAAGGTCAATACGGTTAAGTAGGTTAAAAAGATTAGGTAGGTTAGGTAGGTTAAGTAGGTTAAGTAGGTTAAGAAGGTTCAGTAGATTAAGCTATAGATCATAAGCAACCAAGTAGACCCGGTATTAGGTCGGACTTAATCCAGAGGCAGAATTAAATTCTCTGTCTCAAATTTGTCGTAAGATTAGTTTAATGATAGTAGAATATAAGGAGTATATTTAAAAATATAATATAAGTTTATGTAAGTTAATGTGTTCAAATCAATTTTCTTTGCCAGAGTTTTCTTTTATATTCAATGTATAGCATATCTGCTATACAGAACTTATTATAATACACACTATCAGCTATAGACACATTGTAACACACTTCGGAAAGCCAAATCACACTATTGCAACACATTCATTATATTACATCAGCAAATCAATCCACACCATAGCAACATACCTAGACTATACCATCCATAGAAAAAACCATTGAGACATTTATCGAAAACAACCGAAACGCGCAACATAAGCAATTCAAGTGTTACTGCAGCAAAGTGGACAAACAGAGAACGTATAGCAACTTATTGCTAAAAGCGCAGTGTAGGCAATGATCGACGAACGCACTCGTTATTTGGCTAGAACAGTTGAAACTTTCCAGAACCTTTGTAAAAACACTAAAAGCGCAGCATAAGCACAAATTGACTGACACCTCACTCCGATACAATGAACAAATTGTACCTCATATCAATAACCTTTAATTAGGACAAAAACACATTCCAAAACCAATATTTCGAAACCCATTGAGTATAAATAAAACCAATTCCGACCGTGGCAGGTCAGATTCGTTCGGACTGCCAAGATAGGACGTTACGCTTCCTAAAACCTTCGTGTACCAACTTATTTCAAGAGTTTAGTTATGTCCCCCTACCCAATGTAAGGCTTCTAAACTCCAACATTTCCAGTAAGGGAAACTCCTTCCGGGTTTCCATGATCGCCTGGACGATCAAATCAGTCCGCTTCGAATAGTTCGTTCCACCTCAGCTCATGTCAGTAAAGACTGACTCCCCGCAAAAAACCGGTGCTCGACGGCCCCGCGTACGTTATCACATTATAAATGTTTTTTTAATGATATGGTAACAAAATATAAGATCAACAAATTTAAATAATTCTATTGTAATGCCTATATCTGCTAATATTATTCGCAACTTATTAGATAAACATAAATTCAACACATTTGTTCTGGCTCAATACAGTTCTAACGTTTAACGTTATATTTCTGTGAATGTGAAGGATGGATGAAATAATGTACAAGGTGATGAATAAACAAAAACACGAGGAATTAACCAGGTTAATTCATTAATTGCGACAAAATTATTTGCAGATTGCAGCAAAAAAGCGGTCCTATCCTTAAATCTTTTAGATTCATATTTAAAACCTTTTCTACGTAACTTTTGTGTTTTTTTTTAAATTTAAACGATCTTTTCCGTATTGCAATTTCAATTTGAAAAAATCAAGAACGTCTTTTTCAGTTGCCTATTTCAATGAATTGCTACCAATGGATCTGGAAAGTTCTAAAAGATTTGTATATGGAGCCAAAGGAATTTTAGGGTAGTTAGGGTAGTAAACTTGTAGTTGGAAAATGTTTTTCGATTGTTTAGCTATCTTTTCTTGAAATAGATTTTGGCTTTCTTAGATCTCTAAAATTTCTAATTATTGTTGGCTCAATTCGCTAAGGATAGAGTATTGTGTTTCTTGAATTTTCCACAACATTTCCATTATTTCGTTTGATGCGGTACATGATTTATCACTTACTTCACTAGCACTTGCTTGCCCTTGCTGCTCTTCCTCATTCGGGATTAATTCATCCATAAAATCGCAGGCGTTTATTATTTGGCTGAGTATCCATGTTCCCTAAAATTGAAAGAAATTTAATATATTAAACCAATTTTTCGAAAGCGCTCAAGTTCACACTCCGTATACACACCTGTACAAATTTTCAGTTTGGCTTTGTATGTGTTTTTGTTCGTCCTCTGCTTTTGTACCGCTCTATACAGGATGGTAAGCAAGTCCCGAGATGGTTTCACGCAAACTGGAATGGTGGAAAAATTGTGGAATACCAAGACGGGCGTACACAGTTCGATTCGATCGAGCGATGATGTGGTGCTAAAACTAAAATGCTCTTCTCTCTCACAATAATCTAACAATTCGCTCTTCTTCTCTTCTTCAGCTCTTTCCACACGATGCACAACGCCTTGGAAAACAAGTGCCAATATTGATCCTTGACATACACATACACATACACAATCATCCCATGTAGCAAAATCAATATCTCAAGCAAGATTAATATAAAATCAAGATCAAGGTCTGTTGAAATACCAGGTCACATATTAACCCCGTTTTCACAGCTAAGCTGAAGAAGAATCAGCTAAGAAAAGTGACGTCTGGATTACCGCGTGTATGTACAATGGTTGTGATTGTATGTGTGCGACGCTTGTTTCCAATGTTTACGATCTGAATGATGCGAAACAACAAGAAACAAATTAAGTTAACATTTTCCGTAAATTTAAGATAAAATCATTGTTCAGTGATTTGTGATCACATAAATTATTCATCGCGCAATATCTGTACTATTACAATCTAATGTTCGTGGCTCATTTTATCATCTGGAAAGTGGTAAAGATACGTGGTCATATGTGATATGATATTTGATAAACTCAGTTCCTTGTGATATGTTAGTCTATAATAATATAAACATCATCTCATACTATATTTTAGGTGCCTCCTAGACTAGACCGTATATATCAAACCCAATTCGATGAAATTGAATAAACGCGCCAACAGTGAGTTTGGTCACCCGTCCTAATTATATGTAGCCATTTGATTGTGGTTTCCGTGTCGGATGGTGGCATATGATTCTTGTACACATGGCGGAAGCAAATTCACTTGTTATGATTCTATTATTTGGCGCTTCCAGATTCCATCCATCCAGATCCAGAAAAACATTACAGAACCAACGTGATTTAGTTTTTGAGCTAGCGTTATATACAATTCCGGAAGTGATGTTTTCGACGTACGGTATGATATTTGGTTTTACGAATGTATTCATTTTACTAAACTTATTTTGTCTTTTAGGGTCCGAACTACTCAATCCTGATATGGGTTGTATAAGCGAATTACACTACTCTTACAAGCTGAACCAAACATATTTTATAAACATTATTCGTGCGACTTAATGCAAAAATAGAATAGCTACAGTTAGTGAGTGAAACGATATCACTATCAACAGTTTAATCATCTCTTAAAACATTTAAAAGGAAATTCTACATCACAGTTCATGTATTCTACGCTTAAGCACATGTACGCATTATTAAAGAACGTATATAGATTAATTAGATAATATTTAACATGTAGAAAAATGGGTCGCACAGCTTTGATATGTTGAGAAATTTAAGGTTAATTGTTAATAGCAGCTTCATCGTTGCTCTCGTCTTTTTTTTTTTTGTTATCGCGGAGTGAAACCTTCAAAAGGCACCCACGACTTACATACCAACCGTCCATGTCGTGGGTAGTGTGGGATTCATTGATCGTAACCCATCTGTATTACAGATTAGCTTACGATCAATGCGACCGCACTAAAACACTCCGCGTACCTTTTATCTTCCTTTAGGCGTTTGTGTGATGGCCCATCTTGATCCTTAGTATGTCCTCCACGCCTCCACCTCCTCCATATCTAGAAAAGAAATAGTAAGAAAAGAAAAGAAAAAGAAAAAAAAAGAAAAAAAAGAAGACAAAAAGAAGCTGGCTGCCATCCGGGATAAGTTGCTCCGTCACGGTTGAGGCTTCTGGTTATCCATCACTCATCATTAGGTTCATTTTAAATCGTTTTTCGGCTGCTAGTTTCAGTGGGCTTTCCTCATTATTTTCGTTAGATGAGAAGGACATATATTTTCGGATACTTGTAGGATATTCTTTTCACACCTATTCACACCTATTCGACAGATTTAGCGTCATTAGATTGGTCTGACGTTAAGACATTCCAGTTGCCTGGAATGCCTGCCATGTACCATCATCCTAGGTTGGCCATGTACCATCATCCGCCCAAGGGGTTGGGACTGGGCCCGTCTACCCAAGCTTGGATATACGATGATACATGTTACCACTGCACGAAACGGACGTCGCAGGATAGGAGTTGAGTAAGAGAGCCTATATTAACCTTCAAGGAGGTGTCGGATTTTACCCCATTTGCAGATAATTTGGTGGTATAGTGCGTTTAGTTTATTATCCTTCTCATTTTTTTATTCCTTTTGGATCTTGCTGTTGCGATTTTCTTTTGCGGCTAGTTGTGCCATTATCTTCAAAGCTGGCTTTCATGTTCAAATATCGCATGCGAACTATCACTCTCTGTTTTGCGAATGATTTAACTATCTCTGAGGGTAATTCGACTTGTTTCTGTATATTAACCGCTAATCTCCGTACGATTAATGTTTTCTTATTAAATTTACCATTCTTGTGTAATTTTTGGAATATTTTTTCCATTTTCTTTCCAATGTTCATAAACTCTTCACTGGGTTTGTGTAGTCCACCCAGCGACAAATGGTCCACAAATGTTGGTGGTTGGCAATAGCTATGCTCATTAAAAATTTTAAATGTTTGTATTCCTAGGTTTAAGCTGGGATACTTTTCGTTAAATTTTTTTGCGAGGTAACCCATAATGTATTGCAATCCATCTTCTTCTTGTTCTGTCATTGTTAAAGGATTACTGCTCGCCGTACTGATAATATCACTATCTTCGGAGCTTATTAATCCATTAGCTTTTTCCATGCGTTGCATGTCTGGGAAGTTTGGTACTATTTCGGCTCCTGAAAACACCGTTGCAGCTATATATTCCTCCGGCTCTTCATTTAAATTACTTTCTTCAACGTTAGGTTCCACTGTCGTCAAATATTCATCCGGTTCTTGGTTGTTTCGTTGTCCGGTATGAGTTTGATTCCGTAATATGGTTGGGGATTTTCCAAGTATCATTATTCTTATACGGTAAAGACAGCTCAACGGCGATGGGTGATCATTCACCCCTCCTTTTTGTCTTACTTGCGAGAAGAAGTTCTCTAGTACATCTTGGTTAAAATGTTAAAGAAAATTATAATACGAAGATAGAATTGATTATTTTAAACATTTAAAATAACTATACAGCATTACACGATGGACAATAAATTTGGTCCAACATTTGCTGCTTTTTACAATGCATAACTACTTGCCTTATATGTTGATATGAATTTGACTGCGTTTTTATGCTTTTCCTTCATGTCGTCAAACAGCATTTGTAGAGCAGTTGTTTGCATAATCACAGATTTTTGAAATGTTTGTAACGAAGATTTTCCCAACGCAATGGAATTCTCCATTAACTCGCGCATATCGTTGAGGGCCTTTCGCTGCATTTCGTTACCATTATACGATTTTTTGTAGTCTTCTTTTGCAAATGGTGAATACGAATATGAGACACTGAACCATAAATCAATTTTTTCTATAAAATCTGCCAAATCACTTGCTTCTGTAGTGTCATCGTATCTCCGTAATGAAATTGCCACTGTACGCGATAGAAGTTGCGCTGCTTTCCGAACATTTTGTTTTTCTTGGCTAGTCATTCTTATGTGTCCTGTGTTTATTTTAAATATGGGTGTAATTTCTGCAGCCATTCTACCTTCAAGAATTTTTTTGAGTGGTTCAATTGTAATATTTTTTTCTTTATACTTAAATCCATGGTCCACTAGCCAGTTTCTCGTTAATTTCAGCAAATGCGGCACATCAGGAACAACGTACACATTTTTTTTTGTGACGGGATGCGGAAAGAATGGGTTATTATAATCTGCTCCCAGGTCTTTCCAACAGCTCGTATTTGCTGGGCAATTATCACTTACTATTGCAACAACATTTATATTAATCTCGCTCAGTCTGTTTATGATACTTATAATTATGTCTTTTGTCATACTTTGATCAAATCCGATGTATATTGGCTGCTTCCAGTTGTTGAATAATCCTCTAGGGATTACCACTTGCATGTAATTGTGAGGTCCCAATATTTCATCTGCAGCCGGATCATATTCCATAATGCTTTCTACCTTCATCTCATCGAAGCTTAAGACACATTCCTTGTCTCTTTCGGTAAACGTTTTTGTTACAGTCGCGATTAAATTAATGATATCATCTAAAATGCCTTGTTTAAGATTAATTCTTTGGGAATATTTTTCCAATGTTGACGGCGCTGGCATTGGAATTTTCATATCATTTCCGAGATATCCATACGCTCGTTTGGAAAAGTATCTTACTGTGAAAGCCTTGCTTATTTCTTCCTTTGTCCATCTGACTCACTTCTTTCTCTACGTTATTAAATCGATTTGATTGCTAGTTAATGTATCTCCTAGCACCTTTTTCATTTCAGGAACAAAATCTTCTTTTTGTATGCTTGTACTTTTTACGAGTTTAAGATCGTTTTCCAGGCACGTGTTTTGTTTCTTGAGAGCTGTTTTTTCTTTTACAGCGGAATCCAGATGCTCCTTCAGAATCAAGTTAGCATCTTTTAATTTTTTTGCTTCATCCAATCGAGCTGTACGAATACATATTTGTAGCTCTAGCTGTTTGATGGTTTTGTCTTTCTGGTCACAGTTTTTACATTCGTTTTCATAATTATTGTACAGCACACGTCGACGTTCCTCAATCATAAGCTGTTCATTATTCTCATCATTATTATTTGCGTCGTCGATTTGTGAAGTAATATTGATGGAATAGCTTTTAAAAAGAGTCACAATGTACAAAACACATAATTAATAATCATCTTAATTTCAAATAGTAAGGCAGAACCTCACATTTCACATGACAGATAGCTATTCGCTCTGATAGATCATGCGATTAATTTAATGACATGACCCGGAGCAGGTACGTGCGTACCGGAATCGTTTCCCACTAAATCCAATCCGTGGGTGCAACGCGTTCTAGTGGACCAGAATCTCTCTTCTTTAGGCTCAACAACCGTTGTCGGTCAACACTTGTGGCCTGTAACACTTGTGGACTTGGCTTTCAGTGACTAATTGATTTTTCCCCCAAGCAGGACAGTCAGTCCTACGTATGGCGGCACGATCCATTTGGGGCTTGAACCCATGACGGGCATCCAAACTCACTTCATTAACTTCATCACTTCATCAATCATTTATGCCAACGGGCTTATGTTTCCTTACACCTACCGCAATAGCTACACCTACTGAACCTACTTATACCTTACTGGTTGTCCCCAATGATTCCGAGTTGCTTACGGATGGCTCCGACTCAGCAGGTGTGGGTCGATCCGCATAAACTTAAGCGATAGTAATTATACTATGATAGAAAAGTTTGAATGCCCGTCATGGGTTCATGCCTCGAATGGACCGTGCCTCCATACGTAGGATTGACTATCCTGCTATGTTAACAATAAGTCACTGAAAGTCAAGCTCACTTTACCGACAGCGGTTGTTGTGCCAAAAAAGAAGAAGGACCGTTTGAATGTGAATCAAATCACTTGCCGCCTTTACAGGAAAAAAAATCTCAAAACCTCTCAACAAAATCTTGTGTATCCCATCTCTTTACTTTAGTAACGACACACAATTAATTTAAAAATTTAAATTAAAAACTTCACGCGTTCTTTCTGAATAAAAAAAAACTTCCCGCGTTACTCTGCGTGTAGAACTGTGATAAAAAGGATAAACTATGTGTATCTGTCGTTACGTGTCCTTAGTTACCGTTACGTGTGCTTGCTCGTTCGCTGAACACAACAGCATCAACACGTTTCATCCAGATGCATCTGCATGACGCACACAATGCATCCGGTCATAGAAACATGACTTCGGTGCTGCCAGCCAGCCAGCCAGTGAGCTGAGTAATTGGTACTCTTAGGAATAGTTAAGAAAAAATATGCACTACGCGAACTAAACGGATCCTGGGAAACCAAGGGAATACACACTAACATCGCTCTTTATCCACAACTTCGCTCACTATTAAATTATCATTTTGATCTGTTTCCCGCTTAAATTTCCTTGAGAAACTTTACTGCACGACACTCAGTGGCGGATTAAGGGTATCAGGGGCCCTAGGCGGTAAGACGAGTTGAGGCCCCCTTTAAATGCTAAATGATGGGGAAGGGGGTTTTGTACTGGCACTGAACTTGCTGTTGGGAAATTGAACAGTAAACTTGAAATGCCGTCGAGGGGGCCCTACGATCATCAGTCACAGGCTAAGACAAAGTCTGGCAGGGGGGGGGGACAATCATTCGCCAACCTCGGGGCCCCAAACGTCCATCCTTCCATGGGCCCTTTTCGCTAGTACTATGTCCATACAGCGTACTATAGACTAGCGATCTACGGGGCCCAGGCGACCGCCTAGTCTGCTTACCGTTAGATCCGCCACTGACGACACTTAAATATTTTCGGCAATCCTGATTTCGTATTACGAATGAACTGAAGTTTATGTTTAAATAGTACACGGGATGTAATTTATGTAATATTGCTAAACACTACTATAATAACAATATCAATATTCATTTACTTACCGCCACAGTTGAGCTTCCGCAATTGTCCATTTTTCATTAAGGGAGCATGATGCAGCTGGTAATCCTCTGGCTGAAAATGAGAAGAGCAAATAACAGAACAATTAGTAGGTTCCCAATCCTCACCACGATTGCAAAATTTCTTCCAGACACTGCGCAACACAGTTTCTTTCGGAAATTTATGAAATGCCGTATTTGTTCCCTGTTTTCACTTTGCAACGATTGTTGCTACAACAAAATACAGAACACGAGATCGGCATGATGAAAAAAATATTCCTGAATAGGATGAATGGATAAAAATCGCTTTAAGGCAGAGAAGTATCCCAAGATGCGGATTGTTTATGCAATGCATGAACAAAAGTGTGATGAAATGGCAATAAACCGCCAAAAGAGATTCCTGAGAATTTTTGAACAATCGAAACGTAAACAAGACACCAATACATGTACAAGAGGTATTCTTGCCGTCAAAATCGGTGCCCAAGATGGTACCTGTCAAACGGGCTAATATGTGACCTGATATCTCAACAGACCTTGATCAAGATCAATTTTTTTGCCCCTTCCGTTCAAGGCAAGGTTCAAAAATTCTCAGGAATCTCTTTTGGCGGTTTATTGCCATTTCATCACACTTTTGTTCATGCATTGCATAAACAATCCGCATCTTGGGATACTTCTCTGCCTTAAAGCGATTTTTATCCATTCATCCTATTCAGGAATCTTTTTTTCATCATGCCGATCTCGTGTTCTGTATTTTGTTGTAGCAACAATCGTTGCAAAGTGAAAACAGGGAACAAATACGGCATTTCATAAATTTCCGAAAGAAACTGTGTTGCGCAGTGTCTGGAAGAAATTTTGCAATCCTGGTGAGGATTGGGAACCTACTAATTGTTCTGTTATTTGCTCTTCTCATTTTCAGCCAGAGGATTACCAGCTGCATCATGCTCCCTTAATGAAAAATGGACAATTGCGGAAGCTCAACTGTGGCGGTAAGTAAATGAATATTGATATTGTTATTATAGTAGTGTTTAGCAATATTACATAAATTACATCCCGTGTACTATTTAAACATAAACTTCAGTTCATTCGTAATACGAAATCAGGATTGCCGAAAATATTTAAGTGTCGTCAGTGGCGGATCTAACGGTAAGCAGACTAGGCGGTCGCCTGGGCCCCGTAGATCGCTAGTCTATAGTACGCTGTATGGACATAGTACTAGCGAAAAGGGCCCATGGAAGGATGGACGTTTGGGGCCCCGAGGTTGGCGAATGATTGTCCCCCCCCCCCCCCCCCCCCCCCCCCCCCCCCCTGCCAGACTTTGTCTTAGCCTGTGACTGATGATCGTAGGGCCCCCTCGACGGCATTTCAAGTTTACTGTTCAATTTCCCAACAGCAAGTTCAGTGCCAGTACAAAACCCCCTTCCCCATCATTTAGCATTTAAAGGGGGCCTCAACTCGTCTTACCGCCTAGGGCCCCTGATACCCTTAATCCGCCACTGAGTGTCGTGCAGTAAAGTTTCTCAAGGAAATTTAAGCGGGAAACAGATCAAAATGATAATTTAATAGTGAGCGAAGTTGTGGATAAAGAGCGATGTTAGTGTGTATTCCCTTGGTTTCCCAGGATCCGTTTAGTTCGCGTAGTGCATATTTTTTCTTAACTATTCCTAAGAGTACCAATTACTCAGCTCACTGGCTGGCTGGCTGGCAGCACCGAAGTCATGTTTCTATGACCGGATGCATTGTGTGCGTCATGCAGATGCATCTGGATGAAACGTGTTGATGCTGTTGTGTTCAGCGAACGAGCAAGCACACGTAACGGTAACTAAGGACACGTAACGACAGATACACATAGTTTATCCTTTTTATCACAGTTCTACACGCAGAGTAACGCGGGAAGTTTTTTTTTATTCAGAAAGAACGCGTGAAGTTTTTAATTTAAATTTTTAAATTAATTGTGTGTCGTTACTAAAGTAAAGAGATGGGATACACAAGATTTTGTTGAGAGGTTTTGAGATTTTTTTTCCTGTAAAGGCGGCAAGTGATTTGATTCACATTCAAACGGTCCTTCTTCTTTTTTGGCACAACAACCGCTGTCGGTAAAGTGAGCTTGACTTTCAGTGACTTATTGTTAACATAGCAGGATAGTCAATCCTACGTATGGAGGCACGGTCCATTCGAGGCATGAACCCATGACGGGCATTCAAACTTTTCTATCATAGTATAATTACTATCGCTTAAGTTTATGCGGATCGACCCACACCTGCTGAGTCGGAGCCATCCGTAAGCAACTCGGAATCATTGGGGACAACCAGTAAGGTATAAGTAGGTTCAGTAGGTGTAGCTATTGCGGTAGGTGTAAGGAAACATAAGCCCGTTGGCATAAATGATTGATGAAGTGATGAAGTTAATGAAGTGAGTTTGGATGCCCGTCATGGGTTCAAGCCCCAAATGGATCGTGCCGCCATACGTAGGACTGACTGTCCTGCTTGGGGGAAAAATCAATTAGTCACTGAAAGCCAAGTCCACAAGTGTTACAGGCCACAAGTGTTGACCGACAACGGTTGTTGAGCCTAAAGAAGAGAGATTCTGGTCCACTAGAACGCGTTGCACCCACGGATTGGATTTAGTGGGAAACGATTCCGGTACGCACGTACCTGCTCCGGGTCATGTCATTAAATTAATCGCATGATCTATCAGAGCGAATAGCTATCTGTCATGTGAAATGTGAGGTTCTGCCTTACTATTTGAAATTAAGATGATTATTAATTATGTGTTTTGTACATTGTGACTCTTTTTAAAAGCTATTCCATCAATATTACTTCACAAATCGACGACGCAAATAATAATGATGAGAATAATGAACAGCTTATGATTGAGGAACGTCGACGTGTGCTGTACAATAATTATGAAAACGAATGTAAAAACTGTGACCAGAAAGACAAAACCATCAAACAGCTAGAGCTACAAATATGTATTCGTACAGCTCGATTGGATGAAGCAAAAAAATTAAAAGATGCTAACTTGATTCTGAAGGAGCATCTGGATTCCGCTGTAAAAGAAAAAACAGCTCTCAAGAAACAAAACACGTGCCTGGAAAACGATCTTAAACTCGTAAAAAGTACAAGCATACAAAAAGAAGATTTTGTTCCTGAAATGAAAAAGGTGCTAGGAGATACATTAACTAGCAATCAAATCGATTTAATAACGAAGAGAAAGAAGTGAGTCAGATGGACAAAGGAAGAAATAAGCAAGGCTTTCACAGTAAGATACTTTTCCAAACGAGCGTATGGATATCTCGGAAATGATATGAAAATTCCAATGCCAGCGCCGTCAACATTGGAAAAATATTCCCAAAGAATTAATCTTAAACAAGGCATTTTAGATGATATCATTAATTTAATCGCGACTGTAACAAAAACGTTTACCGAAAGAGACAAGGAATGTGTCTTAAGCTTCGATGAGATGAAGGTAGAAAGCATTATGGAATATGATCCGGCTGCAGATGAAATATTGGGACCTCACAATTACATGCAAGTGGTAATCCCTAGAGGATTATTCAACAACTGGAAGCAGCCAATATACATCGGATTTGATCAAAGTATGACAAAAGACATAATTATAAGTATCATAAACAGACTGAGCGAGATTAATATAAATGTTGTTGCAATAGTAAGTGATAATTGCCCAGCAAATACGAGCTGTTGGAAAGACCTGGGAGCAGATTATAATAACCCATTCTTTCCGCATCCCGTCACAAAAAAAAAATGTGTACGTTGTTCCTGATGTGCCGCATTTGCTGAAATTAACGAGAAACTGGCTAGTGGACCATGGATTTAAGTATAAAGAAAAAAATATTACAATTGAACCACTCAAAAAAATTCTTGAAGGTAGAATGGCTGCAGAAATTACACCCATATTTAAAATAAACACAGGACACATAAGAATGACTAGCCAAGAAAAACAAAATGTTCGGAAAGCAGCGCAACTTCTATCGCGTACAGTGGCAATTTCATTACGGAGATACGATGACACTACAGAAGCAAGTGATTTGGCAGATTTTATAGAAAAAATTGATTTATGGTTCAGTGTCTCATATTCGTATTCACCATTTGCAAAAGAAGACTACAAAAAATCGTATAATGGTAACGAAATGCAGCGAAAGGCCCTCAACGATATGCGCGAGTTAATGGAGAATTCCATTGCGTTGGGAAAATCTTCGTTACAAACATTTCAAAAATCTGTGATTATGCAAACAACTGCTCTACAAATGCTGTTTGACGACATGAAGGAAAAGCATAAAAACGCAGTCAAATTCATATCAACATATAAGGCAAGTAGTTATGCATTGTAAAAAGCAGCAAATGTTGGACCAAATTTATTGTCCATCGTGTAATGCTGTATAGTTATTTTAAATGTTTAAAATAATCAATTCTATCTTCGTATTATAATTTTCTTTAACATTTTAACCAAGATGTACTAGAGAACTTCTTCTCGCAAGTAAGACAAAAAGGAGGGGTGAATGATCACCCATCGCCGTTGAGCTGTCTTTACCGTATAAGAATAATGATACTTGGAAAATCCCCAACCATATTACGGAATCAAACTCATACCGGACAACGAAACAACCAAGAACCGGATGAATATTTGACGACAGTGGAACCTAACGTTGAAGAAAGTAATTTAAATGAAGAGCCGGAGGAATATATAGCTGCAACGGTGTTTTCAGGAGCCGAAATAGTACCAAACTTCCCAGACATGCAACGCATGGAAAAAGCTAATGGATTAATAAGCTCCGAAGATAGTGATATTATCAGTACGGCGAGCAGTAATCCTTTAACAATGACAGAACAAGAAGAAGATGGATTGCAATACATTATGGGTTACCTCGCAAAAAAATTTAACGAAAAGTATCCCAGCTTAAACCTAGGAATACAAACATTTAAAATTTTTAATGAGCATAGCTATTGCCAACCACCAACATTTGTGGACCATTTGTCGCTGGGTGGACTACACAAACCCAGTGAAGAGTTTATGAACATTGGAAAGAAAATGGAAAAAATATTCCAAAAATTACACAAGAATGGTAAATTTAATAAGAAAACATTAATCGTACGGAGATTAGCGGTTAATATACAGAAACAAGTCGAATTACCCTCAGAGATAGTTAAATCATTCGCAAAACAGAGAGTGATAGTTCGCATGCGATATTTGAACATGAAAGCCAGCTTTGAAGATAATGGCACAACTAGCCGCAAAAGAAAATCGCAACAGCAAGATCCAAAAGGAATAAAAAAATGAGAAGGATAATTGTTGAAGAACGTAAACATTACAGAACGTAAACATTGGGGTGACGGGACGACTCATGATAACGAGTAGTGGTTACACGCGCGAGTCGGAAAGTTGAAGAGCGTAGGCGGCGCAATTCGCTATAAAAAGGGTTGGGCTGGCGCCGTAGGGCCTTTTTCGACGGAAATTTTCTGTAGCGTGAACAACCACTAGAAGTGAGTAATATTTTGGCGTGGGTTAATAAAACGCAAAGCACCACTTATAATATTAACACTTTTCACACACGACCTAAAAAAGACTCACAACACAATCCGAACGCTACATTCCAAAATATTATTCGAACTTTTCCGTGCTAGTTAAAAGAGACTAACCGAGTGAAAGTGAGTGCAGTGAAATGTTTGGAGCTAATGGTGATAACCAGGAGACGGGAGCCGACTCGATGGCGGGACGCGTAGAAGTCCAAGCCAACCAAGCAGCGCCATGGAGTGAGCCAGGCCCCTCGACTGCGGAAGGGTCACATCGGGCATTGACCCCAAGGGTCATTGACCAGCGAGATGAGCGTCATTTGCGGTCACCGCTGCCCGGTCCTTCGAGGATATCTTTCGTGTCGCTTTATGATACGCAGGACACGCCTGATCAGCGTGGGAGTGTTGGCTCGGCGGCGGGACGCGCTAGCGTTCACGCTGATCAAGCAATGCCAAGGAGCCCCATCACGCCTGTTATGTCAGAGGTAACGCAACACGGTATAAGCAGCGCGAACAGTCGCCGGGTTGAATCACAAACACGCACACTACCGAACGAAAATACCGCGGAACGCAATTTCACTAACGGTCATCGGGATGAGCTGCCGCATCAGGCGCCATCGGGCGAGCACCAAGCGTACTTAGCTGCGATACCGATGGAGTCGGCCATTGCAATCGAACAAGGTTCGATTTCCCGAAATGCCGAATTGGTTCGGAAAAGGATTGAGGTTGAAAGAAGGCAGATTGAGTTGAGGAAGATGGAGATTGAGTTGATTGAGCTCGAAGAGGCTGAAATGATGGCACTAGGTGGCAGCATGCGGGACAGTGTTCAGCGGCCTAAAGCCGAGCAGTGGGTAACGGCAACGGATCGCTTCGGTATGGCTTCATCGTTCAGAGGGGTACCTGAGACACCCCAATTCGCGAGTACAGCCCACGTACCACCGCCGTATGATTTTCAGGGTTACTCACGATTCCCAGACTACTACACTTGGAGGAGAAGTCACGATAGCGCGTATCGTAGGGCATCGGTTATCCCGCCGGTGGACCACACCATACCACCACAGCATCGTACGCGATCGTATAGGGCTCCTACCCAGTACGCTAATGCTAGCAACCTGTCGGAAGTACAGTGGTCGGCCCGACTGAGTGGAAACGTGACTGAGTTACCAACGTTCAGTGGTGAATCGCGAGAATGGCCCATGTTCATCCGCATGTTCGAGAAGTCGACGGAAGTGTACGGGTTTACCGACGAGGAGAATCTGCTACGGCTGCAACGAGTCCTGAAAGGAGAAGCAATGGAGTCAGTTGGTCATTTGCTACTGCTTCCAAATAGTTTGAAGGATGTCCTTGAAATGTTAGAAGCGCAGTACGGGCGACCGGACCAAATAATAGAGGCCACGATCGAAAAGATTTGGAAGATGCCCGTGCCAAAGCCAGACTGCCTACGTTCTCTGGCTAAGTTCGGGTTTGCAGTGAGAAACCTCTGTGCTACGATCGAATCGCTGAGGTTGCCGGAGTACGCCTATAACGTTGCGCTTCTCAGGGAGCTTGTGAGTAGGCTTCCGTCCGAACCTGCACGTGAATGGGCGCGACACAAGAGGCAATTCGGGTGTGGTAGTGTTACCGATTTTGGCAGATGGATCAGTGAAGTGGCACGAGACGCGATAGATGTCAGTGTGGAGCCACTGCGCCGTGTTACGAACGAGCGTAAGGAAGAACCCGGCAAGCGTGAGCAGAATTCTCAGCAACCGCGTCTGCCTGTTCGGGCTGACCGATCAGGAAATCAGCCCCCTCGAACAACATACTGGAACGTGCACACGTCTCGGTGTTCGGAGTCTCTACCGGTTGCTGCGGCCACCACCAATACAGCGTCACCACAATGTCAACTGTGTAAAGGTACGTGCAGCTCACTTTCGCAATGTAAACGGTTTCTGCACTTTTCAGTAGCAGCTCGAAGGAGCCACGTGAAGGAAAAAGGTCTGTGCAAGAAGTGTCTCGGCAGACATAGGACCGGCTGCTCGATTGTAACAGCGTGCGGCGTAAACGGATGCAACGGAATGCATCACGTCCTGTTGCACATCGCAGCGCCAGATGAAGAACGCGCTCCAGAGGTTGGTTTGTGCCACACGCATTCAGGAACCGTAGATCGCGCTCTTTTAAAATACGTGCCGATCAAGGCGTATGGACCGCGCGGTGAGGTCGAAACATTTGCCTTTATGGACGATGGTTCCTCTTCGACGTTCATCGATAGCTCCTTGGTAGAGGAACTGGGGCTAACGGGCACACCTGTGCCGCTTTGTATCCAGTGGACCGGCGGAGTGACGCGCCAAGAGAACTGTTCCGTGCGCCTTAACCTCGAAGTATCTGGAAGAAACGGGAGCCGTAAGTACGACCTGATCAACGCGAGAACGGTAAAAATGTTGGGGTTACCTACGCAAACGGTGGCGGTTTCTCAGTTGGCTGACCAGTATTCGCACCTGAGAGGGCTGCCGATCGCCTCTTACAGCAACGTTCAGCCTCGTATTCTCATTGGTGTCGACAATTGTCGAGTGACCAGACCATTGAAGACGGCTGAGAGGAGCGAACACGAGCCAGTCGCCTCGAAAACGCGTTTGGGATGGATTATTTACGGCCCGTGTCCGATAGCGGAGAACGTGCCCGGAGCAGTGTATAATAGTTTCCACGTGTGCCTGTGCGACGGAGTGAGTGCGGAGCTGTTGAACACCGAGGTGAAGAAGATGTTCTCCCTGGACACCATTGCTGTTGAAAAACCAATCAGCGTGTGGCGCTCGAAAGAGGACGACAAGGCGATGGCGATTCTAGAAAAGGAAACGGTGTTGGTTAGTGATCAATATGAATCGGGACTGCTGTGGAAAGCGGAAAATATTCGACTGCCCTGTAGTAAAGCGATGGCTTTGAGACGATACCACTGTCTGAAACGGCGTATGCAGAAGGATCCAGTACTGGATGCAGCGGTACGAGACACGATACGGAATTATGAGAAGAAAGGTTACATCCGTCGCTTGACGGAAGCTGAAGCGGCTGAACGACATCCCCGAGACTGGTACCTGCCAGTGTTTCCTGTGTTTCCTGATGAACGAATCCAAATAAGCCAGGTAAGATTCGTTTAGTGTTCGATGCTGCCGCTACCGTTAACGGTATCAGCCTTAATAACAATCTTCTCACCGGACCGGATCTTACGGCTAACCTGTTGGAAGTGCTGTTCAAATTCCGGGAGTTTAGCGTGGCTGTGGTCGGAGACATCCGCGAGATGTTTCATCAAGTGTTGATAAAGCCGGCCGATCAGCGAAGCCAGATGATATTCTGGGAAGGAGATGCTGCCAGTGACGAACCCGTCACGTATGCTGTTGCAGTGATGACCTTCGGAGCCGCCTGTTCACCGAGCACCGCGCAGTACGTGAAGAATCACAACGCAGAGCGGTTCGAGTCGGAGTATCCACGAGCGGTGGAGTGTATCAGAAACGAACACTACGTCGACGATATGCTGTTCAGTGTCGAAACGGAACAGGAAGCGATTTCTCTGGCGGAACAGGTGCGATACATACATTCTCGGGGTGGATTCGAGATACGTAACTGGATTTCCAATTCGTCACGAGTCATGGAACGTGTGCAGACCATCACTGAAACGGAAAAGAGTTTCAACATGGGTAACGAGTTCAGTGCGGAAAAGGTGCTTGGTATGTGGTGGGACACCCTTACGGATACCTTTTCGTTTCGGCTGTCCAAGAAGTACGATCAGGGCATCCTGTCTGGAGGACAACTTCCAACGAAGCGAGTGGTGTTGCGGACGCTAATGAGCATTTACGATCCGATGGGACTGGTGGGACAGTTCCTTATGTTCCTGAAAATGTTGCTGCAGGAAATTTGGAGAAGTGGTTATGATTGGGATCGTGAAATCGACGGCCACATTGCGGAAAAGTGGTTTACCTGGCTGAAAGTATTGGCGAAAATTCCGCAAGTGACGATCCCTAGATGTTACCGTCGTGTCACCTCTACCAGCGCTAAGATCGAGCTACATATTTTTTGTGATGCGAGCGAGCACGGCATGGCTGCCGTGGCTTACTTCAGGTTCGAGGAGGGCGGTGTCATCGAATGTGCTCTCGTTGCGTCAAAGACCCGTGTTGCGCCACTAAATTTTTTATCAATTCCCAGACTCGAGTTGCAAGCAGCAGTACTAGGCGCGCGACTGAGCAAGGCGATCATCCGATCACACCGTCTGGAGATTCATCGCACCACGTATTGGACGGACTCAAAAAACGTTGTCAGCTGGCTAAATTCCGATCACCGACGCTATCATCAATTTGTCGCCTTTCGGATCGGAGAGTTGCTTGAGACGACAGACGTGCAACAATGGCGATGGCTACCGACGAAGTACAATGTAGCGGATGATGGAACCAAGTGGGTGAAAACCCCCGATCTGTCACCCGGCAGCCGTTGGTTTCGAGGTCCTTCTTTCCTGTGGGAACCTGAGTGCGAGTGGCCCGCGGCGGTGGAAGCTGTTCACGACACAACTGAAGAGCTTCGGGTAAGCGCGTGCCACCATCAAACTGTCGACAAGGGTGTCGAAGCAGGTGGGTTCATCCAGTTTGAGCGATTCAGCAAGTGGAGAAGGCTTTTACGAGCCGTTGCACATGCTATCCGCTTCATTTCTAACGTCCAGAACAGCATCCGTGGAACAACGAAACAACTGGGACCCCTGACGCAACCAGAACTGGCCGAAGCAGAACTGATTGTGTTCAGATCGATCCAGCAGGAGAGCTACCCCGAAGAGATCCGATGCCTGCGACAAGACGAAAGGAAACACCCGTGGCAGACAGGCATCAAGAAAGAGAGTCCACTGTTTAAGCTATCACCCGTCCTTGACGATAGCGGCGTAATAGTGATGGGTGGTAGATTGGCTGAGTGCAGCGCAGTGAGTCCGGAGATGCGCCGTCCCATAATCCTTCCCCCCAGCCATCGTGGTACCACATTACTAATCACAGACGCTCACGAACGTTTCAGGCACTGTAATCATATGACGGTGATTAGTGAACTTCGGCGAAGATACTGGATCCCTTGCCTGTTGAGGACGTACCGGCAACTGCGCAAAGCATGTCCTACCTGCCGAAATCGCGAAGCAACACCCAACCCGCCGATGATGAGCCACCTACCCGACCCCAGATTGTCCTTGGGACAGCGACCGTTCACCTATACCGGGGTGGATTACTTTGGGCCTCTCCTTGTCGCGGTAGGACGACGCGTCGAAAAAAGATGGGGTGTCATCTTCACGTGCCTCACCGTTCGAGCGGTGCACCTAGAGGTAGCGCACACCCTTAGTACCGGATCGTGTATCGCTGCTGTTCGCCGATTCATCGCCCGGCGCGGCGTTCCCCGCGAGATCATCAGCGATTGCGGGACGAACTTCGTGGGAACAGCACGAGAGCTACGGGACGCGATTGCCGGTGTGGACCACGAGGCGCTCATGACAGAGTTCTGCAGTCCGGAACTGAAGTGGACGTTCAATCCACCGGGAGCACCACACTTCGGAGGCTGCTGGGAGCGTTTGGTGCGATCGGTGAAGAAGGTGCTTGGACATCTTAACCTTCCCCGCCGACCGACTGACGAGGTGCTCGAGACTGCGCTGGCTGAGATCGAGCTGATCCTAAACTCCCGGCCTCTTACGTACGTTCCGGTAGATGACGCAACGCAGCAGCCTCTTACGCCAAACCAGATCCTGCTTGGAACAGCAGACGGAAGCAAGCCACCTGTGGCTTACAGCAGCGGCAGCGATGCGGTCAACTCGTCCTGGAAAGCAGCACAGCATATTGCGGATCTGTTCTGGAAAGCGTGGGTACGAGATTATTTGCCGGTGCTTGGGAAACGAACGAAATGGTTCGAAGCGGCGGAACCGTTAGGAGTAGGAGATCTCGTTCTAATAGTGGATGAGAACTTACCGCGCAACTGCTGGCCTAAGGGTTTGATCGAGGAAGCGATTAAAGGAAAGGACGGCCAGGTGAGACAGGCAGTAGTAAGGACCGCTAAAGGTATATATAAAAGACCTGCTACAAAAATCGCAAAGCTAGAAACAACTCGTGGTGATCGGATTTAGGATAAAAGGGACACGTGGAACAAAAACGTCAGGAGATAAGGCAATGTTTACAGTGCAGGAGTGAGATAGCCTCACTGCGGAAGGGAATGTTGAAGAACGTAAACATTACAGAACGTAAACATTGGGGTGACGGGACGACTCATGATAACGAGTAGTGGTTACACGCGCGAGTCGGAAAGTTGAAGAGCGTAGGCGGCGCAATTCGCTATAAAAAGGGTTGGGCTGGCGCCGTAGGGCCTTTTTCGACGGAAATTTTCTGTAGCGTGAACAACCACTAGAAGTGAGTAATATTTTGGCGTGGGTTAATAAAACGCAAAGCACCACTTATAATATTAACACTTTTCACACACGACCTAAAAAAGACTCACAACACAATCCGAACGCTACAATAATAAACTAAACGCACTATACCACCAAATTATCTGCAAATGGGGTAAAATCCGACACCTCCTTGAAGGTTAATATAGGCTCTCTTACTCAACTCCTATCCTGCGACGTCCGTTTCGTGCAGTGGTAACATGTATCATCGTATATCCAAGCTTGGGTAGACGGGCCCAGTCCCAACCCCTTGGGCGGATGATGGTACATGGCCAACCTAGGATGATGGTACATGGCAGGCATTCCAGGCAACTGGAATGTCTTAACGTCAGACCAATCTAATGACGCTAAATCTGTCGAATAGGTGTGAATAGGTGTGAAAAGAATATCCTACAAGTATCCGAAAATATATGTCCTTCTCATCTAACGAAAATAATGAGGAAAGCCCACTGAAACTAGCAGCCGAAAAACGATTTAAAATGAACCTAATGATGAGTGATGGATAACCAGAAGCCTCAACCGTGACGGAGCAACTTATCCCGGATGGCAGCCAGCTTCTTTTTGTCTTCTTTTTTTTCTTTTTTTTTCTTTTTCTTTTCTTTTCTTACTATTTCTTTTCTAGATATGGAGGAGGTGGAGGCGTGGAGGACATACTAAGGATCAAGATGGGCCATCACACAAACGCCTAAAGGAAGATAAAAGGTACGCGGAGTGTTTTAGTGCGGTCGCATTGATCGTAAGCTAATCTGTAATACAGATGGGTTACGATCAATGAATCCCACACTACCCACGACATGGACGGTTGGTATGTAAGTCGTGGGTGCCTTTTGAAGGTTTCACTCCGCGATAACAAAAAAAAAAAAAAGACGAGAGCAACGATGAAGCTGCTATTAACAATTAACCTTAAATTTCTCAACATATCAAAGCTGTGCGACCCATTTTTCTACATGTTAAATATTATCTAATTAATCTATATACGTTCTTTAATAATGCGTACATGTGCTTAAGCGTAGAATACATGAACTGTGATGTAGAATTTCCTTTTAAATGTTTTAAGAGATGATTAAACTGTTGATAGTGATATCGTTTCACTCACTAACTGTAGCTATTCTATTTTTGCATTAAGTCGCACGAATAATGTTTATAAAATATGTTTGGTTCAGCTTGTAAGAGTAGTGTAATTCGCTTATACAACCCATATCAGGATTGAGTAGTTCGGACCCTAAAAGACAAAATAAGTTTAGTAAAATGAATACATTCGTAAAACCAAATATCATACCGTACGTCGAAAACATCACTTCCGGAATTGTATATAACGCTAGCTCAAAAACTAAATCACGTTGGTTCTGTAATGTTTTTCTGGATCTGGATGGATGGAATCTGGAAGCGCCAAATAATAGAATCATAACAAGTGAATTTGCTTCCGCCATGTGTACAAGAATCATATGCCACCATCCGACACGGAAACCACAATCAAATGGCTACATATAATTAGGACGGGTGACCAAACTCACTGTTGGCGCGTTTATTCAATTTCATCGAATTGGGTTTGATATATACGGTCTAGTCTAGGAGGCACCTAAAATATAGTATGAGATGATGTTTATATTATTATAGACTAACATATCACAAGGAACTGAGTTTATCAAATATCATATCACATATGACCACGTATCTTTACCACTTTCCAGATGATAAAATGAGCCACGAACATTAGATTGTAATAGTACAGATATTGCGCGATGAATAATTTATGTGATCACAAATCACTGAACAATGATTTTATCTTAAATTTACGGAAAATGTTAACTTAATTTGTTTCTTGTTGTTTCGCATCATTCAGATCGTAAACATTGGAAACAAGCGTCGCACACATACAATCACAACCATTGTACATACACGCGGTAATCCAGACGTCACTTTTCTTAGCTGATTCTTCTTCAGCTTAGCTGTGAAAACGGGGTTAATATGTGACCTGGTATTTCAACAGACCTTGCTACGAACTTAAAACGGAAAGGACCCCGATATTGGTAACCTAAACACGAACCAACACTCAAACACGAGGTAATGAAAACTTACCTAACAATCGACGAGGAAATAAAATGCTTTTCTTTGTGTCGTAACCGCAGCCCTTGTCATCGTTGTTTCTAAACATCCTTCAATACGCCACTTGTAGTTTTCTGAAACACTCCTTTATTGTGACTTTCCTTCACTACGTCCGTCCAAAAACTGATCGCCTTCCCAACGGGACAAAAGTAGAAAGCTTGGAGCAAAATAATCGTTTGTCTCCCTCTATCCTCTATACCGCGCTTGCTTGCACTCATGCGCGAGCGCTCGAGTATATTCTCTCAGAACTGAGCATTCGCAGTTCAACCCGTGCAGTGAGAATGTATGTGTTAATGTGCAGCGAAATTTGTCTCTGTATCTCATTCCCCCACCCCCAAAAACCACATTCACTCTCCGCGCACTCTTAAAATTTTGGCGCGCACGCTACGTACAACACAATACAAAAGGTCGTTTTAACCGCGCGCACTGATCAAAGTCGCGATGGTTCAATCGGTACGCCGACGCTCTATGTCAGAGATTTGGTGTGAAGAAAAAGTTTTTCTGACCAAATCGACAACACACACGCGACGACACACATCGGTCACGTCGACCGCCGTCGATGGAAGTGAGTGATGATCTAAAAATAGATCTGTGGGGCGAGTGAGAAGGGGGAGGGGCGTAGAACAAGCTTACGTAAGCGTGAGTCGTCGCGTGTGCGTGTGTGTACACTCAAGAACTCATTTTTTGCTCTTTCCTGGAACCCACATGTTTCTACATTCTTCTGATTTTAAGCAACAAAAGTAGAAGGGAAGTAGAAGGATACTTCGTTTCTACTTTCCTTGCTACTTTCGAGCGTGTTGACTCGCTTGGGTTTTCGCGTTTCGTTTCCATCCTGCCACTCTCACATGCGATCTCACCGAGTCGCTCCTCTCTTGAAATCGCGCTTCTCTGTTGATCTCTTCTCACCGTGTGATATCTCACCGTGAGATCTGCGAGCTGCGTGTCTCTCACTTGTCGATAGGCTTCTCGTTCTATCGCTATTTCTCTCTATTTCCTTCCCTCTCGCGACCATCTCTATGCTACGTTTTAGTGCTAATAATTCTTTTATTTTAAATTTAAGTTCTAACTTATTATTATTATTATTATGTTTGTTATTATTATCATTCTTATTATTATTATTACTATTAGTCTCTACACTTTGTAGCTTTGCTTGACCAAGGATCACTTTATCGGTTTTAGATGTTTAAAATGTAGTCCTTTCTTTTCACAAACTGCTAGCTGCTATTCACACCACGATGTCTTGCCAATTCTGGTAATACGAAACAATGCACCACCCAGTCAGACAGCCTTCTGTTAATTTACCCATTCGAGCAGTTTTGTGTCTGTCATAACAGTCATTTAAGAGCAATTTAGCGGTACGACGTGTTGTCGTTTGTTGTCAGTGAAAAGGTGTAAATTAGAACAAAAAGAGTATTGTTTTAATGATCTTTTAGTGGAAGAAGACATCGGCGGTGTGTTTAAAACTGTAAAATGTAAAAAACAGCCGAGAAATTGCATTTATTAGTGCTATTTGTGCACCACCTTCCGGGTGAAGCGGCTGTTCAAGTCGAGTTTGCTAAAAAAAATACATTGTAATCGTTTGTATAAGTTAAGGACAATGATTGAATAAAAGCATTCAACTGTATTATAATAAATTTCGTGTTATTTATTAACAATTTGGCCGACAAAAATAAAAATAAAATAGAGGAAGGAATAGGCCCTGTTTGAAATTAAATTTACTTCACACTTTATGAATTTGATCGCGCCAGTTTATCGACGGATAAAAACATTTATTGTCGTTTATTTATACTTAATTCCACAACTTCACAATTCCGCTTCGTTCGTTGTTGCGTTCTTGCTTTCTTGGCGTCTTTCCTCGGTCTCATCCTTCCTCGCTCTCTTCTGTCAATTCTCTGTAGTTCATATTCACGGCAAGGTTGGATCGTTGCAAGGTTGGATCGTTTTCAAAATTACCGTTAACACGACATTCGTGTTTTGACGTTCGTTACAGGCCCATATAACCAAGATACCGAAAACGCCACCAATTTCTTGTACTAAAAATCCAGTTCCATCAAACAAAGCTAAAAAACTATCAGTTTGGTGGGTTAAGCCACACGGCCACAGACGCAGCCACTTCAATGTTGTTAAAGTCAGTTATTATGCTCGGGCAATTTATTTGCTCAACATGTTTCACCTGTGTTAAAATGTGATTGAATTGTGCAAAGGAAACAATTAAACGTGTGTGTTTAAGTTGATTTGTTGTAAAACATTCATGTGTAATATGTGTATATGTGTGTTTGTTTACTTGCGAATGATCTCTCCATTTCGCTGGTCAGTGCATAGTTTATAGGCTAATCATATTGCTGAAGTTGAAGTGCAGTGATGTAAGTGAATGAATGTAATCAATCGAAGAGTTAAAATCCTGTTCAGCATATTGACCTTAGCCAACCCTTGACCAAACTTTTCCTCAAAGCATTTTTGGAAAAGGTGGGTTAAGGGTGGGCAAGATAAATACATCGGATCGGAACTGGCAGCTCCGATTGTTCTAAAATTTGGTGGGTTAACGACTGAATCGACCACCACAAACCCACGTGGGTTTGAAGTGGTTTTACAGTGGGTTAAGGACGATTTGGTTATTTGGGAGGATCTATCAAAACTGCTCGAATGGGTAAATTAAGGACTGCTAATTTACCATTAAATTACTCTTAAATTACCGGTAATTTAGCGGTAATATAGGGGTAAATTAAGTCCGATTTGTCTGACTGGGCAGTGAGACAGGTGTTAGAGCGTTTCTACATACACCGAGAATGCAGCTGAGAAAATAACTGACAGCATGCTTTGACAGCGTCTGACAGCATTTTCGGTGAGAGAATTCTCCTCGGCATGCAAAGAACGATGGAGCTAAAAAAAATTGAATTGGCAGTTTATAGCGATCGATCGATTATAGTTTGCATTTTTGCTGTCTAATAATCGTAGATATATTATGTGAAATGGGGAAGAATAAGGGGAATGTGCGCGAGCGACGGAAGGTGCGCGAAAAGGAAAAGAAGAAAAGAGAGCGTGCGAGAACGAACTAAGGAGGAGAACGCGGTTACGGCGGGTAACGCGGAGCGAGAGGGAAGATGGGCAGAAACTATAAAAGCGGTGCGCGCTTTGGGGACGGGGAGTTAGTTTGGGAACGATAAGAGAACCGATACATGTGAATTGCGAAACGAATGAAAATAAATCGTGTAGAACTCAAATCTCCGGTCTTCTAATTTACTCCCCATTTCTGCTAACTTCACATGGGGGCTCAACCGGGATGCATCCCAAAGACAGTTGTGACGATTGTGATGATTGTGAGGCTTTTCTAAAAGCAAAACTGTGAGGCTTTTTGTAAAGCAAAACTGAGAGGCTTTTCTAAAAGCAAATCTGTGTGAAATGTGAGGCTTATTATTAAGCAAACCTGTGAGGAATGTGTGGCTTACTATTTTAAGCAAACCTGTGAGGCTTTTCTTAAAGCAATTGTGAGGAAACTGTGGGGCTTACTGTTAAGCAAACCTGTGAGGCTTTTCTTAAAGCAATTGTGAGGAAACTGTGGGGCTTACTGTTAAGCAAACTTGTGAGGCTTTTCAGAAGCAATAGTGAGCAAATTGTGAGGCTTTTCAGAAGCAACCGTGAGGAAAGTGTGGGGAAGTGTGCTTTTCCGAAGCAATTGTGAGGGAATCGTGAGGCTTGTTTAAGCAAAACTGTGATTGTGTGTGTGCGTGTGTCGAAAGCATGGCAACCGTAGAGGAACTGTGTGAGATCTTCACTAAGGTTGGCCTTACACGCGAGTGTGAAAGGCTTGGTTTGGCCACTGCGGGAGGAAAGGCAGATATGGCTAATAGAATAGTCATCTATCGCGCGATGAATCCGTCAGGAAACATAGTCGGAATGTCCAGGAGCGGACAAAGTGTTGAAACGGTAAACGGTGTCCAAAATCGCGTGGATGCTGGCACACCACCGGATGATGTTCGCGTTTGTGATGAAGTAGACGAGGACGGAGCGGCGCAAGCCGATTTGGAAGATGAAGAAGAAGAAGAAGTCGTGGATGCGGACGTCCACGACGATTCTGATTTTTTTCAGACGGCTGTAAGGGCATCGACGCCCAAACGGCCACAGCGAGTATATACGTTTCGAGACGTGGAGGACAGTATCGAAACGTTTGGTGCGGAAGATGGCCACGACGTGAAGAATTGGCTATCGCATCTAGAATCAGTTTCGCGATCCGCAGGGTGGGATGATGAGCAAATGCTCATTATGTGTCGCAAAAAGATGACGGGTACGGCACGAAAATTTATAAATTCTTTGCGTCATGTAGGAAGACAAAAGAGCGGAGCAGCGCTGCTACATTTGTGGTAACAAAGGCCACCTAGCGAGAGCGTGTACGAAAGCGCAGGGTGGTCCGAAGTGTTTTTTATGCCAGGCGCACGGGCACAAGGCGAGTGAGTGTGCGCAAAACAAAAACGTGACGGCTGCAAAAATAAACGTTGTAGAGGAAGCGATGGCAACGATCGAA
The DNA here is from genome assembly GCF_943734685.1 of Anopheles coluzzii. Classification (NCBI taxonomy): domain Eukaryota; kingdom Metazoa; phylum Arthropoda; class Insecta; order Diptera; family Culicidae; genus Anopheles; species Anopheles coluzzii. The sequence goes on from NC_064669.1 coordinate 25,258,130, forward strand.
ATTGTTTTAAACAATACGGCGGTCAACGCTTTGTTTGACAGTGGCAGCAAACACAACCTTATGACGGATGCGTGTTATAAGAAAATCGGGGGGGGGGGGGGGGGGCAAGTTGACTGAGACCCCAATGTGTTTTCGAGGTTTCGGCGGTTTGACGACAAAAGCACTTGGTGTGTTCACTATAGACGTCGAAGTGGACAATAATGTGTTTAGTTTGGTACCCTTTTATGTGGTTCCGGACAAGAGCATGTCATTCGACACAATGTTGGGCAGGGATTCGTTGAAATATTTTCGGGTGACAATGACAACGGCGGGCGTCGAAATCACTCCGTGTGGTCCAGCGAACGAAGTATTAACTATAATGTGTGAAAAGGAGGAAGAACTCGACGTTCCACCTAAATTCGCGAACGAGATAAAAAAATTGGTTTCGGAATACCAACCAATGGAGCAAGTGAAGAGCCGAGTCGAGACAAAGATTATTTTGCACGACGAGACACCGGTTCGTTCAACTCCAAGGCGTTTCGCTCCGGCAGAAAGGGAAGTGTTAAACAAAACCATCGACGAATGGTTAGCAGCAGGTGTGATTAAAGAGAGTGAGAGTGATTTTGCCAGTTCGGTCGTGATGGCACGGAAGAAAGACGGTACGTTGCGTGTGTGTGTCGACTATCGCGAACTAAACCGTAAGATGGTGAAGGATTGTTTCCCTATGAGAAACATTGATGATCAAATAGATCGATTGAAATCCGCCTAGGTGTTTAGCACACTCGACTTGAAAAATTCATTTTTTCATGTCCCTGTGGAGAAATCGAGCCAACGATACACCGATTTTGTGACGCATGCGGGACAGTACGAGTTTTTGCGTATACCTTTCGGATTAGCGAACAGTCCGGCAAGCTTCAGTCGATTCGTGGCGGATGTTTTCCGCGAACTGATAAAGAGTGCTCGGGTGTTAGTGTACGTAGACGATTTGATAATCCCCTCCTCCGATGAGGAATCTAACCTTCAAACGTTAAAGGAGTTATTGAAAATCGCGAGTGAAAATGGGGTGCAGTTTAACTGGAAGAAATCACAGTTCTTGAAAAAAGAAGTAGAATATCTCGGATATGTGATACGCGACGGCACTTATCGCATATCGGCGGGCAAGTTGCGAGCGGTTTAATGTTTTCCTGAACCGAAAAACGTGAAACAATTGCAAAGGTTTTTAGGTCTAACCGGTTATTTCAGAAAATTTATTGGGGGTTATGCCACGATTTCTAAACCCTTAACGAAGTTGCTACAGAAAGAGGTGGAATATGTGTTTGGAGAAGAGCAACGCTCCAGCTTCAACACGTTGAAACGAGTTTTGGTGACGGATCCAGTGTTGAAAATCTATGACGAAAAGGCTGAAACTGAACTTCATACTGATGCATCAAAGGACGGCTATGGGGCTGTTTTAATGCAAAAAGATGAGTGTGATAAGTTTCATCCCGTTGCGTACATGAGCCAACAAACGTCAAGTGCCGAGAGAAATTACAGTGCGTATCATCTGGAAGTATTGGCAGTGGTTCGCGCGGTAGAAAAGTTTCGGGTGTATCTTCTGGGTATCAAGTTCAAAATCATAACGGACTGTGCTGCTTTCAAGCATACATTGAAGGCGAAAGAGCTTTCGACCAGAATAGCAAGATGGGCGTTAATGTTGGAAGAATACGAATACGAAGTGATACATCGATCAGGGACAGTGATGAAACATGTGGATACCTTAAGCAGGGCACCGATTATGATAGTGACAAGTGACCCAATGATCGAAGCCCTAAGAAGGTCACAGCGTAGTGATGAACGTGTGAAAGCGATAGTGGAACTTCTAAAAGTTCAACCGTTTGAGGATTACTTTCTCAGTGACGATTTGTTGATGACAGTAATAAAAGGGAGAGAAGTAATAGTGGTACCGGCAGCGATGCAAAGTGAATTAATCCGTACGGTACACGAAAACGGCCATCTCGGTGCGCGCAAATTGGAGGAAATCATACAACAGGAGTTTTATATTCCCAATTTGATTGAGCTAGTGAAGCGTACGATAGAGTGCTGTGTTGAGTGTATTTTAGCCGAAAGGAAAAGGGGCAAAACCGAAGGTCTGTTAAACCCCATAGTAAAAGGTGACACTCCGTTGGACACTTATCATTTGGACCATTTGGGTCCTATGGATACGACGGAAAAAAAGTATAGGTACGTATTTGTTGTGGTGGATGCGTTCAGCAAATACACTTGGATTTACCCCACCAAAACAACGAATTCGTTCGAAGTGATTCAACGGTTGTCAGCACAGAGTGAGTGTTTCGGTAATCCTAGACGTATTGTAAGTGACAAAGGGGCGGCGTTTACATCAAATGATTTCAAACAATATTGTAAAGGGAAAAATATCGAACGAGTTGAAATTTCTACAGGGGTTCCACGAGGGAACGGCCAAGTGGAAAGAGTGAATCAAGTAATAATGGGTATGCTGCGAAAGTTATGTGTCAATGATCCGACAAAATGGTACAAACATGTAGCGAACATACAGCGTTGGATTAATTCCAGCCCGCATCAGAGTATTGGCATTACTCCATTCGAAGCGATGTTTGGTGTACCAATGCGACACGAGGAAGACCTTCGACTCGGCGAGCTGGTGGAGCAAATCAAGGTTGCTCAGTACCACGATCAACGTAAGCAGATGCGAGCAGGCGCCAGGGCTTCTACCGAGAAGGAGCAAGAGGTACAGCGAGAGTCTTACAATCTTCGAGCACGATCGGCGACGGTGTATCGAGAAGGAGATCTGGTAGCGATCAAACGGACGCAATTTGGTCCAGGACGGAAGTATGCTGCGGAATTCCTTGGACCATACAACGTGACGGGTGTGCGACCATACGATCGGTATGACGTGGTGAAGGTTGACGGTGAAGGGCCGAACGTGACGTCGACGGCAGCGTCGCATATGAAGCCTTATCGAGTGTAGTGTTACGGCGAAGATCCTCCGGGGCGGTGGATCTGTCAAGGAAAGGCCGTGTGAAATGGGGAAGAATAAGGGGAATGTACGCGAGCGACGGAAGGTGCGCGAAAAGGAAAAGAAGAAAGAGAGCGTGCGAGAACGAACTAAGGAGGAGAACGCGGTTACGGCGGGTAACGCGGAGCGAGAGGGAAGATGGGCAGAAACTATAAAAGCGGTGCGCGCTTTGGGGACGGGGAGTTAGTTTGGGAACGATAAGAGAACCGATACATGTGAATTGCGAAACGAATGAAAATAAATCGTGTAGAACTCAAATCTCCGGTCTTCTTATTTACTCCCCATTTCAGCTAACTTCACATATTATTAAAAAGTGAAAGAAACTTGTTTGACTTCATTTTAGCGATTAAAATGGATTTTTTCAACATAATTTTAAAAGTCTCATCTCGGCGCTTTTCAGAGCTTCTACACACACCAGCGTGAGAAACCGGTTGTCAATTCTCTCACAGCCATCTCTCAGCTGCAGTCTCGATGTATGTAGAAACGCTCTTAGCCCTATTCCAGGCAACCGGCTACCCGGGTAGCCAAATCCATTTTTATTGCTCATTTCTCTGATTCCAGGAATCCGATTGACTTGAAATTTGAAATATGTGTGTAATCCACAGCCATCTTTCACTGGAATTTTTCGTAGAATTTTTTGAGTATAATTAACCTGTTTTTTAGAATTAAATTTTTCAATACCCCTATTCCAGGCAACCGGGCTACCCGGGTAGCCAGGAACTTTGGAAGCTTATAACTTTTGAATGCGTAATCCAATATTGATGCAATATTCTGATGAAAATTAAAAAAAACTAATGCAGTTTCTATAACTGTGCATAGATTGGTTCAACTCGCTACCGTTTTTTAGTTATAGTTTTTAAAAGTTGACAGGATTTTTTTGAAAATAATTACAAAATGTGAAAAATATTTTTTTCAGTACTTTACAAAATTTTCACAACAAAATGGCTCCAAAAGCTTTGAGAACTGTATGTTACACGTATTGTATAAATTTTTCAGAATTTTTATATGAGCGATAAAAAAGATAAAGGAGTTTTGATTTGAATAAAAACCGTTACATTATGACCCTTGCTGGTAGAAAGACACCAACATCAAATAAACTTCACACTAATAGTTTTATTTCAGTGTCTTCACAATATATAGTCAACATAACTTACCAATAGAGACCATTTTATCAAGTTTTTGCATTTGTCGCAGATGTGCATTTTATAAAATTATTATTCCCACCGTATTGTAACGGTTTTTATTCAAATCAAAACTCCTTTATTTTTTTTATCGCTCATAGAAAAATTCTGAAAAATTTATACAATACGTGTAACATACAGTTCTCAAAGCTTTTGGAGCCATTTTGTTGTGAAAATTTTGTAAAGTACTGAAAAAAATATTTTTCACATTTTGTAATTATTTTCAAAAAAATCCTGTCAACTTTGAAAAACTATAACTAAAAAACGGTAGCTAGTTGAACCAATCTATGAACAGTTATAGAAACTGCATTAGTTTGTTTAATTTTCATCACAATATTGCACCAATATTGGATTACGCATTCAAAAGTTATAAGCCTCCAAAGTCGCTGGCTTCCCGGGTAGCCCGGTTGCCTGGAATATGATGTATTTTTGGTTGCCAGTGAAAGGGTTAAAGTGAGCAACCTCTGCTTATATATTGCTTATTCGGATGTCACTTTGACATTTGGACTTTGTTCATTGGGAACGCATTTCTCTCTTTTAGGTTGGCAGTGATGCCCTTAATCTTGATTCATTGAACTTCTTCTTTCCTGTACTTTTGTAGCGACAAGTCGCATATCGTTTTTGCTTCAATTAGCGCGTGGCCACGGGGCTGAAAAAATGTTGAAAATTTTTTCAACTTTGTCAAAATTGCTTGTCAACTGCAAAAAAGAGCTTTTCTCGTGGCCGCACCAAAAACATGCACAAGAGCGACAAAAAGCTCCAACATCTGAATATCATCGATATTTTGTTTAAGAAGCACGAAATAGGTACATAAATCAATTAGACTCATGCATTTTAGCACACACTCACACTCATTACACTCACACTGATAGCACGTACTTCATTTCGCTCCGCGTTATTTGCGTTTTGTGCACTTATTTTCGCAAATCCCGATCTGGTTCTATCATTCCACTGTGTTCTGATTATCAGTTGTGCAAACCTCAATAAACTGTTCATATACTCAAGTGCTCGAAGCCTGTATAAGTTATATAAAGTGTATACTCCTTGGCGCGGTGAGGCTATTGAACCGTCATGGCTGATCACTGTTTGACCTGCGCCCGTGCTTCGTCATCCGAGGAACTTACTTACACTTGCGACGGCTTCTGCAAGCGATGGGCTCATCGTTCGTGTCTTGGTGTGAGTAGTGCCGCAGTCAAGGATCTCATCAAAGAAGATTCTCAAATTCTGTGGCTTTGCCACAACTGTTCGGAGAATCGCCGCAACGGACACTCAGTGATGATTGCTGAGCTAACGGCGGCACTCACCGATCTCAAATCTCAGCTGTCAGCTGAGTTCCAAACACGTATGGATGCTGCCGCGGAATCGCTAAAACGCACGATGCTATCCTCACTCGATCAACACACAGATACTCGTCCTGCTTCACACACTTCTACATTCACCATTCAACGCAAGACATCGACATCCAAAGCACCAGTTCTTTCGTCAACACCAGCCACCGAACTTAGCAACCCGGCAAAACGTCGTTTAATGGACCGTTCTCCGCTGTCCGTTGTCGCCACCTCCCCGCTTCTAAATGGCACCGCACCCATCGCCACTTCAGCTCATGCCACATTGCTCCTACCACCAGAAACGCCTAAATTCTGGTTGTACCTGTCGCGCTGCCGCCCGACAGCCACAATCTTAGAAGTGGAGACTTTCGTCAAGGAGCAAATCGGCATCGAGGATGTCACCGTTTTTAAGCTGGTGCCACTTAACCGCGATGTCCGCACTCTGACTTTCTCTTCGTTTAAAGTCGGTTTGTCGCCGGATTATAAGGAGAAAGGATTATTATGCTCATCGTGGCCGATCGGAACTGTCTTCAAAATGTTCACGGATCGTAGGAATGCTCCTATTTCTACATTGTCGGCAAATCTCCTGACCACTACCACTACAGCACCAACAAATACACACGTACCTGTCACCACAAACACTGATGTATCTATTCATTTGGAAACAAACAACAACATTACTGCCTCCACCAACAACACTGCAGTCTCGACGTCACCTCCTCGATCATCACAGCAGCAATAGCAACACTACTTACACACTCGCACTCTATATCTCCGTTAAAATTTTACTATCAAAACACTCGCGGTCTCAAAACCAAACTTTCGGATCTTCGCATCTCTCTCGAAGTTGCGAGCTATGATGTCATAATACTAACTGAGACATGACTGGACGATTCGATTCCTTCATCCCTCTTCTGTGACCGAAAGTATACCGTCTATCGTTGTGATCGTTCAAGCGCTAACAGTACCTGCTCTCGCGGCGGTGGTGTACTCATTGCCTGTTCCGCTAAGCTCTTGTCGCTGCACATTGAAGTATCCCAATGCTCGTTAGAACTTTTATGGATTCAAATTAAACTGAACGGTCATTCACTCTTTGTTGGTGGTGTGTATTTACCTCCAAACCTCAGCTCGAATACTGACACGTTAGACTCATTCTTCAATACAATTACATTAATACAATCTCGCATGAAAGATAGGGATTTGTTTGTCTTATGCGGTGATTTCAATCAACCTGGACTATCGTGGTCTCAAAATGAGGATTATTTCGCACCGCTTGCCGTTAACCCTGCCTCATCCTACTTTATAGACGGATTAGCTGAATTCAATCTGCGTCAACTTTCAGGGGTCGTAAATATTTTTCGGAGGCAACTAGATTTAGTTTTTGTTAATGAGTTAGTGACATATTCATGTTCACCAGTTTCTTGTAGTATTGACCCTATTGTTAAATTAGATCATTATCACCCACCTCTGGAATTCGTAGTAAATGTTCCTTTACCGCATAATGGTAATAATGTTAGAGATAACAAATCTGAGTTGAATTTTCGGAAAATGAACTTAGAAAAATTTAGGGAAATCATAACCAACTCTGATTGGAATTTTTTAGAAATTAGAACCGATTCTCCCTCCACTGTCGACGTAGCGGTGGAGCAATTTAGTAATATTGTTAAGGCAGCTCTCCCTTTATGTTGTCCTCGTTCTAAACCCTCCTCTCGCCTTCCTTGGTACGATGCTACATTGCGGTCATTAAAGGCGGATAGGACACGTGCCCTCAAAAAACTCGGTTCAACTCCTTCTGAGTATAATCGTAGAGTTTTCAAATATGCCGCTTCTGCTTTTCGTATTTATAATCGGGCCAGTTATAGGTTGTATCTTGGAAGGCTTCAATGCATGTTATACCGTAATCCTAAACTTTTTTGGTCTTATGACAAGAAGCGTCGTAATCCCTCTTCCCTTCCTACTTCCATGTCGCTCGGTACGGTCACTACGGACAATGCTGCTGACAGCTGTTCCCTATTCGCTGAGCATTTCGCCAATGGTCTGTCTAGACCGGAGAGTCAACCTCTGACAGAGTCTGAGGGCATATTGCCTGGTTTAAACTCCGTCCCATGGGCTGAGGGTATTGTCAATGTTAATACAGTCTCTGAAGCTCTTAAAAAACTTAAGCCATCCTTCTCCCCTGGACCGGATGGAATACCAGCCTCGGTTTTAAAAAAGTCACCCTTTCTATTCGTCCCTCTATTGGTAAAATTGTTTAACCTATCTTTGTCCTCGTCTTCATTCCCTTTATTGTGGAAGCGAGCATGGCTAGTTCCCATTCACAAAAAAGGTAACCCGTCTGTCATTTCCAATTACCGTGGCATCTCAATACAATGCGCAATAACCAAGGTATTTGAGCATATTATCCATACCTATGTGTTTAAACTCACCTCTTCTACTATTATCCCTCAGCAACATGGCTTTTTTCCTAACCGTTCTACAACAACTAACCTTATGTCCTTCACCTCTTTCGTATCATCCCAGTTAGAGTCAGTTAAACAAGTTGATACTATTTATACTGACTTCAAATCTGCATTTGATCGTATTCCTCATTCCTTACTTCTAAATAAAATTTCACAACTTGACGTCAATAATCTTTTTGTATCTTGGTTACGTTCTTTTCTATGTGATCGTTCCTATAGCGTTAAATTTAATGATATGTTTTCGACTCCCTTTTCATGTAGTGCAGGCGTACCGCAAGGTAGTGTTCTAAGTCCTTTGCTGTTCATAATTTTTATTAATGATGTCCGTACCACCCTCCCTCCTGAGTGTTTCCTCTGCTACGCAGACGACCTCAAAATCTTTCTCCCAGTTTCGTCTCCTAGTGATTGCATTTCCCTACAAAATATTCTTGATCGTTTTTCGTCTTGGTGTTCTAGTAATTCCCTCACATTATGTCCTGATAAGTGTAACGTCATTTCGTTTAGTCGTTCGCAGTCTCCAATCACTTACTCGTACGTCCTAAATTCTGTACCAGTCAATCGTGTTTGTGTCGTAAAAGACCTCGGTGTCTTGCTTGACAGAGGCCTCACCTTCAGCCACCACATTGACTCAGTTGTCAATCAGGCGCGGAAAACATTGGGTCTCCTAAAGAAAATTGCGTGCGATTTCTCCGACCCTATGTGCCTCAAGACTCTGTTCTGCTCTCTGGTCCGATCGATTTTGGAGTACTGCTCAGTAGTCTGGTCCCCTACAGCTCGAACCCACGTGGAACGTATCGAGCGGGTGCAGCGATCGTTCACCAGGTTTGCTATATGTAAAATCCTGGGTAGATTGTCCTCCCCCATACCTCCTTACGAGGGCAGGTGTCGGCAGCTTGGCCTGGAACTATTGGAAAACCGCCGTTCCCATGCCCAATCCACCTTTATTGCCGCATTACTCCTTGGTAATATTGATTCTCCTTCCCTTCTTTCTTCTATCCCTTTCTACGCCCCTAACCGTGTTCTTCGAAACCGCCCTCCCCTAGTGATCCCTTCCCGCCGAACTGCAGTGGGCCGTAATGACCCCCTTCTTCGTGCAATTCGTCGATTTAACTGTGTATACTCTATGTTTGATTTCAACCTTCCCTTATCCTCTTTCCGATCCCGCATTAGAACCCTCCATAATCCCGTGCTGCCTTAATTTTTAATTTTTAAATTTTAAATTCTAATTTTCTAAAAAAAAAAAATTTTCTCAAATTTTAGATAATTTGTGTTCATTTTTGTTAGGTTAGGAAATTAGGTAATAAGTATTATTTAAGTATTTGTGTAACCAAAAGGTAGACAAATAAATTTGAATATGAATATGAATTATCGTAGCAATGGGTCACAACTGCGCCAAATAGCTGTTTGTTTACGCTTTTTCGCGGACGTCAAATTTTGTCACTTTTTGTCAACTTTTGTCAACTTTCTTTCCTGGCTGTTCCAGGTTACAACATTTTGACAAAAGCTCAAAAAAGTGACAAAAGCTCACATTTTGAAAAATTTGTCAGCATTTTGTCACTCCCATAGCCTTTCGCTTACTATGTCCTTTTACCTTAGGGAACGGTGTGCACAACAGGCGTGGTAAGCAATGCTACGACATTTACTTCAGCTGCCACGACCGCCACCGCGTGCTCGGAACGGGTTTCGCCGTAGGTCCCCGGCATAGATTTCAAGGCTATAAACGATAGGCTATGCACCCTGCGCATGCGAGGCAAATTTTTTAATATAAGCCTTATAGAGGAAGAGGAGAAGGCCCTTTTTTACGGCCGCCTCGCTAGAACTATAGATGCGTGCCCCAGGCATGACCTCAAAATCATCCTGGTACTTCAACGCAAAAGTCGGTAGGGAGCCAATGTACCGCCAATACACTGGCTGTCACAGTCTGCATGAGCACAGTAACGATAATGGTAGTAGATTGGTCCAGTTCGCCGCAGCGAACAATCTGGTTGTAGGAAGTACCAAATTTGCGCGGAGGGACATCCACAAAATGACGTGGGCGCACCCGGATGGCGAATCCTTCAACCAGATCGAACACGTGTAAGCCGCCGACGACGGTCGAGTCTGTTAAATGTCAGAACATATCAAGGAGCCAATATCGATTCCCATCACTACTTGGTTGGCTTAGTGATACGTTGTAGAATCGCCCGCCCCCGCGCCAATGGGGGCGGAGAAAACACGCAGCCTCGGCTCAACACGGACTCTCTAAGGGACGTTACTGTCCAACAGGAATTCAAAGCCGCTTCAGACGAGTCTCTACTACCAGAAAACAGATATGAAACTACGAGCGAGAGGTGGAACGCTCTAAAAACAAAAAATAACAAACTGTGCAAGAAATATACTCCCACCACGTCGTGGCAACACCAAATCTGGCTGGTTCGACGAAGAATGCAAACAAGTGACCGAACGTAAGAATACTGCATACCGAGCAATGCAGCAACGGCATAGAACGCGGGCATGCGCAGAGGAATATTCATGGCTCAGACGCGAAGAGAAACGAGTTCACCGCTCCAAGAAGCATGCTTTGGAAGAGCAAAACATGCGGGAACTCGAGCAAACCAGAGAGGCGTACGGACTAGACATGGGCAAAATGATTCTTTGCGACGATTCGAGCGAGCTGGCTCTTTTGCTTACTGCGAATCACGAGCGAGCGGTGATTCGTCCGCTCTCGCTAGCCATACCTTTAATTGGACAGGAGATATAGGTGATATTTTTCGTGAGGTATTGCTTAATTAATCCAGGTTGTTCTCGAATAATAGAGTATACAGATAATGGTGAGAAAAAATTAATACACAAAAATACACATTTTTTACATCTTCGATGGGAGCAACAAAAAAACACTAATGAGTTTTCATTCCATTAATTGTGCTCCCCATTTTTTTCATCCGTGGCATCTGTTCATTAATAAAATAATGATCTTTTTAGCAGGAATGAAATAATAATCAGGCAGGAAGAAAAACAAAATGTCACTCTGTGAACGAATGTAACACAAATCATTATTATAGTGAGTCTTTAAGCAATAAGGCAAAGCTGTCCTCCTGTATAAAAAACATAGCGTACGGCAATTGGAATACTTTTTTTTTCTATTACAAAACAATTGATATTCTTTATCGTAATGACTGGTTTTGTGCAGCGAATACAACGAAGAAATTCAGACTAGGTAATATGTATTATAACCACTATAAATCCGATTTGTGTATGTCGAAATATACCTTGCTTTTTAGAAACCAGCTGTTTATCAGCGACTCTACAACCTAGCTCGCGAGTGCACTGTCTATTAAAAATACGCAGTAAGAAGAACAGGGTAGCTCGCGAGCGCACTGCCTATCCAAAATCCGTGCAGAAAAAAACTGCCTAGCTCGCGAGCGCACTGTCTATCCAAAATCCATGCAGAAAAAACAGGGTAGCTCGCGAGCGCACTGCCTATCCAAAATCCGTGCAGAAAAAAACTGCCTAGCTCGCGAGCGCACTGCCTATCCAAAAACCATGCAGAAAAAAACAGGGTAGCTCGCGAGCGCCCTGCCCATCCAAAATACGTAGCGAGAAGATCAGGGTAGCTCGCGAGCGCCCCTTCTCTTCTCACTACGTATTTTGTCCAGGCAGCGCGCTCGCGAGCTAGCTTGATCCTCTCACTATGCATATTGGCGCTCGCGAGCTGGGCTGTTTTTTTATGAATGGATTTTGGGCCAACCGGTCGCTCACGAGCTACACTGAGCTTCTCGCTATGCCCGTCCGGCAAAATGAGTGTATTTTTTGAGTGATTTGAGTGACGCTGTCGAAATACAGTGCCCCTTCGACGAATGAGTTACACCCTCGCGAGAGCCCTCCCCCTCCCCACCCGTAACGCACGGTGCGCTCTGCAGTTCTCAATGTGTTTGTGTTCTTTCGAGCCATGCTACCAACACATGTAAAGATAGTTGTTTCTTTCGTTTCTCGTTTTCTTTCATGAATAGACACGATCGCAAATGCGCACTTATTCTAAAAGCAAACACAAACACTGTCATTTTTGGTTACATTAAACACTTTATTGAAATATAAAGTACACTTTCACAACACATTTAGAATCCTTCATACTCACGAATGACGTCATACTGCAAAGTACCGGGTCGAGCCAGGCTGCGGGAAACTTGTCGACAATCTGCGTTGACTCTGTTCAGCAAATTCTTACCTGTCTATCCACGCACTGCATGTGCGTCTGAACACACTGTTTATTCACTGCACACTTCACCAAAACACACCAGCGCACGAGACTTTGAACGAAATGCGCATCAACGCACAAACACTGCGCGCGGGACTTAGAACAAAACGCGCACAACCATCTCCGGCAAAGCGTCGCGCTGTACTGGTGGTGTTGTACGCGTAGGAGAGGGGGGACATACGGAGCGATGGTTCGATGCTGTAGTGTAAGCGAGACAACACGATGTGACGAGCAGATCCAAGTTGGTGAGCTCGCTGAAAGAAGACACACACACATTCACAGACGGCTCGTCAAAGCACGGTATTTGTATTGGTGTTAGTGAAGCGCGCGTGTAAAACAGAATGCGAACTCTCATCGCAGCGCGTTTCTCCGTGCTTCCTCAAGCTTCCTCATACCCCTCGGCCTGAATCACTCAAAATTTGGGGTCTCATTGTTTGCGTGCCCGTCCGGCAAAATGAGTGTATTTTTTGAGTGATTTGAGTACCGTCCCCCGTTAGCAGTTACTCTTGGAGGAATGAGTTACACCCTCGCGCGAGCCCTCCCCCTCCCCACCCGTAACGCACGGTGCGCTTTGCAGTTGTCAATGTGTTTGTGTTCTTTCGAGCCATGCGTGGTATGCTTAGCAGTGTGCGTGACATTTCAACGCGGTGCCATAGTTGTTTATTTTTATTGACAGCGGTAAACATTCACAGTTCAATTTTCATGTCGTGAACAACAAGCAATTTTGTCAGCGTTTTATTCACAGTTTTCTCTACGTCGCTTTTTCGAAATCTCTACAATTAAAAGAGTAAAAGTAAGTTAAACATATTTAGAGGAAAGTTAATGTGAAAAGTAAATAAAAACGTACCTATTTTGCTCTAGCAACATCATGTCTATGCCGACAAAGCAAGCGCGTCCGGAAGATCCAGATGACGTTGGTATGTTTTGCAGTGAAGAAGTTGTGCGAAACCCTACGTGCGTACAAGTGCTTCCAGTAGTTAGTACCGTGGAGAATCAGCTAACAACATCTTCTGCTGCATCATATACGTTGACATCTTCCGGCGGTAATGTTTCGGCAGTTACGGTTCATACTGCCCCCAATGAACAGCCACCAATATCATCTGTTCCGTCGTCGGCGTTGAACGTTTCCGATGATGTTGCTGCTGCACTTGCACGTTTGTCAAGAAACGTTATTTGTGTTGCAATGCAGCAGCCAAATACATCTTCCACGATGATGCCAGCTGGTACAGTTGTTTGCGCCGGTGGACAGCAAATTCCATCATCTTCATTGGTGATGGCATCCTCTAGTCCGGATAGTGTTGTTGTGTCACGCCCGTCAGGATGTGTTGTGCATGCCGGAACACAACGGTTGCCGTCGGCTGCAACGGTGGGGGCAGCATCCAGTGGTGTTGTCGCTGCTGTTCATGCTGAAGGACAACGGCTTCCATCGGCTGCAACGGTGGTCCCAGCATCCAGGAGTGTTGTCGCTGCCGCCGGAGGACAACGGTTGCCGTTTCGATCAACAAACGCAACTTCCAGCAGTGTTGTTGTTGCTGCACGTCCGCCAGGAAGGGTTGTACACGCCAGAGGACAACGGTTGCCGTCAGCTGCAACGGTGGGTACAGCATCCAGTGGTGTTGTCGCTGCTGTTCATGCTGAAGGACAACGGCTTCCATCGGCTGCAACGGTGGTCCCAGCATCCAGGAGTGTTGTCGCTGCGGCCGGAGGACAACGGTTGCCGCCTGGATCACCAAACGCAACTTCCAGCGGTGTTGATACTGTTGCAGCACGTCCGCCAAGAAGTGTGGTACACGCTAGAGGACAACGGTTGCCGTCGGCTGCAACGATGGTGACCGCATCCAGAGGTGTTGTCGCTGCCGCCGGAGGGCAACGGCTGCCGTCGGCTGCAACAGTGGGGACAGCATCTGGAGGTGCTGTAGCTGCTGTTCATGCTGGAGGACAACGGCTTCCGTCGGCTGCAACGGTGGAGACAGCATCCAGGAGTGTTGTCGCTGCCGCCGGAGGGCAACGGTTGCCGTCGGCTGCAACAGTGGGGACAGCATCTGGAGGTGCTGTAGCTGCTGTTCATGCTGGAGGACAACGGCTTCCGTCGGCTGCAACGGTGGTGACAGCATCCAGGAGTGTTGTCGCTGCCGCCGGAGGACAACAGTTGCCATTGGCTTCAACGATAGTGACAGCATCCGGAGGTGTCGCTGCTGCAGCAAACCCGCCCGGAAGGGTTAAACGCACCGGAGGACAACGGTTTTCGTCGTCTGCAACAGTGATTGCAGCATCTGGAGGTGGTTTTGCTGCTGCGACACGCCCGCAAGGATATTCTGTTCATGCCGTAGGACAACGTTTGCCGTCATCTGCGTTGGCGAACACAGCATCCAAAGGCGTTTTTGCTGCTGCAACACACCCACCAGGAAATGCTGTCCATGTTGGAGGACAACGGCTGCCGTCGGCTGCAACGGTGGTGACAGCATCTAGAAGTGTTGTCGCTGCCGCCGGAGGTCAACGGTTGCCGTCTGAATCAACAATCGCAACTTCCAGCGGTGTTGTTCCTGTTACTGCACGTCCGCCAGGAAGTGTTGTACACGCCAGAGGACAACGGTTGCCGTCGGCTGCAACAGTGGGGACAGCATCTTGTGGTGTTGTTGCTGCTGTTCATACTGGAGGACAACGGCTTCCGTCGGCTACAACGGTGGAGACAGCCGAGAGTGTTGCCGCTGCCGCCGGAGGACAACTGTTGCCGTCTACATCACCAAAAGCAACTTCCAGTGGCGTTGTTGTTGCTACGGAACGCCCGCCAGGAAATGTTGTTGATGCTGGATTGCAACAGTTGACGTCGTCTTCAGCGGTGGTGACAGCAACTGGAGGTGTTGTCGCTGCTGCAGCAAAACCGCCAGGAATGGCTAAATGCTCCGCAGGACAACGGTTATCGTCGTCTGCAACTGTCATTGCAGCATCCGGAGGTGGTTTTTCTGCTGCGACACGCCCGCAAGCAAGGATTATCAGCGCAGATGTTCTCAAGCCAACATCAGCTGTATCAATGATGGAAATTTCCAGCGATGATGCTTTTGCTGCAACACAGCCGCAAGAAGAAAGCCACCCGTCTTGCTGCTGTCCGCTTTGCCGAAAGCTGCTTATTAGACAGGATGCTCGAAATGCTCAAATACTTGCTCTGTTAGATGGACTTTCCTTGACAATGAATCCTATGAAAGGACTTCGAAGGAATGTGAATACATTTAATATTACTGTAGTGTCCAACGTGCAGCAGCTAGATGAGCTGGAAGCTAAGTTGGAAAATAATGAATTCTTTTTTTTTTGTTATGTACAAAGAATCGATGCTGATATTACAAGTCAGGATGCATTCAATAGGTTACATGAGGCTTTGGATATCCTTTTTGATAGAGCATTTTTCGCTTCATGCAGTTGGAAAGGGTCAAGTGGAAAAAAAATACCGTTTTGTAATTACCGGCATGTATTACGTTTGCTTAGGGCTGTCGGAAAAAATCACTTGGGGATAGAAGTCGATGACCTTTTTGTAGAAAAGTTTATGAAATCAAAGTTGGAGCATGCTACTCAACGTTTGAATTTGGAGGGTTCAAGGAAATCGACTTGTCACAATAGAAAATTTTTAAGTTAGTTAATTTAGTTAATTAAGATAGTTTACCTGTATATATATGTTATGTATTCCTAAACGTCTATAAGCTGTCACATATGTACATATGAATATTTTTAAATTAATGTATAATTAAACTTTAGTCTTATCATTATGAGCTTAAGTAGCGTTATTATAAGATGTTCATATTGATACCAAAGTTTATTTGAAATCTAGTCGAAAAATTATGCACTGCACTACTATCATTATAATCTATACATATTATTATAAGTAATGTTTTTTTCATGACATAGCTAATATGAACTATTATGATAAATATTCTGAATTCTTGCCTTAACATATACAAATTTATATTAACTTTAAATGTGCAATCAAAATACTACTTAAATGCTTCATAACATGATACTAACATCTGTAAAATTAAGAGATTATGATGCGGTTGCTACGCTTTAAAAGTAATTTTGTGGCTGTAAGTTTGTAACATAAATACAAACATTTTGTTAGAAAAAACTGTCAGGAAGTATTTCAAAAACTATCTGTGATGTATAAGGAAGTGAATGCATTTCATTGGATTTTTATTTATTTTGTATAAGTAAACCGTATACAAACAACAAACAAAATTTGTGCAACGGACTGTGATCTGCAATAATATAACAATAATACAAAGATTAGTTATAACATGTAACATGTTATAACACCTTTATATATATGTATATATGTATATATATATTGTTATGTTTTATTCGGTTAACGTCCTGAGAAAGGGTACTAACACTAAGCAGTTATCAGTAGTTTTATTAGCTACTAATTTACACTTTATATTCCTGGGTAAAAATACCATTTCATCGGTACGAAGGTTACTTATATTTTCTTCATATATATCCTTCATAAAAGGTGAAATATAGTACGAGTGGGTTTCCGTTATATAATTGAATGCTCTCCCATTAATTATTATAGTTGAATCTTTTTGTTCTGCGCTACAATATTTAACTATGTAGTTATCATGAGTCAAAAACCAATTGGACTGAATACCAGGAGAAATAATTAATTGTCGATTAATGTGCAATGCTACTCCATTAGTTTTGGTTTTCAAAAATGGAAAAGAGAGATTTGCTGTACTTGATGACGCAGTATGTGGGTTTTGCTCCGATATCCTATTTGCAGCCTGCACCAAAACCTTATGACCGTTTCGAAGACAGTTCTTGACATGCTGGAGCTTACTTTCAAAGGGATAAGAAGATAATGCAGAAACATTTGGAACTCACTAGCTTTCCACAATCCAATGTCTTCAACAGAACGGAGTTTGCGATGAAACTCTAAAGGAAGTTCCACCTCCTTCAGCAAAGCATCAATCTTGCTTATTGTTTCTTCAGACCACTTGGCACCCCCTCCTAATTTGCCTGATTTCCATCCTTTCAGCATTGTTCTTGTTACGCCGTAGTCAAAGAGGTGCAAACGATCTGCTATAATAATCTGCTTTATGATGTCAAAGTTCTTAAGATCCATGAGAGGCGTTTTTTCCCGATGATGTGCTCCGTAATTTGATTGGACGAAATCTTCATGCGTTCTTGCTGGATGATCCATTCCCGGGAAACATGTAACTCGGTGTGCGCTGTGATATTTTCCTTGTACCGTACATTTTTGGCAACCATGTGTGTGGTTGAAGTAAACTGAACTTGTGAGAAAATTTAAAAATATGTTTTAATACACCTCATAAGTAAATAAGTCGCAAAAGCCTATATAGGGACGTTTTTTTCGCGTAGAACGTTATGCCAATAAAGAGAAAGCAAATGTATCATTAAATTTAAGAGGATTTTTATAATTTACCTTTTATGAATGCTCGTGCTGGTGAGTCCGCGATGAAAGCTCTTACGTGTATTTCGATTGGCTTATTGGCTATTACAATGCCATTATCCATCAACCCATTTAGCTCGTCGACAAGCGGACGCAGATATTCCTCAACACTCTTTGGTTTCGATTCACTAAAAAAGTTGCCAACCATCAATACTGGAACTTCCAGCATTTCTTGAATGCTCATTGATATGGGCCAAAACTGTTTTCGAGTGCTCTTGTGCAGTGGAAGTCCATCAATCGAAAAGTTCAACGAAAATTTGCTGACTCTTGGTGGCACATCGCTGTAAAGATACAAAATACAGACAAAAAACATATAATATTAGTAAAAAGTAGTCATCGTATTTAAGACTATTGCTTTCTTACCGAAAGTGATCCTTGAGAACCGATCGTACCCCAGGGAACCAAAATTCTCCCCCTGCTATAGGGTACGTTTCTTTTCCACATTGCCTTGTCTTAAGCAACGTGCGCGCATCTTTCGGCAGCTGGTAGTTAGTTTTTTTACGTAAAATTTCTAATAGTCCATTTAGAGCTTGATGTGTTTGGTATGTTTTTAATGCCCAATTTCGAATAAGCTCATCAAATGGTTCCTCCTCGTGTTGAGACTCTTGTGTGCTGTGCATAGTTTCCTCGGCTTCATCGTAATCTTCGTTGACCTCTTCATATACTTCCGTATCGTCGAATGCATCGATAGTAACCCAATCACTGACGTATTCTTCTTGCAAGATGTATTCATCAAATGGACAAGGATGGTTCTCTGCAATGAGTAGATAAAAAATAAGTATTATAATTGTGTTTAATTTGCATTGGTCACAAATTTTAATTTTTTTATTTTCCACTTACCACAATTCGGGTGTTCACTGAACTCTACATTTGACGTAGCTGTCTGAATATTACTTGGCCCAGCTTCACTACTCTCTCCAAACAATTCAGCATCAAGCTTTTTATTATTGGCTTCTATGGATCTATACATGGATCCTGACTTGCGTTTGTCTTTGGCCGACATTGTCGTGATTGAGTGAAATTCACGGCACGTTGAATATTTAAAATATACACTTGTATTATTCTGCACTTGTATTATAACAGTATTGCACAAAATTTATAACTGTACAGAGCACGCATAACAACACCGAGTGAAACGACTGCCCGAATCGTATTGACACAAACATAAATTGCGCGGGTTTTTATAAGCCAGAAAAGAGGTAGGATTTTCTATTTTCTTATGTAACGGACTATTTAGTACCTTTATTTTAAGCTACTTATGTAACAGGATAAACACTAGCAGGTGTAATGTTTAGATATTTACCCATTGAATCCTTGTATAAACCAGGGTAATATTTTGATTTTTAAGCAACACAATTATGCAGGCCAGATACACAGGTAAAGAAAATTATTATTACATTTCTCTTGGGCAATGGCTATTTGATCAAAAGAACAAAATAACAGAACAATCTGAACTCATTGGTTGAACTTCGATTCCATGCTAACTATTGAGTATGTGCTTTTTAGTTGGCACGTTTTTTCATACAAAAAAATGAATGAAAAATGAAAAAATGAAAAAATTTTCTCGGCAGGCCATAAGATTTTTGTGAAATTAAAAAAAAACCGGTATTCTGATACAAACTATTGAATTCTGACTGTAGTTGAACGCTTATTAGTTGGCATGCTTTTAAATTGAACACTTGATACTTGGTTGACAGTTCAATTTAAAAGCATGCGTTTGTATGGAAAACAGGGTTTGTTAAATTTGATATTATTTATTAAACGTTTACCATATGGCTGGTCCAGATCGAACTATTTTTTTTTCTTTTGACTCTACAACCGTTGTCGGTCAAGGCCTGTCTGTACCACTTGTCGTGTTGGCTTTCAGTGACTTTTGGATAAACCCCCATAGCAGGATAGTCAGTCCTACGTATGGCGGCACGGTCTATTTGGGGCTTGAACCCATGACGAGCATGTTGTAAAGTCGTACGAGTTGACGACTGTACCACGAGACAGGCATAATTAATTAATTAATTAATTAATTAATTAATTAATTAATTAATTAATTAATTTTAATTTAGATTGTAATAATCACGCTCATAATAAAATTTTATCGTTTATGTTATGTCATAATATAATTTATGCATGCATTGTATGGTGGTCTCGCTTGAATTCCTCCAGCCAGGCGGGCATTTATAACCGGGTTTCAAACAAAAGTGTTAACTGTCCTTTACTGCTCTCGTGGGTTCAGCTATACTTGGGGTGGGTCATACGATTAATTTTACGATACGATCCGGAGTCTCACGGAATCGATCCCGAACCATGGTTGCAGTAAGGGTTGCTAGATCACTTTAGGAATGAAATTCGACCTGTGGGTGCAGCGAGTTTGGGTCAACCCGAATAATCAGTAGGTACATAAAAGTATAAGCATTTCCGACCCGGTGCTTGGGCCTACTTTACCTACTTGTACCTTCCGGGTCGACCCGAACGACTACTGGTCACTTACGGATGACTCTGACCCGGTAAGTTCGGATCGACCCGCTCATCACAAAGCCACGACGTACAAGCCAAGATGTACACGTGCGATCCCGGTTATTGCTGCATCCCGGATTTCGTTTGGCGTCCGCAACCCCATAATCTGCATGTCCGGTATGCTAACCACGGCAGCGAAATTAGCTAGCCGCATATTAAACTATATAAACATAAAACACATTATATGTACAACGATATGCCACGATTTTTATAATTTCACCGGTACACAAGTGGATAGGCGGGGGAGGGAAATGGAATAACTCGGGTAAATAATAGTAAAAACACTTTTTTCACAAATCTAACATAATATTTGCATATGGCATAATTCTTTTACATTTGTAAAAAGAGCATATGCCTCGATGCATGTTGTTGTTATTTACCTTTTTGTTGACTTTGTTAACATGATGTTTACCTCTTTGGCCGAGGTACAAACAGGCATAAATATCACTACAACACTTTGTTTTCCAACACTTTTCATATTTAAATTAACTGTGCACGTCGAAGTAACACTAAACACATTAATACACTTCACTATAACAAGTTTTTGTACACTTTATCACGCAGAATCAAGGAGATTAAAAACATCAACATTCGAAACGTCAAACTTTGCCACTTTGTATGAAGTCAAATGTGGTAGTAAGAATGAGACAGACTGACCGGAAAATATTGGGTGCAAATAAAAAACGAGTTCTCCAGCTGAAATAGCCGTCGACATACGCACACAATCAAACGCGGCTTGTTCCAATACGCTGGGTTCGTTTTGTGTTAGTGACAAGCGCACTCAAAAAGCAAAGCGCGCTCTCACCGCAGCGCGTTTCTCCTTGCTTCCTCAAGCTTCCTCATACCCCTCGGCCTGAATCACTCAAAATTTGGGGTCTCATTGTTTGCGTGGTATGCATATTGGCGCTCGCGAGCTGGGCTGTTTTTTTATGAATGGATTTTGGGCCAACCGGTCGCTCACGAGCTACACTGAGCTTCTCGCTATGCCCGTCCGGCAAAATGAGTGTATTTTTTGAGTGATTTGAGTGACGCTGTCGAAATACAGTGCCCCTTCGACGAATGAGTTACACCCTCGCGAGAGCCCTCCCCCTCCCCACCCGTAACGCACGGTGCGCTCTGCAGTTCTCAATGTGTTTGTGTTCTTTCGAGCCATGCTACCAACACATGTAAAGATAGTTGTTTCTTTCGTTTCTCGTTTTCTTTCATGAATAGACACGATCGCAAATGCGCACTTATTCTAAAAGCAAACACAAACACTGTCATTTTTGGTTACATTAAACACTTTATTGAAATATAAAGTACACTTTCACAACACATTTAGAATCCTTCATACTCACGAATGACGTCATACTGCAAAGTACCGGGTCGAGCCAGGCTGCGGGAAACTTGTCGACAATCTGCGTTGACTCTGTTCAGCAAATTCTTACCTGTCTATCCACGCACTGCATGTGCGTCTGAACACACTGTTTATTCACTGCACACTTCACCAAAACACACCAGCGCACGAGACTTTGAATGAAATGCGCATCAACGCACAAACACTGCGCGCGGGACTTAGAACAAAACGCGCACAACCATCTCCGGCAAAGCGTCGCGCTGTACTGGTGGTGTTGTACGCGTAGGAGAGGGGGGACATACGGAGCGATGGTTCGATGCTGTAGTGTAAGCGAGACAACACGATGTGACGAGCAGATCCAAGTTGGTGAGCTCGCTGAAAGAAGACACACACACATTCACAGACGGCTCGTTAAAGCACGGTATTTGTATTGGTGTTAGTGAAGCGCGCGTGTAAAACAGAATGCGAACTCTCATCGCAGCGCGTTTCTCCGTGCTTCCTCAAGCTTCCTCATACCCCTCGGCCTGAATCACTCAAAATTTGGGGTCTCATTGTTTGCGTGCCCGTCCGGCAAAATGAGTGTATTTTTTGAGTGATTTGAGTACCGTCCCCCGTTAGCAGTTACTCTTGGAGGAATGAGTTACACCCTCGCGCGAGCCCTCCCCCTCCCCACCCGTAACGCACGGTGGTCTCTGCAGTTCTCAATGTGTTGTGTTCTTTCCAATCATGCTACCAACACATCCAAAGATATTTGTTTCTTTCGTTTCTCGTTTTCTTTCATGCATTGCCACGATCGCAAATACGCACTTATTCTAACAACAAACACAAACACGGTCATTTTTGGTTACATTAAACACTTTATTGAAACATAAATTACACTTTCACAACACATTTAGAATACTTCATACTCACGAATGGCGTCATACTGTAAAGTACCGGGTCGAGCCAGGCTGCGGGAAACTTGTCGACAATCTGCATTGCCTCTGTTCAGCAAATTCTTACCTGTCGATGCACGCACTGCATGTGCGTCTGTACACACTGTTCACTTCACACTTCATCAAAACACACCAGCGCACGAGACTTTGACGAAATGCGCACCAACGCACAAACACTGCGCGCGGGACTTAGAACAAAACACGCACAACCATCTCCGACAAAGCGTCGCGCTGTACTGGTGGTTTTGTACGCGTAGGAGGGGGGACATACGGAGCGATGGTTCGATGCTGTAGTGTAAGCGAGACAACACGATGTGACGAGCAGCTCCAAGTTGAGCTCGCTGAAAGAAGACACACACACATTCACAGACGGCTCGTCAAAGCACGGTATTTGTATTGGTGTTAGTGAAGCGCGCGTGTAAAACAGAATGCGCACTCTCATCGCAGCGCGTTTCTCCGTGCTTCCTCAAGCTTTCTCATACCCCTCGGCCTGAATCACTCAAAATTTGGGGTCTCATTGTTTGCGTGGTGGTGTATTTTGGATGAGCAGCGCGCTCGCGAGCTACCCTGTTTTTTCTGCATGGATTTTGGATAGGCAGTGCGCTCACGAGCTAGGCAGTTTTTTTCTGCTGGGATTTTGGATAGGCAGTGCGCTCGCGAGCTACCCTGATCTTCTCGCTACGTATTTTGGATGGGCAGGGCGCTCGCGAGCTACCCTGTTTTTTTCTGCATGGTTTTTGGATAGGCAGTGCGCTCGCGAGCTACCCTGTTTTTTTCTGCACGGATTTTGGATAGGCAGTGCGCTCGCGAGCTAGGCAGTTTTTTTCTGCACGGATTTTGGATAGGCAGTGCGCTCGTGAGCTATCCTGATCTTCTCGCTACGTATTTTGGACAAGCAGTGCGCTTGCAAGCAAGACTGTTTTTTTTCTGTATGTTTTGCACATACGATGCGCTCGCGCTCTACGATGTTTTATACGTGTGTTTGGAATAGCCAGTGTGGGTCGACGACAGTAGCTTGTGATGTTTTTTTTTTGTTTAATAAAAACGTTAATTTGAGTTTTAGTTTCAACCACAATAAAAATATTTGATTTTTTTACATGCGGCTATTTACATTCCGTATAAGCCCAACAGTATTATAGATTTAGATTTTTTGTTTCTCGGGGCAATTAGTTTCAAACGAGCTTTTTTATATTTTTCTATGCGAGCGGGCGAATCATATTTTTCTGGAATGAAGAGCGGCGAGCGCCCGCTCACTAATGGGAGCGAGCGAACCTTATGATTCCCGCTCTTCTTGCCCATGTCTAGTACGGACCAACACGAACATTTTACCAAGCGATATCAGGTCACCGAAACAACGTTGTACCTAAGGTAACCTGCTGTCGCAACAAGGATTGAGATCTGGTCAGTAACCAGCCAGAGGTCCTCTCGCGGTGGGCTCAGTACTTTGATGAATTACTCAACGACCAGTTTAACGAATAGCTAGAAGCGCCACTAGCAGATAGTCGGGGCGACTATGGGCTTCGAACGACGAGATCCGTTCGCCGCGGCTGTCAGAAGGCGCTCACTTGGCGCTCAGTTTTAAAATAACGTACCATTGAGAGACCGTAAGAAGCGCGCGAAAGAATGAGTTCTACCTGCCGGGGTCGAACGTTCCCGTTTGTATGGGGAGAAATCCGCGAGGTTTTGCGCAGCTGATTTGGAACAAATGTTGTTTTCAATGTAACGTTTTGCTTTAAATTTTGCTTTAAATGATTGAAGTGAACTGAACTTAGAGGTATGTAACATTTTGAAAATGTTTTGTTATCTATTCCCAATAAAAAAAGGTTTCATAAGTTTTGAAAATTTATATTAAAAACATAAAATATATCGGAATATAAATAAACATACAATTATCTATAATAATAAAGTTATAAATAAATATATATAAATATATATATATATATATATATATATATATATATATATACATATATATATATATATATATATATATATATATATATATATATATATATATATATAGATATATATATATATATATATATATATATATATATATATATATATATATATATATATATATATATATATATATATATATATATATATATATATATATATATATATATATATATATATATATGTTAGGTTTAATTTTTGCTAGGACGTGCCGCTGTACAAACGTACCGTAGTAAAATGTACCACAGGCAAAGTAGAAAGAAACAGAGGGAGACAAGAGTGAGACAGCAAGCGACCAACAAAATGGGTATAAAAGGAGCCCGTGCGCCGCTGCCGTTAAAAGCACTCGTTTCGTTTTTAACAAACATTCTTCCTCCGATTCTGCGTACACGATCAAATCGTCCATATAGATTTCTAACACTCCTTCGTTGATAAGATTTAGAAACACATGGTTTACAAAACGCATAAAAACTGCAGGCGAGTTGCACAACCCAAAAGGCGCTCGATTGAACTCGTAAAAACCCTTTTTCGTTACAAACGCAGTGTATTTTTTGCTCGCCTCATCGATCGGAACATGGAAAAAACCGCTTTCCAAGTCCATCACTGAAAACCACTTTGCATTCTGGAGCTTCTGCAACACTTCGTCGATCATCGGGATTGGAAACCCATCTTTTAATATCATCGCGTTTAGTTTCCTAAAATCCACGCACACGCGATTGCTGCCGTCCTTTTTTTTTACCACCACTACGCGACTGGCAAAATCGGACGTCGACGGTCGCACAATTCCTTTTGTCAACCATTCTTCTACCTGATTATCAACCGCTTTTTCTTCTGGGTATGCCAATCGCCCTGGCGTGTGTCGAAAAGGAACAATGCGCTCGTTCGGTACTATTGTTAACTTCACTGGACTTACACTCTTACCTTCACAACGTGCTTCTTCATATTCACTCACAATACTCGCAATTGTTTCACGAAACTTGGGTGGCACAGTTATTTTATCCGGCTCGCACAATAACACTTCACTAACACACTCACTCTCTTCCGCGTTATTCTTAATGGGGCGTACTTTTATACCCTGTTGTGTTACCGTTGCTTCCATGTCTTTCAACGCGTCTCGCCCAATTACTGCGTCGTATCCCATGCTGCTGGCGGGCACGATATAAAACTGTATCCCCTGATAAATGTGTTGATCGATTGTCACGTTCGTTTCAATTTTGCCCAGCGCTGCGGTTCGTTTTCCACCGAACCCGTTGAAACACATTGTTGTTGGTGTGACGTTCAAGCAACTTACTGTGTTTTGTGCTACCTCGGACAAAAGGTTAAACTGGCTACCCGTGTCGAACAAAGTGTTCAATTCTTTTTCACCGATCTTCATCGTGATCATTCCTCCTTTGTCGCTGCTGATCAAATTTGCGTTCCCCGAAAAATGGGGTCTTTCACTACACTCCCTGGCTCGGTGCCCTGGCTTGCCACACGCAAAACAAACTGGCCCGGCTGCTTTGTTTGGGCAATCTTTGACGATATGTCCCGTTTTACCGCAGCTACGGCATTTCATACTGGCTGGAGGTGCATATTTTGTTTTATTACTGTCAGGGTTCTTAACAGGAATTTGACGCTTAGATCGTTGCTCGCGAATTTGCTCTGCCAATTTCTCATAAGTTCGCATTTGGCTTTTCAGTTGTTTAATCGTTTTTGCAGCGATCAAACAGGTTTTATTCATTGGATCATCGTCTATTCCTTGTACTATGTACTCACAAAGGGATTGTTCATCGACATGTCCCTTTTTCCCGATTTCGCACATAGCGTAGATATATTCTGAACATGATTCATCCGACTTCTTTTTTCTACGTCGAAGTGATTCGTGTACCGTTGCACTGGACACTTTCTCCTCGAATTCTTCCACAAGCGCGTGCTTCAAATCGATCCACGACGATACTTCCGGAATGCTTCTAACAAAAGCCTTGGCTGCGCCCTGGAGAACTCGTTTTGCGTAAATGAGCTTGTGAAGATCATGCCATTTGAACAGTTTGCTACTTGTCTCAAACTCGATCACCCATGCGCATACGTCTTCCTTTCCGGAGAATGTAGGCAAATAATCCTGCACATCTTTGAAGTGACTGGACACGCCCCGGGCCTCACGATCTACGCTCTCTCGTGACGACGTGCTTGACCCTTCTACCGCATCCAAATAATCACCCACCCTCGTGGTGTCCTGATTTCCACCTTCACTGTGCTCCACTATTCTGCCAGCTAATTCCTCCTTCGAACCGCTTGTGTCTAGCCCTAAGGCCTCACACCTTTTTACTAAGCCGACACGGGTAAATTGCTCCATCAACTCTTCGATACTCGCCGGGATATCCATAGCAAAATTGCGTTATCCCACTTCTGACACCAAATGTAAAGAATCGAAAAGTAAAAAAAACGCTCAACACAGACACTCGTTCCTCTGGCAGCCAAAACAATTCTGATTCTTTATTCCAAATCCATCTCCTTTTATACCCATTTTGTTGGTCGCTTGCTGTCTCACTCTTGTCTCCCTCTGTTTCTTTCTACTTTGCCTGTGGTACATTTTACTACGGTACGTTTGTACAGCGGCACGTCCTAGCAAAAATTAAACCTAACATATATATTTATATATATATAAATATATATGTTAGGTTTAATTTTTGCTAGGACGTGCCGCTGTACAAACGTACCGTAGTAAAATGTACCACAGGCAAAGTAGAAAGAAACAGAGGGAGACAAGAGTGAGACAGCAAGCGACCAACAAAATGGGTATAAAAGGAGATGGATTTGGAATAAAGAATCAGAATTGTTTTGGCTGCCAGAGGAACGAGTGTCTGTGTTGAGCGTTTTTTTTACTTTTCGATTCTTTACATTTGGTGTCAGAAGTGGGATAACGCAATTTTGCTATGGATATCCCGGCGAGTATCGAAGAGTTGATGGAGCAATTTACCCGTGTCGGCTTAGTAAAAAGGTGTGAGGCCTTAGGGCTAGACACAAGCGGTTCGAAGGAGGAATTAGCTGGCAGAATAGTGGAGCACAGTGAAGGTGGAAATCAGGACACCACGAGGGTGGGTGATTATTTGGATGCGGTAGAAGGGTCAAGCACGTCGTCACGAGAGAGCGTAGATCGTGAGGCCCGGGGCGTGTCCAGTCACTTCAAAGATGTGCAGGATTATTTGCCTACATTCTCCGGAAAGGAAGACGTATGCGCATGGGTGATCGAGTTTGAGACAAGTAGCAAACTGTTCAAATGGCATGATCTTCACAAGCTCATTTACGCAAAACGAGTTCTCCAGGGCGCAGCCAAGGCTTTTGTTAGAAGCATTCCGGAAGTATCGTCGTGGATCGATTTGAAGCACGCGCTTGTGGAAGAATTCGAGGAGAAAGTGTCCAGTGCAACGGTACACGAATCACTTCGACGTAGAAAAAAGAAGTCGGATGAATCATGTTCAGAATATATCTACGCTATGTGCGAAATCGGGAAAAAGGGACATGTCGATGAACAATCCCTTTGTGAGTACATAGTACAAGGAATAGACGATGATCCAATGAATAAAACCTGTTTGATCGCTGCAAAAACGATTAAACAACTGAAAAGCCAAATGCGAACTTATGAGAAATTGGCAGAGCAAATTCGCGAGCAACGATCTAAGCGTCAAATTCCTGCTAAGAACCCTGACAGTAATAAAACAAAATATGCACCTCCAGCCAGTATGAAATGCCGTAGCTGCGGTAAAACGGGACATATCGTCAAAGATTGCCCAAACAAAGCAGCCGGGCCAGTTTGTTTTGCGTGTGGCAAGCCAGGGCACCGAGCCAGGGAGTGTAGTGAAAGACCCCATTTTTCGGGGAACGCAAATTTGATCAGCAGCGACAAAGGAGGAATGATCACGATGAAGATCGGTGAAAAAGAATTGAACACTTTGTTCGACACGGGTAGCCAGTTTAACCTTTTGTCCGAGGTAGCACAAAACACAGTAAGTTGCTTGAACGTCACACCAACAACAATGTGTTTCAACGGGTTCGGTGGAAAACGAACCGCAGCGCTGGGCAAAATTGAAACGAACGTGACAATCGATCAACACATTTATCAGGGGATACAGTTTTATATCGTGCCCGCCAGCAGCATGGGATACGACGCAGTAATTGGGCGAGACGCGTTGAAAGACATGGAAGCAACGGTAACACAACAGGGTATAAAAGTACGCCCCATTAAGAATAACGCGGAAGAGAGTGAGTGTGTTAGTGAAGTGTTATTGTGCGAGCCGGATAAAATAACTGTGCCACCCAAGTTTCGTGAAACAATTGCGAGTATTGTGAGTGAATATGAAGAAGCACGTTGTGAAGGTAAGAGTGTAAGTCCAGTGAAGTTAACAATAGTACCGAACGAGCGCATTGTTCCTTTTCGACACACGCCAGGGCGATTGGCATACCCAGAAGAAAAAGCGGTTGACAATCAGGTAGAAGAATGGTTGACAAAAGGAATTGTGCGACCGTCGACGTCCGATTTTGCCAGTCGCGTAGTGGTGGTAAAAAAAAAGGACGGCAGCAATCGCGTGTGCGTGGATTTTAGGAAACTAAACGCGATGATATTAAAAGATGGGTTTCCAATCCCGATGATCGACGAAGTGTTGCAGAAGCTCCAGAATGCAAAGTGGTTTTCAGTGATGGACTTGGAAAGCGGTTTTTTCCATGTTCCGATCGATGAGGCGAGCAAAAAATACACTGCGTTTGTAACGAAAAAGGGTTTTTACGAGTTCAATCGAGCGCCTTTTGGGTTGTGCAACTCGCCTGCAGTTTTTATGCGTTTTGTAAACCATGTGTTTCTAAATCTTATCAACGAAGGAGTGTTAGAAATCTATATGGACGATTTGATCGTGTACGCAGAATCGGAGGAAGAATGTTTGTTAAAAACGAAACGAGTGCTTTTAACGGCAGCGGCGCACGGGCTCGCTGTGAAGTGGAAAAAGTGTAAGTTTATGCAGTCGTCAGTGTTTTTTTTAGGATACTACGTTGAAAACGGTACAATTTCGCCAAGTCCGGATAAGATCAGTGCGGTGACCAAGTTTAGCGTGCCAAGAAACGTGAAAGCTGTGCAGGCATTTCTTGGGTTGACCGGATTCTTCAGGAAGTTCGTGAAAAATTACGCGCAGATTGCTCGACCTCTTACCAATCTGTTGCGTAACGATGCGGTGTTCGTGATGGGTCATGAAGAGATGCACGCTTTTAATCTGCTGAAGGAGATTTTGGCGAGTGAACCGGTGTTGCGGCTGTACGAGAGGAAAGCGGAGACGGAAGTGCATACAGACGCGTCGAAGGAAGGGTATGGTGCGGTGTTGCTCCAGCGTTTTGACGGAAAGCTGCACCCGGTAGCGTTTTGGAGTAAGAAGACGACGGATGCGGAAGCGAAAAAGCATAGTTACGTTTTGGAAGCGAAAGCGGTTTACTTAGCAGTAAAAAAGTTTCGTCATTATTTGTTGGGGATGCGATTTAAATTAGTGACTGATTGTATTGCATTTAAGCAAACGTTGCAAAAATCGGAAGTGCCTCGGGAAGTGTTGTCGTGGGTAGTATATTTACAAGACTTTACTTTTGATACGGAACATCGGCCAGGAACCAGATTGAAACATGTAGATTGTTTAAGCCGTTATCCTGTGCGTGTAATGATAGTGAACGATGATGTAACAGCGAAAATAGGTGAAGCGCAAAAGAAAGATGAAACTATCAAAGCTATACGAGAGATACTTGCTAGCAGGCCCTACGAATCTTATAAATTAAAAGGCGGATTAGTTTTTAAAACTATTGACGGTATTGATTTATTAGTTATACCTAAAGTGATGGAAAAGGAAATAATTAGTATTGAGCATAATAACGGACATTTCGCCACTCAGAAAACTGTTCATGGGTTGAAGCAAAAGTACTGGATATCTCATTTGGAACAAAAAGTGAAGCAAGTAATTGATAACTGCGTACGGTGCATTATGTACAATAAGAAGTTAGGGAATAAAGAAGGATATTTGCATCCCATTGAGAAAGGAGATAGACCTTTGCAAACATTGCATGTAGATCATGTCGGACCCATGGATGCAACAGGAAAACAATACAAATATATTCTCACAGTGGTGGACGGATTTTCAAAATTTGTATGGCTGTACCCCACTAAAACAACTAATGCTCAGGAAACGATTAGGAAGCTAGAAAATTGGACAGCGATTTTTGGAAGTCCAGAACGTATAGTGAGTGATAGAGGAGCAGCCTTTACTTCACTAGTTTTTGCCGATTTTATAAAAGAAAATGGAATAGAACATGTAGTGTGTACCACCGGTGTGCCAAGGGGAAACGGTCAGGCAGAAAGGGTAAACCGAACAGTAATTGCAGCTTTAGCAAAACTTTCAGCGGAAGATTCAACGAAATGGTTCAAATGGGTTGACCAAGTCCAGCAAGCTTTGAATTCTCACTTTAATGCATCAACTAAGAAAACACCTTTTAAGGTCATGTTTGGAGTAGAAATGAGACATATTGTAACAGGGGAATTGGTGAAACTAATACAGGAGGAAATGTACGAAAGATTTGAGGAAGAACGACAGGAAATAAGATTAGAAGCGAAAGAAGCAATCGGAAGGGCTCAGTTAGAATATAAAAAGCAGTACGATAAAAAACGAAAGCCAGAGCCAGGGTATAGTGTAGGCGATCTAGTAGCGATAAAACGAACACAGTTTGTGGCAGGCAAAAAATTGGCAAGCGAATTTCTAGGGCCATACGAAATTACACAGGTGAACCGAAACGGACGTTTCAAGGTCAGGAAAGCTGCAGAATGCGAAGGGCCAAATATCACCACAACCAGTGCAGACAATATGAAGCTTTGGACTTATACGGTCAACAATGAGGATTTAGAAGCATACGATAGCGAAGAAAGCAGTGAAATATAGTGCCTGGCAGGGGCTGCAAATCAGGCGTCAGGAAAGGCCGATTGTTAGGTTTAATTTTTGCTAGGACGTGCCGCTGTACAAACGTACCGTAGTAAAATGTACCACAGGCAAAGTAGAAAGAAACAGAGGGAGACAAGAGTGAGACAGCAAGCGACCAACAAAATGGGTATAAAAGGAGATGGATTTGGAATAAAGAATCAGAATTGTTTTGGCTGCCAGAGGAACGAGTGTCTGTGTTGAGCGTTTTTTTTTACTTTTCGATTCTTTACATATATATATATATATATATATATATATATATATATATATATATATATATATATATATATATATATATATATATATATATATATATATATATATATATATATAAATATATATATATATATATATATATATATATATATATATATATATATATATATATATACTAATTTATTTTGTTGGATTTGTAACAAATATCCGCCTGCAGATATGCAACCTGCAGGACTACCAATCGATGCGAAAATTAACATCATGGCAGATTACCACTGTTCCTTCGATAAGGAGCCATGATGTAATTTGTAACCTTGTAATCAAATGTAACAATCGCTAGAAGCGCATGCCTGTGTTTAGTCCATAGGATGCGCAGAAATAAATCCAAATGAGATTAGAGAGAAAAGGCAAATTGTTCGGAGTCGAAATTTATTTCATATCCTCAACTCAACACAGCCCTAGAATCCTTCGGTAGTCCTTGGCGGGTAGCTACAGCTGGACACTCTTGGGCGCTCTCTGGCGCAGTTGGTCAATTTGCTCATTCCCCCCTTGGCCCCTCCTCACCCTCTCACCTTGACTCGATCAGTTCGGCATAGTCCAACGATCAGTCGCTTCCTCTCCTTTTCCCACCCTCGACCTGATCAGTTCGGCTTAGTCCAACGATCAGTCGCTTCCTCCCCCTCCCTCGACCTGGTTAGTTCGGCACGTCCAACAACCAGTCAGGTTCTATTCCTTCCCTTTCCTGTGGCAATTCCGGTCAAATTTTTCACCGGTTTGTTCCTCCTTCCCCTTCCTCCATCCTTGGCCAAGTCGCGGTGGCAGTTGCACCCTCTGCCGCCCCCTCCCCCACCATATATATATATATATATATATATATATATATATATATATATATATATATATATATATATATATATATATATATATATATATATATATATATATATATATATATATATATATATATATATATATATATATATATATATATATATATATATATATATATATATATATATATATATATATATATATATATATATATATATATATATATATATATATATATATATATATATATATATTAGTGAGGGGTAAAGTTGGCAAAAATCCGGAGTCGACTCCGATCCGATTCCGATAAATTCGGAACCGACTCCGGAAGGTAGGTCCATGCTTCAATATCCGGAGTCGTTCGGAATCGTCCGGAGTCGCCCGGAGTCGTTCGGAATCGTCCGGAGTCGCCCGGAGTCGGAGTCGTCCGGAGTCGTCCGGAGTCGTTCGGAGTCGTTCGGAGTCGTCCGGAGTCGTTCGGAGTCGTCCGGAGTCGTCCGGAGTTGGAGTCGTTCGGAGTCGTTTGGGGTCGTTCGGAGTCATTCGGAGTCGTCGTCGTGTATATATATATATATATATATATATATATATATATATATATATATATATATATATATATATTTGAATATTCATGTAAAGGTCAAATTTTATGTTTTTCATATGAAATGTCTGAAAAATTTATAGAAAAATATCGCAAAACATTTTTACCATAAAAATAACGTTTATAACGCTTTAAAATAAAATCAATCAGTATTTTTATACATTTTTACAAAGTAAATCCAATCCTGTCGTCCCTTCTAAATTTGAAATAAGTTAAATTCAAATTTCAAGAAAGTGTGTCAAGCTGCCTTCTAATTGATAACAAATCATCCAATAATGATGTAACGAATGAAATCCAATACCAACGGCAAAAAAATCAAAATTCAAAACATGACCATCCTTGAATCGTAGATATAAACGTCTTTCAATGCTTGACAGTTGTATCTCATGATTCTCATTCTCTCATGAGCGTCGAACGGATTTCGTCATTCGAAGCCGGTACTCGCCCCGACAAATATACAGGGTTTACCAGCATAATAAACAACTGTCCACTTGTTTATAACAATGGTCGTTTTGAATAGACACCGCTGTCTACCACTTGCTCACACGTCAGATGGTGTAAGCTACTCTGTCCAATTCAATAACACAATTTTCGCCTTCGATTAGCAACTGTCAGATTCGGCACAGTTTGTTTTGTTGGGACAAATTTTGCAAAAACAAAACTTTTCAAAAACGTTTCTTTTAATCAAGCAATTTGCAGTATAAACCATAAATTTCAATACATCAAAACATTAATATTGTTAATTATCCAACAAACACAAGAAACCGTGCCGAATCCGACAGTTGTGCAATCGAAGGCGAAAATTGTGTTATTGAATTGGACAGAGTAGCTTACACCATCTGACGAATGAGCAAGTGATAGACAGCGGTGTCTGTTCAAAATGACTATTGTTATAAACAAGTGGACAGTTGTTAATTATGCTGGTAAACCCTGTAAAGGTTAGTGATAAGGTAACGAACAAGGTGGTGTGCGTGTGTGTGTGTACTCTGCGCTAGTAAGATATCACAATTACTAAAGATAGATTGTCATGTTCATATTTATTAGAATGCGGAGAAGTATCGGAAAGTCTCACAGCACCAAATTTAGCCAGTTGGATCCGATCGATTATCCAAAGCATTGATATTAAAAATAAAATTTTCCTTTTGGTGACTGACAACGCGGCCAATATGATAGCTACTGCCGATAGTTTGAACATACCACATTTGCCATGCAGTGCAAGATACGTTATTTGGTGGTAAAAAACGCAATTAAAGCATCTATTACAAAAACCGTCGAAGAAGCGAAGCGAGTTTTGACGTTTTTTTAAAGGAGTGCTAAAGCAACTTATAAATTGTTTGAAATGCAAACTAAATTAAACTATGCCCAACAGAAATTATAACAAGTTAGTCCAATTCGCTGGAATTCAACTAACGAAATGTTGAAAAGATTAAATAATAACAGAATTCCTGTTCCTGTGTGGCATTAATTAACATTAAATCAAAATTAGAACCCAAGCTCCCGACCACGCTGGTTTTCGCTGGTCTTTTCGGGGATATTCATTAACGAATTATCCCCGAAAATATCAACGATATACAGACCATTTTCGGGGATAGTGAACACACGTGAAGGATGAACCCATGCAAAAAAGAGCTAAAAATAGAAATGAACATTCGGATTCATTCCCTTCCCTCATATTCCAATTCATGCTCATGCTTCATCTTTGATGCTACCAACCACATCACTAATTCTACTTCGAATCACTTTGCCAGTTGCGCCACCATATTATTATTCATGATCGTGCTATTTGCTTGTTTTGTTGTATGAAGGGGTACTGATACTAAATGAATTAAAAGAAATAAATAAAACAATAAAAATAATAGATTGACTATTAAACACGCATTTCTAACAATGAGTAAAGGGGTCTGAAGTTACTGGAGCTGCATGTTTTAAAAAGAAATCAAAACTTTAAATCATCGATGAAAACAATAAAAATGGAATTGAACTCATGTCGACCATGGTGCAAACATT
Source organism: Anopheles coluzzii (assembly GCF_943734685.1). NCBI lineage: Eukaryota > Metazoa > Arthropoda > Insecta > Diptera > Culicidae > Anopheles > Anopheles coluzzii. Next base: position 25,293,173 of record NC_064669.1, read on the forward strand.
ACACCATTACCATTTGACCACTACTAGTTCATGAACATGAATCGTCATCTATCAGTTTTAAACTCTTCAAATATAGCACAATGAACAAAGAGATGTGTAAAAGTTCATCAATGCGTGTGAGAGAGTTCATTATCCCCGAAAAATTTCGCATGGGAAGAACATGATTGGACCGTAATCTATCAAGCGACAAATGTTCTCGAACTTGTTAATGCAGTCACTATTGAAATTATAGGTGAAAAAATAGTCACACTTTCAACAATGGGGGTTCTTCTAAGATCGCTGCTAAAAGAAAATCATGAAAAAATGGAAAATGAAAGCATGTGTAAGGAAGTTTCTAAACTACGCAAAAATATAATACGAGGTATTAAGGAAAAGTTTTAAATGCAAAAATGCATGTTTGATTCAGAAATTATCAATAGCGCTATAATGCTATATCCACGATTAAAAAAAGAAGGTTTTTAGGAGACGTTGCTCGATATGAATCTTGCTATGATAATTTAGTTAGCAGATTAATTCCTTTGCAATCGGAAGCAAATGACTCAGATGAAGGTTCACAACAAGAAACATTTGAAAATGATGATGTTTGGGAAGGATTCAAATTCCAAGAGTAAACACCCATTAACAATTTTAATCCAAGAATATCTGCTGTTTCTGAACTTCATAGATATTTATCGGATAAAAAAATAAAAACCTAAGACGATCCTCTACACTGGTGGCACACTCGTGGTGAAGTACATCCCACCTTGCATAAGTTGGGAAACCTTGCATTGTACCTTGCATTGGGAAACAATATTTATCAATTCCAGCCTCTTCAGTTCCATGTTAACGTATTTTTTCAAACGCAGGCCAAATCTTAACGGACAAGCGAAGCCGCGTAACATCACAAAAATGAAAAGAAATGATGTTTATTCAACATAATTACAGACAAGAATGAGGTATTTCGAATCTATAAGGTTGAGTCGAAGAAAAAAAGTCGAAACGACTATACATGTAACACATAAAAAAACAAACCCAAACTGTTTGTATAGTTTAAAATGTTTGATTAAGAAGATAGTAATTAAAAACAACAGAAAAAGTAGATTTATTTGGGTAAAATTTATTTGATAAAGAAGTGAATTTACATTACGAATTTCATTATAAAGTTTACATTAGATGAGTAGAGAATAAATCTGGTGATATTTCTGCAGTTTTACTTGTTGGCAAAAAAACACAACTCGATCCATTTACAACTTATGTCACTCTCTTCCTTTATTTCATCTGTTTTTTTTTTTCTGTTGACTTCCGCAGCCTTCATGGCAGCTGTCTTGATAAACTGTAGTGAGTCGCAATTTGCTTGCGTATTTATAACGCCGGTTTGAGTTGACCGTTATACTTGTGGCGTCAACAACATTAATGCACCAAAAAACGACATATGGGAGCAACGCACCTGTACTCTAATTCCTTGGAGCTCTGATTGCTATGGAGATCAGTTTAATTTTACCAACGTTGTTAAGAAGAACGAAGATGCATCTAGAATATTGCACACCAACTAAACAAAGTATGCTGCAATGAACCTTTAAGTTGGCTACCGGATACCCGGGTATTTTTTTCAACTTCAAACCGCTATAACTTTTGATTCATTGCTTTTATTGACCTGAAATTTTCCGTAGCCTCCCAACTTTAAATTTCTGATTTTTTGGTGCATAAGTTGTAATTTTAAACAGCCTGTAAGTATTTTATTTTGAATTTTTTTTTAACTTTACCACGTAAGTTGGCAACCAGCATACCCGGGTATTCCATACATTTTGTATGGAGAATGACGTTTCTCTTCTTCCTCTTTTCGTATTGTGCTTATTTTCGAGCGTTTCCAAATTTCAATTTGGAACCGTTATTTTTATAATAAAATGAAAAAACTTAATGAATAAATGAAATAGAAGAGAATATATGGTCGGCATTACTTGCTTTCAGCATTAAAATATAGAAAGCATTGTTTACCTATGAAAAACGTTAATTTTTTGCATCAAAACGTGTGGAATACCCGGGTATGCCAGTTGCCAACTTACGTGTGTAAATCCGGTTGCCAACTCTACGGTTAAACAATGAATGCTTTATGGAGCCGATTCTGGAGTCAATTCCTGAGCCGATTCCTAAGCCGATTCCGGAGCCGATTCCGGAGCCGATTCCGGAGCCAATTCCGGAGCCAATCCTGGAGCTGATTCCGGAGCCAATCCTGGATCCGATTCCGGAGAAGATTCCGAAGCCGATTCCGGAGCCGATTCCGGAGCCGATTTCGAAAACTGATTCCGGAACCACTAAGTGGAATCGCCCCAGCGCTTTTACACCAGCGCAACCCTTTGCATCCGCGCACGACGTCAATGCACAACGCTTGCATCTACAACCGCACCGAGGACCAGCGGGGTCATCGCTCGGCGTACCAGCGGCACCATCGCTCAGCATACCACCGACGCCATCGCTGCATCCAGGAGGAGCGTCATCTCAGGAAGCAGGATCGTCCCAGCAAACAGCAGCAAATAATGTCGCAATGAATGCAATTGCACCTGCTCCCGCAAACGTCGCAGCCCCAGCAGCATTCGCAGCAGCAGTCTTTCGTCCCGCAGCAGCAGCCCGAGCTTACCATGGATGCTTTGGCGAGCAGCATTTCCGAGTCTCGGTACGAGGCCGAGTCAGACGTTACGTTTTCCGCCTGGTTTTCCCGTTACGACGACCTGTTTAAGCAGGACGCCTCCCGACTCGACGACGCGGCGAAAGTTCGTTTACTCGTGCGTAAGCTGGGCACGACAGAGCATTCACGGTATACCAGCTTTATCCTTCCTCGAGTTCCGCGCGATGTGAGTTTTCAAGATACAGTCAGCATATTTTGTTCGCTTTTCGGAAGGGCTGAGTCGCTTGTCAGCAAACGATACAAATGCATGAAGCTGACAAAAGCGCAATTCGAAGACATACTCACATTCATCTGCCGCGTGAACCGATCGTGCGTCGACTACCAGTTTTCGTCCATGAGTGAGAATCAGTTCAAGTGTTTGACGCTCGTGTGTGGATTAAAGGATGAGGCTGATTCAGACATCCGCACACGACTTCTCGCACGCATCGAGGAACGAAGTGACGTTACTTTGGAGGATCTTGCAGCAGAGTGCCAGCGGATAAAGAGCCTGAAGGTTGACAGCGCGATGATTGGAACGGAGTCGCGTGAAAGAGTCCTTGCAGTGCACGGTGCATGTATGCAGTCAAACCAGCAGTACCATCGATCAGGCACGCAACCAGCTAATTTCGGGAAGCAGAAATCGAGTGATTCCGGAGCATCGGCGAAACCATCGAAACCCTGCTGGTTATGCGGTGAGCTTCATTGCTCAATGGGCAGTTTAGAATAAATTTCGGGATAAAATTATTTTTGCACAAATTGTTAGTTTTTATCGTTTGTAGTAAAGAGTTATGATAGTAAATAACATTTTATACAGTGGAGCGCCATTTATCCGGGCTTCTCGGGATTTGACCTCGCCCGGATAAGCGAATAAAACGGATAATGAGTCAAATGATATATTTTATCACCAATTCCTGGTTATGTTTTTGGAATTTTTTCTTATTTTTTGATAAAAATAACCAAGTTTTTACTAACTTCATGTTTTTCCAAGGAAAATATTTAAAATTTGCCATGCATTATAGTGTTTTTGTTATGACAATGTGCTCTTATAACCGCTTTTTCAAATATCCTCCTCATAACGCAATGTCACCATTGTATTGAACTGTCATTTCTCAACAGCACGGATAAACGGAAAGCCGGATAAAAGGTACCCGGATAAACGGCGCTCCACTGTATGTAGTTCGCATCCATACCACCAGGTGGCGCTACATAAAATAGTGTTTAAGGGACCTTTGCTTAATTTTATTAATTTTGTGTGTTTTTTTTTGTATTTGTTGTTTCTAATAGTATAAACTATATAAAAATATACTGTAATGTTTCATAATATATGATCAAAACATAATAGTTTTGCATAAGATAATATTTTCTGCTTTGTATAAGACAATTGTAGCTAATTCTCGTCACTTTTACTCACAGGTAGTACAAATATTAAAAATTTACACACACAACTTAGGTGGATGCTATTACAAGCTCCTGACGTCTAGTTAACTTTTCTAAAGACATGAATAAAGGCATTTAAATAATTAGATAGTGCAGGTGCATTGAAATAAAGTACTTCCCATATCCGTAATGAAAAGCAGCACATATTGTTTGTCTTTGAATATTCATCCGATACCTTTCCAAGTGCTGTACTGCCTTCAGAAGGGGTAATAAAACTAAAAATTCCTTCTTGGTTTTACAACTATCTGAAAAAATCAAAATTGCACGATAGCTACAAACTAAGTATTTACTTCATTTGTAAAGTTAAACTCTGTCTTTTTTTAGTGCGTGTAGCTACTGATATTGAACTGGTTAACGAATCAGAGGAATACAGCTCATTATACAAAATGTCCTTCTGGATGCATTTTCTTTCTAGCAAAATATTCTTTGTAGCATACTCCCCTCTATCGTTATATTTAGTTTGTCATGACTTTTGGGAGTTTCTTCCCCAAAACGCCAATAGATGCTGGTGCATTCATAACGTTTTCCTGTTATGCGTATAATTTCAGAATTATTTTCCTTACATCCGTCTATAATCTGGAGTAGGACCAAAAGGTATTAGGTATTTCTGATTTGCTTCATTATATTGAATAATAAAGTTAGGTTAGAATAGAAATTTACATATTAGATAAGTACATGAACTGAAACTAAGATACACAGCTTCGTAATGGAAATTAAAGGTGATCAAAATCACGTAAAATATAGTTTTGTAGAATACACTAAATACGCTACACTAGGCTCCTCTGAAGCCGCCTAGTTGTGCATGTGTCTATTTTTAGAAAAAGTTGATGTGAAAAAACTTCAATAAAATTCGCGTTCGCAAACTTTTGCAGAATATTTCTTCACAGATTGATAGTATACATATTACACTATTATGTGACATATATGAGACAACGCCACTCTACGCCACTTCCATAATGGCATCAAGTCAAAAATTAAAATGATGAAATTTTTTAGGAAGTTTCTTCAGTTATTATCATTTATTTTTGCATGAAATTAACTTAATTCAAAATCTTTAATGTATTGAAAAAGCTGACTAAATATCCTTTTTAAAATGTCTAAACTTATCAAAATCGGTTCATATTTGAAAAAGTTACAAAGGTTCAAAGTTTTCCAAACAAGTGAAAAATTTTCTGCGTTTTTTTTTAAACAAATCTCGACTTTGAGAGGTCTTTTCTAGAGAACCAGAAAAGATAAAGAGCTCATATTTGGTATTTTTCTTAGTTTAACTCTTAGTATTAATACCTATTATTTGAAATTGCGCTATAACAAAGTTGATTTTTTGAATTTCATCCCGGCAAATGCCCATTGTGCATTGGTCCAGAGACTACAAGTTCAAATCGCATAAGTGCTCCGATTGTGGAAAAATCGGTCATCGGGAAGAGTTTTGCCGCACATCAGGACCGAGAAGACGACAGCGCAACTTTCGAAAGCACCGGCGGGTAACATCACGTGTTGTAACTGTAAATATTTGCAGGGTTAACGACAGACGAAAATACGTCAACCTGCCCATATGTGGTCAACACGTCAATCGCTCGTTGTGGCAACAATTGGGCAAACCATCGTTAGTTCCGGCAGAGGTCAACGCTAGGTCAGCATCGGGTGAGGAGCTTCAACTCGACGGTGAATTCGAAACCAGCATTGAAATTCGAAACCAGCACTTGTCACTTGTCACTCAAAGCGGCTGGTTATGCTCTCTCACTCTCCTATTTCCAAGTTGATTTTTTACCGCGATTTTCTTGTTGATTAAGGCTTGAATTGTTTTAGTTCGGTTAATTTACACTCGCGCGTTCACGTATCACAAATTTGTGCGGCACCTGTGAATTGTACGGTTCAACATATAAACATTGCAATCCGCCTGCGGTTGTTGTGATCACTCACTGTTCAGTCGAACTTTGGTCTATTTTGCGATGGCGTCTGTGATCTGTAAGAAATGTGAAGGTGCTATTAGCAACGATCCAATTCCGTGCTTCGGTCTTTGTGAACACTATTACCACGATAAGTGCATTGGACTTTCAACCCCGCTCCTGCGTGATTTTAAGAAGTCATAAAATTTATTCTGGGCTTGCGCGGATTGTGCTCAGCATTTGCGGACCGTTGACACTTTACGCTTCTCGCACGGCCTTTCTCTTGACGCTGCCTACCTGTTGGAATCGTTGCAGTCCGATTTCCGCGATTCCTCACGTTCTGTGCAGATGGCATCAGCTGGCTTGCGACTTGAACTTTCCTCTTCACTGGATTGTTTTAGAAACGAGATAGCTTTGATGAAACAGGAATCAGCATCGTCAATTCGTTCCGTGAAAGATTTCATCGACTCACTTACTGCTTCTCACTCAATGGAACGCAACTACTCACAGGCTCCACTACTCACAACGCTTGATGAAGTTAAGCATGGCATCAAGGAGCTTGATCTCATGCACCGTGAGCTTCTCACTTCCTTCAACTCACTAATGAACAAGCTCAACACTCATCTTGCCACGCATACCACTACATCGAGTGCTCACCATTCTGCGATTCCTGCTACGCACTCAACGACCACGATTCCAGATGCGGCCTCTAAGCTCACCCATCAAGCTGTTGGTGAGAATTCTTCGAAACGTCGATTGTTGGATCGCTCTCCCGACCCATCGCCTACCAATACCGTTACACGCGCTATGCTTTCATCGGGCACAGGGTTGTCCTGCAATAATATTACGACTGTTCCTGAACGCCCACCCCGTACTTGGGTCTTTATCTCCCGTATTGCTCCTGATACTCCGATTGAAGCGATCCGCGAAATGGCCTGTTCTAACATAGGGACAGACGACATCTTGGTATATAGCCTTGTACGACGCGACCGGGATCTTTCTACGCTCTCCTACGTATCTTTTAAAATTGGTGTACCGGTTTCGCACCGGGCTATTGCTTTGGCTGCTTCAACCTGGCCTCGCGGGATCTCTTTTAAGGAGTTCATCGACCTAAATCCCCGCTCCGACCTAAATCCCCGCTAAATGTTTGGCGACCCACTACTGCAGCATCCCTTGCACCTTCTGCGCCTATTAATCGTGAATCGGATCATCCTTCCTCGCCACCTTCTATCAACCACACGACACAACTGCGAAACGCTGATTTCAGTATTTCGCCAGATCATGGTCCTATGAGCTTGCCTTATACGCAGTACTTTCAGCAAGCGTAAACCGGCTGATCCGGCTGAAGATTCTCATGAACTACCGACTTTACCCGAATTGATGGAAGCTAACCCTGCATCTAATACACATAATCCGTCCGACTCTCTTTCGCCGTTAATAACTTGCAGCGAGAGCACTCCCGGCGCATCTCGCTCTCTCATCCCTTCGATCGATCAACTAAACATCTACTATCAAAAAGTATGAGGATTGCGCACAAAACTAGACGAGTTACGCCTCTCTGTCTATCTGAGCTTGATATGGATGTGTTTGCATCGTGCGTTAATCACTTCATTCCTACTGGTGTATCTCGTGAAAATGTTTCTCTGCTTGATGGAATGTCGGTAAACGGTTTGCCGCATTTATCTGGCATAAAAAATATACGCGGAAGTCAATTGGACCTTCTATTTGCCAATGCTGCCAATGCTATGCCTTCTTGGAGCGCTGCTCCCCCGTCATAGCTTCACCTGTTCCACTCGTCGCGCTAGACAATCATCATCCTGCTCATGAGACAAGTGTGCTCCTTACGCACTCTCGCCCTGCATCCTCTCAACGAATACCTACGGTACGTATGTTCAATTTTAGGAAACTGGACTACCAAAAGCTTCATCATATTTTAGCCGGTACCGATTGGTGCTTTACTGATGATGACTGTGACATAAATCAAGCTGTAGCAGCGTTTACTAATGTAATCACTTCCGCCTTCCCTTCCTGCTGTCCTTTCCTATCCTGTCTACCGATCCCGTCTTCGCTCCTTTTCCGTACCATAAACTCCTTCCTACTCCTTCGTGAATAATTGTATACTATAGTCAGTAAGTACTATTGCTGTAACCCAACGTGGCCGAGCAATTAATAAAATAAAAATAAAATAAAATAAATAAAAATATTCAAAACCAGATAAGCCAATCGAAATAATACGGACCTTTGCCAAACAAAGAATGATTGTTAGAATGCGCTTCCTTAATTTAAAAAGTAGTACCGAAAATCTCATGAAAAGCAAGCGAAAACATGTAAATCAACATGGAAAAGGCGCAAAAAAATGAGAAAAATATTGAACTAGTCTATACATTATCTATTCTCATGAAAATCAATTAATGAGACATACAGCGTCTACCACAACTATATGGACAGTCGTTTTTCGCGATTTGCGGAAAATCCATAAGAGATAGATAAAAACAGTGAATGTATGTGTAGTGCAGAATACTATTTCACATCTTCGTATATTTTTTTTATTTTTTTTTTCAACACATTTTTACACGACTTATGACGAAAAAGCAAATTTATGGTCGTACCATAACTATAAAGACACTTCGAAAAACAGGTTTTATGTGCTAACTAACGCATTTAAAAATCGTTCAAAAATATAAATAACATATTCTACAAAGGTTTTAAAGAATATATTTTTGAACGATTTTTAAAAAGTGTTTTTATAACTTATTTTAAGGTTTTATAAGTTTTATAAGCGTGATTATCAAATTTTTTTTTTCGAATGTCAAAAAATTTCACAAAAAAATTTTTTTTCGCCTGTAATGATTGTTTTGAAAATGCAAACCAAAGTATGTAAAAAGATTTTCAAACAATATTTTGATATTGCCATGAGAACCTTATAAATTTTGTGAACAACGGTTCAAAACTGATCCGATCAAACAAAAGCGACACAAAAAGCTCAACAACGATTTTTTAGCAGAATCTAAATATTTGCTGCTGTTACATACATAATTGAGGAATGTAATCCTAGTCTGATATTTTTTTCCTCCCACCACCCACTTCACCATCGATGTTCTCTTAGGCCGCTACAAAGGCGCCCGTAAATGTTTTGAAGGAAGTGCAGACGAACACGATATTCAATTGTAATTGGCCTAGAGTATTACTCTTTGCATATATTCTTACCGGCTTTACAAATACTTATCTCATACATGTAAATGTAATATGTTTGATTTAATCAAATTTTTGGTAGTCGTATACATAGATTTTCCTTGTGTTTTATCCAGTAAACAGACTTCTTTTTTTTTATTCTGAAGGCTACCATATGTGATACTTATTTATTAATCTGTATTATGTACGAGGGCTGACAATAAAGTAAGGTCTCCAACGCTGCAACTTCGCCGGATCACGCGCTAGGCGAAATCTGGCAACACCGCCGTGTTCCTTAGTTCCCCCACTACCACTTTGCTGCTGGGTGAGGCTTCCCCGACCGCTCAGTCTTGGCTGAGCAGCCGTCAACGATGGAGGTACCCCTCGCGTCAGCGTCCAAGTGCGAATTGCGTTCTGTAATACGTTTTTTGAGTGCGAAAAAGGTGACACCTATTGGAATCCATCGTCAACTAATTGAAGTAAACGGGGAAAAGTGTATGGACATAAAAAACGTGCGTAAGTGGAGCCGCGAGTTCAATTCCGGGCGCACTAATGTTCACGACGAGGAGAGAAGTGGCCGACCGTCGGTCTCGGATGCGATTGTTCAAGCAGTGGAGGCAGAAATGCACAAAAACCGCCGTGCGACAATTAGGGACTTGGAAGAGAAGCTTGGAGGAGTGTGTAGCAGCGATCCGTCATATCCTTGTGAACAACTTGCAGTATCACAAAGATTCTGTCCGATGGGTGCCGAAACAGCTGACCGAAGACCACATGAAGCGGTCAACACCTTGCTTCGCGAGGCGGACGGAGAGTGGTATTCTGCCGGCATAGACAAGTTCATCGTGCGGATGCGCAAGGTGTTGGAAAAAAATGGCGATTATGTAAAAAAGTAGCCAAGACCTTGGCCTTTCCAACGGTGTATCGCTTTTTGTAAATAAATGTCATTTTCTATGAAAAAAAAAATTGGAGACCTTACTTTATTGTCAGCCCTCGTAGTAATCTGGAACCATTTATAATATTTTCTTTGGTTATTTGTAATTGGCTACCGGTTTTTGATTCAATGTTTCAATCCTAATTAGCGATGAGTCAAGTACCTCTTTTCACTATGTGGTGCTGTGGTACCACGCACAGTCTACTGTGCTGTGTGTGCGTGGTACAGTATCGGGAAGAATGATTGGACCCTGGTTTTTTCAACGCAGCATGCACCCGTTGGGACAGGTTTATGTGTGGTTTGTATGTGTTTGTGTGTGTGTGTGTGTGTGTGTGTGTGTGTGTGTGTGTGTGTGTGTGTGTGTGTGTGTGTGTGTGTGTGTCTGTGTGTCTGTGTGTCTGTGTGTTTGTGTGTGTGTGTGTGTGTGTGTGTGTGTGTGTGTGTGTGTGTGTGTGTGTGTGTGTGTGTGTGTGTGTGTGTGTGTGTGTGTGTGTGTGTGTGTGTGTGTGTGTGTGTGTGTGTGTGTGTGTGTGTGTGTGTGTGTGTGTGTGTGTGTGTGTGTGTGTGTGTGTGTGTGTGTGTGTTTGTGTGTGTGTGTGTGTTTGAATCAGGGTGGCCACTCGAAGCAGGATTTGAAATTCCCGGTTTTTCCCGGATTTTTTAGGGATTTTCCCGGTGAATTTCACTTCATCTGCCCGTAGTTGATAGCCTTGTGCGATACTAAAATTTCAAGGCTTTTTTTAACAATTATATAGATTTCTCTAATAGTATTTATAACTTTGTCTGTAATTAGTAAGAAAGTGCAAAGCTACATGTTATCGATATATTTCATAATACAGACTGACTTCACTGGTTGAACTTTGATTCACTGTTAATGATTGAATGAACGCTTTTTATTTGGCAAATTTTTCCATACAAAAAGTTCTGAATTTATTCTGAACAAGCCATGAGATTTATTTGTATTTTTTCGGATATCAGCGGATGAGTTCTAGTTTCGCATTTGAACAGTGAGAGAAAAATAAACAAGAATTAAATACAATAACCCTAATCTTTTATTTAAAAATAAAACTATTAAGCAATATAAACGTTTTTATAAGATTGCTGAACAGCTTATTTATTCAAATTATTCATTTTCTCTTCAATCAATGCTACCTCTTTTTGAGCATCTTCGAGAATTTTGGCTTTTACTGATTCAAACTGCTTGAGTGCTTGATGCTGCATTGTCTTTTTTCTAGCACTGGCATCGTCCGTTTGTGCCCTTTCCTTCTTCTTTTGCTCTAGGTTCTCGACGTATCGTTCATGCGCGTTTCGAGCGTACTGGATGAGTGATTTATTTATTTCAACCCCTAAAACCCCACCAGCGTTCAAAATAGCGTCGTACACTATTCGCTGTGCCACTAAGCTTTCGTCAATTAAATTAACAATCAGACACTCTTTGTTTATAGAAAATCCTCGCTCCAGAGTTGCATTGCCATGTGATAGAATTAATTTTTTTTTTTTTTAATTCTTAAGTTTGAGAATTCTTTTCCCGAATCCGCAAGAACTTGAAACCAAAAATTATCTAGTCGACATTCATGTCGCTTGTAGGCAGCTAGAGATGACTTTATGCTACAAATTTCCACCGCATGTTTGAATTCTTGACGAACTTTGTCAGCTAAATTACCCGTTAAATGTTCTCTTTGGACCATGTAATCCAGGCAGTACTCCAACCGTTTCGAGGCAATATCAAGCGATTTTGTTAAGGTCTCTGGATTTATACATGAGATATATCGTGTAAAACTGTGTGATAGTGGAGAACGGTCACCAATTTTTGTCAAAAAGGCAATATAATAAGCTTTACAATCGTTCTTAAACTGTAGGATAATTTTTCAGATATTTTTCCACGTGCCATTATTGTTTTAATTGCCGCTTTTGACTCCAAAATCGATATCAATTTGTGATGTCGGTAGAATGTTGTTATCTTTGAGCTCGATATCGGTGATTGCTTTAACTTTTACATTTAGGCATTCCGATTTTAAAACCTTACTCATTATAGAATGGGTAAGTGAAGTTAACTCATCAAACAAAAATGGCGCCATAGGAGCATCACATTGAAATTCTCGCAAAAAGGGTTCTACACATCCAGCTGATGAAATAAAAAAGGCAAGTTTTGGGCTCAACATTTCATCAGAAATGGCCTTATCTATTACAGCGAATGGCCTAGACTGAGCAACTGCTGCAAAACTTCTTTTGAAAGAATGGTGACCTTCCTTGAGTTTTTTGAAACGTAGGTTTTTGACTGCAGCCACATAGACTTTCAAATGAGGAATCATTTTAGAAGCGCGCTCAGCCACATTCAAATTTTCAATCCATCGAACAGGACAAAATTTCAGGGAGAATAAATTGGATCCGGTAGTTTCTTTATAATATGCACGGCGCTACGGAAAGTCTTTGAACAAATAATAGAGGGATGTCAAAAGCTCATCAATTCAATCCATTCAGTGTGCTTCATGCCATTTTTAAAAGCATTATGAATAGCATGTAAGCCGCAACTACCTATGTTTAACAAATCAAAAGATGGTACCCCACGCAGATTTCGAAGTTCTTCGCTTAAGTCCTTCATTAAACGCCAATTTACATTCGGCCCGTCTATGCTTAGCTGAATCACATTATTTAGTAGAGCAGGCTTTTTTTCTGTGTACTGTTTCAATCCGTTAAGGAGATCGACTGCACGAGAAGAATCTAAAAACGCTGATCCAATGTATCGACATTCTACCTGTTCCTTATTTTCATTCCAAAATCTCACGCTAACATCCATCTGTTGGCGCTGTGAAACTTTGTTCAATGTTTCATCGAAACCAATTACTATTTCGGAACATACATCAAGTTGCTTAAATATTTCGTTTGTGAAATAAGGTGCCAAACCAAACGTTATTAGATACGCTAGTTTTGTGCGTCCCATCTCGAGCTTGGCAGCAATTTGGCTGTCCGGAAACATTGTCTTGAACAAATTAGTGTTAGCCCCAGCACTGCGATAGGAGTTATGAGTGGCAATAGTTTCCAGAGCCCACACAATTTCAGCACTTGTAACTTGCTCGTTTATCATGAATCTGTTCAAGACGTTGGAAGCCTTAGAGTGTTGATTATCAGCGTTCGTGGAAGAATTTGAAGCTGTGATATGGGTAGCCATTGCAGTGGAAAGTGAAGCAAGTGACGGAGATGACGACAACAAGTTATTACCAACGATTGGATCTATAAAAAAGAAGAAAAGAGCTCTCTTAAAAATCAAATAATCATATTTTTGCGTACATAGCACTACCATTATACAACACTATATAGATTTAACCATTAAGCTTAAGTTACAGAATTCGTGAGAGTGTAAATTAATTGCTAGTTATCGGGTTATACACCAACTACCATAAGTGTAAATCAGTTGTCTCCAACCTGTGGACCGCAGCATTAACAGTCTGCGAAAAAAATGTTTTTTTTTCTAACAATTGCTTATTGCCATACACATAGTGCAGTTGTTTTCCCACAATCAAGACAACAATTTTAACAGTTACGTATAGAATAAAGTGAAATTGAACGTGAAATTTTGGGGTTTTCGACTGTATTTCAATACATTTTTATTAGAATATGGCTATTGTACACCAAAAGAAAGGAAATTAAATTCCCCAACTATGTAGACTAGAAGTCATATTTAATTAATAAATCTAATGCATTTCCTTGCGACTCCCAGATTTGTTCACGGTGAAACAATAATGGTCAGCGGAGAATCATAACGAAATGTTTTTAATTCTATATTTTAATATGTTTTACAGTTGAAATAGTTAGGGAATTGAATATTCTTTCTTTTGGTGTGTGATTGGCCATATTCTCATAAATGTTAAATGAAATATAGCAAAACATCTAAAATTGCACATTACTTTCACGCAATGTCTAAGGCGATCTTATGATGTTAAGCAAATGCTTAAAAACTTTGAACTATGTATATAAAATAAGATGTGGGCCGCATCAAATGTATTATAAAAGCCAAGAGGTCAGCGATCCTACAAAGGTTGGAGAACACTGCTGTAAATATATAATTTGCAGAATATTTTATTCCGCATATCAGTGTATATTTTTAAAATGTTAAAACCATTATTGCATGACTTATTATTAAAAAAACGAAGTAAAGATCGCCTTTTATACATACTACATACTACATACATTATTTATACTCATAAAATACATTGCGAATACACAAACAAACGGCCGGCTGTGGGCGCCTTAATAGCGGTCTAGGTGAAGTGGGTGTTGGGATAAAAAAAAATCAGGTTATGATTACATTCATAACGTTGTTGAGGTTTTTGTGATCTGATCTGGCTTTTGTCTGATCGGATTAGCTTTGAATCTATATTCACTTTATGGGTAAGGCTGTTAGGCAATTTTAAACTAATTTTTGAAAACCTTTTTGCACATTTTGGTCTGTATTCTCAAAACGATCAAAACTTCTGAGACGAAATTATTTTTAGGAAAAATGAATATTTTTCAAAATTGCAGACTGATCCTTGTAAAATTCATAAAACTTTTAATACAATTTGAAAAACTTAACAAAATCATCATCAAAAAATATTTCTCTAGGACCCCTACTAGAATATGTTATATGTTCTTCTAGATTATTTTGAAATACATGAATTATTACAAAAACTTTTTTAGGAAAGTGTCTTATGATACACCCCTAATTCGTTTTTTTAATATTAAGTCATGTAATAATGATTTTACCAATTTCAAAAAAATATAAAAATATTGAATTCATAACCGAACACATATATAAAAATGGGACACAATTTGTTGAACTTTTTTTATCGCAAAACTATGAAAGTGTTAACACGTTCCACCCGATGCTGATTTTCATTAACTTTCCGTTCCGTCGGCAACACCAACGCATACCAACGTAATCACCAAGAACCACCAGTAATCATTTCCGTATGCCGTGGCATTAGCGTTTTGCGGGAGTAATCATCGTCAAGAACTGTAATACTCACAAGAATAGCAGCGAAGGGCAGATCGAAGAATCTTGTTCTAAGAATTATTGCGGTTGGCAAAAATCTCATCGCACACATAACAGTATTGATGTACTGGGAACAGCGGCGCGTTAAACGGTGGGCGGACTGGGCGGCCGCCAGGGGCCCCGTCGATCTAGGGGGCCCCGTCATTGTGGATGTTCGACTTCGTACCGATTCTACCCCCCCCCCCCCTCTGGATGGGAGTTTTACCATCTATTTCAAAAAGACACATTTTTTATTAATTCATTTTTCCCATCGCTTTACTCACTGTATTTTGTCGAGGGCCCCGAACTGCTGAAAACCGGGACCCCATACTACTCAAAGCAGCACATTAAATGTTCTAAGAAATCTGCCAATACTGGCATCAATGTCGCAAGCGAAGAACGCTGCGACACGCGCGCACAGCTCAAATCAATACCTCATCATCGTTGGCGCAAAGTATTGGACAGAGCGAGAAACCGTCAATTTTTGCTGGTGTGGGTGGCCTGTGCACGAGACACCCAAACCCACAACCACGCAGAGCAACTTGCTGCTAAAATGGAATGCACAGAACGCTGCGCTTAACTACCACCGAAAACCCGTTACACAACACAAGCATACAACACACCCAAACAAAAGTTTAAAGGCCCCGAAACACAATATCAATACACCGGCTCGTAGCCGGTAAAATTAGCAGGAAAAACTGACTAACATTAAGCAAGCAACGGTGCTCCAGTGGGTAGAGGTTTCATTCGAGAAACGATTCCATCGATATCGATGTGTGCGCTTTTCAATTTGGCTTGGATAAAACGTGCCTGTGTTTGTCTGGGGGCCCCCTATACTTGTTTTGAAGATGTATGCCGAAAACAGATAGCTGTTTTCACGCGAAAAATTCACATCTCAAGCCTGAGATCGTGGAGCGTGCCTGCTTTTAACGCAAAACCTTAAATTTCCACGCGGGGCCTTACTCAACTTTTGTGGTCAACTGACAAATAGGGGAAATCGGGAAGGGGTGGTATTTATATGTCCAAAAAGAAACTGTGCCATGTTAATATTAAAATGATGTTTTATCACTATTTACATACAACTTTTTGCGTGAAGACAAGATAAAAAACCGTTACAGCTATGCTGAAACTAAAACTCAAAGGTGGTTTACGGGGCCCCAACTATTATGTGGACTCTTCGATGAAGGGGCCCCTTCGGTAAGGGCCCCCGTCGGTAAGGAGGCCCCGTCGATAAGGGGCCCCGTCTATAAGGGGCCCCGTCAATGAAGGGCCCGTCCATTTGGTGTCTTGGTGTGGATGGTCGATGCACGAGCTCACCAAAAAAACGCGGAGACACTTGCTGCTAAAATCCAATGCACAGCACACAGAACAGAACGCTGCGTTTAACCACAAAGAAAACCCGTTTCAACAGCCACAAGCACACATCATACACAGTCAAAAATTTAAAGGCCCCTAAACAAAATTTCAATACACCGGCTCGTAGCCGGAGAAATTAGCAGGAAAAATTGACACCAAGCTCGCGTCGCTTTAAAAAGCCTAGGAAGGTCGTTTGGTCAACGGTGGGTTCAGTGGGTTGAGGTTTCATTCGAGGAATGGTTAAATCGATGTCATTGTGTGCGCTCTTGGCTGGGATGAACCGTCCTGTACTTGTATACGGGGCCCCTGCTACCGCTTTGCGATTCTGTGCCAAAAGCAGACAGCTGTTTCACACGAAAAATGGTATTCACATTCCTGGCCTGGGATAGTGGATTGTGTGTGTCTTTTAATGCAAAAACTAAAATTTTCATTCTTGGCCCTAATCGAACACATCCAGTTTGTGGACCGAAGAGAAGGGGAAATGGGAAAGGTTTCAGTTAGAAGAAAGGGGGGAAGGGTATAAAAATACTCAAGGAACCTATGGAACATGTTCATTTATATATGGTTTTTATCGACTATTTCAAGTTTTGCGAATACAACAAGACCAAAAACCATTACAGCTGCATCTACATACAGCCATACACAGCCATAATACGAAGAACAATCTCCATTGCCGCGTCCATTTGGGGCCCCGTTGATGATCCCGTCGATTGAGGGGCCCCTTCTATTTGGTGTTGTCAACCCAATATATCTCCATTTTCCCCCCGGGGGTTATGTTTACAATCAGATTTACTATTACTACCAGACCTATCAGAAGCATATTTATTTTATTTATCATAAGCATTTTACTATCAGAAGCAGAAAACATTTGCCTTTTTAACATGTGCAATATTTTTGTTTAACACGTGCACCTAATTTGGAAGCGTAGAACGCTGCGATACATGCCCACAGCTCAAAACAATATCATTTCATCATCGTTGGCCCAATGCATTGAACGTTACGCGCGAGTTGGGTAAAGCGAAATCCGTTACAAGAGATGCCTCACGCAAACTACTTGCACATACGACATTAAAAGGCTCCGAAACCGATCTCAACACAACGGTTCGTAACCGGAGAAATTAGCAAGAAAAATTGGCTGACACCAAGCACGCTCTTTTTATCTGTTGAGGTTTCATTCAAGAATCGATTCCGATGTCGATGTGTGCGCTTTTTAATTTGGCCTGTGTCTATGTTATCACGCAAAAACTAAGAACTCGTGCCCCTGCTATTTTTTGGGGACTGGACGAAGTGATGGTAGAAAAGCAAGCTGTTGAAGGGTTTGGGTCAAATTTGGAAGGGTCGGCGGAAAGGAAATATCGATATGAATGATCGCGTAAAATTTGACGGCAGCGGTCGGCAAAGTCCGGCCCGCCACAATATGCAGTCAGGCCCGAGAAAATATTTGCGCGATTTTGAAAGATAGGAAGATCCTATTCATTACAAATTAACTGAACATATTTTAATATGACAATTCATATCGTTGAACTCTTCCAAATTCGATCACCATAACATGAATTGTCGGACCAATCAATATGGCAAAATTTGAGGAGAAATTAGAAAATAGAAACGAATAATTCCATAAAAACCTGACTGTTGATTTTACGAGAACAATGGTTATTGGTTGCTAACTATTGCTTTTTAAGGATGCAACGATTTTCTAGGAGTTTTTTTTTAAGGAAATGCACTATCAATTTGTCTGACCTGGCCTTACTTGTCCGTGGCCTCATACTAGTACTGAACGATTGAACGTTTTTCTCGATAATTTTTCAGCTATTAAGGTTTTTGTACCATCTTCAGATATATCGTGAAACAAATTTGCAACATGGAAGGAAGGGTACATTGAGAAGCGATATTGCAATTTTGCTTAATTGTTTTGAACTTTTTATGACTTTTGCACAGTATGCTGCAGACTCTTAATTGAAGAATCTTTACAATCAATTTTAGTAATTTTAAGTTAATAAAACGAATTAGAAACTTGCTTGGAAGATATAATAATTTAAGAAAAACAACAATATAACCAATTGCATTGTTTAATATCATAAACCAGTTATTTGGGTATTAACTGTAATAATATAATAATATATGTGTAAAAAAATGCATTCTCCTGGCCCTCACCGCTCGATCATTTAGAAAGCAGCTGATCTAAAGCAGTGGTCTCCAACCTGTGGTCCGTGGATCACTTGAGACAAACATACTGCAATACAAGGTATTTCCAGTTACTTTCGAATGAAAATATTGTTTTTCCCGCGAGCAACAAGTTATCGCTCTGACCGATTGAAAATGAAGTGGCCGTAATTCGAAGCAAGACGGTACTTCAGTATTCATTGTAAAGGTAAACACCAACGTAAAAGCAAAATATTGTTTTCATGTTATGCTCACGATGACGATTTTAAATCAAATCGTCCGTATTATGAAACACGAGCTAGAAACTGTAAAGTAGGAAAGAAAATATCGTTTAGAACCATCGTTCTTGTCAATAAAAGACAAATGTAACTAGCTTAGCGAAAACGATAACTTTCCGACCTTTAACTTCTTTTGAGCATAGATAAAACCAACTCCGATCATGGCGGGTCAGATTTGTTCGGATTGTCAGGATAGGACTAAGCCCATCCATCATCTATCGACTTCTCATTTAAGGAGTTTAGTTATGTCCTCCTACCCAAGGTAATCCCTCTAAACTCCAACGTCCTAAAGGTTTTTATGATCGCCTAGACGATCAAGTGTCGAAAGTCCGCTTCGAAACAGTATCCACAGTACCCAAAATTTGAACATACCACAAAGCCTTTCTGATATTACTGATTGTTTAGTCATTGATATCGATTAAAAATTGGCGAAAAAAAGTATTGAAATTGGGGTTTTTATTGATGCGCGGGTGGCAGTCCATGCTGCTCTTGTTCATCTCTGTTTCATAAAGATTTATACAGATGTGAACTGTATTTTGTCGAAGCAAGTTTGTTGATTTGGTACGCACTCACGGTTATCATGAAATTTCAGCAAGAAAAGCAAAGTGGTGTGAAGATTTTTCTCAACCAAAACGTTAATCCCGCAAGCCGAATACGCACCTAAAATTTATCGGGGTGTAAGCGGTTACCAAATCAAATGTTTGTTCATCACGAGCAAGTGGGCATCGCATTATGTTTTCTTTTGAAGCTCAGAAATGTCGTTTTGACAGAATAAATAGCTGCATTTTCAGTAATTTGTTTTACTGATATTCAGTGAAACGAGAAAACCATGTATTACTCAATAGCTTTCAGTAAAAAATGTAACTGCAGCAAACTTATAAAATTTGCAGTGTATGATTCGTACACCAAACCCCCCCCCCCCCCCCCCCCCCGTCGATGGATTTGGTGAAGGGGCCCCGTCTACCATAACGTCTAGGGCCTCGGAGAGGCTTGACCCGCCGCTGACTGGGAAGAGTTTAAATCGTAATACAAAAAAAAACTTAATTTTGCTGCAGCATATTTGGTTCAAAATCAACTGCTTGCGTTGATGATGCTGGCGGAACGGAAAGTTAATGAAAATCAGCATCGGTCGGAAAGGGTTAAGCTGCTGCAAACACTCTTTTTAATACTTCCATATAGAACACCATCCTAAGTTTGCTACTTTAAAATTCTAAACACGTTATAACTTTTACACATACCAAAAACCAAAAATTAAAACTTAACTACCCAAGTGCCACAAATCCACTAAACGACCACTAAACGGCTTCTAAACGACTCAAGTTCTCTACCTAAACGGAATATAGAAAGACTTCGTTTAGCAGACGGCAAACGATTCATGCATTCTAAAAATAGCGAAAGAGCTGGTGGCGCTCTCTGTTAGTGGGATACCCCAACCAGTTGAGCTTCATCGCTTGGAGGAGAGCTTTCTCATTTCCTCTGTACTGTTGTATGGTTTCGCATTGAAGTTATGCATCGCTAGAACTAGAACGGCGATACGATTGTTTAAATACTAAACTCCAACGTATATCACCAGCCCTGAAGCAAGTGAGATTTGAGTAATGGTCGTTGGTGTTGATACTCACGTATCTGACCACACGACCATTTTGATAGATTTTTGCTCAGAAAATTAGAAGGCTATATAGGTCATAATAAGAAGAAACTTGTCGAAACACATTGCACGAAAAGAATAGCAATATAATAATGAGTTGTAATACGCCATCTATTGATCAAACCAATGAAGCTGTGGAGCTTTCATTTTTTTTCTATGGATATTCAATTTTCCAGTCGTTTAAGCTTAATCTGTGGCGCTTGGGTACCGCCAAACGGTTATTCACTTACTTGGTAAAAAATGGCTGATCGGAAGGTTAGTTTTTCGAACCAACACATTATGTTAATGTGCTTTGCTTTTTTCATGACTAACCAAAGCCACTCTACCCATAGTCTTGATTTTTATTTTTTTGTTACACCATTTGCAAACCGCTGCATATACGTCCTTCGGGTCAGGAGAACACCATGGAAATGAATTTTCATGGTTTGGATTGTATGTGGTAGGCATAGCAGACAATCTGTGGGAGACTTTTATTAATAATTAATAAATTAAACAATTTGCAGCCAGTGCTGTATAAAACTTACCTGAAAGCAATTTGAATAATTTGAAAAGCACACTTCAATAAACTGAATATCAATTAATTCAAACGACACCGTGATTTGCACTTGCACTTCGACAATCCAATTTTAAATCTTATCACATCACATCCGATGCTGTTCAACTCAAACCGCAAAATGAACTAAAAGTGTCCACAACCACGGCAATCGAAGCCTCCAACTAGCCAGCGATTCGAACCCTCCTGCCCCCACCACCCACCCACCCACTCTTATATACTCCATCCATTATTCTGTTGCAGCTTAAACTTTTGATTTCATTCTATACACATACCATTACACGATCACGGATGCGCTATCGAAACGGTTTGTCATCGATTCTCAGGAACGGAAACGCCGCAAGACTCATCCATACAACTAGAGCAGAATGGATGGGCTAAAGCAAAACCCTGTAAAAACAAAAGAGCAACAATTGGACTGTGGGAGTAAAGGCAGATCAACGTGCACGCACGATTTCTGAGACTTCACACAATCGGGAGGAATGATGGTAAAGACCATCCAAACCGAAACGTAAAAGGCCAATGTACTGGTGATATGTGGTTGATACGTTGAAATTGTTAAGGGGGGAGGGGGGATAACAAGTTCCCAAAAAATAATACATATCGCCTGGACAAATACGGGGCGTAATGTGGATCGCCCATTCCACCCACCGTTAAATCCGCCACTGCCGCAACCTACGGCTTGTTGAACAAAATACAGGCGCACGGAATAGCGTGTACCCGGTTCGGCGAACGTAAGTTTTGCACCAGTGCGAATGAGAAGTACAATCAATTCGTACCATATGACGATGAAACAGACTGTGTTTTCCATACACATTGGTGCGACAATGTAGGTAAGCCCGCGGTAGGTTGCGAAGAATACACAAAAGAAATCAGGTGGCTGAAAATACACTTGGTACACGAGAGCTGTGACAAATTCCCGGTTTTTAAAGCGAAATTCCCGGTTTTTCCCGGTTTTTCCCGGATAAATAAAATTCCCGGCTGATTCCCGGTTTTCCCGGTTTTCCCGGTTGAGTGGCCACCCTGTTGAATGTGTATTGATGTGTGTGTTTGTTTCTCAAGTATGTCGTTTTGGATAGATTTGTTAGTAGTTTTTTTGTGTTTTGGGTTAGGTTTTTGTTGTAATTAGCAGGACCACCGCCCTCGCGAGCAGTGATCCCTATTCAAAAATGCAATAAGCTCAGTTTTTGATCATATTGCCGTCGCCCACGATGACATTTATCATGCGTTGACGCATCGACATCACCAGATTCTGGATCGTTTCAGGTGGAATTTTGCTCAACACCTCTTGCATGAGATCCGGGCTAAGGGCAGGCCACCTCTTTTTTTGACATTGTTGTCAGCAAGCCAAGTTTGGACAGTCCCGGAAGCATGCTTAGAATTGTTGTCTTGCATAAACATCCAAGACCGAGGAAGGTTTTTCCTAGCGTGTGATAGCAAATGAGTATCAAGAATATCTCGATACCCAAACCGATTTAAATTACCGTGGATTCGAACCAACGGACCCATCCCATAGTAGGAGAAGCATCCCCACACCATGAGACTACCACCGCCATGCTTGAAAGTTTTGAAGCAGTATTTCGGATCAAGAGCACAATTAACAAGGCGCCGAACCAACCTGCGTCCGTCCGACCCCTGTCGATTGAATTTCGACTCGTATGACCACAAAACCCTGTGTTCACGCCTAGAGCGTAGCCTAAGCATGTATATACTAGTGTTAGTGATAGGATTAGGATGAAATTGACAATAGTGAACATTGACGTTTGACGTTTAACGTAAAAGTCGCTTTCGCATATCGCTCAGTATATTTTCTTGAAAATCGCGCTGTTTATCACACTATTTTTCGGTTTCTGTACAATCACAATATTTTAGAACACCGTTCGTATATCGTGCATTAGTGCGTTTATCTCTGTGACCCAAAAACTCGCGCATATTTCGCATTTCGGATCGCGTCGGAGTTCACGCGTCCTGACCGCCATCGCTCTTGTTGCTGCAACGACAACCTGCACCGTTTCCCGTAGAATGGCCCGTATTTGCAACGCCTGCACTATGGAAATTGCGGAGGCATCTATCAGCTGTTGCCTGTGCGACTCTCCATTTCATCAGCGCTGCACTTCGGTTCCCGCTGATCTGTTCCTGCGCATTTCGGAATATAAACAATTACACTGGTGCTGTATTGGCTGCAACAACGTCTTCATGAATCCGCGCACCAAGTTCGTAAAAGACGCAGCCATGCAATCTGGATTCCAGGCGGCAATAACGACAGTAGCCGAAAGCATCAAGACCGTTATGGAGCCATTGACTAACGAAATTAAAACAGGGTTTGCACGGATGAGCCAACTTGACCTAAAAACTCCACGTAGCAGTCACCCTCCCGCAAAAATTCGTCGCATAAATCCATCCAAACGTTTGTTTTCCGATGTCATTAAGGACAATCACGCATTGTTTACATTCGGTGCTACGAGCAATCAAAGAAATAGCCAAAACAACAATACGAAGTGAATTGACGATGTTCAACGCAAAACTCATGCACCACCTGTGATAACTGGCACAAAAAAGGATATAGCAGCTTTTCCTATCAAAATAGTTCCCGCTCATTCCGCGGTGCAAAAATGCGCGTTGTATATTTCCCGGCTCTCTCCCGATACAACCAGTGACCAAATTGTACAAATGGTCAAACAAGCTTTATCCATTGACGATGCTACAGCATACTGTCTTATTCGCCAGGGTACAAATACGGCTACGCTCTCATTCCTGTCGTTTAAAGTGTTAGTGCCTTTATCACTACGTGACAAGGCTCTTTCCCCTGACACCTGGCCTCTTGGCCTATCAGTACGTGAATTTATTGACTACCGAACTCAACAGCCGAGTGCAAATTTTCGTATACAACCGCCAATGGGTCTCTCCACCCCTACAACTTTGCCTACGGTGCTAAATATTCGCTCACCGCCACTGCTGGATCACACAATTTTATCGGCACACACTCCACGCACATCACCAACACCGCAAACCCACTAATATTCACCGGTATTCAGTCCACGCACATCGCGCACACTTACAACCACACAAATCATCCTGACACGTCTCAAGAAACGAAGAACACCGGCGCTGAAACAACGTTAGTAAATAATAATTGCACTTACCAGACGATTGTTTTTCCTACAACAAACAACATTTTTTCCACTGAGGCAGTGCTTGACGAAAGGCGCACGCAACTTAATGATCGTGAAACCAAAACAAACCATCGCCAAAGAACGGACACTACACTCACACAATCGCACGGCTATCATGTCAATCCTACAGGGGTCGCCTGCCGTAATAATACTGACGAATTATTGTTCCTGTACCAAAACGTTAGAGGATTGAAATCTAAATGCAATCAAGTATTTGACTATGTTTCTACAACCCACTATGACGTTATTATCCTGACTGAAACATGGTTGGATTCAACGATTGATTCCTCGGAATTGTTCCCGGATAATTATACAGTGTATAGAACAGACCGCAGCACCAAAAATAGTAAAAAATCAACCGGTGGCGGGGTTCTTATTGTCGTTGCTTCACACCTACGTACAATACTTTGTCCTACACAGGATACCGTTGAGCAACTCTGGGTAAGAGTTTATGGTAATAAACGTACTTTTATCACGGGTGTAGTGTACATTCCTCCAGATTTAGTAAACAACACTACTACCATGCAAACTATCTGCTCCACCATAGATAATATTGCTTGTGCAACCACCGATACGTTTCTCCTATTCGGGGACTTTAACTTCCCCAATCTTTCCTGGAACACCGATGATTCTAACGTTCCTGCACTGCGAATCAATTATGAGAATTCACGAATTACGGACAACTGCCGCTCTTTGCTTGACTGCATCTATAGTAATGGGCTTTCTCAGATCAACTTTATACCTAATGCATCGGATAACATTCTCGATCTCATAATTGTCTCTGACGAGATCCTACATTATTGTGCCCCACCGGTGGTGTCACCCTTCCCTATGGTTGCCGTTGATGTTCATCATCCTCCTGTTGAACTACACTTAACTGGTGCTGGCAATACAGCTCGTTCCTGGCGTTCTACCGCACCAAACCGTGAGTCCGGCACACGTAACTACAGGCGAACTAACTTTATCCGTCTAGCTGAACTGCTTCAATCTACTGACTGGTCTTTCCTGGAAGGTAATCCGGATGTTAACTCAGCATTGGAACTATTTAACACAACACTACTGGCGCTTATATCTGATTGCTATCCTCTAATGCCACCGCGTCGCAGTCCACCATGGTCTGATGCACGTTTACGCCGTCTAAAGCAAAACAAAGCGTAATGCTTTCGCTTTTACAGTACAAATGGTACACAACACTCCAAATTAAGGTTCATTGCTGCCCATAATGTATATAGAAGCTATAACAGACAACTTCATACTCGTTATCTCATTCGAGTGAAATTCTCGCTCATCAGACACCCAACACGATTCTGGAGGTATGTTGAATCAAAACGCGGTAACAGCTCGCTCCCCGATGTTCTCACATATAACAACGTCTCCAAAAGCAGTAAGGAAGGCATATGCAACTTATTTGCTGATCGTTTCAAGGACTGCTTTACTACGGATGATGCAAGCTTATCATTAGAAGCAGCTTTAAATAATGTGCCCCGTGATGTTGTTGACATTGACGTACGCGATATTATTATCTCGGTAGATACTGTACTACGTGCTCTGCAGCAGGTCAAAACCTCATACAACCCTGGACCCGATGGTATTCCTACGGCAATCCTTGCCAAATGCCGCGAATTTTTAGCAGAGCCTCTGTCTCAAATCTACCAACTCTCTTTTGCACAAAGTACTCTACCCACGGCCTGGAAATCCTCTGTGATGTTTCCGGTGTACAAAAAGGGGATAAAAACTCTGCTGAGAACTACCGCGGTATAACCATCGTGCCTTCTTGTGCCAAGGTGTTTGAGATCGTCATACAAAACTCGCTAATGTATCACTGTCGTTCTTATATTTCTACACGCCAGCATGGTTTCTTTCCTCGACGCAGTGTTACCACAAACCTGGTGGAATTCGTCTCCAACTGCCACGCAGCCTTTATTTCCGGAGCTCAGATGGATGCAGTATACACTGATCTTAAGGCTGCGTTTGATCGTGTGAACCATCGCTTGCTGTTGGCTAAGCTCGCCCGGATCGGTCTCTCTACTCCGCTGGTGAATTGGTTCAGGTCCTATATCTCTGAACGTAGCTACTACGTACAAATCGATGGTGTCTCCTCTAACGTTTTCGAGAGTTCATCTGGCGTCCCTCAGGGCAGCAACTTGGGACCACTGCTGTTCTCGCTTTTTATTAACGACGTCACACTGGCCATTACGGAAGCAGATTGTCTGCTTTATGCGGATGATGTTAGGCTGTTTCGTATCGTACGGAACACTTCCGACTCTCTTTCTCTGCAAAGATCGATTGATGTTTTCTCTGACTGGTATCAATAACGTCCTGCTAATTTCTGTTGATAAGTGTACGTCAATGTCGTTCTTTCGAATAGCTAGTCCGATAAGGTATATCTATAGCATATCAGGGACACAACTACCGCGGTGCAATACGGTCAGGGATTTAGGAGTCACCCTGGATCGCAAACTAGATTTCCGACAACATTACTGTGATATTTTAGACAAAGCTAACAAAATGCTAGGATTTATTCGTCGCCATTCGAGAGAACTCAATGACCCACACTGCCTGTTAACTCTGTATAAGTCCTATGTTCGTTCCATCCTCGAGTTTAGTTCTACAGTTTGGTGTCCATTCTCTAGTGTTTGGTCCAATAGAATAGAAGCTGTCCAAAAGAGAGTTACTCGTATTGTCCTACACTTCACTCCGTGGCGTAATGTAACCCCTCGTCCATCGTATCATACTCGTTGTTTGTTGTTTGGTCTGGACACACTTGCTAGGAGACGTGATAATGCCCAATGTACGTTTTTGTCCAAACTTATTGTCGGTGAGATAGATTCGCCAGAACTACTGGCTAGAGTCAACATAAATGTCCCTCCTAGAGTGTTCCGTAACTACAGACTAATAAGAACTGACCTTACAAGACGTGCATACAGCGAGAACGACCCAATGACTGCGATGGCCCGTAAATTTAATCAGCGTTACATTTCATTTGACTGGCACCTACCTACTAGATTTTGTTGATCCGTTTTGTCATTGTACACTGCGTTAGTTATTTAAGTTTTAGTTTTAATTCAGTGATAAGGCCGCTTGTTTGGCCAATCACTTAATACATTAAACAATACAACAACAATACAACAAATAGGATAATGTAGGAATAATTGTAAAATAAAGTTTAGTCTAAGCCCACAAGCCGCCTCAGCAACATCGTTTATTTGAGCTATTGAACATTGGTCCTTCGAACCGGATATACTGTGACATTGATTAAGTTGGAGTTAGTTAATTTTGCCGTTCGGTATGTTGTTTGAATAAAGAGTGTGTGGCTAGACTCGAGGCACAATTATTGGGCGCTGGATCGGGTACGAACTGTTGCGGATGATTAGGGAACTTGTGCTAGGACAGTTGAGGCATATTGGCATCAGAGAGTGAACTTTTGAACTGCGTTCAATTAGTGTGGTCTACCAAATTGTAGTTTGTGTTATTTGCACCAATTTGAGTGTGACTGGAGCGTAGTGTTTTCTTGTGATAGGAGGTTTACGTTTCTCGTGCAGCCATGATGGCCTATTGAGTTGGGTTTGTGTGTGTAGCCTCAACCAAACGGTTTTTATGCGTACCACAGCAAGAGTGTGTAAGGACAGTGTGCGTGGAAAGTGTTCGTGTATTGCCCTGCAGTGTACGTGTAAAACGCACTCGAATAGGGAGAGAGCTACGTATTGGTCACTCTCAGCAGGGTTGTCTAACGCATAATAGCGGGAGAGTGTATAGAGACTGTGAAGGATTGCGCTAGAAAGGAAAGTGTGTGCGTGAACACTGCGCTGAGTACAAGCTTCTAATAGCTGAGGCAAGATTGAGTGAACGTGCGTTAAATTTGAGTCTTTGCAATAGTGTGTTTGAGAGGTTGTTGACTCGTTCTGGATTGTGACAGTGTTAGATACGGTGCGCATAAGGCTTAGAATTTTGAGAAGAATAATTTTTGGTGTGTGATTAATTCAACGAATCGGAACATTGTTGCTTACAGTTTGTTAAAAAACTTGGAAGAAGTCAACATGACGCTTAAGGCTCAAGCGATTAAGCAACTGAAGCGTACGTATGATGATCGGTTACGTGCGATTGATGCGTTTGTGCAGTTTAAGGAGGGTTATAATGCGACAACGCATTATACTCAGTTAGCGAGTCGAATGCAGGCGTTAGAAGAAGCTAAGCGAGAGTTTGAAAGTGTGAGGGACAAGGTATTGCTGGAGCTGGACGATTATGATGAACAATTAATTAACGAAGAACGAAACCAGTTTTACGAACAGTATCACAGTGTAAAGGGTTTTCTCAGTGACAAACGAGGTGTAGAGGAAGGGGAACGTCCATTTTCCAACAGTACGATGGCGGTGTCAATGAACTCGAGTGCGAGAGTAAGGCTACCTAAGATTGAGTTACCAACGTTTGATGGCGACATAACTCAATGGGTAACCTTTAAGGATCGATTTGTATCGATGGTCCATGACGTGGCAGAAATATCGGAAGTGATGAAGCTGCAGTATTTGCTAGCCTCGCTGAAGGGCGACGCATTGGCATCTTTCGAACACGTCCAGCTCGTCGCAGAAAATTATGATACAACATGGAAGGCGCTGCTGGAACGCTATGATGATAGCAAGATTCTTCGTCGGGAATATTTCAAGGCGCTGTACCGGCTGGAGCCCATGACCGCTGCTTCCGCAGAGGAACTCACTCGAGTGGTAAACGAATGTAAACGTTTAGTGAGAGGCATGGAAAGGTTGAAGGAACCCATTAATCAGTGGGACACCCCGCTCACCAGCATGGTAAGATGGAAATTACATTCAAAATTACTAATAGCGTGGGAACAATTTTCAGCCGACGAGAAAACCGATACGTACGAAATGATGATGAACTTTTGTGAACGACAAATCAAGATGTTGACCAGCACGGCCCTTCACCATGGTAACTTGATCCTCACGAAGCCAGTCACCCAAGGCAGCAGCTTCCAACGTCAAGCGGTTCATCGAGGCTGGACACCGCGGACAGCAGAGAAGACAGTGAAAAGGGCACCTGGTACATGGATGACATGTGCTGCACAAATGACACCGCAAGATCCTTCGAAATGTGTGTATTGCCAAAACAATCATCAGTTAGCAAGCTGCACAGCGTTTGAAGGTTTATCTGTCGCCGAAAGATTGCGAATTGTACAAGATGGCAGGGTTTGTTACAAATGCCTGAGGCGAGGGCATGGTGCACGTTGGTGTAAGGTGAGAGGTAATTGTAACAAGTGTGAAGGCCGACATCATATGTTGATATGTATGAGAGAAGTACCATCAGACGCGCAAGTAGCTATTCCTATGGTGCAACCAGCATCGGTAGAAAATCAGCCACAAACTGGGACGATAACTGCTACCACTTACGGAATTGTAAGGAAAACTGGTATGGTGTGGTTATCTACAGCGATCATTTGGGTCAGTGGACAGGATGGGCAAGAGTTTCCTGCTAGGGCACTTTTGGACCAAGGGTCGCAAGCAAACTTCATTTCTGAGCGATTAGTGCAGCAGCTGCAGTTACGAAAAAGACGCTTAGAAAAACCATTGCATGGTATAGGATCGGTCTCTCTAACGACAGCCAGTATGGTGACAGCAAACATAAGATCACGAGTAACACCTTTTACGGCATGTTTAGATTACTTAGTACTACCTAAGGTAATCACGGATTTTCCACCTCGGCGTGTGGATGTTAAGGATTGGAATATTCCAGAAGCACTGTTACTTGCAGATCCATTGTTCTCAGAGCCAGACAGTATAGATATATTAATTGGTGCTGAAATATTCGTTGAACTATTGGATCAAGGCCAGTTGCGCTTAGCGCCTCATTTGCCCATGTTATTAAACACAAAGTTTGGTTGGGTCGTATGTGGCAGGGAGCAGAGCAAGGATAAGGAAACCAATATCCAAGTAATTGCGTGTGGAATGTTTGATGAGGGAATGAAAAAGGCAATGGACCGATTTGTGATGTTGGAAGGCGTTCCCGAAGAGAGAGTAAAAACAATGGAGGAAACGGTAATAGAGAAGTTGTATCTCAGCACTACGTCTCGAACAAGAGAAGGAAGATACATAGTTGAATTGCCAAAAATAGGTCAACACGATGCTATGTTAGGTGCCTCAGGATCAACTGCACTGAAGAGATTTTTGGCAATTGAAAGGCGAATGAAAGTTGATCCTATTTTACGGAAGGAATATCACAAATTCATGAGTGAATATGAAAGTATGGGACACATGTCGCTGATTTGTGATTATAGTAAGGAAATTGGAGAAAATGAAGCTTTTTATTACATGCCACATCACGCAGTCTGGAAACCTGGCAGTACTACCACAAAATGTAGAGTGGTGTTCGATGCGTCATGTAAGACAGGTAGTGGTCATTCATTAAACGACATTCTTATGATTGGTCCACAATTACAGGACGATATTTTGTTGATCTTGTTGAGGTTTCGAATGAGAGCGGTAGCCATGATAGCAGATGTCGAAAAAATGTATCGGCAAATTTTGATTAAAGAAGAAGATAGGAAACTTCAACGAATATTATGGAGAGAAAACGAAAACGAACCTGTCAAGGTATACGAGCTTCAAACAGTAACCTACGGCACAGCATGTGCTCCATACTTGGCCATCAGAACGCTGAGAAAGGTGTTTGAAGATCATGAAAATGAGTTTCCTAAGGCACAAGAGTGGCGTGATGATTTTTACTTTGACGACCTTATCAGCGGAGCCAACAATGTCGAGCAGGCTAAGGAGATAGCTAAACAAGTGTCAGCGATGCTGAGTAAGGCAGGTTTCAAGCTAAGAAAGTGGGCTTCAAACGCGTTGGAGGCCTTAGACCATGTCCCAGAAGATGATTGCGCACAGTCAGATGAATTTAATGTGGATAACGAAGATGTGTCAACATTAGGGCTGATTTGGATCCCTCGGACGGATCAATTTCGTATAAAAATCCCAGCACTAGATGCTGAAAAACCCATCACAAAGAAAGCGGTTATGAGCGATGTGGCAAGGATTTATGATCTGTTAGGCTTTCTAGATCCGATCAAAATGACAGCAAAACTATTATTACAAAGGATCTGGGCTATGAAGAATAATAGTGGAAAAAACTGGTCGTGGGATGAACTGCTACCAGAAGCGATGCAAATAGAATGGAAGGCTTTCGTAAACCAACTTAATAGATTGGAACAGATTCGTATTCCAAGAAGGTTACTTATGGATGGCGAATGGCAGTATCATATATTTTGTGATGCGTCTGAGAGGGGTTACGGTGCAACGGTGTACGTGAGAAACGCGGAGGCAAGGAGAGGGATTGAGGTAGCGCTACTAATGTCAAAATCGAAGGTGGCGTCATTGTCGAAAAGGCTTACCATTGCTAGGTTGGAATTGTGTGGAGCATTGTTGGCTAGTAGATTGTATCAAACAATGAGGAGAGCAAATATGGCTAAGGGAGTTTGCTATTTGTGGACTGATTCCATGACAGTTTGGCACTGGATAAACGCACCACATAATCACTGGAAAACGTTCGTAGCTAATCGGGTAGCAAAGATTCAGGAGTTAACAGAAGGCTGTTACTGGCGACATGTACCAGGCGTTATGAATCCAGCAGACCTCGTATCACGAGGCTGTGAGCCAGATAGTTTCTCGGGGAATACCTTATGGTGGTCGGGGCCACAGTGGTTGAGGGAAGGAGTGGAGAGGTGGCCAGGAATTCCAACTAACGGAGAAACAACCAGCGAAGAAAAACGGGTGACGGTAGCACTAGTTTCTTCTGGAACGGAAGAAAGCTTCTGTAGTTATTTGTTCAGTCGAACATCATCGTATACAACGCTTCGAAGAGTTGTCGGATATTGTTTGCGTTATATTGAAAGTCGACTTAACCAATGCAAGCAAGAGAGAGGAAGTGCGTTAACGACTGAGGAACTATACCGAGCAGAAAGAGCCATTTGTCGAGTAGTACAAACCGAGCATTTTCCAGAAGAGATCAAATTGTTAAAGAAAGGCGAATTGATCGCCAGGCGTTCAGAACTCGCAACACTTAGTCCATATATGGATGACACTGGTTTGATTCGAGTAGGTGGTAGACTGGGACGATGTACAGTAAATGCGAATACTAAACACCCAATTGTTATACCGAGGGGTTGTCAGTTAGCCACATTATTGGTAGAATGCTTCCATAAAAGATATCTACATGCGGCGCCTCAATTGTTAGCAACTACGTTAAGGCAAAGATTTTGGTTAATTAAGGCTAGATCCAGTATGAGAAAGGTTACAAGACAGTGCGTGCGGTGTTTTCGAACTAAACCACCATCATGTGTAACACAACCAATGTCAGATTTGCCAACATCACGTGTGACAGAGGCTAGGCCATTTGCAATCTCCGGTGTAGACTACTGCGGTCCATTTTATGTGAAGAGTAATCAACGCAAATCAGTACCAACCAAGGCATTTGTCGCCGTATTTGTGTGTTTTGTTACACGAGCAATTCATCTCGAGCTAGTTTCAGATTTGAGCACGTCAGCATTTTTAGCAGCCTTCAGAAGATTTGTAGCTAGAAGAGGGTTGGTAACAGAGATGAACTCGGATAATGGGACAAATTTTAAGGGAGCTGCTAATGAACTTCGTAAACTACACGATCTATTTAAGTCTGTACAATTTCAGGAGAGTGTGCAATCATGGAGTAGTCAGCAAGGCATCAAGTGGAAGTTTATACCCCCTCGCGCTCCACATTTTGGGGGCCTTTGGGAGGCAGCTCATTGCGATCTATGAACAGACATAAGTGCGATCTATGAAATTTCACCTTCGACGTATGATCGGAGATTCTCCCATGACGTACGAAGATCTCTTAACGGTTTTAGTTGAGATCGAAGGATGTCTCAATTCACGGCCTCTAACGTCGCTATCAGATGATCCTGCGGATATGGAAGTGCTCACGCCAGGACACTTCCGTACGGGGTCAAATATGCAGCAAATTGCGGAGCTTGATGTTAGCGATATTCCTGATAATAGACTAAATCATTGGCGTGCGGTGCAAAAGCGGGTACAACATTTTTGGGCACGGTGGAGAAAAGTGTAGCGACCTTGCCCGCTACGATCCGTTTTCGATAAGGTTTTCGATAAGGCTACGTGTAGCTGCGGCTAAAGGGGCGGCCGTGAGAATAAATATTGCGGATAGTTGCGAGAGGAGAACGAGCGAAACGAAAACCGAGAGAGCGAGCGATCGAACGAAGCGGTACGATGATCGAGCGGTTTTGCGGCGCGATGGCGAAAAAAAGACGCGGCACTTTGGTAACGGTTATCAGGTGGTTTGGTGGTGGTTTTGGCTCGTGCAATAAAGTTTTAGTTGGTTTGGCGTAATATTAAATAAAAATAATTTATTTATTTTTAAAAAGAAATTAGTTAGTCGTTTCATGTGGTGACAGCGGAAAAGCGCAAAAATTTTAGCGCAGGTAACATTTCTGACTGGTGTGCAAAAAACGGGAGTAGCTGGTGAAATTTTTTTGGGTAAGTGGTGGCGGAAAATAGCAGCGTTATAGTGAGTGATATTAAATTATAGTGAATAATACTACACATAAGTTTGAATCTTGAATCTTGAATCTTTTGAATCTTTTATTAATTCGTTTTAAATATAATTAGAAAAAAAAATACATAAATAGTTAAGACAGTTTGTACG
Organism: Anopheles coluzzii; assembly: GCF_943734685.1. Lineage (NCBI taxonomy): Eukaryota > Metazoa > Arthropoda > Insecta > Diptera > Culicidae > Anopheles > Anopheles coluzzii. Next base: position 25,327,117 of record NC_064669.1, read on the forward strand.
ATCTTTCTCTTTGTAATTTATTCCCAAATCCTTCATTTTATTTTCGGGCGTAAGGTGATGAACAATAGGGTGTTAGCACTTAGAAATAGAGCAATTCAAATTAATACAGGTAGCTTAACTAATATTTGTGCATTCCAACCTACATACAACTTAAACTCCACAACTGTTAGCGAATCCTGTATGAATCAGGAATATAGTTATAAAGAACGCCTCCAGATCCTCAAAGCAGAGCTTCTTAACCAAAGTGTCGAAATCGAGAGAGCGTTAAACGGTACAATTTCAAGTATGGCGTACGAATTTCCGATAGAGAAAGCAATGCTTTACATTCCGGAATATCACGGAACAGCAAAAGATCTGGACGGTTTTCTATATCAAATAGAGTATTTTGCGAAACAAATTCCTGAAGGGGAATCGGAAGAAGACCTTATACGAACGGTAATGTTCAAATTGAAGGGAGAGGCTGCGGGTTCTTTTAATCGAATTTTGGATGATTCGTGGAACAGCGTTAAAATGAATCTGATAAAAGTGTTTGGAGAAAAGTTTAGCTTGGAAGCCATTTTCCAGCAAGTCGAGACGCTGCAACAAGAGGTCAATGAACCTTTTTCCAAATACAAAGAAAGAGTGATGAAACTTAAAGATCATATTATTAATAACGATAGAGCAAATACGGAAGATTCATACGCACTGAAAAACTTAAAAATACATTTTTTGGCTGGTTTAAAGAACCCGGAATTAAAAACTCTTGCGAGAACCAATAAGCATCTCAGTTTTGATGAACTTTTGGAATATCTCCAGGAAGAGGTAGTGCAAATCGAACATATCCGAAAGATCGAGGAAAGATTAAACCGCACGCAATTTTTCGAAACTTACAGCAATGAGAGTTCCATGAACCCGTGCCAAAACAGCTATAATTACACCTATCCAAATAACCAAACTGCTCCTAATGTAGATTGTAGCACTGATAGTAGAAAACGCTGCGATAATGGTAACAGTAGCTTAAACCATTCACATATTAATAATTTTGGGATACCCCAACACAACAGTACAACATATAATACTAATCCTCCTAATTTTAATAATAATTATTCTCGCCCGAGAAGATACTTTACACCATATAGAAACAATAACACACAAAACACAATACCTCAAAATAATTTTACACAAGGGCCTTCTCAAAACAACCTCTACAATAACTCTAACAGCTCACACAATCACCAACAATCCGATAATCCGACTGTGAATCAAAAAAACTAAAACAAGGAGCACTAGTCAATCTTAATAAAAACACTGGTGTTCCTACAAGCCAAAATAATATATTCTTCTTCGGTTCATGTCAAGAACATCAGAATAAATCTGATAACGGTTTATGTAGCGATTTTGTAGAAGAGAGTGAATTGCTTAATATCGATTATATTAAAGACGGTAAATTAATGGCCAAAATTTTATCGAAATGTATGGAAGCAAAAGAAATTTATTATTTAATTGATACTGGAGCCTGCTTTAACTTTCTAAGTTTGGAATTAGCAAAAGAGCTTGGGGCATCTTCAATCGATTATAATGATAATATAAAATTTGCTAGTTTTGATGGAACAGTATCCGACACAGTAGGTTCAATTCTAATTTACTTACATATTGGTAGGTCAACATACCCAATAAAATTTTATATAATTAAAACACTTAATGTCCCAGGAATTTTGGGGGCAGAATTTCTAAAGGAATACACAGTAAAAGTCGATAAATACTTTCAAAGCATATCCTTAAAAAGTCCAGTTAACGGAGAGGTCAATGAAAGTAATATTGAAAAATTACCTATTGATAGCATTGAATGCGATTTAGCTTCCCCACCAGAAGATTTCGAACTACTTCCACGTATTGAGAAACAAGAAATAGATTGTGATGTAGTTGAAACAAGTAAGGAAATACAACTGATAGGTTCTGAAAGATATGTGGAATTGTTGAGAAAAATTAGTCTTGATCATTTAGAACAGACTACAGCGAAAGATAAAAAAATATCATTAATGATTTTAAAAATATATTTTATTTGCCAGGGGATAATTTAACGTATACAGATGCAGCTTCACATGAAATAGAAACAAACTCTAATATTCCCATTTACAAACGCCAATATAGATTTCCGGCAGCATTAAATACGATTATGGAGTTACATATAGAAGAAATGTTAAAGCAACAAATTATAAGACCTAGTAAGAGCCCTTGGAATGCTCCCGTGATGTGCATACCGAAAAAATCTGATGTTGATGGGGAACGAAAATACCGGATTGTTGTTGATTTTCGAGCTCTTAATTTAATTACAAAGCCTTTCATTTATCCAATTCCTCGGATAGATGATATAATGGATAACATTGGCCAAAGTAAATATTTTTCCACAATTGATCTAAAATCTGGGTTTTTCCAAATACCGATAGCACGTAAAGACGCTGCGAAAACAGCATTTTCAACGTCCAAAGGACATTATGAGTTTTTAAGAATGCCAATGGGTTTGAAAAATAGTCCTTCAACTTTTCAGAAACTTATGAACACTGTTCTTTACGCTATACAACCCGTTAAGGCATTCGTGTACTTGGACGATATTGTAGTGTTTGGGGAATCAGAAGAGGAACATAATCTCAATTTGGAGAAAGTTCTAAACGGATTAAAACAGCACAACCTCAAGATTGAACCATCAAAATGTAAAATTCTTCATAAACAAATAAACTATTTGGGCCACACTATAAATGAGGAAGGGATTAAACCTACATTAGCTAATGTTAAATCTATCTTAAATATGCCAATACCAAAAACTCTCAAGGAGCTACGTTCGTTTTTGGGAACCATTAATTTTTATGGGAAATTTCTTCCAAACGTGTCCAATATTCGCAAACCATTGCATGAATTATTAAAGAAAAATACAAATTTTGTGTGGAATGAAGGCTGTCAGCAAGCATTTGAAAAATTAAAACAACTTCTTACTTCTGAGCCTTTATTATTACGTCCTAAATATAATGATGTTTTTGTAATCACCACTGATGCTAGTGATTACGCTCTCGGAGCAGTCCTTTCAAATGAGAAAACCATTGAAAGGCCAATTTCTTATGCTAGCAAAACTCTTGTGGGAGCAGAGAAACGATACCACCCAATCGAGAAGGAGCTCTTGGCGATCGTGTGGGCCGTAGAGCACTTTAAACATTATGTCTATGGACAGAAGTTTATCATATACACTGATCATAGACCACTAGTGTCAATATGGAGACTCAAAGAAAATTCTCCAATTTTATCACGATTGCGATTAAGGCTCCAGGGATTAGAATGTGAAATAAGGTATAGAAAAGGGAAGGAGAATGTGGTTGCCGATTTTTTATCAAGGCTTCCTCAAATTAAACTGAGGGAAATACAAGAAGATGGACAAATTAAAACGGTAGCAGTCATCACACGCCAACAAATCAAGAAAAACCTTATTTCAAATAACGAAGTAGAGGAAAGTATCGGTGGGCAAACTATGATGGATACTAAACAGGCAAATCACTGGGAAGATTTAATGAAAATGGATTTAGAAAGGGAAACAAGCGAACAAGAAAAACAGAGGAGGGACAAATTGAACAATTTAAAAGAAAAAGCAAAATTAAAATTTCAAAATTACACACCAGGTGCTGATAAAGTGGAAATAGAAAGATCTGAAATTAACACCGTTCTTCAGGAGTTTCACGATGCTCCATTAGGAGGCCACTTAGGAACCAGAAGAATGAAAAGAAGGATTAAGGACTTATTCTTTTGGAAGGGGATGGACAAGGATATCGAAGGGTACGTAAGAAGTTGTAAATCGTGCCAGCTCAATAAGATAGGAAGATGCAACAAAATTCCTATGCAAATCACAACCACCTCAAAATATCCTTTTGAAAAAGTATACATGGATATTGTGATTTTACCAGAATCGGAGAAAGGAAACAAATATGGATTGGTTATCCAAGATGATCTCTCCAGATATCTTATTGTAACACCCATGGGAAATCAAGAGGCAACAACAGTAGCCAAAGCCTTTGTAGAGGAGGTTATTTGCCTTGTAGGGGTTCCTATAGAATTAGTAACAGACCAGGGCACAAATTTTATGAGCCAGGTCATGAAAGATGTATGTAAACTACTAAAAATTAAAAAAATCAATACTTCTGCATACCACCCTCAAGGAAATATAGTTGAAAGAGCCAATAGGGAATTAAAAATATATTTAAGACAATTTGTCGGGAAAAATTATAAAACTTGGGATAAAGTATTACCATATTTCGCTATGGAATACAATACGTGTATAAACACTTCGACAGGGTACACTCCATATGAGTTGGTTTTCGGGAGGAAAGCTAGATTGCCCACATCAATTTATAATCAAAACGAGAGGAAAAGATTGTACTCCGATTTTTGTGAAGAAATGCAAACAAAACTAAAAGAGATGCACTTGATTGCTAGGGAAAATCTTATACAATCGAAACACAAAAGAAAAGAAAAGTACGACCAGAACGCTAATGAGTGGCAACCCATGTGGGGGGAAATGGTGGTGGTCCGGAACAATCAAACGGGTGTAGGGCAAAAGTTGCAAGGTATTTGGAGAGGACCGTATGAGGTGGTGGAAATACCAAGCGATCAGACATGTGTAATAAGAAATGGGAAAAGGCTAGAGAAGGTCCACAACAACAGGTTGAAAAGGTTTAACGAATAAAAAAATAAAAAATAAATAAATAAAAAATAGAATAGAGAAAAAAAAAACCGAGTCTGCCCGGGATAAGGCACGTGCTAAAGGAGGAAATGCCCTGCACTAGGGTTAAGTTTAGATTAGGCAGATTAGGGAAAACGGAGCAGATTGAGAATAGGGCATAGCGAGGGCTACTTTAAGCAAAAGTAAAAATTAGGGTAAGAAAAATAATGTAAATGGATATGCATCAACATTTTTATAATAACGCAAATTTAGCTGAACGGGTTTAAAATTAGGATGTTATCGATTTATAAGCATATTATATTAATTTTTATGCATATCCATAAGAAAAAATTTGTAAAATTAGTGAATAAGGATTTCGAAAAAAAAAAAAAAAACGTTAAGCAGGCTAACACTTTGAGGCACACATCACACGTCACCACTGTACACACACATATACACTTTACACGCACGGGTAGAACGCTACACGCACGGATGGAAGCGAAAAGCAAGCAAGCGAATTGATGGCATAGCGGCATAATATTCGATGTGCAATTAAAAGGTTGATCTGGTGCGGTTGAGCGGATGAATTTGATAGAACAGAGTTGATCAAATGCTCCCCCAGAGGTTGCTCTTAGCAGAGGATTGAACGAGCACACGGCAAATTATTAGACAGCACCTAAAACAATAAGACGAAACAATAAGCACAGCGAAGCAGGTTGTTCGATCCGTATACTTAGGTTGCGAGAGATGCTAATAAGCCAAGAAGCAAGAGATCCTTAATGAGAGACAAAGCGATTGCTGGTGCACGGTACACGTTTATGCGACGGAAGTGGTAGGATAATGGAACGAATTGATAATATGCAGGCAGCAGGCTTGAAATAGAAGGCACATATGCAAATTTTCTTGCTTTCGAAAAAAAAAAGTGTAATGACATGTAGCGACCTTGCCCGCTACGATCCGTTTTCGATAAGGTTTTCGATAAGGCTACGTGTAGCTGCGGCTAAAGGGGCGGCCGTGAGAATAAATATTGCGGATAGTTGCGAGAGGAGAACGAGCGAAACGAAAACCGAGAGAGCGAGCGATCGAACGAAGCGGTACGATGATCGAGCGGTTTTGCGGCGCGATGGCGAAAAAAAGACGCGGCACTTTGGTAACGGTTATCAGGTGGTTTGGTGGTGGTTTTGGCTCGTGCAATAAAGTTTTAGTTGGTTTGGCGTAATATTAAATAAAAATAATTTATTTATTTTTAAAAAGAAATTAGTTAGTCGTTTCAAAAGATTACCTTCAGCAGTTACAGGCTAGAACAAAATGGCACGGGCCAGCTGTCAAGATTAGTCCTGGAATGATGGTGCTTATAAGGGAGGATAATGTGCCCCCTGGCAAATGGCCGTTAGGAAGAATTACAGAAGTACATCCAGCAGAAGACGGGGTAGTAAGAGTGGTAACTATCAAAACGGCACAAGCAGAAAGGGTAAAACGACCTGTTGCTAAAATTTGTATTTTGCCATTTAATGCTAAGAGCATAGAAGAAGGTAGTGAAATAAGAGAGGCTAATTAGAATGTTATGATTGAATTGTATTGAATTAATGGGTGCGATAAAATTAGAATTTTATGGTGGTCGGGATGTTCACGCCTAGAGCGTAGCCTAAGCATGTATATACTAGTGTTAGTGATAGGATTAGGATGAAATAGGATAATATAGGAATAATTGTAAAATAAAGTTTAGTCTAAGCCCACAAGCCGTCTCAGCAATATCGTTTATTTGAGCTATTGAACACCCTGCGCCAATCCTCTTCATCGAAGAACATGTGCTCAATTGCAAATAACACCCGTGCGTTTTAATGCGCAGGTGTTAAATTGGGCACTTTGAGTGGCACTCGCGCGAGTAGCCCGGAACTGACCAATCTTCGCTGAACTGTTCTCGGCGTCACCGCCAATTTCAGTCTGCCTCGGATCTCTGGTGCCGAGCTAAACGGATGTTTCTTCGATATGTTTACAATCTTACGGTCATCCTCCGCCGTGGTCTTCCGAGGACGTCCGGGTGACTTGCGCGTTTCGGTTGTCCGAAGCGCGTTTGCCACAAAAGTGCGCGATCGTTCCATTAGTGATGGGTAACCGGAATCGCACCCACGGCTCGGAATCGCTTCCGAGCATTGCTACTCCGGCTCCGATTTCGAAAAATTCAAATCGTCGATTCCGCCCGGAGCCGTCGGAGCCGTCCGGAGCCGTCCGGAGCTGTCCGGAGCCGTCCGGAGTCGTCCGGAGCCGTCGGAGCCGTCCTAACTGATGTGGCCGGAGCCGTCGGAGCCGTCCGGAGCCGCTAGTCGGCAGCTGGAGCCGTCCGGAGCCGTCGGAGCCGTCCGGAGCCATCGGGGCCGTTGGAGCCGTTGGAGCCGTTGGAGCTGTCCGGAATCGTTGGAGCCATCGGAGCCGTCCGAAGCCGTCGGAGCCGTTGGAGCCGTCGGAGCCGCTAGTCGGCAGCTGGAGCCGGTCGGAGCCGTCGAAGCAGTTGGAGCCGACGGAGCCGGTTGGAGCCGCCCGGAGCCGACGGAGCCGACGGAGCCGTCCGGAGCCGGTCGGAACCGTTGTAGTCGTTGGAGCCAACGGAACAAGTTGGAGACGTTGGGGCCGTCGGGGCCGTCGAAGCCGACGGAGCCAGTTCGAGCCTTAATTTCCCGATATCAGCGATGATTTCATTTTAAAAAACAGCTTACGAGTAAAAAAATAGTCTTCTTCATTTATTGCTCTGAAGTTTTTTTTATTACAGTATTTTACAAGTATTTTTTTAAACAATAAAGTCAAAAACAATTGGTTGCTCCGTATAAATAGGGAAAAACTATGAATAAAACTATTATTGATCTTTATTTTCATAAAAGATGGACGGATGGTTGATAGTTATATTCTTTGTCTTGTCCATGTGCCATCATGTTATTCGGTAAAAAACAAGTGCGGCCTAAACCATACACGTTAGTCGATGTAAACAACCGTGCAAAACTGCCATAATTACACTCGTCTGCCTCGTTGTTTCGTATTTTATCAAACCCACCTCCCGTCATAGTTCGATTGCTCCTTGAACTTGAACTTCATATCAATAAATGAAGAAGACTCTTTTTTTACTCGTTAGCTGTTTTTTACAATAAAATTATCACTAATATCGGGAAATTAATGCGCTTCAGAATGCTTCCGACTATTACAACTACTCCGACGGCTCCAACGGTTCCAACGACTCCAACGGTTCCAACGGCTCCGACGGCTCCGCCGGTTCCGGACGGCTCCGGCTGCCGACTAGCGGCTCCGGACGGCTCCGGAGGGCTCCGACGGCTCCAACGGCTCCAACGGCTCCGACGGCTCCAACGGCTCCAACGGCTCCAACGGCTCCGACGGCTCCGACGGCTCCGCCGGCTCCGGACGGCTCCGACGGCTCCGGATGGCTCCGGCTGCCGACTAGCGGCTCCGGACGGCTCCGGACGGCTCCGGCTGCCGACTAGCGGCTCCGGACGGCTCCGAACGGCTCCGAACGGCTCCAGACGGCTCCGAGGTCGGAGTTTTGCACCTACCTTCCGGAACCGCTTCCAATTTTGGCGGAGTCATTCGGAAGCGATTCCGGATTTTTGTTGAATTTACCCATCACTACGTTCCATCACGAACTCGATCGTTCTGCGCTTAATGCCAGCAGCCGCCATTCGCTTTATTCTATGGCGCTGATAATCGGTACAATGTTTACCTCGACCCATGGTAGTAAATATTGCTTGCTTAGACCGTCAAGAACACACTGGTTACAAACTTGGACACGACTGATGCCGTGCACTGCCTGCGTTCTGCTTTTATACGCGATGAATAACATCGTTGTTTAGCAGCGAAAACATGCGTATTGATAAAAACTTTCAATGAGTAAGCGAGTAAGCATCTACCCATTCAAAACCAGAACAGAATACTGCCGCGCTCATGAAACAAAACGCCCATAGAAAAGAACACCTGCGCGCTTGCTCAATGCACACACAAAGTTTCCCATGCGCACACAACGTTCAACGCAGAGATGCACGCAGGCCTTTCAATGGCGTGCACTGGCGAAACACCTGTAAGGGAATGCCGAGTTCATTGCTATTGTGCGCGTTTCCATTTCGCACCGCTGTCGCAATCACATTCATGAAACAGAACACCTGCGTTCTCGTCCGAGGAGCAAGCGCTGCTGTCGATACAAACTTTAGCTTTTATCCAAGTGTGAACGCACGCTGTTTCACATGATAACACATATAATCAGAATGCTTTCAACGCAATATGAAACCATGAAAAGCTACGTTTCTTCAGACAAAAACCCACACATGTTCTATCCAGTTTTTGCCCACCCATGTTCTATCCAGTGCCTTATACTTTTCGTATAAGGCAATGGAGTCATGGAGTTTATATTGCCCAAATGCCTTTCGCTTCGCTACCTATGCAGTTTGGCAGTCTCTGTCCCACCAAGGAGTGGGAGGCTTGGTATGCGTCTTTATTTGGCGGGGCTCTCTTGTTTGGGCTGCAAGAGCGCACTCGTTTACACAGTCTACGAGATTTTTGTATTCCACTAGAGGGTCGAAAATGGATGTCACAGATGGCAGCCTCACTGACATAAGTGCGTTGTATCTCGTCCAATCAATATTCCTTGTCATGTCGCAGTTGACAGGTATGCTATTGATTGGGCGCCTTCCAGTAGTGATTTTAATTTCAATCGGTAAGTGATCGCTGCCATTAAGGTCCTGGATAACCTTCCACAAAGTATCCAGAGCAAGCGACACTGAGCATAGAGACAGGTCTATTGCACTGTCACGCGCCGAAGGCCCTGCCACTCTAGTAGCATCGCCGGAGTTTATTATTATCAATCTATGGTTGTCGCAAAAGTCCCTAATGACTGGAGCACATGAGTCGTCTCGTGTGCATCCCCAGTCGTATCCATGAGAATTGAAATCTCCCAGGATGAGAAAAGGTGTTTTCATTGCAAATGCTATTATTTCAAGATCCTTTTTGATCTTCTCAAGTTCAATCTCGGCTTCCGGTGGGATATATACTGATGCAAAGGATAAATCAAGATCGCCTCTCTTTGCCTGGATTGCGACACATTCAATAATTAGTAGTGAGGGGAGGGGTATTCGAAAGAATTGTATGTTTTTTCGTACTCCTAAGAGTACTCCCCCACCACGCCTAACCCTATCTATAGTGTTTCGATCTTGGCGTAGAATGTTATATCCGTGGAAGGTAACTTTTTTATCAGGGGAAAGCCAACCCAAGCGCCACAGATTAAGCTTAAAAGACTGGAAAATTGAATATCCATAGAAAAAAAATGAAAGCTCCACAGCTTCATTGGTTTGATCAATAGATGGCGTATTACAACTCATCATTATATTGCTATCCTTTTCTTGCAATGTGTTTCGACAAGTTTCATCTTATCATGACCTATATAGCCTTCTAACTTTCTGAGCAAAAATATATATGAATGGTCGTGTGGTCAGATACGTGGGTATCAACACCAACGACCATTATTCGAATCTCACTTGCTTCAGTACTGGTGGTTTCTGTTGGAGTTTAGTATTTAAACAAGCGTATCGCCGTTCTAGTTCTAGCGATGCATAATTTCAATGCGAAACCATACAACAGTACAGAAGAAATGAGAAAACTCTCCTCCAAGCGATGAAGCTCAACTGGTTGGGGTATCCCACCAACAGAGAGCGCCACCAGCTTTTTCGCTATTTTTAGAATGCATGAGTCGTTTGCCGTCTGCTAAACGAAGTCTTTCTATATTCCGTTTAGGTAGAGAACTTGAGTCGTTTAGAAGCCGTTTAGTGGTCGTTTAGTGGATTTGTGGCACTTGGGATCCACCTTGGATACGGTATTGCTACGGTTAGTCAAGCGACGAATTGTCAAAATGCTCTAGATGCCACAATTTAATATTTTTAATCCACCTTGGTCGAGCGCACCAACATATCTGTTACGTTCGCGATTATTAAATTCGTAACGGACGTGTCAAATTGTAAATTCGCGTGGTGCGCGATCACCTTAATCTAGAAACCGGGAACGCTACGTGTAAAAGCGGAATAAAAATGCGTCACATACACTAACATGCGGCACTCACGCGTACGTACACTTATGTACTATTATCCTCGGAAAGGATAAACTAACACCCTAAAAATTGTATGGGCTTCCGGGGGTATAAAAGGGACCGAACTTTTAATAAACAAATCATTAGGATTTTGCAACTCTAAGAAACCTCGTCTTTTTTAATTTTGCATATTCGGATCAAGAAAGAAATCTCTCATCCCTCTTCACCCCCTTCTGCGGCATAGGCTCCTCAAATTACTTGAGAGAGCAACTAGCGGGAAGGTTTATTATTGGTGTTGAACGGTTGAGAAGATCGCTGTTACCCGAGCGGGTTTGATTTACAAGGCCGCATCCTTCGCGTGGCCCACAGATCCGTTCGCCGTCGTAACAATATCTAAGGCCGCAAATACACGACGCGCGTTTCCGCGCCCGCGAAAACGCGTATAACAATCCAGCCATAGAAATGAAATCCCGCTGTGCAAAGCGACGGATGGCGTTATGGCGTTCTGAGAATTTTATCATGCCTTCCTTTTCTCTCCAACGGCAAATTTGTCGAGCAGCTCGTCGAGCTGCCCGTCCCTGGCTCCGCCTCATTCCCCTCGCCTGAGCGCGCTGCCGAAGGTTTGGATGTGTTGGTGCGTCAGACGGCCAATCGCTGTCAGCCATCGTCCGTGCTTTTTCCCTCCATAGCGCTATCTCTTTCTCGCGTGTGGTCAATGCTCGCGAGCTGTTGTGGCGCCAAAAATGCCGTTAACAAACATTGCGGCGATGAAGTTGTATTTTCACAAATCAAACGAAAAAAGAGCAATAAGTTCAATTGCTGCAATGTAAAAATGACTAATGAATCGCTAGCTCACGCTGGAGGGTTTGCTGTGCAACGCGCAGAACCCTGATTCGCATTAATACATTCAGCCCGGCGCTGATTTTCATCAACTTTCCTTTCCACCAGCATCTAGAACGCAGGCCGGAAAGTTCACTGGCAGTTCCTGGGGCCTGCCATCGATCTGAACGTGTTAAGTATTAAGCATAACTTTGTTACACAAAGCTTTTGCTTTCGTATGTTCTAGATTACACAGATATGCTGTGCCGTCTGCGCAAAGGTATGAGCGTGCGTGTGTGTGCACAACTGTCGCCAAATGTGTTTTCTTCCGGAATGTTATGATCCATCGGTCAAAGAAACGAAGGTGTTCATGAAAAGCGGAAAGACGAATTGAGGCCCCTGTCAATGGTAACTGATGACCGGGAGCAGGGGGTACTGGCACACAGCTGTTGGAAGATTGAACGGTATACTTAAATTGCCGGCGGATGGGGGGGGGGGGGGAGGGGGGTGGCCATGGGACCACCCGATCATCTTTCCGGGGGCCTTTGTAGCTAATACTTGTAGACATACGGCATATCACAGACTAGAGATCTTCGGTGACCGCCTAGTCCGCCTACCATTAGATCCACCGCTGGTTCATGACGGTGTTTTTTTATCGTGGAGGTGCATCCTTCCCCCTGCCTGCAGCGTATGCATCGAGCAGGAGACAGTGTGGCAGTATGCAAGTTGCACACTGGATAGGAGCGGGCCCGCGGCACCGCCATCATTCCGGACATCTGCATGCCCGTCGTGGGTTCTAATCGCGTATGAACCGTCCGCCGTAGCAAGAGGTGACTATCCGGCTACGTGGTACTCAAGTCCTGAAAAGGCCGGCATGACCGCGTTGGCTAGTACGCCAATAATAATAATAATAATAATAATAATAATAATAATAATAATAATAATAATAATAAAAAAAAGAACTTAGCGTAGCAGTCCACATCCGGGTAAGAGTTTGTCTTGACTTTGTTGCTGCCGGGTCTACCGCTGTGACGCGACAAATGCACGGAATGCACTCGAGCAAAACATGAACCTACCGATCCGAACCCATTCCAAGGCATTGCCGGTCAATCGGCGTCATGATAACTACTCCAAACCAACAAGCCACCAGATTCTGGACGGACAGGTGCAGCACCATACGCGCACCGTAATAAACAAATCCAGATACCTCTTTTGTATGGATTCATACGTCTGCTAGCTTAAGTGGAAAGAAATGTGCTACATATCACACGCACGTTTGCTTCGATCGTGTTTCTTTTTAACACAGAGCCGATCGAAAAGATGCCAATGGGTTTAGAAACGCACGTACACACACAAACACACAAACACGCGCGCGCAAACTCACACACAAACACGCACGCGCAAACTCACTCACACACACACACACACACATACACACACACACACACACACACACACACACACACACACACACACACACACACACACACACACACACACACACACACACACACACACACACACACACACACACACACACACACACACACACACACACACACACACACACACACACACACACACACACACACACACACACACACACACACACACACACACACACACACACACACACACACACACACACACACACACACACACACACACACACACACACACACACACACACACACACATACACATACACACACACACACACACACACACACACACACACACATACAGTATCGGACAGAAAGATAGGGCATTTGTTTTTTAACGCACCATGCACCCGTTGGGTGAAGTTTATGTGTGGTTTGTATGTGTTTGTGTTTGTGTGTGTGTGTGTGTGTGTGTGTGTGTGTGTGTGTGTGTGTGTGTGTGCATGTGTGTGTGTGTGTGTATGTATGTTTGAATGTGTATTGATGTGTGTGTTTGTTTCACAAGTAGGTCGTTTCGGATAGATTTGTCAGTAGTTTTTTTGTGTTTTGGGTTAGGTTTTTGTTGTAATTTGCAGGACCACCGCCCTCGCGAGCAGTGATCCCTATTCAAAAATGCAATAAGCTCAGTTTTTGATCTTATTGCCGTCGCCCACGATGACATTAATCATGCGTTGACGCATCGACATCACCAGATTCTGGATCGTTTCAGGTGGAATTTTGCTCAACACCTCTTGCATGTGATCGAAGAGATGATCCAGATCTTCCGGTATGTTTTTACCCAGCCTCTTCTTGAAAATTGCCCAGAGGTTCTGGGATTGATGGGATTGAGATCCGGGCTAAGGGCTGGCCACTTCATTGTTTTGACATTGTTGTCAGCAAGCCAAGTTTGGACAGTCCCGGAAGTATGCTTAGAATCGTTGTCTTGCATAAACATCCAAGACCGAGGAAGGTTTTTCCTAGCGTGTGATAGCAAATGAGTATCAAGAATATCTCGATACCCAAACCGATTTAAATTACCGTGGATTCGAACCAACGGACCCATCCCATAGTAGGAGAAGCATCCCCACACCATGAGACTACCACCGCCATGCTTAAAAGTTTTGAAGCAGTACTTCGGATCAAGAGCACAATTAACAGGGCGCCGAACCAACCTGCGTCCGTCCGACCCCTGTCGATTGAATTTTGACTCGTCTGACCACAAAACCCTGCGCCAATCCTCTTCATCGAAGAACATGTGCTCAATTGCAAATAACACCCGTGCGTTTTTATGCGCAGGTGTTAAATTGGGCACTTTGACTGGCACTCGCGCGAGTAGCCCGGCACTGACCAATCTTCGCTGAACTGTTCTCGGCGTCACCGCCAATTTCAGTCTGCCTCGGATCTCTGGTGCCGAGCTAAACGGATGTTTCTTCGATATGTTAACAATCTTACGGTCTTCCTCCGCCGTGGTCTTCCGAGGACGTCCGGGTGACTTGCGCGTTTCGGTTGTCCGAAGCGCGTTCGCCACAAAAGTGCGCGATCGTTCCATCACGAACTCGATCGTTCTGCGCTTAATGCCAGCAGCCGCCATTCGCTTAATGATATGGCGCTGATAATCGGTACAATGTTTACCTCGACCCATGGTAGTAAATATTGCTTGCTTAGACCGTCAAGAACACACTGGTTACAAACTTGGACACGACTGATGCCGTGCACTGCCTGCGTTCTGCTTTTATACGCGATGAATAACATCGTTGTTTAGCAGCGAAAACATGCGTATTGATAAAAACTTTCAATGAGTAAGCGAGTAAGCATCTACCCATTCAAAACCAGAACAGAATACTGCCGCGCTCATGAAACAAAACGCCCATAGAAAAGAACACCTGCGCGCTTGCTCAATGCACACACAAAGTTTCCCATGCGCACACAACGTTCAACGCAGAGATGCACGCAGGCCTTTCAATGGCGTGCACTGGCGAAACACCTGTAAGGGAATGCCGAGTTCATTGCTATTGTGCGCGTTTCCATTTCGCACCGCTGTCGCAATCACATTCATGAAACAGAACACCTGCGTTCTCGTCCGAGGAGCAAGCGCTGCTGTCGATACAAACTTTAGCTTTTATCCAAGTGTGAACGCACGCTGTTTCACATGATAACACATATAATCAGAATGCTTTCAACGCAATATGAAACCATGAAAAGCTACGTTTCTTCAGACAAAAACCCACACATGTTCTATCCAGTTTTTGCCCACCCATGTTCTATCCAGTGCCTTATACTTTTCGTATAAGGCAATGGAGTCATGGAGTTTATATTGCCCAAATGCCTTTCGCTTCGCTACCTATGCAGTTTGGCAGTCTCTGTCCCACCAAGGAGTGGGAGGCTTGGTATGCGTCTTTATTTGGCGGGGCTCTCTTGTTTGGGCTGCAAGAGCGCACTCGTTTACACAGTCTACGAGATTTTTGTATTCCACTAGAGGGTCGAAAATGGATGTCACAGATGGCAGCCTCACTGACATAAGTGCGTTGTATCTCGTCCAATCAATATTCCTTGTCATGTCGCAGTTGACAGGTATGCTATTGATTGGGCGCCTTCCAGTAGTGATTTTAATTTCAATCGGTAAGTGATCGCTGCCATTAAGGTCCTGGATAACCTTCCACAAAGTATCCAGAGCAAGCGACACTGAGCATAGAGACAGGTCTATTGCACTGTCACGCGCCGAAGGCCCTGCCACTCTAGTAGCATCACCGGAGTTTATTATTATCAATCTATGGTTGTCGCAAAAGTCCCTAATGACTGGAGCACATGAGTCGTCTCGTGTGCATCCCCAGTCGTATCCATGAGAATTGAAATCTCCCAGGATGAGAAAAGGTGTTTTCATTGCAAATGCTATTATTTCAAGATCCTTTTTGATCTTCTCAAGTTCAATCTCGGCTTCCGGTGGGATATATACTGATGCAAAGGATAAATCAAGATCGCCTCTCTTTGCCTGGATTGCGACACATTCAATAATTAGTAGTGAGGGGAGGGGTATTCGAAAGAATTGTATGTTTTTTCGTACTCCTAAGAGTACTCCCCCACCACGCCTAACCCTATCTATAGTGTTTCGATCTTGGCGTAGAATGTTATATCCGTGGAAGGTAACTTTTTTATCAGGGGAAAGCCAACCCAAGCGCCACAGATTAAGCTTAAAAGACTGGAAAATTGAATATCCATAGAAAAAAAATGAAAGCTCCACAGCTTCATTGGTTTGATCAATAGATGGCGTATTACAACTCATCATTATATTGCTATCCTTTTCTTGCAATGTGTTTCGACAAGTTTCATCTTATCATGACCTATATAGCCTTCTAACTTTCTGAGCAAAAATATATATGAATGGTCGTGTGGTCAGATACGTGGGTATCAACACCAACGACCATTATTCGAATCTCACTTGCTTCAGTACTGGTGGTTTCTGTTGGAGTTTAGTATTTAAACAAGCGTATAGCCGTTCTAGTTCTAGCGATGCATAATTTCAATGCGAAACCATACAACAGTACAGAAGAAATGAGAAAACTCTCCTCCAAGCGATGAAGCTCAACTGGTTGGGGTATCCCACCAACAGAGAGCGCCACCAGCTTTTTCGCTATTTTTAGAATGCATGAGTCGTTTGCCGTCTGCTAAACGAAGTCTTTCTATATTCCGTTTAGGTAGAGAACTTGAGTCGTTTAGAAGCCGTTTAGTGGTCGTTTAGTGGATTTGTGGCACTTGGGATCCACCTTGGATACGGTATTGCTACGGTTAGTCAAGCGACGAATTGTCAAAATGCTCTAGATGCCACAATTTAATATTTTTAATCCACCTTGGTCGAGCGCACCAACATATCTGTTACGTTCGCGATTATTAAATTCGTAACGGACGTGTCAAATTGTAAATTCGCGTGGTGCGCGATCACCTTAATCTAGAAACCGGGAACGCTACGTGTAAAAGCGGAATAAAAATGCGTCACATACACTAACATGCGGCACTCACGCGTACGTACACTTATGTACTATTATCCTCGGAAAGGATAAACTAACACCCTAAAAATTGTATGGGCTTCCGGGGGTATAAAAGGGACCGAACTTTTAATAAACAAATCATTAGGATTTTGCAACTCTAAGAAACCTCGTCTTTTTTAATTTTGCATATTCGGATCAAGAAAGAAATCTCTCATCCCTCTTCACCCCCTTCTGCGGCATAGGCTCCTCAAATTACTTGAGAGAGCAACTAGCGGGAAGGTTTATTATTGGTGTTGAACGGTTGAGAAGATCGCTGTTACCCGAGCGGGTTTGATTTACAAGGCCGCATCCTTCGCGTGGCCCACAGATCCGTTCGCCGTCGTAACAATATCTAAGGCCGCAAATACACGACGCGCGTTTCCGCGCCCGCGAAAACGCGTATAACAATCCAGCCATAGAAATGAAATCCCGCTGTGCAAAGCGACGGATGGCGTTATGGCGTTCTGAGAATTTTATCATGCCTTCCTTTTCTCTCCAACGGCAAATTTGTCGAGCAGCTCGTCGAGCTGCCCGTCCCTGGCTCCGCCTCATTCCCCTCGCCTGAGCGCGCTGCCGAAGGTTTGGATGTGTTGGTGCGTCAGACGGCCAATCGCTGTCAGCCATCGTCCGTGCTTTTTCCCTCCATAGCGCTATCTCTTTCGCGCGTGTGGTCAATGCTCGCGAGCTGTTGTGGCGCCAAAAATGCCGTTAACAAACATTGCGGCGATGAAGTTGTATTTTCACAAATCAAACGAAAAAAGCGCAATAAGTTCAATTGCTGCAATGTAAAAATGACTAATGAATCGCTAGCTCACGCTGGAGGGTTTGCTGTGCAACGCGCAGAACCCTGATTCGCATTAATACATTCAGCCCGGCGCTGATTTTCATCAACTTTCCTTTCCACCAGCATCTAGAACGCAGGCCGTAAAGTTCACTGGCAGTTCCTGGGGCCTGCCATCGATCTGAACGTGTTAAGCATTAAACATAACTTTGTTACACTAAGCTTTTGCTTTCGTATGTTGTAGATTACACAGATATGCTGTGGCGTCTGCGCAAAGGTGAGCGTGCGTGTGTGTGCACAACTGTCGCCAAATGTGTTTTTCCGGAATGTTATGATCCATCGGTCAAAGAAAGGAAGGTGTTCATGAAAGGCGGAAAGACGAATTGAGGCCCCTGTCAATGGTAACTGATGACCGGGAGCAGGGGGTACTGGCATACAGCTGTTGGAAGATTGAACGGTATACTTAATTTGCCGGCGGGAAGGGGGGTGGCCATGGGACCACCCGATCATCTTTCCGGGGGCCTTTGTAGCTAATACTTGTAGACATACGGCATATCACAGACTAGAGATCTTCGGTGACCGCCTAGTCCGCCTACCATTAGATCCACCGCTGGTTCATGACGGTGTTTTTTTATCGTGGAGGTGCATCCTTCCCCCTGCCTGCTGCGTATGCACCGGGCAGGAGACAGTGTGGCAGTATGCAAGTTGCACACTGGATAGGAGCGGGCCCGTGGCACCGCCATCATTCCGCACATCTGCATGCCCGTCGTGGGTTCTAATCGCGTATGTACCGTTGGCCGTAGCAAGGGGTTAGTCACCGGCTCCGACTACGTGGTACTCAAGTCCTGAAAAGGCCGGCATGATCGCGTTGGCTATTACGCCAATAATAATAATAATAATAATAATAATAATAATAATAAAAAGAACTTAACATAGCAGTTCACACACGGGTAAGAGTTTGTCTTGACTTTGTTGCTGCCGGGCTACCGCTGTCACGCGACAAATGCACGGAATACACTCGACCAAAACATGAACCTACCGATCCGAACCCATTCCAAGGCATTGCCGGTCAATCGGCGTCATGATAACTACTCCAAACCAACAAGCCACCAGATTCTGGACGGACAGGTGCAGCACCATACGCGCACCGTAAAAAACAAATCCAGAATCCTCTTTTGTAGGGATTCAATTCAAAATGTTGTTTCCACTTGCGTCCGCTAGCTGAATTAGAAATAAATGTGCAACAAATCACACGCACGTTTGCTTAGATCGTGTGTTTTTTTTAATTCCCCCCCCCCCCCCCAACAGCAGAGCCGATCGCAAAGATGCCAATGCCAATTGTTGTGTAGTCTCTCAGGTAGCGAGATCGAAAATGCATAGACTTTGTAGCCGCAGCGGATGAAAATGTACGCATCAGAATCAAATAGTTTTGGGGTTTCCAAACGCACGCACACACACAAACACACAAACACGCGCGCGCAAACTCACACACAAACACGCGCGCGCAAACTCGCACACACACACACACACACACACACACACACACACACACACACACACACACAAACACACGCGCGCGCGCGTGCACACACATGCATGAACGCGCGCACGCCAGCACGCACGCACGCACACACACACGCACGTACGCGCGCCCGCGAGCATGAAAGCGCGCACGCCAGCACGCACCCACGAAAGCGCGCTCGCGAGCACGCACCCCCGAAGTCGCGCAAGCACGCACCCCCGAAGTCGCGCAAGCACGCACTCCCCCTCCCCCCACTAGACCACCCCCCCCCCCCCTCCACGCATGATCGATTACGGCTACCTTATCGGTAGAACGGTTGGTTCAGCTTTCTTGTAGCATCCTCATCCCTAGCGCCGGGCGGGGTGGGGGATCGCGACATGATCGAATGAATGGTCACTTTCCATGCGCTGTGTGTGTGTGTGACGAGACCCAAAAACTCGAGACGGATTTCAGCACATTAAAAAAAATTTTCATTGCCACTATACACTGTGCTACATGATGCTTAGAAGGTCGTTGAAGCATCAAACATGTTCAAATTAAAAAAATATTAGATTAGTGTTAGACGTTCTGATACGCTTGATTTAAATAGGCTTCTACACCCTCAACTGGCAGGGGCATCGAATGGTCTCATCAGCAGCGGCACGAAATAAAATAAACCATCAATACACCGATAACACTTTGAATCCCAAACCAACCCAACCAGCTTCTCCCACGGCGTCTCAAGGTCACACACAAATTAATAAATGCTAACACCCACCAATAATAATACACAACCGCAATGCACATATGAGTATCAACGCATACACCGCCAACAGCCAATCAGCTGGCGGCGGAAGGCACGGGCAGAATCGCAAGTAAGGCAGGGCAGGGTGAGGGAGGGAGAAGAAGCGGATGAGAAAATGGGCGCCAATAATTTTAAATTTTTTGACCGTTTTTTTTTGCTCCGCCACCATAAATAGTTCGTCCATTTCGCCAGCAGATGGCGCTAAACTTGCTCGACCCAGCGCAGGAATCGCTGAAGTCCAGCGCGGGGATCGGGCCAAAATCTGCGCTGGCCAGCGCAGATTTTGGTGCATTTTCTGCGCTGGAAACTGCTCGAATTTGCGCAGCGGGATGTCATTCGAACGCGCTACCGCGGAAAGGCAGAGATGCTCAGCTGGATATCTCTGCGGAACTGTTATACGCGTTTGAACGCGCCCGCGGAAACGCGCGTCGTGATTTGCGGCCTAACCGTTTACATAGCCATACAGCCGCAACGTCGCGCGCGACGAAAAGTAGCTCAATTTTGCAAACAGAGCTACTCGTTTCGCGCGACATTTTTGCTTCATCCGAAATAATCGAATTATCTAGTTTGTTTACAGGCCTGAGTAATGCCAAACGCAAAAAATAAGATTTGAATACATTTAAACCTATGTTTTGTGTGTTTTCAAATAAAAAACAAGTTGGTTGACTGAGTCAAATGAGCTACTTTGATCTACACAGAACAATTTGTTGTGCTATTTTTTGTAACGCGGGACGTTGTCGCTCTATGTCTATTTGAACGGTCAAACTGAATCTCAAAATGACAACATGCCAAACGCTAAGAAGACACCTCCTCTATGTTCCTCCTTGATTTTAATACCAGAGCTCCCAGTCAAGGTGGATTTAAAAATATCAGGTTAAGGAATCTAAGGGCTTGGTACTTGTTTCGACGCAGCGTATCGCAACGCATTGCGTGACGCACGCTGGTATCTGTTCGCTGCGTTCTGCATGGATATGTCAACACATTTTACAAAGATAAACATCAACAAACAGCAATAATGCCTCTTATTTATAGGTTCTTATGTGATTATAATGTTAAATTATAACTGTAAAATCATTTCCAGTTCTGCTCAAAACAGTGCAAAGCATGTTTTCGCTGTTTTATTGCATATTGCGTACTGACCCGCACACACCTGTTTTGCAGCAATTACGAAATTACTTTCTCTACATTTATTTTGTTTTGTTAGTAAAATTATTTAGTAGTCCAATTACACGCAAAACTGCGCTCGAAACAATTTAACGTGAAAAAATATCGATTTTCACCCGATATGGTTAAACCATTTTGACAGACGCAACACGACGTGCGTCGAAATAGAAATTTTTCTACTTTGACGCTGCGTCGTGCGTCGTTAACGCATGCGTCTGTCAAATCCCATACATTTTGGCAAAATCGCAACGCATTGCGTCGGAACAAGTACCGCTCTCTAAAGCATTTTGACAATTCGTCACTTGACGTAAGGTCCCCAGGATTCAAACTTTGTTTACATTTATTAAATTTGTTCGATTAAAAATTCTTTAAAAATATATTTTGGACTTCGCGAGTTCTTATTTAACATTAAAACATAAATTAAAGTGTGTTTTTTGTGTTATTTCGTGAATTTATTCTATAATTCTTTGTGTTTTCAACATTTTTGATGATGATTAGGCAATCTTTTTTTTTCATTTTTACATGAATTCCTCATTATCTACGAGCTGCATGGACTATTCAAGTGAGATTAGAACTCTTACTCACATGATTTTAAATTTCGTGCATAAAAAAGCATCCAATCTTTTGTTAATGTATCTTATTTGTTCGATAAAATCAATAGACAAACAAAAATGCACGTGATAACAAAGAAATCTGTCCTATTAGCTAAGCTTTGTGTGCGGAAACCAATGGTTAACGGTTTTAAAATGACGTAAAGTCCCTTAGGTATGGCGACCCTTCAAGGGCCCATATTATCCACCACCTGATATTTTAATCCACCTTGGCTCCCAGTATTGTTATGTCTAGTCGTGAAATGTCAATTTGCTCTGAAGCACTTCGTCTCTTAACCGTCATGTGTACGACCGCCTACCCGGGTAAGTTTTGCATCTTAATTCGAAAATAACTTTGGATTAAGAAGTCGTATCGACTTCAAAATTTAAAACTGCACAAACCATGCGAAAAAAATAAAAAATATCCAAAATATTTCAACTCAAAACTTGCAGCTTGGCCGGTTGGGGTGTTGGAGCTACAGCACATTTTTGATTCAAAAAAATATTGATAGGATTTTTAAATTATAATTTTACTACACTATATTATAAAACATTATTATCATCCTACAAAACAGTTTTCATTCAAATCTAACAAGCAATTCAAAAGCTTTGATACGCTTTTAACCACGAAAAACATCATTCTTCCATAAAAAATGTATGGCCTACCCGGGTAGAGCGTAACCTAATGTATGGTTGCGTAGAGTTTTTTGGTCGTACACAAGACGGCTAATATCCATACACTTAGTTCAAGGTGTTATAAATGACAAGGTGAAGTTGTTCAGAGCAAAATGACATTTCTCGACTTGACATTTCTCTTCCGGGGGCTCCGTTCAAGGTGGATTAAAAATATCAGGTGGTGGATTAGTGCCTTTGGGGGGTCGCCATAGTTGAGGGACTTTACGTCATTTTAGAACCGTTAACCATTGGTTTCAGCACGCAAAGCTTAGCAAATAGAACAGATTTCTTTGTTATTATGTGCATTTTTGTGTGTCTATTGGTTTTATCGAAAAATGAGATATATTAATAAAAGATTTGATGATTTGTTTATGCACGAAATTTAAAATCATGTGAGTAAGAGTTCTTATCTCACGTAAATTGACTATGCGGCTCGTAGATAATGATGAATTAATGTAAAAATTGAAAAAATAATGTTTTCTTAATTTTTATCATCAAAAATGTCGAAAACACAAAGAATTATAGAATAAATTCACGGAATAACACAAAATAACACACTTTAATCCATGTTTTAATGTTAAATGAGAACTCGCGAAGTCCAAAATATATTTTTAAAGAATGTTTAATCGAAAAAATGTGGTAGATAAATTATATGAACAAATTTAGTAAATGTAAACAAAGTTTGAATCCTGGGGACCTTACGTCAAGTGACGAATTGTCAAAATGCACTAGAGTCCACCACCTGATATTTTTAGATCCACCTTGGGCTCCGGTATAAAAATCGGGGAGGGCTGGTGCGGTGTAATGAAATTTGTATGCAGAGAGTGACAGTTGTCCCCCACAATGTCGCCCAGCAAAAGCGATAAAAATCAACCTTCTAAATACATTATCCTTGACTTAGCTGAAATACGCAGAACTGTCAAATTACGATAATCACGTATATCAAGAATGGCGTATGTCCGGGAATATCCGTAACTTCAACGTTTTCAAGCATCATACCGCAGTCTTGGCATTAGCTAATACAGTTTCGGGGAGAGATTAAATATTAACCCTGTAAAAATCCTTGTCGGGAGATAAATCTTCGGATATGCATTGAAATACGCCTAAATTATTCGGGCGTCATAATATTTTATTTTTCCTACGTTTATTGCTTACCTAGGCCCATATTGATAAGGAAATACAAGATTTTGTTTTAAGACTTATTTCAATTCCAAAATACAAAATGAAGCAAAAAACCTAAAATAATAATTGTCGAATTAAGACACCTCATATATATATATATATATATATATATATATATATATATATATATATATATATATATATATATATATATATATATATATATATATATATATATATATATATATATATATATATATATATATATATATATATATATATATATATATATATATATATATATATATATATATATATATATATATATATATATATATATATATATATATACATACATACATACTTTACAACTAATATATATTTTATCATGTTTTAAAATCATCGTTCAGTAACTATATTTTACGATGATGGATTTTTCATTACCTTTTTATACCATACATACGTTTTCTAATTTGCCTTCGAAGTATCATCAAACATGTCGCATATATTAGCAAAACATTTTACCATATACTTTAAAATCCGCAATGTATAGATCATGTTTAATGTACAAATTTTTGGTGTTCGGAATGTAAAAAAACAAACCATCTATGATTAATTATTTATACGTCTACGTTGTAATAGCTTGTTGTAATGCCGCAGTGCTAACTTTTTTTTATAGTATATTCTCTCACTGGATTTTAGGTTTAAGTATAAATATAGTCAATCGCTATATTAACCACTAAGTCACTCACAAATTGCCCTACTGCTTTAAGGAATTTACTCGATGGATGTTGATTCAAAATACTCGATGGAAATCATTCAAAAACGCGATCATTAAGTGTAAAACTAGGATTAATATAAAAATAAGGCAAATAAATATAGGGGATATTTTGTAAAACACCGCTGCTAGGAACCAGTGAACAATCCAAGTTGGGTTGCGGTATTCCTTTTGGGTTTGGTGTTGTTGGTTGATTGCGGTGGTCTGCTGCGTTCTTGAAAACTTGGTGAGGGTTCTGTGTCGTAAAACAGGGTGTGTATTGATATATGAAGGGTGAACTCTGGCCAACAAGCCTGTGGCTGAAGAGAGAAGGATATAAAATAACAATAACAGAAAAGAATATCAGTGACCATGTAAAACTAGCATGCTTCAAACGTAGTATAAAAAAAACCTCCTCCAGCGCGTGTATGCATCTTGTCATAGCGTTCGGTAAAGTTTCGTAGGGGAATATAGCAAATACGATGGATGGGAAACTTGAAAGGCCTGCATCCGAATACGAAGAAACCCCCTACTGTTAGGTTAGTATTGGGGTTACTGTTTGGGAACTACGGTAAGATGTAACAAATGTTGGTTTTGACCTGGACAAAGGCGCGTGCAACCATATGGCTGGTAAAAATCAGGCGCTTTAAATGGTTTGGATTTTTAATGCATAAAATTGTGTGAAATAAGATATAATGAATGTAGTTAGCAAAAACGAGAAGGGTATAAAGAGTATCTGAGGGACACGTAGATAAAAGAGAAAGAAAACGAGATGGATAAGCTGAGGGTCAGAAAAAGAGAGAGAGTTAGAACAACGTACGGTCGATAGAAATGGCGATGAAAATTCAAAGAGGAAAGGCAAAATGTTTCCCAGTTCAAAAGCTAGGCGTACGGTGTCCTTGTTCTGTCAATTGCGCAGAAATAAGTCTTATGGAATAGAGTAGGCAGGATAGTGTACGTGAAAAATACTCTTATACTCGGATGAGATCAACATGCATCTTATTTCAAAAAGGGAATCGAATGCGGTAAGTTTTTCGCTTACCTAAAACGAAATAAATTGTCGAAAATCGAATATTTACATGAAAAACTGGCAAGCTTGGCAAGAAAAATGGCAAATAAAGTAAGATTAGCGAACATGAGATAAGAATGCGAGAACTTTGCATTCATACATATTTACGTTGAAATAGAGAAATTGTCTATTTTAGGATGGGAGACAGAAGGAAAAACGAGAAAGAAAAACGTAGGAAACATGTTGCGGAAAAAACATGCGACAGGGTGAACTATATGTAAACAACAAAGACACGGACGAAAAATCCACTCTTAAGTGTAGAGGTTCTAAGGCGCTGTTTGCAAAGTTGTCGGGCGTGTATATATATATATATATATATATATATATATATATATATATATATATATATATATATATATATATATATATATATATATATATTTATATATATATATATATATATATATATATATATATATATATATATATATATATATATATATATATATATATATATATATATATATATATATATTATATAACCGCGACCGAGCGTGTGCGTGTGTTTCAACGTTTCCCGTCGTTTCAACTGTTACCTTTGCTACGTGTTCGGTAGTTTGTCGGGTTTTTTTTCACTTTCCATGAGTTTTTACATTTTTTTAGTCTCAATCCACTCCGGCGCACGTCAAAATTATTGTTGCAATTTTTATTCAATGCCAATTCTTGCTTCGTTCAAACTATTGTTTCCTTAAAAATCATCCTTTTTTCTCATCTTTTCCCTACACACTTTAAAGTTTTTTTTTTTTTAATTTCAATCTTCAAATATTTTTGAATCAATACTTTTCCAAAAACAAACAATTTATAACTCCCACTAGGGTAAGTGTACCAATTGTGGCTAAGGCATCAATTATGCCTATAACGAACACAAAACGGTCTATTCGTTTGCTGTAAAACAGTCAATTTGCATACTGAAACCAGAGATGGATTTTTATTTTAAATATGATCATTTTATCACATTTGCACTTCATTCTTTCCGTGCTAGTCACTTCTGTTTGTTAAATATCACCAATTTAAAATGTGTTGTCAAGATTTATCGCATCTCTTACAATTTTGATAATTTTGCACTGTAGGATATTATCGATTTTCTAGCACCTAACGATAATTTTATCTTAAAATCATCGTTTTGGTGGAAAGTATTAGTTATTTAACGTAATTACATCAAAATTTACCAACATTTCATCGAAAAAAATATATATTTTTTGTAAGTCCATGATTGGTGCAACTTATCTTCGGTGCACCAAACATTGCAGTATACTATGAATGCTTTGTTGACAACTTTTGTTTTGGTCGTAGTGCGTAGTTTACAACTGAACAAATCAGATCTCTCGTTGTTATTTTTGCAATCTTAAGTGTTAGTATGTGTTTAAAGCAACATTTTCTTGTGAAATGGTATAAAATCGAATATGTGTCATCAAAATAACTCAGTCTTTGGCTTTCGTACAAAAAAGTGCAATCTGAACGTCGCTCGTGTCCTCCGCTATGTCAGGAAGAGAAGGAATACGAAAGATTGTCAGGAGATATGAGTTCAAACACGCTAGTTATCAGTAGAATAAGAGACTTACATTTTAGAAGGATTTGGCCCATCAATTGTGCGATTAATTGAGCGTGGATATTAATACAGCTACTGATACAAAACTGAGATTTGAAACTGTTAATTTTATTTTTTAATGGTAATAACACTTACCTATTTATCTGCAGTGAACTAATTAGTACTTGATTCGAGCTAAAACAATGTCACAAATTGACTCTTGAAGTAAATATCCACGAGTTTTGGTTTAAAACCACAATTGATACAGCTATGGCGAATTGCTAGGAACACTATAGCAGGAACACTAATTGGTAACTTGTGATGCAAATTATAATCAAAATTTTCTATTATTTTGATAAACACAGAGTCAAAATAAAAAATACTCTCATGTTCTATACATTACAGGCTTTAATAAAACATAAAAACATTTAAAAATTTATCCAATATTTATTTTTAAATATGTAAAATCGATATCTTGATGACATAATAAAGTCATAATTGGTAAACTTACCCTATCATCAACACCATTCTTTTGGTTTATACAACACCAATGACAATTACAATTGCTTCTTATTTTTGGCTTTCGTTAAAAAATAAATAAACGTGTTCATACAAATAACATTCATTTCTGCATCTGTATTGTATGTATTTTTTGTATGTAATGTCATCGCAATATACTGGCTGTGAAGCCACGCATTTCGCGATGATGCCTTTCCGCTCGATTGAGATACATTTATATGTACAGTAGCAAATCAAATATGTTGTGCGTATTGTGTTGTTTCAAAAATAAGTTTTCATAAATAGAGGTGCTCGCCATGTGTGCGTAAATGCGGGCCCTGGCCCTTACGAAGCATTACAAAAGATGTTAGATAGCTCCAGCCAAAAGGGCGATCGACGTATTCTGATACTAAGGGCTCGGATAATTTATAAATAAATGTAGTGAAGCATTTTAAGAACCCTCATATTGATTTTTGAAAGGAGTTTTAATGTTGCCATATTTGATTCAGGGATTTTGGAATTTATCTCAAGACCACAGGACGTATAAGATACGTCGTGAAAAATTAACTGCTGTCATAGCAGCACGTTGGGTGGTCACAATCACAATACCCAGGACTGCGGAATGCTAAAACGGCAAGGTGTCGATCATACCCATTGTGTAGAACCAAAACCGACTTCCCCTACATTAGTGCCACACTCGTTAAAATTTACAATTTATCAAAAACTCGATTTTGTTTACGCTAAATATGTTCGACACTTTTGTTTTTAGCACATTAAAACACTTTTATGGAACCCTGCTAAATAGTTGTTAATGCGTTTATTTTTTCTTGGAATAATTTATAAGTTTACCAGTAAGTGAAAAATTGAACAGTACGCATAATCAATGTCTACTGGACAGTTCAATTACATGAAGTTTTGCTTTAGGGGGCAAATTTGGTCTAAATTCCATTACAAACACATTATTTTGTAATGAAATACGGGTAGTATGACCGTCATTTCAGATTATTTTAGAGCACTTTCTTCTTATTTATTTGTTTACTAATACATTGCTTAATTTAAATTAACATTGATTGTAAAAACGCACTAAATAGTGTACCCGGTCACATTCCAATGCGAATCCAACCATTTGAAATAATATGACTTAAAACTTTGTTTGTATATATTTTGCCATTATATAAACCAAATGAAGCCAAATTACAGGCGGTCCCCGAGATACACGGTACCCCTTATACGCGGATTCGGAGATACGCGGTTTTCTAAATTTGACAGTTCTTTGAGCAAATTGTACTGATTTGACACATCAATTGTAAATTGCCAAATAATTTCCGTTTCGATCGAATGTTAAAAACTATTTCAAAAGGTTTAAAACTGTTATATTCAGTCAGAATCAAATCAAATAATTCATAAAGTGACTGAAACCGCCCCCTACTTGCAAAATTACACAAAAATTAGTGATATTTTAGCTGGAAATCACGAGATTCGACTTACGCGGAAATTCGAGATACGCGGTATTTTGCGGCCGTTTTCGGTCCCCATTAACCGTGTATCTCGGGGACCGCCTGTATTGTAAAATGATATTTTTCCGAGCAAAATGCTATGAGCATTAACGCATTCACATTGCACCTGTGCAAATAGCTGTAGTGCGCTGCATCAACAAATTATAACAGTTCAAGTGAACATCGAGCAACTGAAAATCTATTGTTCATATTTGATTCTGACTTGTAAGCTTGGGTTTGAAAAAGGGTTGTAAGATATATTCATAGAGCACCCAATAATATATGCATAAGCTAAAACATATTTGTATCATCTAATATACCGTTTTAAAAGTCAGAATCAAATATCAATAAAAGCACTTCAGTAACTAAAGGATCATTTTAGCTGTCAAAAGTTGTTGTTTCTCTTTGCTAGTGTTATTTTCAAAGGCGCAATTTAATGTTTCACACGCTCAGATTTGTTCAAATGCACTAGTGCTCATAGTTTTTGCACGGAAAATCCCCATTTTTTATGATAGGTATGACCACTTACTCTTCTTATAAACGGTGTACACGATAAATTTCACACTTACGGTTTGTCTCATAATAAGTGATTGACTTGACATATCAACACAAACCATACGTCAATTGAAAACTAACGTTGTTTACTAAAGGCCGGGCTACATTGATCGTACTCGTAAGTGTAATTTTTATCTTCACTAGCGCATCTGGCGACGACCAGCGCAAGCTAGATGTCGGTATAATTTATGTGTCAAAATTATTCATACTTGGTGTCTCATCAAGTTTCGAGCAGGCTACTTGTATGCCGTATGAAATGTTGATAAACGTCCATAAATTGCAACAAAGTAGGCTGTTAATTGTTGTTGGTGGACAAATCGTCATTCATACAAAGCGCTAGGCAACATTTTTCCCCATCTTCCAACATCTTTCCATCATCGGGTAAAATTATAGCCTCCTCGACCCAAAACACTTTTTGACAGATAAATTATACCAGAATGTAGCTTCAACCCGCCGCCGCTAGATGGCGTACGCGTTCACAAAAATTACACTACGGAGTACGATCAATGTAGCCCGGCCTTAACAGGTGATTTTTTCCAATTTAATAAAATATGTTTAACCAACCTGTTTTGTGGAAACAGATCACATGCATTATGATGATACGCGCCGGGACATCATTGAGTGTGCTATGGGTTCGCTGAAAACCACGAAAACGATTCGTAATGGAAAAGAAATGTGTATTGGAGGTTTGTGAAAGTTTTAAGAAGAATAACTCCCATAAAGGTCGGTATGTGCTCGTATTTGTGCTTTCCTAGCCAATATGCAGGAAATGTGCTGCAAAATGTGTGAGAATAAAGTGCGTTCTAGACAAATGGGTCGTGATTTCATCGTATTTTTGTGAAGCCTCAAGCCTTCTCATTTTAGCCTCAAGCTCTATTCAGATAGCTACTGAAAGCTTCTGCAAAGTGTATGGGCTGCCTCCACTGTGCATTGGATTTTTTTTTTCTAATCTCTAATACAAACACCGGGATAAAAATATGTTGTTAGTAGATTTGGATAATTTGTATTGAAATTTTACATATTTTGCTACATTTCAATAGTTTAACGATTTTTTAACAGTTTCCTTGTGCTGCTACCATAAATTAGCTACCCTATACGTACATTACGACAGAAATTTAATGTATCATCTATTTAAATAAAAAGAGTGAATTTACAATATTATTTACACGTCGTAACTCCTTGCAAAGACCAATATGTCTTCAAAATTAGTTGCAAATAATTTATAAGCAAAATCAAACCACGAAAAAGCAAAGTCGCAATACTGTAAAAACGCACAAAGTGATTAAAATTAAAGTGGTAACATTAGTATTTCACGGTTTATGACAGGTCGTGCTTTACTTACGTCTAAACCTAATCTTAAATATTACTTACGATTATATTTCAAGTTAGAAATTTTATTCCTTGCAATCTACGGAGTTTAGAAGCCTATTTTTCCCCTTCCTTAAGTAATAGTTTCTACTTTAAGCAAACTTACTACCGGCAATGAAATAAAAGGATAAAATTGATTTTCATCTCAGTCTGCTTCTACTGTGCAATGGTAGGTCGTATGTGTGGCGGTAGGACACGAAACATTAACACGAGGCTGCCAAATGCTAAATACTACGACAGAAATTCACCACATTTGATCTTTCAACTTCCCAGAACTTTATCTTTTTGTCTGTTTTATTTTTGGTGAAGTTGAAGGAGACATTCAAATAACGTCCAGCAACAATAACGCGCAATTATGTACAAAAAATAAATCCGTGTACCCGGTTCTTTCCAGATACACGGTTGTAAGGTCTAGCTCCAGGTTCTGGGCCCAAATAGAGGTCGTAATATATTGCGAGGGCAGATGTTTTGATCATTTTCTATAGCTAACATAGTAAACTACTCTTTCTACAAAAAAATCAAAATGATACATTTATCATAAAAAATTGTTTTGTTGTTCCGTAGATAACTGTTAAATTTATCGTTATTTATACATAAATCTTGTGTCATAGTGTATGTTTCGCGCTCCTTCCAAAACGGCTGGATCACCTACAACAAAACATTGCTCCAATAAAACATATCCCGAGTAACAAGATCGGCTCAGCTACTATAATATATGGTTAATATTTCAATCAAATATTCCCAAATATTCGCTTTCAATCAAATATTCTCAAAATCCGTGATGCCTGTAACGAAACCTTAAGCGTTTGAAAGAATCTTATTGCGCTTGTGAAAAAAGCATCGATGCAGTGAAACAACAACTTTTGACAGCTTAATTGAGTCTTGAGCTGCTAAAATTATTTTGTTGGTATTTGATTCTGAATTGCAAAATCCTTTATCATAACACCGCTAGAACCACGAACAAATGAAAGTTAGTTGTTGAATATGAGACAACAATGATGTTTTGATGTTGTTAACTTGTACATAACGTATATGATTGGTGTAATACCTTATATAGTTAACAGGATGGCTGATAAGTCCCCGGTCTGACACATAGATGGCGCCGCTAGTATTAAATGCATATTATTTTTATATAGCCGGCCGGTCTGGTGGTACAGTCGTCAACTCGTACGACTTAACAACATGCCCGTCATGGGTTCAAGTCCCAAATAGACCGTGCTCCCATACGTAGGACTGACTATCCTGCTATGGTAACAATAAGTCACTGAAAGCCAAAGCTCACTTCACTAGTGGGTACAGGCAGGCCTTGACCGACAGCGGTTGTTGTGCCAAAGAAGAAGAAGAAGAATTTTTATATAGCACCAACCTTCAAATGATTCGTGTCAATATTTGACGTCTGTATGTCAATTAGTTTGTGAGACAGAGCGTCTTTTGTCAAGCAACTTTTGTTATTTTGTTGTTCCACCAAGACAACGCACCGTGCCACAAGTCATTGAGAACGATGGCAAAAATTCATGAATTGGGCTTCGAATTGCTTCCCCACCCACCGTATTCTCCAGATCTGGCCCCCAGCGACTTTTTCTTGTTCTCAGACCTCAAAAGAATGCTCGCAGGGAAAAAATTTGGCTGCAATGAAGAGGTGGTCGCCGAAACTGAGGCCTATTTTGAGGCAAAACCGAAGGAGTACTACCAAAATGGTATCAAAAAATTGGAAGGTCATTATAATCGTTGTATCGCTCTTGAACCGTCGTTGACCGTCAACTATGTTGAATAATAAAAACGAATTTTGACAAAAAATGTGTTTTTCTTTATTAGACCGGGGACTTATCAGCCAACCTGTTAGAAATGAACATTTTTGACGCGTGCAATTTTTTTTAAGTTATACCACTTGCTTTTTCTTATTCAGCAGTACATTTGGCACGTTGTTCTAGATGGTATGGTTTGCTCTGATTGGATTATTATAATGAGTTCGGCATTTTTGATAATCGGATTTTAGATGAAGCGATTGTTTTCTTATTTTTATTGTAGCGGAATATGGAGCAAGTGTGCCACCTTAAGCATTTCATGTTAAAACTCACTAAAACGTGTTTGTCAAAAGCTGACTTAAATTTCATAACCATTTTACATATATTTCCTTACATATAAATGAGTTTCGCTTGAAAAAAGTCTAAACAAACCTATTTTTGCAGCGTTTTAAAAAGGGTAAAAAAGACGTTGTTTTTTCAGCTATGGGGCAAGAGTGGCACTCGTATGGGGCAAGACGGTCAACTGGTTGAAATAAACGTATTTCTTAGATATTTGGTAATTTTTACGTTTGTGGCACTAGTGTCAGCCGGTCTGGTGGTACAGTCGTCAACTCGTACGACTTAACAACACGCTCGTCACGGGTTCAAGCCCCGAATAGACCGTGTTCCCATACGTAGGACTGACTATCCTGCTATGGTAACAAAAAATCACTGAAAGCCAAGCTCACTTCACTAGTGGGTACAGGCCTTGACCGACAACGGTTGTTGTGCCAAAGAAGAAGAAGAAGAAGAAGAAGGAGGCACTAGTGTATAGTTTTCTACATGTCTTGAGTCACCAATGAACCTTTTTTGACCACCAACTGTACTACAATATGGTTTGTTACTGTTCTGTTTTGGAATGTAATCCACGCCCCATACCGCTGCACGTTACAACAATGTCTACAATTTTTGATAGCTCGCGCCTTTGAAACATGTTGTAACTTGTTGAACTGTAACCCAAATTTAACGTTTTCTCAGCTTTACGGCGATGTAAATATTTTCTAGGTTGATTGTTCCCATGTTTTTTGAGAGCTTATTTGTTTTGATTAAAAAACTATAATTTTCTGCTAAATTTTGAAATTCAACATAAATCAGTTCAAAACAATGGGAAAAATTGATTGATCTATATCAGGGGCCTCCAAACTTTTCAGCCCGCGGGCCGCATTGCTTCAAAAATCACTATGTTGAGGGCCATTTGATGTTAGCTATAATTGATGAGTGAACTTTTAAATCTCATTTTTCAGTCAAAATAACCTAATATTTATTCTAAATCTGGCAAAGTCATCGGGGCCGCATTTTAAGCTCTTGAGGGCCGCATGCGGCCCGCGGGCCGTAGTTTGGAGACCCCTGATCTATATGAAACTCGGCACAGTATACCTAGTCATTGGAACGCATCCAACTGTACACACAATTGATCATTTAACTAAAGTTTTAATGGAAAAAATGCTTTGTGGCACTCTTGTCCTAATGGCACACTTGCTTCAAATTTCGCTAGGTATATATAACAAATATTATGATAATTTTATCATCTCAGCTTTAAAAAAGATACTTCTTATTTCAAGGCTGCTCATAATTTTCTTAGGCCTTCCTAGTCAAGATGATCACATTGTACTCGCTTGGTTTATTCATTTCAGAACCACAACCAGTTGTGAAATCCTTTATTAGTACAAGTCGGCGGGCCGAATCAAGTGTGGTTTTCATCATATTTAGCCCTAATTGTGAGAATATCCTTCTTCTCCTTTTAATTGGCGTAACAACTAACGCGGACTTGTCGAAGTTTACAGGCTTTCAGAACCATGCAGCCGGATAGTCAGTCCTTGCTACGGAGGGACATAAGATGCTTAAACCAATGACGGGCATGTTATTCTTCTTCTTCTATTAGGCGTAAACGTCCTACGCGAACATACCGGCCTACACAGGCTTTCAAGACTTAATTCTATACCACGTAGCCGGATAGTCAGTCCTTACTACGGGGATACGGTCCTTTCTGGGCTTGAACCCACTACGGGCATGTTATTATGTCGTTAAAATTGGCGACTGTACCGCAGAACTGCCCAATTGTGAGGATTTTTCCAATAGATTTCAAAATATGTCAGCATAATCAAACATGCCCTCTATCATTCATCGTAAAAAATAGTAGTTCAAATAAACCTCGTCGTAAACACTCCGACAAGAAAGCGAAAGGTATTTTAATTAGTCTCACGGGGAAAATGTTACATTGGAGACTAAAAATTGGAGCATGCTTACATATGCACCCAGTTCGTAATAAAGATTAAAATAATGGTAATAGTCACAAAGTCTCTATAAAAATAAGTGAAAAAAAACTCGTAACTCCAGTAGAAAAAATCACACCCATAACAAAGAGTCGTTGTTGGTATCTTTGTCCTATGAATCGGAGATCGACATCCGCTATATGTGCATTGCGCGAGACCGAGAAAGAATGGGGGAAAACGAATAGCGCTGTGTAACATTAAGAGAAAGAGAGAAAAAACGCGAACGAGAGAGAATGAGAGAGATTGAGAGAGAGCAATAGAAAGAGAACCAAGCGGAAACCGTCGTCATTGCCCTTCTACAGAACGTTGCAGCCGTAAATGGAACCGTATGGGATGGACCCTAGATTTCCATCGATGTTTTTGCGTTTCAATCGCTTTATTTCCCTGCTGCGATGCTACCTTTTACTCTTGTTCTTTCACATACCTCCCCGATTGTTCGTCGGCCTACCTGCTTTATTGCTTGCCTGCTTCCCTACCTGCCTGCTTGCCTGCCTGCTTGCCAGCCTGCTTTCCTGCTTGCCTGCCTGCCTGTTTTCCTGGCTGTTTGCCTGGCTACCTTCCTCTCTCTCACCCTGCCTAGAGCCAATCCCCTTTTTGTGACGCATTCTTACTCACACTTCAAAATTTTCCTCGTTTCCCTCGATGCAGCCGAAGGAGCGACCGACAAAATCGACCAACCGACCAGACCAGCAAACCATTTGCCCGTTCCATCTTTCTGAACCAGAAACATAGAAGCTGAAAAGGAACCGAAAAATATTTTTTAAAAACAGTTTCGTTTGAGACATCAAGCTGACTGCATGTCTTTTGGGAGACGAGTTCGCAGTAGAGTGGATTTTTTTGAATGTGGCTAGATTTTCTCTAGCATCGTAAGCGTCTTACAATAAAAGAACATACACTGAAAAATAATGTGCGTGTATAGTGCGTGAAAATACGTGAGCATAGATAACTTAACGAAGAAACCCCAGCCAATATAGGATTCAAGTGAAAAGCACATATCACGCAGTGAATTTATTTTTGAAAATTATATGTGTTATTGTTCTTGAACCAAGATGTCTCAACGCTGAAAAAGGAACATTAATATAACTACTATCAAACGCAATGCCAGCAAAGATACGCCTATGGGCAAGACGCCTGTGGATGACTTAAGAGCGTGGTTATTAGTCTAAATAAACAAAGGTTTAAAATGTTAGGTTAAAAGCATAATTATAGATTATGCAGTGTATCTGTGACTCCAATGTAAAGCTAACTTCTAACGATTGAAAAACTAGAGTGTATCTATTGCTTTAACTAGCTGAGTGAAAAAATGCCTGCATTTTTCATCATTGGCTATTTAGTAGCTCTTACAAATCATCAATCAAAAGATGACGGGGAAACTCAATCTGAACGGAACTTTGTAAACTGGTTTTAGGAAACTGTTAGCCAAACCTTATAGATGATTTTTTAAAACCGTGATTTTAAAAAAGGATTACAATGCAACGCAATTCAAAATGTGTATGGTGTTTTAGCGTTGAATGAAAAATCCATTGTACGATTGCTGTGTGATAGGTATATGAAAGTAAACCAAAAGAACCATTGGTTATACGTATACGTGTATAGATATTAATATCTATGTTGAGTTTGCGTAAAAAAACACGAATATGTAAAAAGTTCATATATATATATATATATGAACTATATATATATATATATATATATATGTATATGTGTGTATATATATATATATATATATATATATATATATATATATATATATATATATATATATATATATATATATATATATATATATATATATATATATATATATATATATATATATATATATATATATATATATATTTGTTTACATCAGCACACATTCCCATCTTAGTGTGTCCTCCTAAATGTTGCGTAACTCCTTCCGCGGTTATACACTTACACACTTTCGAGACTTAACGGAGACGGATGTTTATTTCAGCCCTGATCAGCCCTGGGGCAATATACAAACATACATAAATGCATAGCGATATATAGATAAATAAAGAACTGAATGAAAGAAAATATTTTAAATATACATATATATGTATGTACATATATGTATATATATATATATATATATATATATATATATATATATATATATATATATATATATATATATATATATATATATATATATATATATATACATAGATGGCATATATATATATATATATATATATATATTTATATATATAAATATATATATATATATATATATATATATATATATATATATATATATATATATATATATATATATATATATATATATATATATATATATATATATATATATATATATATATATATATATATATATATATATTAATACTATTGTTTGTGTGTGTTTGAGAGAGAGAGAGAGAGAGAGAAAGAGAGAGAAAGAGAGGGAAGCGAGAGAGAGAGAGAGACAGGAAGAGAGAGAGGGAAAGAGAGAGTCTATGTGTTACATTGCGTTTATACATGTAGATATGGATCATCATGCAGTTCTCATTTACCCGTTGCTGAACGTATTTTGAGTTTTTTATCCTAACAGTCTTTCCTGTGTTTGTTTTTATTAATTTCAGCCTTTCAAACTACAAGCCGTTTTCAAAACCAGCAAATCGCACTCTCACAACATTACTTTAACCAACGTTTAGCGATATCAAGAAGCCAGAGACTTTGCCACATTTCGTTTCAGTGTGTATTTGTTTACCAGGTGTAGTGCATATGTGTGGTGTTTTTCCAACTTCCAACAAATATTGTGATTTGTTTACTTCTGTGCTTTTTTCTTGACATAACATGTGAGGTTGCAGTGGTTATTGCTCTTCAAGCCATTCAGATTAGTTTCCTGAATAATACTTAAGTACGAGTACAAAGTTCAACCTTACATCATTATTTAAGTGTGTTTAACAATCAACTGTTACTGATCATAAACAACTATCAAACTAATTATTTAATGCCTCGGTAGAAAGCGGTGCTTTCTCGAGTAAACGCAAAATAAATATCAACATTAACGACAAAAGCAGCAATATCATTGTACAATCACGTTCTCCAGTATAACATCAGCATCATCCAATGCATCTACCGGCGGCTACTAGCAGCGACTGCCAAAGCCCATCGATGCCAACCACAATCAATGACATGTTTGCTAATCTGCACGAGATGCTTCAGGAGTATCACGGCGAGCTTGTGCAAACAGGATCACCCGCAGTTCTCTGCTCAGCTTTGCCAACGCACTGGCGTTCCAACAAGAGCTTACCATGTGCGTTTAAGGTGATTGCACTAGATGATATCCAAGATGGCACGCTCGTGACTATAAAAGCCGGCAATGATGAGAACTTCCACGCTGAGCTTCGTAACGCTACTGCCGTTATGAAGAACCAGGTGGCAAAATTCAACGATCTTCGATTCGTCGGGCGATCTGGGCGCGGAAAGTCGTTCTCGATCACCATAACAATTAGCTCGTACCCTTGCCAGATTGCTACCTATACAAAAGCGATTAAGGTGACGGTAGATGGACCACGCGAGCCCCGATCCAAGCAAAGTAAGAATTATTCAATGTTTCAATTCAATGAAAAAATCAATGTTTGAGTTGTTTTAGTTTTAGTTAATTTGAAGACATTACAGAAGTTCCGCCACGACAAACAGCAACATTGTCGCCACGTAATAATGCACAGCTTTGTTCCACCTGATTTTATCTGGACAGTTATGTACAAACAATTTGCATTGAAGAATAGGTCTGTTTGAAATGAGTTACGGATCTTTTTTTTTGTTCCGGAAGAATCCAAAGAGGCCGTATTGCTGGGTTACTAAGTTACCATTCGTGATGAAATACTTACATTGAAACTAAAAAAATCAAATATCTCTGAATCATCTTGATAGAGAAAGTTAAAAATTAGCGTTGGTTATTAAATGTAACAAAAAATCGTTTTCAAAAATTTTAGGCTAAAATAATCTATAATCTAATCTATTCTACGGCAAGTTTGACGTATAGACGTGTATATGGAGTGTTTACATGATTTGAACCGGTAAATGTAAACTCCTTACGAAAATGACTTTAATCAAACACACTTATGTGTTGGTGATTTTTATTAATTTAAACATTTTGATATTGTTTTCAAGAGGATGATTGAATTGTAAATTGTAAATTTTATTTTCCTTTTCAAACTGCTAGAAACGAGATTTTGTTAATTAAATAATCTTTGACGAGATGGTGAGAATAGCAATCAAACCGTTGTTAAAGAAACCAGCGCGTCTATCAACTAGCCCATGTGTCTCCAAACTATTCAGTTAGCGAACTGCTTTGCAAATAACGTCGTTTAGGGACAATTTGACATTAGCTTTAGCTTACGGTTGAACGTTTTGCTTAATGTTTGTCTCAAAAAGAAATAATACCTTTGATTAAAACAGTCAACCTTATTGACTAAATATTTTGACCTTTAAAAAGTCATCGCAGTCCGTATGATAGGTTCTTATTTGACCGGTCATCGGGCCCAAGGGTCATATTTGGGAAACCCCTAAAAAAGAGCACCATGTCGTTTCCGGTGGATAATAAAAACAATTAAATTTCGAATGAAAAAAATCAGACATATAATCAGACAAACATTCAATACAGTGGGTTTCCCGTTTACAACTACAGTATTTTATGTAAATGTATTTTCTCGAACGTATTATTACATTAAAATAAAATCTCTTCTTGTTTGTTTCGAACAGATTTCGCCTACGGTCACCCAGGACCATTTAATCCTTTCATTCTGAATGCGGGCTGGCTTGATGCGGCTTACATGAACTACGCATGGTCCGACTACTTTCGTCAACACCAACAGCAGCAAGTGATGCAGGTGCCACCATCATCAGCTGGTCCTCTACCGGCATCTGTTGGATGCCACGACAAAGGTATGGCTCAATCTGTTTTGAAATAAATTTAGTATCCTTTAACATTAATATCCTTTGAAATAAATTTGCATTTGTGAATGAGATAGGCAACATTTATATCCTTTGAAATGAAAATCTGCTACCCTAGAAATATAGGGATTCACACTTTATCTCACGATCGCAGGACACTTTTCTGAATCGTTCTTAACACTTTAACACTCTGATCGTTGGCATTTTACATTGGCTTTATGCTCCAAACACAGTACAAGATAAGAGAGCGTATAGTTGGCTTAGGATCACCATCTTTTTGTTGGCTTAGGATCACTCACTCTCATTCTAATTCTCAGAGACAATGCCGCTTCTGCAATATGCGCTCTCTTTTTCTTCCCGATGCAATACTTTTTGCTGCTATGGAGTTGCTGAGAGAACAATTACAGAAAAAGAGAGTGAAAACAGCCGTTGATCGAAAACGATTCTCGCAGCGCTAAGAGTGTTAAGCGCCGCGTTATATAAAAGTGTATGGCGGCTTTGCTCAAGGCTCAGCTTCGTATCTAACGCTCAGTGATTCTCAAATTCGCTCAGTGATTAGAACAAATGAGAGGGGAAAGAAACGAGAATGACATGCGCTACACCGCTTATCGAATGACACAAAATAGTGATAACAGACGGATGAAAAATTGCATGGTAAAAATATTAGGCCACGGGCCATGGGGATTCTCAACGCTCATTTTCTCAGGCACTCATGAGTGTTTTTGAGAAATCCTCGTTCTCAGCGTTTGTCGAATCGGAACAAAATCGGTTTTGAGAATCTTTGAGAATCTTTGAGAAAGTTGGCGATGCAGCGATCGGCTAACTGAAATGTAAGCAATTGCGCTATTTGTGTTTCGATAATCACGTTGGAAAATGTATTCAATGTTTATAATTAAAAAAATGCGATCAAACACTTATTTTCTATTTAAAGCTCCAAATAAAGCTTGAGTGGATTGTTCAGTTTCTCAAAGTGAGAAAAATTGACAGCGGCCACGAGCGCGCGTCTGAGAACAAGTTTTGAGTGCTTGAGAAACTTAAATGAGTGCTTGAGAATGTTTTCTCAGCTTGGGAAACCCCCGTGGCCCCGCGGCCGAACAAAATCGGTTTTGAGAATCTTTGACAAAGTTGACGATGCAGCGATCGGCTAACTGAAATATGAGCAATTATGCTATTTGTTTTTCGGTAATCACTTTGGAAAATGTATTCAATGTAAATAAAATGCGAAAAAAAATGCGATCAAAAACATATTTTCTATTTAAAGCTCCAAATAAAGCATGAGTGGCAATATCAGTTTCTCATGGCCACGGGCTCGCGTCTAAGAGCAAGATTTGAGTGCTTGAGAAACTTAAATGAGTGTTTGAGAATGATTTGAGAATGCCCCATG
The DNA here is from genome assembly GCF_943734685.1 of Anopheles coluzzii. Lineage (NCBI taxonomy): Eukaryota > Metazoa > Arthropoda > Insecta > Diptera > Culicidae > Anopheles > Anopheles coluzzii. The sequence continues at coordinate 25,368,391 of NC_064669.1, forward strand.
GCCCCGCGGCCTTAAAAGAATAATTGAGCGTTTCCAGTCAAATATGTTAATATAATAAATATGTTTTGTAAAATTAATAATGCTCTCACAAATAATATAAATTGAAATAAATAATTTATGTATTAAATCGTTTTAAAAGCCACTACAATTTGTTCCAGAGTTTCGTGGTACTCGACTGTGGAAGTGGAAAGAGGAAGTCAAAGATTTCTGAATTAAAAATGAATCTACAAAAATTGATCAACAACTTGTAAGAGAGGTGTGTGGGCTGCTGATTTTGGCTCGTTTCGGTCACATTATCTCACACGACCGCTTAGTACGCGTAGTGCTTGATATGTCACTTACCTATTTGGCAAATCTTTACCCTCGTGGACGGCCTAAAATAATTTTACAGACTGTGTCGTTGGTCTCCATGCACATAACATGGCCAACCATCCAAACTCTAGTGAGTTTGTTGCTCGTCCTCGTCCTCGTCCCCGTTACTCGTCATTGTATCGATTCCATTGTCCCTTCACAAAAATATAGCCAAAATATCGCATTGAGCATTCTCCTCTTCAACATGACATATAAATTCCAGGTGTTTGTGAGAAATGGTATTACAGAGATTACCAAGATAATTCGTCTTCATAAAAGAGTTATTGGTCACCGTGAATACTTATTTAGGCGACGTAAATTCTCCATTAGACTCTCTCAGTTCTATTCGGGCCTCATGGAACATGAATCGGGAAAAGTAAAGAACCAAAGTGGCCTACTCAATATCGATATTCTGCTATTTCTTATGCTCAAATTAACGCTTCGAGTTGTGGCGTCATTACCGCTGCTTAATAAGTAAACGCCGTTTCCACTTCCTGATAAGTATGTTCTTGTTTCATTTATGACCTCCCAGCCAAGCGAACGCAGTGATGTAGACACTTCTCTATAGTTTTTTTTTCTCTTCAGTTTCCCGTGGAACTTCTTGTCGTTCAGGGTCGGCCGCCATTATGTGCTTTCTTTCGATGCTCTGATTGATGTCTAATAGTGCCAAGATGTTGTAGGTGCCGGAACGATCATCCACCGTATTCGATGCATAGGGGTGCCGTTCTTTAATCGCGCCCGCCTCGGAACGAGGTTGCTTCACTTTTTGGTCATCCCGGTTAAAGTTAGACTGTAAGCGCTTTCACATTTTGGCTGGTGAAGTTAAATTCTTTAAAAATTTACAATTTTTGTCCATGTTTCTTCAAAGCAATCTTTAGGAAAAAGGAGGTTTGTTCGCTCTGGTCTATGATGTCGTAGGCCACCGTGAAATCGATGTTGGCGCTTTCGGCACTTCTGGAGAATCTGCCGAAGAGTAAAATTTATCGGTGGTGAATTTGCCTCTCACAAACCCAACTTTGTAGCTGCTGATGATTTTTGTGGCAAAGCGTGCATCTGCAGAACTAGATTTTGGACAGGATCTTGTAGGCGGCATGGAGGACTGTGATGGCTCGAAAATTTGAGGATTCCAGCATCTCTTTTTGTTGATGAATGACACCCAGCTTTCACTCCTTCGGTAGTTCTTTATGCTCCCAGATTCTCACGATTAGCATTTCGTGCTAATCATACATTTCGGTAATTCTTTCCGACCCCATCTTGAAGAGCTCGACCGCTTGTTCATCGCTAGCAACACTATTGCAACGTTAACAATAGGCTCTTTCTTTCACACGGTAACTTATAAAAACAATCAAACTAACAACCGCAACGTTCTTTAAGCAGTCTTCGTTTTTAATTTTATTTAGACGCTAAAAAAAGACTGTCTCCGGTTTCAATGAAAAATAAAATAAGATGCTTATCTTATCCACGTTCGGGAGTAATCGGCACGAACAATCCGTGTTGCATCCCACTCTACACCATATCAGTAGCGCAGTTAGCTGCTTACAGGGTTTTCCAAGCCACAGGAGTCGACGTCATAGAAACTGCATAGTGATGGGATGGAATTTTGAAATAAAAAGGTGTGGGAAAGCTGGGTGTGTCCAATACGAAGTCGTGATAGGATTCTCTGGTCTTGATGTAATGGGTGGTCTCTCCATGGTTGTGTTGTGGTCTTGATGGTTCTCAGGAAATAGCGGCCGCTTCTAACCCAATAACCATTCCAACTATTGTTGATGATGGTTTTGCTAAGGCGAATGAAATCACGACGTGGAAGAGTGTTATGGCAGCAGGCCGGGGTATTACGTCCTGTGTTGGCTAGTTGCTCTGCTATTTTGTTTCCCTGAATAGCTGTGTCGCCAGGAATCCAGCAGAATGTAAATTAGGTTGGTTGGCCACCAGACCTTGAGGGTCGCTAAAGTAGGCCAAATTGATGCGTGAGCTTTAAAAAATAATCAAAAACGACTTATGAAAATAATACGAAACGTTCAATATGATGTGAATAATCAAAATTCAATACGTCTTTACAATACAATGGAACCCCTCATCACGAGTATAATCCGTTCTAAAAATCACTTGTTATGGAGGTTCTTTTTCATTCAATTAGTATAAAAAGTGAAATAATTAGTTTCATGTCAAGTCATGTGCAGGTAAATAAGACTTAGATCATTTAGAAATTCTGTAATTTGTATTGCGTGTATCTATTTTCCCTTAATCCAATTGACAATTTTTTTTTGAATGAATGGTTAAAATTGGTTTTGTTGGAATGTAGTTTAAAATAAAACTTAAAAAATATTGTTTTTGTAAGAACTTCCCGAACTTTACTGTTGATACCGTCTATCACCCGGCGCCCAACTGTTTCAGTTTTTGATCTGGCCAGTAAGTTCAACCAACTCTACATTTGTATGATGTCTTTAGTAACTGCTCCCTTTTTCTCTAATTATTGTTCAATTATTGCCCAATATCGCTCCATTGGGCGAAACTAGCGGAAATTTGTTGGATTCAGAGCACGTCCTTGCTATAAAGGCAGCTTGCTAGATCAAGCCAAAACATGATCATAATGAGACCTAATAAATTGCAAAATTGGTTTCTTAAAGCACTTTTTTTATACCAATCCGAATTCATGTTCTTATATTCGCCGCAAACAAAGTGGTGTTTTTGCCACATGAGCAGATTCTTTGCCAAATCATTTTTTAAGCAAAATTTTCAGCGAAAATAAAATTTAAACTCTTTTAGACGTTGCCGCGAGCATCGACTTTATAATATTTTACCTCCGGGATTTGTTTTAAATCGGCTTTCATTTAGGTTTTATTATCCATCAAAATGCAACCATGCGGATTGGTCAGTATCTGATCGTACAGCTTCAGATCAGTTACTGGCCATTGTTTGTTGTTTGAAGTTTCGTGAAGTTACGGTAAGTCGGACTTGTCGTATAGTAGAGCGGTTGGCGTTAAGATTTTTGGCCAAATCGTAGTCCAAGATGTTTGAGTTAGACTGGATTTTCCGAACGACTTTCAATCACATTGAATGATTCACAGTTCCACTCCATCGCCTAGTTTGCTTTTAAAACATTCGTGCAACATACAGCTTGGGCAAACTTAACCGTTTTGCCAGCTCCCGAGATGAAGCTAATTGCTTAAGCAGATAGTTGTGCACAATCAGATTTCGCTTCTCCTCTTGAATGTCCAATATCTTGAAGCAAAAAAAACTAAATTCCATGAGAATTTGACAAAGTGTGTTTTCTGTTGTTAGCAACACGATTCACAAGATTCCATTTTTGTCCATAGGAGGCACCACTATAATGGAAACAAAGTGCCCCATTTGAATGAATTAACCAAGCTAAATGAACCAAGCTTTAGAGCAGCGATGTCAAACTCATTTGACCCCGCAGGCCAAAATGCCACTGAAAATAATAGCAAGGACAGCAGCCTAATTTTTACATGATATGATACAAAATCAAATCGTTAGCCGCTCTTTTCATTTTGTGACGATAGTTACGTTACAGAAGTTAAAACTTTTATGTAAAAAAAGTGAAAAAACTGTAGCAGATTATTTTTAGCTGATATAGTCATCTGATATTTCAAACATCTGGATTGTTTTATGGCAACTAACAAGATTGTTGACCGGGCCATGTCACATTGACGTGCTCTATCGTGAGCAGGCCAACAAAAGAGAGAGAGAGAGAGAGAGAGAGAGAGAGAGAGAGAGAGAGAGAGAGAGAGAGAGAGAGAGAGAGAGAGAGAGAGAGAAAAAGTGATGTTCCTAAATTACACACATACATTTTGTATGAGGTTGAAACTAAACCGCAAGTTCTTATAATGTTAATTTTAAGCCATATAATTAACCGTATAATTAATCGTAAAATTTGAAGAATTGTTCATCAAATATGTGTTGCTAACAAATTTAATCATCGTTAAGGGCATATCATATTTTTCATTGAAATTTTAACCATTTTCCTAAAATTGGAAAGCGAAATTGAAATCTGAGGTTGGTCTAAATAACCTTGTTTGATTTTATTTCTATGAATATACGTTACTTACTTACTTATCCGGCGCTACAAGCATCCTTTCGCGCAATTCAGCTTCCATTCTATTGTCGTTGCTGACCTTTGACCCAAGATAGGTGAATTCTAGGACAATTTCAAAAGTGTGTTGTACCTATTTGTACGTCACGCCTTCGTAGTTTCTGATTATTTATCGGTAGGGCCGCAGATGTTGCCACCATCAGTTCGGTCTTTGCCTCGTTTATCTGCAATCCGAGGCTCTGTGCCGCCTGATCGATCCCTTGGTAGGCTTCGGCTACATAGGAGAGCCGCAGAACAATGATGTCTATAACATCAGCGTATGCCAGGATCTGGGTTGACTTATAGAAGATGGTTCCCGTAGTCTCCACCCTCGAGTCGCGGATGGCATTCTCTAGCGTCAGGTTGAATAGGAGACCCCTGGCGCAGACCCTTGGTGGTAGCAAAAGGTCCTGAGAGTTTTCCATTTCCATTCTTGACCAGTTCAGCTACAATTCGGTCGGTTCCGGGTGCCATGTTATTTTTCAGCCGACGGATAGTCTTTCGTGTTTCTTCTATGCTAGGTGGCAGTAGCATGACACTATCTGCTAGTGGCGCTTCTAGCTGTTCGTTAAACTGATCGTTGAGTAATTCATCAAAGTACTGAGCCCACCGCGAGAGGACCTCTGGCTGGTTACTAACCAGATCTCCATCCTTATTGCGATAGCAGTTTACATTAGGTACAACGTTGTTTCGGTAACTTGCTATCACTTGGTAAAACTTTCGTGTCGGTCCGTACGCCTCTCTGGTTTGCTCGAGTTCCCGCATGTTTTGCTCTTCCCATGCGTGATTCTTGGAGCGGTGAACTCGTTACTCTTGAACTCGCGTCTGTGCCGTTAGTATTCCTCTGCGCATGCTCGCGTTCTATGATGTTGTTGCATTGCTCGGTATGCATTATTCTTACGTCCGGTCACTTGTCTGCATTCATCGTCGAACCAGCCTGATTTGCTGTTGCCAAAACGTAGTGGGCGCACAGTTTATTTTTTTTAGGAACATAACAGTTTTTGCTATTCTTATATTTTTATGCATACATGCATAGAGAGAATTTGGGAAAACCCCGATAAGGTTTTATGAAGATGCATGATCTAACAATTCATAGAGAAACCTGGGAAGTTGAAAATATCTACATATTTCAAGAGTCCGAAATTAACTGACACGTACTCTGGAAGCAGAAATGCTTCTACTAATAATTTATAAGTTTTTATAAGTTTATATTGTTTTTTCGGACAGAAAATCTAAGGTTAACTTTAATAATAAACTTTTGCTGTATATCGCTTGTATACAACCCATCATTACTTATTCAAAAAATTGGATTTATTATGCCAATACGCATAAGAAGAAATTACAAATAATTCAAAATATTTAAAAAAATGATATTCAACTCACTTCCTTGGTACAGGACAGCATCAGTTCATAGAATTTGCAACATAAGAACTATATTACAATTCATCACTACATTAATTATAATTTATCTCTTACTCTAGCAGCAACTAATCGAGATATCCCGAAGATATCATCTACATAGACAAGAATAAGCAGAGGGCATGTGATTAAGACAGACATTATTCGTCATTGAGGAACGCCTGTCTTTCAAGTGTATATTTCTAATTTGCTGTTTTTTGTGTAGATTGTGTTTTTTTTTCTGTTAGATATAAAACTGTAGATAATGTGAATTAAGTAATGGGGGAATTTTAATTTTATCAATTTGTATATGATAGCTTCATGTAAAATGGTGTCGAAAGCTTTTTCTGAATCTAATAAAATACACCCGGTTGATTTGTTCAAATTCCTGTTGAGAATAATGGGGCCGTTCACGATTCTATTTTTGTATGGAGTTTTACAGTTGGAGGCGGAAATCATGTAAACATTCGATACAAAACCACACACAAAACTAGCCTGTAATTTTTAGTCTAGATTATTCTACCCTCAAAGCTAGAATTAGATTCGAGGACCTGCACGGAAAATGGCAAAACAAGGTGGTGTTTACGTTTATCCCAAGATGCATTAAAAAGATCTAGCGATCGAATCTAGAATTAAAGTGTATGTAGTCCTGGTGGTCTCATAGCATGTTTTTTATAACCAAGTTTTAATATCACTTTTTGACAGGATGGATGAGAACTTTTGTTCAAACAAGTTTTCTGGAGGCTTGACGAATACTCTAAACACTCTTAATTCTTCTTCATTCAGAAACAGAAGCGATAACAATCAGCCTTCTAGATTGATACACCTTGGGATAAGCCCACCTGTATACTGTACCCACACGCTGCTCGAAAACTGCTATAGCAAGCAAACAGCTGACAGGCTGAAATTTCAGCCTACCAGTTTAAAACGGAAAGGATGCCAATATCAGCTTTTAGTCTATGTAATTGATGTGCAGTTGATAGGTCTGGCTGGAATCTGTATTGAGATTTAGGTGAAATATTATCAATTTCAGTATGATGGTGCAGTTTATTTGCGATAAGCGTTTCAAAATGTTGTCTAATTCAACTATACATGCTAATGGGTCTGTCATTGTTTGAGAGACTTTTATCTTTTCCTGCTTTTACAATAATGAGATTTTTTTTTATAGTTTCCAGTTTTGTGGAAAGAAACATTTTTTAAGCAGCTGTTACACACAAGATTTGATATAACTATAAATGTTTTGGGTATGTTTTGATAGCTCTGTCATTCGTGTTATCCGTCATATAAATTGTTCAAGCTTCAATGTTTTTAACTATTTTGGAAATGTCTGATGCTTTGATTACAGCTGTAGCAGATTTACTGCTAACAATAGGTCATATCCAACTTAAACATCACGTATAGAAATGATAGCAGTCATAACAATCCAATCAATGTCGTAAATAGATATCATTCGAGAACTTGTGAAACTTATAACCAGTAGGTCAACTCCAGCAGAAAACCATCATCCTCAATAAGAACATAAACACTTGCGAAATATATAACCGTCAAGCAGGAAGCGCATCACAACGTTTCGCAAATCATAACGCAATTGCTAACCAATTGCGCAGGCTAACCCAGAAAGAACACCCATCAATAAACAATAACGTTCGATCGTTTTTATCCACAAAAACATAACAGGAAACTCGACAGACAATCAGACGAAAGTAGGTCAGTTTAAAATATAAATATATAACAATGTATGGATGACAAAGTGTGTCATCATAGAAAATAATTGGTTATAAATAAAGCTTAAACTGATGACGACTTCAGTTCACAGTTTACAGACACGTAGATCACTCGTGTTCTGGTGTATCTCACCTATTTGCAGATTCCGCCGAAGGCTCTGCACAATTTGGTAGTCACATTTGGTTATCAGCTGCTCAGTCGGTTGACCAATCAGCTAAACCCCTTCTTCAACATTAGTACAAGTTTGCTCATTAAACGGTTAATACTCCCGCAGTGTTTTAACGCCGCCTGGAATCCGACCCGTTGCATAAAGTAAAGTTCCGTTGTTCTACTCGTCCGTTGCATAAGTGTAACCTGACCATCCTAACGTGGCAAGCACACGATACGACACAATCGCAATTGAACTAACCTACGGTACGTTCTCGTTTCAATCCCCGCTTCGTTCTGCACTCTTCCAATGCATTCCGCGCATTGACTTACTACACACGGTTCTGGTAAGCAAAGTGCGCGACGAACCTACCACACAACTCTTGCTAGAAAGGCTGCCACCGCGCTGTTGATCAAGTATAAAATTGGAATCTGTTGATTGATCAAGTATAAAATTGGAATCTGTGACATTGATTTTGTTTTAACTTTGTTTTAATTTTGTTACCATGGGTTGTTTGGTGAGCTTTTTCGAAGTGAGATTTATTTGCCTCACATTTTTGTGAAGCTGTGAGTAACAATTATCCGTCGTGTTTTAGAGAATGTATAGCCACCTGACTTTTTTTTGATGATTTTTTAATATTTCCATATCTTGTTTCGATTATCACCCCGTCAGGAGTCTTCTGGAGTCATCCGGAGTCGTTCAGAGTCGTTCGGAGTCGCCGGAGTCGTTCGGAGTCGAACGACTCCGAACGACTCCGAACGACTCCGGACGACTCCGACTCCGGGCGACTCCGGACGACTCCGAACGACTCCGACGACTCCGAACGATTCCGAACGACTCCGAACGACTCCGAACGACTCCGGACGACTCCGACTCCGGGCAACTCCGGACGACTCCGGACGACTCCGGACGATTCCGAACGACTCCGGATATTGCAGCGCGGACCTACCTTCCGGAGTCGATTCCGAATGTATCGGAGTCGGATCGGAGTCGACTCCGGATTTTTGCCAACTTTACCCATCACTACTCTGTACCCACTGGTGAAGTGAGCTTGGCTTTCAGTGACTTATTGTTACCATCCCGCACAACAAAATCGAGCAGTTTTTGAGCTCACTTTCTAGCTCGCTTTCCGCCGAAACCGATCGAGAATGCGAGCAGAAACGTCCGAAGAACCGATCGAAGCTCCTGATCGATTGAAGCGTTTACGATCGTTCGAGAGAGCGCGCTGTATGTGTTTATTTCTTTCTGACGGAAAAGCTCCGGTACGCGACCGTGTTGGCGCAAAAATGATAATGGCCAAAAATTGTTCACAAACACGATCTCTTTCTCTCCTCCTTCCCCTCTTCCCCATCCTTTCACCACGCTTTATCTTTATTGGTTCCTGCTCTCTAGCTAAATTGAGCGAGAGGCTGAGAAGTTTTCGATCGCTTTGCGCAGCGGGATAGCAGGATAGTCTATTCGGGGCTTGAACCCATGACGACAGAGTTGTTACTGTTGCTTTCACGACAAAATATAAGTACTTTATTTCAGACAATAATCAAATTTTATAATTTTAAACAAAAATATGTGTACAAAAGCTGCAGATACTGGTAACGAGCTACTGTTTTGGGTTAAGGAGCTGCTGTTATTTCCATCCTCTGTTGTTGTTCGATGGTAGTCGAAAGATGAAGGGCTCACGCACCCGGTTTGCGTTAAAAAGCATTGGATTCCAGCAACTTATTTAGTGAGTCTTCTCAACAACCAACAGCATAGGCACATGTAATTATCACATCTAATACTGCATACACTTTTAGTAATAACAAATACTCGGAGGGCTCGATCTCCGCCAGAATGTCAAGGAAAATTTCCTTTGACACACGAATTTTTTTCTTAAATCGGAAATTAACAACCACGAAATGAAACATGTATAACACGGTTTGCACAAATGATCGGCGTAGACAAAAGCAGTCGGCGCTGTTTTGCCAGATCTACCGTTGACACAGCTTTGAAGAAAAGAAACAAATTAACGAAACTTGTCTGTCACTAGAACGATTTCAAAATACATGCCTATTTTCCGTTTGTCTTGACGCACTTGTCTTGCGTATATATATATATATATATATATATATATATATATATATATATATATATATATATATATATATATATATATATATATATATATATATATATATATAATTTTTTTTAATGGAAATAGATAACAAAAAATTTTCAAAATGTTACATACCTCTAAGTTCAATTCATTTCCATCATTTAAAGCTAAATTTAAAGCAAAACGTTACATAGAAAACAACATTCGTTCCAAATCCGCAGCGCAAAACCTCGCGGATTTCTCCCCATACAAACGGGACCCCGGCAAGTAGAACTCATTCTTTCACGCGCTTCTTACGGTCTCTCAATGGTACGTTATTTTAAAACTGAGCGCCAAGTGAGCGCCTTCTGACAACCGCGGCGAACGGATAACGTCGGTCGAAGTCCATAGTCGCCTCGAATGTCATGCAAAGTAGCGCTTTTGTAATGTTTTTCTAATTTTTGTGGATTTTGTTATTCCTAAATTTTTTACAGTAGATAAAACCAAAAAATCCCTTCTGAATGTAATTACATGCAATTCGTCTGATTCAAATAATTGCATTTAGTAGTTAAACCGTAAAACAAAACGCTTTTCGTAGCTTTAATCTGACGGAAAGCTGTTGGACAAAAAACGGTCTCCGTTTGAGTCAGGTAATGCAAATGACCTTCGTTCAGTTAGGTATATCAATCCAGAGACAAATCGAGACAATTTGCTCAAATATTTTAGTACAAGCGCAAAGTGACACTATTCCCCGATAATTTGATGCTTCTGTACGGTCACCTTTTTGAGTATTGGCACCATTTTTGCATGCTTCGAGGCAGTGGGATGGATATCACATTCAAGCGACATGTTAAATATTTTTCTTAAAACAGGAGCAATAGCGTTGCGACAGTGTTTTAATACATAACTAGGAATATTATCAGGACCAGAAAAAGTTGATTAAGAATTGATATAACCAGAGTGTCACCAAAGGTTGGCAGGGCAAAATCAATTATATCAGCAGGGGTGTCGATCACAGCGTTACGTAACATATCGTTATCAGTAGTTGGGGGACAAAACGTAGCAGCAAAACGGTCTGCAAAACGATTGCACTTTTCTGAGGTTTGCGCTGAGGCTGATCTTGTGATAGACATTGATTATAGATGATTATAAGACAAGAAAAGCGATTGATAATTTTGATTCGCATTGCATGAAGGTTTCACCTATTAGGGTAAATGTACCAATAGTGCAGTTTGTAGTGGTACAGATGTTTTTTAATGGATTTTAAGTGTCAGCAAGGAAAATTTATTAATATTGTAACACATAGCAATTGGAATATGTTTTATCTTCACAATCACAACCATTTTTACTATGAGTCACTCAAAATTTACGAAAAATCAAATTTTTTGTGACTGCTTTGTTGTACCTATAATGATGGTGTGGTTCCTATAGTCGTCGTATTGTGCTCCTAAAGTGGTGGTAAACAAAGATAGCTGTATAACAGTGTATGATATCAATATAAGTTAGTTTTGAAGCTGTTTTCGTGTTAATAGCAAGAATTACTGCCATTATATTGATTTCTTGCCTAATTTGATCGGAAAAATGCATGAATTAGGTTGATGAAAATATTGCCTAAGTACTGTGTAACACCTGTCATCAACTCACACCCAGATGAGTACGCTTGATTTGAAGTCCATTTTTCATTCGACCAGATATGAGAATTTTGGCTTATGTTTGGTAAATTATATACAGAAATCTCATTTATGTTGCTTATTTTAGTGAAAACAATACTACATGTCAAAAATATCCTCGAAAAAATCTAAAACGACCTGTTTTTATTGATTTTATAACTAAACCACTGTATGAACATGCCTGTTGTGTGTACTTATAATGACACTATGGTAAAAAACACTTCAAAATACGTAAATATGGTCAAAGGCAATGCATTTCAGTAAAACAATAATATTTCATAACAGTTAGTTGAAAAACTATTAATTGCGTAGGTATGTGGTCATTTAGAACGTGAACAGAAATATGAGTTTATGAAATCCTAAGGATTTTGGAAAAATGTGGACACATTTAGCAAAATAATGGATTTTTCGGTCACAAAGTAACGGAATGGTCCCATTCATCTTTTAAACCCTTTGTAAAAGGTTAAAGAACATTTCACACGAACGTAAATAACTTAATTACTTTAAATTTGCCGTATGGACCGCATTTTAGTACAATACCACCACTATTGGTACTACCACCACTATAGGTACATTTAACCTATTATTCTTTTATTGTGAAGCAAAAAATCAATCGCTTGGGCTACCGCAAAAGAGTTGCCTTCGTTCATTGCCTAAACCACGATGTTCGGGAGCCTCTGAGCGATCGGGAATATTCGGCTCGATCGGTATTGGATGCTTCCCTCACTACGCGTTAGTACCGCGTTCTTTCGGGAATCACGGGAGATAACACCGACAGATCGAATCTAACGTTAATTATTATCAACAGTAGTGTTTCCAGTAATCATGTAGGGTGTAGCAAGCGAGCGATGAATGTGTTTATTAACATTCTTTTGTTTTATTGCGGTAATCGTTGTACCATACATCATTCTCGTTATTTATTTCCTTCATTATTCATTGTAAAGAGTTATTTACAATTGCAATTCATTGCAATATTTTTAATTTGTTGAGAAAACAAAAGCACCTCACGATAATTTTGGGCCAATTTGAATAAACAAAACGTGTGTTTTTTTTTTGACTCAACAAGAATTTGTATGGTTATATATTATTATTAAAAATAATTTCATGAAAAATTAGTTTTTTTAGAATAAGAACGTGATTTACCCAAAATTGTTGACAAGCAGCCATCAATGTTGTTTAAGAGTAAATATTATTCATTGACAAAATGTTAAATATACTTTTAGCTATTTTTATTGAATATTCATATTTTGATTCTTTAAAACAGAGATGTCAAACTCACTATGGGTCGCGGGCCGGATTGCAGTTGCATTCATGAAATATTCCAGTTTCAGAATCTCCCTAATTTTCCTCATTAAAACCATAACAAAAAAGACAGAAAGGATGTAGTGGCTTTAAAGGTTTTTTTAAGATTCTATGTGACTATTGACGAAATGGGAATAGGGATAATTTTTCCACTATTTTACAAGAATTTTCAAGTACCTATCATTTTTCATTAAATTCATTAAATTCGAGATAATGCTCATTTCAACTTTAACACAGAAAATGTTTATTATGTAGAAATAAGGGAACATGAAAATAAAACAATGCCATTTAAAGCAGTTCATAACATTTACTCACAACTTCAGTGGTGATCGTTCTAAATCGGTAATTCTATAATTATTATAGATTGCTCCAGATATGTGCTAACTTTTTTTTTATTCAGGAGGGACGGCTTTGCCATATTGCTTAGTAGGGTAAATGTACCAATAGTGGTGCAATTTGTAGTGGTACCGATGTGTTTTAATGGATTTAAAGTGTCAGGAACGACAATTTCTGAATATTTTAACACATAGCAATTGGAATATGTTTTATCTTCGCAATCACAACCATTTTTACCATGAAACACATCAAATTTACGAAAAATCAAATATTTTTGTGATTGCTTCGTTGTACCTATAATGGTGGTATGGTTCCTATAGTCGTCGTATGGTGTTCCTATAGTGGTGGTAAACAAAGATGCATCAAAAACGGTGTATAATATTAAAGAAACTTAGGTTCGAAGCTGTTTTCGTATGAATAGTAACGATTACTGCCATAATGTTGGTTTCTTGCGTAATTTGATCGTAAAAAATGTATAAATTTGCTTGATGAAACTATTCACTAAAGTACTGCATCACACCTGTCGTCAACCTACACCCGGAAGAGTGTGCATGATTTGAAGTCAATTTATCATTCGACCAGATAAGCGAATTTTGGCCTGTTTTTGGTAAATTACGTACATAAAAATCATTTCTGTTGCTTATTATCGAAAAAATCTAAAACGACCTGTTTTATTGATTTTAGAACTATAACCACTATAGGAATATGCCTGTTTTGTGTACCTATAATGGCACTATGGTAAAAAACACTTAAAAATGCATAAATATGGTAAAAAGGCAAATAATTTTAGTAAAACAATAACATTACATAACAGTTATGTTGAAAAACTATTAATTGCGTGGTTATGTGGTCGTTTAGAACGTTAACAGAAAAATGAGTTTCGTTATGAAATCCTAAGGCTTTTGGAAAAATGTTGACCCATTTCACAAAATAATGGATTTTTCAATCACTAAGTAACGGAATGGCCTCATTTCAATTTTAAACCCTTTGTAAAAGGCTAAAGAACATTAAAACTAACTTAAATAACTTAATTACTTTTAATTTGCCCTATGAACCGCATTTTAGAGCAATAGCACCACTATTGGTACACTGGTGGACATAAAAATAGGAACTTTTTTCTATGACCGACAAACATAGTTCTTGTCGGAAATATTTGGTAGCCCTGAAAAGGACAGTTTAAGTGGTTGTTGGAAGGTGGTGTTGCGGTGTTCCACAGAGCGGAAACATATTCTAACGGTCAATGTGTTGACCGTTATTCGCTATCACTTCCTCACAGCGTAGGGCCATATCGCCGATGAGGTTACGGCATTCGCTTCTGTCTATGCGTTTCCACATAGCCTTGCAGCGTCTCCATAGCGAATCGGCAGAACGTGCATGCTTGTTCTTAAGCTACCGCTTGAGAGTTGACCACAGATTCTCAATCGGGTTGAGGTCTGGACTCAACGCAGGCCACGGTAGAACTTGCACATCCTCGTTTGCCAAAAAACATTTAACTAATCGCGATGTATGCTTTGAGTCGTTATCGTGCTGAAAGATGTAATGCTCTTCGTCTCCGAATTTTTGTCGGGCGTGTGGCAACATCTTACGACGTAGTATGTTTCTATACCCTTCCGAGTTCAGTGTCCCTTTGATACGGAACAAAGGACCCGGGCCGTGCCAGGAGAAGCAACCCCACACCATTACGTGGCCGCCTCCGTGCTTTAGGGTTTTTATAGTATTTTTTGGATGATACGCCTGTTTAGGAAGGCGCCAGACGTATTTAGTGCCGTCCGAACCATCCAGATGGATTCTGGACTCATCCAAAAAAATTATTTTGCTCCACCAAAAGATGGATGCAGCTAAATGCTCTTCGGCAAACCGAATGCGCGCTTCTACGTGGTGCGGCATTAGCTTACGAACCTTTCGTGGTTTCCGGGCACAGAACCCACCGGCGTGTAAAAGGCGCGACACCGTTTTCGCCGAAACTTTCAATCTAAGCTCCTGCTTAATACGATTACAAGTTTTGAAAGGGTTATCCCTGATTATCTCAACCATCTGCGCGTCAACGTCAGCCGTTGTTTTTCGCGGACGACCTGTGGATTTACCCGTAGCCTCGATACGAATGGCGTTGTCCACAAACGTCCGCAAACGGCCGAACGCCTTGCAGATGGTTTTGATAGGCACGTTCTCACGATACAAACCCTGAATATGTTTCCGCTCCTCTAGAGTGCAGTGCTTTCCGCGACCCATGATGAACTTGTAGAATTTTCAAATCGCATACTTTCTCCTTTACCACTGAATGAAGAATGAAGCGCAACACGGTTTGGATCTCTTTTTATACTACCGAAAAACGCTGCCATTACTCAAAACTCAGAGAGCGTTTCTACATACACCGAGACTGCAGCTAAGAGATGGCTGTGAGAGAATTGACTATCGGTTTCTCATGCCGGTGTGTGTAGAAGCTCTGAAAAGCCCCGAGATGAGACTTTTAAAATGATGTTGAAAAAATCCATTTTAATCGCTAAAATGAAATCAAAAAATTTTTTTTTACTTTTTAATAATATTTCTACGATTATAAGATGGCAAAAATGCAAACTATAATTGATCGATCGCTATAAACTGCCAATTCGTTCTTTGCATGCCGAGGAGAATTCTCTCACCGAAAATGCTGTCAGTCGCTGTCAAAGCATGCCGTCAGTTATTTTCTCAGCTGCATTCTCGGTGTATGTAGAAACGCTCAGATAAGTAGCGCACCACAAATGCGAGTATAAAAGGCAAACAAACAGCGATTGCAAATTCAGTACGCCTCGAACGTTAGGCGAAAGAACTCCGCAGGAGCCAAAGCCTCTCTAAACCATACTAACAACAACAACAACTGCTGGCGATGACACACCTATTGCACGCAAAAAAACACACAACAATTTTTTTTCCTATCTTTTTGCCCACCGGTGTACTACCACCACTATAGGTACATTTACCCTATGTGCTAACATTGATACCTCATGAATAATTTTTAAATTCGTGTATTTCGTCTTCACACATCTTCAGATAAAATGGGTGAAAATATGAGGTGTCAGTCTTAAGGGCGCCGCAACTTACAGGGTTTTTCATTTGATAGAACAAAATTATCAACTATTATGACAAGCGTTGCAGAAGATAATACAACCTCTTCATATGAAAAAACAAAATCTTCATATGTATGACAACCGTCCCAGATGAATGCACAATTATAGCACTTGATATTACAAAGCTGGTACGACGTTACCATAGAAACAAGATAGATTATAGATTTATAGGTTATATAAACAACAGGTTAAATGCGATGAAAATGCTTTCATGTATTTTTGTATGAGCAACCATAATATCGAGTACTTATAAAATTACTCATTGCATCAATTTCTTAAAAAAGTAATGATGAACTGTATCGAGTGAATTGGATTGTTTTGTCGCGTGAATTGCATTTTTCTATGATAATTTGGATTTTCTATCACAATTTTACTAAATCACAATCTCGTTCTTATTGCAGTTAGCAACGGTACTATAAGTAACGGACATGTAATAAGCAGTACCACTACTGCTGCCGGCATCGCCGAACCAGCGAAAGATATTGTGCCAGTTCGCACATCATCCAGCCAATCAGTGCCTGCCCCGACCATGGCGCCGGGTATCAATCCACCATCAAAAGGTCTGCCTAGTCCAGCATTACTAGCGAGTCCCACCTCCACGTACCCACCAAGAGCCATTTCTTCTCTTGAAATCCACTCGGATCCGCAGCTGGTTAAGCCACCCTTTTTGCCTTATGACATAGCCGCTTTTCGATCCACAGCAGCGGCTGCAGCAGCAGCGGCAGCTGCAGCGGCCACAAACGGAATACTTCGCCCTGCAGAGCTATCCACCACTATCGCACTCCACCAGTCGACGAATATCGATTCAGCTTCGTCGCGCCTTTCTCCAGCCTCTTCGCGCAATTCTAACAACAGTCCACCTCCTGTGCTGTCTACAGCGGCTGCAGCAGTTGCTGTAGCTGCAGCAGCAGCTGTCTCACTCCCACAGGCCCTGCTCCATACGGCCCCAAAGGGAATCATTGATTCTGCACAAAACCAGTACCATGTTCATCATCACAATCACGAGTCCAAATCGGTGGATCTAAGACCTAGTTCAACCCTTGGTCAACCGCCCCATTTACCAGATGGATCGGCACTTGGAGTCAGCAGCAGCAGCATTGGCAACGATACTAGTAACGGTGATCTATCGTCCGCGAATGAAGATGAATCGGACGACGAACAGATCGATGTGGTAAAATCAGCGTTCATACCGATACTACGGCCACCAGCGGCACTGTCATCTGAAACAACCGTCTCCGGAAGTTCTAATACTCGTGAAAATTCTCCCGACATAAGTTACCTAGACGCAACCGTAGTGCAAAAGCCAGAGACACCGGACTCGACTACAGCTTTTACCACTGAGGCAAACTCTCCAGCTCGTTATGGGCTTAGATGTGATTTCAAGGCACAATCCACAAAAAAACAAATACTTCACGAGTCCGGAACGGGGATTGTTTGCATAAAACAGTCACTTCCTACTGCGCAGTTAGAATCTCCGGAACGCACCAAGTTGCGATCTCCTAATCTGATCAAGCAGACGCAGAAGACGGTGTGGCGACCTTACTGAAACCAATGGGAAGGCGCTGTAGCGCTAATGATGTACCGAAGATATCGACTTACATCTGCTAAACATTTGATCTCGGGGAACGAACTGTGCAGATGTTTATTGTAATGCACATACATCCCCCACTAATAACGGACCTTGTAAAATTTAAATGGTGATATTAACGTAAAATAAAAGAGAAATGGTGTTGCAAGAACATAAGCAGTTAATTGCATAACAATAAATACAGGTATGAGGAGTAAGAGAAAGAGTTATGTATACAAATGGAAAAGTAACGAGAAGAAAAAGAAACGAAATTGAACTAATTTGCAAAACCATATGATATGCAACCATATGCAGAGGTATATGACTCATGTCCAAGTTTGTTTAGCTCCCCTCAGTTGATTTCGTAAGAGTAACTACGTTTAGCCTCACTAACAGAACAACTGCATCAGTTGTCTTCGGAATAAAATATCTTTTGCGACAAAGTTTGCACTTGATATCGAAATCGCTGCCTGAAAGAACAGCATAAAAGTTTACGATGGATAGCACACATTTGACTATAAATAAAGACCAAGGAAATGGTGTTGTAATGGTATAGGCTATATAAGCACTTGTACACAGGCACTAAGAAGTTTTTGACAAGTTTCACTTAACATAGTTGTTGAAAGTTACGAATAATTTGTCTTATTATTTGTCCTAATTATTGGGTTTTACGCATTACTTTGAATGCTTAGACACGTTGGTCAAATTATTCTCTCAAGTCAGGATATCTTGGGCAAAATAGTAAGCAGCGAATTTGATATCAAGTACGAATCTAGTCTTACGCTGTTTCCAGGCAAGTCGATGTGAAAATAGCTAGCGAAACTTCACATACAAAAATAGGATTATATTTCTAGCACTTTTGTACGTGAAGTTTCATATACGAATTTGGAAAACGCGTTGCTCTCAAGTTAATGGTTGTTATGACAGAAAAATTAACTAATCATCTTTCTACACTTGCCAATTGGCATCAGCAAACCCATCGAACTCATGTCGAAATTGTGTAAATTTGGATGGGTTCAACGGGTTTGATGTGTCAATGTTTATCTCTTGCAGACATGAAGTTCAAAATACTAAGCGTTCGAAAGAGCAAATGTAAACATGTGGTAAGAATCGCTATATTTTCCCTTGAAATACCGTAGTAGAGAGATGGGACGGATTATTAAAAATAAAATAATTTCTGTTTTTTCGTCTGTCCTAAACTCAGACCGAGAGCCCCTTAACATGTTTCCCTCCTATCCTTAATATATGTGCTGGTTATTTAGAATTTACTTACAAGTGTGAAAGAAAAGCAACGGCTTAGAAATCTAATAAAGACAAAAAGGTTTTGATTGCGACTGAATTCGGGAGACATACCAGAAATTAACAGTAATACATATGGGGTAAACAAAGAAATTGTTACAAAGGCATCAGAACGGCTGGCAAATATTGGATTCTAACACATTCAGTTCAAAAAAATTACAAAAACGTCAAAAAACTCAGAACAAGTAACCCTCAGAAACTTTTTCTTCATAATTGATTTACTAATGTACCATATACTATGTAATGAACATAGCAAAATAAAGAGTGTCTGATGCGGCCAGGTCTATGGAACAATGAAGGGCGACTAAGGCGCACAAATGTGTAACGGATATGTATGTGTAGATATATGTATGTATATATATATATATATATATATATATATATATATATATATATATATATATATATATATATATATATATATATATATATATATATATATATATATATATATATATTTTTTTTTTTTTTAAATATATATACCTATATGTATATATAAATTTATATCAACAATTGGACACCGTTCAAAACTCCATCCGAATGCTTCTGAAGTAATAATAAGCACTAATACCCAAAATACCAAACCAGTCATTCAAAAAAAAAAAAATCATGAACATGTATTGAAGCCATGGAGAAATAACCTATATGTGTGCATTTTTTTGTATACCATAGGGGTTTTATGCGACGTGCTAACAGGATTTTTTTTACGTTCGAGGCTATGAAAATGTTGTGGAAAGATAAAGTCACTGGCACCGTTATAAGAATTGATTTTATGCTAAATTCTTTTAAAGGATTTTAAAGGAATCTAGGAATATTTTAGATTGCTTAAAATAAATATCAAATATTATACTTTTCGGCATCGATAGAATCGAATAACACTTAGTATTGAATTCGGTAAGAAGATTGCAAACATGTTCTACAAATGTTATTCGAACAATATTCCCATATTATTTTCATACACTCATGTTTACTACGTATAATTCTATCTTGTTCTATCTACGATACATAATAATCGTTAGCATTGTATGTGGTATTTTTGTAGTTCACTCTTATAAGATTTTGAAATTTAGTTTTTCTCGTTTTATTGCAATATTTTTATAAAAATAATTACTATTTTTTTGATTAAAGTAAAGGACAAATGCTTATCTTCGTAGTTTTTTATTTGTGCCAGAGCGATATGTCATCATAAAGTAATATAATGAAAAATTTTAAAAAAGTGTAATCTGTATAATATTATCTATTAAAAGTGATGATTTTCTAAGGTGTGAACAATTTGTGTACGCTAGATATACAGCACGACAATCTAAAATTACTATACATGTTAGTGTAGTGTGCCACAGTGTAGTTGCAGTTTGTGCAGAGTATTTTATGCTTTGATTTAAATATCTCCTAGTCATATGTACGCACACGCCTTCTTTCTATCTCTTTCTTCGCACTTACATATAAACTAAACATTCATTTTTTCATACCTATGTCTCTCTCTTTCTCTTTCTCTCTCTCTCTCTCTCTCTCTTTTTTCTCTCTCTCTATCTCTCTCTCTCTGTTATTTATTTATTTCCTCTTTGGACATGCGCATTTTACTTCTACTTGCATAAAAATATTTCTGCCAATCCCTCTTCATCTAATTTTTTTTTAATTTTTTCACGTTATAGTCATTATTTTTTTTGTTTTGCCGACATCAAATACACTGAAAACATTTGCACCTTTATGAATGAAATCATTGTTTGCTTACAAACATTAACCCCTCACTGGGAACGGAAAGACACATTACTGGCAACCTGACATGCTGAGTATTTATTGTTGAACTTATTCATATTTCATTGATTGGATTGCCATGGCTATGACAGTTATTAATGCAAAAATACTAGTCAATCAAGCGTATACGCTACAAATATAGATAAATATTGAAATTAGAAAGACTATGTCACGGTAATACGACACACATTCTTTGAAACAAGATACGTTTTGGTGATTTATGGAGGAAAGTTTTAAAAAAGTATTAACTTTGTCTCCAGAACTACAATGTTCTCGAATTCCCCAGTTCCGGAGATAAGCAGCTATATAATTTTGACTCCTATGATAAAAGTAAAAATTTTAAAATTGCAGCGAGGCATTGGACAATATGCATCATCCGGGATTGTATTTTACATGTCTAATTAATAGTAAACAGCCTGCCGCTATAAGGGATTTTGCGAATTGTATACAAATTTCTAAAGATAAAATTTTTTATATGAATAAATCGTTCTGGTTTATTTTTTTCTGCTTGAAATAAGTAAACATACTTCAAATACATTGAATTTCTCTGTCTGACAAAATAAGCTTTTTTGGAAATATGAGCAGTGCGAGCCTGAGGGCCGTGTCTGTAATTCATCGCATGCGATTTTGTCGCACGTGCTGTCAAACGCTTTTTCGTTTGATATTGCGATTATTTGATGATTTCAATAGTTTAACGATTATTAAAAAATAGTTTGTGGTTTTTCCTTCCAAACACCAACCAATTAGTTTGACAGATAACATCGCATGCGGCGTCCGACGAAATCAATTTTTTTTATTCCGTCGTACGACGAAATCGCATGACCCCAAGCGGAAATTTTCGGATGATAACTCATACACTCTCATAATTTGACAAGCAATATATGACTGTATGTGTAGTTCTTCCTTTCGAACCATTTCGCTCTCCAAGCCAAGCGTTGAAGCAGGTTATGTGTACAGGCGGTCCCCGAGATACACGGTTAATGGGGACCGAAAACGGCCGCAAAATACAGCGTATCTCGAATTTCCGCATAAGTCGAATCTCGTGATTTCCAGCTAAAATATCACAAATTTTCGTGAAATTTTGCAAGTAGGGGGCGGTTTTAGTCATTTTATGAATTATTTGATATGATCCTGACTGAATATAACAGTTTTAAACATTTTTAAAAAGTTTTTAACATTGGATCGAAACGGAAATTATTTGGCAATTTACAATTGATGTGTCAAAACAGTACAATTTTCTCAAAGATTCTCAATTCTCAATTCTCTCAAATTTAGAAAACCGTGTATCTCCGAATCCTCGTATAAGAGGTACCGTGTATCTCGGGGACCGCCTGTAGTTATTAATTGAAATAATATTCTACTAACGATTTTTCGATGGATTCATGATGAATTTATCTTAAAACTAGGGGATTATTTAATTTTTATATGAATTTGACATTTCTTGGACCATTATCCGTGCAAATCGATTAACCGGCAAACGCCCGGTCCCGAGCTGCCCGGATAATCGACGTTCCACTGTATAATGATTATGAAAAATTAAGTTGAGATTGTTCCTACAAAACACCACACATTTAGTTTGACAGATAAAATCGGATGCGGCGTCCGACGAAATCAAAATTTTTTGATTCCGTCGTAGGGTAACTGTACCAGTTTTCGGCAGTGTACCTATTTTCGGCAGGGTAGCTATAAACGAAATTCTGCACAAATGCGGTAAAAAAATTTCACAAAATACAATTTTGTAGTGAAAGTGTAATCATTTGATATTCACATACGAAGTTTCACACCATTTCATAACGTATTTTCCAAAATATCAAATAAATTGTGCTTTTTTTCGGCAGCTTTGCTGTCAGCCAATCATTCGGCAGGTTTTGTGATTAAGAGAATAAGAACAGTAAAACTATGAAAAAGTGGTGTATATTAAAGATTTTATGCTTATTTAATTTATTCTAACTTGTTCGGAATTTTAAAATCACGATAAACGGGTTATTTTTCACTTTGAATGCTGCCGAAAATAGGTACAGGCGGTCCCCGAGATACACGGTACCTCTTATACGCGGATTCGGAGATACGCGGTTTTCTAAATTTGACAATTCTTTGAGCAAATTGTACTGATTTGACACATCAATTTCAAATTGCCAAATAATTTCCGTTTTGATCGAATGTTAAAAACTATTTCAAAAGGTTTAAAACAGTTATATTCAGTCAGAATCATATCAAATAATTCATAAAGTAACTAAAACCGCCCCCTACTTGCAAAATTACACGAAAATTTGTGATATTTTAGCTGGAAATCACGAGATTCGACTTACGCGGAAATTCGAGATACGCTGTATTTTGCGGCCGTTTTCGGTCCCCATTAACCGTGTATCTCGGGGACTGCCTGTACACAGTAAATGTTCATTTTTGACAGCTCAATGTTGTGGGCTCCTGCCGAAACTCGGAACAATAATACACTTTGAATTTGGCTGAATATTCGTTTTAAAATTGATCAGAACACTACAATGCGTATGTCGACACATAATATGACCTTTCTTGTACCAAATATCACCAATTTTACGACAAAAAATGCACTAACTTAAGAAAAAAATAAATATTTGTAAGCCAATTCGCACCGTACGCTATAACCATCAAACTGTCAATGGCTGTTCTGTTTAAATGTCGCATCAAAATGGCTGTCCAAACGGGCCAAGATAAGCAACATAAAATTAATAATTAAAGTGCTTTTTAACACCAATCTTAGGAAAGTAAGAGTGTTAAATTGCTTTAAACATTTTTTTGTACCTATTCACATTGATACAAACATTTTCTGACCCGTATTCGCGCTGCCGAAAATAGGAACACAGCCTGCCGAAAATAGGAACAAACTGCCGAAAATAGGAGCAAAATCAATGTTTGCATTTTCACGAATATTTATGAAAAAGGGCTTTGATACGGCAAATAAAAAATATTGTAACATACTATGATAGTTTTTCAACCAGAATAACAACACTTTCAAGAAAAATAATGAAAAATATTGATGTCCCAAGTAGCACAATCCTGTTAAGAAAACGTTAAAAGTATGCCTAAAAGTATTACTATTAGCTTTCCATACAGCAGTAATTCCATGGCTTAAAACACTGCGTAACGCTTTCCTGGCTTCGTCCATGTTTCGTTAAAATTTAAAATTTAGCCGGTATTTTCAACGAAAAAGATCAAAATTAACGAAAATATCGACAGAGATGGCTATATTGCTGTTTCTCTTTCTATACGAATTTTCTAGATCTTCGTAAAGTTACAACAATGGGTGTTATTATTTCATGGAATAAATGCGTAAATGCAACATAAATGCTTTTATTCGGTATTTAATCATTTTGCCACTGCATATTGTCACTGTATCACATATCCCAAGTGACATTTTCGAGCAGATTGTTAGCGTTTTTCGAGTTGCTGGAAGCTTAAAGAGCAGGCTTAAAATTGGCTTAAAGTGCAAGCGATATTGCAGAGTTTAAGCTTATTATAACAGTTGAAACGTCAGTGTGAAGCGTTTTTTCTGGTGCCATTTTGAGAAATGTCATCACGTTGTGCACAAGCTACCGGCCCAAAACAAAACATGCGTACTGTTCAATCCATATTAAACAACAAGTTTATTATAAAACACTCTTTCACGTTGTTTTGTTATTTTCCCTGCGTTTCTCAGCTATTCTGATGCTCCTGGATAGATCGTTTATTTCTTTTTACTCAGTGTTTTGGCTGTTGAACACCGAGGACGAAACTGCAAGCTTCTTGTTTGTCCGGCTTCTACCGAAGTTCTGACATAAACTTCAACGCTTCAACACATCGTTGTTCACTCACACACCCATGTTTTCAAGCGTTCATATGAGGCAATGGGTTCAATCGAGCTGTTCGCAAGGAGTTTAAGCTAAAAATGTAGAACAGTTGTCACCTGGGATGTTTCATTCATTCCATGAGTTTCTTCCATCAATTTAGCATGGAGGTTAGCTGCAGCCGTGGACGGAAAACATGATGTCCGAACGCTATCCGAATCGAAAATGCTGCGAAATATAAAACTTATGTAGCTCATGTGAAGAGATTGGTAACATCGATACACTGACCTGTTGTAAAAGCATGATGATACACAAATTAAACGATAGCTGATAGAATTTGTCGCAGACGCTTGGTTTTGTTGCCATCTACACACAATACACACGAAGCTTGACGAACTTTTTGACTTAAGAAATGGAGGCGCCATGTACGTAACCATGTACAGTATGTCTCAAAAATTATCATCATCAAGAGTATATTGTTTTATACAAAAAATGTTTTTTTATGAAGATTTATCTCATTAGCATATCCTTCATCAAACTCATTGCATATACTATTTACAAATATGAAATTTTATTTTTTTATCATCATTTTTTTATTAGCACCGTAGATTAAAGTTTTGGCCGGTCTCGTAGTACAGTCGTCAACTCGTACGACTTAACAACATGCCCGTCATGGGTTCAATCCCCAAATAGACCGTGCCGCCATACGTAGGACTGACTATCCTGCTATGGGGGGAATCAATTAGTCACTGAAAGCCAAGCCCACAAGTGGGTACAGGCAGGCCTTGACCGACATCGGTTGTTGAGCCAAAGAAGAAGAAGAAGATTAAAGTGAAGGAAAAAATGAAAAAAATATTTTTTCGTACCGTTAAACAAACAAATATTTTGTTGTGATAGTAAATGCACATTATTACATAAATAAGAATGAAAAAAAATCCAAATATTGAAACAATGAAACTGGTGTAGATAAAATTTGAAAAACACTGTGTGTTATATTGGCCCGAATAAAAAAAAAAAGGGTAACGGAATACGTCGTTATGCTGTAACGCTAACAAATGTCACATTCTCTTAAGAAACTCTATTTGATTTTTAAAGGCTTTAAAATACTGTTAATAATCAAATAAAGTTTCTTAAGGCTACTTGGGGTGTGAGCAGTTTTTGTGAAACTGCTGCACTAGCCTGCCGAAAACTGGTAGGCTGGAAAAAGACGAACCGAGATCGTCGCGGTATCGCGAAATTCGCGCCTTGTTTATAACAGTTGTAAAACACCCGCTGCGCAAAGCGACGGAAGAAATCATGGAGTTCTGGGAATTTTATCATGCCTTCCTTTTCTCTCCAACGGCAAATTTGTCGAGCAGCTCGTCGAGCTACCCGTCCCTGGCTCCGCCTCATTCCCCTCGCCTGAGCACGCTGTCGAAGGTTTGGATGTGTTGGTGCGTCAGACGGCCAATCGCTGTCAGCCGTCGTCCGTGCTTTTTCCCTCCATAGCGCTATCTCTTTCTCGCGTGTGGTCAATGCTCGCGAGCTGTTGTGGCGCCAAAAATGCCGTTAACAAACATTGCGGCGATGAAGTTGTATTTTCACAAATCAAACGAAAAAAGAGCAATAAGTTCAATTGCTGCAATGTAAAAATGACTAATGAATCGCTAGCTCACGCTGGAGGGTTTGCTGTGCAACGCGCAGAACCCTGATTCGCATTAATACATTCAGCCCGGCGCTGATTTTCATCAACTTTCCTTTCCACCAGCATCTAGAACGCAGGCCGGAAAGTTCACTGGCAGTTCCTGGGGCCTGCCATCGATCTGAACGTGTTAAGTACTAAGCATAACTTTGTTACACAAAGCTTTTGCTTTCGTATGTTCTAGATTACACAGATATGCTGTGCCGTCTGCGCAAAGGTATGAGCGTGCGTGTGTGTGCACAACTGTCGCCAAATGTGTTTTCTTCCGGAATGTTATGATCCATCGGTCAAAGAAATGAAGGTGTTCATGAAAAGCGGAAAGACGAATTGAGGCCCCTGTCAATGGTAACTGATGACCGGGAGCAGGGGGTACTGGCACACAGCTGTTGGAAGATTGAACGGTATACTTAAATTGCCGGCGGATGGGGGGGGGGGGAGGGGGGTGGCCATGGGACCACCCGATCATCTTTCCGGGGGCCTTTGTAGCTAATACTTGTAGACATACGGCATATCACAGACTAGAGATCTTCGGTGACCGCCTAGTCCGCCTACCATTAGATCCACCGCTGGTTCATGACGGTGTTTTTTTATCGTGGAGGTGCATCCTTCCCCCTGCCTGCAGCGTATGCATCGAGCAGGAGACAGTGTGGCAGTATGCAAGTTGCACACTGGATAGGAGCGGGCCCGCGGCACCGCCATCATTCCGGACATCTGCATGCCCGTCGTGGGTTCTAATCGCGTATGAACCGTCCGCCGTAGCAAGAGGTGACT
Organism: Anopheles coluzzii; assembly: GCF_943734685.1. Taxonomy (NCBI): domain Eukaryota; kingdom Metazoa; phylum Arthropoda; class Insecta; order Diptera; family Culicidae; genus Anopheles; species Anopheles coluzzii. The sequence goes on from NC_064669.1 coordinate 25,395,465, forward strand.
ATCCGGCTACGTGGTACTCAAGTCCTGAAAAGGCCGGCATGACCGCGTTGGCTAGTACGCCAATAATAATAATAATAATAATAATAATAATAATAATAATAATAATAATAAAAAAAAAGAACTTAGCGTAGCAGTCCACATCCGGGTAAGAGTTTGTCTTGACTTTGTTGCTGCCGGGTCTACCGCTGTGACGCGACAAATGCACGGAATGCACTCGACCAAAACATGAACCTACCGATCCGAACCCATTCCAAGGCATTGCCGGTCAATCGGCGTCATGATAACTACTCCAAACCAACAAGCCACCAGATTCTGGACGGACAGGTGCAGCACCATACGCGCACCGTAATAAACAAATCCAGAATCCTCTTTTGTGTGGATTCATACGTCTGCTAGCTTAAGTGGAAAGAAATGTGCTACATATCACACGCACGTTTGCTTCGATCGTGTTTCTTTTTAACACAGAGCCGATCGAAAAGATGCCAATGGGTTTAGAAACGCACGCACACACACAAACACACAAACACGCGCGCGCAAACTCACACACAAACACGCACGCGCAAACTCACACACACACAAACACACACACACACACACACACACACACACACACACACACACACACACACACACACACACACACACACACACACACACACACACACACACACACACACACACACACACACACACACACACACACACACACACACACACACACACACACACACACACACACACACACACACACACACACACACACACACACACACACACACACACACACACACACACACACACACACACACACACACATACATACATACACATACACATACACACACACACACACACACATACACACACACACACACACACACATACACATACACACACACACACACACACACACACACACGCGCGCACGCCAGCACGCACGCACGCACACACACACGCACGTACGCGCCCCCGCGAGCATGAAAGCGCGCACGCCAGCACGCACCCACGAAAGCGCGCTCGCGAGCACGCACCCCCGAAGTCGCGCAAGCACGCATTCCCCCCCCCCCCACTAGACCACCCCCCCCCCCCCCCCCTCCACGCATGATCGATTACGGCTACCTTATCTGTAGAACGGTTGGTTCAGCTTTCTTGTAGCATCCTCATCCCTAGCGCCGGGCGGGATGGGGAATCGCGACATGATAGAGTGAACGGTCACTTTCCCCGCGCTGTGTGTGTGCGTGTGTGTATCGAGACCCGAAAACTCGAGACAGATTTCGGCACATTAAAAAAACATTATTGCCACTATACACTGTGCTACATGATGCTTTGAAGGCCGTTGAAGCATCAAACATGTTCAAATTAAAAAAAATATTAGATTAGTGTTAGACGTTCTCCTACGCTTGTTTTAAATAGACTTCTTCACCCTCAATTGGCAGGGGCATCGAATGGTCTCATCAGCAGCGGCACGAAATAAAATAAACCATTAATACACCGATAACACTTTGATTCCCAATCCAGCTTCTCCCACAGCGTCTCAAGGTCACACACAAATTAATAAATGCTAACACCCACCAATAACAATACACAACCGCAATGCACATATGAGTATCAACGCATACACCGCAACAGCCAATCAGCTGGCGGCGGAAGGCACGGGCAGAAGCGCAAGTAAGGCAGGGCAGGGCGAGGGAGGGAGAAGAAGCGGAACAAAAAAATGGGCGCCATTTTTTTTAAATTTTTTGACCGGTTTTTTTTGCTCCGCCGCCATAAATAGTTCGTCCATTTCGCCAGCAGATGGCGCTAAACTTGCTCGACCCAGCGCGGGAAGCGCGATTGAACGGTATACTTAAATTGCCGGCGGATGGGGGAGGGGGAGGGGGGTGGCCATGGGACCACCCGATCATCTTTCCGGGGGCCTTTGTAGCTAATACTTGTAGACATACGGCATATCACAGACTAGAGATCTTCGGTGACCGCCTAGTCCGCCTACCATTAGATCCACCGCTGGTTCATGACGGTGATTTTTTATCGTGGAGGTGCATCCTTCCCCCTGCCTGCAGCGTATGCATCGAGCTGGAGACAGTGTGGCAGTATGCAAGTTGCACACTGGATAGGAGCGGGCCCGCGGCACCGCCATCATTCCGGACATCTGCATGCCCGTCGTGGGTTCTAATCGCGTATGAACCGTCCGCCGTAGCAAGAGGTGACTATCCGGCTACGTGGTACTCAAGTCCTGAAAAGGCCGGCATGACCGCGTTGGCTAGTACGCCAATAATAATAATAATAATAATAATAATAATAATAATAATAATAATAATAATAATAATAATAATAATAAAAAGAACTTAGCGTAGCAGTCCACATCCGGGTAAGAGTTTGTCTTGACTTTGTTGCTGCCGGGTCTACCGCTGTGACGCGACAAATGCACGGAATGCACTCGACCAAAACATGAACCTACCGATCCGAACCCATTCCAAGGCATTGCCGGTCAATCGGCGTCATGATAACTACTCCAAACCAACAAGCCACCAGATTCTGGACGGACAGGTGCAGCACCATACGCGCACCGTAATAAACAAATCCAGAATCCTCTTTTGTATGGATTCATACGTCTGCTAGCTTAAGTGGAAAGAAATGTGCTACATATCACACGCACGTTTGCTTCGATCGTGTTTCTTTTTAACACAGAGCCGATCGAAAAGATGCCAATGGGTTTAGAAACGCACGCACACACACAAACACACAAACACGCGCGCGCAAACTCAAACACAAAAACGCACGCGCAAACACACACACACACACACACACACACACACACACACACACACACACACACACACACACACACACACACACACACACACACACACACACACACACACACACACACACACACACACATACACATACACATACACACACACACACACACACACACGCGCGCACGCCAGCACGCACGCACGCACACACACACGCACGTACGCGCCCCCGCGAGCATGAAAGCGCGCACGCCAGCACGCACCCACGAAAGCGCGCTCGCGAGCACGCACCCCCGAAGTCGCGCAAGCACGCATTCCCCCCCCCCCACTAGACCACCCCCCCCCCCCCCTCCACGCATGATCGATTACGGCTACCTTATCTGTAGAACGGTTGGTTCAGCTTTCTTGTAGCATCCTCATCCCTAGCGCCGGGCGGGATGGGGAATCGCGACATGATAGAGTGAACGGTCACTTTCCCCGCGCTGTGTGTGTGCGTGTGTGTATCGAGACCCGAAAACTCGAGACAGATTTCGGCACATTAAAAAAACATTATTGCCACTATACACTGTGCTACATGATGCTTAGAAGGCCGTTGAAGCATCAAACATGTTCAAATTAAAAAAAATATTAGATTAGTGTTAGACGTTCTCCTACGCTTGTTTTAAATAGGCTTCTTCACCCTCAATTGGCAGGGGCATCGAATGGTCTCATCAGCAGCGGCACGAAATAAAATAAACCATCAATACACACCGATAACACTTTGAATCCCAATCCAGCTTCTCCCGCAGCGTCTCAAGGTCACACACAAATTAATAAATGCTAACACCCACCAATAACAATACACAACCGCAATGCACATATGAGTATCAACGCATACACCGCAACAGCCAATCAGCTGGCGGCGGAAGGCACGGGCAGAAGCGCAAGTAAGGCAGGGCAGGGCGAGGGAGGGAGAAGAAGCGGACGAAAAAATGGGCGCCATTTTTTTTAAATTTTTTTGACCGGTTTTTTTGCTCCGCCGCCATAAATAGTTCGTCCATTTCGCCAGCAGATGGCGCTAAACTTGCTCGACCCAGCGCGGGAATCGCTGGCAACTGCCCGCTGTGCAAATTCGAGCAGTTTCCAGCGCAGAAAATGTACCAAATTCTGCGCTGGCCAGCGCAGATTTTGGCCCGATCCCCGCGCTGGACTTCAGCGATTCCTGCGCTCCCGCTGCGCAAATTCGAGCAGTTTCCAGCGCAGAAAATGCACCAAAATCTGCGCTGGCCAGCGCAGATTTGGCCTGGTCTCCCGCGCTGGACTTCAGCAATTCCCGCGCTGGGTCGAGCAAGTTTAGCGCCATCTGTGGGCGAAATGGACGAACTATTTATGGCGGCGGAGCAAAAAAAATGGTCAAAATAATTTAAAAAATTGGCGCCCATTTTTTGGTCCGCTTCTTCTCCCCCCTCGCCCTGCCTTGCCTTACTTGCGCTTCAGCCCGTGCCTTCCGCCGCCAGCTGATTGGCTGTTGCGGTGTATGCGTTGATACTCATATGTGCATTGCGGTTGTGTATTGTTATTGGTGGGTGTTAGCATTTATTAATTTGTGTGTGACCTTGAGACGCTGTGGGAGAAGCTGGATTGGGATTCAAAGTGTTATCGGTGTATTGATGGTTTATTTTATTTCGTGCCGCTGCTGATGAGACCATTCCATGCCCCTGCCAATCGAGGGTGAAGAAGCCTATTTAAAACAAGCGTAGGAGAACGTCTAACACTAATCTAATATTTTTTAATTTGAACATGTTTGATGCTTCAACGACCTTCTAAGCATCATGTAGCACAGTGTATAGTGGCAATAAAATATTTTTTTAATGTGCCGAAATCCGTCTCGAGTTTTTGGGTCTCGTCACACACACACACACAGCGCGGGGAAAGTGACCATTCATTCTATCATGTCGCGATCCCCCACCCCGCCCGGCGCTAGAGATGAGGATGCTACAAGAAAGCTGAACCAACCGTTCTACCGATAAGGTAGCCGTAATCGATCATGCGTGGAGGGGGGGGGGGGTGGTCTAGTGGGGGGAGGGGGAGTGTGTGCTTGCGCGACTTCGGGGGTGCGTGCTTGCGCGACTTCGGAGGTGCGTGCTCGCGAGCGCGCTTTCGTGGGTGCGTGCTCGCGTGCGCGCTTTCATGCTCGCGGGCGCGCGTACGTGCGTGTGTGTGTGGGTGCGTGCTGGCGTGCGCGCGTTCATGCATGTGTGTGCACGCGCGCGCGCGTGTGTTTGTGTGTGTGTGTGTGTGTGTGTGTGTGTGTGCGAGTTTGCGCGCGCGTGTTTGTGTGTGAGTTTGCGCGCGCGTGTTTATGTGTTTGTGTGTGTGCGTGCGTTTGGAAACCCCAAAACTATTTAATTCTGATGCGTACATTTTCTTCCGCTGCGGCTACAACGTCCATGCATTTTCGATCTCGCTACCTGAGAGACAACACAACCATTGGCATTGGCATCTTTGCGATCGGCTCTGCTGTTGGGGGTATCAAAAAGACACACGATCGAAGCAAACGTACATGTGATATGTAGCACATTTATTTCTAATTCAGCTAGCGGACGCAAGTGGAAACAACATTTTGAATTGAACCCATACAACAGAGGATTCTGGATTTGTTTATTACGGTTCGCGTATGGTGCTGCACCTGTCCGTCCAGAACCTGGTGGCTTGTTGGTTTGGAGTAGTTATCATGACGCCGATTGACCAGCAATGCCTTGGAATGGGTTCGGATTGGTAGGTTCATGTTTTGGTCGAGTGCATTCCGTGCATTTGTCGCCCCACAGCGGTAGACCCGGCAGCACCAAAGTCAAAACAAAAACATTCCCCGAGTGTGGACTGCTATGCTAAGTTCTTCTTCTTATTATTATTCTTATTATTGGCGTAATGGCCTACGCGATCATGCCGGCCTTTTCAGGACTTGAGTACCACGTAGCCGGAGCCGGTGACTAACCCTTTGCTACGACGGACGGTTCATACGCGGTTAGAACCCACGACGGGCATGCAGATGTGCGGAATGATGGTGTTGCCGCGCGACCGCTCCTATCCAGTGTGCAACTTGCATTCTACCACACTGTCTCCTGCCCGGTGCATACGCAGCAGGCAGGGGGAAGGATGCACCTCCAGAGTAAAAAAAAAACACCGTCATGAACCAGCGGTGGATCTAACGGTGGGCGGACTAGGCGGTCACCGAACATCTCTAGTCTGTAGTATGCCGTATGTCTACAATTGGACAGAGTATTAGCGATAAGGGCCCCCCGGAAAGATGGTCGTTGGGGCCCCGTGGCTGGAGAACCAGTTGCACCTCCCCTCCCCCCATGGCGACTACAATTTTAGGTGACCGATGATCGTAGGGGTCCCATGGGCACCCCATCTCCTTCCCCCCAATCCGCCGGCAATTTAAGTATACTGTTTAATCTCCCAACGGCTGTGTGCCAGTACCCCCTCCTCCCGGTCATCAGCTACCATTTACAGGGGCCTCAACTCGTCTTTCCGCCTAGGGCCCCCGATTTCCCTACTCTGCCACTGTCATGAACTCCTTCCTTTCTTTGACCGATCGATCATAACATTCCAGAAGAGCATAGATTCGGCGACAGTTTTGCATACACACATAAGCAAACTGCTTAGCATATTTATGTAATCTACAGCATACGAAAGCAAAAGCTTAGGGTAACAAAGTTATGCTTAATGCTTAACACGTTCAGCACGATGACATGTCCCAGGGACTACCAGTGAACTTTCCAGTGTGCCGGTTTCACAATCAGCTTGCGTTCTTGAAGCTGATGAAAATCAGCGCCGGGCTGAACGTGTCAATGCGAATTAGGGTTCTGCGCGTTGCACAGCAAACCCTCTATCGTGCGCTAGCGATTCCTTAGTCATTTTTATATTGCAGTGTTTGAACTCATTGCGATTTTGTGGTTTGATTTGTGAAAATGCAACTTCATCGCCGCAATGTTTGTTAACGGCATTTTTAGGCGCCACAGCAACTCATGAGCATTGACCACACGCGAGAAAGAGATAGCGCTATGGAGGGAAAAAGCACGGACGACGGCTGACAGCGATTGGCCGTCTGACGCACCAACACATTCAAACCTTCGGCAGCGCGCTCAGGCGAGGGGAATGAGGCGGAGCCAGGGACGGGTAGCTCGACGAGCTGCTCGACAAATTTGCCGTTGGAGAGAAAAGGAAGGCATGATAAAATTCTCATAACTCCATGATTTCTTGCGTCGCTTTGCACAGCGGGTTGATGGTTTATTTTATTTCGTGCCGCTGCTGATGAGACCATTCGATGCCCCTGCCAATTGAGGGAGAAGAAGTCTATTTAAAACAAGCGTAGGAGAACGTCTAACACTAATCTAATATTTTTTTTAATTTGAACATGCGTGCTCGCGAGCGCGCTTTCGTGGGTGCGTGCTGGCGTGCGCGCTTTCATGCTCGCGGGGGCGCGTACGTGCGTGTGTGTGTGCGTGCGTGCGTGCTGGCGTGCGCGTGTGTGTGTGTGTGTGTGTGTATGTGTACAGTATCGGACAGAATGATAGGACCCTAGTTTTTTCAACGCACCGTACACTTGTTTTGCCACGTTACTTGTGTTTGTGTGTGTGTGTGTGTGTGTGTTTGTGTGTGTGTTTGTGTGTGCGAGTGTGTGTGTGTGTGTGTGTGTGTGTGTGTGTGTGTGTGTGTGTGTGTGTGTGTGTGTGTGTGTGTGTGTGTGTGTGTGTGTGTGCGAGTGCGCGGGTTTTTGTCTGAAGAAACGTAGCTTGACATGGTTTCATATTGCATTGAAAGCATTCTGTTTATGTGTGTTATCATGTGAAACAGCGTGCGTTCACACTTGGATAAAAGCTAAAGTTTGCATCGACAGCAGCGCTTGTTCCCCGGACGAGAACGCAGGTGTGCTGTTTCATGAATGTGAATACGACACCGGTGCGAAATGAAAACGCGCACAATAGCAATGAACTCGGCATTCCCTCACAGGTGTTTCTCCAGTGCACGCCATTGAAAGGCATGCGTGCATCTTTGCGTTGCACGTTGTGTGCGCATGGGAAACTTTGTGTGTGCATTGAGCAAGCGCGCAGGTGTTCTTTTCAATGGGCGTTTTGTTTCATGAGCGCGGCAGTATTCTGTTCTGGTTTTGAATGGGTACATGCTCACTCGCTTACTCATTGATTGTTTTTATCCATACGCTTTTTTGCTGCTCGACAACGATGTGATTCATCGCGTGTAAAAGCAGAACGCAGGCAGTGCACAGCATCAGTCGTGTCCAAGTTTTTAACCAGTGTGTTCTTGACGGTCTAAGCAAGCAATTTTTATTACAATGGGTCGAGGTAAACATTGTACCGATTATCAGCGCCATATCATTAAGCGAATGGCGGCTGCTGGCATTAAGCGCAGAACGATCGAGTTCGTGATGGAACGATCGCGCACTTTTGTGGCGAACGCGCTTCGGACAACCGAAACGCGCAAGTCACCCGGACGTCCTCGGAAGACCACGGCGGAGGAAGACCGTAAGATTGTTAACATATCGAAGAAACATCCGTTTAGCTCGGCACCAGAGATCCGAGGCAGACTGAAATTGGCGGTGACGCCGAGAACAGTTCAGCGAAGATTGGTCAGTGCCGGGCTACTCGCGCGAGTGCCAGTCAAAGTGCCCAATTTAACACCTGCGCATAAAAACGCACGGGTGTTATTTGCAATTGAGCACATGTTCTTCGATGAAGAGGATTGGCGCAGGGTTTTGTGGTCAGACGAGTCAAAATTCAATCGACAGGGGTCGGACGGACGCAGGTTGGTTCGGCGCCTTGTTAATTGTGCTCTTGATCCGAAGTACTGCTTCAAAACTTTTAAGCATGGCGGTGGTAGTCTCATGGTGTGGGGATGCTTCTCCTACTATGGGATGGGTCCGTTGGTTCGAATCCACGGTAATTTAAATCGGTTTGGGTATCGAGATATTCTTGATACTCATTTGCTATCACACGCTAGGAAAAACCTTCCTCGGTCTTGGATGTTTATGCAAGACAACGATTCTAAGCATACTTCCGGGACTGTCCAAACTTGGCTTGCTGACAACAATGTCAAAACAATGAAGTGGCCAGCCCTTAGCCCGGATCTCAATCCCATTGAGAACCTCTGGGCAATTTTCAAGAAGAGGCTGGGTAAAAACATACCGGAAGATCTGGATCATCTCTTCGATCACATGCAAGAGGTGTTGAGCAAAATTCCACCTGAAACGATCCAGAATCTGGTGATGTCGATGCGTCAACGCATGATTAATGTCATCGTGGGCGACGGCAATAAGATCAAAAACTGAGCTTATTGCATTTTTGAATAGGGATCACTGCTCGCGAGGGCGGTGGTCCTGCAAATTACAACAAAAACCTAACCCAAAACACAAAAAAACTACTGACAAATCTATCCGAAACGACCTACTTGTGAAACAAACACACACATCAATACACATTCAAACATACATACACACACACACACACACATGCACACACACACACACACACACACACACACACACACACACACACAAACACAAACACATACAAACCACACATAAACTTCACCCAACGGGTGCATGGTGCGTTAAAAAACCAATGCCCTATCTTTCTGTCCGATACTGTATGTGTGTGTGTGTGTGTGTGTGTGTGTGTGTGTATGTGTATGTGTGTGTGTGTGTGTGTGTGTGTGTGTGTGTGTGTGTGTGTGTGTGTGTGTGTGTGTGTGTGTGTGTGTGTGTGTGTGTGTGTGTGTGTGTGTGTGTGTGTGTGTGTGTGTGTGTGTGTGTGTGTGTGTGTGTGTGTGTGTGTGTGTGTGTGTGTGTGTGTGTGTGTGTGTGTGTGTGTGTGTGTGTGTGTGTGTGTGTGTGTGTGTGTGTGTGTGTGTGTGTGTGTGTGTGAGTGAGTTTGCGCGTGCGTGTTTGTGTGTGAGTTTGCGCGCGCGTGTTTGTGTGTTTGTGTGTGTACGTGCGTTTCTAAACCCATTGGCATCTTTTCGATCGGCTCTGTGTTAAAAAGAAACACGATCGAAGCAAACGTGCGTGTGATATGTAGCACATTTCTTTCCACTTAAGCTAGCAGACGTATGAATCCATACAAAAGAGGATTCTGGATTTGTTTATTACGGTGCGCGTATGGTGCTGCACCTGTCCGTCCAGAATCTGGTGGCTTGTTGGTTTGGAGTAGTTATCATGACGCCGATTGACCGGCAATGCCTTGGAATGGGTTCGGATCGGTAGGTTCATGTTTTGGTCGAGTGCATTCCGTGCATTTGTCGCGTCACAGCGGTAGACCCGGCAGCAACAAAGTCAAGACAAACTCTTACCCGGATGTGGACTGCTACGCTAAGTTCTTTTTTATTATTATTATTATTATTATTATTATTATTATTATTATTGGCGTACTAGCCAACGCGGTCATGCCGGCCTTTTCAGGACTTGAGTACCACGTAGCCGGATAGTCACCTCTTGCTACGGCGGACGGTTCATACGCGATTAGAACCCACGACGGGCATGCAGATGTCCGGAATGATGGCGGTGCCGCGGGCCCGCTCCTATCCAGTGTGCAACTTGCATACTGCCACACTGTCTCCTGCTCGATGCATACGCTGCAGGCAGGGGGAAGGATGCACCTCCACGATAAAAAAACACCGTCATGAACCAGCGGTGGATCTAATGGTAGGCGGACTAGGCGGTCACCGAAGATCTCTAGTCTGTGATATGCCGTATGTCTACAAGTATTAGCGACAAAGGCCCCCGGAAAGATGATCGGGTGGTCCCATGGCCACCCCCCTCCCCCCCCCCCCCATCCGCCGGCAATTTAAGTATACCGTTCAATCTTCCAACAGCTGTGTGCCAGTACCCCCTGCTCCCGGTCATCAGTTACCATTGACAGGGGCCTCAATTCGTCTTTCCGCTTTTCATGAACACCTTCGTTTCTTTGACCGATGGATCATAACATTCCGGAAGAAAACACATTTGGCGACAGTTGTGCACACACACGCACGCTCATACCTTTGCGCAGACGGCACAGCATATCTGTGTAATCTAGAACATACGAAAGCAAAAGCTTTGTGTAACAAAGTTATGCTTAGTACTTAACACGTTCAGATCGATGGCAGGCCCCAGGAACTGCCAGTGAACTTTCCGGCCTGCGTTCTAGATGCTGGTGGAAAGGAAAGTTGATGAAAATCAGCGCCGGGCTGAATGTATTAATGCGAATCAGGGTTCTGCGCGTTGCACAGCAAACCCTCCAGCGTGAGCTAGCGATTCATTAGTCATTTTTACATTGCAGCAATTGAACTTATTGCGCTTTTTTCGTTTGATTTGTGAAAATACAACTTCATCGCCGCAATGTTTGTTAACGGCATTTTTGGCGCCACAACAGCTCGCGAGCATTGACCACACGCGAGAAAGAGATAGCGCTATGGAGGGAAAAAGCACGGACGATGGCTGACAGCGATTGGCCGTCTGACGCACCAACACATCCAAACCTTCGGCAGCGCGCTCAGGCGAGGGGTATGAGGCGGAGCCAGGGACGGGTAGCTCGACGAGCTGCTCGACAAATTTGCCGTTGGAGAGAAAAGGAAGGCATGATAAAATTCTCAGAACTCCATGATTTCTTCCAAGGTTATTATATATTCTACTGAGGTTAAGACACTTCGTTTTTGCTGGAACCATGTTGGTTATATTGTTTACAATTTGTCTGTCAAATCACGCCGGCTTTGTTTTGATCAGCTTATGCTGTTCACGAATGACGAAGATGAGAATTTAAAATACGAAACAAATGTAGTAAGCATAATAAATTTCTCGATTTTTTTTCTGCAGCTGAAAGACTCCAGGTAATTCTAGTGAGTGAGCTGATTCCAGGTGAAAAACATCCCCAAATTGTTGACCTATTCTGCAAGGTCCATCGACATCGAACATCGCAGAGCACAATCAGGTGTATAGGAGAATTAAGGCATAATGCAAGTTGTATGTTGCTTTCAAACCATCAATACTACTCATACTGTGGCAAAGTTTTATAATTTCACCCTCTCTTTGTTTTATCTCCAATCACTGCTGAGCACGTCCTGCTCCATTAGCACCTAACGTCGGTTCATGACTGCCTCCTACCTCTCGTCTGCATCCATCATCCGACAGATTGACTAGTTGATCCATGAACCATCGAGCTCACTGTGTTATGTGACCAATGCCGGAAAACCTACATCAGCCAGACAACGATAAATCAGAGTCATCTTACAAGCACCTGCTCGGTGGGACAGCAGTTCTTTTTAAAAACAATCCCCAGCCAATTTATACTGCAAGCCTGTAGGTGTACCTCGAGAATATCCCATTGACCGTACTGCTCCACAAGCTACATCCTTCACCTTCCTTCATACAGATTAATTCTTTGCTTCAACACCCCAAGCTTGAATTCAACAACACCTAACCCATGATTAATCTCTAGGATGCACCGGTCGAACGACGTTTCTTCAGGGAAACTTCATATAAAAAAACATGTGGTTACGCTTTATACAAAATTTCGGTAGCGACTATCGTTGAAAAGGTGTCGTGTAGGAATAGAACACATCAATAACGTTTCCTTTAATTTGATTATGGTTGCATTCTATTTTCATGATACAGATAATGATAAATTACACCATTATGTTTTCGAAAGCAACGATGTACTATAAATGCTTTGTAACTTGTAGACCAGCGAACGGCAAAGTGCGGCTGGCATGCAGCTCTTTATTTTTGAGATTGCGGCTCTTAACCGTTCATATATTTAGTAGAACTTTCAACATTTTTCTTTTGATCTTTCTGTTTGGTAGGCCGCTCTGCTATATGAACAATGATCAATCTGTTGGATGAAAAATTGCCAAATCATCGTGGGGCACATTATAGGCACTCGGGACTGCATGCGGCCTGTAGTTTGGAAAGTACTGTCACGCAGCAATGGCTAGGTAGGGTGTTTTTGTTGGTTCATCGTATTAACATTCTATATCAAGGATGGTGTTATTGACGGAAGATAAAAACTAAAAATGATGTGGTCCGAGTGATAACATTGTACAACGAATCTCTACTGTCAAATTACTCTATATTTTGCACAAATTGTACTTTTTTATTTTCTATTTAACAATCCATTTAATAATCTCTTCTTAATACTACAATACAATGAAAACTTAAATTTAGAGGAGTATGAAATTTTTATCACATTGTCATTTTTATTCCTATAATAAAGTCCTATGTATTATATATATGCTTAATCGTTATTAATGAGTGCTATATGCTACCTCTTACATTACCATAAACTTTAATTAATAATTTTTTTCATCTTTTTGGCAGCTTTTGTATTTTCTGTCACGAATTTTCTTTTCTTATGTTTCATTTTGTTTAGCTGCTCAGCTGTTGCTTTTAAGTTCAAATAGCGCATACGAACAATTACACGCTGTTTTGCAAAAGAACGAATTATCTCAACCGGAAGTTCTGTTAGATGTCGCTTTGTCTTGTTTGTGATTCGATCTACGATTCGTTCTCCTTTTAATAATCCTCCGTCTGGATTCATTTTCAAGAATATTTTTTCCATTTTTTTCCCTAAATTCAAAAATTCATCCGACGGTTCAATCAGTCCACCACAGGACAAATGGTGTACAAATGTAGGAGGTTGGCAATAATTATGGTCAATCCTAGTCTTAAATGTGTGTTCTCCCAGATTAAGATGGGAAAACTGAGAGTGATGCTTCTTTGCAAGATATCCAAGTATGTAAGACAATCCATCAGCTTCTTGGTGAGGTAGTTCAATGCTTGTATCACTAACGGAACTAAGTGAACTTACATCTTGTGATACGAAATTGTTTGCTTCTTCCATTGCCTTGATATCCGGTAATTCGGGAGTGATTTCGGCCTTTTCAAACATAGAAGCTGAGATGAAAATATCATTACTCCTAGCACCAGCAACATTGCTCTCAGTTGTTGTAATGAATTCATCTTGCTCACAATTTGCAGCCTCAACAGTAGTTGTTTGATTGTGCAAAATGGTTGGTGTTTTCCCCAAAATCATAAGACGAATTCGATAAATGCAACTTAGAGGTGAGGGATGGTCATATACACCACCAATTTGCCTAAGCTGAGAGAAAAAATTCTCTAATACGTCTTGGTTTAACTGTAAAATGAAAAAGAAGAAAAAGAAACACAACAATTAATGTATTAGTTAAAATGATTAATTTTGTAACAATGAATTCACCAGCTCTAGCTGAGATTTTCCTGTATAGTCATATGGTATTGAATGTTCAATGAATTAATTGCAATTGAATTATCATGTTGCTTACCTTATGGGTACAGATGAATTTGGCATCGTGTTTTAACTTCATATCTGCAAACACCATTTGCAGTGACTTAATCTGCATCATTATAGAACGTTGAAAAATTTGTAAACCATTTTTACCTGGGATAGTCATGTTTGATATTATGTCATACATATCTGTTAAAGCTCTAACTTGGTCATCGCTAGCAGTATATGCTTTTTTAAAATCCAATTTTGCGAAAGGTGTGTAAGAATTAGATATGCTAAACCACACATCCACCTTCTCTATAAAATTAGCCAAAATTTTAGCATTATCATCGTCCGGAAAATATGTACGGAGAGCTACAGCGGTTGTACGAGACAATAACTCTGCTGCCCTTCGAACATTTTGTCGTTCTTGGGGAGTCATGTCTATATGGGATGTTGTGAGTTTAAATAAAGGAGTCATTTCTGACTCCATTCTTTTGGCTACCATGCGCAACAGATTGGTGGTTTCGATAAGTTGTCCGTTGTACTCAAAACCATGATCTAGAAGCCAATTCCTTAACAACTTCAGCAAATGAGGTGTATCAGGGATCACATACACATTCTTATTAGTTTTTGGATGTGGAAAATACGGCTTTTCTACGTCATCCCGCGCGCCTAGCTCCTTCCAGCATCCAATGTTTGTTTGGCAATTATCACTGATGATAGCGACTACATTTATATCTTTTTCGCTCAATCGTGAAATTATTTCAATAATGATATCCTTTGTCATTTTGGTATCAAAGCCGATAAATATCGGCTGTTTCCATTGTTTAAACAATCCTCGCATCATGACTACTTGCAGATAATTAAATGGGCCCACTATTTCATCTGCCGATGGATCGTATTCTAATACTCGAGACACCTTCATCTCGTCGAACGATAAAACACATTCTCGATCCATAGGCTTTAATGTTTGTGAATATGATCCAATGAATTTCAATATATCTTCCAGAATGCCTTGTTTTAGATCAATCTTGGAAGAATATCGTTGTAAAGTTCTTGGTACCGGTACTGGTATCTTCATATCATCGCCTATGTAACGGTATGCCCTTTGACTAAAATATCTAAGAGTAAATGCTAAGGAAAGTTCTTCTTTAGTCCATCGAACAGTCTTCTTAATTCCTAAAATAAGGTCTATTTGATTTGATGATAGCGAACCCTTAAGCGAATCTTTCATGTTCTGCACAAAATTAGCGCGTGGCCATTCTTCTTTAATTTTTTTTGTAGCTTTATCAAGTTCTTCTAGCTTTTTCAGATGTTCCTTTTCTTTTTCATTTACTTCCTTCAGTGTATCACTTAATTTGTTATTTATAGTGACCAGTTGCTTGTTGCGCTCTTCTAATTCATTAAGTTTTGCTTCTAAATTAAATATTTTTTGTTGTAATCCCTTACATTTCTTGCAAACGTTCTCTTTTCCAATCAATCTTAAATCATTTTCGTCCGGCAAGAGATGAGATGAAGTGGCTGAAATCATTTTCATAAATTTTAGAATGGATCAAATAAACATCGCCAATTAATTAACATACCACCTTGCAGTTCCGCCCGGGAAGATTCATCATTGTTATTATTCTGCTGATGTTCATTTAACTGCGACAAATTCAAACCAGTGTCTTGTGGTAACAGGATAGATGGGACAGCTAAAATAGAGTTTATATCGGTATAAAGAAACAACATCGTTTGGTTTAATAACGTCTCACCTTCAGGGTTTAGCCAATTAGCCCCACGCTTGGTATTGTGCGAGCTGCTCAATTGGTAATCAGATGGCAAGAAATGTTGCGAACACACCACATTACTTGAGGAAGGTATCCACGATATTTCCCTTTGGCAAAAGGCTATCCATTTTTGTTTGGTTTCTTTCCCTTCTGGGAATTTATGGAAGCATACATTGACACCAACTTTCTTTACATTATATCTATTATTTTTACAAAATGCTACACAACACTTGTAGTTGGACGACATATTTCGCTGCTTTGTTTCGTAATTTATAGCTATTTAATGAATTACTTAGCTTAGATAAACCTAATTCCTTAAATAAACTTAACTAGCCGTAAACTAAAAAAGCACAAAAACGAAAATTGAAACGCAGAAAAACGGTAGTATTTAAGCACTCATCAATTGCGAAAGCTGTATGTTCGGAAGGATTGCAATTTGTAGGTAAACAAACTTTCCAATTTGTCTGTCAAAATTTTAATTCATTTTTTTATTGAAGATGTGTCAAAACGGGGTTTTGTCGTAACCTGTATACAGTCTATTAACCTTGATTTCTTCCATCGCTTTGCGCAGCGGGTGGGCTGTCAAATCTTCCGCGCCTCCGATCGCGCCTGCTGTTTCGCAGAGATACCCATCTTCGGTATTGCTGAGATTTTCGCGGTAACGCGAACCGATTGTTTTTACTTTTGCTGGTGAATTTGTTTGAAAACCGAGTAGAGAAACGAGTTTTGTATTTTATTTTACTTAAACAATATGAAATAAATAATTTAATTCTCAAATTGATAAATCAATATTTCTTCTTGGCACATTCAATCGTCACCAGACCTCGGATGAGTCCATATACGAACCGCGATTAACTCGCCTATCTGTCAGACTTTATAACAGAATTGACAGCTCAAGTCACGAGCGATTTTCACGGTACCGCGACGATCTCGGATCGTCTATTTCCAGCCGTACAGTTACCCTACGACGAAATCGCACGTCCGACGTTATCTGTCAAAATTTTATATGGAATTTGACAGATAACGTCGGACGTGCAATTTCGTCGTACGACGGAATCAAAAAATTTTGATTTCGTCGGACGCCGCAACCGATTTTATCTGTCCAACTAAATGTGTGGTGTTTTGTAGGAAGAAACATAACTTAATTTTTCATAATCGTTATACTATTAAAATCATCCAAATAATCGCAATATCAAACGAAAAAGCGTTTAACAGCACGTGCGATAAAATCGCATGCGATGAAGCATAGACACGGCCCTTAGGCCCGTGGCAACGCTCATCGGATGCGATTTTATCGGACGCGAATTACGTGGGATTTGACACCCAAGCGAAATTTTCCGGGGATAATGAACATAAACTCATGACATCTCTTTCTATTCATCAGCTCTACTCTCTCACACGCATCGATGAACTTTTACACATCTCTTTGTTCATTGTGCTATATTTGAAGGGTTTAAAACTGATTGATAACGATTCATGTTCATGAACTAGTAATGGTCAAATGATAATGGTGTAATGTTTGCACCATGGTCGACATGAGTTCAGTTCCATTTTTATTGTTTTCATTCATGATTTAAAGTTTTGATTTCTTTTTAAAACATGCAGCTCCAGTAACTTCAGACTCCTTTACTCATTGTTAGAAATGCGTGTTTAATAGTCAATCTGTTATTTTTATTGTTTTATTTATTTCTTTTAATTCGTTTAGTATCAGTACCCCTTCATACAACAAAACAAGCAAATAGCACGATCATGAATGATAATATGGTGGCGCAACTGGCAAAGTGATTCGAAGTAGAATTAGCGATGTGGTTGGTAGCATAAAGGATGAAGCATGAGCATGAATTGGAATATGGGGGAAGGGAGTGAATCCGAATGTTCATTACTATTTTTAGCTCTTTTTTGCATGGTGTTCTGTATTTACTGTTGTGAGTTCACTGGTTTATTAGAAAAAAAACTTCGGGTTTACACAATTCGTTTTATACGCGATAACAATGGCAATCGGAGATAAAAGAGAGTCCAAAAAGCGCGGACGCAAGCTGCGTGGTCTGCTTGGATGACAGCTGTTGACGTCTGTCACTTATCCTGCGTTCACATACATAACATTTCCTCCCTGCTTTAATAAAGATGCTTCTAGGGAGAAAATTTCTTGGGAGGCTGCCGGAGTCTGGTCGAACGACGCAAAGTTGTTGACACGTTTCCTGGTGGTTGTGGGCTGGAAGGTGGTGTTGAGAAGGTCCCATCCTCCAAATCGTCATCAGCTGTTACGACCTGCTCTGGTTCTGCTGGGGCTGACGGTGCTGCGTGGCCATAGAAACGAAGCCTTCTAGTAGCGGTACTTGAAGATACAGCTAGTGGTATCGATGTGGTAGTCGTTGCAACCGGTGGTGAGATTACAGCTGAAGAACTTTCTTCTTCATCGTTGGTTCATTTCAAACCGTCGAATTTGATCAATGTGCCGCTTCAAATGTTGACCGTTGTACAACACATCGTAATGTAGGTCTCCCAATCGGGCGAAGATGGTAGCCGGAATCCATTTGTCCATGCGCGTGTTGCCTGATAGTACGTAGACGGACTGTCCAGGTGGCAAAGTTCGAAACGCAGGCCGGAACTCGGCTTTTTGTCTTTCGGAGACACTGGAGTGAACAGCTTGTGGTCTCACGAGGTCGAGTCGAGTACGAATGGTTCGTCCAAGAAACAGTTTGGCTGGAGAGTCTTTCGTCTCGGCGTGTGGAGTTTTACGGAAATGCTGTAGGAATGTGTTTAAGTTGCGTGTGAGGTTAGCACTTGTTGTTCCCATAGCTTTGAGACCATTTTTCACCGTTTGGACATAACGTTCGGCTTGTCCATAGGTTGCTGGGTGGTAAGGTGCGGTGAGTTTGTGATATTTGACTCCACTCTTTTGCAGGAACTCTTTAAACTCCTTTGCGGTGAACTGAGTACCGTTATCGGATACTACGGTGATCGGTACTCCATACGTTGCAAAGAGTTCGTCTAGAATTTTAATTGTTGCTGCTGAAGTTATAGTGTTTGTGGGCTTGACTTCGACCCATTTACTAAAAGCGTCGACAACAATTAACAGCATAGTGTTGCATACGGGACCAGCGAAGTCAATATGGATGCGCTCCCAAGGAGCACTCGGATACTCCCAGTGATGGCTG
The DNA here is from genome assembly GCF_943734685.1 of Anopheles coluzzii. Lineage (NCBI taxonomy): Eukaryota > Metazoa > Arthropoda > Insecta > Diptera > Culicidae > Anopheles > Anopheles coluzzii. The sequence continues at coordinate 25,414,427 of NC_064669.1, forward strand.
TCGAACCTGGGAGGTGTTGGTCCATAACGAGCACATGCGTGACACTCCTTAGCTGTTTTCTCTATATCGGCGTCGATGCCGGGCCAGTAGACATATGATCGGGCTAAGGCTTTCATCCTAACGATGCCGAAGTGTGCCACATGCAAATCGTTAAGAATGGCTTGACGTAGTGTGCTTGGTATGACTACTCGGTGCTCAAAGAGTAAACAGTTGGCTGCGATTGTGTACTTCGATTCGGGTGCTTTGTATCCATATTGTCCGAGGTTTTGACCTTGCTCAAGGTGTTGAAGGATTTTTCCTAGGTGAGGATCTTTGCGTGTTTCTCGAGCAATGTGCTCTGCTCTTACTGGCAGTTGTTCGATTTGGACATGCGCAAATTGTTCAAAATCGTCGCCTGAGCTTCTTCCCTCGTCTTTGAATTGGTTGACATTAGAATTGTTCGGAATTCTCGAACAGTAGTCAGCGTTCGTGTTGAGATTCGTAGGCTTGAATACAACATCGAAGTTGAAGTGCGCCAAGTAGTCAGCATAATTCGCCATTCTGCTAATACACAACGTTGGAAGGGATTTCTCGGGGTGTAGAATTTGTGTTAGCGGTTTATGGTCCGTCACTAAAGTAAATTTACGTGCATACAAATAGTGAAAGATCATTCTGTCGCTAACCACGAAGCGAATCGGACGTTCTCGATACGCGCTCCAGGTGGATGATTACGGCCAAAGTCAAGCCACTGACCCCACCATACACACACGAAGATTTACGTACGCTTAGTTGAACGTGAAGCGATCTGTGCTTGCTGTGCGTAGTAAGTGTACAGTGCGTAGTGTACTGTGTTAAGTGTGTGTAGTGTATGTGATTGTCCGTGTGTTACCCGTTTGAGAGTGTTGAGCGACAATACAGGTGCGTACGGCACGCATCTCTTGTGCTCGCATTTTGTGCGTTCGCATCTCGCGCGCTCGCATCTTGAAGAGCGCGCTCTCCTCTCATTTGTCCTGTGTTTGGTAAGTGATCCTCTCTTATCCTACTATCCTTGTCCTCCACGCAGTTGAATTGTTGGCTCGGGCTCTCCCATGGAGGCGGAGCCTATGGACGAGTCTGATGAAGGCTTCATTACAGTGAAGCGCAAAAGTTCTGACCCAGGGCAGATGGCGAAGAAAAAGGTTTCACATGAACCTTTGGCTTCAACATCGCGAGATGATTCTGCTAAATCGAATGTAAATTCAAGGGCCAAAACGTACCATGCTTCTTTTAACGGGGCACATAATGTTTTTTTTATGCCTCGTACCAAGCCGCTTGACGTTAGATCGATCACAGCATCGATCTACAAAAAATACCCGGGTGTTTTGGACGTCATCCGACTGCATCCAAAGAAGTTGCGTGTCACCGCAAAGGACCGGGTGCAGGCCAATGCAATTGTGGCCGATCCGGACTATACGGAGGATTACCGGGTGTATATTCCCGGTGGATTGGTGGAAGTCATCGGTGTGGTAGATGACTTTGAATACCCCTTAGAGGATATCCTTCAGTACGGACAAGGGGCATTCCTTTATCAATCCTCGCCTCGTGTCAAGGTCCTCGAAGTGAAAAAACTGTACGCTTCGAAAATGGTTGACGGAAAGAAGGTGTTCCGTGAGACTTCCTCACTCCGGATCACTTTCGAGGGTACAGTACTGCCGAACACGCTGTACTTTGAGGGTCTGCGGGTACCCATCCGTCGACCCTTTGTTACAAAGGTGGCTACCTGTTCTAAATGCAGCCAGATTGGGCATTCCGAGCCTTACTGTACCAACTCTGTTAGGTGCGGTAAGTGCAAAGGACCGCATTCTACGGCAGAATGCAAGGCTGACACCCAAAAGTGCGTCCATTGCAAACAGGAATGGCACGAAGTGTCTACTTGCTCAGTGTACCGCAAAAAGCAGGCCAAGCATAAAAAAGCCGTCCTTTATAACACAAAGAGGTCATTCGCCGATGTTCTGAAGAAAACCTCAGAAGTGAATCCGTTCGATACACTCTCACTCCTTGAGGGTAATGAACCGTTGCCCAATCTGACCCCTCTAACAGGAGTAAAAAGATCGATTACACCGAGAGTGTCAATTAAAGGTATCCGAAAACACAAAATTGTTCCCCCTAAAAAGTCACCTCGACGTCACGTTGATGCGACCCAACGCCAATCCCAGGGTCCCATGCCCCCACGTGATGCTCGATCTCGTCCACCTTCCCGTAACCTACCCAATCCTAGCAATCTGGCTTTCCCCAGTGAACCCAGATCCTTCTCCAGGCAATCCCTCCCAAGCCTGACAGAGATTTTGCAATCCCTCCTAGACTCCCTTTCCCTCCCGGAACCCCTATCCGGGCTAATCCCTTTGGCATTTCCTTTCCTAAGAGGAATGGTCAGGCAATGGTTATCAAAATGGCCATGTCTAAGTATGATGGTCCGCTTGGATGATTAATGCCTCCAATGACCACTATACTACAATGGAACTGCAGAAAGCAGTTGACTCTTTTAAAGCATTGATAGGGCAACACAATTGTAACGCATTTGTCCTAAGCGAAACTTGGCTCTCACCCGATAAAAATATTACCTTCCCGGGATATAATATTATTCGTCAAGACCGACATGATCCATCTAGTGATAGGCGAGGTGGGGGAGTGTTAATTGGCATTCGAAGTAGTCACAGCTTCAACAGAATACCCCTCCCCACACCCGAGGGAATCGAATACGTCGCAATCCAGGCAAAGCTAGGGGATCTTGACGTTTCTATTGCTTCAATTTATATCCCACCGGGAGCCAATCTGGACCCAAAGAAGATCAACAAGGATCTTGAAACCCTAGTAACGGTACTACCAAAACCGTTTTTCATCCTGGGCGACTTTAACGCCCATGGATCAGATTGGGGTTGTACGCATGACGATAATCGTGCACCAATCATTAGGGATATCTGCGACCCATACAGTTTGACGATTTAAAACTCTGGCGAAGCAACTAGGGTGCCCTCACCTATGGCACGACCCAGCGCAATAGACCTATCTCTTTGTTCATCATCTTTAGGGCTGGATTCTATGTGGAAGATAATCCAAGACCCGCTTGGCAGCGACCATCTGCCAATAAAGATCTCGATTATCAAGAGGAGTCGCACAGTCGATCAAGTCCCCGTTACTTGTGACCTAACGAGGAACATCGACTGGACGAAATACGGCGACCAAATGACCGCTTTGCTAAGCCGCGTAGAACCCAGTTTCTCCGTAAATGAGGAGTACACAAATCTCGTTATGGCGATAAACGAGTGCGCCCTCGGTGCCCAAACGAGGCCGCCCCCCCAGGCAAGGATTTTCAAAAGACCACCCACTCCTTGGTGGGACGCGGATTGTAAAGCGTCATCCTCAGCGAAGCGGAAGGCTTCTGCCAGGTATAGAGACACCGGCTCCATGGATCTATACATCCATTATAGAGGCCTGGAGCGTAGGTGCAAAAACTTGCTTAAAGCAAAAAAAAGGTCATACTGGCCGAGGTATGTCAAAAACCTCAAGCCTTCCACTTCGCTAACGGAGCTTCAGAGTATGGCGAAGAGGATGCGCAACAGCAAAGCAACAAACGAGAGCGAAAGGGTTTCTGGGGCATGGCTAGAGCCATTTGCACAAAAAGTCTGCCCTGATTTCGCTCAAGCACACCCCTTTAAACAATGTGCACGTGGGAGTGATCCACACATGGATTCACCGTTCACAATGGTAGAGCTATCGCTTGCTCTGTACTCCAGCAATAATTCGTCTCCAGGACTGGATCAGATTCGGAACAAATTGCTCCATAATCTGCCAGATCTGGCGAGGAAACGGCTGTTGAGATTATTCAACATTATGTTGGAGCTTAACACCGTCCCGTTGGAGTGGAGAGAGGTGAAAGTAGTCACCTTGTTGAAACCTGGCAAACCGGCATCAGACTATAATTCTTACCGACCGATAGCAATGTTATCTTGTCTGCGAAAATTATTTGAGAAAATGATTCTTTTTAGACTGGACAATTGGCTTGAATCCAAAGGTCTCTTGTCAAGTACCCAATTTGGCTTTCGCAAAGGCAAGGGTACAGTATCGGACAGAAAGATAGGGCATTGGGTTTTTAACGCACCGTGCACCCGTTGGGCCAAGTTTATGTGTGGTTTGTATGTGTTTGTGTTTTTGTGTGTGTGTATGTGTGTGTATGTGTGTGTGTATGTGTGTGTGCATGTGTGTGTGTGTGTGGATGTATGTTTGAATGTGTATTGATGTGTGTGTTTGTTTCACAAGTAGGTCGTTTCGGATAGATTTGTAAGTAGCTTTTTTGTGTTTTGGGTTAGGTTTTTGGTGTGATAAGCAGGACCACCGCCCTCGCGATCAGTGTGTTTTCGATATATTAACAATGTTACGGTCTTCTTTCGCCGTGGTCTTCTGAGGACGTCCGGTTGACTTGCGCGTTTCGGTTGTCCAAGCGCGTTTCAGTTGTCTAAGCACGTTTCGGTTGTCCGAAGCGCGTTTGCCACAAAAGTGCGCGATCGTTCCATTACGAACTCGATCCTTTTGCGCTTAATGCCAGCAGCAGCCATTCGCTTTTACATATGGCGCTGATAATCGGTACAACGTTTACCTCGACCCATTGTTACTAACATTGCTTGCTTGGACCGTCAAGAACGCGCTGGTTAAAAACTTGGACACGGCTGATCCCGTGCTCTGCCTGCGTTCTACTTCTATACGCGATGAATTACATCGTTGTCGAGCAGCGAAAACATCGCATGGATAAAAACTATCAACGACTACGCGAGTAAGCGTCTTCCCTTCAAAATCGAGAACAGAATACTGCCGCGCTCATGAAACAAAACGCCCATTGAAATGAACAACTGCGCGCCAGCTCAATGCACGCACAAAGTTTACCATTCGCACACAACGTGCAACGCAGAGATGCACGAAGGCCTTTCAATGGCGTGCACTGGAGAAACACCTGTGAGAGAATGCCGAGTTCATTGCTATTGTGCGTGTGTCCATTTCGCACCGGTGTCGCATTCACATTCATGAAACAGCACACCTGCGTTTTCGTCCGAGGAACAAGGGCTACTGTCGATGCAAACTTTAGTTTTTATCCAAGTGTAAACGCACAATGTTTCACATGATAACACACATAATAAGAATAATTTCAACGCAATATGACATCATGGCAAGCTATGTTTTTCAGACACAAACACGCGCACTTGCAAATACACATTAAAAAGCACACTCTCTTTCTACTACTACACACACACACACATGCACACACACACACACACATACACACACAAACACACACATACACACACACTCACACACATACACACACACATACACACATACACACACACAAACACGAGTAACGTGGCAAAACAAGTGCACGGTGCATTGAAAAAAAAGGGTCCTACCTTAATGTCCGATACTGTACCAACGGTTGCTTGGCACTGCTTGTGTCCGAAATCGAGATGGCTCATTCTCGTAAAGAAATGATGGCATCTGTATTTCTTGACATCAAGGGGGCTTTTGACTTAGTATCGGTCAATGTTCTGTGTCAAAAGTTAGAATCTGCGGGCTTAACCCCAAGACTGAATAACGTCTTATTCAACCTCCTTTCGGAAAAGGCAATGAATTTCGACAATGGCTACATGAAAATTCGGAGAGTCAGCTTTTATGGACTACCACAAGGGTCCTGTTTGAGCCCCTTGTTGTACAATTTTTATGTCAACGATATAGATATTTGCCTTGCACCTGGCAGTAGCCTTTGGCAATTGACGGACGACGGTGTTGTATCAGTCACCAGTAACAACATCGCTGACCTTCAAAGTCCTTTGCAAACCACACTCAACAATTTAGAAATGTGGGCCACAAACCTAGGTATCAAGCTTTCTCCAGAGAAAACGGAAATGCTGATATTCTCTTTCTTTTACAACACTGAGAGTAATAGACGCTTGAATTTGGTTGACCCAAAGGTCGATATCTTTTTATATGGTAAAAAGATATCCATTGCCAGATCTTTTCGATACCTAGGGGTTTGGTTTGATAGCAAAAATGTATGGAGGAAACATATTGACTATCTAGTACAGAAATGTACAAGAAGAATCAACTTTCTCAGAACGATTACCGGACTCTGGTGGGGTGCCCATCCCAAAGACGTCCTTAACCTATATAAGACAACAATACTGTCCGTCTTGGAGTATGGTTGCATATGCTTCCACTGGACAGCCAAGTCGCATTTGATCCGACTTGAGAGGATTCAGTATCGCTGTCTTAGAATCGCACTAGGTAGCATGAAGTCGACTCACAACATGTCACTCGAAGTGATGTCCGGAGTGATGCCGCTAAAGCTTCGTTTTGAGCTACTATCGCTTCGCCTCTTCGTCCGCTCTACAGTATCAAATCCATTGATAATCGAGAACTTTGAAACACTGCAAGAGATAGGGTCTAAATGCAAAATCATGGAGGTCTATCGTGATTTTGTTTCCTTACAGGTGCACCCTAGTACTTCTCAAAGTATAACTAGTGCCAGCTTACCAGAGTCCTGCAGTTCCATTTTAAGTGTAGATACCTCATTGAAGGAGGAACTTAAAGGTATCCCCGATAACCTTCGCCGGATGACAATTCCCAGCAAATTTGTGGAGAAACATGGCCATGCTAACAGTAACCATTTTTATACTGACGGATCCTCATCAGAGCAAGGCATTGGATTTGGTGTATACAACACGTGCTCCAAAGCATTCTTTAAATTACGCCAACCATGCTCAGTATATGTAGCGGAGCTCGCCGCAATCTTTTATGCCTTATTATTGATAAGTGCATGCCCTCCGGATCAGTATGTAATTTTTTCAGACAGCCTAAGTGCTCTTGAAGCATTAAAATCCGTGAAGGCTATTAAGAGCCCAGACTATTTTGTAAAAAAAATTCTAAAAGTCCTATGCTCCCTGTTTGGAAAATCGTTTCGAATATCCCTGATATGGTTGCCTGCTCATTGCGGCATCTTAGGAAACGAGAAAGCAGACCATTTGGCCAAGAAGGGTGCTTCGGAAGGGTCCTTTTACGATAGACCCATCCTCCCTCACGAGTTTTTACGGGCCCCACAAGCTTTCTGCATTGCACGCTGGCAGAGCTTGTGGGACACGGATGAACTTGGGAGTTTCCTGTACTCGATATCTCCTAGAGTTTCTTTGAAACCTTGGTTCCGCGACATCTCTGGAGAGCGTGCATTCATTCGAATGATGTCTAGACTTATGTCTAATCATTTCGCATTGGGCGCACATCTCCAGCGTATAGGACAGGTCGACACGAAAGCATGTGGCTGCGGCCTTGGATTTCACGACATAGACCATCTTCTATGGTCTTGCGAGGAATACGAGGCTGCACGACCCACTTTGTTGGATGCAGTCGAGAAACTGGGAAGATCTCCTGGTATCCCCATCCGGGATATACTAGCTGGGTCGGACTGGAGCCTCTTAGGGATTATCTTTGGGTTCTGCAGAGCTAACGGTTTAACTGTGTGACATCCCTATGGCAAGACTCTTGTGGCTGGCTGTGCGGTGGTCGGTCGTCTGTGTTGGCATGCGCTTGTGCCGTCGGGGTGCGAACGTTTGTCATCGTCGGACGGCTTGCTATCGGTTGGTTGGCCGGAAGAGTAATGTTTCCCATCCATACTCCATTTGTTTGTCCTTGTGCTACATGTTGTAAATCGCTAGTTTGCTTGTGATGAATGACTGTATGTGTGAATTTATAAATGAATGTGCGTGATGTGTATGACTGGAGGTTCAGGCACGGCTTGAGACAGAAGATCTTTGCATGGATGAGGTCCTTGCAAAGATTTTAACCCTCGATCCCGGCATATAGATCCTCGCCAAGGGCTAGGAAAAGGTCCTTCGTAAAAAAAGGATCCTAAAAACATGCTAGATGCATACCGTCACTCGAAAGCGTTGGAAGCTAAACTTCATAAAGACCCCTGCTACGCTTACTGGACTGTTCAAAACGGACTGGATCGAACCTGCAATGGATATTTCGAAAACTCCAAGACTATCCATATGATGACCCGGACAAGTACGCCGGATGACAACGTACAACACGATCTCGACCCCTGCCACGAATGGACTTCACAAAACAAACTGGAATGGACGACGACGGATTGCACGATCTCGACCCCTGCTACGAAAAAATAGGCCATTCGAGAAGGACTTGGATTGGATAATATCTGCACTGTCCGAGCACACCAGGAATAAGGTGTCCTTCCATAATTGCGAGAAGGAAATGTCTCGCAATCATTTGAATTGTATGATTATACCCTAACATTAAGCAATACGGCCGAAGCCGTTCTTTCTGAATAAAAAAAAAAAATAGTGAAAGAACTTTTTCACTGCCCACACGATTGCTAACGCCTCTTTGTCTATCTGCGGATACTTTTGCTCTGTTTTGGACATCGTGCAGCTAGCATAAGCTATGGGGCGTTCCGTTCCGTCAGACAATCGGTGTGATAGTACGGCTCCCAAACCGGTTTTGCTGGCATCCATGGCTAAGATGACGGGAAGTGTAGGATCGTATTGTACCAAGACTTGCGGTGAGATTAGCGCTTCCTTAATATCTTGGTGGGCTTCATCTGCGTCGTCATTCCATTCGAAAGTCTGCGCTGTGAGCAAATCACGTAAGCTACGAGCTCGTGTTGAAAAGTTCGGAATGAACGAACTGTAATAGGTAGCTTTGCCTAAAAATAGCTGCAGCTCTTCCGGGGTGTTTGGACGTGGAACATCACGGATTGCGGCAATGTGTTTGTCGGATTTGTGCAACCCATGGCGATCGATCTTGTGACCAAGACACTCTAACGAAGGAACAGCAAATACACATTTCGCTCGGTTAAGCCGGAGTCCGTTATCTTTCAGTTTCTGTAGTGTACGTTTGAGGGTTTCGAGCAGGTTGTCGAAATTGGCTGCGGCTACGATTATGTCGTCGTAAAAATTGACCACGTTGTTTAGGTCTTGCAGAACGCTTTCCATACGCCTTTGCCATATTGCTGGGATATTGGCGGCTCCATACACTGCTCTGGTCGGTCGGATGAGACCATTTGTAACAGTGTTTAGCGTAAGGACGTGCTTGAAATCATCGTCTATAGGAAGGTGCGTGTATGCATCGGTTAAATCGAGATGACAAAAGAAGACAGCTCCCTTGAGTTTGTTAAAAATGTCCTCGACCTTCGGGATGGGGTGTACCAATTAGTTTTCCAGGGGTATCGCGAAAAACTTCTCGAAAATTTTCCAAAAGATCATTGAGTTTCGATTTTTGAATGGCTGATGGTTCTGTGTTAGTGACTGATTGGACAGAAACATTAGGAGCAAACATGGAATTTATATCGATCTGATCTGAAAACTGCGCGATCCATTCTCTACCGAATAACGGCTCGGATGTTCCCGAAACAACATAAACGTTTAGTTTTCTATTTGCAGACCCCATGGCTACGTTGACTCAAGCTCCATGTGTAAAGGATGTCCATCGATCGTAACTTCTACCATTTTCTTCCCGGATAGCGAAGTTGTTTGTAGGGCATTTAGCGTTTGTACGTAATCGATGGAGGCTTCTGGGCGGGTGTTTACGGGATTAATAGAATCTTCATCGTGGTTAGTTTTCCGAGATCTACACACTTTAGAAATGTGTCCCTTTTTGTTGCACGTGTTGCAACGAGCATCACGAAAACGACATTGATTTCGGAGGTGGTTTCCACCACAACCATTGCACATACCTGGATTTGTTGTACCTTGTTTTGGTTTACCTTGGGACGTTTCTCGCCTCGTTGACTTGCTGGGCTTCGACGTGGCACGAGATGCAGGTGTCTTCTTTGTCTTCGGCTGCTCGTAACCCAACTTATTCGTTGATTCGACGGACGGCATCCCTGCGTTAACCTCCTGCGCGGTGTTGTGTGTTGCTTCCAGCGTGCTGGCGATCTCACATGCATCTTTAAAGGTTACTGGATTCTTTGCGATAATCTCGTCGCAAATACCACGTTCCATTAGTCCGTGTAGCAATTGTTCGATGAGCATGCGGTCCAAGAATTCTCCGTAATCACAATGAGCAGCTCCCTGCTTCAGGCGTAGTGTGAATTGGAACTTTAGCGCGTTGTTTAACTCGGCTCCCATGTGGACTCTCGCGTAATCGGCATACTTTTCGGTAGGGATACCGTTCAGCTGCAGGGCCCATTCCATTCGGTCGAAATAGTCGTAGACGGTCCCTTCGGTGGTGCGATAAGCTGGATGAGAAAATGACGGTGCCCGTGACGTCGAGGGTGTTGCATCTTGGCGTGCTTCCCCTGCCGCTGATCCGATGGCTGTTTTTAGGGCTTCCGCGATCATGTGGGATAGCGCAGCCATAGACGATGGATCTAGTGTCGTCATTTTAAAGTAAGTTTTTCTTCTCACAGTGAATCTCTCACAAGGGTAATGTACGTTACAGACTGTGGACCGTAAATCCGGAACTTATGACTCCAAATGTTCTGTATTTACTGTTGTGAGTTCACTGGTTCATTAGAAAAAAAACTTCGGGTTTACACAATTCGTTTTATACGCGATAACAATGGCAACCGGAGATAAAAAAAAGAGTCCAAAAAGCGCGGACGCAAGCGGCGTGGTCTGCTTGGATGACAGCTGTTGACGTCTGTCACTTATCCTGCGTTCACATGCATAACACATGGGTTTATCCTTCACGTGTGTTCACTATCCCCGAAAATGATCTGTATTTCGCTGGTCTTTTCGGGGATAATTCGTTAACGAATTATCCCCGAAAAGACCAGCGAAAACCAGCGTGGTCGGGAGCTTGGGCAGATAACGTCGGACGTGCGATTTCGTCATCCGACGTTATTTGTCAAATCATGCGCAATTTTTCGCATCCCGGCAAATGCGAGGGTTGCCCTCCCGACAATGGCACTCAAATTCTCTCATTTTCTCATGCCCTCTCTGGCACATTCGTAGCTCGATCTCCCTCTTCTGGGAATTAGCGTTCTGAGCATGCGGTTTTTGCAACGGCCATTTCGTGCCGCTTCGATCTCATCACCTTCTCTCCCCTCCCACCCCCTTATTGATCCACACTTTGGGGCTTGCAAATTTTTGTCAAATGAAAGTGAAGCCAAAATGTAAACAGCAAGTGTTTGCGTGTGCGGTGATTTTGTAAGTATTTTATGCAAATTATATGATATTTACCATTAAAAACGTTTTGTTTTGTAGAATAAACATAAAATCAACCACGGAAGTATGATTTAGTTGTGGTGGAAGCGAAAAAAAAATGCTTGGAGCAAGGAATAAAACCGGATGAAATTTCTAGCCTTCACGCACGATGCCGACGCTGAGGTCCCAAGTGCCACAAACCCACTAAACGACCACTAAACGGCTTCTAAACGACGCAAGTTCTCTACCTAAACGGAATATAGAAAGACTTCGTTTAGCAGACGGCAAACGACTCATGCATTCTAAAAATAGCGAAAAAGCTGGTGGCGCTCTCTGTTGGTGGGATACCCCAACTAGTTGAGCTTCATCGCTTGCAGGAGAGCTTTCTCATTTCCTCTGTACTGTTGTATGATTTTGCATTGAAGTTATGCATCGCTAGAACTAGAACGGCAATATTATTGATTAAATACTAAACTCCAACGTATATCACCAGCCCTGAAGCAAGTGAGATTTGAGTAATGGTCGTTGTTGTTGATACCCACGTATCTGACCACACGACCATTCATATAGATTTTTGCTCGGAAAGTTAGAAGGCTATATAGGTCATGATAAGATGAAACTTGTCGAAACACATTGCAAGAAAAGGATAGCAATATAATAATCAGTTTTAATACGCCATCTATTGATCAAACCAATGAAGCTGTGGAGCTTTTATTTTTCTTCTATGGATATTCAATTTTCCAGTCGTTTAAGCTTAATCTGTGGCGCTTGGGATCTTTTCACAAATCATGATAATCAAAATTGGCCAGTTTCTTTTGTCGCATAACTAGCAATTTCATTAAAAATGTTTGTAAAATGTCACTTAACTAACATGTCCACATAAAATCGTTTATTACACTTATTAATCGCTATAATCAACTCAAAGTATGTTTAAATATTTCATGTTATGGAGGCGTTTTAGGGCGAATGTGATAAGTGAGCCAACCTGCGCAAACAGTTCGGCTCCGACTGGCTGCCCAACAGTCAAAAGCCGAAGATTTTATATTGACCTTTCACTTTTTGTATCTGTCTCTCGCTCTAATTTGAGCGATTTTCCCCTGATGAGTGTCCCCGAGCCTCCTCGTGTGGTTGTTGTTGTTGGAAGTTGAAACCGAACCCCCTTCGTGCGCTGCCAAAATCAGCGAAGAACGAAATCGACCCACCGGGCACCAGCACTCAGAGATCGCTTGAATACGCGCTTGAAAAAGAACTTGAGTTGGCGAAATTATTCAAGTGATCCGTCGGGTCCCGAAGCCGAAACAAACCCGAAGCCGAAGCAAAACCCGAACGGGGGTCTGCACGAACCTTCGTTTAATTAGTCCCCTCCCCCTTTTTTTCCAGGATTTTTTTTCCGAAATGATACAGTGCACACCATTATACTATCGTAATTCGATTTATTGAATATCGAACCAACATAGAATACAAAAAATACACAACACTTGCACAATAATCAATGCACTTAATTATAAATCAACGCACATAATTTAAAAAAAAAACACTTTTTACACTCGCACAGTGAAAAAAAAAACAAATTCAGCACAGCATTTTCTGCTCCTCATCGCTGTTGCTCCTGGTTTTTCTCGCTGCACTGTACGGGCCAGTGCTCCAACACTACGACACAGCCACAGGTTTTTGTTGTCTCCGTTCGCCGTGAAACACACATGAAATGGAAGAAAAATTATATTAATTAGAAGGGGGGATGTTGGTTGATAATTTTAATCACTTTTACTTACCTTAAATTAAACAAAACTCCATTTTTTACGAGGTTTATCCGCCAAGCGCTGAAACACCACACAAGCACCAACCTCACTGGACTGAAAGTGAAGCCTACTGCGTGAATGTGTGTATGCGCTTCTGCCAAGCCAACCCCGCCGTACTGCGTGTGTAGCCAAGTGCGTGTGTGTGTATATTTGCACCACTGGACACAGAACACAAATCTCACCGCGCAGCAGAGCGTGTGTGTGTATGCATGTGTGTATTTGCACCACTGAATTCTGAACGTCCACCGCACCGCACCACACAGCGTGAATCGCCAAGTGCGTGGCTGTGTGTAGTATCACCGTGGACTGCAGAAAACTGCCTGCACTAGAACAGAGCGCTGGTGTGGCCACATGTGTGCATGTGAGTGTGTACTTGCTCCACTGAAAGCCGGTATCGCACCAGATTTCGGGTGTCGCCTTGTGCGTGTGTGTGTTATTGTCACAGCACACTCGTTCGTCATTTTTTTTCGTTTTTTCGCTTGAGCCACTCGATTTCGTTCTTCGTTGATTTTGGCAGCGCACGAAGGGGTTTCGGTTTCAACTTCCAACAACAACAACCACACGAGGAGGCTCGGGGACACTCATCAGGGGAAAATCGCTCAAATTAGAGCGAGAGACAGATACAAAAAGTGAAAGGTCAATATAAAATCTTCGGCTTTTGACTGTTGGGTGGTCACTCAGCGAGCCGAGAGGCCACTCAGCACGATCGAAAGGACGATCGTGTTCTCTTGGAATAAGGCGGCCGAGCGGACGGTCACACACAAAAAGGGCTTACGATTAATAAATTATATTATTGTATTGTTTTAAATAAGTACAACATCGTTTTAGCCAAGCCCCACAAATATCACAAAAGTGGCGACGAGAAAAGTTAATGTGATCGTTTCGTGTTGTAAAGTGCTGACCAAATTTTAATTCGTTTTTTGTTCGTTTTCTTCCGTGTCCCGCTCACACACATAAACCCACACAATTGCGCCACCACGTCCCAAGAAGCGCAAGATGAACCCCGCTGATGCAACGATGGATTTACCGACGGAGGAGGAGCAGCGACGTGCATCCTTAGGCCGACCTGGATTTTTCAACCCGGCGGTGATGCAGCAACCCGGAGCATCGCAGCCACACGTTCCCTCCGTGCACGAAGTAGCGTCCCATCATCAGGTGTCCCCAAACGGACACCTCTATCCGCCATCGCAATTGGGACCCGCATCAGCGCAGTCGGTATCAGCGCCATCGCAATTTGTGCAACCGCCATCGCAAACGGGCTCAGCTGTAGTGGATAACGCCGTACTCCTGCAAACGCTGAAAATGATGCAGCAACAAATGACCCAGCAACAGCAGCTTATTAGTAAAATAATGGCCCAGCAAACAAGCCAGCCCGTAGTTACGCCAAATTTTAATCCAGAGCAAGCAACGGAAGCATTAGCCAATTCGATTATGGAATTTCGGTTCGATCCTGAAGCTGGCATCACCTTCAGAACATGGTTTTCCCGGTACGAGGAGCTGTTCAACGAGGATGCTTGTCGGCTGAGTGATGCAGCAAAAGTGCGACTTCTTATCCTGCCGTTTATCCTGCCCCGGCGTTCAAATGAATTTTCATTCAAGGAGACGATCGCAAAGCTCGCTGTGTTGTTCGACGTACAGGAATCCTTGATAAGCAAAAGGTACAGGTGTTTGCAGCTTACAAGGAAACCTGAAGAGGATCTGCTTACCTACGCATGCCGTGTGAATAAATCATGCGTAGAGTTCGAGCTTAGCAAGCTCGACGAGGAGCAGCTAAAGTGCCTCTTATTCGTTTGTGGATTAAGAGAAGAACGAGACGTCGAAGTGCGAACCAGATTGTTGGCGAAAATCGAGGATCGAGAGCAGATTACGTTGCAGCAACTGTCAGAGGATTGTAGTCGCATTGCCGCACTAAAAAGAGACAGCGCAATGATACAGGAAAATGAACGGCAAGTACTCGCATTGCATAACAACAATAATACAAAAATATTTAAAAACCATACTAAAGCTAACAATTCGAGTTTTCAGCACCGGCAATTCCCCAGAAGAAATAATTTCCAAAGATATAGTAAGCAGCATCCTCCCGCACGGAACACCCAGCCCAGCCAACCATGCTGGCTTTGTGGCGAAAGACATTGGGTGCAAGACTGCGAATACAAAGCGCACACATGCCAAGATTGCGGAATAGAAGGGCACCGAGAAGGACACTGCAATACCGCAAGTCGATTCGGAAAGTTTCGGCACAGCCCATCAGCGGAGGCTAAAATCGTCACGGTGAATGCTTGTGCAGTCGCAGTAAACCGTAAGTACGTAAACGTGCAAATAAATGGGAAGAATGCCAGGTTGCAACTCGATACGGGGTCCGATATCACGATCATAAATCGACCCATGTGGAAAAGCTTAGGAGAACCTTTATTAAATGCATGCGAGATAAGAACAAAGCCAGTGTCAGGAGCTAACCTTCACATAGACGGCGAATTCGAAGGAATTATTACGGTTGAAGGAATTACGAAAACAGCCACAATACGGGTAGCTCGCGTAAATCTTTTATTATTGGGTGCAGACGTAATAGAATCTTTTAACCTGGGATCGTTACCAATGAATACATACTGTGAATCAGTTTCAACAACGACACCAATTGCTAAAAGTTTAGAATATCCCAACGTTTTTAAAGGATCAGGCAACGATTTTTATTTTACAAACGGAATAACGACTGCTACATAACAAAAAAAAAGAGAAAATGGAATATATAAAATGAGATGCATAAAAAGGAATATGATAAAAAAAGAAACGAAACCAATATAATAGAAAGTAACGCATGCTTAAAGGAAAGTTGATCAACAATAGTGTCGTATAGACCACAGCTTGCACATTTCATGAAAAAAGGCGATCTATTTTGTTTAAAGAGAGAGTGGGTAGCAACCCCCATGTGCAAAAGAAATGCCTAAACGAAAAATTATCATTCAAGAATTTAAAAGGAAAACAAAATAATAGCGACAGTTATGGTCAGAATCCTCAACTAAAAGAAAAGGAATGTAGTACATGAGCAACATAATCAAGCAAGAATACCAAGTCATAATCAATTAAATAATAACCATACAGCACGCATCTCGAGCATTTACAAAGCGCAAACAGATTACAGCCAAAAAGGAAAAGGTATTGGCAGAAGTAAAAGAGCACTCTAACACAGAAAACATTTTAAAAAAAGGCTGTGTAAAACCTCGAATTTTACCAATTTGAATTAAACGTTCAAGTTATAACAAAGGCACAAAATCGCAAAGTAGAAGAATAAACAGAAGGCTGAAGGTGTTGTCAGTACAACGATCCGTAAACGAATGATCTTTATTTTGACATTCAGGTTATCGCACAGTTGTCACGGTGACGGTCATATTCTGATCCGGCATATTGAGCACTATGGTCTAATCAGGGGTCAAATCTCCACGATATTACAGCTGTTTGAAAAAAAAACAAGTTGTGTAAACAAGTGGTCTTGTAGCAACAACAAAATGGCATCAGTGGTTGCTTCAGCGCATCGTCTACGCAAATATTTAGAAGAACGGCAACCGCACGTCCTAGAAAGCTGAAAATCGGGTACAGGAACCACGACGCTCTTCTCGCAATAGAAGATTGCCCAGTCGGTTCGAGGTGTACCGTACATTTTAAGAGAGGGAGATGTTATGGAGGCGTTTTAGGGCGAATGCGATAAGTGAGCCAACCTGCGCAAACAGTTCGGCTCCGACTGGCTGCCCAACAGTCAAAAGCCGAAGATTTTATATTGACCTTTCACTTTTTATATCTGTCTCTCGCTCTAATTTGAGTGATTTTCCATTCGTGAGTATCCACGAGCTCCCTCGTGTGGTTGTTGTTGTTGGAAGTTGAAACCGAAACCCCTTCGTGCGCTGCCAAAATCAGCGAAGAACGAAATCGAGTGGCTCAAGCGAAAAAACGAAAAAAAAATGACGAACGAGTGTGCTGTGACAATAACACACACACGCACAAGGCGACACCCGAAATCTGGTGCGATACCGGCTTTCAGTGGAGCAAGTACACACATGCACACATTTGGCCACACCACGGTGATACAACACACAGCCACGCACTTGGCGATACACGCTTTGTGGTGCGGTGCGGTGGACGTTCAGAATTCAGTGGTGCAAATACACACATGCATACACTTGGCGACACACGCTTTGCTTTGCGGTGAGATTTGTGTTCTGTGTCCAGTGGTGCAAATATACACACACACGCACTTGGCTACAAACGCAGTACGGCGCGGTTGGCTTGGCAGAAGCGCATACACACATTCACGCAGTAGGCTTTACTTTCAGTCCAGTGAGGTTGGTGCTTGTGTGGTGTTTCAGCTCTTGGTGTTCAGCGGATAAACCCCGTAAAAAATGGAGTTTTGTTTAATTTGAGGTAAGTAAAAGTGATTAAAATTATCAACCAACATCCCCCCTTCTAATTAATATCATTTTTTCCATTTCATGTGTGTTTCACGGCGAACGGAGACAACAAAAACCTGTGGCTGTGTCGTAGTGTTGGAGCAGTGGCCCGTACAGTGCAGCGAGAAAAACCAGGAGCAACAGCGATGAGGAGCAGAAAGTGCTGTGCTGAATTTGTTGTTTTTCACTGTGCGAGTGTAAAAAGTGTTTTTTTTTAATTATGTGCGGTGATTTATAATTAAGTGCAGTGATTATTGTGCAAGTGTTGTGTTTTTTTGTATTCTATGTTGGTTCGATATTCAATAAATCGAATTACGATAGTATAATGGTGTGCACTGTATCATTTCGGAAAGAAATCCTGGCAAAAAAGGGGGAGGGGGCTATTTTAACGAAGGGTCGTGCCGAACCCCGTTCGGGTTTTGCTTCGGCTTCGGGTTTGCTTCGGCTTCGGGACCCGATGGATCGGTTGAATAATTTCGCCAACTCAGCTTCAAAGTCAGCTTCAATCTCAGCGGATCTCTGAGTGCTGGTGACCGGTGGGTGGTCACTCAGCGAGCCGAGAGGCCACTCAGCACGATCGAAAGGACGATCGTGCTCTCTTGGAATAAGGCGGCCGAGCGGACGGTCACACACAAAAAGGGCTTAGGATTAATAAATTATATTATTGTATTGTTTTAAATAAGTACAACATCGTTTTAGCCAAGCCCCACAAATATCACAAAATTTCAAATACAGGTGTCCCCCGAGATACGACTGTATTTGGGACCGAAAAAATGTCCCAAAGCAAGGCGTATGTCGAAAAAGTCGTATGTCGAATATCTATGAATATTAAGTTTATAACCGAAGTTGAAGAGTTGGAGTTTGTGATATCGTGTATTTTATTTAAAATAATGTTTGATAATGTAATAATTATATTTAAAAAACTGTGCACAATATAGATAATCAAGATAGGGTAGTTGTGGAATCTTTGGAAATGTGTGTATAGCGGTTATCAGCCCAGATATTCAAAAAAATACATCAATTTCTTGTCAATGACAACTTTTAACTGTCAAAATCAAAATCGTCGTATCTGCGAATCGTCGTAACTCGAGGGGGTCGTAACTCAGGGGACGCCTGTAACTAAATATTATTAAGAAAAAATAAGAACATAACCATCGAACGTTTCATAATCAATTTATTCTTCTACTTGTCTTCACATTCATATAAATCTTCGCTATTCACTTAAAACAACAAACTTAACTGCTCGCAACTGTGAATTAAAGAATGCACAGCCAGTGCACAACTTAGGTATATAATAAGTATAAGTATTACTTAAAATGGTTAATATTTCACAAATTCTTTATCTACACCATTAAAATTAAGTTCAACATACTTTCTTACCTATATCTACGTTAAGTACTATTTACAGTATTAATTCTTTATATTACATTTCTTTTTTTTTTTTCGAGTATTGTCCTCGACTAACGCTTTTGACCACTCCGCTCCTTTTTGCTGCTCTTCCTGCATTTCGTAACTTTGTACTGAAAAATTTCTCTACTTCCGAATAATCTCTGCTGCCTGAAATTTCCTTAAATAGTTGTAGAATGTGTACATATTTCCCAAATTCAATTTTAGGTCCGCTGCGACCGATTCCGCTCCAAGAGCACTCAGATATAAAAATTCTATTAAAAACTAGATACAGAGCGTCATGCAGCCTTGCTTTAATCCCAACCGACTTGATCCTTTTCATGAGACCTGATTTAATCGATCGGTAATGCTCCGTCACCACCAAATTATCGGTTTGGTCGATGGAGGTAGATTATATAAAAATCGGGGAGGGCTGGTGCGGGGTAATGAAATTTGTATGCAGAGAGTGACAGATGTCCCCCACAATGTCGCCCAGCAAAAGCGATAAAAATCAACCTTCTAAATACATTATCGTTGGTCACAACTGCGCCAAATAGCTGTTTGTTTACGCTTTTTCACGAACGTCAAATTTTGTCAACTTTTTTTCCTGACTGCTCCAGGTTACAAAATTTTGAAAAAAGCTCAAAAAAGTGACAAAAGCTCACATTTGAAAATTTTGTCAGCATTTTGTCACTCCCATGGCCTTTCGCTTGTAGAAGTTAGGTTGTGTGTGTAAAAAAACGTGTGTGTTGGCTGATCAAGTGCGGTAAGTTTTTTAATAATTATGTTCTTTATTTTACGTAAGTAAGTGCCATTTTAGCAAAAGAAAGTGGTAGAAGTCCTGCCCAATGTGTGCTGGCTCGGTCGGAAGCGGTACGTGCATGTACCGGCATAGGAAAGTGGTGTGATAAACAACACAACATAAGGCAGCGGGTAAGTTGTTAGCCAAACATGAGCATAATTATGAAGCAATTTAATGCTAATCGTAATATTTTTTATCCTTTTTTGCAGGTATGGTACGGCAACTGGTGCTACCCATCACCAAAACATGATGACAAAGATTAGCGGTGCAAAGAAGATCGGATTAGATCAATCCGGATGGGATTACAACATGGAACAGGGAACTGGATGAATGACCATCACTATAAAGGGACGAGATGATAAAGCAAGTGTTGTGGCCGTTTTGTGATGGCCGAGAGTATACAATTTATATTTACACCGAACACGTAATAAACAATACACAATACTTTATTACACGATCAGCCCTTGTGTTCCCGACGGTGTCCCACGAGCGTCTGGCGCTCTCTCGTCTGCTGACCGCTCATCAGTCACTCAGTGGCTGCATACGTCCTTAACGCCGAATGGAGGGAGCCTTCCACTTCGTGACCACAACAGCAAGTTTGATGCAGGACGCGGCCCGAGACAGACGAACATTGAGGGTACCACTTCTGGCGACGAGGATAAAAGTAAAACCGAGGAAATTAGTGAAAAGTAGTGAAAACGTGAAAAAGAAAAGGTTAACCAATAAATGTGATAGTTGTGATTGTCCAATTGTACCGTGTCGTAGTATATGGGTTATGATCATCAGCAGGAGAGCGGGTGATCGGAAAGAAAGGATTGTCGGAGAACAATAAAAAAAAGGAAAAAAAGGCCCGAGAGCAAACATATTAGAATCGCACCGTAATTGCGTGGATCGCAAAATTAGGTGGTGAATGCCGGAGAGCATTTTCACAATTGGAGTAGGGGAAATAAATCAAGGTTATCTGTCGGAGAACAGATGGGAAACGCCAAAAGGATCGGTCGGAGAACCGATAGGAAAAAGAAAATGGCGAGGCAGAAAGAACAATAGAACTGAAACATGTGCTAATGATGAATGGATGTTTAGGGGGTCGATTTAGTTCGGATTAATCTTGTCCCTATTTTTATGTCGCGAACGCGTTGGGTTTCATGAGTAGGTAATAATGAATTTTATTTTACACTATCTTAGGAACGGTTGCGCACGTTCGTTCGAGAGGGGTTCGCGTTGAGGAATTTTCGATCGTGGAGCGAAGGAAGAGGTCTGTTCGCTTTCGAGGTTGGGTTGCAAGAGAGAGAATGTGCTCGCTGACAGCAGGAAGTGTAGCGCTGGACACGCGGCGCACGTCACTTTGACACATTCGTGTGCCTGGTGAGTGCGCTCCACGGAGATCCGTGTCTTTGTCCCTGGATGTCACGATCGCTCACGATTCTAACGCCAGATGGCGGTCTGGTCGCTACAGTACTCCCCTCCTAGAGCGGTGTCACCGGTAACGTAGAGGTATGATGACCTTCCGCTGAGACCTGGTGACGCCGGTCGATACCGTCTGGTCGTTGCGGCGTAGGATGGGGGGGGGGGGGGGCGTCGACGGTGGCTCGGTCGGTTTGTCTCGATGTCGTCGGGTGCGATGGTGGTGCGGATGTCGTCTGATTATGCACTGGTTGCTCGCGCGACGTCGGTTTGGAGGCTGCGGTGGCGTCTCTGCGGTCCGAATTTGCCTGGACGTCCGGTAACGGCAGAGTTTCCGAGTGGTCGGTTGTTGGCGGCAGCAGGTTTGTCGCTAGCCCTTCCCACGAGCACTGCGAGGCCGGGGTGGCTTCCTCTTCTGCGCCATACGCTGGTTTTAAGCGGTCGATCGAAACCAGCGTTGGCTGTCCACGTAGGAGTATCTGAAAAAACTTAGGATTGCGTGTAAGAACCTTATATGGACCGTGGTAAGGTGCAGGCCGGACGGTGTCGTCGCGTATGAACACGTGAGTACACTTGTTCAGATCGGAATGCACGAACGGTGTGCGGTTGGTATGCCAAGCGGTGCTCTGTGGTCGAATGCTGCTCATCGTCTCCTCTAACGTTTTGGCGAAGTCGGATTGGTCGGCGAGGGCATTTTGCGGTTTCGCGATGAAGAACTCTGCCGGGATGGTCAACGTCGTTCCATACACAAGTTCGGCTGGCGAGGCGTTGATGTCATTTTTGAACGTGGTTCGTAGCCCAAGCAGTATTAGCGGTAGGTGTTCGCTCCATCTTGCGGTGTCTTTGCAGGTGATTGCTGCTTTAAGAGTGCGGTGCCACCTCTCGATTATTTCATTCGCCTGCGGGTGATAGGCTGTCGTACGGATGTGTTTCGTTCCTATGGCTTTCGTCAACTCTTTGAACAAGGAGGATTCGAATTGTCTCCCTTGGTCCGTTGTTACGTGCGCCGGAACTCCGAATCGGGCGATCCAGTGGAATAGTAGTGCTGATACGACGGGAGATGCGGTGATATCTGAGATCGGTATTGCTTCTGGCCAGCGAGTAAATCGGTCGATTATCGTAAGGCAGTATCGGTTACCGTTACTGATGGGAAATGGTCCAATGATGTCTACGTTGATATGATTGAACCTCGCTGTTGTTGCAGGGTACGGTATCAAAGGGCTTTTGACTTGCCTTCCTACCTTAGCGCACTGGCAGGCTAAGCAGTTCCGAGCGAAGTCCTGGGATTCCTTCCTTGCATTGAGCCACACGAAACGCTCTGTTATTAGTCTAGCTGTGGCGCACGCTCCGGGATGACTGAGATCATGTACGGCGTGGAGAAGCTGTGTTCGAAACGATCAGGTGATGTACGGTCTGATGATACCTCCAGGGCAGTCGGCGTAGAGTGACTTGGGGCTTCCCGGTATTGGTGTCTTCTCCAGGAACAAGTCCGTCTGAATTTTCCCACTGAGGATGTCGGAAAGTTCAGGGTCGCGCTCTTGTTCTTCTGCTAATCGCTCATAATCGATGGTCGGTGTCGCGTGCACTGTCTCTATGCGGGAGAGCAGATCGGCTGTAACGTTGTCTTTTCCGGCGATGTGACAGATGTCGGTGGAAAACTGGGCAATGAAGTCTAACTGCCGGGCTCGTCGAGGTGAGGCATTGTCGTGCGTTTGTCGGAAGGCGAAGGTTAGAGGCTTGTGGTCTGTATAAATACAGAATTCCCGACCCTCTAGCTGGTAACGGAAGTGTCGTATGGCGAGATAGATGGCGGTAAGTTCTCGGTCATAGGTCGAATACTTTTGCTGTGCCTTTTCGAGACGTTTCGAGAAGAAGCATAGCGGTTGCAGGTCTTCGTTGGTGCGTTGGTGAAGTACGGCTCCGGCTGCGAAATCTGAAGCGTCGGTCCATAGAGAAAGTTCGGCGTTCTTCACGGGATGTGCCAATAACGTTGCGCGTTTCAGTTGCTCTTTGCATTGGGCGAATGCTTCGGAAGCTTCTAGCGACCAGGTTAATGGCGTTCTGTCCTTCTTTTTGTTACCTGGAGTCATCTCGAGAAGTATACCTTGCATTTCCAGGGCGTGCGGCAGAAAACGTCGGTAGTAGTTTATCATGGCGAGGAACTTCTTCAACTCCATAATCGTCGTTGGCTGTGGCAGCTCGCTGATGGCTTGGACTCGATCGGGGAGAGGACAAATACCAGAAGCGTTGACCAGATGGCCCAGAAAGGAAATCTCGTTCCGGTAGAACTCGCACTTGGCTGGATTGTGCTAGTTGGTTAGTTGGTGCTTCTCCAATCGTTCGAAAAGTTGGCGTAAGTATTCGTGGTGTTCTGCCTCGGACGTTGATGCTACGATCATATCGTCGATATACGGGAAAACAAACTCGAGCCCTCGTAGGACATCATGGATAAGGCGTTGGAATGTCTGCGCTGCGTTCCTCAATTCGAAAGGCATGGTAGTGAACTCGTAAAGTCCAAAGGGTGTCGTGATGGCTGTCTTCGCTATATCATCCGGATGAATTGGTATCTGGTGGTATGCTTTGTGCAAATCGACCTTGGAAAATATGATCTTGCCTTGCAAATGCATCGTGAAGTCCTGTAAAAATGGTAGTTGATAACGGTCGGGTACGGTTTTTGCATTTAGGGCACGGTAATCACCACAAGGGCGCCAGGTGCCGTCGGCCTTTTTTGTCATATGTAGCGGGCTGGCCCAGCTGCTATTCGAGGGGCGGCACACTCCGAGCTGGACGAGTGATTCGAACTCTTTGCGGGCAGCTGCGTACTTTTCGGGTGGTAATCAGCGAGGTCTTGCGAATGTTGGTTGCACCGTCGTTTCGATTCGGTGCGTCACTTCGGACTGCAGTAAGGTGCCAGGAGTGGATAGTGCAGTTAACCCGGGAAATTCCTTTAGGAGAGTGGCGATCGGTGAGGTGGAATCACATACTTTTACGGTTGGTTCCAACGGGTTTTGGCTCGGTACTCCGGTAGAACGTACGTTCGTTAAGGCGTCGACAAGACATTTTTTGCGCAAGTCCACGAGCAGATGGAAATGTTGGAGAAAATCGGCTCCAATAATCGCTGTCCCCACGTCTGCGATGATGAAGTTCCAAAGGAAAGATCGGCGAAGTCCCAAATCGAGAGTATAGAGCGACTCTCCGTAAACCTGGATTGGTGTAGAATTAGCGGCGAACAGCTTCATGGTGGAGGGTTTACTCGGGACGGAACTGTGTTGTCGAGGGATTACTGAAACGTCTGCACCGGTATCGATTAAGAATTTGATGTTAGTTTTTGGATCGGTTATTACGAGACGATAGCTATGGGTCGAAAGTACGTGTATCTGTTGAGGTTGGCCTCTGGTTAAGCGTCAATCGGAAGCAGTGGCCGAGTTACTACTCTGCCGCCGATTGTTGAAGGAGCAGGGGGCACGACAGATCCGCCGCTTGCCCGTACTGCGTGTGGTAATAGCAGTGTCCGCTGGGTGTTACCGCATCCTGGTTCGGTTGACGTTGCCGGGTACGTGAGCGTGGTCGCGCGCGTTCTCGTTCGTTGAGCTTGCTCAGTACGGCGTCCAAGCGCTGACCTAATTCCGTTACGTGCCGAGAAAGGCGTTCGAAGTCCTCGTTGCGTACTTCGTGGATGGTTTGGTACGGGCCCGTTCGGTGGTATAACGCGAACAAATCCATAACAGAGTCTGCTATTTTAGCTCGATCGTTGGTATCCGTGTCAGGGGCAATAACGGCGGACTGGACGTATGGCGGGAGACGGCCGATCCACAAATCTACCAGCATAGAGTCCGTCATTGCTCCATTTGCGGCGCGGCGCATCTCCGCTAATAGCTGCGATGGTTTTCGGTCCCCGAGGTTGCGGTTGCGGATGCAAGCGGTTTCGTTGCGACTCTTCAAAGTGCTCAATTATTGCACGTTTTGCTACCTCGTACCTCGAGGTTGGCTAGGTCGATCCTTCGGCGAAGAAAAATCCGCACACGCGGTCGAACGTGTTGGGATTAGTCGGTCGTTAGCTGCGTGCGCTGACGACGTCTTCGGTGCACGGTCGAAAAAATTCACGAAAGTAGCTCGAGCAAAATTCTGACGCAATCCGCTCGGCGTCGGCCTGCGCACATTCACACACACACACACCCACACGCAACCCGCGTGGGTCTGGAGCGCGCTCGGCGGTACGTGTGAGGTTATGATCGGCGGGTGCGCAAACACGTACGGGTACCAAAATGCTCGGCGGGTGTGCGACACGGCGCGGGGTGTGTCAGCAAAATGTTCGGCGATCGCTCAGCACCGAGAGGAAACTTTTCCGCTAGGATCGGTCGCTCCGTCGGGGAAAAACTGTTCCTGAACAGTGCTTCTCACTGTCGGCCACCTTCGGTGTCGATTTGCACTCACGTCCGCTCCTCGATGATGGGGGGGAACGTTGCCGTCGGTCCGGACCGTGGAACAATGGAAACACGTTTTTTCCGTCTGGACACGGTGTTCGTCAGGTTACCACTCACTCACTCGCGCACGCGATCACGTCGGAGTCACCAGTTTTAGGGGGGTCGATTTAGTTCGGATTAATCTTGTCCCTATTTTTATGTCGCGAACGCGTTGGGTTTCATGAGTAGGTAATAATGAATTTTATTTTACACTATCTTAGGAACGGTTGCGCACGTTCGTTCGAGAGGGGTTCGCGTTGAGGAATTTTCGATCGTGGAGCGAAGGAAGAGGTCTGTTCGCTTTCGAGGTTGGGTTGCAAGAGAGAGAATGTGCTCGCTGACAGCAGGAAGTGTAGCGCTGGACACGCGGCGCACGTCACTTTGACACATTCGTGTGCCTGGTGAGTGCGCTCCACGGAGATCCGTGTCTTTGTCCCTGGATGTCACGATCGCTCACGATTCTAACGCCAGATGGCGGTCTGGTCGCTACAGATGTTTCAAGGAATGGACACTTGGAACATTTCTAATTTTCTTTTTAGGTCGATGGATCGAAACTCCATAAGGAGTGAATGGGTGAAATATAAAAGGAATTTGGATTTCATCATTGCCGCGACTGGAGAACAAGATCGAACTAAAATACGGAATATTTTTTTGGCAAGAGCCGGACCCGATGTCCAGGAGATTTATGCATCGTTGCCAGGGGCAGAAGTGACGGAAGACAAGAGCCAGGGTATTGACCCGTACGTGGTGGCTATAGAGAAGTTGGATGGGTATTTCTGCCCAAAACAACATGATGTCTTCGAACCAATGGCGGATTTAACGGTGCGCGGACTGAGCGGCCGCGGGGGGCCCCGTCAATGTAGGGGCCCCCTGTATGGTAATTCCAGCATATAGAACAGTGTGTACAGTAGTCTCAGCGAGAGCTTCTGTTCTAGATAGGGGCCCCATGGATGAAGGGACTCATAAACTATAGGGGCTCAGTACAGGGATTCTGAGCACCCCCCCCCCCCCCCCCATCCTCAAAACATTTAAATGTGTTTGATTCAAAACCTAATGCAACAATATGCACCCCCCCCCCCTCCCTCGTTTGACAACAACCGTGGAGCCTCCACTCCTTTTAACGCTTAGGGCCTCCAACACCCTAAATCCGCCACTGCTTCGAACGAAACCGATTCTGTACTTTAAAACCGGAGCAGGGCGAGACAACTGAGCAGTTTGCTTTCTGGTGTCAAAGTGTAGCTCAGAAGTGCTGTTTCGGGAAGACCGAAGAGGAGGCCAGGGCAAATAGCATAATCGACAAGGTTATCTTATTCGCTCCAAACGAATTGAAGGAACGTTTACTTCAGCCAAAAGCGATGGATATGGAGCAAATGATTCAGGTTATCAGTTCGTATGAGTCGATCAAAAGACAAGCTCGGGAAATATTGGCACCTGGAAGAGAGGAGGTTCGAAACTACTCCCAAATCGACGATCAGGTTAACCGGGTGGTGCAAGGCAGAGGAGACCAAGGGACCACACTCCGTTAGATTTGAAATGTCCGGCTCGTAACAAGGAATGTTATAAGTGCAAGAAAGTTGGTCATTTCGGTTCGCAATGCCGCACACCAGGGTCGATGAAAAGGCGAGATGATCAGAAAAGCTACAGAGAAACCAAACGGTTTAGATCAGAAAAAGTTAGAGCCGTAGATAATAAGGGTGAAAGTGAAGGGGGAAATGGAAACTTTATTTAACTCTTGACAGGATTCGGGCTGCAACAAGAATATTATCAGTGAGAAGGCTTGGGAATATTTAAAATCAAACTCACTAGAAAGATGGGGCGAAACGAATGATTGCAAAGAAGTGTTTTTGCCATATGGGGAAAATGCCAAACCACTCACGGTCTTAGGGAAATTTGAAGCCATAGTTGGAATTGAGGATAAAGGGCAAGAAATTATCAGAGAGGCGACATTCTACATTATCAAAGGAAGTGAGCAATCACTTTTAGGTCGCATTACAGCTACGGATCTAGGTGTTCTGTTCATAGGATTACCTAGTACCTATGGGGTAAGAGCTATAGAATCCCAAGGAGTAAAACCATTTCCTAAGATAAAAGGGATAAAGCTTAAAATCCCTATCGATAGGGACGTACAACCCGTATGCCAACACCCACGTCGGCCACCAATAGCGTTGTTAGGAAAAATTGAAGAAAAGATAGAGTACCTATTGAAGGCATAGACATTATAGAACCTGTAGAGGGAGGGTGCGAATGGGTTTCATCATTAGTGCCAATCATGAAAGACAATGGGGATGTCCGTTTGTGTGTAGAGATGCGCAGAGCTAATGCTGCTATCGTGAGAGAAAGACACTTTATGCCGACCATAGAAGATTTTCTACCGAGATTTGCTTCAGCCAAAATATTTAGTAGATTGGACGTGAAAGATGCTTTTCATCA
The DNA here is from genome assembly GCF_943734685.1 of Anopheles coluzzii. Lineage (NCBI taxonomy): Eukaryota > Metazoa > Arthropoda > Insecta > Diptera > Culicidae > Anopheles > Anopheles coluzzii. The sequence continues at coordinate 25,442,315 of NC_064669.1, forward strand.
AGTAGAGCTTGATGAGAAATGTCGTTTTATAACGACATTTATCATTCACATGGGCCTTTTCCGGTATAAACGTCTCATGTTTGGAACAGTGATCGCGCCGGAAGTCTTTCAAAGAATCATGGAACAAGTTTTGGCGAAATGCAAAAATGCCGTAAATTATATCGACGACATACTCATCTTCGGAAAATCCGAGGAAGAACATGATGAAGCCCTACGAGAAGTATTAGAATTAAGACACAAGGAATACTATTTGAACGATAGCTCATAAACTACTGTGATATTTTTTAGTGGTTTCCAAAAGTATGTTGCCGAGTCGACTGTCTGATTGCTACTAATCCTTTTATATTTTCGTCATAACCCTGACAGTCCTGCTAACACTAATACTAACGTAATCCTATGTACCCTTTTCCTATAATCTTACAATCTATAAATTTGCAGCCATTTAGGCGCCAACATTCCCGGTCACCAAAAACGAATGTTTTTAATATTCAGTAATGATTGAATTCATTTTCATATTCCTATTTGATTTCTTAAAATTCCTCATCTTAATTCCACATAATTCCAATTATTGATTTCAATTTACGATTCTATAGGTAAAGGAGCTATTCTATGAATTGGCCTACGAATTTCCTTGCCATTTGCGCATTTCAACGTTACTACTCGTGTAACACCATCTTTTCCTGGGTGTAAATCCACTACTCTTGCCATCCGCCATTTAGATACTGCAACATTGTCTTCTTGTAGAATTACTAATCTTCCTGGCTCAATCGATATCGCATTTTTGTTCCACTTTGCTCGCTTCTGCAATGTACTTAAATATTCGCGATGCCAACGATTCCAAATGTGTTGCATGTGTTTTTGTATCAGTCTCCAATGGTTTAATCTGTTTGTTGGCACATCTGCGATATCTACCTCCGGGACCGTTTGTAAGTGATTCCCTACCAAAAAATGCCCTGGGGTAAGTGCTTCCATATCATTTGGATCTTCTGATATTGCCGTAATTGGTCGAGAATTTAGACATGCTTCTATTTCGGCTAGTAAGGTTGATAAATCTTCAAACGTTAAATGCCCTATACCTAACACGCGCTTTAAATGAAATTTCATAGATTTCACCGCGGCCTCCCATAGACCTCCAAAATGTGGTGCAGCTGGAGGTGTAAACTTCCACTTCGTATCTCGTTCGGCGCACCATCCTATAACCTCGTCTTGGTGTGTATCAGAATTTAGTAATTTATACAGTTGGCGCAACTTATTGTTCGCACCTCGGAAGTTTGTGCCGTTATCCGAATGCAATTCCGTAACATGCCCTCTCCTCGCAACGAATCGACGCAGTGCAGCTAAAAATGCAGAAGAGGTTAGATTTGATACAAGTTCGATATGAACTGCTTTTGTTACGAAACAAACAAATATTGAAATATAGCCTTTTGTGGGCACCGCCCGTCGGTGTGTGCCCTTTACCATTATCGGTCCTGCGTAGTCCACACCGCTAATTGAGAACGGTCTAGCTTGTCTCACCCTCTGCTCTGGAAGATCAGCCATTGGCTGCTGAATCAGTTTTGGTCTACAACGAGTACATTTCACACAGTCGAAAACTGTACGTTTCGCTACATTGCGCGCTCCCACTATCCAAAACCTTAACTGCATAGTGTTTATCATCAGTTGAGCCCCAGCATGACGAAGTATCTTATGGTACTTGTCGGCAATCAACTCTGCAATCCTGTGCTTTCCTGGAATAATAACAGGATGTTTTTGTTCGTCTTTTATGTCGGCGTTTGACAACCGACCTCCTACTCTCATGACATTATCTTTGTCCAGTATTGGTCTAATTGCTCTCAATGGTGATTTTCGCACTACTTGTTGCCCTTGTTTGATACACTCGTATTCAGTTGCATAGACTTCATTTTGAACCAATCGAATGATTGTCTTTTCAGCTCGTTTTAGTTCCCTCAACTCAAAATAAGATTTGCGATTGATGCGCTTACGATCGAAGAAACGATGACAATATGCGACAATCCTTTTTAGTTTTGTGAATGAACCTACTCTCTCGCCTAGTTTGTTTATAAAACTTTCCTCTTTCACCATACATGTTAATGTAGTTTTCGTTTGTTTTTCTTCTTTCGCTGTCTCACAAGTGTTTCCTGACTCTATATTTTTAGGCCAATGTTCTGGGTCTTTGACTAGCCAATCTGGTCCATGCCACCAAAGCTTATCCTTAACAACCTCTGCCGGATTTCTACCTCTCGAAACCGCATCTGCTGGATTATGAATCCCAGGCACATGCCTCTATTCAAATTCTTTTGTTGCATTTTGTATTTGTGATACTCTATTCGCCACGAATGTTTTCCAACGACTTGGAGACGATTTCAACCAATAAATTACTGTGCTAGAGTCTGTCCAACAAAATGTTTCGTATTGATCTTCTGTGGCCCTTTTGAGTTTCACCAATAGCTTTCCTAATAAATGAGCTGCGCATAGTTCTTATCTAGGTATTGTGTGTTTTGTAGCTAATGGAGTGACCTTTGATTTCGATACAAATAATCGCGAAACTATTTCCTCTCCATTCGTGCTTCTCACATATACGCAAGCTCCATAACCCTCTTCAGAAGCATCACAAAATCCGTGTATTTGAATATTACGTGCTCCTACTATCGTTACGCATCTCGGTACTTGTACTTCTTGTAAATGTGTTAACTGCCTCTCAAACACTTCCCACTCTTGTCTCATTTGCTGTGGAATTTCTTCATCCCACCCGTATGAGTCACCATTTTCTTTTTTTAATGACCATACTCTTTGCATGAATTGTTTTGCTTTTGCTTTAACTGTATCCACAATCCCCAATGGATCATAGATTTTTGCGATTGTTCTTATAATCGATCTTTTTGTATATATCTCACAAGTTTCTGGTTCACTAATTTTTACACCTAGAGTGTCTAAGATCGGATTCCACACAAGTCCTAATGTTGATACTGCACCCTCTCTTGACTTCAATTCAATTACCCTTTGTTCATTATCAATTTCGGTTTCAGATGGTAATATATGGGGACAATTAGAAGCCCATTTTCGTAAAGGAAACCCACCCATTGCTAACGCTGCCTTGGTTTCTTCGCACAATTGTTTTGCTTCATTCTCTGAATCCGCACCAGAAATAAAATCATCCACGTAAAAGTCATTTATACGCGATGCTGCTAGTGGGTATTTTTCCTTATTGTCTTCTAGCACCTGATTTAGGGTTCGTATAGCAAGAAATGGCGCTGATGCCGTTCCGTACGTTATTGTATTAAGCTCATATGTTTTTATTTTTTCGCTTGAATGTGATCTCCAAAGTATTCGTTGGAACTTTCGATCCTCCTCATGAACCCACACTTGTCGGTACATTTTTATAGTAGGCATATTTTTATAGTAGGCATTTTTATAGGCATATAGTAACCGTCACTACTATTTTCATTTTCTCTGACACTCATGTGCCCCAAAGTGATATATTCCTGCATAAATGCTTCATATGCTTCCTTCACCTTCGGTTCCCTCTCAAATCTTCTCTCAAGTCCAATCAGCCGCCGTAAGGCTACTTCCTTGGACTCTCCCAATTCCCTCTCCGCCTTGAGTGGTAATCGCACCACGTATCTTCCATTCTCATCACGCCTTGTTGTTGCTAGAAAATGATCTTCGCATTCTCGTTCCTCAACGTTCCACAAATTCTGATCTTGAACTTCTTCGATATTAAAAAAGGCGTTCATCAAAGAAGCTATGTCATTTTCTCCCCCTTGACTAACAATTGTGCATGCCATTGATTGATTTAAATTATTATGCTTGTATGCACCACTCACAATCCAACCTAATTCTGTTTCAAGTAGTGTTGGTAGCTCATGATCAAGCTTTATCTTTTTTGCCTTTATCATTTCAACAAAGGTGTCTGCCCCGATCAACATATCTATTCCTTTCATAGAATGTAGGGTCCGCTAATCGAACATCTTTTGGTAACTTCCAACCTCGTACGTCCATTGTTTCGGATGGTAAATCGGTAGCAATTTTTGGCAAAATTAAAAATTCTAAGCATGTTGTGTACTCAGTGGTGAGTGATCGAATGGTACCCACAACTGATCCTGCAACTCTCATAATAGCTCCACCCACACCAGCTATCTGTTCACTCACGCGGGCTCTCTTCAATCTGAGTTCTTGTGCCACTCTCTCCGTGATGAAATTTAATTGAGAGCCGTTATCGAGTAATGCTCTCACTTTGTATGGCTGATCGTTAACATCTAGAATTATAATTTGCGCGGTAGACAATATAACTGTTTTCTTCGAACAATTTGCTTGAGCCGTAGCAGTTAATCTTGACGTTGACGGAACCACTTCCACTTCAGATAATCTTCCTATCTTACACAGTTTCGAATGGTGCTTTCTTTTATACTGCTGGCACACATACGTCGATCTACACTCACGTGATGAGTGTCCCTTTCGCAAGCAATTAAAACATAAGCCATGTTTTCTTACTATCTCCTCTCGATTTATCACTGACGCTCTTTCGAATCTCTCACACACATACAAAGGATGCTGTTCGTTGCACAGTGGACACTTGAGATACCCTTTAAATGTATTGTTCGTTTGCTGTACTGGTAATGCCACATTCCTACCATCTCTTCTCGCCTGCCTGCCGGTCACCATGATCGAATTAGCCGAATATTGATTGCAAATATTTTGCGCAGAGCTCTTTAAAATGTTCACTCGCTGTTCCAAAAATTCCACAAGATTTTTGAATTCATCTGTTTTGAAATCCACCGAATACTGCTCCCACGCCACTAAAGTTTTACTGTCCAATTTGTAAAACAATAAACTTGTTAACGGAGTGTCCCACTTGTCGACAGGCTCGTTCAAACGTTCTAACCCTCTGACTAATCTACTTGCTTCGTTCACGATACGTGCCAATTCTTCCGTCGAGTCGGTTTTCATTTTTTCTAGAGAATAAAATGCCTTGAAATATTCCCTTTTTAACACCTTGGAATTATCATAACGTTTTAGCAAAGCTTCCCATGTCACATAATAGTTATCGGCCGTTATTTGCATGTGTTCAAATTGATGCGCAGCATCACCCTTAAGCGCCGATAATAAATATTGCAATTTTAACACTTCAGGCATTTCTGTCGAGTCATGCACCATAGATGAAAATCTGTCTTTGAACGTAAGCCATTTTGTTATTTCACCATCAAAGCTTGGAAGGTCAACCTTAGGAAGGCGCAGATGATTTTGAGTTCCTGCACTAATAGTTGTGTTAACCTGTGTAGTGTTCAACCCACTCGACGCCCCAGAATGGGAACTATTTTTTAATAAAAATGCCCTTACTTCGTGAGACCGTTTGTTAAATTCACGCCGATCTTTTTACATGATATCGAACGCTTCCGAATCATCTACCGTTTCGTTGAATGCTTTACGTAATTTCGTGAACTCACTAACCAACTCTTCTAACTGTTCCAACCGACTAGGTATCTGATATGCATCGATGGTTGCATCAAAGGATTTCGTAAACTCTTCGAAATCTTGCAAAGTGTTCATAATTTCTACCCTCTTTAAATTGAACATTTTCACTCGTTTATCTGCTGCTGGCATTTTGCTCCCAATAATTGTTCTTTAGGCACTTCTTAACACAATTTTTAATAAAACGCACAGCAACGAGTTCCGTACCCCTGGAAGTTGTCGACCCCTGAACTAATACGCGCGCAGCTTTGGGTGCCAAGTATGGCGCTAGGATAGTCACTCACGCACACCCACTCCACTACTACGGTTGAACGATACTCACGCGTTAGAAAATGTTCTGCGCTGACACTAATTATCCACAAATACGTTAATACTCGAAAGTTCACGCACGCACTAAATTCAGCTATTCACCGTATTACAACTTCGCACCTTTCGTCGTCGCACAGTTCGTCTTTTGCTGTTTACCGACAGCCCACAAATACGCAGCTCCTTTCGTGGCTTCACGTCCTCTCTCTCTCTCACACACACACACCAACAACGAGTGTCCGGCTCCTGCAGCAGTAGCATCAACACGAATGGAGTGGAGAACACACCGTTCTGCTAAGAAATCCAATATTTCTTTGCACTTCCACTTGTCGCTCGGTAACCAAATAGCATAAACCACAAAAATTAGCAAAGAATATCCACATAACCCTGACAGTCTTGCTAACACTAATACTAACGTAATCCTATGTACCCTTTTCCTATAATCTTACAATCTATAAATTTGCAGCCATTTAGGCGCCAACACTATTAAACCAAGAGAAATGTATTATGAAAGTAAGCGAGGTCGAGTTTTTAGGACATAAAATCTCGAGCCAAGGAATTGAACCGACGGAGAGGAAAATAGAAGCGTTACAGAAATTTCGGGCCCCTTCCTCCGCGGAAGAAGTTTGAAGCTTCCTAGGCCTTATCACATATTTAGGTAGATTTTTGCCAAACTTGGCCACAGTAACAGCTCCATTACGCGAGTTAACGCGTAAAGGTGTAAAGTTTGAATGGCAGAAGAAACAAAATGAGGCGTTCGACACTTTGAAAGGATTGGTGGCGGATGCAAAACTTTTACATTTTTTCGATAACAATTTGCGAACCAGGGTTATCGCTGACGCTTCCCCGGTTGCATTAGGCGCAGTGTTAGTGCAGTTCGAAGGTGCAGGGGATAATTTGCCAAGGCCAATAGCGTACGCGAGCAAAAGTCTGACCGAAACAGAGAAACGATACTGTCAGACCGAGAAAGAAGCGTTAGGACTAGTATGGGCAGTAGAACGATTTGCGCCTTATTTACTAGGGCGTAAATTTGAACTGGAGACAGATCATAAGCCACTGGAGGTCATTTTCAAACCGTCATCTCGTCCTTGTGCTCGAATAGAAAGATGGTTATTACCGTTACAGTCTTTCAGCTATGTGGTGAAGTATAAGAAAGGTTGTGATAATATCGCCGATCCATTTTCACGATTAGTAGTGGACACAGATAATAAACCATACGAGGAAGAAACACATCACACGATAAGGGCAATAATGGAATCAGCAGCAATTGACGTCCAGGAGTTAGAAAATGCAGCCAGTATAGATGAAGTACTAGGAAAGGTTAAACACAGTCTACGCTCGGGCTGTTGGAATGAAATAGAACTTAAACAATACATCCCGTTCAAAGAAGAGCTAGGAATGATTGGATAAATGGTTATTAGATGAAACAAATTAGTAGTACCGGATACACTTCGCAAAAGAATGTTAAACTTAGCTCATGAGGGACACCCTGGAGAATCGGTGATGAAACGCCGTTTAAGAAACAGAGTGTGGTGGCCCGGAATGGATAAAGAAATTGAGCAGCATGTCAAAAACTGTGATGGGTGTCGATTAGTCGAAACTCCGGGTAAGCCCGAACCAATGATGCGCCGCCCATTACCTTTAAGACCATGGGTAGATGTAGCACTTGGTTTTTTAGGACCATTACCATGCAGATCATATTTATTAGTGGTAGTAGACTACTTTAGCCGATATGAAGAAGTCGAAATAATGAGTCGGATTACAGCTAGAGAAACTGTCGAAATTATCGAAAATGTTTACAAGATTAGGGTACCCTAGAACCATCTCTTTAGACAATGCTAAACAACTGATTGGTACCGAGTTAGAAGCTTACAGCCGCGAGCATGGAATATATTTAAATCATTCAACACCATACTGGCCACATGAAAATGGGCTGGTCGAGCGCCCAAATAGATCGCTCCTCAAAAGATTAAAAATTAGCGCAGGTCTAGGAAGGAAGTGGAAGAAAGATTTGGAGGAATACCTAATGATGTATTACACGACACCTCATTCCACTACAGGTTAAACGCCGACTGAACTTTTATACGGAAAAACTATCAGATCTAAAATACCGGCACTAGAAGACATAGAAACTGCAATATCTAGGGAGGAGATTGAGGATCAGGATCAAGCAAAGAAATGGAAGGGAAAAGTAATTGAAGATGGGAAAAGAAAGGCGCAAAGATCGTCCATCGCAGAAGGAGACATACGGCCGTATCGGGCGGAACGAAAGCCCCTGAAAGAACGCCGCGGGGTGGAACTCATCTTGTAGAATAGTTTAATCACAGTATTCAGGCATGTCGGTATAAACACAACTGAATGGCGTTTAGGTTGTCAATTACAACCAAGATGTACAGTTTACATACATACCTTGATTTTCACGCGTGTTGTGTTTAACAACAAAAATAGTGTTGGTTTGTGTTTATGTAATTAAAGCAATGAATTTCATACGTTTTCCGGTTGATCCTCAAGCCGAAAAAAAGAAAAAATTAAGGCTATTTCGAAAGCATTTGCGCAACAACATAGATCCGTTCAATTTAACCGATGAGGTGTAAGTAAAATACAAAAAAAAAACAATACGAACCCTAGCTTACATTCAATTGTTTCGTTTTAGCTTTGTTCACAATTTCCGGGTGACCAAGGAAATTTTTACCTACTTGCACAGCAATGTTGGACCTTCGCTAGAGCCGAAAAGCGCGAGCGGTATAAGTGCGAAACAAAAATTAGCCGCATGTCTCAGATTTTTTCAGAGGGACGATACCAACACGGGACCGTCAAGGATTTTCATTGCGCAATAGCACAGGCTTCGTTTTCAGAAACACTGCGTGATGCTTTGCCTCCACTTGAATCCCTTCTCGGTGATTGGATTTCATTGGCGATGAATGAAGACGAAAGAAATGATTCCAAGGAATATTTCCAACGTAAAACAGGCATTGCCAACATTACCATGTGCGTCGATGGTACACACATAAAAATTAAAAAAACCACACTACCGACCTTTATTGTACATCAATCGAAAACGTTTATAGCCTCAACGTTATGTTGGTTTGTACTTCCGATGTGGATTCATGTGTAAAATAATGTTTTTATGGTATGAAGTAACATACTGGTTAGTTTAATTCTAGATTTGTGATCATAAATGTCGCATACGATCTATCAATGCCAAATTTCCAGGCAGGTATCACGATGCTTTTGTATGGGGAGTGAGTGCTGCTCGAACACATTTCGAAGAACTACACAGAACCGGAAGAATTGATAAATTACTTGGTAATATAAATCAGTACACCTATACAGACTTGCGTAATTATAGTACTACTGTTTTAACACAGGTGACGCCGGATACCCAGGAGAACCTTGGCTTGTTAGACCACATAGAGATCCTGATCCTGGTTCTGAAGAAGCATTATTCAACTCATCTCATTCCTCTGGCCGGATACTCGTAGAGATGACTATAGGAATATTAAAATCGAGATTTAGATGTCTTAATGGTATAGACGGTTGCTTTAATTATGCACCAGAAAAATGTGGAAAAGTCATAAATGTTTGCAGTGCATTGCACAACATATGTGTTGAGCATAATTTGGAGTGGAATCAGCTGTTCAATGACATTATGCTCAGTGTGCATTAGATAGCATCAGATTAATTTGCTGCTTTGTTCTACAATCAATCTCAACTATAATGATACTGAGGCTTTTTATACTTCTTAGATGGGACGGACAGAGGAGAGTGTTTGTTATCCTACTGGAAGATTCGGAACCATTCCCGTATCAGCTATGTTTTTCTACATCCATACCAGCAGAATCAACCTACGAGCAGAATCATACCGGCTGTGACTGTATCGTTACTTTTTAACACTTTTGCGCATACCTCTGAGGCCACTCCGAAATTTACGAAGCACTTTGAACCGCGTCAAACGACGATGGTGGACCCGGTATAAGCTATACTAGGTATAAAGCTATATGACGTGTATGTCAACATATCTCCCCGTCATGAAATGAATCAAACTCACTAGGCCACGATGAACTGTGAATGTTATGTGCATGACACTCGATGACCAAGCTCAAAGATTGCATCGTAGCCTGGCGAAACTGTAGGAGCGTCTGATTAATATGTAAATGAGCTGCTTTTTATGCCTGGATATCTTCTCGACGTTAGAAGTGTGAGCATTGTAGAGACTAAACAAGTTATTACAAATTGGGTTAGGAATTGTATTTATTGGTTACATTAAAGTTCGCATTTATTCTTTACTAATTTGTTTATACCCTAGCTCTAGCTCCATTTTGGCTATGGTTAATTTTAACTCGCGGTCTTTCTCCGCTAACTCCCTTGTGAGATTCAATTCTTCTCTTTTTAGATCAAGCTTTGCTTGTTTTAATTCCATATCTTTTAATTCTATTTCTTTTTCGAATGCAAATTTTTGTTTTTCTAAATCTAGTCTTTCCTTGTCCAAATCTAGCTGTTGTTGGCGAATAATATTTTGCTGCTGTTTAATTCGATCATAATGCTTATGTTCCAGCAATTGCAATTCAGCTATTGTTCTTTTGCGTCGTGTTGTACGTTGATTTGTATTATCATATTTCAGTGACATGCAGTTACACACAGAGCGGGAGTTAACAAAGGTAGATGTACGAAAAGCCGCTACTAGTTGATCGTGACGGACGATTAAATGAGGTCCCTTCGAACTATTTGAGAGGAATCGTCCTAAATTTGTTGACGGTAAGTCAATTGTTTTGGTGCATATTAAACGCATGATACTTACATTTCCTTTTTCTTTTTTATTGGTTTCATTTAGACACGGTAGCATTTGCTGGAACCAAATACCTTTCCTTACAACAGGATGTGTCGTAAACGGGATGGTGCAATTGCAGATACGGTCTGTCGTACTGCAAAGGATACATAGTGTCATATGACCCACCACACCCAGCGATTGTCGTCCTATTATTGTGTAGATATGTTTTTGTAGGGCATTTGCATAAACAGTGCGGATTGAACGTTTTACGTGTAGTATAGTTGCGTAATTTGTAATGCATTCGTGAACGGAATTCTGTTTGCATTCGTTGAATGTACGTAACCAGGTAGCGTAGGGACACTGTATGTGATAGACTGATAATGATAGGAAAAAATTAACGTAAGGAAAGGTAAAAGATGTGATAACTCAATGTTATGTTAGAATTATAGAGAATTTTTTTTAAATAATCACGATCCAGCTAGCTAGATTAACTAGTCATGCACAAAAATGATCCCCATGTGCTGTACAAAAAACGAATTCAATATATTTATATATAATTAGATATGACATGCTACCTTACCAGTAGGAAGCAATTGTGATTATGTTTATGAACGTGATGACACTTGTTGATATTGTTTGTTATTTCGCTTTGTTCGCCATGCTAGGACGTTATGACAGGCAAGATTTCTATCCTAATGCTTTTTACACAAATGTGTGTGGGTGGGCATGACTTAGCTAATCGTTACGTCAAACGGATAAAAAGAAATTTCACTTATAACAGCCAGCGCCATTCAAGTGTACGGAACAAGACTTTCTTTTTACGAATTATTCCTCGCAATTTGAAACGATGGCTACGAAACGTGAGAGAGAAACTGGTTCGCTGCATAACGCAAAGAAAAGTATCTTTGAAAAGCGATGGGCTGCGTGGGAGCGCTCCCAGCAAAATCAGCCGCAGCCTTCGACTTCAGGTTTGTAACAATCGACGAGCAACGGTTGCAGTGATAGCAGTAATTTTACTTGTGCATTTACTATCTGCATTTGTGCTTTATCTGCAATCTAGGTATGCAAGTGCGTCCAGTTAGGTCAGTTTTGACCGAACAAGTAGCTGGGACCAGCCCGGTTATGACCGAACCAGTAGCTGGAACCGATCAATTGGAACCGATGGGTATGCTGTATACTTTGGTGTAGTAATGGGGCTGTGCTAATTATTTTTTACAATTAAAGATACTCGTTCACCAGTTTCGAGTGGTCCAGAGAGTGACGGGGAGACGTTGTCGGCATACAGCAGCGCTGACGAAATCGATGTGTTTGACGACGGTATCGTGCAGGACGAGGGTTTGGAGCCGCAAATTCCCTACGCTGGAGTTTCGATGGAGGACGTTCTTCGGAATTGGGCATTCGAGACGAATCAAACACAACGGAGCGTCACGTTGCTGTTGCGTCACTTGCAGTTCTCGCCTTTTAACAATTTGCCGAGCGATGCGCGTACGCTACTGAAGCCACCGGCCAGCACATCACAGGATGAGAGGCAAATATCGTCGATAGCTGGTGGCCAATTTTGGTACCAAGGCATCGAAAAATGCCTTCAATCCTATTTTCCGTAAGTAGATTAACATTTTAAAATCAAGGCTTAAGTTATTTTATAATATTTGAAACTGTGTATGTTTTTCTTTTTCTTTTCCAGCGATGTGCCTCCACCTGAACGAGGTTTTGAGCGGGACTTTTTTGTCGACGGCCTGCCGTTATTTAAAAGTAGCCGCTCGCAATTTTGGCCGATCTTGATACGTACTCACAATGTCCCCCGGCTCCCTGTGATGACGGTGGCAATATTTTGTGGCGAGTCCAAGCCACTCTCGCTGGACGAATATTTTGAAAAGTTCGTCAACGAAATGAACCGTTTGCAGGCGAACGGTTTAAAAATAGGCAGTTGTAAATGTAATTGGGTAAAGCTTCGGGCAATCATCGCCGATGCACCTGCGCGCGCATACATCAAAGGTAAGGCAAAGCAAGCGATTAATCTAAACATGATATGTAATTGTACAATGGCTAACTTTTTTTGTAGGTGTTAAGGCGTTCAACGCGATCGAGGGTTACCAGAAGTGCACCATACAAACGGAGTATGACGCCAGAACGCGTCGGCGTTTCTTCCGTTACGGTGCAATCGCCCGGCCAAGGACAGACAAAGAGTTTCGGGAAAACAAATACCGGGAGCATTGCACAAAAACTACGCCACTCTCGAATCTAAACAAATGCGACATGATTCAGAGCTTTCCGGGTTCCTAGCGGTTGCATTTCGCGGATAAAGGCGTTTTTGGCAAGCTAACGTATTTGTGGGTTCGAGGCTACCGGTACTGTGATTGCCGTATGACAGCAGAGAATAGGCGTGCATTGTCGGCGGATATCTTTTGACTCAGGCATCGTTTCACTTCAAACGACGATTGCGGGATCTGCGGTACATTGAGCACTGGAAAGCTTCAGAGCACAAAATGTTACTGCAGGTCGCCGGAGTGGCCGTTTTGAAAGACCGATTGAAACCTGAAATGTATGACCACTTTTTGCTGTTATTCGTTGCAATGACGATGTTCTCTACATCGTTCCACCGTGCACGATGGGGCTATGCAGACGAGCTGTTGCACCAGTTTGTGGCAGACTATGCACTAGTCTACAGCCCGGAACTGGTCAACAGTAACGTTCATAGTTTGCTACACGTGCTGGAAGATGTGGAGAAGTTTGGCGACCTGGGCACCATATCGGCCTATGATTTTGAGGCTAGGTTGCACGACATCCGGCAGTTGGTGCGGATCGGGCGGTATAGCCTAGCGCAGGCGGTAAATCGCATCTTTGAGCTGCAGCGAGTGGAAGCAAACCGGCTGAAGCAAGTAGTGCCAAATACAAGGCCTACTGTTAGAAGCGTGGGGCGCTACACTGAGGCTGTGATTCGAAAAGGGTTTATCGTGCGCGACAATTTTCGCGATCAATGGTTCCTGACCAAGGATGGTCATGTCATTTTATATCATGATGCAAAAATGATGGGCGAAGAACTGCATGTGAAGGGGCATCAATTCACCCATCAGGAGAGCACCTTTACTAGCCCGTGTCCGTCGGAAGAAATTAATGTGTGTACGGTTCATATGCGGAACATAAGCACTTACACCATTATTGGCCCTTCGTTTGCAATTCTGTGCAAATTAGCAGCTGTAGAGGGTAGCACACCGAGTGAGTATGTGGTGGTGCCATTAACGCACACTTACCCGAGTGTGTAGAGTGGATACACAATGTATTAATTAAAAAAACCTGCTAAATGGCAGGTTGGCAGAAAAAAATCCTCTAAATGGCAGAAAAAAAACCTATAACTTTAAACGGCCATATCTTTTGAACCAGAAGAGCTAGAGACATAATCTCGTCACCGTTGGAAAGGAAATTAAAAATTGCGAAGCAAGTTTTCCCACAAACATTAAGCTCAGAGCAAAGGAACATATAGTAAATTGCCTCTGAAGTTGAAGGTTTTGTGGAAAGTCTTCAAATGTGCTTCGGGGAACTATGACCCAGTATGAAACTTTTACATCGCCAAGATCCTTGTTATTGTGTCCCAGGGCTTTGATTTGCTTATTCATGAACCCCCAATGACAATGGCAAGGTGGAAATTTGCAGTGCGCGCGATAAGGCAGATTAGCAATTGTTTACGTTTTTTGTTATTGTTGCGTTTTGACAGCTAGGGCTACGTTCATCCAGCATATTGTGTGCGTATTTTCACTGGGTGAAGCGTTAGCGTTCGTTTGAATTGTCGATGTATTAGTGTTAGGTCCGTTAGGCTAAGAACAAAATTGTCAACCATTGTCTTAAGAGGATTCGTAATATACTGACGCGTACGCCAAACGGTCACCTTTAAACCCTAAGCATTTTTTCACTGCACTTTAACATAAAATATCACAACGTAGGGCCGATCACGAACAGCAATATCAATAACAAAATATAGGTCAATTCGAGGGATGTGGAAAGGGGGTGGGGGTGGATTAGGATGTTTCTGGCACGTCACCTAATTATGTCATAAAGGATACGCAATTCGTATATTTTAACGGCCATTTATCTAGTTTTAAATACTCATTCATAGTCGTTACATGGACTCAAGGTCAACATTGGTCAAGATAATACATGATGCAAAATAAAAAACCGAATTCGAAAAATATAATTCACTTACGCTCGTTTGAAATTAGCTTCATAACCGTCGATCTGCATGGCAATTTAATGGTCTCAACCAGTGTTGTTAACTGTTGACATTTTTCATGACAGTCACCGTAAACAGACGGTCAAAATAATTTTTGGCTGATGACATTCAATGCTTCCACGACACGACTGTCATTAAACGAACTTCATTCGTGTCGCTACCGTCAGGGCTGATGCAATGACATTAAATGTAAACAATGTAGTCTGAATGTCATTTGACATTTTTTGAACAACACAAATCGATACGATCGGAGGGTTATGAAGTGTATCATCGCTGAATATGGGGATTCTAGTGAAATAGCAAAACTAGTGAAATGAAAGCCTTTTCACCGCACGCTCTGTTGTAGATTGACATGAAAACGGCCATTTGCAATACGCCAGAATTCACGATTCATACTGGTTGGCGAATATCAAATGAATGTACCTTGAAAACGTCTTCATGTCAAATGACATTTTTTGACGGGAATGTCAAATGACAGAGAGAGATGGGAATGGGAAGCTTCAAATCGAATGAATGTTTACAATTTTATGTCGATGAACGTCACCGTTCGCAACACTGGTCTCAACACAAACGGCACGGAACGGAACACACCAACTAAGCAAAATAATACTTCAATTCCAGATTTGAACGGCTCTCGCATCGTCAAGGTCACAGGTATGTAAAAAACACACATCATATAATATATGTACTTAACCCACCAATAAAGAGCTACAACCACAACCCATACACATTACCATAACCAGCTGATAATCTGCCGTACATGCGGGAGTGACCGAACGACGCGCAATTCATGTGAAGCGGTCACAGGGAGTTACGTTGTAGGAAAGGAGAAACAAGATACCGAGAGAAAAGATGGAAGAGATAGAGATGTGTGTTATATCACTTTTTTCCATGTATATATTTTGTCCACCAACACTTTTGCTATCAAAGTGTGTGTGTGTGTTAAAATTTTTGGCCATTTAAATTTTGTCCACCAACACCGTTGCATTTCGGAGCTTTTTCTTGCCTGAAAGAGATAGCCATACACTTGACATACAGCTGTCTCGCTCATATGACACTTCCAAGGCTCGCAAGCTCTTTAATGCGAGGGCTCTGGAGCAGTGAACTTGTATGGCGTGCGAGCCCTCGCGCGCCCTCGCAAATCGCTGTCACTTGCACTAAGGGATGCGAAAAAGCGTTGCCACCAGCCTTAATACCAAAGTTATTAGACTCTTTACAGATTACGACGAAAGCCCGTTTTGGCCGATTTCCAATAAAAAAAATTAATGAAAATTTTGACAGACAAATTGGAATGGTTTGTTTACAATTGGACTGGTTTGTTACGGCCAAGCTACACGTACCGGACGACATCGGACGATGCCATAAATCCGTTAACGCCAACTGTCAAATCTCATACAAAATCGGCCCGCTGTGATCCGACACGGCCCGGTACATGTAGTTTGAACAAAGTCCGCGCTCAGAATTGCTCAAATTGTATTTTCTTGCTTGAAAAAATATATATAAGTTTTTATTTTCTTTAAAATGTTTGGATTAATTTCGCGGTTTGAATATATAACTTTGTCAACAGCAAACATTCCCAAGCGCCACAGATTAAGCTTAAACGACTGGAAAATTGAATATCCATAGATAAAAAAATGAAAGCTCCACAGCTTCATTGGTTTGATCAATAGATGGCGTATTAAAACTGATTATTATATTGCTATCCTTTTCTTGCAATGTGTTTCGGCAAGTTTCATCTTATCATGACCTATACAACCTTCTAACTTTCCGAGCAAAAATCTATATGAATGGTCGTGTGGTCAGATACACGGGTATTCACACCAACGACCATTACTCAAATCTCACTTGCTTCAGTGCTGGTGGTATCCATTGAAGTTTAGTATTTAAACAATTGTATCGCCGTTCTAGTTCTAGCGATGCATAACTTCAATGCGAAACCATACAACAGTACAGAGGAAATGAGAAAGCTCTCCTCCAAGCGATGAAGCTCAACTGGTTGGGGTATCCCACCAACAGAGAGCGCCACCATTTTTTTCGCTATTTTTAGAATGCATGAGTCGTTTGTCGTCTGCTAAACGAAGTCTTTCTATATTCCGTTTAGGTAGAGAACTTAAGTCGTTTAGAAGCCGTTTAGTGGTCGTTTAGTGGATTTGTGGCACTTGGGATTGCAAATAGCTTGCCATCAGAACGTGCCGTGTTGATCTTCCGGAATTTTCTTTGTTGGTGGTGTTGGATTCCCGGTTGGAGAAATATGGATCTGCGGTATATTAGCGAATCTACAGCAATATTTTCTTGCCTGTATGGTTTGGTGCGAAGTCGTCGTCGCCGATGGTGGGTTCGACCAATGCTATATAAGCGCAACGAGGCCGGGAATCGTTTGTTGGCTGATATTGCCGAAGAAGCTGCCGATGAAACTATTATTCAGTTTTTGAGGATGACGGAGGAGGACTTTGAGTACATGTTACAAAAAATAACTCCAAAAATATGTAAACAGGATACCTACATGAGAAAGGCAATCACAGTACGTGAACGTCTGATTATCGGGTTAAGATTTATAGCGACTGGAGAAAATTTTAAAAGTTTGCAGTTTCTATTTCGTGTAAGTTAAGTTTAACAAAACATATCGACATAAAGCACAGTTTATTTAAATACATATTTTAGGTATCTCCGTCCACCATCCGAAAAATAGTGCCAGAAGTTTGTGATGCGTTGATTGAGGTACTTGCTGATTATGTAGCGGTAAGTAGTTAATACTTTGATTCACTATGCAAGGACCAATGTTCTGAATGTCTTCTTCTTTGACACTACACCCGTTGTCGGTCGAGGCCTTGATGTATCACTAGCGGGGTTGGTTTGCAGTGACTTATTGATTCCCCCGCCATAGCAGGATATTCAGTCCTACTCATGGAGGCACGGTCCATTCGGTCATATATCCATATATCCACATATGTCCATATATGTCGACATGTTGTTAGAATGTCTTTAAACTAAAATGAAAAAAAAAACAAAAATTACACGAATTTGGTTCTGAATTCAACAGGGCTACCTAGATAGTTTGTGCAGATGACGCTGCTTTTATATTTGTTTTTTAACATAAATCCGTATCGAAATGCAGTACGTTTGCGTAACATAACCGTTGACCACGCTGTTTAGTTAAGTTACAACCAGCTGTAGGCTTTACGGTAAGCGGTCTAACGTCCTATCCATCGATGCCCCTCCCTCCTTATTCACTGGGAACAAGATCCCTCATTGCAGAGACACAGCTACTGCTATTCATTTCTATCATCGATTTCAAATCGTTCAACGACCTGCAAAATCTCATTTTGCATTTTTTCCAAATCCTCTTTTTTTCTACGTAGCATTTGTTCGGCAGACACGGGTTCTCGCTCTTGCATTTTTTGATATGAACTCTCAAGATATTCTAGACAGCTCAAAATTTTTCCATCAACTCTAGCTTGTCTAGAAAGCCGTGGAGCATTTTGTGACGATGCGTTATTAGGTTGTTCTTCTTGTTCTTCGTTCATCGAAGTTTCCAGTTCCGAATGGACCCGTACTCCCTGGTCCGTTTCAGGTATGCCAGTTGTCGTGTTCGATCTTGACTGGACCGCTACTGCTTGATCTGTTGACGTTATCGGAACTGGCTGACCGCGCGATTCGTGTCCCGTCGACGTGTCATTTTGCGCCTGAACTTGTGTTCCAACTCCCGCAGACAGTGATGGTACAATTTGGAACCGAGGTATCTGTCCTGAGAACGTGTTTGGTGCAGCCTGGCTAGTCGACATGACCGGTATTGGCTGAAATCGCAACGCTTGTCCCGATGTCGCGTTTGACATAATTTGGACACGCTGTCCTCGTACGATCGACGTTCCAGGCATAAGCTGGAAACGCGGTGTCTGGCCAGGGGACGTGCTTGGTATTCCTGGTGATCCCTTGTTCGTCGACGTGCTTGGTATATGCTGACCAAGCGATCCCTTGTTCTTCGACGTGCTTGGTACTGCTCCATCAAGATTCGTCACGCTAGACGACGGAGATAGCCGTGGTATTTTGGAAGGGTTGCTTGTTGCTTCCAAATTTTGCCGGTGAACCAAACTTTTAGGTGGTCTTAACTGGAAAAAGAGAGATGTTGTTTGATATCACTATATTCTAAAAGCAGAAGAGTTAATTTGATATTTATATGTTTTTTTTTATTACATTTTCTTTTTGTCGTAACGTCATATGCGATCTGTACAAGCTTTCGAAACTTATTTTATACCACGCAGTGGAATAATCAGTCCTTGCTACGAGGGGACTGATTGTATGCGGATTGAATCCACATCGGGCGAGTGGTATAGTCGTGTGAGATGAAGACTGTACTACGGAACTGCCATTTTTACTACATAATACTATGAAATATTTAACTTGAATTTAATTGGCCAAAAAAAACTTGTATAACAAAGGTCAGCAGTAACGTAGTGTTTACTTTCTATGACTTTGGAGTACAGGCGATCCCCCAGATACACGATACCCCTTTGTGAGAAAACCTCACGAATGATCATCTACGTTGTACAATTTGTTTTCTTTCGCGATATTTAATAAAATTTGTGCCGGTTATGAAAATAAATGCGACTCGTTCAACTGTTTGCTACTGCATATTAGATTGTCATGAGTTCATTACATAATTCATTTGTGAGTTCATTTCGTTATCCTTATTTATGCCTACCAGTTCATTTCTATCCTAATTCTAATTCAGTTCGAATTTCGAATTCGAACGAATAAATTTCAAATGTTATTCAATGTTCTCCATCACTCTTATATGCAGATTAAGAGATATGCGGTGTTCTTAATTTGACAATTCTTTGAACAAATTGTACTGATTTGACACATCCATTGTAAGTTGACAAATAATTTCCGTTTTGATCAAATGTTAAAAACTATTTCAAAAGGTTTGAAACTGTTATATTCAGTCTGAATCATATCAAATAATTAATAATGTGACTAAAACCGCCCCCTACTTACAAAATTACACAATAAATAGTAATATTTTAGCTGGAAATCGTTTACGTTTAACCACATATTTATTTATCATTTCAGCTGCCAGAAACAACTGAAGAATGGTTAGCTGTGTCTCGCCGATTTGAGGAAAGGTGGCAATTTCCTCATGTTATTGGAGCGATTGACGGAAAACACGTGCGCATACACAAACCGAATTTTTCTGGTAGTTTATACTACAACTACAAACACTATTTTAGCATTGTGTTGATGGCTATTGTTGATGCTGATTATAATTTCTTATACGTTGATATTGGTGGAAAGGGAGGGGTTTCGGATGGTGGTATTTTTAGAAACTCCAAAATACAGGGTAAATTTGAAAGAAAGGAATTGAATATTCCTAAACCGAGCGTCCTACGAGTGCCGTACAGTGTACTAGTGCCATATATGATGTTAGGGGATAAAGCATTTGCTTTAACAGATTACTGTATGCGTCCTTTTGGAGGAAGATCGACTGTTGGCAGTGTTCAAAGCCTTTTCAATCAACGACTGTCCAAGGCACGTATCCCCGCAGAAATAGCCTTTGGAATTCTTTCTAGCAGGTGTAGAGTGCTGCACACCTCAATAAACTTGCAGCCTGAAAAGGCTAGTAAAGTTGTCATGGCTGCTGTATATCTCCACAATTTTATACGGAAAAGGAACAAAGCTAGTTATGGGACATTTGAAGAACCATCATATCCGGCAAATGTTACTTCATCTACAAATAACTTGGATGGACTACAAAGCATCCCAATAAGACCTTCTGCACGCCTGGCAAACATACGTTTCCACCTGGCACACCATTTCAAAATGGGAAATTAATTTTTTTTTGAAGATTGGGCCATAGAGGAGTTATAGTTTTAATAGTGAAGAACTAAAGGCTAATGTATAATGTTTGTAAATCGAATTAAAAATATAAAAAAACAGATAAATAAAATTGAGTTTTTTTAATTGAAATATTTTATAGTTTCTCCATTAGCGTGTGATTCCGTCATCATGAAACATGTGATAAGCATGAAATTTTAGCATTTAAAATAGTGATATTTCAATTGATAGGGATTTTTTTATTATGTACAAAGGTTGTTAGGGTTAGGAGGAAAGACCCATTTCCCTATAACTTGGTGCAATATTTACAGTGATCTCAGGGATAAATCTGTAAATAACTAAGTTTTACAGTTTGTTAGTCGTTAATGCTTAATACTAAAATATTAATACAGTCTGTTCCCGAGTTACGCGGTTCTCGACGTACACGGATTCAGAAATACGCGGTTTTTTAAATATAACAGATTAAACGTCAAATAAAAATAATTTGCTTCAAAATTTGTCCAATGCAGTATAAATTGCATTTGTTTAAATAAATTTAATCTACTTAAAAGCCAAAAATATCAGAATGCTTGGCATTATCGTATCAAATGAGTGATAAAACTACAAAAGTACTCAATTAAATAAAAAAAACTTAATTAACAATGTTTTTCTGACGGAAAACCGCGAAATTCGACTTACGCTGATATTCGAGTTACGCGGATTCCTCGGGAACGCACAAACCGCGTAACTCGAGAACAGATTGTACTCTATCTTGAAATCGTACTCAAACTTCTCATGGTAATTTAGTAAGCTAATAAGCAAATAAATAGATACACTGGACGAACGAAACAGCTTAATGGAGTTTTCAATTCCAACCAATGATATGACCGCATTATTTCCCAAGAATATAGTGGAACGCCGTTTATCCGGGCTCAGTATACTCGACGTGTTATTCGAGTCAACATGTTATTCGATAATGAGTCTATGTTCATTTTTCATCATAAATTTTTAAAGTTTTTTTAACAGTGTAGTGCTAGTTAGTAACACCTAGTCAGTTATTATTTACTTGAATTTGAATTTATCAATGAAAATATTTGAAACTAGAAATAAATGTTAGCGATTTTCGAATGACAATGATGTCTGATAAGCGTTGTTTTGAACATCCTCCTCAGCACGCAATGACACCTTTGAATTGAATTGTATTTCTCAACCGCATGGATTCACGGACAACCGGATAAAAGGTATCCGGATAAACGGCGCTCCACAGTAGTTAGTTTTAATCAGAACTGATAAAAATATATAAACAGACATAAACTATTCGCCCAAGCCGAATGCTCAAAACTCAACGAAATGACCTTCGTGTTTTGTTAAACACGACAAATGACAGGGTTTCGGTGTCGTGTCTCAACAATGCTTTATATACTTTGGTCATTCCAATTGAATACACGTTCACCATCACGCGCGCTTTTACACCACTATTCCAGAGCAAAATTATACATCCAGATTGTGCCACAAAAAAGAAAATAAATAATTAATTGCATTACCGTATCAATTGTGTCTCCAGCACTTAGATTTTCGTTGAGAAACTGCATCGCTTCGTACGCGAACCAATTTGGTCTAAATATTTCATTACAACCTAAAATAAAATGATATAGTAGCGTCATATAACGGTGCAGTGGATATATAGTAGTGTTACATACAAGGGTTATAAAAAACCGATGTTAGTGTCGAAACTAACCTGCTCCCGACTGGATACTATTGTTAACCTTTATTCGATTTTTTCTGTATGTAGACCGTAGATTTTGCCACTTCTCTTTGGCTAAAAGTACAGGAATGCTCAATTCACTGGCCACTTTCTGCCACACATTGTCTTGCTTTGCCACATCTTTATATTGAGGATCCCTTTTATTCCACAAAAGTGGACACGCTTCTATTTTGGATATAAATTGCAAAGTATCCTCCATCGTAAACAAATGCTGAAATAATGTAAAACAAAGTGTTAAAATAGCTTCTTTTATAACATGCTAGTCACTCTGCTAGCGGAGTGTTGCAATGTAAACACTGATTCTATGAATTTTTTGCATTTGCATGGCATTTAAGACATAGGAATACATCGTTGAATAAAAGGGAATCAAATACTTACTTCTCCCTTAGCGGTTTTATACGAATTTTTCGGTTTCGAATCCATTTTAAGAGAATCTGTAGTTTGGTTAATACTCAATTCACTTGAGATATTAGTCTGATCAAGAAAATGAAACGACTATCAACAAAGAAAATATACAAACGTCAACCCAATGACATCGGATGACAGCGGGCGTCCGACGCGGCCCGGTCCGACTTGATTTGCTTGTCTGCGGTCCTAGGTTGCTCAATTTTTATGGCCGAACTCCTGTTTTGGCCGATTTCCAATAAAAAAATGAATGAAAAAATTTTGACAGACAAATTGGAATGGTTTGTTTACAATTGGACTGGTTTGTTTACAATTCGACTGGTTGCAACTGGATTGCAATCGTGCAATAGATGCTTTAGGTTGAACTATTAAATTATTGTAAATCTAATTTTAATTATGTACTTTCTACTGGACTTGTGTCGAAAGTGGAAATTTGATTCATATTTTAGTGAAATGAAAAAGAAATAATTTTATTTTTTTATTTCTCATAGAGTTTCATCACGCGAGTTTCCTTTCCGTCCAAGAACAGTCCTGTGATCTAGTGATGGGCGTTTCGGAGCGCACCAACCCGTTAGTCTGGAGCCGGCTCCGACTTTTTCCCGAAGCCGGCTTCACACCAACGGCTCCGGAGCCAGCTCCGCTCCGACGACTCCGGAGCCGGCTCCGCTCCAACGGCTCCGCACCAATGGCTCTGCAGCCGGCTCCGGACTAACAGCTCTGCATTCACGGCTCCGTTCCAACGACTGCGAAGCCGGCTTCGGGCCCACTGTTCTGGAGCCGGTGACAAATCAACGGCTCTGGACCAACGCCTCCGGACCAACGGTTCAATAGAGACAGCATTGTACGATGGCGTAATAAAAAAAAGAATATATCTTCTCGTGGAAGCTAACACACGATGTGATTGCAGTATTGACATGTATGACGTTGTGTAGCATTCATTGGTCTCGCCTTTCGTAACTATATTCGAAACTCATCGATTTTTTTGATAAATTATTTTAAGCATGACCTTCTCCGCTATTTACGGATTTCCTCGATTGAAACTTTATTGAAAAAGTTTGTTTGGTCCCTTGTGTTAAATCCAGCTCAGGAGCCGTTGGAGCTGAGGCGGCTCCGGAGCCGTTGGAGCTGAGGCGGCTCCGGAGCCGTTGGTGCAGAGCCGGCTCCGGAACCGGCTTTGGAGCCGTGGGTGCGGAGCCGGCTCCAAAATTATCTGGAGCCGGTCGGAGCCGGCTCCGACTTTGGAGTAAATTACCGTTCCTTCATAAAAGCAACTGCTATTCGTGATGGTTGAGGAGCCGTTTTTTTACTATTACTCTGTATACTGCTCTGTTACTCTGTGGCTGTTACGCCACCACGCGGAAAAGCATACTAGCGTCATATACCACATATACTAGTATCTCTTCCCTCCTAACAGCAAAGCATGATGTACCCAGAACATAAATAACCAGCAACAGCGACTTTAGGGTCCAACAGGTCTGACACGCAGACTGGATGCAAGTGACCACTTCATATTTCATCTCAGCCCACTACAGTATAAACTGTTACAATAAGTTTTTCGTATAACGAGCATATTCAAATGCTCTACAAGTACCTTTCTTCACGAGGAAAATCTCGCATTGCGATCCGAGGTGTGTCGTATGATAATATTTTTCATTTTTCCTACAAATTATATGATAAAGAGTAGGAGAAAGAGATGAATATGAGGGTCACCGAGTAAAGCACTTGTAAAGGGAGAGTAGTGGTTGAGCCGGGAAGTAAATGTTGAACGGTCCTGTTGTAACAATTATAATTAGGAAATAAACCATAAGTATATTTGTGTTTATGCATAGTGGCAGTGGCGCGTTAAGCGGTGGGCGGCCGCCAGGGGCCCCGACGATCTAGGGGGCCCCGTCCTTGTGGATGTACGACTTCGTATCGATTCTACCCCCCCCCCCCCCCCCTGGATGGGACTTTTACCATCTACAGGCGGTCCCCGAGATACACGGTACCTCTTATACGCGGATTCGGAGATACGCGGTTTTCTAAATTTGACAATTCTTTGAGCAAATTGTACTGATTTGACACATCAATTGCAAATTGCCAAATAATTTCCGTTTTGATCGAATGTTAAAAACTATTTCAAAAGGTTTAAAACAGTTATATTCAGTCAGAATAATATCAAATAATTCATAAAGTGACTGAAACCGCCCCTTACTTGCAAAATTACACGAAAATTAGTGAAATTTCAGCTGGAAATCACGAGATTCGACTTACGCGGAAATTCGAGATACGCGGTATTTTGCGGCCGTTTTCGATTCCCATTAACCGTGTATCTCGGGGACCGCCTGTATTTCAAAAAAACTCATTTTTAATTCATTCATTTTTCCCATCGCTTTACTCACTGTATTTTGTCGAGGGCCCCAAACTGCAGAAAACCGGGGCCCCATACTATTCAAAGCAGCACATTAAATGTTCTAAGAAATCTGCCAATACTGGCATCAATGTCGCAAGCGAAGAACGCTGCGACACGCGCGCACAGCTCAAATCAATACCTCATCATCGTTGGCGCAAAGAATAGGGCAGAGTGAGAAACCGTAAATTTTTGCTGGTGTGGGTGGCCTGTGCACGAGACACCCAAATCCGAAAACACGCAGAGCAACTTGCTGCTAAAATGGAATGCACAGAACGCTGCGCTTAACTTCCACCGAAAACCCGTTACACAACACAAGCATACAACACACCCAAACAAAAATTTAAAGTCCCCGAAACACAATTCACCGACTCGTAGCCGGTAAAATTAGCAGGAAAAATTGACTAACATCAAGCAAGCAACGGTGCTCCAGTGGGTAGAGGTTTCATTCGAGAATTGATGGGCAAAACGGCTCCGAAGCCGGAGCCGGCTCCGACCGCCTTTTTTCAACCGTCTCCGACGCTCTTTTCAATTTGGCTTGGATGAAACGTGCCTGTGTTTGTCTGGGGCCCCTATACTTGTTTTGAAGATGTGTGCCGAAAACAGATAGCTGTTTTCACGCGAAAAATGGTATTCACATCTCAAGCCTGAGATCGTGGAGCGTGCCTGCTTTTAACGCAAAACCTTAAATTTTCACGCAGGGCCCTTCTCAACTTTTGTGGTCAACTGACTAAAGGGGAAATCGGCACGGGGTGGTATTCATACAACTTTTTGCGTGAAGACAAAGTAAACAACCGTTACAGCTATACTAAAGCCAAAACTCAAAGGTGGTTTACGGGGCCCCAACGATTATGTGGACTCTTCGATGAAGGGGCCCCGTCGGTAAGGGCCCCGTCGTTAGGGAGGCCCCATCAATAAGGAGCCCCGTCCATTTGGTGTCTTGGTGTGGATGGTCGATGCACGAGCTCACCAAAAAAACGCAGAGACACTTGCTGCTAAAATCCAATGCACGGAACACATTACAGCGCTGAGTTTAACCACAAAGAAAACCCGTTGAAACAGCCACAAGCACACATCATACACAGACAAAAATTTAAAGGCCCCAATACACCGGCTCGTAGCCGGAGAAATTAGCAGGAAAAATTGACACCAAGCTCGCGTCGCTTTAAAAAGCCTAGGAAGGTCGTTTGGTCAACGGTGCTTGAGTGGGTTGAGGTTTCATTCGAGAAATGGTTAAATCGATGTCATTGTGTGCGCTCTTGGCTGGGATGAACCGTCCTGTACTTGCATACGGGGCCCCTGCTACCTCTTTGCGATTGTGTGCCGAAAGCAGACAGCTGTTTCACACGAAAAATGGTATTCACATTCCTGGCCTGGGATAGTAGATTGTGTGTGTCTTTTAATGCAAAAACTAAAATTTTCATTCTTGATCCTAATCGAACACATCAAGTTTGTGGACCGAAGAGAAGGGGAAATGGGAAAGGTTTCAGTTAGAAGGAAGGGGGGAAGGGTATAAAAATACTCAAGGAACTTAAGGACCTTGTTCATTTATATATGGGTTTTATCGACTATCTCAATTTTTGCGAATACAACAAGACCAAAAACCGTTACAGCTGCATCTACATACAGCCATACACAGCCATAATACGAAGAACAATCTCCATTGCCTCGGCCATCTGGGGCCCTGTTGATGATCCCGTCGATTGAGGGGCCCCTTCCATTCGGTGTTGTCAACCCAATACACCCCCATTTTCCCTCCGGGTGTTAGGTTTACAATCAGATTTACTATTACTACCAAACCTATTAGAAGCATATTTATTTTATTTATCAGAAGCATTTTACTATCAGAAGCAGAAAACATTTGCCTTTTTAACATGTGCAATATTTTTGTTTAACATGTGCACCTTAGTTGGAAGCGTAGAACGCTGCGATACATGCCCACAGCTCAAAACAATATCATTTCATCATCGTTGGCCCAAATGCATTGAACGCTACGCGCGAGTTGGGTAAAGCGAAATCCGTTACAAGAGATGCCTCACGCAAACTACATGCACATACGACATTAAAAGGCTCCGAAACCGATCTCAACACAACGGTTCTTAGCCGTAGAAATTAGCAAGAAAAATTGGATGACACCAAGCACGCTCTTTTTATCTGTTGAGGTTTCATACAAGAATCGATTCCGAAGTCGATGTGTGCGCTTTTTAATTTGGCTTGTGTCTATGTTATCTCGCAAAAACTAAGAACTCGTGCCCCGGCTAACCTTTGGGGCCCCAGTCAAAATTGTGGACTGGACGAAGTGATGGTAGAAAGGCAAGCTGTTGAAGGGTTTGGGTCAAAATTGGAAGGGTCGACGGAAAGGAAATATCGATATGAATGATCACTTAAATTTTGACTTAATTAAGCTGTCGGCGGCGGTCGGCAAAGTCCGGCCCGCCACAATATGCAGTCAGGCCCGAGAAAATATTTGCCCAATTTTGAAAGATAGGAAGATCCTATTCAATAAAAATTAACTGAACA
Organism: Anopheles coluzzii; assembly: GCF_943734685.1. NCBI lineage: Eukaryota > Metazoa > Arthropoda > Insecta > Diptera > Culicidae > Anopheles > Anopheles coluzzii. The sequence goes on from NC_064669.1 coordinate 25,469,973, forward strand.
TATTTTAATATGACAATTCATATCGTTGAACTCTTCCAAATTCGATCACCATAACATGAATTGTCGGACCAATCAATATGGCAAAATTTGAGGAGAAATTAGAAAATAGAAACGAATAATTCCATAAAAACCTGACTGTTGATTTTACGAGAACAATGGTTATTGGTTGCTAACTATTGCTTTTTAAGGATGCAACGATTTTCTAGGAGTTTTTTTTTAAGGAAATGCACTATCAATTTGTCTGACCTGGCCTTACTTGTCCGTGGCCTCATACTAGTACTGAACGATTGAACGTTTTTCTCGATAATTTTTCAGCTATTAAGGTTTTTGTACCATCTTCAGATATATCCTGAAACAAATTTGCAACATGGAAGGAAGGGTACATTGAGAAGCGATATTGCAATTTTGCTTAATTGTTTGGAACTTTGTATGACTTTTGCACACTATGCTGCTGACTCTTAATTGAAGAATCTTTACAATCAATTTTAGTAATTTTAAGTTAATAAAACGAATTTGAAACTTGCTTGGAAGATATAATAATTTAAGAAAAACAACAATATAACCAATTGCATTGTTTAATATCATAAACCAGTTATTTTGTGTATTAACTGTAACAATATAATAATGGATGTGTAACAAAATGCATTCTCCTGGCCCTCAACGCTCGATCATTTAGAAAGCAGCTGATCTAAAGCAGTGGTCTCCAGCCTGTGGTCCGCGGATCACTTGAGACAAACATACTGCAATCCAGGGTATTTCCAGTTACATTCGAATGAAAATACTGTTTTTTTCGCGTGCAAGAAGTTATCGCTCTGACCGATTGAAAATGAAGTGGCCGCAATTCGAAGCAAGACGGTACTTCAGTATTCATTGTAAACACCAACGTAAAAGCAAAATATTGTTTTCATGTTATGCTCACGATGACGATTTTAAATCAAATCGTCCGTATTATGAAACACAAGCTGGAAACTGTAAAGTAGGAAAGAAAATATCGTTTAGAACCATCGTTCTTGTCAATAAAAGACAAACGTAACTGGCTTAGCGAAAGCGATAACTTTCCGACTTACAACACGGAACAAAAAATTCCGAAACCTTTAACTTCTTTTGAGAATAAATAAAACCAACTCCGATCATGGCAGAAAATTTACCCCAAGTTGCATTTAAGATATCACGTGGTGGAATCTGGAATCAAAGTGTATGTAGTCCAGGTGGTCTCATAGCATGTTTTTCAAAACCAAATTTGAATATCATTTTTTGACAGAATGGGTGAAAACTTTTGTTCAAACAAGCTTTCTTGAGGCTTGATGAGTAATCAAAACACTCTTAAAATCTTCATTCAGAAGCAGAAGCGATAAAAATCAGCCTTCTAAATTCATACACCTACGTGGATAAGCCCACCTGTATATTATACCCACTTAGATAGCTGCTCAAAAACTGCTACAAAATGCAAACAGCTGAAAGGTGAAATTTCAGCCTACGAACTTACAACGAAAAGGGCCCCATTACTGATTGTTTAGTCATTGATATCGATTAAAAATTGGCGAAAAAAAGTATTGGAATTGAAGTTTTTATTGATGCGCAGGGTGGCAGTCTATTCTGCTCATGTTCATCTCTGTTTCATAAAGTTTTATACAGATGTGAACTGTATTTTGTCGAAGCAAGTTTGTTGATTTGGTATGCACTCCTGGATATCACGAAATTTCAACAAGAACAGCAAAGTGGTGTGAAGATTTTTTTCAACCAAAACGTTAATTCCACAAGCCGAATATGCACCTAAAATTTTATCGGGGTGTCTGTAAGTAACCGCTTACCCAAATCAAATTTTTGTTCATCACGAACAAGCGGGCATCGCATTATATTTTCTTTTGAGGCTCAAACTGACTTACATGTCGTTTTGACAGAATAAATAAATGCATTTTCAGTAATTTGTTTTACAAATATTCAGTGAAACGACAAAACCATGTATTACTCAATAGCTTTCAGTAAAAAATGTAACTGCAGCAAACTTAGAAAATTGTATATGATTCGTGCACCATTTCAGTGCAGTGTATGATTCGTACATCATTTCGCCCCCCCCCCCCCCCCCCATCGATGGATTTGGTGAAGGGGCCCCGTCTACCATAACGCCTAGGGCCTCGGAGAGGCTTGACCCGCCACTGAGGACGAAACTACAAGCTTCTTGTTTGTCTGGCTTCTACCGAAGTTCTGACATAAACTTCAACGCTTGAACACATCATTGTTCACTCACACACCCATGTTTTCAAGCGTTTATATGAGGCAATGGGTTAAATCGAGCTGTTCAAGAGGAGTTTAAGCTAAAAATGTAGAAAAGTTGTCACCTGGGAACACAACCATTGGATTGACACCACCATCTTTGCGACCGGCTCTACTGTTGGGGGTATTAAAAAGACACACGATCGAAGCAAACGTGCATGTGATATGCAGAAAATTTCTTTCCAATTCAGGTAGGTTAGTGGAAACAAAACTTGAATTGAATTCATACAAAAGAGGATTCTGGATTTGTTTATTATGGCGAGCGTATGGTGCTGCACCTGTCCGTCCAGAATCTGGCGGCTTGTTGGCTTAGAGTCGGTATCATGACGCCGATTGACCGTCAATGCCTTGGAATGGGTTCGGCTCGGTAGGTTCATGTCCTTTGGTCTAGTGTATTCCGTGCATTTGTCGCGCCACGGCGGTAGACCCGGCAGTAACAAAGTTAAGACAAACTTTTCCCCGGTACGGATGGCGCTTAAAAGTTCTTTTTCTTATTATTATTCTTGTCATTACGGCCTACGCCAGGGGTCGCCAAACTACGGCCCGCGGGCCGCATGCGGCCCTCGAGAGCCTATTATGCGGCCCGTGGCAACTTAGTAAAGATCTAAATAAATAGCTAATTTTTGTGACTATTTTTGAAGAAAATGAAATTGTTGCTTTTCAGAGACGTAGACAATACTTCATTAATAGAAAGCTATATATGTTTTGTATATTATGGTAGTGTTTTCTTATAAAGACGAAATTTAAACGTTCACAATATTTACAGGCAACGAAAAAATGGCCCTTAACTCAATGATATGTGAAGTAATGCGGCCCGCGAACTGAAAAGTTTGGAGACCCCTGGCCTACGCGATCATGTTGGCCTTTTCAGGACTTGACTTAGTTTACTTAGGGTACTTAGGGGTACTTAGTTCTTGCTACGGCGGACGGTTCATACGCGGTTAGAACCCACGACGGACATGCAGATGTGCGGAATGATGGCGGTGACGCGGGCCCGCTCCTATCCAGCGTGCAACTTGCTTACTGCCACACTGTCTGCTGCCCGGTGCATACGCAGCAGGCAGGAGGAAGGATGCACCTCCTCAACAACAAAACACCATCATGAACCAGCGGCGGATCTAACGATAGACGGACTAGGCGGTCGCCGAAGATCTTTAGTCTATAGTATGCCGTATGTCTACAAGTGAACAGAGTATTAGCGACAAGGGCCCCCGAAAGATGGTTGTTGGGCCCCATTTGCACCGCCTCCCCCCCCCCCCCCCCCTCCCCATGTCGGCAAAAATTTTAGGGCCTATGACCGATGATCGTAAGTTTGGATGGCCACCCCTTCCTCCGCTGGCAATTAAAGTATACTGTTCAATCTCCCAACAGCTGTGTGCCACTACCCCTTCCTCCCGGTCATCAGTTACCATTTACAGGGACCTCAACTCGTCTTTCCGCCTAGGGCCCCCGATTCCCCTAATCCGCCTTTGTCATGAACACGTTCTTTTCTTTGACCGATGGATCATAACATTCCGGAAGAAAACACATTTGGCGAAAGTGTTGCACACACACGCACGCTTACACCGGTGCGCAGATGGCTCAGCATATCTGTGTAATCTACTTCATACGAAAGCAAAAAAGCTTAGTGTAACAAAGTTATGCTTAATGCTTTACACGTTCAGTTCGATGGCAGGCCCCAGGGACTACCTGTGAACTTTCCAGTGTGCCGGTTTCACAATCAGCTTGCGTTCTAGATGCCGACGGAACGGAAAGCTGATGAAACTCAGCGCCGAGATGAACGTGTTAATGCGAATTAGAGTTCGGCGCGTGAGCTGGCGATTCCTTAGTCATTTTTACGTGGCAGCGTTTGAACTCATTGCGCTTTTTTGGTTTGATTTGTGAAAATTCAAATGCATCGCTCCAATGTGTGTTAACGGTTTTTTAAGCGCCACAATAGCTCGCGAGCATTGACCACACGCGGGAAAGAGATAGCGCTATGGAGGGAAAAAGCACGGACGACGGCTGACAGCGATTGGCCGTCTGACGCACCAACACATCCAAACCTTCGACAGAGCGCTCAGGCGAGGGGTATGAAGCGGAGCAAGGGACGGGTAGCTCGACGAGCTGCTTGACAAATTTGCCGTTGGAGGGAAAAAGATGGCATGAGAAAATTCTCAGAACGCCATGATTTCTTCCGTCGCTTTGCACAGCGGGAGATTTTGGTACATTTCCTGCGCAGGAAACTGCTCGAATTTGCGCAGCGGGCAGTTGCAAACCGACCAGCGATAGAGGTGTACACTTTCTTATTCAAATTTCCACCAAATATCGCAGCCAGCCCCTTTTCGTGAATATATTTCACACCTGTATATAAGTGACAATATTTAAACACATCTTTCGAGATGTTGCAATCAAAATCAAACACTAATATTCTTGCACAAAAACAAAAGCCCTGACACACAACATTTCTACTCAAATCAATCACCACGCCTCGCCCGTGAATGATGTACGCAGGCCTTCAATACAGAAGTGTTTTTGCGCCAAATAAGAATAAGAAATATATTAAGTGCAAAATGTGTAATGAGCATGAATGTTAGTGTTGCAAATGCAACTCCGTTGGCTCCTCGACGGCTGCGAACAAAATATAACGACCGTTTCACTAACGTACAAATCTTCAATATATTTAAAAACGGACCAACCGATTATAAAAAGACAAGCTTAGATTTCAGTAGTTTTAAAAACCGCGATCTATCGTTCGCTAACTTTTAAAGAGACCTTTGTTCTGCGCACGGTGTATTTATCCCTTTTTTCCGGCGATGGCCGTTCCGCCATCGCGTTACGCAGCGAACGTTGCCCTTTCTTAAATGTTCGAAATTCGAAGATCGATCTTGTCACCCTATCTAAATGTCTAAACCTATCTCCTGTCATTTAGCTTATTTACATTCCGCATGCCATAATAAAGGACACGCGGTTTGTCGGCACGGTTACTCGTAACAGTTAGAGGTGGCGTTGCTGCAGGATAAGGTTCAGGCATTTCAACAGAAAGTGTAGATATAGCATGTTCAAGGATTAAAAGAGAAACAAAGGATGAATAAGAGGATAGAGTGTTTTTAGGTAGAACTATTATTTTAAACTTTAAATTTTAATCACCTCCCCTTATCCGGAATGGATAAGCCTTTTTCTCAGTGTATTGTTGCACCATAAGGCATGTTCTCTCCAAATTTCAGCAAAATCGGTAAGGTGCTTCATTTTTAACAAAATATTCACATCAATATATCTTGATGAAACTGTCAAAAAAAGTGAAAGGGTAGCGGAAGAAGGGGATTTAGGGGTTAAAGGAGCACAAAAAATCATATCCTATACTATTATAAACTGTCTATGTAGCTTAATTGACTCAAATCAACGTTTTAGTTATATCTTAATGCAAAACATACAGTACATACAGACAAATACGATACAAAAAAGCCTTTCATTTTTATTGATAAGAAGAAGATAAGAAGATGAAATTAATTCTTCATCTTGTATTTGGAGTAACGTCTTACGCGGACATGCCGGACTATATAGGCTTGCGAGACTTAATTCATTATCACGCAGCCGGATAGTCAATCCTTGCTACGGAAGGACGGTATATTCTAGGCTTGAACCCATGACGGTCATATTGAGTCGTTTGAGTTAACGATTGTACCATTGAAGCGCTCCGATGAAGTTGAAGGATGAAATTAAATAACATATTAATTTGAAATAACGGAAAATTAAACCCAATCGTTCAGGTGCCGTTCAACACGGTGATACAATTAATAAATTCTGCTACATGCCTTTTATCCATAGTATTCAACACGTGTCAAAAATATGTGATTTTTTTAAACATTGAAAGGCGAGGCCGTATTGCTTAACCAATTAATTTATTGAAAGCTATAATTTAATGAATTTTAATTAAGCTGTAATTGCAATTGTTCATTGACATTTGAATGATCAAACCCATAGTTGAAACAAGAACTGAAACCTTAAACCTTCGAGTAATTTACATTCAATAGTTAATTTATTCTTAAATATGTTATCTCAGCAATCTGAAACGATTCATTAAATCGACCGTCAAGGATTTTCATTGCGCAATAGCACAGGCTTCGTTTTCAGAAACACTGCGTGATGCTTTGCCTCCACTTGAATCCCTTCTCGGTGATTGGATTTCATTGGCGATGAATGAAGACGAAAGAAATGATTCCAAGGAATATTTCCAACGTAAAACAGGCATTGCCAACATTACCATGTGCGTCGATGGTACACACATAAAAATTAAAAAAACCACACTACCGACCTTTATTGTACATCAATCGAAAACGTTTATAGCCTCAACGTTATGTTGGTTTGTACTTCCGATGTGGATTCATGTGTAAAATAATGTTTTTATGGTATGAAGTAACATACTGGTTAGTTTAATTCTAGATTTGTGATCATAAATGTCGCATACGATCTATCAATGCCAAATTTCCAGGCAGGTATCACGATGCTTTTGTATGGGGAGTGAGTGCTGCTCGAACACATTTCGAAGAACTACACAGAACCGGAAGAATTGATAAATTACTTGGTAATATAAATCAGTACACCTATACAGACTTGCGTAATTATAGTACTACTGTTTTAACACAGGTGACGCCGGATACCCAGGAGAACCTTGGCTTGTTAGACCACATAGAGATCCTGATCCTGGTTCTGAAGAAGCATTATTCAACTCATCTCATTCCTCTGGCCGGATACTCGTAGAGATGACTATAGGAATATTAAAATCGAGATTTAGATGTCTTAATGGTATAGACGGTTGCTTTAATTATGCACCAGAAAAATGTGGAAAAGTCATAAATGTTTGCAGTGCATTGCACAACATATGTGTTGAGCATAATTTGGAGTGGAATCAGCTGTTCAATGACATTATGCTCAGTGTGCATTAGATAGCATCAGATTAATTTGCTGCTTTGTTCTACAATCAATCTCAACTATAATGATACTGAGGCTTTTTATACTTCTTAGATGGGACGGACAGAGGAGAGTGTTTGTTATCCTACTGGAAGATTCGGAACCATTCCCGTATCAGCTATGTTTTTCTACATCCATACCAGCAGAATCAACCTACGAGCAGAATCATACCGGCTGTGACTGTATCGTTACTTTTTAACACTTTTGCGCATACCTCTGAGGCCACTCCGAAATTTACGAAGCACTTTGAACCGCGTCAAACGACGATGGTGGACCCGGTATAAGCTATACTAGGTATAAAGCTATATGACGTGTATGTCAACATATCTCCCCGTCATGAAATGAATCAAACTCACTAGGCCACGATGAACTGTGAATGTTATGTGCATGACACTCGATGACCAAGCTCAAAGATTGCATCGTAGCCTGGCGAAACTGTAGGAGCGTCTGATTAATATGTAAATGAGCTGCTTTTTATGCCTGGATATCTTCTCGACGTTAGAAGTGTGAGCATTGTAGAGACTAAACAAGTTATTACAAATTGGGTTAGGAATTGTATTTATTGGTTACATTAAAGTTCGCATTTATTCTTTACTAATTTGTTTATACCCTAGCTCTAGCTCCATTTTGGCTATGGTTAATTTTAACTCGCGGTCTTTCTCCGCTAACTCCCTTGTGAGATTCAATTCTTCTCTTTTTAGATCAAGCTTTGCTTGTTTTAATTCCATATCTTTTAATTCTATTTCTTTTTCGAATGCAAATTTTTGTTTTTCTAAATCTAGTCTTTCCTTGTCCAAATCTAGCTGTTGTTGGCGAATAATATTTTGCTGCTGTTTAATTCGATCATAATGCTTATGTTCCAGCAATTGCAATTCAGCTATTGTTCTTTTGCGTCGTGTTGTACGTTGATTTGTATTATCATATTTCAGTGACATGCAGTTACACACAGAGCGGGAGTTAACAAAGGTAGATGTACGAAAAGCCGCTACTAGTTGATCGTGACGGACGATTAAATGAGGTCCCTTCGAACTATTTGAGAGGAATCGTCCTAAATTTGTTGACGGTAAGTCAATTGTTTTGGTGCATATTAAACGCATGATACTTACATTTCCTTTTTCTTTTTTATTGGTTTCATTTAGACACGGTAGCATTTGCTGGAACCAAATACCTTTCCTTACAACAGGATGTGTCGTAAACGGGATGGTGCAATTGCAGATACGGTCTGTCGTACTGCAAAGGATACATAGTGTCATATGACCCACCACACCCAGCGATTGTCGTCCTATTATTGTGTAGATATGTTTTTGTAGGGCATTTGCATAAACAGTGCGGATTGAACGTTTTACGTGTAGTATAGTTGCGTAATTTGTAATGCATTCGTGAACGGAATTCTGTTTGCATTCGTTGAATGTACGTAACCAGGTAGCGTAGGGACACTGTATGTGATAGACTGATAATGATAGGAAAAAATTAACGTAAGGAAAGGTAAAAGATGTGATAACTCAATGTTATGTTAGAATTATAGAGAATTTTTTTTAAATAATCACGATCCAGCTAGCTAGATTAACTAGTCATGCACAAAAATGATCCCCATGTGCTGTACAAAAAACGAATTCAATATATTTATATATAATTAGATATGACATGCTACCTTACCAGTAGGAAGCAATTGTGATTATGTTTATGAACGTGATGACACTTGTTGATATTGTTTGTTATTTCGCTTTGTTCGCCATGCTAGGACGTTATGACAGGCAAGATTTCTATCCTAATGCTTTTTACACAAATGTGTGTGGGTGGGCATGACTTAGCTAATCGTTACGTCAAACGGATAAAAAGAAATTTCACTTATAACAGCCAGCGCCATTCAAGTGTACGGAACAAGACTTTCTTTTTACGAATTATTCCTCGCAATTTGAAACGATGGCTACGAAACGTGAGAGAGAAACTGGTTCGCTGCATAACGCAAAGAAAAGTATCTTTGAAAAGCGATGGGCTGCGTGGGAGCGCTCCCAGCAAAATCAGCCGCAGCCTTCGACTTCAGGTTTGTAACAATCGACGAGCAACGGTTGCAGTGATAGCAGTAATTTTACTTGTGCATTTACTATCTGCATTTGTGCTTTATCTGCAATCTAGGTATGCAAGTGCGTCCAGTTAGGTCAGTTTTGACCGAACAAGTAGCTGGGACCAGCCCGGTTATGACCGAACCAGTAGCTGGAACCGATCAATTGGAACCGATGGGTATGCTGTATACTTTGGTGTAGTAATGGGGCTGTGCTAATTATTTTTTACAATTAAAGATACTCGTTCACCAGTTTCGAGTGGTCCAGAGAGTGACGGGGAGACGTTGTCGGCATACAGCAGCGCTGACGAAATCGATGTGTTTGACGACGGTATCGTGCAGGACGAGGGTTTGGAGCCGCAAATTCCCTACGCTGGAGTTTCGATGGAGGACGTTCTTCGGAATTGGGCATTCGAGACGAATCAAACACAACGGAGCGTCACGTTGCTGTTGCGTCACTTGCAGTTCTCGCCTTTTAACAATTTGCCGAGCGATGCGCGTACGCTACTGAAGCCACCGGCCAGCACATCACAGGATGAGAGGCAAATATCGTCGATAGCTGGTGGCCAATTTTGGTACCAAGGCATCGAAAAATGCCTTCAATCCTATTTTCCGTAAGTAGATTAACATTTTAAAATCAAGGCTTAAGTTATTTTATAATATTTGAAACTGTGTATGTTTTTCTTTTTCTTTTCCAGCGATGTGCCTCCACCTGAACGAGGTTTTGAGCGGGACTTTTTTGTCGACGGCCTGCCGTTATTTAAAAGTAGCCGCTCGCAATTTTGGCCGATCTTGATACGTACTCACAATGTCCCCCGGCTCCCTGTGATGACGGTGGCAATATTTTGTGGCGAGTCCAAGCCACTCTCGCTGGACGAATATTTTGAAAAGTTCGTCAACGAAATGAACCGTTTGCAGGCGAACGGTTTAAAAATAGGCAGTTGTAAATGTAATTGGGTAAAGCTTCGGGCAATCATCGCCGATGCACCTGCGCGCGCATACATCAAAGGTAAGGCAAAGCAAGCGATTAATCTAAACATGATATGTAATTGTACAATGGCTAACTTTTTTTGTAGGTGTTAAGGCGTTCAACGCGATCGAGGGTTACCAGAAGTGCACCATACAAACGGAGTATGACGCCAGAACGCGTCGGCGTTTCTTCCGTTACGGTGCAATCGCCCGGCCAAGGACAGACAAAGAGTTTCGGGAAAACAAATACCGGGAGCATTGCACAAAAACTACGCCACTCTCGAATCTAAACAAATGCGACATGATTCAGAGCTTTCCGGGTTCCTAGCGGTTGCATTTCGCGGATAAAGGCGTTTTTGGCAAGCTAACGTATTTGTGGGTTCGAGGCTACCGGTACTGTGATTGCCGTATGACAGCAGAGAATAGGCGTGCATTGTCGGCGGATATCTTTTGACTCAGGCATCGTTTCACTTCAAACGACGATTGCGGGATCTGCGGTACATTGAGCACTGGAAAGCTTCAGAGCACAAAATGTTACTGCAGGTCGCCGGAGTGGCCGTTTTGAAAGACCGATTGAAACCTGAAATGTATGACCACTTTTTGCTGTTATTCGTTGCAATGACGATGTTCTCTACATCGTTCCACCGTGCACGATGGGGCTATGCAGACGAGCTGTTGCACCAGTTTGTGGCAGACTATGCACTAGTCTACAGCCCGGAACTGGTCAACAGTAACGTTCATAGTTTGCTACACGTGCTGGAAGATGTGGAGAAGTTTGGCGACCTGGGCACCATATCGGCCTATGATTTTGAGGCTAGGTTGCACGACATCCGGCAGTTGGTGCGGATCGGGCGGTATAGCCTAGCGCAGGCGGTAAATCGCATCTTTGAGCTGCAGCGAGTGGAAGCAAACCGGCTGAAGCAAGTAGTGCCAAATACAAGGCCTACTGTTAGAAGCGTGGGGCGCTACACTGAGGCTGTGATTCGAAAAGGGTTTATCGTGCGCGACAATTTTCGCGATCAATGGTTCCTGACCAAGGATGGTCATGTCATTTTATATCATGATGCAAAAATGATGGGCGAAGAACTGCATGTGAAGGGGCATCAATTCACCCATCAGGAGAGCACCTTTACTAGCCCGTGTCCGTCGGAAGAAATTAATGTGTGTACGGTTCATATGCGGAACATAAGCACTTACACCATTATTGGCCCTTCGTTTGCAATTCTGTGCAAATTAGCAGCTGTAGAGGGTAGCACACCGAGTGAGTATGTGGTGGTGCCATTAACGCACACTTACCCGAGTGTGTAGAGTGGATACACAATGTATTAATTAAAAAAACCTGCTAAATGGCAGGTTGGCAGAAAAAAATCCTCTAAATGGCAGAAAAAAAACCTATAACTTTAAACGGCCATATCTTTTGAACCAGAAGAGCTAGAGACATAATCTCGTCACCGTTGGAAAGGAAATTAAAAATTGCGAAGCAAGTTTTCCCACAAACATTAAGCTCAGAGCAAAGGAACATATAGTAAATTGCCTCTGAAGTTGAAGGTTTTGTGGAAAGTCTTCAAATGTGCTTCGGGGAACTATGACCCAGTATGAAACTTTTACATCGCCAAGATCCTTGTTATTGTGTCCCAGGGCTTTGATTTGCTTATTCATGAACCCCCAATGACAATGGCAAGGTGGAAATTTGCAGTGCGCGCGATAAGGCAGATTAGCAATTGTTTACGTTTTTTGTTATTGTTGCGTTTTGACAGCTAGGGCTACGTTCATCCAGCATATTGTGTGCGTATTTTCACTGGGTGAAGCGTTAGCGTTCGTTTGAATTGTCGATGTATTAGTGTTAGGTCCGTTAGGCTAAGAACAAAATTGTCAACCATTGTCTTAAGAGGATTCGTAATATACTGACGCGTACGCCAAACGGTCACCTTTAAACCCTAAGCATTTTTTCACTGCACTTTAACATAAAATATCACAAAATATCACGAACAGCAATATCAATAACAAAATATAGGTCAATTCGAGGGATGTGGAAAGGGGGTGGGGGTGGATTAGGATGTTTCTGGCACGTCACCTAATTATGTCATAAAGGATACGCAATTCGTATATTTTAACGGCCATTTATCTAGTTTTAAATACTCATTCATAGTCGTTACATGGACTCAAGGTCAACATTGGTCAAGATAATACATGATGCAAAATAAAAAACCGAATTCGAAAAATATAATTCACTTACGCTCGTTTGAAATTAGCTTCATAACCGTCGATCTGCATGGCAATTTAATGGTCTCAACCAGTGTTGTTAACTGTTGACATTTTTCATGACAGTCACCGTAAACAGACGGTCAAAATAATTTTTGGCTGATGACATTCAATGCTTCCACGACACGACTGTCATTAAACGAACTTCATTCGTGTCGCTACCGTCAGGGCTGATGCAATGACATTAAATGTAAACAATGTAGTCTGAATGTCATTTGACATTTTTTGAACAACACAAATCGATACGATCGGAGGGTTATGAAGTGTATCATCGCTGAATATGGGGATTCTAGTGAAATAGCAAAACTAGTGAAATGAAAGCCTTTTCACCGCACGCTCTGTTGTAGATTGACATGAAAACGGCCATTTGCAATACGCCAGAATTCACGATTCATACTGGTTGGCGAATATCAAATGAATGTATCTTGAAAACGTCTTCATGTCAAATGACATTTTTTGACGGGAATGTCAAATGACAGAGAGAGATGGGAATGGGAAGCTTCAAATCGAATGAATGTTTACAATTTTATGTCGATGAACGTCACCGTTCGCAACACTGGTCTCAACACAAACGGCACGGAACGGAACACACCAACTAAGCAAAATAATACTTCAATTCCAGATTTGAACGGCTCTCGCATCGTCAAGGTCACAGGTATGTAAAAAACACACATCATATAATATATGTACTTAACCCACCAATAAAGAGCTACAACCACAACCCATACACATTACCATAACCAGCTGATAATCTGCCGTACATGCGGGAGTGACCGAACGACGCGCAATTCATGTGAAGCGGTCACAGGGAGTTACGTTGTAGGAAAGGAGAAACAAGATACCGAGAGAAAAGATGGAAGAGATAGAGATGTGTGTTATATCACTTTTTTCCATGTATATATTTTGTCCACCAACACTTTTGCTATCAAAGTGTGTGTGTGTGTTAAAATTTTTGGCCATTTAAATTTTGTCCACCAACACCGTTGCATTTCGGAGCTTTTTCTTGCCTGAAAGAGATAGCCATACACTTGACATACAGCTGTCTCGCTCATATGACACTTCCAAGGCTCGCAAGCTCTTTAATGCGAGGGCTCTGGAGCAGTGAACTTGTATGGCGTGCGAGCCCTCGCGCGCCCTCGCAAATCGCTGTCACTTGCACTAAGGGATGCGAAAAAGCGTTGCCACCAGCCTTAATACCAAAGTTATTAGACTCTTTACAGATTACGACGAAAGCCCGTTTTGGCCGATTTCCAATAAAAAAAATTAATGAAAATTTTGACAGACAAATTGGAATGGTTTGTTTACAATTGGACTGGTTTGTTACGGCCAAGCTACACGTACCGGACGACATCGGACGATGCCATAAATCCGTTAACGCCAACTGTCAAATCTCATACAAAATCGGCCCGCTGTGATCCGACACGGCCCGGTACATGTAGTTTGAACAAAGTCCGCGCTCAGAATTGCTCAAATTGTATTTTCTTGCTTGAAAAAATATATATAAGTTTTTATTTTCTTTAAAATGTTTGGATTAATTTCGCGGTTTGAATATATAACTTTGTCAACAGCAAACATTCCCAAGCGCCACAGATTAAGCTTAAACGACTGGAAAATTGAATATCCATAGATAAAAAAATGAAAGCTCCACAGCTTCATTGGTTTGATCAATAGATGGCGTATTAAAACTGATTATTATATTGCTATCCTTTTCTTGCAATGTGTTTCGGCAAGTTTCATCTTATCATGACCTATACAACCTTCTAACTTTCCGAGCAAAAATCTATATGAATGGTCGTGTGGTCAGATACACGGGTATTCACACCAACGACCATTACTCAAATCTCACTTGCTTCAGTGCTGGTGGTATCCATTGAAGTTTAGTATTTAAACAATTGTATCGCCGTTCTAGTTCTAGCGATGCATAACTTCAATGCGAAACCATACAACAGTACAGAGGAAATGAGAAAGCTCTCCTCCAAGCGATGAAGCTCAACTGGTTGGGGTATCCCACCAACAGAGAGCGCCACCATTTTTTTCGCTATTTTTAGAATGCATGAGTCGTTTGTCGTCTGCTAAACGAAGTCTTTCTATATTCCGTTTAGGTAGAGAACTTAAGTCGTTTAGAAGCCGTTTAGTGGTCGTTTAGTGGATTTGTGGCACTTGGGATTGCAAATAGCTTGCCATCAGAACGTGCCGTGTTGATCTTCCGGAATTTTCTTTGTTGGTGGTGTTGGATTCCCGGTTGGAGAAATATGGATCTGCGGTATATTAGCGAATCTACAGCAATATTTTCTTGCCTGTATGGTTTGGTGCGAAGTCGTCGTCGCCGATGGTGGGTTCGACCAATGCTATATAAGCGCAACGAGGCCGGGAATCGTTTGTTGGCTGATATTGCCGAAGAAGCTGCCGATGAAACTATTATTCAGTTTTTGAGGATGACGGAGGAGGACTTTGAGTACATGTTACAAAAAATAACTCCAAAAATATGTAAACAGGATACCTACATGAGAAAGGCAATCACAGTACGTGAACGTCTGATTATCGGGTTAAGATTTATAGCGACTGGAGAAAATTTTAAAAGTTTGCAGTTTCTATTTCGTGTAAGTTAAGTTTAACAAAACATATCGACATAAAGCACAGTTTATTTAAATACATATTTTAGGTATCTCCGTCCACCATCCGAAAAATAGTGCCAGAAGTTTGTGATGCGTTGATTGAGGTACTTGCTGATTATGTAGCGGTAAGTAGTTAATACTTTGATTCACTATGCAAGGACCAATGTTCTGAATGTCTTCTTCTTTGACACTACACCCGTTGTCGGTCGAGGCCTTGATGTATCACTAGCGGGGTTGGTTTGCAGTGACTTATTGATTCCCCCGCCATAGCAGGATATTCAGTCCTACTCATGGAGGCACGGTCCATTCGGTCATATATCCATATATCCACATATGTCCATATATGTCGACATGTTGTTAGAATGTCTTTAAACTAAAATGAAAAAAAAAAACAAAAATTACACGAATTTGGTTCTGAATTCAACAGGGCTACCTAGATAGTTTGTGCAGATGACGCTGCTTTTATATTTGTTTTTTAACATAAATCCGTATCGAAATGCAGTACGTTTGCGTAACATAACCGTTGACCACGCTGTTTAGTTAAGTTACAACCAGCTGTAGGCTTTACGGTAAGCGGTCTAACGTCCTATCCATCGATGCCCCTCCCTCCTTATTCACTGGGAACAAGATCCCTCATTGCAGAGACACAGCTACTGCTATTCATTTCTATCATCGATTTCAAATCGTTCAACGACCTGCAAAATCTCATTTTGCATTTTTTCCAAATCCTCTTTTTTTCTACGTAGCATTTGTTCGGCTACCAAATCTAAAAACGCAGACACGGGTTCTCGCTCTTGCATTTTTTGATATGAACTCTCAAGATATTCTAGACAGCTCAAAATTTTTCCATCAACTCTAGCTTGTCTAGAAAGCCGTGGAGCATTTTGTGACGATGCGTTATTAGGTTGTTCTTCTTGTTCTTCGTTCATCGAAGTTTCCAGTTCCGAATGGACCCGTACTCCCTGGTCCGTTTCAGGTATGCCAGTTGTCGTGTTCGATCTTGACTGGACCGCTACTGCTTGATCTGTTGACGTTATCGGAACTGGCTGACCGCGCGATTCGTGTCCCGTCGACGTGTCATTTTGCGCCTGAACTTGTGTTCCAACTCCCGCAGACAGTGATGGTACAATTTGGAACCGAGGTATCTGTCCTGAGAACGTGTTTGGTGCAGCCTGGCTAGTCGACATGACCGGTATTGGCTGAAATCGCAACGCTTGTCCCGATGTCGCGTTTGACATAATTTGGACACGCTGTCCTCGTACGATCGACGTTCCAGGCATAAGCTGGAAACGCGGTGTCTGGCCAGGGGACGTGCTTGGTATTCCTGGTGATCCCTTGTTCGTCGACGTGCTTGGTATATGCTGACCAAGCGATCCCTTGTTCTTCGACGTGCTTGGTACTGCTCCATCAAGATTCGTCACGCTAGACGACGGAGATAGCCGTGGTATTTTGGAAGGGTTGCTTGTTGCTTCCAAATTTTGCCGGTGAACCAAACTTTTAGGTGGTCTTAACTGGAAAAAGAGAGATGTTGTTTGATATCACTATATTCTAAAAGCAGAAGAGTTAATTTGATATTTATATGTTTTTTTTTATTACATTTTCTTTTTGTCGTAACGTCATATGCGATCTGTACAAGCTTTCGAAACTTATTTTATACCACGCAGTGGAATAATCAGTCCTTGCTACGAGGGGACTGATTGTATGCGGATTGAATCCACATCGGGCGAGTGGTATAGTCGTGTGAGATGAAGACTGTACTACGGAACTGCCATTTTTACTACATAATACTATGAAATATTTAACTTGAATTTAATTGGCCAAAAAAAACTTGTATAACAAAGGTCAGCAGTAACGTAGTGTTTACTTTCTATGACTTTGGAGTACAGGCGATCCCCCAGATACACGATACCCCTTTGTGAGAAAACCTCACGAATGATCGTCTACGTTGTACAATTTGTTTTCTTCAACTGTTCAACTGTTTGCTACTCGTTCAACTGTTTGCTACTGCATATTAGATTGTCATGAGTTCATTACATAATTCATTTGTGAGTTCATTTCGTTATCCTTATTTATGCCTACCAGTTCATTTCTATCCTAATTCTAATTCAGTTCGAATTTCGAATTCGAACGAATAAATTTCAAATGTTATTCAATGTTCTCCATCACTCTTATATGCAGATTAAGAGATATGCGGTGTTCTTAATTTGACAATTCTTTGAACAAATTGTACTGATTTGACACATCCATTGTAAGTTGACAAATAATTTCCGTTTTGATCAAATGTTAAAAACTATTTCAAAAGGTTTGAAACTGTTATATTCAGTCTGAATCATATCAAATAATTAATAATGTGACTAAAACCGCCCCCTACTTACAAAATTACACAATAAATAGTAATATTTTAGCTGGAAATCGTTTACGTTTAACCACATATTTATTTATCATTTCAGCTGCCAGAAACAACTGAAGAATGGTTAGCTGTGTCTCGCCGATTTGAGGAAAGGTGGCAATTTCCTCATGTTATTGGAGCGATTGACGGAAAACACGTGCGCATACACAAACCGAATTTTTCTGGTAGTTTATACTACAACTACAAACACTATTTTAGCATTGTGTTGATGGCTATTGTTGATGCTGATTATAATTTCTTATACGTTGATATTGGTGGAAAGGGAGGGGTTTCGGATGGTGGTATTTTTAGAAACTCCAAAATACAGGGTAAATTTGAAAGAAAGGAATTGAATATTCCTAAACCGAGCGTCCTACGAGTGCCGTACAGTGTACTAGTGCCATATATGATGTTAGGGGATAAAGCATTTGCTTTAACAGATTACTGTATGCGTCCTTTTGGAGGAAGATCGACTGTTGGCAGTGTTCAAAGCCTTTTCAATCAACGACTGTCCAAGGCACGTATCCCCGCAGAAATAGCCTTTGGAATTCTTTCTAGCAGGTGTAGAGTGCTGCACACCTCAATAAACTTGCAGCCTGAAAAGGCTAGTAAAGTTGTCATGGCTGCTGTATATCTCCACAATTTTATACGGAAAAGGAACAAAGCTAGTTATGGGACATTTGAAGAACCATCATATCCGGCAAATGTTACTTCATCTACAAATAACTTGGATGGACTACAAAGCATCCCAATAAGACCTTCTGCACGCCTGGCAAACATACGTTTCCACCTGGCACACCATTTCAAAATGGGAAATTAATTTTTTTTTGAAGATTGGGCCATAGAGGAGTTATAGTTTTAATAGTGAAGAACTAAAGGCTAATGTATAATGTTTGTAAATCGAATTAAAAATATAAAAAAACAGATAAATAAAATTGAGTTTTTTTAATTGAAATATTTTATAGTTTCTCCATTAGCGTGTGATTCCGTCATCATGAAACATGTGATAAGCATGAAATTTTAGCATTTAAAATAGTGATATTTCAATTGATAGGGATTTTTTTATTATGTACAAAGGTTGTTAGGGTTAGGAGGAAAGACCCATTTCCCTATAACTTGGTGCAATATTTACAGTGATCTCAGGGATAAATCTGTAAATAACTAAGTTTTACAGTTTGTTAGTCGTTAATGCTTAATACTAAAATATTAATACAGTCTGTTCCCGAGTTACGCGGTTCTCGACGTACACGGATTCAGAAATACGCGGTTTTTTAAATATAACAGATTAAACGTCAAATAAAAATAATTTGCTTCAAAATTTGTCCAATGCAGTATAAATTGCATTTGTTTAAATAAATTTAATCTACTTAAAAGCCAAAAATATCAGAATGCTTGGCATTATCGTATCAAATGAGTGATAAAACTACAAAAGTACTCAATTAAATAAAAAAAACTTAATTAACAATGTTTTTCTGACGGAAAACCGCGAAATTCGACTTACGCTGATATTCGAGTTACGCGGATTCCTCGGGAACGCACAAACCGCGTAACTCGAGAACAGATTGTACTCTATCTTGAAATCGTACTCAAACTTCTCATGGTAATTTAGTAAGCTAATAAGCAAATAAATAGATACACTGGACGAACGAAACAGCTTAATGGAGTTTTCAATTCCAACCAATGATATGACCGCATTATTTCCCAAGAATATAGTGGAACGCCGTTTATCCGGGCTCAGTATACTCGACGTGTTATTCGAGTCAACATGTTATTCGATAATGAGTCTATGTTCATTTTTCATCATAAATTTTTAAAGTTTTTTTAACAGTGTAGTGCTAGTTAGTAACACCTAGTCAGTTATTATTTACTTGAATTTGAATTTATCAATGAAAATATTTGAAACTAGAAATAAATGTTAGCGATTTTCGAATGACAATGATGTCTGATAAGCGTTGTTTTGAACATCCTCCTCAGCACGCAATGACACCTTTGAATTGAATTGTATTTCTCAACCGCATGGATTCACGGACAACCGGATAAAAGGTATCCGGATAAACGGCGCTCCACAGTAGTTAGTTTTAATCAGAACTGATAAAAATATATAAACAGACATAAACTATTCGCCCAAGCCGAATGCTCAAAACTCAACGAAATGACCTTCGTGTTTTGTTAAACACGACAAATGACAGGGTTTCGGTGTCGTGTCTCAACAATGCTTTATATACTTTGGTCATTCCAATTGAATACACGTTCACCATCACGCGCGCTTTTACACCACTATTCCAGAGCAAAATTATACATCCAGATTGTGCCACAAAAAAGAAAATAAATAATTAATTGCATTACCGTATCAATTGTGTCTCCAGCACTTAGATTTTCGTTGAGAAACTGCATCGCTTCGTACGCGAACCAATTTGGTCTAAATATTTCATTACAACCTAAAATAAAATGATATAGTAGCGTCATATAACGGTGCAGTGGATATATAGTAGTGTTACATACAAGGGTTATAAAAAACCGATGTTAGTGTCGAAACTAACCTGCTCCCGACTGGATACTATTGTTAACCTTTATTCGATTTTTTCTGTATGTAGACCGTAGATTTTGCCACTTCTCTTTGGCTAAAAGTACAGGAATGCTCAATTCACTGGCCACTTTCTGCCACACATTGTCTTGCTTTGCCACATCTTTATATTGAGGATCCCTTTTATTCCACAAAAGTGGACACGCTTCTATTTTGGATATAAATTGCAAAGTATCCTCCATCGTAAACAAATGCTGAAATAATGTAAAACAAAGTGTTAAAATAGCTTCTTTTATAACATGCTAGTCACTCTGCTAGCGGAGTGTTGCAATGTAAACACTGATTCTATGAATTTTTTGCATTTGCATGGCATTTAAGACATAGGAATACATCGTTGAATAAAAGGGAATCAAATACTTACTTCTCCCTTAGCGGTTTTATACGAATTTTTCGGTTTCGAATCCATTTTAAGAGAATCTGTAGTTTGGTTAATACTCAATTCACTTGAGATATTAGTCTGATCAAGAAAATGAAACGACTATCAACAAAGAAAATATACAAACGTCAACCCAATGACATCGGATGACAGCGGGCGTCCGACGCGGCCCGGTCCGACTTGATTTGCTTGTCTGCGGTCCTAGGTTGCTCAATTTTTATGGCCGAACTCCTGTTTTGGCCGATTTCCAATAAAAAAATGAATGAAAAAATTTTGACAGACAAATTGGAATGGTTTGTTTACAATTGGACTGGTTTGTTTACAATTCGACTGGTTGCAACTGGATTGCAATCGTGCAATAGATGCTTTAGGTTGAACTATTAAATTATTGTAAATCTAATTTTAATTATGTACTTTCTACTGGACTTGTGTCGAAAGTGGAAATTTGATTCATATTTTAGTGAAATGAAAAAGAAATAATTTTATTTTTTTATTTCTCATAGAGTTTCATCACGCGAGTTTCCTTTCCGTCCAAGAACAGTCCTGTGATCTAGTGATGGGCGTTTCGGAGCGCACCAACCCGTTAGTCTGGAGCCGGCTCCGACTTTTTCCCGAAGCCGGCTTCACACCAACGGCTCCGGAGCCAGCTCCGCTCCGACGACTCCGGAGCCGGCTCCGCTCCAACGGCTCCGCACCAATGGCTCTGCAGCCGGCTCCGGACTAACAGCTCTGCATTCACGGCTCCGTTCCAACGGCTGCGAAGCCGGCTTCGGGCCCACTGTTCTGGAGCCGGTGACAAATCAACGGCTCTGGACCAACGCCTCCGGACCAACGGTTCAATAGAGACAGCATTGTACGATGGCGTAATAAAAAAAAGAATATATCTTCTCGTGGAAGCTAACACACGATGTGATTGCAGTATTGACATGTATGACGTTGTGTAGCATTCATTGGTCTCGCCTTTCGTAACTATATTCGAAACTCATCGATTTTTTTGATAAATTATTTTAAGCATGACCTTCTCCGCTATTTACGGATTTCCTCGATTGAAACTTTATTGAAAAAGTTTGTTTGGTCCCTTGTGTTAAATCCAGCTCAGGAGCCGTTGGAGCTGAGGCGGCTCCGGAGCCGTTGGAGCTGAGGCGGCTCCGGAGCCGTTGGTGCAGAGCCGGCTCCGGAACCGGCTTTGGAGCCGTGGGTGCGGAGCCGGCTCCAAAATTATCTGGAGCCGGTCGGAGCCGGCTCCGACTTTGGAGTAAATTACCGTTCCTTCATAAAAGCAACTGCTATTCGTGATGGTTGAGGAGCCGTTTTTTTTACTATTACTCTGTATACTGCTCTGTTACTCTGTGGCTGTTACGCCACCACGCGGAAAAGCATACTAGCGTCATATACCACATATACTAGTATCTCTTCCCTCCTAACAGCAAAGCATGATGTACCCAGAACATAAATAACCAGCAACAGCGACTTTAGGGTCCAACAGGTCTGACACGCAGACTGGATGCAAGTGACCACTTCATATTTCATCTCAGCCCACTACAGTATAAACTGTTACAATAAGTTTTTCGTATAACGAGCATATTCAAATGCTCTACAAGTACCTTTCTTCACGAGGAAAATCTCGCATTGCGATCCGAGGTGTGTCGTATGATAATATTTTTCATTTTTCCTACAAATTATATGATAAAGAGTAGGAGAAAGAGATGAATATGAGGGTCACCGAGTAAAGCACTTGTAAAGGGAGAGTAGTGGTTGAGCCGGGAAGTAAATGTTGAACGGTCCTGTTGTAACAATTATAATTAGGAAATAAACCATAAGTATATTTGTGTTTATGCATAGTGGCAGTGGCGCGTTAAGCGGTGGGCGGCCGCCAGGGGCCCCGACGATCTAGGGGGCCCCGTCCTTGTGGATGTACGACTTCGTATCGATTCTACCCCCCCCCCCCCCCCCCCCCCCCTCTGGATGGGACTTTTACCATCTACAGGCGGTCCCCGAGATACACGGTACCTCTTATACGCGGATTCGGAGATACGCGGTTTTCTAAATTTGACAATTCTTTGAGCAAATTGTACTGATTTGACACATCAATTGCAAATTGCCAAATAATTTCCGTTTTGATCGAATGTTAAAAACTATTTCAAAAGGTTTAAAACAGTTATATTCAGTCAGAATAATATCAAATAATTCATAAAGTGACTGAAACCGCCCCTTACTTGCAAAATTACACGAAAATTAGTGAAATTTCAGCTGGAAATCACGAGATTCGACTTACGCGGAAATTCGAGATACGCGGTATTTTGCGGCCGTTTTCGATTCCCATTAACCGTGTATCTCGGGGACCGCCTGTATTTCAAAAAAACTCATTTTTAATTCATTCATTTTTCCCATCGCTTTACTCACTGTATTTTGTCGAGGGCCCCAAACTGCAGAAAACCGGGGCCCCATACTATTCAAAGCAGCACATTAAATGTTCTAAGAAATCTGCCAATACTGGCATCAATGTCGCAAGCGAAGAACGCTGCGACACGCGCGCACAGCTCAAATCAATACCTCATCATCGTTGGCGCAAAGAATAGGGCAGAGTGAGAAACCGTAAATTTTTGCTGGTGTGGGTGGCCTGTGCACGAGACACCCAAATCCGAAAACACGCAGAGCAACTTGCTGCTAAAATGGAATGCACAGAACGCTGCGCTTAACTTCCACCGAAAACCCGTTACACAACACAAGCATACAACACACCCAAACAAAAATTTAAAGTCCCCGAAACACAATTCACCGACTCGTAGCCGGTAAAATTAGCAGGAAAAATTGACTAACATCAAGCAAGCAACGGTGCTCCAGTGGGTAGAGGTTTCATTCGAGAATTGATGGGCAAAACGGCTCCGAAGCCGGAGCCGGCTCCGACCGCCTTTTTTCAACCGTCTCCGACGCTCTTTTCAATTTGGCTTGGATGAAACGTGCCTGTGTTTGTCTGGGGCCCCTATACTTGTTTTGAAGATGTGTGCCGAAAACAGATAGCTGTTTTCACGCGAAAAATGGTATTCACATCTCAAGCCTGAGATCGTGGAGCGTGCCTGCTTTTAACGCAAAACCTTAAATTTTCACGCAGGGCCCTTCTCAACTTTTGTGGTCAACTGACTAAAGGGGAAATCGGCACGGGGTGGTATTCATACAACTTTTTGCGTGAAGACAAAGTAAACAACCGTTACAGCTATACTAAAGCCAAAACTCAAAGGTGGTTTACGGGGCCCCAACGATTATGTGGACTCTTCGATGAAGGGGCCCCGTCGGTAAGGGCCCCGTCGTTAGGGAGGCCCCATCAATAAGGAGCCCCGTCCATTTGGTGTCTTGGTGTGGATGGTCGATGCACGAGCTCACCAAAAAAACGCAGAGACACTTGCTGCTAAAATCCAATGCACGGAACACATTACAGCGCTGAGTTTAACCACAAAGAAAACCCGTTGAAACAGCCACAAGCACACATCATACACAGACAAAAATTTAAAGGCCCCAATACACCGGCTCGTAGCCGGAGAAATTAGCAGGAAAAATTGACACCAAGCTCGCGTCGCTTTAAAAAGCCTAGGAAGGTCGTTTGGTCAACGGTGCTTGAGTGGGTTGAGGTTTCATTCGAGAAATGGTTAAATCGATGTCATTGTGTGCGCTCTTGGCTGGGATGAACCGTCCTGTACTTGCATACGGGGCCCCTGCTACCTCTTTGCGATTGTGTGCCGAAAGCAGACAGCTGTTTCACACGAAAAATGGTATTCACATTCCTGGCCTGGGATAGTAGATTGTGTGTGTCTTTTAATGCAAAAACTAAAATTTTCATTCTTGATCCTAATCGAACACATCAAGTTTGTGGACCGAAGAGAAGGGGAAATGGGAAAGGTTTCAGTTAGAAGGAAGGGGGGAAGGGTATAAAAATACTCAAGGAACTTAAGGACCTTGTTCATTTATATATGGGTTTTATCGACTATTTCAATTTTTGCGAATACAACAAGACCAAAAACCGTTACAGCTGCATCTACATACAGCCATACACAGCCATAATACGAAGAACAATCTCCATTGCCTCGGCCATCTGGGGCCCTGTTGATGATCCCGTCGATTGAGGGGCCCCTTCCATTCGGTGTTGTCAACCCAATACACCCCCATTTTCCCTCCGGGTGTTAGGTTTACAATCAGATTTACTATTACTACCAAACCTATTAGAAGCATATTTATTTTATTTATCAGAAGCATTTTACTATCAGAAGCAGAAAACATTTGCCTTTTTAACATGTGCAATATTTTTGTTTAACATGTGCACCTTAGTTGGAAGCGTAGAACGCTGCGATACATGCCCACAGCTCAAAACAATATCATTTCATCATCGTTGGCCCAAATGCATTGAACGCTACGCGCGAGTTGGGTAAAGCGAAATCCGTTACAAGAGATGCCTCACGCAAACTACATGCACATACGACATTAAAAGGCTCCGAAACCGATCTCAACACAACGGTTCTTAGCCGTAGAAATTAGCAAGAAAAATTGGATGACACCAAGCACGCTCTTTTTATCTGTTGAGGTTTCATACAAGAATCGATTCCGAAGTCGATGTGTGCGCTTTTTAATTTGGCTTGTGTCTATGTTATCTCGCAAAAACTAAGAACTCGTGCCCCGGCTAACCTTTGGGGCCCCAGTCAAAATTGTGGACTGGACGAAGTGATGGTAGAAAGGCAAGCTGTTGAAGGGTTTGGGTCAAAATTGGAAGGGTCGACGGAAAGGAAATATCGATATGAATGATCACTTAAATTTTGACTTAATTAAGCTGTCGGCGGCGGTCGGCAAAGTCCGGCCCGCCACAATATGCAGTCAGGCCCGAGAAAATATTTGCCCAATTTTGAAAGATAGGAAGATCCTATTCAATAAAAATTAACTGAACATATTTTAATATGACAATTCATATCGTTGAACTCTTCCAAATTCGATCACCATAACATGAATTGTCGGACCAATCAATATGGCAAAATTTGAGGAGAAATTAGAAAATAGAAACGAATAATTCCATAAAAACCTGACTGTTGATTTTACGAGAACAATGGTTATTGGTTGCTAACTATTGCTTTTTAAGGATGCAACGATTTTCTAGGAGTTTTTTTTAAGGAAATGCACTATCAATTTGTCTGACCTGGCCTTACTTGTCCGTGGCCTCATACTAGTACTGAACGATTGAACGTTTTTCTCGATAATTTTTCAGCTATTAAGGTTTTTGTACCATCTTCAGATATATCCTGAAACAAATTTGCAACATGGAAGGAAGGGTACATTGAGAAGCGATATTGCAATTTTGCTTAATTGTTTGGAACTTTGTATGACTTTTGCACACTATGCTGCTGACTCTTAATTGAAGAATCTTTACAATCAATTTTAGTAATTTTAAGTTAATAAAACGAATTTGAAACTTGCTTGGAAGATATAATAATTTAAGAAAAACAACAATATAACCAATTGCATTGTTTAATATCATAAACCAGTTATTTTGTGTATTAACTGTAACAATATAATAATGGATGTGTAACAAAATGCATTCTCCTGGCCCTCAACGCTCGATCATTTAGAAAGCAGCTGATCTAAAGCAGTGGTCTCCAGCCTGTGGTCCGCGGATCACTTGAGACAAACATACTGCAATCCAGGGTATTTCCAGTTACATTCGAATGAAAATACTGTTTTTTTCGCGTGCAAGAAGTTATCGCTCTGACCGATTGAAAATGAAGTGGCCGCAATTCGAAGCAAGACGGTACTTCAGTATTCATTGTAAACACCAACGTAAAAGCAAAATATTGTTTTCATGTTATGCTCACGATGACGATTTTAAATCAAATCGTCCGTATTATGAAACACAAGCTGGAAACTGTAAAGTAGGAAAGAAAATATCGTTTAGAACCATCGTTCTTGTCAATAAAAGACAAACGTAACTGGCTTAGCGAAAGCGATAACTTTCCGACTTACAACACGGAACAAAAAATTCCGAAACCTTTAACTTCTTTTGAGAATAAATAAAACCAACTCCGATCATGGCAGAAAATTTACCCCAAGTTGCATTTAAGATATCACGTGGTGGAATCTGGAATCAAAGTGTATGTAGTCCAGGTGGTCTCATAGCATGTTTTTCAAAACCAAATTTGAATATCATTTTTTGACAGAATGGGTGAAAACTTTTGTTCAAACAAGCTTTCTTGAGGCTTGATGAGTAATCAAAACACTCTTAAAATCTTCATTCAGAAGCAGAAGCGATAAAAATCAGCCTTCTAAATTCATACACCTACGTGGATAAGCCCACCTGTATATTATACCCACTTAGATAGCTGCTCAAAAACTGCTACAAAATGCAAACAGCTGAAAGGTGAAATTTCAGCCTACGAACTTACAACGAAAAGGGCCCCATTACTGATTGTTTAGTCATTGATATCGATTAAAAATTGGCGAAAAAAAGTATTGGAATTGAAGTTTTTATTGATGCGCAGGGTGGCAGTCTATTCTGCTCATGTTCATCTCTGTTTCATAAAGTTTTATACAGATGTGAACTGTATTTTGTCGAAGCAAGTTTGTTGATTTGGTATGCACTCCTGGATATCACGAAATTTCAACAAGAACAGCAAAGTGGTGTGAAGATTTTTTTCAACCAAAACGTTAATTCCACAAGCCGAATATGCACCTAAAATTTTATCGGGGTGTCTGTAAGCAACCGCTTACCCAAATCAAATTTTTGTTCATCACGAACAAGCGGGCATCGCATTATATTTTCTTTTGAGGCTCAAACTGACTTACATGTCGTTTTGACAGAATAAATAAATGCATTTTCAGTAATTTGTTTTACAAATATTCAGTGAAACGACAAAACCATGTATTACTCAATAGCTTTCAGTAAAAAATGTAACTGCAGCAAACTTAGAAAATTGTATATGATTCGTGCACCATTTCAGTGCAGTGTATGATTCGTACATCATTTCGCCCCCCCCCCCCCCCCCCCCCATCGATGGATTTGGTGAAGGGGCCCCGTCTACCATAACGCCTAGGGCCTCGGAGAGGCTTGACCCGCCACTGAGGACGAAACTACAAGCTTCTTGTTTGTCTGGCTTCTACCGAAGTTCTGACATAAACTTCAACGCTTGAACACATCATTGTTCACTCACACACCCATGTTTTCAAGCGTTTATATGAGGCAATGGGTTAAATCGAGCTGTTCAAGAGGAGTTTAAGCTAAAAATGTAGAAAAGTTGTCACCTGGGAACACAACCATTGGATTGACACCACCATCTTTGCGACCGGCTCTACTGTTGGGGGTATTAAAAAGACACACGATCGAAGCAAACGTGCATGTGATATGCAGAAAATTTCTTTCCAATTCAGGTAGGTTAGTGGAAACAAAACTTGAATTGAATTCATACAAAAGAGGATTCTGGATTTGTTTATTATGGCGAGCGTATGGTGCTGCACCTGTCCGTCCAGAATCTGGCGGCTTGTTGGCTTAGAGTCGGTATCATGACGCCGATTGACCGTCAATGCCTTGGAATGGGTTCGGCTCGGTAGGTTCATGTCCTTTGGTCTAGTGTATTCCGTGCATTTGTCGCGCCACGGCGGTAGACCCGGCAGTAACAAAGTTAAGACAAACTTTTCCCCGGTACGGATGGCGCTTAAAAGTTCTTTTTCTTATTATTATTCTTGTCATTACGGCCTACGCCAGGGGTCGCCAAACTACGGCCCGCGGGCCGCATGCGGCCCTCGAGAGCCTATTATGCGGCCCGTGGCAACTTAGTAAAGATCTAAATAAATAGCTAATTTTTGTGACTATTTTTGAAGAAAATGAAATTGTTGCTTTTCAGAGACGTAGACAATACTTCATTAATAGAAAGCTATATATGTTTTGTATATTATGGTAGTGTTTTCTTATAAAGACGAAATTTAAACGTTCACAATATTTACAGGCAACGAAAAAATGGCCCTTAACTCAATGATATGTGAAGTAATGCGGCCCGCGAACTGAAAAGTTTGGAGACCCCTGGCCTACGCGATCATGTTGGCCTTTTCAGGACTTGACTTAGTTTACTTAGGGTACTTAGGGGTACTTAGTTCTTGCTACGGCGGACGGTTCATACGCGGTTAGAACCCACGACGGACATGCAGATGTGCGGAATGATGGCGGTGACGCGGGCCCGCTCCTATCCAGCGTGCAACTTGCTTACTGCCACACTGTCTGCTGCCCGGTGCATACGCAGCAGGCAGGAGGAAGGATGCACCTCCTCAACAACAAAACACCATCATGAACCAGCGGCGGATCTAACGATAGACGGACTAGGCGGTCGCCGAAGATCTTTAGTCTATAGTATGCCGTATGTCTACAAGTGAACAGAGTATTAGCGACAAGGGCCCCCGAAAGATGGTTGTTGGGCCCCATTTGCACCGCCTCCCCCCCCCCCCCTCCCCATGTCGGCAAAAATTTTAGGGCCTATGACCGATGATCGTAAGTTTGGATGGCCACCCCTTCCTCCGCTGGCAATTAAAGTATACTGTTCAATCTCCCAACAGCTGTGTGCCACTACCCCTTCCTCCCGGTCATCAGTTACCATTTACAGGGACCTCAACTCGTCTTTCCGCCTAGGGCCCCCGATTCCCCTAATCCGCCTTTGTCATGAACACGTTCTTTTCTTTGACCGATGGATCATAACATTCCGGAAGAAAACACATTTGGCGAAAGTGTTGCACACACACGCACGCTTACACCGGTGCGCAGATGGCTCAGCATATCTGTGTAATCTACTTCATACGAAAGCAAAAAAGCTTAGTGTAACAAAGTTATGCTTAATGCTTTACACGTTCAGTTCGATGGCAGGCCCCAGGGACTACCTGTGAACTTTCCAGTGTGCCGGTTTCACAATCAGCTTGCGTTCTAGATGCCGACGGAACGGAAAGCTGATGAAACTCAGCGCCGAGATGAACGTGTTAATGCGAATTAGAGTTCGGCGCGTGAGCTGGCGATTCCTTAGTCATTTTTACGTGGCAGCGTTTGAACTCATTGCGCTTTTTTGGTTTGATTTGTGAAAATTCAAATGCATCGCTCCAATGTGTGTTAACGGTTTTTTAAGCGCCACAATAGCTCGCGAGCATTGACCACACGCGGGAAAGAGATAGCGCTATGGAGGGAAAAAGCACGGACGACGGCTGACAGCGATTGGCCGTCTGACGCACCAACACATCCAAACCTTCGACAGAGCGCTCAGGCGAGGGGTATGAAGCGGAGCAAGGGACGGGTAGCTCGACGAGCTGCTTGACAAATTTGCCGTTGGAGGGAAAAAGATGGCATGAGAAAATTCTCAGAACGCCATGATTTCTTCCGTCGCTTTGCACAGCGGGAGATTTTGGTACATTTCCTGCGCAGGAAACTGCTCGAATTTGCGCAGCGGGCAGTTGCAAACCGACCAGCGATAGAGGTGTACACTTTCTTATTCAAATTTCCACCAAATATCGCAGCCAGCCCCTTTTCGTGAATATATTTCACACCTGTATATAAGTGACAATATTTAAACACATCTTTCGAGATGTTGCAATCAAAATCAAACACTAATATTCTTGCACAAAAACAAAAGCCCTGACACACAACATTTCTACTCAAATCAATCACCACGCCTCGCCCGTGAATGATGTACGCAGGCCTTCAATACAGAAGTGTTTTTGCGCCAAATAAGAATAAGAAATATATTAAGTGCAAAATGTGTAATGAGCATGAATGTTAGTGTTGCAAATGCAACTCCGTTGGCTCCTCGACGGCTGCGAACAAAATATAACGACCGTTTCACTAACGTACAAATCTTCAATATATTTAAAAACGGACCAACCGATTATAAAAAGACAAGCTTAGATTTCAGTAGTTTTAAAAACCGCGATCTATCGTTCGCTAACTTTTAAAGAGACCGTTTGTTCTGCGCACGGTGTATTTATCCCTTTTTTCCGGCGATGGCCGTTCCGCCATCGCGTTACGCAGCGAACGTTGCCCTTTCTTAAATGTTCGAAATTCGAAGATCGATCTTGTCACCCTATCTAAATGTCTAAACCTATCTCCTGTCATTTAGCTTATTTACATTCCGCATGCCATAATAAAGGACACGCGGTTTGTCGGCACGGTTACTCGTAACAGTTAGAGGTGGCGTTGCTGCAGGATAAGGTTCAGGCATTTCAACAGAAAGTGTAGATATAGCATGTTCAAGGATTAAAAGAGAAACAAAGGATGAATAAGAGGATAGAGTGTTTTTAGGTAGAACTATTATTTTAAACTTTAAATTTTAATCACCTCCCCTTATCCGGAATGGATAAGCCTTTTTCTCAGTGTATTGTTGCACCATAAGGCATGTTCTCTCCAAATTTCAGCAAAATCGGTAAGGTGCTTCATTTTTAACAAAATATTCACATCAATATATCTTGATGAAACTGTCAAAAAAAGTGAAAGGGTAGCGGAAGAAGGGGATTTAGGGGTTAAAGGAGCACAAAAAATCATATCCTATACTATTATAAACTGTCTATGTAGCTTAATTGACTCAAATCAACGTTTTAGTTATATCTTAATGCAAAACATACAGTACATACAGACAAATACGATACAAAAAAGCCTTTCATTTTTATTGATAAGAAGAAGATAAGAAGATGAAATTAATTCTTCATCTTGTATTTGGAGTAACGTCTTACGCGGACATGCCGGACTATATAGGCTTGCGAGACTTAATTCATTATCACGCAGCCGGATAGTCAATCCTTGCTACGGAAGGACGGTATATTCTAGGCTTGAACCCATGACGGTCATATTGAGTCGTTTGAGTTAACGATTGTACCATTGAAGCGCTCCGATGAAGTTGAAGGATGAAATTAAATAACATATTAATTTGAAATAACGGAAAATTAAACCCAATCGTTCAGGTGCCGTTCAACACGGTGATACAATTAATAAATTCTGCTACATGCCTTTTATCCATAGTATTCAACACGTGTCAAAAATATGTGATTTTTTTAAACATTGAAAGGCGAGGCCGTATTGCTTAACCAATTAATTTATTGAAAGCTATAATTTAATGAATTTTAATTAAGCTGTAATTGCAATTGTTCATTGACATTTGAATGATCAAACCCATAGTTGAAACAAGAACTGAAACCTTAAACCTTCGAGTAATTTACATTCAATAGTTAATTTATTCTTAAATATGTTATCTCAGCAATCTGAAACGATTCATTAAATCGACCGTCAAGGATTTTCATTGCGCAATAGCACAGGCTTCGTTTTCAGAAACACTGCGTGATGCTTTGCCTCCACTTGAATCCCTTCTCGGTGATTGGATTTCATTGGCGATGAATGAAGACGAAAGAAATGATTCCAAGGAATATTTCCAACGTAAAACAGGCATTGCCAACATTACCATGTGCGTCGATGGTACACACATAAAAATTAAAAAAACCACACTACCGACCTTTATTGTACATCAATCGAAAACGTTTATAGCCTCAACGTTATGTTGGTTTGTACTTCCGATGTGGATTCATGTGTAAAATAATGTTTTTATGGTATGAAGTAACATACTGGTTAGTTTAATTCTAGATTTGTGATCATAAATGTCGCATACGATCTATCAATGCCAAATTTCCAGGCAGGTATCACGATGCTTTTGTATGGGGAGTGAGTGCTGCTCGAACACATTTCGAAGAACTACACAGAACCGGAAGAATTGATAAATTACTTGGTAATATAAATCAGTACACCTATACAGACTTGCGTAATTATAGTACTACTGTTTTAACACAGGTGACGCCGGATACCCAGGAGAACCTTGGCTTGTTAGACCACATAGAGATCCTGATCCTGGTTCTGAAGAAGCATTATTCAACTCATCTCATTCCTCTGGCCGGATACTCGTAGAGATGACTATAGGAATATTAAAATCGAGATTTAGATGTCTTAATGGTATAGACGGTTGCTTTAATTATGCACCAGAAAAATGTGGAAAAGTCATAAATGTTTGCAGTGCATTGCACAACATATGTGTTGAGCATAATTTGGAGTGGAATCAGCTGTTCAATGACATTATGCTCAGTGTGCATTAGATAGCATCAGATTAATTTGCTGCTTTGTTCTACAATCAATCTCAACTATAATGATACTGAGGCTTTTTATACTTCTTAGATGGGACGGACAGAGGAGAGTGTTTGTTATCCTACTGGAAGATTCGGAACCATTCCCGTATCAGCTATGTTTTTCTACATCCATACCAGCAGAATCAACCTACGAGCAGAATCATACCGGCTGTGACTGTATCGTTACTTTTTAACACTTTTGCGCATACCTCTGAGGCCACTCCGAAATTTACGAAGCACTTTGAACCGCGTCAAACGACGATGGTGGACCCGGTATAAGCTATACTAGGTATAAAGCTATATGACGTGTATGTCAACATATCTCCCCGTCATGAAATGAATCAAACTCACTAGGCCACGATGAACTGTGAATGTTATGTGCATGACACTCGATGACCAAGCTCAAAGATTGCATCGTAGCCTGGCGAAACTGTAGGAGCGTCTGATTAATATGTAAATGAGCTGCTTTTTATGCCTGGATATCTTCTCGACGTTAGAAGTGTGAGCATTGTAGAGACTAAACAAGTTATTACAAATTGGGTTAGGAATTGTATTTATTGGTTACATTAAAGTTCGCATTTATTCTTTACTAATTTGTTTATACCCTAGCTCTAGCTCCATTTTGGCTATGGTTAATTTTAACTCGCGGTCTTTCTCCGCTAACTCCCTTGTGAGATTCAATTCTTCTCTTTTTAGATCAAGCTTTGCTTGTTTTAATTCCATATCTTTTAATTCTATTTCTTTTTCGAATGCAAATTTTTGTTTTTCTAAATCTAGTCTTTCCTTGTCCAAATCTAGCTGTTGTTGGCGAATAATATTTTGCTGCTGTTTAATTCGATCATAATGCTTATGTTCCAGCAATTGCAATTCAGCTATTGTTCTTTTGCGTCGTGTTGTACGTTGATTTGTATTATCATATTTCAGTGACATGCAGTTACACACAGAGCGGGAGTTAACAAAGGTAGATGTACGAAAAGCCGCTACTAGTTGATCGTGACGGACGATTAAATGAGGTCCCTTCGAACTATTTGAGAGGAATCGTCCTAAATTTGTTGACGGTAAGTCAATTGTTTTGGTGCATATTAAACGCATGATACTTACATTTCCTTTTTCTTTTTTATTGGTTTCATTTAGACACGGTAGCATTTGCTGGAACCAAATACCTTTCCTTACAACAGGATGTGTCGTAAACGGGATGGTGCAATTGCAGATACGGTCTGTCGTACTGCAAAGGATACATAGTGTCATATGACCCACCACACCCAGCGATTGTCGTCCTATTATTGTGTAGATATGTTTTTGTAGGGCATTTGCATAAACAGTGCGGATTGAACGTTTTACGTGTAGTATAGTTGCGTAATTTGTAATGCATTCGTGAACGGAATTCTGTTTGCATTCGTTGAATGTACGTAACCAGGTAGCGTAGGGACACTGTATGTGATAGACTGATAATGATAGGAAAAAAATAACGTAAGGAAAGGTAAAAGATGTGATAACTCAATGTTATGTTAGAATTATAGAGAATTTTTTTTAAATAATCACGATCCAGCTAGCTAGATTAACTAGTCATGCACAAAAATGATCCCCATGTGCTGTACAAAAAACGAATTCAATATATTTATATATAATTAGATATGACATGCTACCTTACCAGTAGGAAGCAATTGTGATTATGTTTATGAACGTGATGACACTTGTTGATATTGTTTGTTATTTCGCTTTGTTCGCCATGCTAGGACGTTATGACAGGCAAGATTTCTATCCTAATGCTTTTTACACAAATGTGTGTGGGTGGGCATGACTTAGCTAATCGTTACGTCAAACGGATAAAAAGAAATTTCACTTATAACAGCCAGCGCCATTCAAGTGTACGGAACAAGACTTTCTTTTTACGAATTATTCCTCGCAATTTGAAACGATGGCTACGAAACGTGAGAGAGAAACTGGTTCGCTGCATAACGCAAAGAAAAGTATCTTTGAAAAGCGATGGGCTGCGTGGGAGCGCTCCCAGCAAAATCAGCCGCAGCCTTCGACTTCAGGTTTGTAACAATCGACGAGCAACGGTTGCAGTGATAGCAGTAATTTTACTTGTGCATTTACTATCTGCATTTGTGCTTTATCTGCAATCTAGGTATGCAAGTGCGTCCAGTTAGGTCAGTTTTGACCGAACAAGTAGCTGGGACCAGCCCGGTTATGACCGAACCAGTAGCTGGAACCGATCAATTGGAACCGATGGGTATGCTGTATACTTTGGTGTAGTAATGGGGCTGTGCTAATTATTTTTTACAATTAAAGATACTCGTTCACCAGTTTCGAGTGGTCCAGAGAGTGACGGGGAGACGTTGTCGGCATACAGCAGCGCTGACGAAATCGATGTGTTTGACGACGGTATCGTGCAGGACGAGGGTTTGGAGCCGCAAATTCCCTACGCTGGAGTTTCGATGGAGGACGTTCTTCGGAATTGGGCATTCGAGACGAATCAAACACAACGGAGCGTCACGTTGCTGTTGCGTCACTTGCAGTTCTCGCCTTTTAACAATTTGCCGAGCGATGCGCGTACGCTACTGAAGCCACCGGCCAGCACATCACAGGATGAGAGGCAAATATCGTCGATAGCTGGTGGCCAATTTTGGTACCAAGGCATCGAAAAATGCCTTCAATCCTATTTTCCGTAAGTAGATTAACATTTTAAAATCAAGGCTTAAGTTATTTTATAATATTTGAAACTGTGTATGTTTTTCTTTTTCTTTTCCAGCGATGTGCCTCCACCTGAACGAGGTTTTGAGCGGGACTTTTTTGTCGACGGCCTGCCGTTATTTAAAAGTAGCCGCTCGCAATTTTGGCCGATCTTGATACGTACTCACAATGTCCCCCGGCTCCCTGTGATGACGGTGGCAATATTTTGTGGCGAGTCCAAGCCACTCTCGCTGGACGAATATTTTGAAAAGTTCGTCAACGAAATGAACCGTTTGCAGGCGAACGGTTTAAAAATAGGCAGTTGTAAATGTAATTGGGTAAAGCTTCGGGCAATCATCGCCGATGCACCTGCGCGCGCATACATCAAAGGTAAGGCAAAGCAAGCGATTAATCTAAACATGATATGTAATTGTACAATGGCTAACTTTTTTTGTAGGTGTTAAGGCGTTCAACGCGATCGAGGGTTACCAGAAGTGCACCATACAAACGGAGTATGACGCCAGAACGCGTCGGCGTTTCTTCCGTTACGGTGCAATCGCCCGGCCAAGGACAGACAAAGAGTTTCGGGAAAACAAATACCGGGAGCATTGCACAAAAACTACGCCACTCTCGAATCTAAACAAATGCGACATGATTCAGAGCTTTCCGGGTTCCTAGCGGTTGCATTTCGCGGATAAAGGCGTTTTTGGCAAGCTAACGTATTTGTGGGTTCGAGGCTACCGGTACTGTGATTGCCGTATGACAGCAGAGAATAGGCGTGCATTGTCGGCGGATATCTTTTGACTCAGGCATCGTTTCACTTCAAACGACGATTGCGGGATCTGCGGTACATTGAGCACTGGAAAGCTTCAGAGCACAAAATGTTACTGCAGGTCGCCGGAGTGGCCGTTTTGAAAGACCGATTGAAACCTGAAATGTATGACCACTTTTTGCTGTTATTCGTTGCAATGACGATGTTCTCTACATCGTTCCACCGTGCACGATGGGGCTATGCAGACGAGCTGTTGCACCAGTTTGTGGCAGACTATGCACTAGTCTACAGCCCGGAACTGGTCAACAGTAACGTTCATAGTTTGCTACACGTGCTGGAAGATGTGGAGAAGTTTGGCGACCTGGGCACCATATCGGCCTATGATTTTGAGGCTAGGTTGCACGACATCCGGCAGTTGGTGCGGATCGGGCGGTATAGCCTAGCGCAGGCGGTAAATCGCATCTTTGAGCTGCAGCGAGTGGAAGCAAACCGGCTGAAGCAAGTAGTGCCAAATACAAGGCCTACTGTTAGAAGCGTGGGGCGCTACACTGAGGCTGTGATTCGAAAAGGGTTTATCGTGCGCGACAATTTTCGCGATCAATGGTTCCTGACCAAGGATGGTCATGTCATTTTATATCATGATGCAAAAATGATGGGCGAAGAACTGCATGTGAAGGGGCATCAATTCACCCATCAGGAGAGCACCTTTACTAGCCCGTGTCCGTCGGAAGAAATTAATGTGTGTACGGTTCATATGCGGAACATAAGCACTTACACCATTATTGGCCCTTCGTTTGCAATTCTGTGCAAATTAGCAGCTGTAGAGGGTAGCACACCGAGTGAGTATGTGGTGGTGCCATTAACGCACACTTACCCGAGTGTGTAGAGTGGATACACAATGTATTAATTAAAAAAACCTGCTAAATGGCAGGTTGGCAGAAAAAAATCCTCTAAATGGCAGAAAAAAAACCTATAACTTTAAACGGCCATATCTTTTGAACCAGAAGAGCTAGAGACATAATCTCGTCACCGTTGGAAAGGAAATTAAAAATTGCGAAGCAAGTTTTCCCACAAACATTAAGCTCAGAGCAAAGGAACATATAGTAAATTGCCTCTGAAGTTGAAGGTTTTGTGGAAAGTCTTCAAATGTGCTTCGGGGAACTATGACCCAGTATGAAACTTTTACATCGCCAAGATCCTTGTTATTGTGTCCCAGGGCTTTGATTTGCTTATTCATGAACCCCCAATGACAATGGCAAGGTGGAAATTTGCAGTGCGCGCGATAAGGCAGATTAGCAATTGTTTACGTTTTTTGTTATTGTTGCGTTTTGACAGCTAGGGCTACGTTCATCCAGCATATTGTGTGCGTATTTTCACTGGG
The DNA here is from genome assembly GCF_943734685.1 of Anopheles coluzzii. Taxonomy (NCBI): domain Eukaryota; kingdom Metazoa; phylum Arthropoda; class Insecta; order Diptera; family Culicidae; genus Anopheles; species Anopheles coluzzii. The sequence continues at coordinate 25,507,442 of NC_064669.1, forward strand.
TGAAGCGTTAGCGTTCGTTTGAATTGTCGATGTATTAGTGTTAGGTCCGTTAGGCTAAGAACAAAATTGTCAACCATTGTCTTAAGAGGATTCGTAATATACTGACGCGTACGCCAAACGGTCACCTTTAAACCCTAAGCATTTTTTCACTGCACTTTAACATAAAATATCACAACGTAGGGCCGATCACGAACAGCAATATCAATAACAAAATATAGGTCAATTCGAGGGATGTGGAAAGGGGGTGGGGGTGGATTAGGATGTTTCTGGCACGTCACCTAATTATGTCATAAAGGATACGCAATTCGTATATTTTAACGGCCATTTATCTAGTTTTAAATACTCATTCATAGTCGTTACATGGACTCAAGGTCAACATTGGTCAAGATAATACATGATGCAAAATAAAAAACCGAATTCGAAAAATATAATTCACTTACGCTCGTTTGAAATTAGCTTCATAACCGTCGATCTGCATGGCAATTTAATGGTCTCAACCAGTGTTGTTAACTGTTGACATTTTTCATGACAGTCACCGTAAACAGACGGTCAAAATAATTTTTGGCTGATGACATTCAATGCTTCCACGACACGACTGTCATTAAACGAACTTCATTCGTGTCGCTACCGTCAGGGCTGATGCAATGACATTAAATGTAAACAATGTAGTCTGAATGTCATTTGACATTTTTTGAACAACACAAATCGATACGATCGGAGGGTTATGAAGTGTATCATCGCTGAATATGGGGATTCTAGTGAAATAGCAAAACTAGTGAAATGAAAGCCTTTTCACCGCACGCTCTGTTGTAGATTGACATGAAAACGGCCATTTGCAATACGCCAGAATTCACGATTCATACTGGTTGGCGAATATCAAATGAATGTACCTTGAAAACGTCTTCATGTCAAATGACATTTTTTGACGGGAATGTCAAATGACAGAGAGAGATGGGAATGGGAAGCTTCAAATCGAATGAATGTTTACAATTTTATGTCGATGAACGTCACCGTTCGCAACACTGGTCTCAACACAAACGGCACGGAACGGAACACACCAACTAAGCAAAATAATACTTCAATTCCAGATTTGAACGGCTCTCGCATCGTCAAGGTCACAGGTATGTAAAAAACACACATCATATAATATATGTACTTAACCCACCAATAAAGAGCTACAACCACAACCCATACACATTACCATAACCAGCTGATAATCTGCCGTACATGCGGGAGTGACCGAACGACGCGCAATTCATGTGAAGCGGTCACAGGGAGTTACGTTGTAGGAAAGGAGAAACAAGATACCGAGAGAAAAGATGGAAGAGATAGAGATGTGTGTTATATCACTTTTTTCCATGTATATATTTTGTCCACCAACACTTTTGCTATCAAAGTGTGTGTGTGTGTTAAAATTTTTGGCCATTTAAATTTTGTCCACCAACACCGTTGCATTTCGGAGCTTTTTCTTGCCTGAAAGAGATAGCCATACACTTGACATACAGCTGTCTCGCTCATATGACACTTCCAAGGCTCGCAAGCTCTTTAATGCGAGGGCTCTGGAGCAGTGAACTTGTATGGCGTGCGAGCCCTCGCGCGCCCTCGCAAATCGCTGTCACTTGCACTAAGGGATGCGAAAAAGCGTTGCCACCAGCCTTAATACCAAAGTTATTAGACTCTTTACAGATTACGACGAAAGCCCGTTTTGGCCGATTTCCAATAAAAAAAATTAATGAAAATTTTGACAGACAAATTGGAATGGTTTGTTTACAATTGGACTGGTTTGTTACGGCCAAGCTACACGTACCGGACGACATCGGACGATGCCATAAATCCGTTAACGCCAACTGTCAAATCTCATACAAAATCGGCCCGCTGTGATCCGACACGGCCCGGTACATGTAGTTTGAACAAAGTCCGCGCTCAGAATTGCTCAAATTGTATTTTCTTGCTTGAAAAAATATATATAAGTTTTTATTTTCTTTAAAATGTTTGGATTAATTTCGCGGTTTGAATATATAACTTTGTCAACAGCAAACATTCCCAAGCGCCACAGATTAAGCTTAAACGACTGGAAAATTGAATATCCATAGATAAAAAAATGAAAGCTCCACAGCTTCATTGGTTTGATCAATAGATGGCGTATTAAAACTGATTATTATATTGCTATCCTTTTCTTGCAATGTGTTTCGGCAAGTTTCATCTTATCATGACCTATACAACCTTCTAACTTTCCGAGCAAAAATCTATATGAATGGTCGTGTGGTCAGATACACGGGTATTCACACCAACGACCATTACTCAAATCTCACTTGCTTCAGTGCTGGTGGTATCCATTGAAGTTTAGTATTTAAACAATTGTATCGCCGTTCTAGTTCTAGCGATGCATAACTTCAATGCGAAACCATACAACAGTACAGAGGAAATGAGAAAGCTCTCCTCCAAGCGATGAAGCTCAACTGGTTGGGGTATCCCACCAACAGAGAGCGCCACCATTTTTTTCGCTATTTTTAGAATGCATGAGTCGTTTGTCGTCTGCTAAACGAAGTCTTTCTATATTCCGTTTAGGTAGAGAACTTAAGTCGTTTAGAAGCCGTTTAGTGGTCGTTTAGTGGATTTGTGGCACTTGGGATTGCAAATAGCTTGCCATCAGAACGTGCCGTGTTGATCTTCCGGAATTTTCTTTGTTGGTGGTGTTGGATTCCCGGTTGGAGAAATATGGATCTGCGGTATATTAGCGAATCTACAGCAATATTTTCTTGCCTGTATGGTTTGGTGCGAAGTCGTCGTCGCCGATGGTGGGTTCGACCAATGCTATATAAGCGCAACGAGGCCGGGAATCGTTTGTTGGCTGATATTGCCGAAGAAGCTGCCGATGAAACTATTATTCAGTTTTTGAGGATGACGGAGGAGGACTTTGAGTACATGTTACAAAAAATAACTCCAAAAATATGTAAACAGGATACCTACATGAGAAAGGCAATCACAGTACGTGAACGTCTGATTATCGGGTTAAGATTTATAGCGACTGGAGAAAATTTTAAAAGTTTGCAGTTTCTATTTCGTGTAAGTTAAGTTTAACAAAACATATCGACATAAAGCACAGTTTATTTAAATACATATTTTAGGTATCTCCGTCCACCATCCGAAAAATAGTGCCAGAAGTTTGTGATGCGTTGATTGAGGTACTTGCTGATTATGTAGCGGTAAGTAGTTAATACTTTGATTCACTATGCAAGGACCAATGTTCTGAATGTCTTCTTCTTTGACACTACACCCGTTGTCGGTCGAGGCCTTGATGTATCACTAGCGGGGTTGGTTTGCAGTGACTTATTGATTCCCCCGCCATAGCAGGATATTCAGTCCTACTCATGGAGGCACGGTCCATTCGGTCATATATCCATATATCCACATATGTCCATATATGTCGACATGTTGTTAGAATGTCTTTAAACTAAAATGAAAAAAAAAAAACAAAAATTACACGAATTTGGTTCTGAATTCAACAGGGCTACCTAGATAGTTTGTGCAGATGACGCTGCTTTTATATTTGTTTTTTAACATAAATCCGTATCGAAATGCAGTACGTTTGCGTAACATAACCGTTGACCACGCTGTTTAGTTAAGTTACAACCAGCTGTAGGCTTTACGGTAAGCGGTCTAACGTCCTATCCATCGATGCCCCTCCCTCCTTATTCACTGGGAACAAGATCCCTCATTGCAGAGACACAGCTACTGCTATTCATTTCTATCATCGATTTCAAATCGTTCAACGACCTGCAAAATCTCATTTTGCATTTTTTCCAAATCCTCTTTTTTTCTACGTAGCATTTGTTCGGCTACCAAATCTAAAAACGCAGACACGGGTTCTCGCTCTTGCATTTTTTGATATGAACTCTCAAGATATTCTAGACAGCTCAAAATTTTTCCATCAACTCTAGCTTGTCTAGAAAGCCGTGGAGCATTTTGTGACGATGCGTTATTAGGTTGTTCTTCTTGTTCTTCGTTCATCGAAGTTTCCAGTTCCGAATGGACCCGTACTCCCTGGTCCGTTTCAGGTATGCCAGTTGTCGTGTTCGATCTTGACTGGACCGCTACTGCTTGATCTGTTGACGTTATCGGAACTGGCTGACCGCGCGATTCGTGTCCCGTCGACGTGTCATTTTGCGCCTGAACTTGTGTTCCAACTCCCGCAGACAGTGATGGTACAATTTGGAACCGAGGTATCTGTCCTGAGAACGTGTTTGGTGCAGCCTGGCTAGTCGACATGACCGGTATTGGCTGAAATCGCAACGCTTGTCCCGATGTCGCGTTTGACATAATTTGGACACGCTGTCCTCGTACGATCGACGTTCCAGGCATAAGCTGGAAACGCGGTGTCTGGCCAGGGGACGTGCTTGGTATTCCTGGTGATCCCTTGTTCGTCGACGTGCTTGGTATATGCTGACCAAGCGATCCCTTGTTCTTCGACGTGCTTGGTACTGCTCCATCAAGATTCGTCACGCTAGACGACGGAGATAGCCGTGGTATTTTGGAAGGGTTGCTTGTTGCTTCCAAATTTTGCCGGTGAACCAAACTTTTAGGTGGTCTTAACTGGAAAAAGAGAGATGTTGTTTGATATCACTATATTCTAAAAGCAGAAGAGTTAATTTGATATTTATATGTTTTTTTTTATTACATTTTCTTTTTGTCGTAACGTCATATGCGATCTGTACAAGCTTTCGAAACTTATTTTATACCACGCAGTGGAATAATCAGTCCTTGCTACGAGGGGACTGATTGTATGCGGATTGAATCCACATCGGGCGAGTGGTATAGTCGTGTGAGATGAAGACTGTACTACGGAACTGCCATTTTTACTACATAATACTATGAAATATTTAACTTGAATTTAATTGGCCAAAAAAAACTTGTATAACAAAGGTCAGCAGTAACGTAGTGTTTACTTTCTATGACTTTGGAGTACAGGCGATCCCCCAGATACACGATACCCCTTTGTGAGAAAACCTCACGAATGATCGTCTACGTTGTACAATTTGTTTTCTTCAACTGTTCAACTGTTTGCTACTCGTTCAACTGTTTGCTACTGCATATTAGATTGTCATGAGTTCATTACATAATTCATTTGTGAGTTCATTTCGTTATCCTTATTTATGCCTACCAGTTCATTTCTATCCTAATTCTAATTCAGTTCGAATTTCGAATTCGAACGAATAAATTTCAAATGTTATTCAATGTTCTCCATCACTCTTATATGCAGATTAAGAGATATGCGGTGTTCTTAATTTGACAATTCTTTGAACAAATTGTACTGATTTGACACATCCATTGTAAGTTGACAAATAATTTCCGTTTTGATCAAATGTTAAAAACTATTTCAAAAGGTTTGAAACTGTTATATTCAGTCTGAATCATATCAAATAATTAATAATGTGACTAAAACCGCCCCCTACTTACAAAATTACACAATAAATAGTAATATTTTAGCTGGAAATCGTTTACGTTTAACCACATATTTATTTATCATTTCAGCTGCCAGAAACAACTGAAGAATGGTTAGCTGTGTCTCGCCGATTTGAGGAAAGGTGGCAATTTCCTCATGTTATTGGAGCGATTGACGGAAAACACGTGCGCATACACAAACCGAATTTTTCTGGTAGTTTATACTACAACTACAAACACTATTTTAGCATTGTGTTGATGGCTATTGTTGATGCTGATTATAATTTCTTATACGTTGATATTGGTGGAAAGGGAGGGGTTTCGGATGGTGGTATTTTTAGAAACTCCAAAATACAGGGTAAATTTGAAAGAAAGGAATTGAATATTCCTAAACCGAGCGTCCTACGAGTGCCGTACAGTGTACTAGTGCCATATATGATGTTAGGGGATAAAGCATTTGCTTTAACAGATTACTGTATGCGTCCTTTTGGAGGAAGATCGACTGTTGGCAGTGTTCAAAGCCTTTTCAATCAACGACTGTCCAAGGCACGTATCCCCGCAGAAATAGCCTTTGGAATTCTTTCTAGCAGGTGTAGAGTGCTGCACACCTCAATAAACTTGCAGCCTGAAAAGGCTAGTAAAGTTGTCATGGCTGCTGTATATCTCCACAATTTTATACGGAAAAGGAACAAAGCTAGTTATGGGACATTTGAAGAACCATCATATCCGGCAAATGTTACTTCATCTACAAATAACTTGGATGGACTACAAAGCATCCCAATAAGACCTTCTGCACGCCTGGCAAACATACGTTTCCACCTGGCACACCATTTCAAAATGGGAAATTAATTTTTTTTTGAAGATTGGGCCATAGAGGAGTTATAGTTTTAATAGTGAAGAACTAAAGGCTAATGTATAATGTTTGTAAATCGAATTAAAAATATAAAAAAACAGATAAATAAAATTGAGTTTTTTTAATTGAAATATTTTATAGTTTCTCCATTAGCGTGTGATTCCGTCATCATGAAACATGTGATAAGCATGAAATTTTAGCATTTAAAATAGTGATATTTCAATTGATAGGGATTTTTTTATTATGTACAAAGGTTGTTAGGGTTAGGAGGAAAGACCCATTTCCCTATAACTTGGTGCAATATTTACAGTGATCTCAGGGATAAATCTGTAAATAACTAAGTTTTACAGTTTGTTAGTCGTTAATGCTTAATACTAAAATATTAATACAGTCTGTTCCCGAGTTACGCGGTTCTCGACGTACACGGATTCAGAAATACGCGGTTTTTTAAATATAACAGATTAAACGTCAAATAAAAATAATTTGCTTCAAAATTTGTCCAATGCAGTATAAATTGCATTTGTTTAAATAAATTTAATCTACTTAAAAGCCAAAAATATCAGAATGCTTGGCATTATCGTATCAAATGAGTGATAAAACTACAAAAGTACTCAATTAAATAAAAAAAACTTAATTAACAATGTTTTTCTGACGGAAAACCGCGAAATTCGACTTACGCTGATATTCGAGTTACGCGGATTCCTCGGGAACGCACAAACCGCGTAACTCGAGAACAGATTGTACTCTATCTTGAAATCGTACTCAAACTTCTCATGGTAATTTAGTAAGCTAATAAGCAAATAAATAGATACACTGGACGAACGAAACAGCTTAATGGAGTTTTCAATTCCAACCAATGATATGACCGCATTATTTCCCAAGAATATAGTGGAACGCCGTTTATCCGGGCTCAGTATACTCGACGTGTTATTCGAGTCAACATGTTATTCGATAATGAGTCTATGTTCATTTTTCATCATAAATTTTTAAAGTTTTTTTAACAGTGTAGTGCTAGTTAGTAACACCTAGTCAGTTATTATTTACTTGAATTTGAATTTATCAATGAAAATATTTGAAACTAGAAATAAATGTTAGCGATTTTCGAATGACAATGATGTCTGATAAGCGTTGTTTTGAACATCCTCCTCAGCACGCAATGACACCTTTGAATTGAATTGTATTTCTCAACCGCATGGATTCACGGACAACCGGATAAAAGGTATCCGGATAAACGGCGCTCCACAGCAGTTAGTTTTAATCAGAACTGATAAAAATATATAAACAGACATAAACTATTCGCCCAAGCCGAATGCTCAAAACTCAACGAAATGACCTTCGTGTTTTGTTAAACACGACAAATGACAGGGTTTCGGTGTCGTGTCTCAACAATGCTTTATATACTTTGGTCATTCCAATTGAATACACGTTCACCATCACGCGCGCTTTTACACCACTATTCCAGAGCAAAATTATACATCCAGATTGTGCCACAAAAAAGAAAATAAATAATTAATTGCATTACCGTATCAATTGTGTCTCCAGCACTTAGATTTTCGTTGAGAAACTGCATCGCTTCGTACGCGAACCAATTTGGTCTAAATATTTCATTACAACCTAAAATAAAATGATATAGTAGCGTCATATAACGGTGCAGTGGATATATAGTAGTGTTACATACAAGGGTTATAAAAAACCGATGTTAGTGTCGAAACTAACCTGCTCCCGACTGGATACTATTGTTAACCTTTATTCGATTTTTTCTGTATGTAGACCGTAGATTTTGCCACTTCTCTTTGGCTAAAAGTACAGGAATGCTCAATTCACTGGCCACTTTCTGCCACACATTGTCTTGCTTTGCCACATCTTTATATTGAGGATCCCTTTTATTCCACAAAAGTGGACACGCTTCTATTTTGGATATAAATTGCAAAGTATCCTCCATCGTAAACAAATGCTGAAATAATGTAAAACAAAGTGTTAAAATAGCTTCTTTTATAACATGCTAGTCACTCTGCTAGCGGAGTGTTGCAATGTAAACACTGATTCTATGAATTTTTTGCATTTGCATGGCATTTAAGACATAGGAATACATCGTTGAATAAAAGGGAATCAAATACTTACTTCTCCCTTAGCGGTTTTATACGAATTTTTCGGTTTCGAATCCATTTTAAGAGAATCTGTAGTTTGGTTAATACTCAATTCACTTGAGATATTAGTCTGATCAAGAAAATGAAACGACTATCAACAAAGAAAATATACAAACGTCAACCCAATGACATCGGATGACAGCGGGCGTCCGACGCGGCCCGGTCCGACTTGATTTGCTTGTCTGCGGTCCTAGGTTGCTCAATTTTTATGGCCGAACTCCTGTTTTGGCCGATTTCCAATAAAAAAATGAATGAAAAAATTTTGACAGACAAATTGGAATGGTTTGTTTACAATTGGACTGGTTTGTTTACAATTCGACTGGTTGCAACTGGATTGCAATCGTGCAATAGATGCTTTAGGTTGAACTATTAAATTATTGTAAATCTAATTTTAATTATGTACTTTCTACTGGACTTGTGTCGAAAGTGGAAATTTGATTCATATTTTAGTGAAATGAAAAAGAAATAATTTTATTTTTTTATTTCTCATAGAGTTTCATCACGCGAGTTTCCTTTCCGTCCAAGAACAGTCCTGTGATCTAGTGATGGGCGTTTCGGAGCGCACCAACCCGTTAGTCTGGAGCCGGCTCCGACTTTTTCCCGAAGCCGGCTTCACACCAACGGCTCCGGAGCCAGCTCCGCTCCGACGACTCCGGAGCCGGCTCCGCTCCAACGGCTCCGCACCAATGGCTCTGCAGCCGGCTCCGGACTAACAGCTCTGCATTCACGGCTCCGTTCCAACGGCTGCGAAGCCGGCTTCGGGCCCACTGTTCTGGAGCCGGTGACAAATCAACGGCTCTGGACCAACGCCTCCGGACCAACGGTTCAATAGAGACAGCATTGTACGATGGCGTAATAAAAAAAAGAATATATCTTCTCGTGGAAGCTAACACACGATGTGATTGCAGTATTGACATGTATGACGTTGTGTAGCATTCATTGGTCTCGCCTTTCGTAACTATATTCGAAACTCATCGATTTTTTTGATAAATTATTTTAAGCATGACCTTCTCCGCTATTTACGGATTTCCTCGATTGAAACTTTATTGAAAAAGTTTGTTTGGTCCCTTGTGTTAAATCCAGCTCAGGAGCCGTTGGAGCTGAGGCGGCTCCGGAGCCGTTGGAGCTGAGGCGGCTCCGGAGCCGTTGGTGCAGAGCCGGCTCCGGAACCGGCTTTGGAGCCGTGGGTGCGGAGCCGGCTCCAAAATTATCTGGAGCCGGTCGGAGCCGGCTCCGACTTTGGAGTAAATTACCGTTCCTTCATAAAAGCAACTGCTATTCGTGATGGTTGAGGAGCCGTTTTTTTTACTATTACTCTGTATACTGCTCTGTTACTCTGTGGCTGTTACGCCACCACGCGGAAAAGCATACTAGCGTCATATACCACATATACTAGTATCTCTTCCCTCCTAACAGCAAAGCATGATGTACCCAGAACATAAATAACCAGCAACAGCGACTTTAGGGTCCAACAGGTCTGACACGCAGACTGGATGCAAGTGACCACTTCATATTTCATCTCAGCCCACTACAGTATAAACTGTTACAATAAGTTTTTCGTATAACGAGCATATTCAAATGCTCTACAAGTACCTTTCTTCACGAGGAAAATCTCGCATTGCGATCCGAGGTGTGTCGTATGATAATATTTTTCATTTTTCCTACAAATTATATGATAAAGAGTAGGAGAAAGAGATGAATATGAGGGTCACCGAGTAAAGCACTTGTAAAGGGAGAGTAGTGGTTGAGCCGGGAAGTAAATGTTGAACGGTCCTGTTGTAACAATTATAATTAGGAAATAAACCATAAGTATATTTGTGTTTATGCATAGTGGCAGTGGCGCGTTAAGCGGTGGGCGGCCGCCAGGGGCCCCGACGATCTAGGGGGCCCCGTCCTTGTGGATGTCTGGATACGACTTCGTATCGATTCTACCCCCCCCCCCCCCCCCCCCTCTGGATGGGACTTTTACCATCTACAGGCGGTCCCCGAGATACACGGTACCTCTTATACGCGGATTCGGAGATACGCGGTTTTCTAAATTTGACAATTCTTTGAGCAAATTGTACTGATTTGACACATCAATTGCAAATTGCCAAATAATTTCCGTTTTGATCGAATGTTAAAAACTATTTCAAAAGGTTTAAAACAGTTATATTCAGTCAGAATAATATCAAATAATTCATAAAGTGACTGAAACCGCCCCTTACTTGCAAAATTACACGAAAATTAGTGAAATTTCAGCTGGAAATCACGAGATTCGACTTACGCGGAAATTCGAGATACGCGGTATTTTGCGGCCGTTTACGATTCCCATTAACCGTGTATCTCGGGGACCGCCTGTATTTCAAAAAAACTCATTTTTAATTCATTCATTTTTCCCATCGCTTTACTCACTGTATTTTGTCGAGGGCCCCAAACTGCAGAAAACCGGGGCCCCATACTATTCAAAGCAGCACATTAAATGTTCTAAGAAATCTGCCAATACTGGCATCAATGTCGCAAGCGAAGAACGCTGCGACACGCGCGCACAGCTCAAATCAATACCTCATCATCGTTGGCGCAAAGAATAGGGCAGAGTGAGAAACCGTAAATTTTTGCTGGTGTGGGTGGCCTGTGCACGAGACACCCAAATCCGAAAACACGCAGAGCAACTTGCTGCTAAAATGGAATGCACAGAACGCTGCGCTTAACTTCCACCGAAAACCCGTTACACAACACAAGCATACAACACACCCAAACAAAAATTTAAAGTCCCCGAAACACAATTCACCGACTCGTAGCCGGTAAAATTAGCAGGAAAAATTGACTAACATCAAGCAAGCAACGGTGCTCCAGTGGGTAGAGGTTTCATTCGAGAATTGATGGGCAAAACGGCTCCGAAGCCGGAGCCGGCTCCGACCGCCTTTTTTCAACCGTCTCCGACGCTCTTTTCAATTTGGCTTGGATGAAACGTGCCTGTGTTTGTCTGGGGCCCCTATACTTCTTTTGAAGATGTGTGCCGAAAACAGATAGCTGTTTTCACGCGAAAAATGGTATTCACATCTCAAGCCTGAGATCGTGGAGCGTGCCTGCTTTTAACGCAAAACCTTAAATTTTCACGCAGGGCCCTTCTCAACTTTTGTGGTCAACTGACTAAAGGGGAAATCGGCACGGGGTGGTATTCATACAACTTTTTGCGTGAAGACAAAGTAAACAACCGTTACAGCTATACTAAAGCCAAAACTCAAAGGTGGTTTACGGGGCCCCAACGATTATGTGGACTCTTCGATGAAGGGGCCCCGTCGGTAAGGGCCCCGTCGTTAGGGAGGCCCCATCAATAAGGAGCCCCGTCCATTTGGTGTCTTGGTGTGGATGGTCGATGCACGAGCTCACCAAAAAAACGCAGAGACACTTGCTGCTAAAATCCAATGCACGGAACACATTACAGCGCTGAGTTTAACCACAAAGAAAACCCGTTGAAACAGCCACAAGCACACATCATACACAGACAAAAATTTAAAGGCCCCAATACACCGGCTCGTAGCCGGAGAAATTAGCAGGAAAAATTGACACCAAGCTCGCGTCGCTTTAAAAAGCCTAGGAAGGTCGTTTGGTCAACGGTGCTTGAGTGGGTTGAGGTTTCATTCGAGAAATGGTTAAATCGATGTCATTGTGTGCGCTCTTGGCTGGGATGAACCGTCCTGTACTTGCATACGGGGCCCCTGCTACCTCTTTGCGATTGTGTGCCGAAAGCAGACAGCTGTTTCACACGAAAAATGGTATTCACATTCCTGGCCTGGGATAGTAGATTGTGTGTGTCTTTTAATGCAAAAACTAAAATTTTCATTCTTGATCCTAATCGAACACATCAAGTTTGTGGACCGAAGAGAAGGGGAAATGGGAAAGGTTTCAGTTAGAAGGAAGGGGGGAAGGGTATAAAAATACTCAAGGAACTTAAGGACCTTGTTCATTTATATATGGGTTTTATCGACTATTTCAATTTTTGCGAATACAACAAGACCAAAAACCGTTACAGCTGCATCTACATACAGCCATACACAGCCATAATACGAAGAACAATCTCCATTGCCTCGGCCATCTGGGGCCCTGTTGATGATCCCGTCGATTGAGGGGCCCCTTCCATTCGGTGTTGTCAACCCAATACACCCCCATTTTCCCTCCGGGTGTTAGGTTTACAATCAGATTTACTATTACTACCAAACCTATTAGAAGCATATTTATTTTATTTATCAGAAGCATTTTACTATCAGAAGCAGAAAACATTTGCCTTTTTAACATGTGCAATATTTTTGTTTAACATGTGCACCTTAGTTGGAAGCGTAGAACGCTGCGATACATGCCCACAGCTCAAAACAATATCATTTCATCATCGTTGGCCCAAATGCATTGAACGCTACGCGCGAGTTGGGTAAAGCGAAATCCGTTACAAGAGATGCCTCACGCAAACTACATGCACATACGACATTAAAAGGCTCCGAAACCGATCTCAACACAACGGTTCTTAGCCGTAGAAATTAGCAAGAAAAATTGGATGACACCAAGCACGCTCTTTTTATCTGTTGAGGTTTCATACAAGAATCGATTCCGAAGTCGATGTGTGCGCTTTTTAATTTGGCTTGTGTCTATGTTATCTCGCAAAAACTAAGAACTCGTGCCCCGGCTAACCTTTGGGGCCCCAGTCAAAATTGTGGACTGGACGAAGTGATGGTAGAAAGGCAAGCTGTTGAAGGGTTTGGGTCAAAATTGGAAGGGTCGACGGAAAGGAAATATCGATATGAATGATCACTTAAATTTTGACTTAATTAAGCTGTCGGCGGCGGTCGGCAAAGTCCGGCCCGCCACAATATGCAGTCAGGCCCGAGAAAATATTTGCCCAATTTTGAAAGATAGGAAGATCCTATTCAATAAAAATTAACTGAACATATTTTAATATGACAATTCATATCGTTGAACTCTTCCAAATTCGATCACCATAACATGAATTGTCGGACCAATCAATATGGCAAAATTTGAGGAGAAATTAGAAAATAGAAACGAATAATTCCATAAAAACCTGACTGTTGATTTTACGAGAACAATGGTTATTGGTTGCTAACTATTGCTTTTTAAGGATGCAACGATTTTCTAGGAGTTTTTTTTTAAGGAAATGCACTATCAATTTGTCTGACCTGGCCTTACTTGTCCGTGGCCTCATACTAGTACTGAACGATTGAACGTTTTTCTCGATAATTTTTCAGCTATTAAGGTTTTTGTACCATCTTCAGATATATCCTGAAACAAATTTGCAACATGGAAGGAAGGGTACATTGAGAAGCGATATTGCAATTTTGCTTAATTGTTTGGAACTTTGTATGACTTTTGCACACTATGCTGCTGACTCTTAATTGAAGAATCTTTACAATCAATTTTAGTAATTTTAAGTTAATAAAACGAATTTGAAACTTGCTTGGAAGATATAATAATTTAAGAAAAACAACAATATAACCAATTGCATTGTTTAATATCATAAACCAGTTATTTTGTGTATTAACTGTAACAATATAATAATGGATGTGTAACAAAATGCATTCTCCTGGCCCTCAACGCTCGATCATTTAGAAAGCAGCTGATCTAAAGCAGTGGTCTCCAGCCTGTGGTCCGCGGATCACTTGAGACAAACATACTGCAATCCAGGGTATTTCCAGTTACATTCGAATGAAAATACTGTTTTTTTCGCGTGCAAGAAGTTATCGCTCTGACCGATTGAAAATGAAGTGGCCGCAATTCGAAGCAAGACGGTACTTCAGTATTCATTGTAAACACCAACGTAAAAGCAAAATATTGTTTTCATGTTATGCTCACGATGACGATTTTAAATCAAATCGTCCGTGTTATGAAACACAAGCTGGAAACTGTAAAGTAGGAAAGAAAATATCGTTTAGAACCATCGTTCTTGTCAATAAAAGACAAACGTAACTGGCTTAGCGAAAGCGATAACTTTCCGACTTACAACACGGAACAAAAAATTCCGAAACCTTTAACTTCTTTTGAGAATAAATAAAACCAACTCCGATCATGGCAGAAAATTTACCCCAAGTTGCATTTAAGATATCACGTGGTGGAATCTGGAATCAAAGTGTATGTAGTCCAGGTGGTCTCATAGCATGTTTTTCAAAACCAAATTTGAATATCATTTTTTGACAGAATGGGTGAAAACTTTTGTTCAAACAAGCTTTCTTGAGGCTTGATGAGTAATCAAAACACTCTTAAAATCTTCATTCAGAAGCAGAAGCGATAAAAATCAGCCTTCTAAATTCATACACCTACGTGGATAAGCCCACCTGTATATTATACCCACTTAGATAGCTGCTCAAAAACTGCTACAAAATGCAAACAGCTGAAAGGTGAAATTTCAGCCTACGAACTTACAACGAAAAGGGCCCCATTACTGATTGTTTAGTCATTGATATCGATTAAAAATTGGCGAAAAAAAGTATTGGAATTGAAGTTTTTATTGATGCGCAGGGTGGCAGTCTATTCTGCTCATGTTCATCTCTGTTTCATAAAGTTTTATACAGATGTGAACTGTATTTTGTCGAAGCAAGTTTGTTGATTTGGTATGCACTCCTGGATATCACGAAATTTCAACAAGAACAGCAAAGTGGTGTGAAGATTTTTTTCAACCAAAACGTTAATTCCACAAGCCGAATATGCACCTAAAATTTTATCGGGGTGTCTGTAAGTAACCGCTTACCCAAATCAAATTTTTGTTCATCACGAACAAGCGGGCATCGCATTATATTTTCTTTTGAGGCTCAAACTGACTTACATGTCGTTTTGACAGAATAAATAAATGCATTTTCAGTAATTTGTTTTACAAATATTCAGTGAAACGACAAAACCATGTATTACTCAATAGCTTTCAGTAAAAAATGTAACTGCAGCAAACTTAGAAAATTGTATATGATTCGTGCACCATTTCAGTGCAGTGTATGATTCGTACATCATTTCGCCCCCCCCCCCCCCCCCCCCCCCCATCGATGGATTTGGTGAAGGGGCCCCGTCTACCATAACGCCTAGGGCCTCGGAGAGGCTTGACCCGCCACTGAGGACGAAACTACAAGCTTCTTGTTTGTCTGGCTTCTACCGAAGTTCTGACATAAACTTCAACGCTTGAACACATCATTGTTCACTCACACACCCATGTTTTCAAGCGTTTATATGAGGCAATGGGTTAAATCGAGCTGTTCAAGAGGAGTTTAAGCTAAAAATGTAGAAAAGTTGTCACCTGGGAACACAACCATTGGATTGACACCACCATCTTTGCGACCGGCTCTACTGTTGGGGGTATTAAAAAGACACACGATCGAAGCAAACGTGCATGTGATATGCAGAAAATTTCTTTCCAATTCAGGTAGGTTAGTGGAAACAAAACTTGAATTGAATTCATACAAAAGAGGATTCTGGATTTGTTTATTATGGCGAGCGTATGGTGCTGCACCTGTCCGTCCAGAATCTGGCGGCTTGTTGGCTTAGAGTCGGTATCATGACGCCGATTGACCGTCAATGCCTTGGAATGGGTTCGGCTCGGTAGGTTCATGTCCTTTGGTCTAGTGTATTCCGTGCATTTGTCGCGCCACGGCGGTAGACCCGGCAGTAACAAAGTTAAGACAAACTTTTCCCCGGTACGGATGGCGCTTAAAAGTTCTTTTTCTTATTATTATTCTTGTCATTACGGCCTACGCCAGGGGTCGCCAAACTACGGCCCGCGGGCCGCATGCGGCCCTCGAGAGCCTATTATGCGGCCCGTGGCAACTTAGTAAAGATCTAAATAAATAGCTAATTTTTGTGACTATTTTTGAAGAAAATGAAATTGTTGCTTTTCAGAGACGTAGACAATACTTCATTAATAGAAAGCTATATATGTTTTGTATATTATGGTAGTGTTTTCTTATAAAGACGAAATTTAAACGTTCACAATATTTACAGGCAACGAAAAAATGGCCCTTAACTCAATGATATGTGAAGTAATGCGGCCCGCGAACTGAAAAGTTTGGAGACCCCTGGCCTACGCGATCATGTTGGCCTTTTCAGGACTTGACTTAGTTTACTTAGGGTACTTAGGGGTACTTAGTTCTTGCTACGGCGGACGGTTCATACGCGGTTAGAACCCACGACGGACATGCAGATGTGCGGAATGATGGCGGTGACGCGGGCCCGCTCCTATCCAGCGTGCAACTTGCTTACTGCCACACTGTCTGCTGCCCGGTGCATACGCAGCAGGCAGGAGGAAGGATGCACCTCCTCAACAACAAAACACCATCATGAACCAGCGGCGGATCTAACGATAGACGGACTAGGCGGTCGCCGAAGATCTTTAGTCTATAGTATGCCGTATGTCTACAAGTGAACAGAGTATTAGCGACAAGGGCCCCCGAAAGATGGTTGTTGGGCCCCATTTGCACCGCCTCCCCCCCCCCCCCCCTCCCCATGTCGGCAAAAATTTTAGGGCCTATGACCGATGATCGTAAGTTTGGATGGCCACCCCTTCCTCCGCTGGCAATTAAAGTATACTGTTCAATCTCCCAACAGCTGTGTGCCACTACCCCTTCCTCCCGGTCATCAGTTACCATTTACAGGGACCTCAACTCGTCTTTCCGCCTAGGGCCCCCGATTCCCCTAATCCGCCTTTGTCATGAACACGTTCTTTTCTTTGACCGATGGATCATAACATTCCGGAAGAAAACACATTTGGCGAAAGTGTTGCACACACACGCACGCTTACACCGGTGCGCAGATGGCTCAGCATATCTGTGTAATCTACTTCATACGAAAGCAAAAAAGCTTAGTGTAACAAAGTTATGCTTAATGCTTTACACGTTCAGTTCGATGGCAGGCCCCAGGGACTACCTGTGAACTTTCCAGTGTGCCGGTTTCACAATCAGCTTGCGTTCTAGATGCCGACGGAACGGAAAGCTGATGAAACTCAGCGCCGAGATGAACGTGTTAATGCGAATTAGAGTTCGGCGCGTGAGCTGGCGATTCCTTAGTCATTTTTACGTGGCAGCGTTTGAACTCATTTCGCTTTTTTGGTTTGATTTGTGAAAATTCAAATGCATCGCTCCAATGTGTGTTAACGGTTTTTTAAGCGCCACAATAGCTCGCGAGCATTGACCACACGCGGGAAAGAGATAGCGCTATGGAGGGAAAAAGCACGGACGACGGCTGACAGCGATTGGCCGTCTGACGCACCAACACATCCAAACCTTCGACAGAGCGCTCAGGCGAGGGGTATGAAGCGGAGCAAGGGACGGGTAGCTCGACGAGCTGCTTGACAAATTTGCCGTTGGAGGGAAAAAGATGGCATGAGAAAATTCTCAGAACGCCATGATTTCTTCCGTCGCTTTGCACAGCGGGAGATTTTGGTACATTTCCTGCGCAGGAAACTGCTCGAATTTGCGCAGCGGGCAGTTGCAAACCGACCAGCGATAGAGGTGTACACTTTCTTATTCAAATTTCCACCAAATATCGCAGCCAGCCCCTTTTCGTGAATATATTTCACACCTGTATATAAGTGACAATATTTAAACACATCTTTCGAGATGTTGCAATCAAAATCAAACACTAATATTCTTGCACAAAAACAAAAGCCCTGACACACAACATTTCTACTCAAATCAATCACCACGCCTCGCCCGTGAATGATGTACGCAGGCCTTCAATACAGAAGTGTTTTTGCGCCAAATAAGAATAAGAAATATATTAAGTGCAAAATGTGTAATGAGCATGAATGTTAGTGTTGCAAATGCAACTCCGTTGGCTCCTCGACGGCTGCGAACAAAATATAACGACCGTTTCACTAACGTACAAATCTTCAATATATTTAAAAACGGACCAACCGATTATAAAAAGACAAGCTTAGATTTCAGTAGTTTTAAAAACCGCGATCTATCGTTCGCTAACTTTTAAAGAGACCGTTTGTTCTGCGCACGGTGTATTTATCCCTTTTTTCCGGCGATGGCCGTTCCGCCATCGCGTTACGCAGCGAACGTTGCCCTTTCTTAAATGTTCGAAATTCGAAGATCGATCTTGTCACCCTATCTAAATGTCTAAACCTATCTCCTGTCATTTAGCTTATTTACATTCCGCATGCCATAATAAAGGACACGCGGTTTGTCGGCACGGTTACTCGTAACAGTTAGAGGTGGCGTTGCTGCAGGATAAGGTTCAGGCATTTCAACAGAAAGTGTAGATATAGCATGTTCAAGGATTAAAAGAGAAACAAAGGATGAATAAGAGGATAGAGTGTTTTTAGGTAGAACTATTATTTTAAACTTTAAATTTTAATCACCTCCCCTTATCCGGAATGGATAAGCCTTTTTCTCAGTGTATTGTTGCACCATAAGGCATGTTCTCTCCAAATTTCAGCAAAATCGGTAAGGTGCTTCATTTTTAACAAAATATTCACATCAATATATCTTGATGAAACTGTCAAAAAAAGTGAAAGGGTAGCGGAAGAAGGGGATTTAGGGGTTAAAGGAGCACAAAAAATCATATCCTATACTATTATAAACTGTCTATGTAGCTTAATTGACTCAAATCAACGTTTTAGTTATATCTTAATGCAAAACATACAGTACATACAGACAAATACGATACAAAAAAGCCTTTCATTTTTATTGATAAGAAGAAGATAAGAAGATGAAATTAATTCTTCATCTTGTATTTGGAGTAACGTCTTACGCGGACATGCCGGACTATATAGGCTTGCGAGACTTAATTCATTATCACGCAGCCGGATAGTCAATCCTTGCTACGGAAGGACGGTATATTCTAGGCTTGAACCCATGACGGTCATATTGAGTCGTTTGAGTTAACGATTGTACCATTGAAGCGCTCCGATGAAGTTGAAGGATGAAATTAAATAACATATTAATTTGAAATAACGGAAAATTAAACCCAATCGTTCAGGTGCCGTTCAACACGGTGATACAATTAATAAATTCTGCTACATGCCTTTTATCCATAGTATTCAACACGTGTCAAAAATATGTGATTTTTTTAAACATTGAAAGGCGAGGCCGTATTGCTTAACCAATTAATTTATTGAAAGCTATAATTTAATGAATTTTAATTAAGCTGTAATTGCAATTGTTCATTGACATTTGAATGATCAAACCCATAGTTGAAACAAGAACTGAAACCTTAAACCTTCGAGTAATTTACATTCAATAGTTAATTTATTCTTAAATATGTTATCTCAGCAATCTGAAACGATTCATTAAATCGACCGTCAAGGATTTTCATTGCGCAATAGCACAGGCTTCGTTTTCAGAAACACTGCGTGATGCTTTGCCTCCACTTGAATCCCTTCTCGGTGATTGGATTTCATTGGCGATGAATGAAGACGAAAGAAATGATTCCAAGGAATATTTCCAACGTAAAACAGGCATTGCCAACATTACCATGTGCGTCGATGGTACACACATAAAAATTAAAAAAACCACACTACCGACCTTTATTGTACATCAATCGAAAACGTTTATAGCCTCAACGTTATGTTGGTTTGTACTTCCGATGTGGATTCATGTGTAAAATAATGTTTTTATGGTATGAAGTAACATACTGGTTAGTTTAATTCTAGATTTGTGATCATAAATGTCGCATACGATCTATCAATGCCAAATTTCCAGGCAGGTATCACGATGCTTTTGTATGGGGAGTGAGTGCTGCTCGAACACATTTCGAAGAACTACACAGAACCGGAAGAATTGATAAATTACTTGGTAATATAAATCAGTACACCTATACAGACTTGCGTAATTATAGTACTACTGTTTTAACACAGGTGACGCCGGATACCCAGGAGAACCTTGGCTTGTTAGACCACATAGAGATCCTGATCCTGGTTCTGAAGAAGCATTATTCAACTCATCTCATTCCTCTGGCCGGATACTCGTAGAGATGACTATAGGAATATTAAAATCGAGATTTAGATGTCTTAATGGTATAGACGGTTGCTTTAATTATGCACCAGAAAAATGTGGAAAAGTCATAAATGTTTGCAGTGCATTGCACAACATATGTGTTGAGCATAATTTGGAGTGGAATCAGCTGTTCAATGACATTATGCTCAGTGTGCATTAGATAGCATCAGATTAATTTGCTGCTTTGTTCTACAATCAATCTCAACTATAATGATACTGAGGCTTTTTATACTTCTTAGATGGGACGGACAGAGGAGAGTGTTTGTTATCCTACTGGAAGATTCGGAACCATTCCCGTATCAGCTATGTTTTTCTACATCCATACCAGCAGAATCAACCTACGAGCAGAATCATACCGGCTGTGACTGTATCGTTACTTTTTAACACTTTTGCGCATACCTCTGAGGCCACTCCGAAATTTACGAAGCACTTTGAACCGCGTCAAACGACGATGGTGGACCCGGTATAAGCTATACTAGGTATAAAGCTATATGACGTGTATGTCAACATATCTCCCCGTCATGAAATGAATCAAACTCACTAGGCCACGATGAACTGTGAATGTTATGTGCATGACACTCGATGACCAAGCTCAAAGATTGCATCGTAGCCTGGCGAAACTGTAGGAGCGTCTGATTAATATGTAAATGAGCTGCTTTTTATGCCTGGATATCTTCTCGACGTTAGAAGTGTGAGCATTGTAGAGACTAAACAAGTTATTACAAATTGGGTTAGGAATTGTATTTATTGGTTACATTAAAGTTCGCATTTATTCTTTACTAATTTGTTTATACCCTAGCTCTAGCTCCATTTTGGCTATGGTTAATTTTAACTCGCGGTCTTTCTCCGCTAACTCCCTTGTGAGATTCAATTCTTCTCTTTTTAGATCAAGCTTTGCTTGTTTTAATTCCATATCTTTTAATTCTATTTCTTTTTCGAATGCAAATTTTTGTTTTTCTAAATCTAGTCTTTCCTTGTCCAAATCTAGCTGTTGTTGGCGAATAATATTTTGCTGCTGTTTAATTCGATCATAATGCTTATGTTCCAGCAATTGCAATTCAGCTATTGTTCTTTTGCGTCGTGTTGTACGTTGATTTGTATTATCATATTTCAGTGACATGCAGTTACACACAGAGCGGGAGTTAACAAAGGTAGATGTACGAAAAGCCGCTACTAGTTGATCGTGACGGACGATTAAATGAGGTCCCTTCGAACTATTTGAGAGGAATCGTCCTAAATTTGTTGACGGTAAGTCAATTGTTTTGGTGCATATTAAACGCATGATACTTACATTTCCTTTTTCTTTTTTATTGGTTTCATTTAGACACGGTAGCATTTGCTGGAACCAAATACCTTTCCTTACAACAGGATGTGTCGTAAACGGGATGGTGCAATTGCAGATACGGTCTGTCGTACTGCAAAGGATACATAGTGTCATATGACCCACCACACCCAGCGATTGTCGTCCTATTATTGTGTAGATATGTTTTTGTAGGGCATTTGCATAAACAGTGCGGATTGAACGTTTTACGTGTAGTATAGTTGCGTAATTTGTAATGCATTCGTGAACGGAATTCTGTTTGCATTCGTTGAATGTACGTAACCAGGTAGCGTAGGGACACTGTATGTGATAGACTGATAATGATAGGAAAAAATTAACGTAAGGAAAGGTAAAAGATGTGATAACTCAATGTTATGTTAGAATTATAGAGAATTTTTTTTAAATAATCACGATCCAGCTAGCTAGATTAACTAGTCATGCACAAAAATGATCCCCATGTGCTGTACAAAAAACGAATTCAATATATTTATATATAATTAGATATGACATGCTACCTTACCAGTAGGAAGCAATTGTGATTATGTTTATGAACGTGATGACACTTGTTGATATTGTTTGTTATTTCGCTTTGTTCGCCATGCTAGGACGTTATGACAGGCAAGATTTCTATCCTAATGCTTTTTACACAAATGTGTGTGGGTGGGCATGACTTAGCTAATCGTTACGTCAAACGGATAAAAAGAAATTTCACTTATAACAGCCAGCGCCA
Organism: Anopheles coluzzii; assembly: GCF_943734685.1. Taxonomy (NCBI): domain Eukaryota; kingdom Metazoa; phylum Arthropoda; class Insecta; order Diptera; family Culicidae; genus Anopheles; species Anopheles coluzzii. Next base: position 25,529,901 of record NC_064669.1, read on the forward strand.
TTCAAGTGTACGGAACAAGACTTTCTTTTTACGAATTATTCCTCGCAATTTGAAACGATGGCTACGAAACGTGAGAGAGAAACTGGTTCGCTGCATAACGCAAAGAAAAGTATCTTTGAAAAGCGATGGGCTGCGTGGGAGCGCTCCCAGCAAAATCAGCCGCAGCCTTCGACTTCAGGTTTGTAACAATCGACGAGCAACGGTTGCAGTGATAGCAGTAATTTTACTTGTGCATTTACTATCTGCATTTGTGCTTTATCTGCAATCTAGGTATGCAAGTGCGTCCAGTTAGGTCAGTTTTGACCGAACAAGTAGCTGGGACCAGCCCGGTTATGACCGAACCAGTAGCTGGAACCGATCAATTGGAACCGATGGGTATGCTGTATACTTTGGTGTAGTAATGGGGCTGTGCTAATTATTTTTTACAATTAAAGATACTCGTTCACCAGTTTCGAGTGGTCCAGAGAGTGACGGGGAGACGTTGTCGGCATACAGCAGCGCTGACGAAATCGATGTGTTTGACGACGGTATCGTGCAGGACGAGGGTTTGGAGCCGCAAATTCCCTACGCTGGAGTTTCGATGGAGGACGTTCTTCGGAATTGGGCATTCGAGACGAATCAAACACAACGGAGCGTCACGTTGCTGTTGCGTCACTTGCAGTTCTCGCCTTTTAACAATTTGCCGAGCGATGCGCGTACGCTACTGAAGCCACCGGCCAGCACATCACAGGATGAGAGGCAAATATCGTCGATAGCTGGTGGCCAATTTTGGTACCAAGGCATCGAAAAATGCCTTCAATCCTATTTTCCGTAAGTAGATTAACATTTTAAAATCAAGGCTTAAGTTATTTTATAATATTTGAAACTGTGTATGTTTTTCTTTTTCTTTTCCAGCGATGTGCCTCCACCTGAACGAGGTTTTGAGCGGGACTTTTTTGTCGACGGCCTGCCGTTATTTAAAAGTAGCCGCTCGCAATTTTGGCCGATCTTGATACGTACTCACAATGTCCCCCGGCTCCCTGTGATGACGGTGGCAATATTTTGTGGCGAGTCCAAGCCACTCTCGCTGGACGAATATTTTGAAAAGTTCGTCAACGAAATGAACCGTTTGCAGGCGAACGGTTTAAAAATAGGCAGTTGTAAATGTAATTGGGTAAAGCTTCGGGCAATCATCGCCGATGCACCTGCGCGCGCATACATCAAAGGTAAGGCAAAGCAAGCGATTAATCTAAACATGATATGTAATTGTACAATGGCTAACTTTTTTTGTAGGTGTTAAGGCGTTCAACGCGATCGAGGGTTACCAGAAGTGCACCATACAAACGGAGTATGACGCCAGAACGCGTCGGCGTTTCTTCCGTTACGGTGCAATCGCCCGGCCAAGGACAGACAAAGAGTTTCGGGAAAACAAATACCGGGAGCATTGCACAAAAACTACGCCACTCTCGAATCTAAACAAATGCGACATGATTCAGAGCTTTCCGGGTTCCTAGCGGTTGCATTTCGCGGATAAAGGCGTTTTTGGCAAGCTAACGTATTTGTGGGTTCGAGGCTACCGGTACTGTGATTGCCGTATGACAGCAGAGAATAGGCGTGCATTGTCGGCGGATATCTTTTGACTCAGGCATCGTTTCACTTCAAACGACGATTGCGGGATCTGCGGTACATTGAGCACTGGAAAGCTTCAGAGCACAAAATGTTACTGCAGGTCGCCGGAGTGGCCGTTTTGAAAGACCGATTGAAACCTGAAATGTATGACCACTTTTTGCTGTTATTCGTTGCAATGACGATGTTCTCTACATCGTTCCACCGTGCACGATGGGGCTATGCAGACGAGCTGTTGCACCAGTTTGTGGCAGACTATGCACTAGTCTACAGCCCGGAACTGGTCAACAGTAACGTTCATAGTTTGCTACACGTGCTGGAAGATGTGGAGAAGTTTGGCGACCTGGGCACCATATCGGCCTATGATTTTGAGGCTAGGTTGCACGACATCCGGCAGTTGGTGCGGATCGGGCGGTATAGCCTAGCGCAGGCGGTAAATCGCATCTTTGAGCTGCAGCGAGTGGAAGCAAACCGGCTGAAGCAAGTAGTGCCAAATACAAGGCCTACTGTTAGAAGCGTGGGGCGCTACACTGAGGCTGTGATTCGAAAAGGGTTTATCGTGCGCGACAATTTTCGCGATCAATGGTTCCTGACCAAGGATGGTCATGTCATTTTATATCATGATGCAAAAATGATGGGCGAAGAACTGCATGTGAAGGGGCATCAATTCACCCATCAGGAGAGCACCTTTACTAGCCCGTGTCCGTCGGAAGAAATTAATGTGTGTACGGTTCATATGCGGAACATAAGCACTTACACCATTATTGGCCCTTCGTTTGCAATTCTGTGCAAATTAGCAGCTGTAGAGGGTAGCACACCGAGTGAGTATGTGGTGGTGCCATTAACGCACACTTACCCGAGTGTGTAGAGTGGATACACAATGTATTAATTAAAAAAACCTGCTAAATGGCAGGTTGGCAGAAAAAAATCCTCTAAATGGCAGAAAAAAAACCTATAACTTTAAACGGCCATATCTTTTGAACCAGAAGAGCTAGAGACATAATCTCGTCACCGTTGGAAAGGAAATTAAAAATTGCGAAGCAAGTTTTCCCACAAACATTAAGCTCAGAGCAAAGGAACATATAGTAAATTGCCTCTGAAGTTGAAGGTTTTGTGGAAAGTCTTCAAATGTGCTTCGGGGAACTATGACCCAGTATGAAACTTTTACATCGCCAAGATCCTTGTTATTGTGTCCCAGGGCTTTGATTTGCTTATTCATGAACCCCCAATGACAATGGCAAGGTGGAAATTTGCAGTGCGCGCGATAAGGCAGATTAGCAATTGTTTACGTTTTTTGTTATTGTTGCGTTTTGACAGCTAGGGCTACGTTCATCCAGCATATTGTGTGCGTATTTTCACTGGGTGAAGCGTTAGCGTTCGTTTGAATTGTCGATGTATTAGTGTTAGGTCCGTTAGGCTAAGAACAAAATTGTCAACCATTGTCTTAAGAGGATTCGTAATATACTGACGCGTACGCCAAACGGTCACCTTTAAACCCTAAGCATTTTTTCACTGCACTTTAACATAAAATATCACAACGTAGGGCCGATCACGAACAGCAATATCAATAACAAAATATAGGTCAATTCGAGGGATGTGGAAAGGGGGTGGGGGTGGATTAGGATGTTTCTGGCACGTCACCTAATTATGTCATAAAGGATACGCAATTCGTATATTTTAACGGCCATTTATCTAGTTTTAAATACTCATTCATAGTCGTTACATGGACTCAAGGTCAACATTGGTCAAGATAATACATGATGCAAAATAAAAAACCGAATTCGAAAAATATAATTCACTTACGCTCGTTTGAAATTAGCTTCATAACCGTCGATCTGCATGGCAATTTAATGGTCTCAACCAGTGTTGTTAACTGTTGACATTTTTCATGACAGTCACCGTAAACAGACGGTCAAAATAATTTTTGGCTGATGACATTCAATGCTTCCACGACACGACTGTCATTAAACGAACTTCATTCGTGTCGCTACCGTCAGGGCTGATGCAATGACATTAAATGTAAACAATGTAGTCTGAATGTCATTTGACATTTTTTGAACAACACAAATCGATACGATCGGAGGGTTATGAAGTGTATCATCGCTGAATATGGGGATTCTAGTGAAATAGCAAAACTAGTGAAATGAAAGCCTTTTCACCGCACGCTCTGTTGTAGATTGACATGAAAACGGCCATTTGCAATACGCCAGAATTCACGATTCATACTGGTTGGCGAATATCAAATGAATGTATCTTGAAAACGTCTTCATGTCAAATGACATTTTTTGACGGGAATGTCAAATGACAGAGAGAGATGGGAATGGGAAGCTTCAAATCGAATGAATGTTTACAATTTTATGTCGATGAACGTCACCGTTCGCAACACTGGTCTCAACACAAACGGCACGGAACGGAACACACCAACTAAGCAAAATAATACTTCAATTCCAGATTTGAACGGCTCTCGCATCGTCAAGGTCACAGGTATGTAAAAAACACACATCATATAATATATGTACTTAACCCACCAATAAAGAGCTACAACCACAACCCATACACATTACCATAACCAGCTGATAATCTGCCGTACATGCGGGAGTGACCGAACGACGCGCAATTCATGTGAAGCGGTCACAGGGAGTTACGTTGTAGGAAAGGAGAAACAAGATACCGAGAGAAAAGATGGAAGAGATAGAGATGTGTGTTATATCACTTTTTTCCATGTATATATTTTGTCCACCAACACTTTTGCTATCAAAGTGTGTGTGTGTGTTAAAATTTTTGGCCATTTAAATTTTGTCCACCAACACCGTTGCATTTCGGAGCTTTTTCTTGCCTGAAAGAGATAGCCATACACTTGACATACAGCTGTCTCGCTCATATGACACTTCCAAGGCTCGCAAGCTCTTTAATGCGAGGGCTCTGGAGCAGTGAACTTGTATGGCGTGCGAGCCCTCGCGCGCCCTCGCAAATCGCTGTCACTTGCACTAAGGGATGCGAAAAAGCGTTGCCACCAGCCTTAATACCAAAGTTATTAGACTCTTTACAGATTACGACGAAAGCCCGTTTTGGCCGATTTCCAATAAAAAAAATTAATGAAAATTTTGACAGACAAATTGGAATGGTTTGTTTACAATTGGACTGGTTTGTTACGGCCAAGCTACACGTACCGGACGACATCGGACGATGCCATAAATCCGTTAACGCCAACTGTCAAATCTCATACAAAATCGGCCCGCTGTGATCCGACACGGCCCGGTACATGTAGTTTGAACAAAGTCCGCGCTCAGAATTGCTCAAATTGTATTTTCTTGCTTGAAAAAATATATATAAGTTTTTATTTTCTTTAAAATGTTTGGATTAATTTCGCGGTTTGAATATATAACTTTGTCAACAGCAAACATTCCCAAGCGCCACAGATTAAGCTTAAACGACTGGAAAATTGAATATCCATAGATAAAAAAATGAAAGCTCCACAGCTTCATTGGTTTGATCAATAGATGGCGTATTAAAACTGATTATTATATTGCTATCCTTTTCTTGCAATGTGTTTCGGCAAGTTTCATCTTATCATGACCTATACAACCTTCTAACTTTCCGAGCAAAAATCTATATGAATGGTCGTGTGGTCAGATACACGGGTATTCACACCAACGACCATTACTCAAATCTCACTTGCTTCAGTGCTGGTGGTATCCATTGAAGTTTAGTATTTAAACAATTGTATCGCCGTTCTAGTTCTAGCGATGCATAACTTCAATGCGAAACCATACAACAGTACAGAGGAAATGAGAAAGCTCTCCTCCAAGCGATGAAGCTCAACTGGTTGGGGTATCCCACCAACAGAGAGCGCCACCATTTTTTTCGCTATTTTTAGAATGCATGAGTCGTTTGTCGTCTGCTAAACGAAGTCTTTCTATATTCCGTTTAGGTAGAGAACTTAAGTCGTTTAGAAGCCGTTTAGTGGTCGTTTAGTGGATTTGTGGCACTTGGGATTGCAAATAGCTTGCCATCAGAACGTGCCGTGTTGATCTTCCGGAATTTTCTTTGTTGGTGGTGTTGGATTCCCGGTTGGAGAAATATGGATCTGCGGTATATTAGCGAATCTACAGCAATATTTTCTTGCCTGTATGGTTTGGTGCGAAGTCGTCGTCGCCGATGGTGGGTTCGACCAATGCTATATAAGCGCAACGAGGCCGGGAATCGTTTGTTGGCTGATATTGCCGAAGAAGCTGCCGATGAAACTATTATTCAGTTTTTGAGGATGACGGAGGAGGACTTTGAGTACATGTTACAAAAAATAACTCCAAAAATATGTAAACAGGATACCTACATGAGAAAGGCAATCACAGTACGTGAACGTCTGATTATCGGGTTAAGATTTATAGCGACTGGAGAAAATTTTAAAAGTTTGCAGTTTCTATTTCGTGTAAGTTAAGTTTAACAAAACATATCGACATAAAGCACAGTTTATTTAAATACATATTTTAGGTATCTCCGTCCACCATCCGAAAAATAGTGCCAGAAGTTTGTGATGCGTTGATTGAGGTACTTGCTGATTATGTAGCGGTAAGTAGTTAATACTTTGATTCACTATGCAAGGACCAATGTTCTGAATGTCTTCTTCTTTGACACTACACCCGTTGTCGGTCGAGGCCTTGATGTATCACTAGCGGGGTTGGTTTGCAGTGACTTATTGATTCCCCCGCCATAGCAGGATATTCAGTCCTACTCATGGAGGCACGGTCCATTCGGTCATATATCCATATATCCACATATGTCCATATATGTCGACATGTTGTTAGAATGTCTTTAAACTAAAATGAAAAAAAAAAACAAAAATTACACGAATTTGGTTCTGAATTCAACAGGGCTACCTAGATAGTTTGTGCAGATGACGCTGCTTTTATATTTGTTTTTTAACATAAATCCGTATCGAAATGCAGTACGTTTGCGTAACATAACCGTTGACCACGCTGTTTAGTTAAGTTACAACCAGCTGTAGGCTTTACGGTAAGCGGTCTAACGTCCTATCCATCGATGCCCCTCCCTCCTTATTCACTGGGAACAAGATCCCTCATTGCAGAGACACAGCTACTGCTATTCATTTCTATCATCGATTTCAAATCGTTCAACGACCTGCAAAATCTCATTTTGCATTTTTTCCAAATCCTCTTTTTTTCTACGTAGCATTTGTTCGGCTACCAAATCTAAAAACGCAGACACGGGTTCTCGCTCTTGCATTTTTTGATATGAACTCTCAAGATATTCTAGACAGCTCAAAATTTTTCCATCAACTCTAGCTTGTCTAGAAAGCCGTGGAGCATTTTGTGACGATGCGTTATTAGGTTGTTCTTCTTGTTCTTCGTTCATCGAAGTTTCCAGTTCCGAATGGACCCGTACTCCCTGGTCCGTTTCAGGTATGCCAGTTGTCGTGTTCGATCTTGACTGGACCGCTACTGCTTGATCTGTTGACGTTATCGGAACTGGCTGACCGCGCGATTCGTGTCCCGTCGACGTGTCATTTTGCGCCTGAACTTGTGTTCCAACTCCCGCAGACAGTGATGGTACAATTTGGAACCGAGGTATCTGTCCTGAGAACGTGTTTGGTGCAGCCTGGCTAGTCGACATGACCGGTATTGGCTGAAATCGCAACGCTTGTCCCGATGTCGCGTTTGACATAATTTGGACACGCTGTCCTCGTACGATCGACGTTCCAGGCATAAGCTGGAAACGCGGTGTCTGGCCAGGGGACGTGCTTGGTATTCCTGGTGATCCCTTGTTCGTCGACGTGCTTGGTATATGCTGACCAAGCGATCCCTTGTTCTTCGACGTGCTTGGTACTGCTCCATCAAGATTCGTCACGCTAGACGACGGAGATAGCCGTGGTATTTTGGAAGGGTTGCTTGTTGCTTCCAAATTTTGCCGGTGAACCAAACTTTTAGGTGGTCTTAACTGGAAAAAGAGAGATGTTGTTTGATATCACTATATTCTAAAAGCAGAAGAGTTAATTTGATATTTATATGTTTTTTTTTATTACATTTTCTTTTTGTCGTAACGTCATATGCGATCTGTACAAGCTTTCGAAACTTATTTTATACCACGCAGTGGAATAATCAGTCCTTGCTACGAGGGGACTGATTGTATGCGGATTGAATCCACATCGGGCGAGTGGTATAGTCGTGTGAGATGAAGACTGTACTACGGAACTGCCATTTTTACTACATAATACTATGAAATATTTAACTTGAATTTAATTGGCCAAAAAAAACTTGTATAACAAAGGTCAGCAGTAACGTAGTGTTTACTTTCTATGACTTTGGAGTACAGGCGATCCCCCAGATACACGATACCCCTTTGTGAGAAAACCTCACGAATGATCGTCTACGTTGTACAATTTGTTTTCTTCAACTGTTCAACTGTTTGCTACTCGTTCAACTGTTTGCTACTGCATATTAGATTGTCATGAGTTCATTACATAATTCATTTGTGAGTTCATTTCGTTATCCTTATTTATGCCTACCAGTTCATTTCTATCCTAATTCTAATTCAGTTCGAATTTCGAATTCGAACGAATAAATTTCAAATGTTATTCAATGTTCTCCATCACTCTTATATGCAGATTAAGAGATATGCGGTGTTCTTAATTTGACAATTCTTTGAACAAATTGTACTGATTTGACACATCCATTGTAAGTTGACAAATAATTTCCGTTTTGATCAAATGTTAAAAACTATTTCAAAAGGTTTGAAACTGTTATATTCAGTCTGAATCATATCAAATAATTAATAATGTGACTAAAACCGCCCCCTACTTACAAAATTACACAATAAATAGTAATATTTTAGCTGGAAATCGTTTACGTTTAACCACATATTTATTTATCATTTCAGCTGCCAGAAACAACTGAAGAATGGTTAGCTGTGTCTCGCCGATTTGAGGAAAGGTGGCAATTTCCTCATGTTATTGGAGCGATTGACGGAAAACACGTGCGCATACACAAACCGAATTTTTCTGGTAGTTTATACTACAACTACAAACACTATTTTAGCATTGTGTTGATGGCTATTGTTGATGCTGATTATAATTTCTTATACGTTGATATTGGTGGAAAAGGAGGGGTTTCGGATGGTGGTATTTTTAGAAACTCCAAAATACAGGGTAAATTTGAAAGAAAGGAATTGAATATTCCTAAACCGAGCGTCCTACGAGTGCCGTACAGTGTACTAGTGCCATATATGATGTTAGGGGATAAAGCATTTGCTTTAACAGATTACTGTATGCGTCCTTTTGGAGGAAGATCGACTGTTGGCAGTGTTCAAAGCCTTTTCAATCAACGACTGTCCAAGGCACGTATCCCCGCAGAAATAGCCTTTGGAATTCTTTCTAGCAGGTGTAGAGTGCTGCACACCTCAATAAACTTGCAGCCTGAAAAGGCTAGTAAAGTTGTCATGGCTGCTGTATATCTCCACAATTTTATACGGAAAAGGAACAAAGCTAGTTATGGGACATTTGAAGAACCATCATATCCGGCAAATGTTACTTCATCTACAAATAACTTGGATGGACTACAAAGCATCCCAATAAGACCTTCTGCACGCCTGGCAAACATACGTTTCCACCTGGCACACCATTTCAAAATGGGAAATTAATTTTTTTTTTGAAGATTGGGCCATAGAGGAGTTATAGTTTTAATAGTGAAGAACTAAAGGCTAATGTATAATGTTTGTAAATCGAATTAAAAATATAAAAAAACAGATAAATAAAATTGAGTTTTTTTAATTGAAATATTTTATAGTTTCTCCATTAGCGTGTGATTCCGTCATCATGAAACATGTGATAAGCATGAAATTTTAGCATTTAAAATAGTGATATTTCAATTGATAGGGATTTTTTTATTATGTACAAAGGTTGTTAGGGTTAGGAGGAAAGACCCATTTCCCTATAACTTGGTGCAATATTTACAGTGATCTCAGGGATAAATCTGTAAATAACTAAGTTTTACAGTTTGTTAGTCGTTAATGCTTAATACTAAAATATTAATACAGTCTGTTCCCGAGTTACGCGGTTCTCGACGTACACGGATTCAGAAATACGCGGTTTTTTAAATATAACAGATTAAACGTCAAATAAAAATAATTTGCTTCAAAATTTGTCCAATGCAGTATAAATTGCATTTGTTTAAATAAATTTAATCTACTTAAAAGCCAAAAATATCAGAATGCTTGGCATTATCGTATCAAATGAGTGATAAAACTACAAAAGTACTCAATTAAATAAAAAAAACTTAATTAACAATGTTTTTCTGACGGAAAACCGCGAAATTCGACTTACGCTGATATTCGAGTTACGCGGATTCCTCGGGAACGCACAAACCGCGTAACTCGAGAACAGATTGTACTCTATCTTGAAATCGTACTCAAACTTCTCATGGTAATTTAGTAAGCTAATAAGCAAATAAATAGATACACTGGACGAACGAAACAGCTTAATGGAGTTTTCAATTCCAACCAATGATATGACCGCATTATTTCCCAAGAATATAGTGGAACGCCGTTTATCCGGGCTCAGTATACTCGACGTGTTATTCGAGTCAACATGTTATTCGATAATGAGTCTATGTTCATTTTTCATCATAAATTTTTAAAGTTTTTTTAACAGTGTAGTGCTAGTTAGTAACACCTAGTCAGTTATTATTTACTTGAATTTGAATTTATCAATGAAAATATTTGAAACTAGAAATAAATGTTAGCGATTTTCGAATGACAATGATGTCTGATAAGCGTTGTTTTGAACATCCTCCTCAGCACGCAATGACACCTTTGAATTGAATTGTATTTCTCAACCGCATGGATTCACGGACAACCGGATAAAAGGTATCCGGATAAACGGCGCTCCACAGTAGTTAGTTTTAATCAGAACTGATAAAAATATATAAACAGACATAAACTATTCGCCCAAGCCGAATGCTCAAAACTCAACGAAATGACCTTCGTGTTTTGTTAAACACGACAAATGACAGGGTTTCGGTGTCGTGTCTCAACAATGCTTTATATACTTTGGTCATTCCAATTGAATACACGTTCACCATCACGCGCGCTTTTACACCACTATTCCAGAGCAAAATTATACATCCAGATTGTGCCACAAAAAAGAAAATAAATAATTAATTGCATTACCGTATCAATTGTGTCTCCAGCACTTAGATTTTCGTTGAGAAACTGCATCGCTTCGTACGCGAACCAATTTGGTCTAAATATTTCATTACAACCTAAAATAAAATGATATAGTAGCGTCATATAACGGTGCAGTGGATATATAGTAGTGTTACATACAAGGGTTATAAAAAACCGATGTTAGTGTCGAAACTAACCTGCTCCCGACTGGATACTATTGTTAACCTTTATTCGATTTTTTCTGTATGTAGACCGTAGATTTTGCCACTTCTCTTTGGCTAAAAGTACAGGAATGCTCAATTCACTGGCCACTTTCTGCCACACATTGTCTTGCTTTGCCACATCTTTATATTGAGGATCCCTTTTATTCCACAAAAGTGGACACGCTTCTATTTTGGATATAAATTGCAAAGTATCCTCCATCGTAAACAAATGCTGAAATAATGTAAAACAAAGTGTTAAAATAGCTTCTTTTATAACATGCTAGTCACTCTGCTAGCGGAGTGTTGCAATGTAAACACTGATTCTATGAATTTTTTGCATTTGCATGGCATTTAAGACATAGGAATACATCGTTGAATAAAAGGGAATCAAATACTTACTTCTCCCTTAGCGGTTTTATACGAATTTTTCGGTTTCGAATCCATTTTAAGAGAATCTGTAGTTTGGTTAATACTCAATTCACTTGAGATATTAGTCTGATCAAGAAAATGAAACGACTATCAACAAAGAAAATATACAAACGTCAACCCAATGACATCGGATGACAGCGGGCGTCCGACGCGGCCCGGTCCGACTTGATTTGCTTGTCTGCGGTCCTAGGTTGCTCAATTTTTATGGCCGAACTCCTGTTTTGGCCGATTTCCAATAAAAAAATGAATGAAAAAATTTTGACAGACAAATTGGAATGGTTTGTTTACAATTGGACTGGTTTGTTTACAATTCGACTGGTTGCAACTGGATTGCAATCGTGCAATAGATGCTTTAGGTTGAACTATTAAATTATTGTAAATCTAATTTTAATTATGTACTTTCTACTGGACTTGTGTCGAAAGTGGAAATTTGATTCATATTTTAGTGAAATGAAAAAGAAATAATTTTATTTTTTTATTTCTCATAGAGTTTCATCACGCGAGTTTCCTTTCCGTCCAAGAACAGTCCTGTGATCTAGTGATGGGCGTTTCGGAGCGCACCAACCCGTTAGTCTGGAGCCGGCTCCGACTTTTTCCCGAAGCCGGCTTCACACCAACGGCTCCGGAGCCAGCTCCGCTCCGACGACTCCGGAGCCGGCTCCGCTCCAACGGCTCCGCACCAATGGCTCTGCAGCCGGCTCCGGACTAACAGCTCTGCATTCACGGCTCCGTTCCAACGGCTGCGAAGCCGGCTTCGGGCCCACTGTTCTGGAGCCGGTGACAAATCAACGGCTCTGGACCAACGCCTCCGGACTAACGGTTCAATAGAGACAGCATTGTACGATGGCGTAATAAAAAAAAGAATATATCTTCTCGTGGAAGCTAACACACGATGTGATTGCAGTATTGACATGTATGACGTTGTGTAGCATTCATTGGTCTCGCCTTTCGTAACTATATTCGAAACTCATCGATTTTTTTGATAAATTATTTTAAGCATGACCTTCTCCGCTATTTACGGATTTCCTCGATTGAAACTTTATTGAAAAAGTTTGTTTGGTCCCTTGTGTTAAATCCAGCTCAGGAGCCGTTGGAGCTGAGGCGGCTCCGGAGCCGTTGGAGCTGAGGCGGCTCCGGAGCCGTTGGTGCAGAGCCGGCTCCGGAACCGGCTTTGGAGCCGTGGGTGCGGAGCCGGCTCCAAAATTATCTGGAGCCGGTCGGAGCCGGCTCCGACTTTGGAGTAAATTACCGTTCCTTCATAAAAGCAACTGCTATTCGTGATGGTTGAGGAGCCGTTTTTTTTACTATTACTCTGTATACTGCTCTGTTACTCTGTGGCTGTTACGCCACCACGCGGAAAAGCATACTAGCGTCATATACCACATATACTAGTATCTCTTCCCTCCTAACAGCAAAGCATGATGTACCCAGAACATAAATAACCAGCAACAGCGACTTTAGGGTCCAACAGGTCTGACACGCAGACTGGATGCAAGTGACCACTTCATATTTCATCTCAGCCCACTACAGTATAAACTGTTACAATAAGTTTTTCGTATAACGAGCATATTCAAATGCTCTACAAGTACCTTTCTTCACGAGGAAAATCTCGCATTGCGATCCGAGGTGTGTCGTATGATAATATTTTTCATTTTTCCTACAAATTATATGATAAAGAGTAGGAGAAAGAGATGAATATGAGGGTCACCGAGTAAAGCACTTGTATAGGGAGAGTAGTGGTTGAGCCGGGAAGTAAATGTTGAACGGTCCTGTTGTAACAATTATAATTAGGAAATAAACCATAAGTATATTTGTGTTTATGCATAGTGGCAGTGGCGCGTTAAGCGGTGGGCGGCCGCCAGGGGCCCCGACGATCTAGGGGGCCCCGTCCTTGTGGATGTACGACTTCGTATCGATTCTACCCCCCCCCCCCCCCCCTCTGGATGGGACTTTTACCATCTACAGGCGGTCCCCGAGATACACGGTACCTCTTATACGCGGATTCGGAGATACGCGGTTTTCTAAATTTGACAATTCTTTGAGCAAATTGTACTGATTTGACACATCAATTGCAAATTGCCAAATAATTTCCGTTTTGATCGAATGTTAAAAACTATTTCAAAAGGTTTAAAACAGTTATATTCAGTCAGAATAATATCAAATAATTCATAAAGTGACTGAAACCGCCCCTTACTTGCAAAATTACACGAAAATTAGTGAAATTTCAGCTGGAAATCACGAGATTCGACTTACGCGGAAATTCGAGATACGCGGTATTTTGCGGCCGTTTTCGATTCCCATTAACCGTGTATCTCGGGGACCGCCTGTATTTCAAAAAAACTCATTTTTAATTCATTCATTTTTCCCATCGCTTTACTCACTGTATTTTGTCGAGGGCCCCAAACTGCAGAAAACCGGGGCCCCATACTATTCAAAGCAGCACATTAAATGTTCTAAGAAATCTGCCAATACTGGCATCAATGTCGCAAGCGAAGAACGCTGCGACACGCGCGCACAGCTCAAATCAATACCTCATCATCGTTGGCGCAAAGAATAGGGCAGAGTGAGAAACCGTAAATTTTTGCTGGTGTGGGTGGCCTGTGCACGAGACACCCAAATCCGAAAACACGCAGAGCAACTTGCTGCTAAAATGGAATGCACAGAACGCTGCGCTTAACTTCCACCGAAAACCCGTTACACAACACAAGCATACAACACACCCAAACAAAAATTTAAAGTCCCCGAAACACAATTCACCGACTCGTAGCCGGTAAAATTAGCAGGAAAAATTGACTAACATCAAGCAAGCAACGGTGCTCCAGTGGGTAGAGGTTTCATTCGAGAATTGATGGGCAAAACGGCTCCGAAGCCGGAGCCGGCTCCGACCGCCTTTTTTCAACCGTCTCCGACGCTCTTTTCAATTTGGCTTGGATGAAACGTGCCTGTGTTTGTCTGGGGCCCCTATACTTCTTTTGAAGATGTGTGCCGAAAACAGATAGCTGTTTTCACGCGAAAAATGGTATTCACATCTCAAGCCTGAGATCGTGGAGCGTGCCTGCTTTTAACGCAAAACCTTAAATTTTCACGCAGGGCCCTTCTCAACTTTTGTGGTCAACTGACTAAAGGGGAAATCGGCACGGGGTGGTATTCATACAACTTTTTGCGTGAAGACAAAGTAAACAACCGTTACAGCTATACTAAAGCCAAAACTCAAAGGTGGTTTACGGGGCCCCAACGATTATGTGGACTCTTCGATGAAGGGGCCCCGTCGGTAAGGGCCCCGTCGTTAGGGAGGCCCCATCAATAAGGAGCCCCGTCCATTTGGTGTCTTGGTGTGGATGGTCGATGCACGAGCTCACCAAAAAAACGCAGAGACACTTGCTGCTAAAATCCAATGCACGGAACACATTACAGCGCTGAGTTTAACCACAAAGAAAACCCGTTGAAACAGCCACAAGCACACATCATACACAGACAAAAATTTAAAGGCCCCAATACACCGGCTCGTAGCCGGAGAAATTAGCAGGAAAAATTGACACCAAGCTCGCGTCGCTTTAAAAAGCCTAGGAAGGTCGTTTGGTCAACGGTGCTTGAGTGGGTTGAGGTTTCATTCGAGAAATGGTTAAATCGATGTCATTGTGTGCGCTCTTGGCTGGGATGAACCGTCCTGTACTTGCATACGGGGCCCCTGCTACCTCTTTGCGATTGTGTGCCGAAAGCAGACAGCTGTTTCACACGAAAAATGGTATTCACATTCCTGGCCTGGGATAGTAGATTGTGTGTGTCTTTTAATGCAAAAACTAAAATTTTCATTCTTGATCCTAATCGAACACATCAAGTTTGTGGACCGAAGAGAAGGGGAAATGGGAAAGGTTTCAGTTAGAAGGAAGGGGGGAAGGGTATAAAAATACTCAAGGAACTTAAGGACCTTGTTCATTTATATATGGGTTTTATCGACTATTTCAATTTTTGCGAATACAACAAGACCAAAAACCGTTACAGCTGCATCTACATACAGCCATACACAGCCATAATACGAAGAACAATCTCCATTGCCTCGGCCATCTGGGGCCCTGTTGATGATCCCGTCGATTGAGGGGCCCCTTCCATTCGGTGTTGTCAACCCAATACACCCCCATTTTCCCTCCGGGTGTTAGGTTTACAATCAGATTTACTATTACTACCAAACCTATTAGAAGCATATTTATTTTATTTATCAGAAGCATTTTACTATCAGAAGCAGAAAACATTTGCCTTTTTAACATGTGCAATATTTTTGTTTAACATGTGCACCTTAGTTGGAAGCGTAGAACGCTGCGATACATGCCCACAGCTCAAAACAATATCATTTCATCATCGTTGGCCCAAATGCATTGAACGCTACGCGCGAGTTGGGTAAAGCGAAATCCGTTACAAGAGATGCCTCACGCAAACTACATGCACATACGACATTAAAAGGCTCCGAAACCGATCTCAACACAACGGTTCTTAGCCGTAGAAATTAGCAAGAAAAATTGGATGACACCAAGCACGCTCTTTTTATCTGTTGAGGTTTCATACAAGAATCGATTCCGAAGTCGATGTGTGCGCTTTTTAATTTGGCTTGTGTCTATGTTATCTCGCAAAAACTAAGAACTCGTGCCCCGGCTAACCTTTGGGGCCCCAGTCAAAATTGTGGACTGGACGAAGTGATGGTAGAAAGGCAAGCTGTTGAAGGGTTTGGGTCAAAATTGGAAGGGTCGACGGAAAGGAAATATCGATATGAATGATCACTTAAATTTTGACTTAATTAAGCTGTCGGCGGCGGTCGGCAAAGTCCGGCCCGCCACAATATGCAGTCAGGCCCGAGAAAATATTTGCCCAATTTTGAAAGATAGGAAGATCCTATTCAATAAAAATTAACTGAACATATTTTAATATGACAATTCATATCGTTGAACTCTTCCAAATTCGATCACCATAACATGAATTGTCGGACCAATCAATATGGCAAAATTTGAGGAGAAATTAGAAAATAGAAACGAATAATTCCATAAAAACCTGACTGTTGATTTTACGAGAACAATGGTTATTGGTTGCTAACTATTGCTTTTTAAGGATGCAACGATTTTCTAGGAGTTTTTTTTTAAGGAAATGCACTATCAATTTGTCTGACCTGGCCTTACTTGTCCGTGGCCTCATACTAGTACTGAACGATTGAACGTTTTTCTCGATAATTTTTCAGCTATTAAGGTTTTTGTACCATCTTCAGATATATCCTGAAACAAATTTGCAACATGGAAGGAAGGGTACATTGAGAAGCGATATTGCAATTTTGCTTAATTGTTTGGAACTTTGTATGACTTTTGCACACTATGCTGCTGACTCTTAATTGAAGAATCTTTACAATCAATTTTAGTAATTTTAAGTTAATAAAACGAATTTGAAACTTGCTTGGAAGATATAATAATTTAAGAAAAACAACAATATAACCAATTGCATTGTTTAATATCATAAACCAGTTATTTTGTGTATTAACTGTAACAATATAATAATGGATGTGTAACAAAATGCATTCTCCTGGCCCTCAACGCTCGATCATTTAGAAAGCAGCTGATCTAAAGCAGTGGTCTCCAGCCTGTGGTCCGCGGATCACTTGAGACAAACATACTGCAATCCAGGGTATTTCCAGTTACATTCGAATGAAAATACTGTTTTTTTCGCGTGCAAGAAGTTATCGCTCTGACCGATTGAAAATGAAGTGGCCGCAATTCGAAGCAAGACGGTACTTCAGTATTCATTGTAAACACCAACGTAAAAGCAAAATATTGTTTTCATGTTATGCTCACGATGACGATTTTAAATCAAATCGTCCGTATTATGAAACACAAGCTGGAAACTGTAAAGTAGGAAAGAAAATATCGTTTAGAACCATCGTTCTTGTCAATAAAAGACAAACGTAACTGGCTTAGCGAAAGCGATAACTTTCCGACTTACAACACGGAACAAAAAATTCCGAAACCTTTAACTTCTTTTGAGAATAAATAAAACCAACTCCGATCATGGCAGAAAATTTATCCCAAGTTGCATTTAAGATATCACGTGGTGGAATCTGGAATCAAAGTGTATGTAGTCCAGGTGGTCTCATAGCATGTTTTTCAAAACCAAATTTGAATATCATTTTTTGACAGAATGGGTGAAAACTTTTGTTCAAACAAGCTTTCTTGAGGCTTGATGAGTAATCAAAACACTCTTAAAATCTTCATTCAGAAGCAGAAGCGATAAAAATCAGCCTTCTAAATTCATACACCTACGTGGATAAGCCCACCTGTATATTATACCCACTTAGATAGCTGCTCAAAAACTGCTACAAAATGCAAACAGCTGAAAGGTGAAATTTCAGCCTACGAACTTACAACGAAAAGGGCCCCATTACTGATTGTTTAGTCATTGATATCGATTAAAAATTGGCGAAAAAAAGTATTGGAATTGAAGTTTTTATTGATGCGCAGGGTGGCAGTCTATTCTGCTCATGTTCATCTCTGTTTCATAAAGTTTTATACAGATGTGAACTGTATTTTGTCGAAGCAAGTTTGTTGATTTGGTATGCACTCCTGGATATCACGAAATTTCAACAAGAACAGCAAAGTGGTGTGAAGATTTTTTTCAACCAAAACGTTAATTCCACAAGCCGAATATGCACCTAAAATTTTATCGGGGTGTCTGTAAGTAACCGCTTACCCAAATCAAATTTTTGTTCATCACGAACAAGCGGGCATCGCATTATATTTTCTTTTGAGGCTCAAACTGACTTACATGTCGTTTTGACAGAATAAATAAATGCATTTTCAGTAATTTGTTTTACAAATATTCAGTGAAACGACAAAACCATGTATTACTCAATAGCTTTCAGTAAAAAATGTAACTGCAGCAAACTTAGAAAATTGTATATGATTCGTGCACCATTTCAGTGCAGTGTATGATTCGTACATCATTTCGCGCCCCCCCCCCCCCCCCCCCCATCGATGGATTTGGTGAAGGGGCCCCGTCTACCATAACGCCTAGGGCCTCGGAGAGGCTTGACCCGCCACTGAGGACGAAACTACAAGCTTCTTGTTTGTCTGGCTTCTACCGAAGTTCTGACATAAACTTCAACGCTTGAACACATCATTGTTCACTCACACACCCATGTTTTCAAGCGTTTATATGAGGCAATGGGTTAAATCGAGCTGTTCAAGAGGAGTTTAAGCTAAAAATGTAGAAAAGTTGTCACCTGGGAACACAACCATTGGATTGACACCACCATCTTTGCGACCGGCTCTACTGTTGGGGGTATTAAAAAGACACACGATCGAAGCAAACGTGCATGTGATATGCAGAAAATTTCTTTCCAATTCAGGTAGGTTAGTGGAAACAAAACTTGAATTGAATTCATACAAAAGAGGATTCTGGATTTGTTTATTATGGCGAGCGTATGGTGCTGCACCTGTCCGTCCAGAATCTGGCGGCTTGTTGGCTTAGAGTCGGTATCATGACGCCGATTGACCGTCAATGCCTTGGAATGGGTTCGGCTCGGTAGGTTCATGTCCTTTGGTCTAGTGTATTCCGTGCATTTGTCGCGCCACGGCGGTAGACCCGGCAGTAACAAAGTTAAGACAAACTTTTCCCCGGTACGGATGGCGCTTAAAAGTTCTTTTTCTTATTATTATTCTTGTCATTACGGCCTACGCCAGGGGTCGCCAAACTACGGCCCGCGGGCCGCATGCGGCCCTCGAGAGCCTATTATGCGGCCCGTGGCAACTTAGTAAAGATCTAAATAAATAGCTAATTTTTGTGACTATTTTTGAAGAAAATGAAATTGTTGCTTTTCAGAGACGTAGACAATACTTCATTAATAGAAAGCTATATATGTTTTGTATATTATGGTAGTGTTTTCTTATAAAGACGAAATTTAAACGTTCACAATATTTACAGGCAACGAAAAAATGGCCCTTAACTCAATGATATGTGAAGTAATGCGGCCCGCGAACTGAAAAGTTTGGAGACCCCTGGCCTACGCGATCATGTTGGCCTTTTCAGGACTTGACTTAGTTTACTTAGGGTACTTAGGGGTACTTAGTTCTTGCTACGGCGGACGGTTCATACGCGGTTAGAACCCACGACGGACATGCAGATGTGCGGAATGATGGCGGTGACGCGGGCCCGCTCCTATCCAGCGTGCAACTTGCTTACTGCCACACTGTCTGCTGCCCGGTGCATACGCAGCAGGCAGGAGGAAGGATGCACCTCCTCAACAACAAAACACCATCATGAACCAGCGGCGGATCTAACGATAGACGGACTAGGCGGTCGCCGAAGATCTTTAGTCTATAGTATGCCGTATGTCTACAAGTGAACAGAGTATTAGCGACAAGGGCCCCCGAAAGATGGTTGTTGGGCCCCATTTGCACCGCCTCCCCCCCCCCCCCCCTCCCCATGTCGGCAAAAATTTTAGGGCCTATGACCGATGATCGTAAGTTTGGATGGCCACCCCTTCCTCCGCTGGCAATTAAAGTATACTGTTCAATCTCCCAACAGCTGTGTGCCACTACCCCTTCCTCCCGGTCATCAGTTACCATTTACAGGGACCTCAACTCGTCTTTCCGCCTAGGGCCCCCGATTCCCCTAATCCGCCTTTGTCATGAACACGTTCTTTTCTTTGACCGATGGATCATAACATTCCGGAAGAAAACACATTTGGCGAAAGTGTTGCACACACACGCACGCTTACACCGGTGCGCAGATGGCTCAGCATATCTGTGTAATCTACTTCATACGAAAGCAAAAAAGCTTAGTGTAACAAAGTTATGCTTAATGCTTTACACGTTCAGTTCGATGGCAGGCCCCAGGGACTACCTGTGAACTTTCCAGTGTGCCGGTTTCACAATCAGCTTGCGTTCTAGATGCCGACGGAACGGAAAGCTGATGAAACTCAGCGCCGAGATGAACGTGTTAATGCGAATTAGAGTTCGGCGCGTGAGCTGGCGATTCCTTAGTCATTTTTACGTGGCAGCGTTTGAACTCATTGCGCTTTTTTGGTTTGATTTGTGAAAATTCAAATGCATCGCTCCAATGTGTGTTAACGGTTTTTTAAGCGCCACAATAGCTCGCGAGCATTGACCACACGCGGGAAAGAGATAGCGCTATGGAGGGAAAAAGCACGGACGACGGCTGACAGCGATTGGCCGTCTGACGCACCAACACATCCAAACCTTCGACAGAGCGCTCAGGCGAGGGGTATGAAGCGGAGCAAGGGACGGGTAGCTCGACGAGCTGCTTGACAAATTTGCCGTTGGAGGGAAAAAGATGGCATGAGAAAATTCTCAGAACGCCATGATTTCTTCCGTCGCTTTGCACAGCGGGAGATTTTGGTACATTTCCTGCGCAGGAAACTGCTCGAATTTGCGCAGCGGGCAGTTGCAAACCGACCAGCGATAGAGGTGTACACTTTCTTATTCAAATTTCCACCAAATATCGCAGCCAGCCCCTTTTCGTGAATATATTTCACACCTGTACATAAGTGACAATATTTAAACACATCTTTCGAGATGTTGCAATCAAAATCAAACACTAATATTCTTGCACAAAAACAAAAGCCCTGACACACAACATTTCTACTCAAATCAATCACCACGCCTCGCCCGTGAATGATGTACGCAGGCCTTCAATACAGAAGTGTTTTTGCGCCAAATAAGAATAAGAAATATATTAAGTGCAAAATGTGTAATGAGCATGAATGTTAGTGTTGCAAATGCAACTCCGTTGGCTCCTCGACGGCTGCGAACAAAATATAACGACCGTTTCACTAACGTACAAATCTTCAATATATTTAAAAACGGACCAACCGATTATAAAAAGACAAGCTTAGATTTCAGTAGTTTTAAAAACCGCGATCTATCGTTCGCTAACTTTTAAAGAGACCGTTTGTTCTGCGCACGGTGTATTTATCCCTTTTTTCCGGCGATGGCCGTTCCGCCATCGCGTTACGCAGCGAACGTTGCCCTTTCTTAAATGTTCGAAATTCGAAGATCGATCTTGTCACCCTATCTAAATGTCTAAACCTATCTCCTGTCATTTAGCTTATTTACATTCCGCATGCCATAATAAAGGACACGCGGTTTGTCGGCACGGTTACTCGTAACAGTTAGAGGTGGCGTTGCTGCAGGATAAGGTTCAGGCATTTCAACAGAAAGTGTAGATATAGCATGTTCAAGGATTAAAAGAGAAACAAAGGATGAATAAGAGGATAGAGTGTTTTTAGGTAGAACTATTATTTTAAACTTTAAATTTTAATCACCTCCCCTTATCCGGAATGGATAAGCCTTTTTCTCAGTGTATTGTTGCACCATAAGGCATGTTCTCTCCAAATTTCAGCAAAATCGGTAAGGTGCTTCATTTTTAACAAAATATTCACATCAATATATCTTGATGAAACTGTCAAAAAAAGTGAAAGGGTAGCGGAAGAAGGGGATGTAGGGGTTAAAGGAGCACAAAAAATCATATCCTATACTATTATAAACTGTCTATGTAGCTTAATTGACTCAAATCAACGTTTTAGTTATATCTTAATGCAAAACATACAGTACATACAGACAAATACGATACAAAAAAGCCTTTCATTTTTATTGATAAGAAGAAGATAAGAAGATGAAATTAATTCTTCATCTTGTACTTGGAGTAACGTCTTACGCGGACATGCCGGACTATATAGGCTTGCGAGACTTAATTCATTATCACGCAGCCGGATAGTCAATCCTTGCTACGGAAGGACGGTATATTCTAGGCTTGAACCCATGACGGTCATATTGAGTCGTTTGAGTTAACGATTGTACCATTGAAGCGCTCCGATGAAGTTGAAGGATGAAATTAAATAACATATTAATTTGAAATAACGGAAAATTAAACCCAATCGTTCAGGTGCCGTTCAACACGGTGATACAATTAATAAATTCTGCTACATGCCTTTTATCCATAGTATTCAACACGTGTCAAAAATATGTGATTTTTTTAAACATTGAAAGGCGAGGCCGTATTGCTTAACCAATTAATTTATTGAAAGCTATAATTTAATGAATTTTAATTAAGCTGTAATTGCAATTGTTCATTGACATTTGAATGATCAAACCCATAGTTGAAACAAGAACTGAAACCTTAAACCTTCGAGTAATTTACATTCAATAGTTAATTTATTCTTAAATATGTTATCTCAGCAATCTGAAACGATTCATTAAATAATTTTGATAGCAAACAAAAGACAAAAATTACGACAAAAATACGCTTTTTCAGGCTAATCGAAGACTAATCCTTACCCAACTACAAAATAGATCAAAATAAATTGTGATGAGAAAAAAACAATTGTTTAACTATGAATTCACAACCGGCATCGCGAAGCAATAGACACATTTTACACCGTTTTCGAGCCTAAATAAACAATGTTAAGTCGCTTTTGAACATTAGCCGACATCGCGAAAAAATGACACATATTAACATTCTTTTAAAGTTCATTTTGCTTTAACAGAGTTCATTAGTTGTTCATTCATGCGTTTGTTTTTGCAAACATTTAACCACTGCTCAATATCGTGGCAAACTTTTAACATTTGCAAACATTTAACCACTGCTCAACCACTGTGTCATAAAAAAAACACAGGGAATAAATTCGAGCAGTATAATTAGATGACTGTTAATTAGTATCGCATACACTCTTAGTGATCGTTTATTTAACAACGGTCTAGACTCGAGAAAATTAACAAAAGAACTCAATGCGTTCGTGATGCCAAATTCGAGCAATTTTAACGACTCTGGTTAATTTTTAACGATTGTTAATTTTTCGCGATTGTGTAAGGGCCATCTTTTTCGCGGCAATAGGTTAAACAAAGTCGAGCAGTACAAAAAACGACTATTCATTTGTATCACGTACGCCAGCGGTCGAAAAGTCTGACCCACCGCGACATTCAATCTGGCCCGCGAAAAATAAATGCCAGATAGAAGATTTTGAAAGATAGAAAGAACCTATTACTATAAAACATACTGAACATCTTTTAATATGATATTTCATACCGTCGAATTCTTCCAAATTTAACTATCGATTGACGGACTAATCAAAATGATGGAACTCAAGGTTAAATTTCCTGTATATTACATTACAGGGTTTCGAATCATATAAGGGAATAGTTCAACCACTTAGGGGAATGTTCCAAATCGGTAGGGGAATGTTGCAAGCAAGCTGTGGATGTTTGCAATCACTTAGGGGAGTTGTGCAATCGATTAGGGGAATGTTGCAAGCGTACTGTGGAGCTGTCATCAGACTGTGGGTGCCGCAGTAAATACCTTAAAATATTTTCGTCAATCTAACTAACTTATCATGTTTAATTATGGCTCCGCAGCAGGATTTCTTTAGTTTATCATGTGTACAGCAGACTCCCACACGAAAACAACTCCAAACGATGTTTTTAAAAAAAACTTCATCGGTATCAATTTGAAGCTTTTTACACCGGCACCCACCGTCTGATGACAGCTCCCCAGTACGCTTGCAACATTCCCCTAATCGATTGCAAAACTCCCCTAAGTGATTGCAAACATCCACAGCTTGCATGCAATATTCCCCTACCGATTTGCAACATTCCCCTAAGTGATTGAACTATTCCCTTATATGATTCGAAACCCTGTAACATTGTTTCTACATGACAATGGTCATTTCCATTTTAAAATTGGAACGATTATTAAAATAAAAAAAAATTGTTGTTTTTACGAGTACAACGCTTTCTAAGAGTACAACCATGTTCAAGAAGTATGTTTTGAAAGGAATCAGATATTAATCAGTTTGTCTGGCATGGCATTAGTTATTCGTAAAGCATTAAATAGTTTTTGGTGCTTGGTGAAATGTTGGTGAATTTGTCAAGTACGTTAGCCTCAATATTTTTTCGACCGTAAAGGCTTTTATATCATCCCCAAAATATCCCCAATTATTTTGTAGTATATGAGGAACGGTTCATCAAGAAGCGACATTACTCTTGCTTTGTTGTTTTGATCGTTTAAATATGAATTATTTTGTTTCAAAAATGTTACAAATTCATAATATCGTTGTAAAAATCCTGTATTCTCCTGGCCAACAGCTTTCGATGATTAAATAAATTGACCCTCCACCACAACAGTTTGCCGATCGCTGATATTCACTGTTAACGATCGTTTGTTTAACGAAGGTCTAGGACTAGTCCTTAAAATTAACAAATGAACTCAATGCATTCGCGATGCCAATGTCCAACAATTTTAAAGACTGTTAATTTTTAACCATTTCTTTCGAGATGCTGGCTAATATTGCACTATAGACTACATAGTTTCGATGGTTCTGTACTGGTTGGTGTAATAAGCTCCAAGGGATTTCGGTTGGATGGAAAACTGATCGGGGCTGCTATCGGTGTTAATCCCGTACCACCCTCCATCAGACTATCGAAGTTAAACAGTCCACTCGATGGTGTCGACATTCCAACCGATCCTCCAGCGTCAATTCTAGCGATTAATGGATATTGTGCAGCTGACTTTACATCTAAGCTATCTGGACGTGTAGGGCGACTACCACTTGCTTCACTTGATGGTTTGGTACCAGCGAAACTAACGCCTACGAGGGGAATGAAGCCACTGCTAGTCGGTGTCGGCGTCTCAAGACTCTCGGTGTGTGTATTTGAAATTTTTAGTCTGAAAATAAGAAAAGAATTATTCGTTATTACTCAATATTGCTATGTACGTTTGACGGATCAGTGCTGTACTATTGGCTAGCAATATATCAGCTTTTGAACAAGACAATATAACTATCCAAATCGAGTTTATAATAAAAAATAATAACCATTGAAAGAATATAACGCAAAAGTTCTTTGTCAGCGGTTTAGTCATTAAACCCCTGCACATCAATAATATACAATTGAGTATTGAATTTAATCACAAGGCTACGAATCGCAGAGGAATGAAGTTTATGCTAATATAAGCCGGCATCGCGAATAAAATAACACATATTACAAGTCGTATAAAGTTCATTTTGCTTTAACCGACTTCATTTGTTGTTCATTCTTGTTAAAATAATCGATCGTCAAAACAGTTAACGACTGCTCGATAGCGTATATAAGCAAACACAGCGAATAAATTCGATAAGTATAAATAAAAGACTGTCAATTCACATACATCACATACACTCTTGAAGATCGTTGGTTTAACGACGGCCTAGGACCAGTCGTTAAAATTAACAAATGTACTCGATGCGTTCGCGATGCCAAATTGGAGACATTTATAACGACTCTGATGAATATTTAGCAACTATTAATGTTTAACCATTTCCTTCGCGATCCTAGTTATAACTTCGATAGCCATTGTCATAGTAACATGCACACAATCAAGACAAATAGGACGCGAGAAGAAAAAAATTGTCCTATTGGGCTGACTGTGTCATCTGTCCCTTGTCTTAGATCATACATTGCCTGCAATATGTTCTAAGGAAAATGAAGGATTCCTTAGTTTAAATCAATAACCATTCGCAGGAAGAACATTCAACAAATATTTTGCAGTGAATTACAAATATCTGTGACGAATAAAAAACTGAAATCAATAAAAAAAAATGATTACACGCGTTTGTGACAGGACACAAACAAAGTATATAAATACATTATGGACACGTTAAATTTTCATAAGGATTATAATGATGAAGATGACCCACCTCTGACCCCTACAAAGGATAAAAATGTTTGAGGTATCAAACGATAATTTGATAAAGCTACAAATATTCAAACGAGTAGATGTTGGAGAGCTTTATACATGTTGGAAAGCGCCTACCACAACTATATGGACAGTCGTTTTTCGCAATTTGCGGGAAATCCGTAATGTCGAAGAGAGATAGATAAAAATAGTGAATGTATTAGTAGCGCAGAATACTATTTCACATCTTTGTATATTTTATTAAATTTTTTAACATTTCCACACGCCTTTTTATGAAATATCAATTTATGGTCGTACCATAACTATAAAGACACTTCGAAAAGCAGGTTTTGTGAGCTAACTGACGCATTTCAAATTCGTTAAAAAATATTAATAACATATTCTAGAAAGACTTTACAGAAACTTATTTTTAACTATGTTTAAAAAGTATTTGTATAACTTTATTTGGGTCTTTAGAGTTTTATAAAAATAATTATCAAAATGTACTTTTTAACACCTCAAAAGTTTCTAAAAAATATTTTTTCTTCGCATATAGGGTAAACGTACCTATAGTGGTGCTAGTACCAATAGTGGTGGTATTGTACTAAAATGCGTCTCATACGATAAATCAACAGTTGTTACAGTCGTTGCCGCTAAATTTTGACTCTAACTCACATATTTTTGTCTTCAAGGCACCAATTTTTGACAGCGCCAATCAATTTTTGTCTCTAAGGCATCAATTTTTGACAGTGCGCATCAATTTTTGACTCTAACGCACCAATTTTTGACAGTGCGCATCAATTTTTGACTGGAACGCATCGATGTTTGACTCTAAGTCATCAATTTTGGTAACATGGCATCAAGGTTTATACTTTATGGTAAAAATATACATAAATTTGATTCATTAACACAAATAAATAACGTAAATCAATTGATATCAAAGAAAAAGAAGTTCTATATAATTCAATTAACTTATAAACTAAATAACATAATTATTTCACATCAGTAATAGTTCTATCTTTACAACTGTGTTACTAATCTTCAATTACTTCTTCATTCTGGCAACGCGGTAGATAATTAAACAGGTTTCTGAAATGATTTTCACAATCCGTTCTTGTGATCATATCACTTCCGTTGTCTATCATGTCAATTAACATTTCCTCATTTACCGGATTTCCTCGTTTAACAATGTTCTACCATTTGCTGAACATGTTCTCTATGTTCTCTAGGGTTCAAAAATGGAGAATAAGGAGGAAGAAACAATATTTTGAACCCTACTTGAGCTTCGATCAGTTCTTTCACTCTAACGGAATGATGGAATCGAACATTGTCCATTACTAGCACGCCAGTTGTTATATTTTTTTGTGCCAATGTGTCAAAAAGTTCCTCCAAGAACGTTACAAATGAATCTGTGTTAAATGGGAAAGGTTGGGATGAATAGGCAACAATCTCATGCTTGTTTATGGCACAACAAATTGAAATATTCCTGGATCGCAAATACGGTACCCTTTGAACCGCAGGCCTTCCTACCAAAGCTCTACCGTATCCGGATCGCATAGATACGCTGAACCCAACATCATCTATGAAAATTATGTTAGCTTCAGGCATCGCAGCTAAGTGAGCCATATACTCCAGAGCATATGTTTTCCTTATGCTAATCGTAGAGCTACAGTTTCTCCTTTCAGGTATTCTTGATGTGCGTTTGAAAGAAAAATTGAAACCTTTTATCGATCGCTGTATAGTAGCGGTGCTAACAAAAAGGTTGCATTCATTATAAAGCTTAATTTTGATATCCTTTAAGGATAAGCAGCAATCCTCATCCAACCATCTCTTTATAAATTCCTGTGCCTCTTCGCTTACTTTAGACTTGGATGGATTACCCCTTTTCTCTTTGGCGATATTTCCCTTTTCATGATATTTTTTCACAATAGCTAAAACTGTAGTACGTTTAATGTTTAAGATTTTGGAAATTTCTTTGGGGAGCTTTCCGCTATTATGCAAATGGCACACACGTTCTCTGTCTGCATCTGTTGTAATGTTATTTTTCCTTTTCGTGCCTTCATTTAAGTCCATTTTACTCAACGCAAATTAAAAATGATAAACTGATGTAGGTATTGATAGATGTGAAGAATTTTTCGATGCCAATTTATGCTGGAAGTAAGGTTACAGTGTCGGACAAATCAATAGGACCACCTTATAATGTTTTATTCACTTATCACATTTCATTACCTAAAGTGAATCAATATTTACCAAATTTTCATGAAAGCACTTTTTGGATGTTGGCTTGAAGTCTGCTTTGAAAGTTTGTTGAAAAGTTAACAAACAAAAAAGTTTTTACAATAAATGTTAAAAAAACCCAAAAATTATGCGACAAAATAATAGGACCAGTATATAATTTTTTTTATTTTAACCATTTATCCTTATTAAATAACAGCTCCGGCTTTTAATTCGCAATGTGGCCAGCCCGTACATTTGAAAAACTAAAGAAAATAACAAAACAGCCTTATCCTGGGCTAACTTGGTAGCATTTAATATTTTGTTGCATGCCCTTTGTTCCGGATGACAGCTCGCATCCTTTTAGGCATGGATTCCACCAGACTTTTACAAGTCGATGGCGGAATGCTGTACCAAGCATTCTCTATATGCTTCCACAGTTTCTCTTTAGTTCGAGAACCTGCCGGTGGAAGCTTAGCTTTAACAATTTTCCACAGGTTCTCGATCGGATTCAGGTCAGGCGATTGTGCAGGCCAATTCATGACGTCAATTTTTTTATCAACAAACCATTTTTTAACCGCTTTTGCAGTATGTTTTGGATCGTTGTCATGCATGAATTGCCATTTCAAAGGCATCTCCCACTCTGCATGAGGCAACATGACAGTTTGGATGATGTTTAAGTATCGGTGTTGGTCCATGATATCTTTTATCCAAAAGATAGGACCGACACCGTACCAAGAGAAACATGCCCAAACCATTATGTTGCCTCCGCCGTGCTTCACGGTTTTTAAAGTGTACTGTGGCCGGTAGGCGGTATTCTTTGGACGACGCACAAAGCGTTTCCCATCCGAACCTACCAAGTTCACTTTGGACTCGTCCGACCACAGTACATTTCGCCACTTGTTCAGGTTTTCACCTGCCCAGTCGTAGTGCTCTCGAGCAAACTGCAACCGGGCTTGAACGTGGCACCGTCGAAGCAACGGAACTTTGCGGGGATTCCGGCCGACCAGGTTGTTTTCAAATAGGCGACGCTGCACTGTCCGATCACTTACGGAAAGTTGCAGCTCGTCCCTAATTGCCCTGGCCGACTTGAAAGGATCAGCCTTGCACAATCGCGTCATCCGAGCATCATCCCTAGCGGATGTCTTGCGTGGCCGACCCGTTGGTATTTTCGTGCCCGTGCTATGCAGCGCGTTATACACGAATGTTTTGGATCGGCCAAGTATTTCCGCGATTTTACGCTGGGAGTACCCAGCAGCGGACAAACGTTTGATATCTAAACGCTGTTGTTGTGTGGAGTGTGCACTACGGCCCATCGTTGGAATTCCTTCAATTAAGCGCTTGAAGTAGTGCACCCAAAAATACACGAGCTAATTGATCGTGTGAAGTGTTCTAGGCAACGGCTTAGAAAACAGTGTAAGCGATCCAGCGTTGTGACGCGCTTTTATACCCATAGACGAAGGTACTCACCACTATTTCGTCTCTCAGTGCAAAGGGAGCTCAAAACCCTTAAGCGAGTGCCGTAATATTCTTGCATTAGTAAATTAGAGCATGTTAATTAAAGACACAGCGAATTGCCACTGCGCTAAGCGTTTCTACAAAAAAATGAATACGCATTAGTTCACTAATTTAGATTAAGTTATCCGACAACTCAATAACATCAAAAATTGTGTTTTAACAATAATAAATGATAATTATTTTAAAATTTTCTGAACTGGTCCTATTATTTTGGCGCATGATTTTTGGGTTATTTTTACATTTCGTATCATAACTTTTTTGTTTCTTAACTTTTCACCAAACTTTAAAAACATTCTTAAAGTTAACATTCTAATAGTGCTTTCATGGAAGTTTGGTAAAGATTGATTCACTTTAAGTAATGAAATATGATAAGTGAATAATAAATTGATAAGTGGTCCTATTGATTTGTCCGACACTGTACATATATTAGAATCGAAGCCCAAATTGAAGAGTTTTTGATAAACTTACCAATCACCAAAACCATGCCAATAAAATTGTACGAAATTTCGATAGTTTGTGGTCTATGTAAGTATTAACGTTTTCTCCTTTTCGGCGTGGTTTGTTTGGACTAAAATTTTACTCAAAATATCAACACTGACATTTGACACATACAGTACGTGCTTTTTAATTGCGACTCTTTTAAAATAAAAATATGTTTAAGCTTTGGGGAGTATCTTCATTTTATTCAAGTCGCGTCACGTAATTCTATAAAACTATAATTCTTGATTGTTATTGATTTCTTTGCATCTTGCTATCAATCTAGAGAAATTAGTTGTTTATGAACTGAGCGAAAAAACTTTAGAGCTTTAAACACGTACACATTAAGATACACACAATTAAAAAGCACCTACTGTTTATTCGTGGTCCTTTATAATTCGGTTTATAGCTAGCGCGTTGAAAGCTTGAAAACAAGATGCTAAAAAGATATACGTAGACATGCATGATGGCATGATACATAGAAACAAAAAATAAATATACAGGGTTTTACAAGTCAGAATAGAATGTCAGCAAAACAATTTCAGAAGCTCAAGATGCAGTTTAGCTGTCAAAAGTTGTTGTTTCACCGAACCGATGCTATTTTCAATAGCGCAATTTGATTTTTAAATCGCTCAAGTTGTTTTTTAGTGGCCTTTCGCATCGTTTTGCAAATTCAAACACGAATTTTGAGACTATTTGTATACAAATCAATTATTTAGGGCATTTCTAGCGTTATATTTATGAAACATTACGTATTTATTGTAAAAAATGAGTGTTTCTGTGCAAAAAGCTACGAGCACTTGCGTATGTAAACATGTACAATGTTTATGTAGCTTTTTGCACAGAAAATCGCCATTTTTACCATAAATACGTAGTATTTCATAAATATAATGCTTAAATGAATAAAAGCATTGATCTCAATCATATAATCTAAAAATGAGTGTTTGAATTTGCAAAACGATGCGAAAGGCCTCTAAAAAAACAACTAGAGCGATTTAAAAATCAAATTGCGCTATTGAAAATAGCATCGGTGCGGTGAAACAACAACGTTTGACAGCTAAAGTGAATCTTGAGCTCCTGAAATTGTTTTGCTGACATTCTATTCTGACTTGTAAAACCCTGTAATTATTTTATAGGTGCTTACATAAATATTAACTAACTTATTTTGTTGCAATAATTGCGCTTTTGCTCATAAACAGTAATTTATCCAACTTAATCCTCTAAAAAAAGTGAATTTGTCTCGTTTTTCTTATGTCAAAAATAGATGCCTTAGAGTCAAAAATGCATGACTTAGAGTCAAAAATTGGTGCGTTAGAGTCAAAAATTGATGCACACTGTCAAAAATTTATTCCTTAGAGTCAAAAATTGATTACGCACTGTCAAAAATTGATGCCTTCGAGGCAAAAATTGATGCGCACTGTCAAAAACTGATGCCTTAGAGCCAAAATTTGGTGGCAACGACTGTAAGTTATTTATGATAGTGTGTAAGGTTCGCTAGCCTTTTAAAAGGATTTAAAAATAAAATGGCGCCATTCCGTTTCTTAGTGACCGAAAAATCCATTATTTTGTGAAAGGTATCAACATTTTTCCAAAATCCTTAGGATTTCATAACGATACTCATGTTTGTTAACGTTCTAAATGACCACATAACAACGCAATTATAAGGTTTTTATCATAATTGTTATCAAATGATATTAGCTGGCATCGCGAAAGAAATGGTTTAAAATTAACAGTCGTTAAAAAATAACCAGAGTCGTTAAAAATTGCTAGAATTTGGCATCGCGATCGCATTGAGTTCATTTGTTAATTTTAACACCTGATCCTATGCCGTCGTTAAACAAACGACTGTCACGAGCGTATGCGATACAAATTAACAGTCGTTTAATTATACAGCTCGATTTTTTCCCCGTGTTTGCCTATATGCGATATCGAGCAGTCGTGAACTGTTTTGACGATCGTTTATTTTAACAGGAATGAACAACAAGTGAACTCAGTTAAAACAAAATTAACTTTAAACGGCTGTTAAAAAGAGTTCATTTATTCGCGATGCCGGCTATTGTTTTATTCAAATTCATTGGCTTTTGACCATATTTACGTATTTTTAAGTGTTTTTACGATAGTGCCTTTATAGGTACACCAAACAGGCATGTTCCTTTAGTGGCCCTACATCAATAAAAACAGGTAATTTTGGTTTTTTTTCGACGACATTTTGGACATGTACTGTTTTTTTACGATCAAATTACGAAAGAAATCTGTATTATGGCAATAATCCTTGCTATTCACACGAAAACAGCTTCAAAACTAAGTTATACTGATAATATACACGATTTTGAGGCATCCTTGTTTACCACCACTATAGGAACACAATACGACGGCTATAGGAACCATACCACCATTATAGGTACAACGAAGCAATCACAAAAATATGTATTTTTTCGTAAATTTGATGTGTTTCATGGTAAAACTGGTTGTGATTGCGTAGATAAAACATATTCCATCTGTTATGTGTTAAAATATTAATAAATTTTCCTTCCTGACACTTCAAATCCATTAAAATACATCTGTACCACCACAAATTGCACCACTATTGGTTCATTTACCCTAATTATAGTCTCGGGAATGCAAACCAATGTATGTAAAAAGGTTTTCAAAAATTATTTTGAAATTGCCATGAGAACCTTATCAATTTTGTGAATAACGGTTTAAAACTGAACCGATCAAACAAAAGCGACACAAAAACCTCGACAACGATTTTTTAACATAATCTAAATATTTGCTGTTATTACATACAAAGTTAAGGAATGTACTACTAGCCTGATATTTTTTTCCTCCCACCATCCACTTCAACATCGACGTTCTCACATATCGCTACAAAGTCGCAGGTCAATATTTTGAAAAAAGTGCAGACTCGTATTCTTACTTTCCTCGTATTCTTACCGGCATAACAAATACTCAACTAATACATGTAAATGTAATGTAATGTAATAGTAATGTGGTAACTAATTCACAGTCCTTATTTAGGCTCATAAAAAACCTTACGATTTCACGACCAAATTTTACAAGCAGACGGCTACAGGCGACTTAGTAGTGGTCTAAGATGGTGAAGCGGTTGGTGGGAGGAAAAAAATATCAGGTTACGATTACATTCGTTAACTATGTTAAAAACAGCAAATATTTATTATTTATTATTCAGAAAGAACGGCTTCGGCCGTATTGTTTAATGTAAGGGTATAATCATACAATTCAAATGATTGCGAGACATTTCCTTCTCGCAATTATGGAAGGACACCTTATTCCGGGTATACTCGGACAGTGAATATATTATCCAATCCTAGTCCTTCTCGAATGGCCTAATTTTTCGTAGCAGGGGTCGAGATCGTGCAATTCGTCGTCGTCTATTCCAGTTTGTTTTGTGAAGTTCATTCGTGGCAGGGGTCGAGATCGTGTTGTACGTTGTCATCCGACGTACTTGTCCGGGTTATCATATGGATAGTCTTGAAGTATCCGAAATATCCATTGCAGGTTCGATCCAGTCCGTTTTGAACAGTCCAGTAAGCGTAGCAGGGGTCTTTATGAAGTTTAGCTTCCAACGCTTTCGAGTGACGGTATGCATCTAGCATGTTTTTAGAGATCCTTTTTTACGAAGAACCTTATCCTTGCCCTTGGCGAGGATCTATATGCCGGGATCGAGGGTTAAAATCTTTGCAAGGACCTCATCCATGCAAAGATCTTCTGTCTCAAGCCGTGCCTGAACCTCCAGCCATACACATCACGCACATTCATTTATACATTCACACATACAGTCATTCATCACAAGCAAACTAGCGATTTACAACATGTAGCACAAGGACAAACAAATGGAGTATGAATGGGAAACATGACTCTTCCGGCCAACCAACCAATGCAAGCCGGCCAAGTCCGACGATGATACACGTTGGCACCCGACGGCACAAGCGCATGCCAACACAGACGACCGACCACCGCACAGCCAGCCACAAGAGTCTTGCCATAGGGATGTCACACAGTTAAACCGTTAGCTCTGCAGAACCCAAAGATAATCCCTAAGAGGCTCCAGTCCGACCCAGCTAGTATATCCCGGATGGGGATACCAGGAGATCTTCCCAGTTTCTCGACTGCATCCAACAAAGTGGGTCGTGCAGCCTCGTATTCCTCGCTAGACCATAGAAGATGGTCTATGTCGTGAAATCCAAGGCCGCAGCCACATGCTTTCGTGTCGACCTGTCCTATACGCTGGAGATGTGCGCCCAATGCGAAATGATTACAAGTCTATACATCATTCGAATGAATGCACGATCCCCACAGACGTCGCGGAACTAAGGTTTCAAAGAAACTCTAGGAGAGATCGAGTACAGGAACCTCCCAAGTTCATCCGTGTCCCACAAGCTCTGCCAGCGTGCAATGCAGAAAGCTTGTGGGGCCCGTAAAAACTCGTGAGGGAGGATGGGTCTATCGTAAAAGGACCCTTCCGAAGCACCCTTCTTGGCCAAATGGTCTGCTTTCTCGTTTCCTAAGATGCCGCAATGAGCAGGCAACCATATCAGGGATATTCGAAACGATTTTCCAAACAGGGAGCATAGGACTTTTAGAATTTTTTTTACAAAATAGTCTGGGCTCTTAATAGCCTTCACGGATTTTAATGCTTCAAGAGCACTTAGGCTGTCTGAAAAAATTACAGACTGATCCGAAGGGCATGCACTTATCAGCAGTAAGGCATAAAAGATTGCGGCGAGCTCCGCTACATAAACTGAGCATGGTTGGCGTAATTTAAAATATGCTTTGGAGCACGTGTTGTATACACCAAATCCAATGCCTTGCTCTGATGAGGATCCGTCAGTATAAAAATGGTTACTGTTAGCATGGCCATGTTTCTCCACAAATTTGCTGGGAATTGTCATCCGGCGAAGGTTATCGGGGATACCTTTAAGTTCCTCCTTCAATGAGGTATCTACACTTAAAATGGAACTGCAGGACTCTGGTAAGCTGGCACAGATTGTATTTTGAGATGTACTAGGGTGCACCTGTAGAGAAACAAAATCACGATAGACCTCCATGATTTTGCATTTAGACCCTATCTCTTGCAGTGTTTCAAAGTTCTCGATTATCAATGGATTTAATACTGTAGAGCGGACGAAGAGGCGAAGCGATAGTAGCTCAAAACGAAGCTTTAGCGGCATCACTCCGGACATCACTTCGAGTGACATGTTGTGAGTCGGACAGTATCGTTGTCTTATATAGGTTAAGGACGTCTTTGGGATGGGCACCCCACCAGAGTCCGGTAATCGTTCTGAGAAAGTTGATTCTTCTTGTACATTTCTGTACTAGATAGTCAATATGTTTCCTCCATACATTTTTGCTATCAAACCAAACCCCTAGGTATCGAAAAGATCTGGCAATGGATATCTTTTTACCATGTAAAAAGATATCGACCTTTGGGTTTAACAAATTTAAGCGTCTATTACTCTCAGTGTTGTAAAAGAAAGAGAATATCAGCATTTCCGTTTTCTCTGGATGAAACTCGATATCTAGGTTTGTGGCCCACACTTCTAAATTATTGAGTGTGGTTTGCAAAGGACTTTGAAGGTCCTTTTCGCCATACTCTGAAGCTCCATTAGCGAAGTGGAAGGCTTGAGATTTTTGACATACCTCGGCCAGTATGACCTTTTTTTTGCTTTAAGCAAGTTTTTGCACCTACGCTCCAGGCCTCTATAATGGATGTATAGATCGATGGAACCGGTGTCTCTATACCTGGCAAAAGCCTTCCGCTTCGCTGAGGGTGCCGCTTTACAATCCGCGTCCCACCAAGGAGTGGGTGGTTTTTTTAAAATCCTAACCTGGGGGGCGGCCTCGTTTGGGCACCGAGGGCGCACTTGTTTATCGCCATAACGAGATTTGTATACTCCTCATTTACGGAGAAACTGGGTTCCACGCGGTTTAGCAAAGCAGTCATTTGGTCGCCGTATTTCGTCCAGTCGATGTTCCTCGTTAAGTCACAATAAACGGGGACTTGATCGGCTGTACGACTCCTCTTGATAAAGGAGATCTTTATTGGCAGATGGCCGCTGCCAAGCGGGTCTTGGATTACCTTCCACATAGAATCCAGCCCCAAGGACGATGAACAAAGAGATGGGTCTATTGCGCTGGGTCGTGCTATAGGTGAGGGCCCCCTAGTTGATTCACCTGGGTTTAGAATTGTCAAACTGTGTGTGTCGCAGATATCCCTAATGATTGGTACACGATTATCGTCTGCGTGCAGCCTCAATCTGATCCATGGGCGTTAAAGTCGCCCAGGATGAAAAACGGTTTTGGTAGTACCGTTACTAGGATTTCAAGATCATCCTACGCTCATCATCATCCTTGTTGATCTTCTTTGGTTCCAGATTGGCTCCCAGTGGGATATAAATTGAAGCAATATAAACGTCAAGATCCCCTAGCTTTGCCTGGATTACGACGTATTCGATTCCCTCGGGTGTGGGGAGGGGTATTGGAGGCATTAATCATCCAAGCGGACCATCATACATGGCCATTTTGATAACCATTGCCTGACCATTCCTCGTAGGAAAGGAAATGCCAAAGGGATCAGCCCGGAAAGGGGTTCCGCGAGGGAAAGGGAGTCTAGAAGGGATTGCATAATCTCTGTCAGGCTTGGGAGGGATTGCCTGGAGAAGGATATGGATTCACTGGGGAAAGCCAGATTGCTAGGATTGGGTGGGTTACGGGAAGGTGGACGAGAACGAGCATCACGTGGGGGCATGGGACCCTCGGATTGGCGTTGGGTCGCATCAACGTGACGTCGAAGTGCCTTTATAAGGGGAACAATTTTGTTTTTCCGGATCCCTTTGATTGACACCCTCGGTGTAAACGATCTTTTAACTCCTGTTAGAGGGGCCAGATTGGGCAACGGTTCATTACCCTCGAGAAGTTATCGGTTATACAACGGTTATCGAACGGATTCACTTCTGAGGTTATCTTAAAACATCGGCGAATGACCTCTTTGAATTATAAAGGACGGCTTTTTATGCTCGGCCTGCATTTTGCAGTATACTGAGCAAGTAGACACCTCGTGCCATTCCTGTTTGCAATGGACGCACTTTTGGGTGTCAGCCTTGCATTCTGTCGTAGAATGCGGTCCTTTGCACTTACCGCACCTAACAGCGTTGGTACAGTAGGACTCAGAATACCCAATCTGGCTGCATTTAGATCAGGTTGCCACCTTTGTAACAAAGGGTCGACGGATGGGTACCCGCAGACCCTCGAAGTACAGTATCGGACATTAAGATAGGACCCTTTTTTTTCAATGCACCGTGCACTTGTTTTGCCACGTTACTTGTGTTTGTGTGTGTGTATGTGTGTATGTGTGTGTATGTGTGTGTGAGTGTGTGTGTGTGTGTGTGTATGTGTGTGTGTAGTAGTAGAAAGAAAGTGTGCTTTTTAATGTGTATTTGCAAGTGCGCGGGTTTGTGTCTGAAAAACATAGCTTGCCATGACGTCATATTGCGTTGAAATTATTCTTATTATGTGTGTTATCATGTGAAACATTGTGCGTTTACACTTGGATAAAAACTAAAGTTTGCATCGACAGCAGCGCTTGTTCCTCGGACGAAAACGCAGGTGTGCTGTTTCATGAATGTGAATGCGACACCGGTGCGAAATGGACACGCGCACAATAGCAATGAACTCGGCATTCCCTCACAGGTGTTTCTCCAGTGCACGCCATTGAAAGGCCTTCGTGCATCTCTGCGTTGCACGTTGTGTGCGAATGGTAAACTTTGTGCGTGCATTGAGCTGGCGCGCAGTTATTCTTTTCAATGGGCGTTTTGTTTCATGAGCGCGGCAGTATTCTGTTCTCGATTTTGAAGGGAAGACGCTTACTCGCGTACTCGTTGATAGTTTTTATCCATGCGATGTTTTCGCTGCTCCAAAACGATGTAATTCATCGCGTATAGAAGTAGAACGCAGGCAGAGCACGGGATCAGCCGTGTCCAAGTTTTTAACCAGCGCGTTCTTGACGGTCCAAGCAAGCAATGTTAGTAACAATGGGTCGAGGTAAACGTTGTACCGATCATCAGCGCCATATGTAAAAGCGAATGGCTGCTGCTGGCATTAAGCGCAAAAGGATCGAGTTCGTAATGGAACGATCGCGCACTTTTGTGGCAAACGCGCTTCGGACAACCGAAACCTGCTTAGACAACTGAAACGCGCTTGGACAACCGAAACGCGCAAGTCAACCGGACGTCCTCAGAAGACCACGGCGAAAGAAGACCGTAACATTGTTAATATATGGAAAACACACTGATCGCGAGGGCGGTGGTCCTGCTTATCACACCAAAAACCTAACCCAAAACACAAAAAAACTACTTACAAATCTATCCGAAACGACCTACTTGTGAAACAAACACACACATCAATACACATTCAAACATACATCCACACACACACACACACATGCACACACACATACATACACACACACACACACACACACACACACACACACACACACACACACACACACACACACACACACACACAAACACACACACAAACACACACACACACACACACACACATACAAACCACACATAAACTTGGCCCAACGGGTGCACGGTGCGTTAAAAAACCAATGCCCTATCTTTCTGTCCGATACTGTACAACGTGTTCAGCAGTACAGTTCCCTTAAAAGTGATCCGGAGTGAGGAGGTCTCACGGAACACTTTCTTTCCGTCAACAAATTTAGAAGCGTACAATTTTTTCACTTCGAGAACCTTGACACGAGGCGCGGAGTGGTAAAGGAATGACCCTTGTCCGTACTTAAGAATATCCTCTAAGGGGTATTCAAAGTCATCTACTACACCGAAGACTTCCACCAATCCACCGGGAATATACACCCGGTAATCCTCCGTATAGTCCGGATCGGCCACTGGCCTGCACCCGGTCCTTTGAGATGACACGCAACTTTTTTGGATGCAGTCGAATAACGTCCAATACACTCGGGAATTTATTATAGATCGATGCAGTGATCGATCTAACATCAAGCGGCTTGTTACGGGGCATGAAGAACACACAATGTGCTCCGTTAAAAGAAGTGTGGTACGCTTTTGCCCTTGATTTTACTTCCTTTTTGGAGGAAGCATCTCGCGATGTTGAGGCTAAAGGTTCATTAGAAACCTTTTTCTTCGCTATCTGCCCTGGGTCGGAACTTTTGCGCTTCACTGTAATGAAGCCTTCATCGGATTCATCCATGGGATCCGCTTCCATGGGAGAGCCCGAGCCAACAATTCAACTGCGTGGAGGACAAGGATAGTAGGATAAGAGAGGATCACTTACCAAACACAGGACAAACGAGAGGAGAGCGCGCGAGATGCGAACGCACAAAATGTGAGCACGCACAAAGAGTGCGTGCCGTACGCACGTGTATTGTCGCTCAACACTCTCAAACGGGTAACACACGGACAATCACATACACTACACACACTTTACACAGTACACTACGCACTGTACACTTATTACGCACAGCAAGCACAGATCGCTTCACGTTCAACTAAGCGTACGTAAATCTTCGTGGTGTCTATGGTGGGTTCTGTGGCTTGACGCTGGCCGTAATCATCCACCTGGGGTGCGTATAGAGAACGTCCGATTCGCTTCGTGGTTGGCGACAGAATGACAGCTAATATTTAGATTATGCTAAAAAATCGTTGTTGAGGTTTTTGTGTTTTGTGTATCATTTATGGGTATCAATGAACCATTCTATTTAAAAAAAAAACAAATTTGCCAAAACTGCTTACATTACAAAGTTAGTTAACATTTGTTGATCTTTTTGCAAATTTTCATGATATTATGCCCTTTCTGTTACAAGATATAAAGATTTAAAGTCAATTAGTCCTTACTATCTTATATGAGATCCATGCTACCAAAGGAACAGTGGCGATTTTACAGTAGCCGGCAAAATAAAGTGCCCCCACTTAAATTTTTACATTTGTCTCATTTTTTCGTTAAAAATGAAGCTATCTTTGTGCTATATTGCTCTAAACAATATTTATTCTTTGCTCGTAAATGCGCAATTAAAATTTCTGAAAAAAATCAAAGATTTACCAACACCTAAAAAAAATTTTAGAAAATTAGTCAAAAGCACAATGACAAAAAAAAGTGCCCACATGAATTATTTTCAACAAATTGATCTTTTAACACAAACAACAACAATGTAACATTTAATATATATTTAATATTTTTTTAAGATTTTTCCAACTGCTGATTTGCTGATGCTATACCTGCGAGCAACATCTCGATGTGATTCCCCGTTTCAAACATCACGAACAACTAATTTTTGGACAGCCAGAGGAATTTGTTTTGTGTAGTTTTCCATTTCGTGCAACTGAACCAAATTGTCCAAGATTATTCAACGAATCAACTTAAATAGGAAATGCTAATGCATGCAACCGGTCGCTTGGCTAATCACCTCCTGTCAACATAAATAAAACTGTCGAAACAAAACAAATGTACAAATGTAAAAATGTAAGTAGTGGGCACTTTATTTTGCCAGCCACTGTAACGGTAAGCAAAGTAAGCAATTGCATGGGGGCCCGTCGATGAGGGGCTCCGCGTATCTTTAGTTCAGCATCCTTAACAGTTGATGTAATATGGCACTGTATTAGCAAGGAGGGCCCCGTGGATGATGGACGTTGGGACTCCGTGCTAGACAAACCCTAAGCACATTATTTCATTTCATTTCATTTATTAATTTCAATATGTCTGCCTCTGGTGTTGAACATATAATTGCTTAAAACCTAGTTGGCCCTATTGGAACTAAACTAACTGTAACTTAACTAAACTAAGGGGAAATAGAAAAGGATGTAACAGAATGGAAATCCATAGTGAAAGGAAAATAAGCAGCGGATAAGAATATTTAAAACAAAGAAGAAATTAAGAATAAAAGAGACATATTTAGAAAGAATAACAAACAGCCGGAACATAAAATTAGAAATTAAAATCGCGGTAATGTTCATTGTATTGACGCAAACAAATTAGCCACGGGTCGTTAATGCCAAACGCTGTATTGCGGAAAGGTATTGCAAGAGCAGTCCAATTTCTTAAACACCTGGAAGGAACATACCAACTAAGTTGGAAAAGCAAGTCTGGAGTATCTATATTCCCTCGTAACAAATTGCTGATAAATGACACACATGCTTTAGTTTGTCTAGATTCGAGGGTGTCAAGATTGAATAATATGCAACGATCACTGTATGACGGTAATGTGGTGGTGGAATTTCCAAAGTGGCGACGATATAAGCACCTAGTGAAGCGCTTTTGCACGCTTCGAGTTTTGAAGTTTGTTAGTTTGTCGAGTTTGTTATTCCAACCTGCCCTGTTACAACAATACAATGCTTTAAGGCACCTCAAATCGGTGAAGCCTGAAGTCATGCGAAAAATAAGGCCAAGGTTTGAATAAACTTTACCGATGACCAATTCAAGATAACTATCGAATGATGGTCTTTCGTCTAACATAACACCTAAATCGCGAACAAGTGACACCCTGTTGATAACAGTGTTATTAAGAACATAATTGTGAATAAGAGGGGAATGACGACGACAAAAAGAGATGACGCTACATTTACTAGAACAGAGCTCTAAGAAGTTTGACGCACACCAGGAAGATAGGGAGTTAAGAAGAGATTGGAGTACGCTGCAATCATCCTCTTGCATCACTGGAACAAATGTCATCTGCATATAGAAGGAGGTTAGGTGATGGGAGAATAAAACTAATGTCATTTATGAATAACAGAAACAAGATGGGACTTAGTACACTTCCTTGAGGGACACCAGAAGAATTGGAAAACGGTAAAGAAAAGGACGATCCATAACTTACATGAAGATTTCTATTAGAGAGGTAAGACCCAACCCAGTGAACGAAAGA
This sequence comes from Anopheles coluzzii, assembly GCF_943734685.1. Taxonomy (NCBI): domain Eukaryota; kingdom Metazoa; phylum Arthropoda; class Insecta; order Diptera; family Culicidae; genus Anopheles; species Anopheles coluzzii. The sequence continues at coordinate 25,572,150 of NC_064669.1, forward strand.
CGTAGATAAGCCTAATTTAGAGAACTTCATCAACAATAGTTTATGAGATACTCTATCAAAAGCAGATTTAATATCAGTATACACTGTATCAACTTGATAACCTGTATCCAAGTACTGGAACAATTTGGATATGAATGACATAAGGCTAGAGGTAGTGGATCGTTTTGGCATAAATCCATGCTGATTAAACGTTATATACTGCTTCGATAAAAACAAAAGCTCAGAATGAACGATGATTTCCAATACCTTGCCACTAGCGGGAAGTAGGGAAATACCACGATAGTTGCTTACTTCAGATTTACTGGCTTTTTAAAAAATAGGACGTATTGAAGACGCATGCCGGTTACTCCCCGATAATCAAGTACAGAGGACCTCAAAAATTCTTACTGCATAGGGCACCCGACACTGTACACCCGCCACTACCCAGGAATAATAACTGGGATCACTATGGGATAGAAGGAAATGCAATACGTCAAAATGCTCAAAGATTTTAGTTATGCTTTTTCAATGCGTGGTGGGATCTGACGCTCTCGACACTTCTGGAGGACCTGCCGAATGGAAAACTTGGTAGCTGCCGACGAAATTTGTAACAAGAGGCGCAGGAGTTTAAAGAACAGGATCTACGACAAGACCTTGTAGGTGGCATTGAGGACTATGATGGTACGAAAACTCGAGCATCTGAACATTGCGAGGGATTTGAACAGATATTCTTGCTTGAAATTGCTTGCAAGTATTGATCATTGTCATCGATCCCACATAAATCATGTTTATTCTTTTGAAATTCCTTAGTAAGTGCACATATTCTTTTTTATTTTAGATTTTTCTAAAATAAATAATAGATTTTAGATAGAATAAATTTTAGATGCTGTTAAAAATGATCGCGCGGTGCTATAATTTTAACTGCTAATTTTATGGGAAAAACTACTTGCCCTCACAGGCTGCTTTATAACTCCAGCGAGGACACTGGAGCTATAAAATTGTATGGAGGGCAAGACCGCATCCCATAAATGTGACATTTGCTCGAAATTATTTCTCATATCTGTTCGACTAGTACTCGATACGCCTTAAATTGTGGATTTGTCTATGATCAAGTGTGTTGAATGCGCCAAGATTATGTGTATTCGTAAATTAGACGTTCTTCTATCGATAGACGATGGTGTCAAACCTATTTAACATTCAATGCTTTGGGTTTTGTTGGCAAAAAAAATGGCAAATTTTTTGTAACATTATTTTGAAAAATTTAGGTATTTTTTAAGTGTAAAATGGCTACATCAACATTTATAACGATAGGAAACTTCATTTCCAGGCGAATACACTAGAAATCGACGAAAAAATCGCACCCCATACCCCATACCCAATTACTGGTTGTGTAATCTTTTTATACAAAAAATAATTGGAATAATAATTTTCACCATTTTTTCTGGCATTTCGATGGTAAGCCTCTCCGGTTCCATCTTGAAATGCTCGGCCGCCAGCACATCGCTGCCAACAGACTTACCAATAAGTCCTTATCGTCTATATCAGATCTCTCGAGGAAAACAAGAGATAAAGAGATGTTTAGTTTTTCCTGATATTTACAACCAGTGCTGCAAAATGTCACTATCAATGTCATAAAAAAATCTGACTGAAACAAAATCCATATCAGCGTCACGTACTCAATTGTGACAATCAGAGGTGATACTCAGAACGATTGGTGTGACTAATACATGCTCATGACATGTTTGCGACCATCGCTTGGTCAGTCACTATATCACGACCTTTTTTTTGCTGTGATCAATTTTGCAAAATGTCACTGACATAGTCATGACAAATTCTGGCTGAAACAAAATCATCTCAGCGTAACGAGCTCTACTGCGTAGATCAGAGGCTAGCCTCAAACAGTTGGTGCGACCATCGCATGGTTGGTGACATTGTGTGCAACCAACTCGTGTTCAATCACTTGGTCGCGACATTTGCAGTCGGTGATCATCGCGATGGTCACGGGAGATATGCATTGCGTGCGAGTGGTTCCAAGAAACAAAATGAGCATGTTTTCTCGTTCTGTTTGACCCGACAGATAATCAAAACAGATAGAGGGAGAAAGCATGCTCATTTTGTTGCTAGAGCCTACGCGCCAAGTATATTCCAAGAATGTCGCGATTATCGCCGACAACAATGTCGTGACCAAGAGAGTGATCAAAAGTTGGGTGCTAAACTAAATGTCACCAAGCATGTGATTGATTTTCCAACTGTTTGAGTATAGTCACTGATCATCTCAGTTGTGTACGTGATCCGATTTGAGCTTCGTTTCAGTCATGAGTGTTGATGATTGAAACATTTGGCAGCACTGTTCACAGCCAGAAAAAAATCATGATAATGCTTGCGCCGGCATTAAGCTAAGCTTGTCAGTCAGAGTATCGCGTTGGACTCAAGAATTCACATGTCGTGTTCAGCATGTCATGGCGCACTTTTATTGACTATCAGCAATGAGCATCAAGCTACCACGGATAAGTTCATTGTTTTCGTTGGTGAACATCTCGTGATGCTCATGATATTTTGCAGCACTGTTTACAACATTGATATTCATTGACATTTACATAAAAACAAGACGTACTATTTACAGAACGTTATCAAAAGCCATTTAAAGCCATGATCTAAAATATTTATTTGGATTTTTGTTTGTTTTTGCTTTCAACAAGATTCAGCTCCGGCACATACAGGGTTTACCAGCATAATAAACAACTGTCCACTTGTTTATAACAATAGTCGTTTTGAATAGACACCGCTGTCTACCACTTGCTCACACGTCAGATGGTGTAAGCTACTCTGTCCAATTCAATAACACAATTTTCGCCTTCGATTAGCAACTGTCAGATTCGGCATTGTTTGTTTTGTTGGGACAAATTTTGCAAAAACAAAACATTTTCAAATACGTTTCTTTTATTCAAGCAATATGCAGTATAAACCATAAATTTCAATAAATCAAAACATTAATTTTGTTAATTATACAACAACCACAAGAAACCGTGCCGAATCCGACCGTTGTGCAATCGAAGGCGAAAATTGTGTTATTGAATTGGACAGAGTAGCTTACACCATCTGACGTGTGAGCAAGTGGTAGACAGCGGTGTATATTCAAAACGACTATTGTTATAAACAAGTGGACAGTTGTTTATTATGCTGGTAAACCCTGTAAGGCTTCAATCGTTCAGAATTGGCGAAATATTTCCTGGTGATGGAACATATAGTCATGAAATACAACGAGAATTAACTTACTTTTTAGAAACTGTGCTGTGTTCAGAAGCATCGTTGTCGAGATGATCCTGCATCTGCGTTGCACGTAGATTCTGCCGCTGAAGAATAAATTCTTCATCTGGTTCGGTTTTAATTTTTGGCAGTACAAAGGTTGCAATGTTCTCGAGCTCAGTAGGTTTTAAGTCAATGGGACTGTGACGAGCCTGTAGGCGACAGTGCGCACGATGCGATTCAAGCAAAAACTCAAGATCATCCTTCTCTTGTTGTAGTTGTTGGATTTCCTGAGCTAATGATTGGCGCTTCTTCTCTAATTGATCCGTTTCATCAACAAGTTCGTTTGTGTGGTCCTCGCGACGCCTACGACACCGGGCTGCTGCTTGTTTATTTCGCTCTCGTCTAATTCGTCGTTTTTCCTCTTCTTCTGGAGTGAGATTTGAGGGCTTGTGTGGACGTCGACCACCAACATTTCGTCGTCCTCCGCTACCATTTCGCGCAGAAGGGCCAGAGGTCCGCCTAGTTGTAGTCCCGATTGCGAATGAATTCACTGCGTCAAAAAGCCCCGTCTCCAATTTCACATTATCATCTGAATTACTCGTAGCAAAAGTAGATCGGGAGGCTCGCGTACCGAAAGATGGTTGGTCCATTGATGCAGAAGATTTTGAGTCCAAATCATCACCGTTAAACCCATGTGATCCAGAAACGTGCCACGAGCCGTTGGAGGTTGAGCTGAGTGATTCCTGACTTACACCGCCATCCTGGCTATGATCTTCCATTGGGTAAGAAGGTGGCACGAATCCTGCTTGGTATGGTAAATTAATTTGTGTGGCATTCGTTGCTTCTATGAACGTTTGTTCAATGTTTTTTAAGGTGGTGGGTGTCAATGTTGGCGTAGTACGTGTCGGCACACCACTGTGCACACCGATACCATCAAATGAAGCAAACTGCAAATAAAAAAAGAAAAAAAACTTACATGAAATAGCAGCTTTGCAGAACCAACCAATTCAATGCTTTGATAACAGATGTGACAACCACGGAGCCCCTATATCGACGAGACCACTTATTCCCGTTTAACGTAAATGCACAATACATGATCGTGAATTGAGTTGGATGGAAATCAAATTGTGGGCGTAGGACCAGTCACCATTGAAGCGTTCCGCTCACGCTATAAAGCGCAACGCTAGGATAAAACAAAGCGGCGCGTTAGTGATCGCGCGGAGGACAACGTAAGGATCGACGAAAGATTGTCAAAGATAGAGAAATTGAGAAGAAGCAGAAGAAGGGGGGGTCGTCCGGTCATTCCTCCTCGGGAGAGAGGTCAAGTGGTGGCAAACTTGGATACGAAGGAGGATTAACTCGGTGGACGGGAAGCTAGAAGGTGCAATAAATTGGTTATTAACACGGTGTAACAAAAATAAAACTAGTTTCTTTTATTAATATAAAGTGTAGTTTAGTTCACCATTTTTCAATTTTAATTTCAATTTATACAATATAATTCTCTACTTATATTTCTTAGACGACTGAATCTCATGCTAGTCTAAGTATAGTAATCATAGTCACATAAAATCGCAAAAAAAATAAACTTTTTTAATTAAAATGTGATTCCAGCTGATAAAGAATCTTTACTGACAATGTAAGCGTGCTTCAGACACTTAAATCTGTAACTACCTGTGACCCAAACATCAAACAGCTTAGCAATATAGGGGAAAGCAGGGCAAAATGGGCATGTGGGGCAAAATGGGCACCCTCAATTTAAGCATTATTTGACTACAAAGATACTTTCCAATGCTCAAAATGTATTCAATAGAGTGTTCTATGAACACCATGTAAGTTTCATAATCATTGCATAAAAAACAACCAACAAAAATGCAAAATAAGGTTTAGTAGCAAATTTATGTAATTTTTGTCACTTCGAAAATAAGCTTATTTACTGTCACAGGAATGCGTTGAAGTTTTGCATTGTTTATTTTTAAAGATATGATAATTCTATACAACTTGTCTGGAGAAATCAAGGCGATTGAATGCGTTTTTTTTACTAATATAACAAAAAAATGCTACACGTGGGGCAATATGGGCAATTACTCTTGGGGCAAAATGGGCAGATGCTTTTGACATACGGCACTTGGTGAGGCTATGGTGTTGTATTTGTCGCCTCAATATTTTACATTGTTTTCATGATTTTAAGTTGTTTTCATCCTGTTTGGCAATTTTAATCCATAGATAAAGGGTGGAGGCATACAATAATGAAAGAAAAATTGTGTTTTGTGAGATATTCAAAGGAATATTAAGTAATCTGCTTAACATGCCCATTTTGCAACGCTTTCCTCTACAGCATTCACCTCAAATCACCCTTTAATGGATTCCTGCTCACACAAGTATTTCTTCTTCTTGTTCTTCGGCTCAACAACCGTAGTCGGTCAAGTTCTGCCTGTATCACTTGTGGGGTTGGCTGTCAATGACGTATGGATAACCCTACATAGCAGGATAGTCAGTCCTACGTACAGCGGCACGATCTATTTGAGGCTTAAACCCGGGACGGGCATGTAGTTGAGTTATACGAGTTGACGACTATACCACGAGACCGGCTTACACAAGTATTAACGGACACAAAATAGCGACAAGCCATTGTAGGACGTAACAACCGGTCTGCTACCAAAACACCCTTTCACGTCGTGGCTTTATTGACTTACGAAACTTAGCTTTAAAGAATAGATTTGATTTACTTATTGATGCCTATTTTTGATGATAATTTGCTCAAAATCGCTATGAAAAAAATCGATTCAATAATAACACGTTCTTAAAATCGGCGAACCCAACTATATAAGAAGTCCTCATGCTACATACAATAGATCGTAACTGTATACTCTATCCTAACGCGATGTAGGCGTTGGTCTTAAGTTCCATTCGTGTATTTTTTTCATAAGACATAAGACATACGATATAAGGTATTTGAAATAATACTAAAAACCAGAAACAGATAAGTGTTAATATTTTGTTTACACAGACAACAACACACAAATTGAAGACATGATTCATTATAAAATGATACCTAGTATGAAACGATATAGGATATTTGAAAATCTTAACAATAAACATGAAAGGCTTTTTTGTATCGTATTTGTGTGTATGTACAGTTTTGCACTAAGATATAACTAAAACGTTGATTTGAGCCAATTAAGCTACATAGACAGTTTATAGTACAGGATATGATTTTTTGTGCTCCTTTAACCCCTACATCCCCTTCTTCCGCTTCGCTTTCACTTTTCTTGACAGTTTCATCAAGATATAATGATGTGAATATTTTGTTAAAAATGAAGCACCCTACAGATTTTGCTGAAATTTGGAGAGAAGGTGCCTTATGGTGCAACAATACACTGAGAAAAAGGCTTATCCATTCCGGATAAGGGGAGGTGATTAAAATTTAAAGTTTAAAATAATAGTTCTACCTAAAAACACTCTATCCTCTTATTCATCTACATCTACACCTATATCTACACTTTCTGTTGAAATGCCTGAACCTTATCCTGCAGCAACGCCACCTCTAACATTTATGCTCATTACACATTTTGCACTTATTATATTTCTTATTCTTATTTGGCGCAAAAACACTTCTGTATTGAAGGCCTGCGTACATCATTCACGGGCGAGGCGTGGTGATTGATTTGAGTAGAAATGTTGTGTGTCAGGGCTATTGTTTTTTTGGCAGAATATTAGTGTTTGATTTTGATTGCAACATCTCGAAAGATGTGGATCAAAAATAGAGTGAGATCGCGAATGGAAGTCGTCGAAATAAACGACGGTTAAAAAAGACATCTGCTCGATTGCAATATTTCATCGTTAAATTAACAATCGTAGCAGGCTAAGAGTAGTTTGTTTTCCAGTTAAATTGAAGTGTGTCTAGTGTGCATTTGTGTACTTATGAATGTGTTTTTATGGGTTAGCATATTCCAAACGAACAACATGCAAGTCATGGGTACAAGAACCGGATGGACCGTGCCTTCATACGTATTCCTTTCCCCACACGGACTTTCCTGCAATGGTTAAAAAATATGTCGCTGAAAGACAAGCCCACTAGTGGTAGAGGCAGGACTTGACCAGCGACAGTTAATGTGCCAAAGAAGAGGAAGGAGAAGAAGAAACGATTGTTGAAAGAAATGTTGTACAAAGCTGTAACCGTTACGCAGCCAATTATCTGTAGCCTATTTGCCCACTTTCTTCGTCCAGAGTTACAACTACTGCGCGGTCTTGACCTGTTGCAAGAGTGTCTCAAAACTACACCACCAGACTCCATTTTGACCTATCATCTTAAGCCTTCTTCTTCTTTTTGGCACAACAACCGCTGCCGGTCAAGGCCTGCCTGTACCCACTAGTGAAGTGAGCTTGGCTTTCAGTGACTTATTGTTAGTCATAGACATAGCAGGATAGTCAGTCCTACGTATGGGGGCACGGTATATTCGGGGTTTGAACCCGTGACGGGCATGTTATTAAGTCGTTTCGAGTTGATGACTGTACCATCAGACCAGCCCCTTGTCTTACTTGTAAGAATATACTACTTTGAGAAAGGTTTATTTTTCCATTCATATGTGCATTATTTTTTAAAAAATAAATCGTTTATAAAATCGAACTAAGATGTGATGTGGATGTTTAGCTTGGGCCCTCCTTTATTCCGGGAGAAAATCCCTCTCTGCTTACAATAGTTTCCAACTAATACAACCACTATTGCTATTCCAAAATCATTAATTTTATTAATTAATTTAATTAACCTATAACCACATACGCGGGTATGTTTTGTTGCAATGCGTGTACTTGTATTCATAGATTCTTGTCCAAAAGTTTACTAGCTCCAAATATGATTCTAATGTCATATAGACAGGGTTTTACAAGTCAGGATCGAATGTCAGCAAAACAATTTCAGAAGCTCAAGATTCAGGTTAGAACTGTCAAAAGTTATTGTTTCACCGCACCGATGCTATTTTCAAAAGCGCAATTTGATTTTTAAATCGCTCAAGTTGTATTTTTAGAGGCCTTTCGAAACAAACTGCAAAAATGTTTAATTGATAGCAGTTGATAAGAACTATTTTTGACTCGCATTATCTCACCCATTCAGCTCAAAATGATTGCATACCATGATGATGCAGATGACACACAGAGTCAAAAAGTAACACCAAGATATAAAGAGAAAAAAAACAAGTGCCGATTAGAGAGAGAAAAATAAATGCAAAGAGACGCATGAGAGAGAGAGGAAAAGTTGAAAAGACCGATCGACAAAAATGCGAAAAAAACGAGATACAGATAACAAAGTTGAGTTGGTGTTCGGTTATTCGTGTACTTACGATTTTTTGTATAGGTGTCAACGGTGTGATTGGTGGATTGGTATTATACACGTTAAAATAAACATCATTTATTACAAGCACATCATCATCCCTCGTCATTTGGTCGGCTGGCTATGTCTCACAGGATACGTAGCCTCAAAGATTAATAAACCCGCACCACACCACTAAACAATTAACAATACAGTTACACACAAAGAACTAGGGGATATTTATCTTTTAACACAAAAACAACTAAGCGGTTCGTACAGCACTGACGTCACGTAAACTGGTTTTCTCGTGTAAATGATAACGTAAGCAAGATTAAAAAAAAAAACCTATACGTCGGTTCTATTGCCAGAACGTAATAATCTATACTTTCGACTTCATCTTTGCCACATCAAGAAAAACACACGCTCACAAGTTGTTAGCCACAAACAAACAAACTTAGATTTTTTCAAGCAAAATAGTGTGCTTGCTCAATTTGATTGATGTATTTTTACCGTAGTTTTGAAAGTGCTTTCAAACTCGTATTGCAGTGCGTCACTCGGATTTTTGCGAACGCTGGTTAGTTACTCTGATTATAGGGACGCTACAAGTCATTTACAGTATAAGTCAAGTCCCCCAAAATGTTTGCGAACTTTTTTTTATTTGTTTTTATAGATAGTACTGAACCTACTATTTAGCTGTATTAACTGCAAACTAAACTGTACCGATGTTTTGACCGCGTATATATATATGAAGAACTCACGCGCAGCGTTCGCACTGAGACCTACATATACTGAATGTCTATGGGGAATAAGTTGCCAAGGTGCGAACTAACATGAGCGAACACGATCGAACAAAGCTAGCCCAACCCTCTCGCTCATTCTCTCATTTTTGTGTTTCACGCCACCCCTTGCCGATACTTTGGACTATACGGGGACTCATACATTTGTAAGACGTTCCCTACGCAGAACGTTTCCTATACTTTCATTAGCAATTGGGAGAGAGCAATTTGATACGAATGTGCTCTACTTCATTTGCTCTCACTGAAAATGATAGGGGCACTCAGCAAAAGTGAGTGACTCTCAGTTGAGTTACCTTTTTCCACTTCTGTTCTGCCTCATTAGGTGGGAACAGAATTGGAACCAAATGTTACCAGTTTTTTATGGAAAAGTTTTATGTGTAGGGAACGTGTCACAAGTGTACGGGGACGGATACGTAGCAAAACATACCACTCTTAAATATGAGAGAAATCAAAGAGAATGATGCGCGAAAGAGAGTTCACTACGTGTTATGCATATCGTACCGGTTTCCAATTTCAATGGGAAACCCAACAATCCGCGGATCGGATTTTGTCCAATTGTTTAAATAAAGACGTGGAGTAAATGCATCGATAGTTCATCAGTTTAATAAATTATTTTAATGAAATCGGGAAAAAGGTAGGTCCTGTCCTTTTTATCTTTCAATTGGTAGAGTAGTTTTACGAGACTAGCCATCTTTTTTAATGGGAATGTGAAAGCAGGCGGCAGAAATAATTTTACCACTCCATTCAAAACCTCAAACCAGCTAACTAGCCTCAGATTTACAGCCTAGATTGTTTCAATCGAGAAGGGCGCTCATGAGTTTTTTTATTAGTTAAAAATAATATTTAGTTAAAAAATGGTTCAAGACTATTTGATTGGATAATTTTAGATGTATTAAAAGTATTGTTACTCATTTCCAACAGAAAAAAAACAATAACAAATAAAATGATGAACATTATTTCACTGACAAGCTAGAATTTCAGCTACCTAATGCAGTTGTAGCACAATTTAATTAACCAGTCTTAGCCACAGGAGGATGGTCCATTCTAGCCTTAACCCACGACGGGTAGATTGTTCTACCTCTATTGTTCTAAGGTCAAAGAGGAAGAATAAAATTGTGGGACTCAATGACAAAAAGCGTACGGGAGCAGAAGCTTGAAATGGGAAGATCCAAGTCGCACTAACCGAAAAAGGCGTTAAAATGATGTAGACAAGATATAAATGAAAAACAACTTACACATCTAGCACGCCACGATGACGAAGCGATTGAAAGACGGAGACGTAGAGATCTGAAAGGCACATATATAGGTATGCGGAAAAGAAAGAAAGGAGAATAATGTTTCACAGAAAATGTCCTCCAATGCAAATAGTAGGAGCTCTAGTGCGACGAATTTAGATTCATTTTCTTTGTCAACATAAATGCATAGTTCTCGATTTTTTTTAAACAAATACCTCTCTTAACGAGTAGAATCCCGCTTTGCACGAGCCATGTAGTGCACAAAACAGATTGCACGAATCATTTTTTTCACTGACCAGTGAAGTAGTGAAAACCGAAAGGTAATGTTACAATATAATAAACCTCTTCAGCATCTAACCCTTCATGGTGTCCATCTTTCCCACATCAAGTGTCTGTTTTACATGAAAGTTAGATTTAAAAAACTACATTTTCAATTGATAACAAATCCAATGAATTTGAAAGAAACTAAAATAATGTTATAAGATCTGCACTATTTATGGTCGCTGTATTTAAACACCTCTAGATCTTTAACATTGTCCTTAACGTGTCCGTCTTTGCCAACCTTCCCCTAAAGGATACTCGTTTTGACGGGTTTCATTGTACATAGATTCTAGCAGACCTTATTTCATAAAAAAAAGAAATAAAAAACAACACAAACAACCAGCCAAAATCATCTGAGAAATAACGATGACGCATCATGGTAAGCAAGCAGCGTTGTGAGTGCCTCAAATATACTCATTCACAAAACTCCATAAAATGCCTGAAATGAGCGGCACGACCATTACAATACATAAAAAAAACTCATCCAAGAGAAATCGAATTCTCGGAAAGCAATGCTTACGTAGCTGTAGTTAAAGAAGCCCCCTTGTGAACATATGGTTGAACCAATGGCAAACGAGTATGACGATATGACGCACTCAGGGATACACGAAGACAGCTGTGCACGAGCGATTTACCCACTATGATTTCATACGCTCGTAAGTCGTGTGGCCTTGATTTTTGCCGGACCTACAACGAAACCATTTAAATTCAAACAAGATAAGCACCCAAGCACCAAAGCATCATCCTTGCTCGCTCTCTCTGCTTTGATGGTCTGTTGAATCGAACAAGAAAGCATGTTGCTTTTGTTGCTTGAACATATACTAAGTTATCACGAAAGTTGTACTTAAATTTTACTTTAGTTCTGTACATAATACTGAAGTGATGTGTAATTAACAGCCAAATGTTTTCTAGAACAAAAAAATTAAACATCACAGTACGCTGTTAAGGTTGAAATTGCGCCAAAAACCTTTCGTCTACTAACTGATTTAGAACAGCGGTCGACAAAGTCCGGCCCGCGGGCCAAATTCGGCCCGTGAAAGGTTTTGAATTTGTTTTCATTTTGAAACATGGGAAGAAACTATTCGTATACAAATTACTGAATATCTTTTAGAATAACATCTTAGGCGGCGCTCTAGCAGCAATCGAACACGACATCCGACACGAACAAACCCAAATAATCATATGGAGGTGCGCTGTCAGACACAAACAAACAAACAAGACAAACGTCGAGTCGAACATGTCAGTTGATTCTGTCTGTGATGTTCGATACCCACCTGTGCTGTGAGTACCTTGGCTGTCAAACGCTTCACAGCTACTAAATATTTAAAATATTTATTTTTTTTATTCATTGCGAAGCCAGTAGACGCGATTTCTGCCTCCTGATATGTGTGTTCATGTTTATCAAGCACTATTTCACTGTTTGGTGGATATCCGGCCCAGATAACCCAGTAATGTAGCCACTTGTACCTCTGTTTTCATTTTTAGCTTCTTTTGGAACCTCAAAAATGAACCTGGGCTCTCTGGCGGTGGTTTGACTGTTACCTAATAGTGCCAAGATGTTGGCGACCAAACCGCAGAAACGTTCTTATGCGACGACAAACTTCTGTACGTAGTCCATTTAAGACGCTACGAGATGTCATTCGTTGATCGCGCACGCTTCAAAGTTGGTTGGTTCACTGTTTTGGTCATCATGGTTAAAGTTTGACTGATAGAGGTGTTTAGGTGAGGTGACTGATAGAGGTTGTCTGTTGTCTCATGGGATACTACTACTCAAAGTGCAATTAACGTTTTGTTTGAGCGGGTTAAGATAATCCCATGATAAACCCATGAATATGTCAATTTTGTTAATGCAACCGTTATGTAATGTTAAAAGCCGGCATCGCGAATAAATGAACACATTTTAACAGTCGTTTAAAGTTCATTTTGGTTTAACCGAGTTCATTTGTTGTTCATTCCTGTTAAAATAAACGACCGTCAAAACAGTTAACGACTGCTCGAAATGGCATACAGGCGGTCCCCGAGATACACGGTACCTCTTATACGCGGATTCGGAGATACGCGGTTTTCTAAATTTGACAATTCTTTGAACAAATTGTACTGATTTGACACATCAATTGCAAATTGCCAAATAATTTCCGTTTTGATCGAATGTTCAAAACTATTTCAAAAGGTTTAAAACAGTTATATTCAGTCAGAATCATATCAAATAATTCATAAAGTAACTAAAACCGCCCCCTACTTGCAAAATTACACGAAAATTTGTGATATTTTAGCTGGAAATCACGAGATTCGACTTACGCGGAAATTCGAGATACGCGGTATTTTGCGGCCGTTTTCGGTCCCCATTAACCGTGTATCTCGGGGACCGCCTGTATAGGCAAACACGGGGTAAAAATTCAAGCAGTTCAATTAAACGACTGTTAATTTGTATCGCATACGCTCTTGACAGTCGTTTGTTTAACGACGGCATAGGATCAATCGTTAAAATTAACAAATGAACTCAATGCGATCGCGATGCCAAATTCTAGCAATTTTTAACAACTCTGGTTAATTTTTAACGACTGTTAATTTTAATCCAATTATTTCGCGATACCAGCTATTAGCGGGTATCGCGAAAGAATTGGTTTAAAATTAACAGTCGTTAAAAATTGCTAGAATTCGGCATCGCAAACGCATTGAGTTCATTTGTTAATTTTAACGACTGGTCCTATGCCGCCGTTAAACAAACGACTGTCAAGAGCGTATGCGATACAAATTAACAGTCGTTTAATTATACTGCTCGAATTTTTTCCCCGTGTTTGCCTATATGCGATATCGAGCAGTCGTTAACTGTTTTGACGATCGTTTATTTTAACAGGAATGAACAACAAATGAACTCGGTTAAACCAAAATGAACTTTAAACGACTGTTAAAATGTCTTCATTTATTCGCGATGCCGGCTATTATCTCAAAGCAATGAACACATGAACGGCTGTTAAACCGTTTTAAATTCATTTTGATTCAGCCGAGCTCATTTGTTGTTCATTCCTTAAAATGAACGATCGTTAAAACAGTTGTGGGCTGTTCGTTATCTTATCTATAAATCAAATTCTAGGAACAACTAACGGTACGTTACTGCTGGGCTTCTTAGACCGTTTCACTTGAAAGCAACGACTGTTGTAGCAAGTGCAATTTAAGAAACAGAAGAGCAAGCCCCCTAACCAGACTACTTTGGTCATGTTACAGTCAGAATTGATTAGTTGAACGCTTTTTAGTTGACATGCTTTAGTTGAGCGCTGAATAGTTTGCTGACAGTTCAATCGATAAAATGGACAGTAAATAAATAAGTATGAATAGATTTTGATACCAACTGAGTTCAGGAAAACAAGATGTCCCATTAAGTGAATAAGAACTGTAAACATAATTGTTACCAGAATACTAACAGGGTTTTCCGATAGAACTCTAGACCGCGGGACACTTTGAAAAAATCAGCGGGAGTCAATCGCAAGACTGTGGAACGACAATTGAAAACGTTGACGATACCAGGATCTGCGGATTTGTATCGCAAGACACTTTTACGGGCACATTATCATCTCCCAGGGACATACCGCAGGAAGTTTTTAATTTCAAATTTTGAGCACCCACTGTTAGGGTTTCACAAAATCAAACTGCGGGGGCGGTAACAATATCGTTCAGCTATTTTACATGGAGTTTAACACTTGACGACTGAAATCATGTCAACACTCCATACAAATCCACACGCAAAACTAGCCTCCGTATTGCAGTCGAGATTATTCCATGCTATCTATAAACATATATGTATATGCAAATATAAGGAATATGTAAACAAAAGCCGATTCGTCCCGGGCGCTATCAGATTTGCTCATGAATGATTGATTATTTTCCCAAGGATAAATATTGGGCAAAGAAAGGTTAAAAATTGCTCGGATCGATTTATTTAAGCTAAATAACTACAGCTGATTTCAAAGAGAACAAAACAGATATTTCAAAGAGAACAAAACAATTTTTAAATGCATCTTTGCTTGTACACAATTGCTGAACTCCAATATGACGGACCGTAACTGTCACATGGATAAAACGCCGATGAATATTGTTCACAGCAGAAGCGATAAAAATCAGCCTTCTAAATTCATACACCTTGGGATAAGCCCACATATTATACCCTCTATATTATACTATAGAGTATATTATATAGTATATTATACCCACTTACCCGGCGCTCTAGCAGCAATCGAACACGACATCGAACATGAAAAATGTATGGGATTTGGGATTTGGAAATGCATTGATAATTATCTTGTTTTGTCCTCACACAACTAACTCCACTAACAAACAATTTCATCCTGCGCACTTCCGTCGCGCTCCGTGATTTTTCAATAATTTTCTTGTGTTTTCTGCGTCGCATCGCATTGTTGCCTATTCTACGGACTATTAAACTGCTTCACATCATCGTTGCGTCTTGGCGAATTGTTTCGTTGCACCGCAACTGTGGTTTCCTGCTGTTTTTTCCTGCTCGGCTTAGCAGTGTTGTGCTGTGGTTACGCGTGATTTCGCGATGGCGGCTATTTGCTTCTCGTGTGCTGAACCGCTAGAGGCCACCGGCTGCATCATCAGTTGTGCATATTGTGACGCTACGTTCCACCGCGGCTGTTGCAAATTGCCCCCCGAGCTGATTGACGCAGTATTGTCCAATGTCGACCTGCACTGGAGCTGCATTGGCTGCACTAACATTCTTAAAAATCCGCGCTGCCGTTCGGTAAAAGAAATAGGCGCCCACGTCGGTTTCCAAGCCGCCCTCACCTCAGCCGTAGCAGCTATCGGCAAGCTCGTTGAGCCTATTGTCGCCGAAGTTCGCAGTGGTTTTACCCTCCTCCAAACTGCTTCCACGCCTCACATTCGGAATCCTGATCCTCGACCGGCTACTGGTAGAAAGCGGAGGCGCTTAATCGAGGATTCGGCATCTCCTGGTGTAAACAGAATTGTAAACAGTCGCGGTAACATCCTTTGTGCCGCGTCATCGCCAAACACATACACCAATACCACGTTTGCGTCCAGCCGGCACCTACACAACCGCATGAACTGGTGGGAACCGATCCGTTATCATCACCGCTTCAAGCTGCACCTCGTGAGCCATTCACAGGTAGGATCTGGATCCGCCTATCCCGCTTATCAACGGCCGTCACTGTGGAACAAGTGGTCGCTTCTGTAAAGCGTCGCTTAGCCACCGATGACGTTATTACGTATTGCCTGCTGAGAAGAGGGGTTAGTGTGGACAGCATGAATTGGCTTTCATTTCTCATCTCCTATAGCCACCCGAAACCGCTTTACAACACGCACACCAGCTACTAGTACTGATCACCGCTACACCACACGCACACCAACAACGACTCACCGTTTAGCCGCACACACGTCTACTCCACCTGGTCCTGAAACAACATCATCACTACAGTGTCACCCCCCGGTGAATGATACCCTGGAAGCACCCAACTCAACACTTGTTTCTGTACCGCCCCAAAACCACCGCGCTTCATCTCCACACCTGCACCAGTCTACAATCGATCGCTTTTTTCTCAACTAGACGAAGTTCCGCTCATTGCACGCAACAAACACGCCAAGCCTCATGCTCTGACAACGCAGCTCAATTGACTTACCGTATACCCGCTTTATCCAACCGCCACAATGACAACGCTACCGCTGAATATTTAAGCTGCTATTATCAAAACTTTAGAGGTTTGCGCACTAAAACAAATAAATTTCACCTAGCTGTATCGGAGGCTGACTTCGACCTCATCGCCCTCACGGAAACTTGGCTTGTTGACAACATTCCATCTGCTCTTATCTTCAACAACAACTTCTCTGTTTACCGCTGTGATCGCTCTCTCAGCGGCTCTAGCTCTCGCGGTGGTGATGTTTTGCTAGCCGTTTCTAACGCATACAGTATCGGACAGAAAGATAGGGCATTGGTTTTTTAACGCACCGTGCACCCGTTGGGCCAAGTTTATGTGTGGTTTGTATGTGCTTGTGTTAATGTGTGTGTGTATGTGCTTGTGTTAATGTGTGTGTGTATGTGTGTTTGTGTGTGTGTGTGTATGTGTGTGTGTGCATGTGTGTGTGTGTGTGTGTGTGTGTGTGTGTGGATGTATGTTTGAATGTGTATTGATGTGTGTGTTTGTTTCACAAGTAGGTCGTTTCGGATAGATTTGTAAGTAGTTTTTTTGTGTTTTGGGTTAGGTTTTTGGTGTGATAAGCAGGACCACCGCCCTCGCGATCAGTGTGTTTTCGATATATTAACAATGTTACGGTCTTCTTTCGCCGTGGTCTTCTGAGGACGTCCGGTTGACTTGCGCGTTTCGGTTGTCCAAGCGCGTTTCAGTTGTCTAAGCACGTTTCGGTTGTCCGAAGCGCGTTTGCCACAAAAGTGCGCGATCGTTCCATTACGAACTCGATCCTTTTGCGCTTAATGCCAGCAGCAGCCATTCGCTTTTACATATGGCGCTGATGATCGGTACAACGTTTACCTCGACCCATTGTTACTAACATTGCTTGCTTGGACCGTCAAGAACGCGCTGGTTAAAAACTTGGACACGGCTGATCCCGTGCTCTGCCTGCGTTCTACTTCTATACGCGATGAATTACATCGTTTTGGAGCAGCGAAAACATCGCATGGATAAAAACTATCAACGAGTACGCGAGTAAGCGTCTTCCCTTCAAAATCGAGAACAGAATACTGCCGCGCTCATGAAACAAAACGCCCATTGAAAAGAATAATGCACGCACAAAGTTTACCATTCGCACACAACGTGCAACGCAGAGATGCACGAAGGCCTTTCAATGGCGTGCACTGGAAAAATGAATGCCGAGTTCATTGCTATTGTGCGCGTGTCCATTTTGCATCGCTGCACATGCACATTCATGAAACAGCACACCTGCGTTTTCGTCCGAGGAACAAGCGCTGCTGTCGATGCAAACTTTAGTTTTTATCCAAGTGTAAACGCACAATGTTTCACATGATAACACACATAATAAGAATAATTTCAACGCAATATGACATCATGGCAAGCTATGTTTTTCAGACACAAACCCGCGCACTTGCTAATACACATTAAAAAGCACACTCTCTTTCTACTACTACACACACACACACACATGCACACACACACACACACATACACACACACACAAACTCACACACACACACACACACATACACACACACATACACACACACATACACACATACACACACACAAACACAAGTAACGTGGCAAAACAAGTGCACGGTGCATTGAAAAAAAAGGGTCCTATCTTAATGTCCGATACTGTACGAGTCGATAGAATTACCTTCCCGTGATCGTTCTCTCGAGTATATTTGTGTGCGCGTCACCTGCAATAACGCACATCTGTACGTCATGGTAGTATACATTCCACCGTAGCTTAGCTCCGAGATATCGACTCTTCGCTCTCTACATGATTGTATCAGCGGCTTCACTCTCACACTGAAACCTTCGGATCTGCTGTTTGTATTGGCGATTTCAATCAGCCTAGCATAAGCTGGTCCACAGCTGATCCTTCGTCCTCGCCAGCATACTCATCAATCACGCACAATGAACCAACTACGCGCTCACTGGCCAACAACACCTTTGTGGGTGGATTTAAATTTAACGGATTAGTGCAACTTAATCACATCAATAATTCGCACGGACGCATGCTTGACCAGCTCTACGCTAACAATGCTGCAGCTAAATTGTGTTCGCCTGTCTTTCCAAGTGTTGTTCCGCTTGTACCTCTTGACTCCTACCATCCGGCGTTTGACTTCAATATACGTATTAACTCGTCGACCCGACGCAATTCGACGACTCGACAAAACTCGACGACAACCGCATTTTATCGTTATAACTTTGCTAAAGCTGACTATGTGAAACTGAACGACATGATATCAATGTTTAACAATAACTTTCATTGTTCCAATTTTGTTTCACTTGACGAAGCAGTATGTTCATTCTCGTCCTTCATGCTGCAAGCCTTTGTTGTATGCGTCCCAGTTCAGCGTCCTAAACCTAACCCCCCCTGGGCGGACCGCACACTCAAACGACTCAAACGTGTAAAAAGAGCTGCTTATCGTCACTACCAAACGCGCCGCTGCCAAAGATCTCGCTCGATCTACTTTGACACGCACTCTTTATACTGCAGCTATAACAGGTTTCGATATGGCAGATATTTGAGTAAAATTCAACGTAACCTCTGCAGGTGGCCTGACTCGTTTTGGCGCTTCTACAACAGCAAAACAAAATCCACGCATACACCGAAATCCATTACGTACAAAGGAGCAACAAGTGCCAACACTAATGAAATGTGCAATCTCTTCGCGGATCGCTTCACAGATTGCTTTTCACCGGCCATGAATGATACTGATACCATTGATGCTGCTCTCGTCAACACTCCGGCTGGCGCAATTAACATGAGTACTCCTTTCATCGACAGTGAGATCGTTTTATCAGCCCTAACGCAACTAAAGCCTTCCTTCACTCCTGGACCCGACGGAATTCCTTCTACCGTGCTGAAACGCTGCCAAACGACAGTAGCACCTATCCTTGCAAAAATGTGTAATGCATCGCTAGCCAATGGCTACTTTCCCAGAACATGGAGGAAATCTTGGATGGTTCCTATCTACAAAAAGAGCGACAGGACAGATGCCATCAACTACCGGGGTATTACATCTTTGTGTGCCATTGCCAAGGTGTTCGAACTAGTGATTTACAAAAATCTGCTACATGCATGCCGCAGCTACCCGTATCAACATGGATTCGTGCCAAAAAAAAGTCGACTACCACGAAATTGGTTGAACTTGTAACCTATTGCACTAGTCAAATTGATGCCGGAGCTCAAGTCGATGCAATATATACAGATCTGAAAGCAGCATTCGACTCTCTTCCGCACGCAATTCTTCTCGATACTCGATAAGCTAGGATTGCCCAGCTCGCTCGTACAGTGGCTTAAGTCTTACCTAATTAATCGTACATACTTACTTACTTATCCGGCGCTACAACCGCTTTGCGGTCTAGGCCTGCCTCAGGAGTGTCTGAAACCGCTCACGGTCTCGCATACGTCATTAAAATTGATAAGCACATGTCCAAAGAAATAGTCAGCAGCTCGGGTGTGCCACAAGGAAGCAATATTGGCCCGCTTCTCTTCATATTGTTCATCAACGATGTTACCCTCGCTTTACCTCCCGACAGTATCAGTCTGTTTGCCGACGACGCAAAAAAAATTGCGCCTATTCACAACACAGGTGATTGTAAATTCCTGCAAGACTGCATCGAAATTTTCTGTTCGTGGTGCAAGCGTAACGGACTGACTATCTGCATCGAGAAATGCTACTGTGTGTCTTTTAGTCGATGCAGGAGCCCTGTCACTGGTACACCGGTGGACAAAAAGATAGGAAAAAAATTTGTTGTGTGTTTTTTTGCATGCAATAGGTGTGTCTTCGCCAACAGTTGTTGTTGTTGTTAGTATGGTTTAGAGTGGCTTTGGCTCCTGCGGAGTTCTTTCGCCTAACGTTCGAGGCGTACTGAATTTGCAATCGCTCTTTGTTTGCCTTTTATACTCGCATTTGTTGTGCGCTACTTATCTGAGTTTTGAGTAACGGCAGCGTTTTCTGTAGTATAAAAAGAGATCCAAACCGTGTTGCGCTTCGTTCTTCATTCAGTGGTAAAGGTGAAAGTTTGCGATTTGAAAATTCTACAAGTTCATCATGGGTCGCGGAAAGCACTGCACTCCAGAGGAGCGGAAACATATTCAGGGTTTGTATCGTGAGAACGTGCCTATCAAAACTATCTGCAAGGCGTTCGGCCGTTCGCGGACGTTTGTGGACAACGCCATTCGTAGCGAGGCTACGGGTAAATCCACAGGTCGTCCGCGAAAAACAACGGCTGACGTTGACGCGCAGATGGTTGAGATAATCAGGGCGGACCCTTTCAAAATTTGCAGTCGTATTAAACAGGAGCTTAGATTGCAAGTTTCGGCGAAAACGGTGTCGCGCCGTTTACACGCCGGTGGGTTCTGTGCCCGGAAACCACGAAAGGTTCGTAAGCTAATGCCGCACCACGTAGAAGCGCGCATTCGGTTTGCCGAAGAACATTTAGCTGCATCCATCTTTTGGTGGAGCAAAATAATTTTTTCGGATGAGTCCAGAATCAATCTGGATGGTTCGGACGGCACTAAATACGTCTGGCGCCTTCCTAAACAGGCGTATCATTCAAAAAATACTATAAAAACCCTAAATCACGGAGGCGGCCACGTAATGGTGTGGGGTTGCTTCTCCTGGCACGGCCCGGGTCCTTTGTTCCGTATCAAAGGGACACTGAACTCGGAAGGGTATAGAAACATACTACGTCGTAAGATGTTGCCACACGCCCGACAAAAATTCGGAGACGAAGAGCATTACATCTTTCAGCACGATAACGACTCAAAGCATACATCGCGATTAGTTACAGTCTTTCCCCGAGTTACGCGACACTCGAGTTACGCGAATTCGAGTTACGCGAATTTTTTACTTTTGACAGTTCAGATGTCAAATCAGTACAATTTTCTCCATCAATTGTCAAATGAAAAATAATTAGCAATATTTCAAAATTTTAATTCACTAAAAAGTCAGAAATAACTGAATTCTCCACACCAATTGAATCAAATAAGTGATTAATTACATAAATGAACTAAATTCAATCAAAAATCTTGATAAAGAAAGTATATTTTTACTGTAAAACGTGATATTCGACTTACGCGAAAATCCGAGTTACGCGAATGTCTCCGGAACGCATTATTCGCGTAACTCGGGGAAAGACTGTAAATGTTTTTTGGCAAACGAGGATGTGCAAGTTCTACCCTGGCCTGCGTTGAGTCCAGACCTCAACCCGATTGAGAATCTGTGGTCAACTCTCAAGCGTCAGCTTAAGAACAAGCATGGACGTTCAGCCGATGATCTATGGACACGCTGCGAGGCTATGTGGAAACGCATAGACAGAAGCGAATGCCGTAACCTCATCGGCGATATGGCCCTACGCTGTGAGGAAGTGATAGCGAGTAACGGTCAACACATTGACCGTTAGAATATGTTTCCGCACTGTGGAACACCGCAACACCACCTCCCAACAACCACTTAAACAGTCCTTTTCAGGGCCACCAAATATTTCCGACAAGAACTATGTTTTTCGGTTACAGAAAAAAATTCCTATTTTTATGTCCACCAGTGTACCTACTTCACGGACGGCACTGCAGTTAATCGACAAAATCATGCCAAAGAACTGGGCGTTCTGCTTGACTCTAGTTTGAACTTTAAACAGCATATCGATGACGTTGTAGCTAGAGGAAATCAATTACTTGGCGTGGTTATCCGGACAACTAGTGAGTTCCACAACCCCATGTGCATCAAAGCTGTCTACAACAGTATCGTTCGTTCGGTTCTGGAATATTCGTGCGTAGTCTGGAGCCCAACTACCGCTTCTTCAATTGCTCGACTTGAGGTGATTCAACGTAAACTCACGCGATATGCCCTACGTTTACTTCCCTGGCAGGATCGCAATAATCTTCCTCCGTATGATGCGCGGTGCCGTCTTCTAGGCCTTGAACCTCTTTAGGTTAGAAGACGCAATGCACAGTGTTCTTTCATCGCTGGTTTGCTAAATGGCTCTATCGAATCATCGCCTTTGTTGCATCGAGTCGATATCTATGCACCATCCCGAACACTTAGGTCTAGAGAAACTCTACGGCTCGCTCAATCCCGTTCCAGCGCTGGTCGGTCTGACCCTATGTTCCGCATGTCGGCTGTCTTCAATACTGTCTCGGAATGCTTCGACTTCGACATCTCGACTCAGTGCTTCAAGGAACGTCTCCGGCTTTTGCCGTGGCCACAGTAAATTGCGATGCAAATCTTGTTTTTGTTATGTATTTTTTTTAATGAACTGTTACATCTTAATTAGGCCATACGGCCCGTTGAAGATTAAATAAATAATAATAATAATAATAAAAATAAAAGATATTCGCATTTACAAAAATTCATAAAACAAGGTTTTAGGTTCTATTAAATTTTTTGTATGGAGTTTCCAATTTTTCAAATGCAATTGCTGTTGTGTGGACAACAGAGTTATAATTAGTGTTTTACAGCAATATAAACTTACCGCACGGGACATACGAAAACTTGAAAACGGTTGAACGGGAGCGTTGATAGTAAGATCGAGACTTGCAGGTTGATCGTTGTTGTTCCCTCCTACATGATCTTTACCAGCAACTACCGTTAATGAAGGCATTTGGTGATCGGCCTCAGCGTGACTTGTGCTGATAACGCTGTCATGAATATTTCCACTACTACTGTTATTACTAACATCACTATCTAATTGCGAGTTTTCATCGCATGAGCGTGATGTAACATTGTTGTGACTCTTCATATTGGCGTATTCACTCCTTCGGAAATCGTTGACGTTGATGTTGGAGGCAGTCTAATAGAGGCAGCGTAAATCTGAGAATGACATTTAGGTGGTATGTTAGTATTGGTTTGGAAAATAATTATACCATGACTTATTTTTTCAGAAAATATTAGTGATCCAATGAAACAATATTGTAGGGAAACAGGACAAATATGGCTTATTAGACAGTTTGTGTATTTCGAACCAAAAACCAATTATTCTTAATTTATTCTATGTTTTTACTGTTTATGTATGGATTAAAAATTACCTCATTGTCACAAGCACAAGCCCTAAATTAGTGTGAAAACGCACATTTGCGACAAATTTCTTTTCATGAGATTCCGGATGTTTCATGTTTTGACGTTCAAGTGTTCGTTAACTGAGAATCACTCCAGTTAGCGAACCTCCAGTTAAAAAGCAATCCAGTTAAAACACATCCAGTTAGCGGTCACCTATACCTAGTGGTATTCCCCGAGTTACGACCTCCTCGAGTTATGACGATTCGCAGATACGACGATTTTGATTTTGACAGTTAAACGTAGTCATTGAGAATAAATTCATATATATACAAAGATTCCAAAAGTACTCGCTCTTAAATATCTGTATCGTTTTTGGAATAAAATTAAAATATTATCGAACATTGTTTTAAATAAAATACACGATATCATAGATATCGACCTCTCAACATCGGTTATAAACTTTCGACATACAATTAATTCGATCAACGCCTTGCTTTGGGACTTTTTTTTAGGTCCCAAATACAGTCGTATATCGGGGGTCACCAGAATTTATCTATGATTTCGTGAAAAAATAGCCATTTAAATTTATTGTGGATTTATTTATCTTATTGTTTGTAAAATGTTTCACTAGTGCAAAATAGTCATTCCAGCTTGTGACAAAATAGTCTTCATTTTTTGTTATGAGCAACGTGATGGAGCTGTGATATAGGTTAAGATCGCTACAGTAAATTAGTTTTTCATAAATAAAACTGTAATGTATGTATGTTATGTTTAATTTTTGGTAGGACGTGCCGCTGTACAAACGTACCGTAGTAAAATGTACCACAGGCAAAGTAGAAAGAAACAGAGGGAGACAAGAGTGAGACAGTGATAAGCAAGCGACCAACAAAATGGGTATAAAAGGAGGTGGAATTGGAATAAAATGACATAATTGTTTTGGCTGCAAGAGGAACAAGTGTCTGTGTTGAGCGTTTTTACTTTTCGATTCTTTACATGTATACTATTTCGACAAGCAAATTACAGCATTCCAGCATCCATATTCTTCGATTTTACTAGATTATTCAACAAAACACCTAAATACTAAATTGTGATCTCTATGTAGTGACAATTCTACCAAGATGCAGGAGCTTAAACCAAAGCCTAAATTCGAATATTGCGGTCAATTTTGACCCTATGTTTTGATGTAATTTGACATTTCGTGTAAGACCATTATACCCCATAGAAAGACCATTTTACCCCGTACAATACATTTAGTTTAAAAATTTAAATTTGTTTGTAATGCATAAAGTTCTGATTGTTGTTCATGAATAAGATGAAGAAATATCGATTGCCGTCAAAATAACAGTGTAAAGTAGTTTAACCCATCAGATACAGACCAAAATCCTTAACAGATCCATTTTGCCCCGCTTTCCCCTAATACTTAAATAAAGGGATCCCCCTAAACTCCCGACCACACTGGTTTTCGCAGATCTTTTCGGGGATAATGCATTAACGAATTATCCCCGAAAACATCAACGATATACAGACCATTTTCGGGGATAGTGAACACACGTGAAGAATGAATCCATGCAAAAAAGAGCTAAAAATAGAAATGAATATTCGGATTCACTCCCTCCCCTCATGTTCCAATTCATGCTTATGCTTCATCCTTAATGCTACCAACCACATCGCTAATTCTACTTCGAATCGCTTTGCCAGTTGCGCCACCATATTATTATTCATGGTCGTACTATTTGCTGGTTTTTTGTATGAAGGGGTACTGAAACTAAAATAATTAAAATCAATAAATAAAATAATCAAAAAAAATTGAATGTAACATATGCATTTCTAACAATGAGTAAAAAGGTCTGAAGTTATTGGAGCTGGATGTTTTAAAAATAGAATAAAACTTTAAATCATCAAATAAAAACAATAAAAAGAGGATTGAACTCAGATCAACCATGGTACAAACATAACACCATTACCATTCGACCATAACTACTTCATGAACATGAATCGTTATCTTTCAGTTTAAACCCCTTCACCGTAGCAATAGACGATGCGCAATCGCAGATTGCGCATAGATTTATCTGTCAAATGGGTTGGTTTGATATATTTATCTGTCAAAAAAAATTTATATATCTCGGACTTATAATATTGAAAATATATGCGCAATCTTGGCGCAATCTGAAAATGTATGGAAATGACGTTTATAGCTCAGGGTTGACTACGCGAAATGACTTATGTATGACTTATGTGCGAATATATGCGCAATCTGGGATTGCGCATCGTGTATTAATACGGTCAAATATGGCACAATGAACTAACCGTATCAATAAATGATGCGCAATATCAGATTTATCTGTCAAACGGATCGGATTAATATATTAATCTGTCAAAAAAAAATTATATATCTCGGACATATAATCTTGAAAATATAAGCGCAATCTTGGCGCAATCTGAAATTGTATGGAAATGACGTTTGCACGTCACGATTGCGCCAAGATTACGCATAAATTTTCAAGATCATATGTCCGAGATATATAATTTTTTTTGACAGATAAATATATTAAACCGATCCGTTTGACTGATAAATATAAGCGCAATCTGAGATTGCGCATCGTCTATTGGTATGGTAAGAGATGTGTTCAAGGGTGCAAAAGTTTATCGTTGCGTGTGAGAGAATAGGGCTGAAGAATAGAAAGAGATGTCATGATTTTGTGTTCAATATCCCCGAAAAAATTCCCTTGGGCCATTTATATGCGTTTTATCCTTGCGACAAATCAAACCCTGAACAGATTGATTTTTTGTTTTTGTTTTTTAATATCTCTAAGGAAATATGACAGAGGTGTAGAGTATAAAATATTAAGGTTAATTGGATAATTATAAAACACATGCATTAATTAAGTAATTAAAAAGCAGTCGTAATTGTTTCTTTTAAAGTACAGTGCCTCCAACGAAAAACCGGACAAATGATGCTTAAGTTCAATGAAGTTTTGTCCGGTTTTCCGATCGGAGCACTGTATTGGCAAACCCTATTTGAAACTTTTTTTTCATCATTTTTAATTCATTGCACCAATTACGGACGAGCTTATACAGCGTTTGGACTGAAACATAAATTGTGACAAAACAACCGTATAAAAATTCATAAACAAATGTAAACGATATAGACACATATTTTAGCTACATTATTGCTTTTACATTTTGTAAATTTAACAGTTTTTTTAAAAGGTAATTAGCTGTATTCCAATACATCTTCTATGTACCAATTGTTGTGCTATGTGTTCCAAATGTTGTGCTTTAGACCAATTGTGCTAGTCCAAAAAATGTGCTACGATTGTTTGATCTAACAAAATTGATTTTTAAAACTGAGGTGAATGTTTTTAAGGAATTTACAATTACAAAATTTTATAACAAGATGTTAAAAATCAATAAAATCAAACATTTTTAACCTAAGGTTTAGAATGCCAATTTTGTACGATTTTCCATGCGAAATGACACAACTGTTTTTTGCTATCTGATAGCAAAACTTGCAGGCATGAGCACAGCACAACAATTGGTAAATGGCCTTTTTTTGCACCAATTGTTGTGCTATTTTTCAACTCGATAAAATAATTATTTCACATTATCAAACGATCAAAAACTGTGCTATTTCAGTGTTAAGGCATCATAATCGATTTTTTAACATCATTTGGCATAGGTTCTGCGCTCTAGTTTTCGTATAAATTGGGATTGAATGTTGGACGGTTTGTTTTGCTCATCGATAAGCTGTGGTTGAGTTTTGGACGGTGATCATAATTATAATGTTTATTTGATTAGTTGACTTTGAATAATTTTAAAAGTTGTTAGAAAACAAGGAAATACGAGAATTTACACGAATACATTGATATGAAACCGCAAAAAAACACAATCTTTCCTTAATTTCAATCTTTTTGTAGATAACACAACAATTGGTACACCCTATTTCAATGTTTACAAATGTATTTAGCTACCAACGAAACTCGGTTACCGAAAACGTTTCAATTGGTTAAATCGAATGATTATAATGTCCAAAAGATCAATCATCAAAGGATATTGGAGTTAATTAAAAACACCATGCCTCACAAATGTTTTAAGTAATATTTCACAAGAATCCATAAGTTATCATTAAGTTTCTTTGTTAAGCTGTCCGTCCAAGAACATCGAAAAAGTTGTATCACGATGTGTTAATATTCTATCATGTGCATTACTAACATTTTCAAAGCTACCGCAGTAAGGTAATTGATTTAACACCAACGATCACTATTTAACCTTTCACAATTTCGGAGCAGATAAAATGTATATTATACAAGCGAAAGAAAAACACCTCTAAGAACTAATTTAAAAAACTATAGTCACACAAATGCACTGCGCATCATATCGCTTTCAACACACTTTCGTCTAATGAAATGAATGCATAGAGTCTATAGGCTGTCTAGAAACGAGGTTATGTAAAAAGCTGAGCCCAGCCCAAGATCTATGTTGATAAAAGTTCTGATTGGTCGGCGCTCTGACAGCCATCTAAGGCGGCGCTCTGGGACCAATCGAACGAGACAAGCAAACACGACTCTGTTCGATAGGTGCTCTGTCAGCTGTTCGATGTCTTATAGACCTGTCATAATGCACTGCAATACGCCTTTCTTTTCGTCTCGAAAATGAAGCATTTTCATAGTTTAAATGAATATCCACCTACAGGGGGAACATTCAACTCATAATTTACTAGTTATTCACATGTATAATAACATAGAAATCATTCAAATTTAATATTGAAAAATGTAAACAAACGTCCATGCCAAAACACATACAGTGCATACACATGGATTATATACACACTACAGTTTAATACGTTTCAATCCTTTATATTTGATGTTATAATTGATTGTAAAGCTTTAAAATAATTATTGATAGCTATTTTAAATATTTTGCACGCAATTTTAAGAAGAAAAAGAGACAAACTACGTAAACAAACTTAAAAATGTCCCGAATTGAATTCTATCTACTGTAGCTGTGAAGCGTTTGACAGCCAAGGTACTCACAGCACAGGTGGGTATCGAACATCACAGACAGAATCAACTGACATGTTCGACTCGACGTTTGTCTTGTTTGTTTGTTTGTGTCTGACAGTGCACCTCCATATGATTACAGGCGGTCCCCGAGATACACGGTACCTCTTATACGCGGATTCGGAGATACGCGGTTTTCTAAATTTGACAGTTCTTTGAGCAAATTGTACTGATTTGACACATCCATTGTGAAATACCAATTAATTTCCGTATTGTTCGAATGTAAAATACCATTTAAAAAGGTTTAAAACTGTTCAATTCATTAGAAACATATCAAATAATTAATTTGGTGACTAAAACCACCCCCTACTTGCAAAATTGCACGAAAATTAGTGATATTTTGGCTGGAAATCACGAGATTCGACATACGCGGAAATTCGAGATACGCGGTATTTTGTGGCCGTTTTCGGTCCCAATTAACCGTGTATCTCGGGGACCGTCTGTATTTGGGTTTGTTCGTGTCGGATGTCGTGTTCGATTGCTGCTAGAGCGCCGCCTAACACGACATCCGACTCAACCAAATGTACGCTAAAAGCCCGCCCTACTAGCAAAGAGAATGAAAAAGGGTAGGACTTTCAAACGACGGGCATGTAGAAGCAGGAGAGCGCAGGAAATACGCGGAATTGGGCAGCGGTGAGAAACTCGCCGCATGCGATTTTGCCGCAAGCTTTAGTATGGGATTTGACGTTTATGACAGCATTTGCGAATCTGCCGCATGCGATTTTATTTCAGATGTCAAATGTCTAAAATCATATCAAATAATGATTATCTTTATAAAGAAATAACAAAATATCATTAAAATACCTTAAAAAGCTAGAAAATTGAGAAAACTCTTTTCTTGCCGCATGTGGCATAATCGCATGCGGCGAGATTCTGACCTGATTCTGACTGATTCTGAGAGATTCTGATGCGGCTGAGATTCTGATAATGACTGTATATCGAGTATCGCGTACTGCGGATAATTGCTGTATTCGTTTTATCAGAACATAAGTCATTTCGCGTAGCCAACCCTGAGCTATAAACGTCATTTCCATACATTTTCAGATTGCTCCAAGATTGCGCATACATTTTCAAGATTATATGTCGGAGATATATAAATTTTTTTTGACAGATAAATATCAAACCGACCCGTTTGACAGAAAAATATATGCGCAATCTGAGTTTGCGCATCGTCTATTGCTACAGTTAGCAACAAATATTTCTGCATCATTCACATAGAACGGGGCCATATCGACAAAGCCCCGCAATGCGATTGTCAGTGATTTGCGAGGGCGTGCCAGCAAGGTGTTTTAATATGACAAGGTGTATTTCAAAGTGGTTATAGGGGGTATAAGGTGGGCTTATAGGTTTGGCGGAAACAAGGTGGAATAGAAATATCAGGTGCTGTGTAACCGTTCAAATAGACATACAGCGATAAAATCGCGCGACGACGTCGCGCGCGAAAAAAAAGTAGCTCAATTTTGCAAACAGAGCTACTCGTCGCGCGCGACTATTTTGCTTCATCCTAAATAATCGAATTATTTACTTTTTTTATCATCCAGATTAATGCCAAACGCAAAAAAATAGATTTGAACACATTTTAACCTATTTTTGTGTGATTTCAAATAAAAAACAAGTTGATTAACTGAGTCAATTAAGTAACTTTGATCTACACCGAGTGAAATTTTGAGCTATTTTTCGTCGCGCGCGGCGTTGTCGCTTTATGTCTATTTGGACAGTAAGAGCCATTGGGGGGTTGCAATAGTTCAAGGTGGAATGTATAATGAGGTGTAGTTATAGCGCTTTTGGCGATCCCCCCCTGGACTCCGATTTTGACAGATGGTTTTCCGCTTGTATATGTATTGATGGATTGTTTACGTTTTGCATGGTCAATATTTGGTGGAGATCAATTTGGGTGAATATTTTAGTTTATTAGAACACAGTCCGTGATTTAAAATGGAAATTTTCCTTCGAGAACTTGAAGCGTTCGCCAAAAGCGGAAAACTAACTGTCAGTTTTCTTCGTCGATTCTTCTTCCACCTAGCTGTCAAAACGGGCTTATAACTTGACCTGATATCTTTACGGTCCTTGCAATAGTTGAGATACTTTACGTCATTTGAAAACTGTTAACCGTAGAGTTGGCAACCAGATTAACATACGTAAGTTGGCAACCGACATACCCGGGTATTCCACACGTTTTGACACAAAAAATTAACGGTTTCTATAGGTAAACAATGATTTCTATATTTTAATGCTGTAAGCAAGTAATCTCGACCATATATTCTTTTCTATTTCATTTATTCATTAAGTTTTTTTCATTTTATGATAAATTTAACGGTCAAATTGACATTTAGAATCGCTTGAATTTGACTCGAAAATAATCACAATATGAAAAGAGGAAGCAGAGAAACGTCATTCTCCATTCTCCAAAATGTATGGAATACCCGGGTATGCTGATTGCAAACTTACGTGGTAAAGTTTAAAAAAATCAAAATAAAATACTTAAAAACTGTTTAAAATTACAATTTATGCACCGAAAAATCAGAAATTAAAAGTTGGGAGCCTACGGAAAATTTCAGGTCAATAAAAGCAATGAATCAAAAGTTATAGCGGTTTGAAGTTGAAAAAAATACCCGAGTATCCGGTTGCCTACTTAAAGGTTAACTAATGGTTTTCGCACACAAAGCATAGCAAATATAACAGATATCTTTGTTACTACGTGCATTTTTGTGTGTCTATTGATTTTATCGAAAAAATAAGATTTCATAACAAAATGATGATTTGTTTCGTCACAAAATTTAAACTCAAGTGAGTAAGAGTTCTAATCTCATTAAAATCGTCCAAGTGTATCGTAGATAATTAGGCATATATGTGAAAACAGAAAAAAATGATGTCTTAAATTTAATCATCAAACATGTCGACACACAAATAATTATGTAATAAATTTACGAAATCACACGAAGTAACTCACATCAATCGATGTTTTATTGTAAAATAACAACTCAAAAAGCCCAAAATATATTTTTAAACTATATTTAGTCTAAAAAATGTGATAGAAAAATAAAAGAACCAATTAAATAAATTAAATTACCGTATTAATACACGATGCGCAGTCTCAGATTGCGCATATATTCGTTTTATCAAAACATAAGTCATTTCGCGAAGCCAACCCTGAGCTATAAACGTCATTTCCATACATTTTCAGATTGCGCCAAGATTGCGCATAAATTTTCAAGATTATATGTCCGAGATATATATTTTTTTTTGACAGATAAATATATCAAATCGACCCGTTTGACAAATAAATATATGCGCAATCTGAGATTGCGCATCATCTATTGCTACGGTAATGGTATTCACACGTTTGTGCTTTTCGTCGTTTTTGTGTAGATTTTTGACGTGGCCACGAGAAAAGCTCTTTTTGCAGTTGACATGAAGTTATGACAACGTTGAAATTTTTTTCAACATTTTGTCATCTACGTGGCGTAGCGCCTAATGGAGCACCATTTATTGTTGTTATCCCGATTTTACAGGGTTTCACACTTTATCTCAAGACCGCGGGACCCCTTCCCGAATCTGTCTTAGCCAAAGCCAAGATTGCGGTATGATGCTTGAAATCGTTGATGATACCTGAAAACGTTGATGATACCTGAATTCATCGGATGCAATGCTGAATCTGCGCAAGGTGGATTTAAAATATCAGGTGGTGGATTAGGGCCTTTGGGGGGTCGCCATAGTTGAGGGACTTTACGTCATTTTAGAACCGTTGACCATTGGTTTCCGCACACAAAGCTTAGCAAATATAACAGATTTCTTTGTTATTATGTGCATTTTAGTGTGTCTATTGATTTTATCGAAAAAACGTAATATATTAACAAAAGATTTGATGATTTGTTTATGCACGAAATTTAAAATCATGCTAGCATGAGTTCTAATCTCAAGTAAATTGTCCATGCGGCTCGTAGATAATGAGGAATTAATGTAAAAATTGAAAAAAAATAATGATTTCTTAATTTTTATCATCAAAAATGTCGAAAACACAAAGAATTCTAGAATAAATTCACAGAATAACACAAAATAACACACTTTAATGTATGTTTCAATGTTAAATAAGAACTCACAAAGTCCAAAATATATTTTTAAAGAATATTTATTCGAAAAAATGGGGTAGATAAATTATATGAACAAATTTAATTAATGTAAACAAATTTTGAATCCTGGGGACCTTACGTCAAGTGACGAATTGTCAAAATGCACTAGAGTCCACCACCTGATATTTTTAAATCCACCTTGAATCTGCGGCACATTTCTCGAAACACACTGGTCCGCGCCGAGGACATGCGGTCGAATATTTTTTTACACGGGTAACCTTTGTGTACATCAGTCTATTAGAAACACTCAATTATCCTTTTCGTTTTTTTTTACCAAAAAAAGACAATTTAATAAAATGAGTGAATGCATATTTGTTTAATTAAAATATTTCGAAGTGTTAAGAAAGTAGCTTCAACTGTTTAAATAATCTTTTTTGGTAAAAACACGAAAAAAAAATTAACTGTTTTCAGTACACTGACGTACCCAAAGGTTATACGTGTAAAAAAAATCGACCACGTGTCCTCGACGCGGACCAGTGTGTTCCGAGAAATGTGCCGCAGATTCAGCATTGCATCCGATGAATTCAGGTATCATCAACGTTTTCAAGCATCACACCACAGTCTTGGCTTTGACTAAGACAGATTCGGGAAGGGGTCCCGCGGTCTTGAGATAAAGTGTGAAACCCTGTATTATAGAACCAAACAAAAACAATAACATACAAAGAAATCAACCAGGATTGTATTCAAACCATTAATTTTTCACCTTTAAATCTATTTTTATTCAATTAGATTTTGAATAAGATGTGAGATAGGGCCATGGGTTCGTGTGAGATGGGGCCATTGCTATCATATCATTGCCAAAAAAATGTGAACAAAAAGTGCTTGGTTCCCAGGGAAACAGATAAAAATGTTGTAGCTCTCACCGTATTGATAGAGTTTTCGTCGATTATGTTGAAACGTTCGGCGAGATTTGTTTGAGCGTAAAATAGTTATACTTATCAAAATCGGTCGTGAACATGTTTCGTTTAGCGATGTTGAGTTTCAAACCTCGCTTTCATACAACTTATTGAATATTTTTAAGATGGTGGTTTCATGTGCCAATTAGTTGGTCAACCACTTTTCTTACTAACAGAGAGATGAGTCAATATTCTGTTTTACATTCATCCCCACAGAGATGAGATGGACCCGTGCTTCTTCGAGTCAACCATTCGTCAGAACCATCACAGCAATCACAAATGCCATCATTTACTCTACCACTCGATATGAACATATCTTTTCCGCGGCCCGTATTATGTCGCCTTTGAAATTTACAGTAAAACCGTCCTCGGGGGCATGCGCTTGTACTAGGTTCATCGCTTCCATCATCCGGACAATCGCAATAGTCATCGTTAACCCACTCCCAAGGAATTTCTCTTAAAGAGGTAAAGCATCGGAAATTCTTTACGCCTTTATTTACGCTATAACGGTGTAGGTCAACCACTCGAATGCCACTGCAATGAAAAAGATATGATAAAACAAAGAGCAGCTACATTTCTCACATAAATATAAACAAACCGAAAAATGTGTCGTTCAGCATTGCCTATTTTCTTCGGATAAACGAATGAAATTTCTTCCGAAATGTTTGGAATTGAGTTTGTCTTATTCCGTGATTTGTAATTCTGCTCTTGGGTGAGTTTCCCAAATCGGCCTTGGAGGTTATCAACCTCATGTCGTCCATCCAAACTAATCGATGTAATGGGATTCTGTTTAAGCAAATGTGTTTCATGTACCACATGATTTGATTCCAGTGTAAGCAACTGACTAATATACACCAACTGATATATAAAAAATGATATTCCCATCAGAACAACGAGAAACAACGTAAACTTGAGCTTTTGCTTGTACAATGGTTTATGGTAAATATTATCTCTTTTAATCCATGTTTTACGCATTTTTTTTTCTCCTTCTAGACTGACCCATTGGCTTTCGCAACTCACGTTTAACACACTTTACTAATACTTTTTAGAATTGTAATGATATATACGTTGTGCACAGCTTCGACAATGCATTTACGTCAACTAAACATAATCTCTTTTGGTTAACGTTCAAATAAACATAGAGCGAAAATGTCGCGCGCGGAGACGTCTCGCGCGATAAAAAGTAGCTAAGTTTTGCAAACAGCGCTACCGTGCAACTGACAGCGATTTGCAAGGGCTCGCGAGGGCTCAGACTTAATACAAGTTCACAGCCCCAGAAACCTTGCATTAACCGTAGAGTTGGCAACCAGATTTACACACGTAAGTTGGCAACCGGCATACCCGGGTATTCCACTCGTTTTGATGCAAAAAAATAACGATTTTCATAGGTAAACAATGCTTTATATATTTTAATGCTGTAAGCAAGTAGTGCCGACCATATATTCTCTTCTATTTCATTTATTCATTTAGTTTTTTTTTTTTTATTATAAAAATAACGGTCAAATTGAAATTTGGAATCGCTTGAATTTGACTCGAAAATTGGCACAATACGAAAAGAAGAAGAAGACCCAGGTGACAACTGTTCTACATTTTTAGCTTACCGTATTAATACACGATGCGCAATCTCAGATTGCGCATATATTCGTTTTATCAAAACATAAGTCATTTCGCGTAGCCAACCCTGAGCTATAAACGTCATTTCCATACATTTTCAGATTGCGCCAAGATTGCGCATAAATTTTCAAGATTATATGTCCGAGATATATATATATTTTTTGACAGATAAATATATCAAACCGACCCGTTTGACAGATAAATATATGCGCAATCTGAGATTGCGCATCGTCTATTGCTACGGTTAAACTCCTTGCGAACAGCTCGATTGAACCCATTGCCTCATATGAACGCTTGAAAACATGGGTGTGTGAGTGAACAACGATGTGTTGAAGCGTTGAAGTTTATGTCAGAACTTCGGTAGAAGCCGGACAAACAAGAAGCTTGCAGTTTCGTCCTCGGTGTTCAACAGCCAAAACACTGAGTAAAAAGAAATAAACGATCTATCCAGGAGCATCAGAATAGCTGAGAAACGCAGGGAAAATAACAAAACAACGTGAAAGAGTGTTTTATAATAAACTTGTTGTTTAATATGGATTGAACAGTACGCATGTTTTGTTTTGGGCCGGTAGCTTGTGCACAACGTGATGACATTTCTCAAAATGGCACCAGAAAAAACGCTTCACACTGACGTTTCAACTGTTATAATAAGCTTAAACTCTGCAATATCGCTTGCTCTTTAAGCCAATTTTAAGACTGCTCTTTAAGCTTCCAGCAACTCGAAAAACGCTAACAATCTGCTCGAAAATGTCACTTGGGGAGAAACGTCCCAAGTGACATTTTCGAGCAGATTGTTAGCGTTTTTCGAGTTGCTGGAAGCTTAAAGAGCAGGCTTAAAATTGGCTTAAAGAGCAAGCGATATTGCAGAGTTTAAGCTTATTATAACAGTTGAAACGTCAGTGTGAAGCGTTTTTTCTGGTGCCATTTTGAGAAATGTCATCACGTTGTGCACAAGCTACCGGCCCAAAACAAAACATGCGTACTGTTCAATCCATATTAAACAACAAGTTTATTATAAAACACTCTTTCACGTTGTTTTGTTATTTTCCCTGCGTTTCTCAGCTATTCTGATGCTCCTGGATAGATCGTTTATTTCTTTTTACTCAGTGTTTTGGCTGTTGAACACCGAGGACGAAACTGCAAGCTTCTTGTTTGTCCGGCTTCTACCGAAGTTCTGACATAAACTTCAACGCTTCAACACATCGTTGTTCACTCACACACCCATGTTTTCAAGCGTTCATATGAGGCAATGGGTTCAATCGAGCTGTTCGCAAGGAGTTTAAGCTAAAAATGTAGAACAGTTGTCACCTGGGGTCATTCTCCATGCAAAATGTATGGAATACCCGGGTATGCTGGTTGCCAACTTACGTGGTAAAGTTAAAAAAAATCAAAATAAAATACTTACAGGCTGTTTAAAATTACAACTTATGCACCAAAAAATCATAAATTAAAAGTTGATGGGCTACGGAAAATTTCAAGCCAATAAAAGCAGTGAATCAAAAGTTATTGCAGTTTAAAGTTGAAAAAAATACCCGGGTATCCGGTTGCCAACTTAAAGGTTAAAGAGCTTGCGAGCCTAGGCCTGCCAAAAAAGTACCGGACCAAATTTGAATGGCAAAAAAAATTGGTCACACTCACTCGCTCTCTCGGTGGCATCTCTCCTTCTCCGTAGTGCTCAAAAAAATCCACCCCTTTCTTTAATTTGCGCGTGCTATTCCGTCTTTGTAAAGGCTTTATTTGACGGAGAAAAGTACTGTCATTTCTCGATTGTCATTTAGCTGTCAAATTTAGACTTAGGCACAAAAATGCCTCTCGTACGTGTAATAAGGTAAAATAATTGTTCTGTCACCTTTCACATTTATAATTTAATTTATTGATTTTCTTGGCTTAATAACCAAGATACCGAAAACGCCACCAATTTCTTGTAGCGGAATTCGGGGCAAGTGTGCCACCTTAAGCATTTCAAGTTATAACTCACAAAACGTGTTTTTCAAAAGCCGATTTAAATCTCATAACCATTTTACATCTATTTCCTCACTTACAACTGAGTTTCGCTTGAAAAAATTGCAAACAAAACAGTTTTTGAAGCGTTTTAAAAAGGGTCCAAAAAGACGTTGTTTTTGGGCTATGGGGCAAGAGTGCCACTCGTATGGGGCAAGACGGCCACCTGGTTAAAATAACCGTATTTCTTAGATAATTGGAAATTATTACGTTTGTACCACTAGTGTATGCATTCCTACATGTATTTAGTCACCAATGAACCCCTTTTCATCACAAACTGTATCGCAATATGGGTTGTTGCTGGTCTGTTTTTCCGGAGTAGAATCCGCTCGTAAAAGCGCACCATACCGGTGAACGCTACAACAATGTTTACATTTTTGACAGCTCGCGCCTATGAAAGATGGTGGCACACTTGCCCCAAATAGAGATGGCTCTTTTGCCCCAAAAGTTGTAACTTTTTTGAAATTGAATTTTTCAGTGACAAAAAGAAAGTTTTTTTCAACTTACCCCACAAAAAAATTCACGTTTTCTCAGCTATACGGTGGTGTAAATATTTCCTCGGTTGATTGTTCGCATGATTTTTGAGAGCTTATTTGGTTGGATTAAAAAATTATAATATTCTGCTCAATCATTAAACTAAAGTTTTTAAGGAAAAATGCTTGGTGGCACTCTTGCCCCGTATGGCACACTTGCCCCAAATTCCGCTACTAAAAATCCAGTTTCATTAAACAAAGCTAAAAAACTATCAGTTTGATGGATTAAGCCACACGGCCACAGAAGCAGCCACTTCAATGTTGTTGAAGTTAGTTTTTTATGCACGGGCAATTTATTCGCTCAACGTGTTTCACCTGTGTTAAAATGTGATTTAATTAAGCATAGGAAGCAACTAAACGTGTGTGTTTAAGTTGGTTTGTTGTGGAACATCCATGTGTAATATGTGTATCTGTGTGTTTGTTTACTTGCGATCGAACTCTTCCATTTCGCTGGTCAGTGCATAGTTTATAGACTAATAATATTGCGGAAGTTTAAGTGCAGTGATGTAAGTGAATGAATTTAATCAATCGAAGAGTTAAAATCCTGTTCAGCATATTGACCTTAGCCAACCCTTGACCAAACTTTTCCTCAAAGCATTTTTGGAAAAGGTGGGTTAAGGGTGGGCAAGATAAATACATCAGATCGGAACTGGCAGCTCCGATTGTTCTAAAATTTGGTGGGTTAACGACTGAATCGACCACCACAAACCCACGTGAGTTTGAAGTGGTTTTACAGTGGGTTAAGGACGATTTGGTTATTTGGGTAGTAAAACGTAAAACGTAGTTCGCAAAGCGTGTTGCGTATCTTTTCTTTAAAAATTTAGGGACCACATTTGTGGCACCCCTACAAGTATTTTAATTATAGTAACCTATGAATTTGTGTAGCTATAAGTTTTTGTATACATTTACATTTCATTTACATTTACAAGT
Source organism: Anopheles coluzzii (assembly GCF_943734685.1). NCBI lineage: Eukaryota > Metazoa > Arthropoda > Insecta > Diptera > Culicidae > Anopheles > Anopheles coluzzii. The sequence goes on from NC_064669.1 coordinate 25,610,897, forward strand.
TCATTTCATTTCATTTCATTTCATTTCATTTATTAGTTACAATATGTCTGCCTCAGGGGTTGAACATATAATTGCTTAAAAACCTAGTTGGCCCTATTGGTACTAAACTAACTGAAACTTAATTAAACTTATAGGGTTATGCGTGTCAACTATTAGCTACTTCGGATGTACCGAATGATTTTACTCACGTCTGGTTTGCTTAGCGGTCAAAATGCCCAAATAACCATGATACCGAAAACGCCACCAATTTCCTGTACTAAAAATCCAGTTGCATGAAACAAAGCCAAAGCACTGTCAGTTTGGTGGGTTAAACCAAGGTGTTATAAATGACAAGGTGAAGTTGTTCAGAGCAAAATGACATTTCTCGACTTGACATTTCTCTTCCGGGGGCTCCGGTACAAGGATAATGTATTTAGAAGGTTGATTTTTATCGCTTTTGCTGGGCGACATTGTGGGGGACATCTGTCACTCTCTGCATACAAATTCCATTACCCCACACCAGCCCTCCCCGATTTTTCAATACCACTAATCCACGTGGGTTTGAAGTGGCTTTACAGTGGGTGTTGTTTACCAACAGCGGTTCTAGTTTGACAGCTGCGTTGTGGTGAAGTGAGAGAGAGGGACAGGTAGCACAGGCGAAACAAACACGGGCGAAATAGAGAGAGTAGGAATGGTTCATCCCGAAGGAGCTTCGCGTGCAACGGATGAACCTGCGCAAATTAAGTGGAATGACCGCAATCGGGTTTGCGTGAAGTTTTAAAACGGGCACGAAGACGAAAATCGACCTCTTTCTACCATCGCGCCAAGAGAAGAAAGTTCAGTGAATTTTTAATACAGTTTAATGAAATTAAGTGTATTAAGAAAACTGATGTTTCAACTTTAAATACGCGAAAGAAAGAGCTTTGTTGCTGGACGCAACAGTGGGTTCCCAAATAACCAAATCGGCTTTATCCCACTGTAAAGCCACTTCAAACCCACGTGGGTTGGTGGTGGTCGATTCAGTCGTTAACCCACCAAATTTTAGAACAATCGGAGCTGCCAGTTCCGATCCGATGTATTTATCTTGCCCACCCTTAACCCACCTTTTCCAAAAATGCTTTGAGGAAAAGTTTGGTCAAGGGTTGGCTAAGGCGGCGCTCTAGCAGCAATCGAACACGACATAAGACACGAACAAACCCATATAATCATATGGAGGTGCACTGTCAGACACAAACAAACAAACAAGACTAACCTCGAGTCGAACATGTCAGTTGATTCTGTCTGTAATGTTCGATACCCACCTGTGCTGTGAGTACCTTGGCTGTCAAACGCTTCACAGCTACAGTAGATAGAATTCAATGCGGGACATTTTCAAGTTTTTTTTACGTAGTTTGTCTCTTTTTCTTCTTAAAATTGCGTACAAAATATTTAGAATAGCTATCAATAATATTAGCAATGCTTCACAATCAATTATAACATCAAATATACAGGTTTGAAATGTATAAAACTATTACGTGTACACAATGCATGTGTATGCACTGTATGTGTTTTGGCATGGACGTTTGTTTACTTTTTTCAATAATAAATTTGAATGATTTTTATGTTATTTTTGATATTAATAACTAGTTTATTATTTGTTGAATCTTCCCCCTGCAGATGGATGTTCATTTAAACTATGAAAATGCTTCATTTTCGAGATGATAAGATAGGCGTATTGCAGTGCATCATGACAGGTCTATAAGACATCGAACAGCTGACAGAGCACCTATCGAACAGAGTCGTGTTTGTTTGTCTCGTTCGATTGGTCCCAGAGCGCCGCCTAAGGCAGCGCTCTAGCAGCAATCGAACACGACATCGAACATGAAAAATGTATGGGATTTGACATGTTCGATTTGATAACCAACAAATCGAACATGTCAAATCCCATACATTTTTCATGTTCGATGTCGTGTTCGATTGCTGCTAGAGCGCCGGGTAAGGCGATATGCTGAATAGGATTTGAACTCCTCGATTGATTAAATTCATTAACTTACATCACTGCAGTTCAACTTCAGCAATATTATTAGTCTATTAACTATTACACTGATAACATACTACACATGGATGTTTTACAACAAACCAACTTAAAAACACACGTTTACTTGCTTCGCATGCTTAATTAAATCACATTTTAACACAGGTGAAACACATTGAGCGAATAAATTATCCGTTCATAAAAACTGACTTCAACAACATTGAAGTGGCTGCTTCTGTGGGCTTGTGGCTTAATCCACCAAACTGATAGTTTTTTGGCTTTGTTTGATGGAACTGTATTTTTAGTACAAGAAATTGGTGGTGTTTTCGGTATCTTGGTTATATGGGTTAAGACCGATTTGGTTATATGGGTGAAAAGAGAGCATTTGTATTCTATTTCCGATGCACGGTAGTGCAACTATCCGGTTCGGTACGATTACCGAATTAAGCCGATTGCTTGCATGCGGTGTAACGCAACCCAAGTAGCCTTAAGAAACTTTATTTGATTATTAACAGTGTGTAATCTTTCTTAATTTCGGAAGAATTAACTGAAGGCTGAAGAATTGCGTGTTTTCTGTTTTAGCGCTCAATCACGAATGACATCTCTATTTGACAGTATTGCCTGAGATACTTAAACCTAGGTGTGATCGCACAAACAAGATGTACATATAGAAAAGGTGTATGTGTAAGGATGTCAAGGTGTATGTGTGAGGTATATACAAATTCGAATTTCTAATTTCTACAGCTCGGCCATCCTGACGAGAAATTGACCTCAATTTTTCCTGCATATGTATAGCCCTACCCTTAATCTTAAGTGTAGCTTTATGAACATATTCCGATCAAGCTCCCCCCAGAGGCACTATCCATCTTCTCAACTTGTCCGACTCCAACACTCCATCATATGGTATTTGCGTCATTTGTATTCCATCGATATCACGTATAACATATCTGTCATTAGGTAAACGTTTGTGGATAACGTATGGACCTTTATATCGGGCAATGAGTTTTTTGTTTGAATTTGGTGTGTTATCTACATTTTTAATTACAACAAACTCTCCTTCATTGAATACGGGAGCAGGGCGATGGTGTTTAGCATGTTGTTTCTCATTATTTTGTTGTGATTTTAAAATATTGAATGATGCTTCTGCACGTATAGTTTCTAAATCTGAAAATGCTTTGTTTTTGTCTTCTAAATATTCGGTCAATATATCTACTGAAGGGCCTCGTTGGTTAACACCAAACAATAGCATAGAAGGGGAAAAACGAGTGGACGAATGAATGGTATTATTAAGAGCGTATTCTGTAGATAGCAAATGGGTCACCCAATCTACATGGTCGGTCTGATTTGATAATTTGCTCAATATGGGACGAATAATGCGATTGACCCTTTCCACTTGACCATTAGCTTGTGGTGATCCTGTGGCATTCAACACATGGCTAATTCCGCGAGAAGAAAGGAAATTGGAAAATGCGGCTGAAGTAAAGCATGTACCTCGATCGCTAATTATTCTTTTAGGTCGACTGTAGTAAGAGAAATATTGTTTTAGAGCATTGCACACCTCTTTTGTACTAGTGGAAGTTGTTGGATACAATTTAACGAATTTCGTAAATGCGTCTATTACTACCAATAAGTATTTTTTCTTTAAAGATGATGTAGGTAGCGGTCCAAAATGGTCAATGTGCAAGGTATCAAATGGGTAAGGTTCTTTTTGGATGCTATGAAGGTTCCGATTATTTACTCTAGATGGAGCAGAGTGAATAATGCACTTCAAGCAGTTATTTATAAAGTTTATTATCCGTGTTTTTCTGTTAGGAAACCAATAATTCTGATCTATTTGGTTGCAACATTTTTCGGCTCCCAAATGACCTATTTGTTCGTGTATTGATCGTATCAGATTATTAACCATTTCTGTTGGCACGTATAATTTTAGCCTATTAGAAGGTGATCGTTTGAATACAATACCGTCTTGTAATTGGTAACCTTCGACATCCGTCGTCTCTAACTCTTTTTTCAGAGTTTGGATAAGCGGATCCCTAGCCTGAGCTACACGTATTTGGAAGTCAATATCAACATCATCGAAGGCAGCCAAATGTTCCAGTCGGCTTAATGCGTCTACATGACTCATTGCTAGTCCAGGGCGATGTTGAATAATGTAATTATAATTCTCCAGGAACAGTGACCAACGTGCTATCTTTGCGGACGAATTTCTATTTTTAAGCGTTTCTACCAGAGAATTACAATCAGTCACTATCTTTATTGGAATGCCGTGTACATAGGTATGGAAACGTTTGAGTGCATATATAACGGCCAATGTTTCAAGCTCGTAGCTGTGCAATTTAGCTTCATCAGCCGAAGTGGTTTTGGAAAAATACGAAATAGGGTGATATCTACCATCATCCTGTTTTTGCAAAAGCACAGAACCAAAAGCTATCGAACTTGCGTCACAGTGAAGTTCAGTTTCGCGTTTAGGGTCGTATATGGCAAGCACCGGAGCTACTATCAATTTATCTCGGAGTGTTTCAAATGCTTTTTTACACTCATCATCAAAAATAAATGGAACATTGTTTTTCAAAAGATTAGTAAGTGGTTTTGCAATACTAGAGAAATGTGGAACAAACCTCCGGAAAAACGAAAAAAGACCTAAACATTGTTGTACCTGTTTTGTGTTCTGAGGAACAGGATAGTTTTTGATAATTTTTACATGATTATCGCTAGGACATATACCTGAATGATTGGCCTTGTATCCTAAGTAATCCAATTCATCGTAAGCAAACTTACATTTATCAAGCCGTAGCTCCAACCCATTATTTCGTAGAGTATGCAAAACTTCACTAACTATTTCAAGATGTTCTTTAAAGTCTTGAGAAGCTATGAGAATGTCGTCAATGTATACAACCAGCTTTTCATTCTCGATGAATTTCCGCAAAATTGTATTAATGAAACGCTGAAATTCAGCTGGCGCGTTTTTTAATCCGAAGGGCATACGCGTGTACTCGTACTGGCCGTCTGGAGTAACAAACGCTGTGAATTTAATTGAATCCTCGTCCATTGCCACTTGATGAAAACCACTCTTTAGGTCTAGTAACGTAAAGAATTTTTTATTGCCCAAGTGTTCTAGGCACGTCTCTATGAGTGGAAGCGGGTAGTTGTCGCGGATTGTTACTTTATTAAGAGGTCGGTAGTCGACACACTTACGAATTTCGCCATTTTTCTTCCTAACGAGTACCAGTGCGGAAGCATAAGGAGAGTTACTGGGTCTTATTATATTTTTCTCTAATAAATCCTTCACAATGACTTTTACTTTATTCCTTTCATCGAAAGAAAGTCGTCTAGGCTTTGTGAAAATAGGAGTATCATGAGTTAAGCTAATTCGCATTTTATGAGCAGATGGTATTATATGTTTATCCGGAAAATTAATGTAATTATTGGACACTATTGATCTTAAAGCAATGCCTTGTTCTTTAGAAAGATGTTCTCCAACATTTATAGTGCTAGCCTCATCGCTAATATTTATAGAACACATTTCAGAAAAAGTTGTGTCATATTGTTGTTTATGTTCAGATTTGTCTGATATCGAAATGAATTTTGAAGAAATATTGGGATCGGACAATTTCGAATCTTTGCATACCTCTGGTAAGGGAGCCTGGATCGAACTACGTAAAAGACCCAACGTTTGGAGCTTATGGTAAAAACCCGGTTTTTTTAAGTTCAGAATTTTATGTTTATTTAAATTCATCAGCATAAGTTTGCTGTAATGTTTACGGAATTGAGCGAGTGTGATGTTAAATTCTGATAACAAATCTCTCCCTACTATCATGGATAGGGACATGTAGCTTTTTGGTAAAATATAGAAATTGTGAATGAATGTTTGATTACGAAAACTAAGTTTTAGCTGTACTGTTCCAAGAGTTTGTAAATTCACATTTCCTATTCCTCGAAATCCACTTGGTTGGGGAGCGCTTAGTTTTGTAACCGGAACAATGGCTTCATTTATGAAGCTTTTAGAGCTACCGGAATCAAAAAGAGATGTTATAATTAATCCTGGGCTCCAAACATTGTTTCTCTTAAAAGCTACACTTACCTCCTGATAGGCCTCAAGTTGAACGAAGTTTCCATTTTCCCCAGAATCTAGATGCGCTGTTTCATTGTCGTTGCCCTGTACCGCAGCAACCGTTAGTTGACGTCTATCTGGGACAGGACAGTTGCGAATGACATGTGATGTGCTACCACATCGGAAACAGGAACCCGGAGCTCGGCGAGGTTGTGTGCATTGCGATGAATGATGTCCATGATTCGAGCAGTTATAACATCGAAGAGGTTCTGTCGTCGTTTGTCTTGGTGGAATCGGTCTCGGGGAAATGGTGTTGATGTGAGATGGGCTGCGGCGTTCTGGGTTTTTGCGCAACAGAAGATGGGATTCATATCGCTTAATGTTGTCAATCAGGTCGTAAATATCGCGGTAATCCTTGGTCACAAGGCTATCATAGAGAGGGTCACGAGAAAGTCCTCTGATGACATAAGTTATGATAGCCTCCTCACTCACGTGGCCTGACATTCCCAGCGCATTTACTCGGTATACATAGCTTGTGTACGACTCAGAAATTTTCTTGTAGACCGATGCTAATTGGCTATGAATAACGGCTTCGTTACAGCGATCAGGAAAAGCCTTTTTAATTGTGTCAGCGAATTCGTCGAATGTCTTCAAAGTGTTACGGAAGCCATTGTACCATTCGCTTGCTGCTCCAGTCAACCGACTGCCTGCATATAAAAGCATCGTGCGATCCTGCCATCCATATAATTCGCTATTGTAGCGAATCGTATGGATCCACTTATTGATACCGAGGCCGTCAGAAAATTCCGGTATCAAATGTTTCAACTCCTCGGGATGAACCAATCGACCATCCGTAAACGTCTGCCGCTGTTCCATTTCCATAATTTTTGCTCGTAGCGCCATTAATTCCAATTGATGAGAAGTTGCGTCGAATGAAGCACCTTGCGTCGAAGATGTCGGAGCAGCTTTGTCTTTCATCAAGATGGCGGCTGCTGCAACGTGGTTTCCATTGTTCGTCACTTCGTCTTCATCTGCACACACTCTTTGAGGAATGAAATTCTGGGTTGATTGTTCCTCCATTTTGTTTTTCGGTACACTTTGCTCGTACAACATGCGTAGTTGTGGTAAAGTTGCTTTCGGAGGCACTTCGATGTTAGCAACTTCCAAAGCACAAAGAAGTTCCTCTTTTGTAAGCATTTTTCGGCACAAACGGTTTATCCCACTTCTGAATTGTAATCTTTCTTAATTTCGGAAGAATTAACTGAAGGCTGAAGAATTGCGTGTTTTCTGTTTTAGCGCTCAATCACGAATGACATCTCTATTTGACAGTATTGCCTGAGATACTTAAACCTAGGTGTGATCGCACAAACAAGATGTACATATAGAAAAGGTGTATGTGTAAGGATGTCAAGGTGTATGTGTGAGGTATATACAAATTCGAATTTCTAATTTCTACAAGTGTTTTAAAGCCTTTAAAAATCAAATAGAGTTTCTTAAGAGAATGTAACATTTGTCAGCGTTACAGCATAACGACGTATTCCGTTACCCTGTTTTTTCGATTCGGGCCAATATAACACACAGTGTTTTTCAAATTATATCTACATCGGTTTCATTGTTTCAATATTCGGAATTTTTTTTATTCTTATTTATGTAATAATGCGCATTTATTTTCAGAACAAAATATTTGTTTGTTTAACGGTACGTAAAATATGTTTTTCTTTTTTTCCTTCACTTGAATTTACGGTGCTAATAAAAAAAAATTATAATAAAAAAATAATATTTCATATTTTTAAATATTAGATGCAATGAGTTTGATGAAGGATATGCTAATGAGATAAATCTTCATAAAAAATATTTTTTGTACAAAATAATATACTCTTGATGATGATAATTTTTGAGACATATTGTACATGGTCACGTACATGGCGCCCAGAGTGGCCAGATTATTTTTGCGGTTTTCGATAGGCGCATCAAAATTTTATCGGTAGTTTTCGGTAGGAGTTAAAGATTATTTCGGTAGTTTTCGGTAGGCTTTGAAGTGTTGAGCGGGGGGGGGGGGGGGGGGGGGGGGTTGTCGTAGATGGAAGCCAATCTGTCCCATGAGGAACAGCACGAGAAAATAACATATTTCATTTATTTAAAGGAGATAGTTTAGATTTGGTTCATAGCACCCGCTGCGCAAAGCGACGGAAGAAATCAAGGCGTTCAGAGAATTTTATCATGCCTCCCGCTGCGCAAATTCGAGCAGTTTTCTGCGTAGTTTTTTGCGTCGTTTTGTGTCAAAAAATACGCAAAAAATACGCTATACTTCAGCCAAAACTACGATAGCCAGCGTATTTATTGCAGTTTTTAGGTGCGGAACGAGCGCCATCTGTTGAAGGAATGGATGAACTATTTCAGACGGTGGAGCAAAAAAAAAACGGCCGAAAAATTCAAAAATATTGGCGCCCATTCCTTCCTCCTCCTCTTCCTCTTACTCCCTTCCCCTCCCTGCCTTGCCTTATACTTGCGCTTCAGCCCGTGCCTTTCGCCGTCAGCTGATTGTGTGTATGCGTTGGTGTATATGTACATTGCGGTTGTGTATTGTAATTGGTGGGTGTTAGTTTTGTGTTTCGGACTGGTGCACAATTGAGGATATTTAAGGCACACGCGGCTCTTCTGTATAAACCACTTATATTCTAATATAAATAACATATATTCTACAGGACTGTTGTGTGTCTTGGGTCGCGGCCTATGATCGAGTGCCGACCCTCGGTAGCCCGATCGCTCCCGAAGCCCTTAACGGCCATTCGGACGTCGGATGCTGTCAGTTGCACGACAGCATCGAGTCGCGGTTACACTGCACCGTTTCTGTACACAACAGTTAGCATTTATTTATTCGTGTGTGACCTTGACGATGCGGGAGAAGCTGGTTCATTTTGGGATTTAAAGTGTTATCGGTGTATTGATGGTTTATTTTATTTCGTGCCGCTGCTGATGAGGCCATTTAATGCCCGTGCCAATCGAGGGTGGAGAAGCCAATTTCAAACAAGCGTACGATAACGTCTAACACTGATCTAATATTTTTTTTTTTAATTTGAACATGTTTGATGCTTCAACGACCTTCTAAACATCATGTAGCACGGTGTATAGTGGCAATAAATTTTTTTTTTCAATGTGCCGGAATTTGTCTCGAGTTTTCTGGCCACGACACACACACACGGACACACACACAGCGCGGGGAAAGTGATCGTCCACTCTATCATGCCGCGATCCCCCTCCCCTCCCGGTGCTTTGGATGAGGATGCGCTACAAGTTAAGCCAGCAATTCTACCGATAAGGTAGCGGAAATCGATCGTGCGTGTACGCGCGTTCGGGGGTGCGTTCTCGCGTACGCGCGTGCATGCGTGCGTGCGCGTGTGTGTGTGTGCGTGCGGGAACCCCAAAACTGTTTGATTCTGATGCGTGCATTGTCACCGGCAGCGTCTACACACTCCATGCATTCTTAGAAAACGCACTGCACGCCGCCCGATCGATTACCGCAACCTACGAGACAATTCAACCATTTAATTGGCACCACCATCTTTGCCACCGGGTCTGCTGTTGGGGGTATTAAAAAGACAAACGATCGAAGCAAACGTGCATGTGATATGTAGCACATTTCTTTCCAATTCCGCTAGTGGACGCAAGTGGAAACAAAACTTGAATTGAATACATACAAAAGAGAATTCTGGTTTGGTTTATTACGGAGCGCGTATGATACTGCACCTGTCCGTCCAGAATCTGGTGGCTTGTTGGTTTTGAGTCGGTATCATGACGCCGTGCGACCGGCACTGCCTTGGAATGGGTTCGGATCGGTAGGTTCATGTTTTGGTCGATTGCATTCCGTGCATTTGTCGCGTCACAGCGGTAACACGGCAGCAACAAAGATAATCCATTCTCTTCTCCGGGTGCGGGCTGTTACGCTATGTTATTCCTCTTCTTCTTATTATTATTATTGGCGTAATGGCCTACGCGATCATGCCGGCCTTTTCAGGACTTGAGTACCACGTAGCCGGATAGTCACCCCTTGCTACGGCGGACGGTTCATACGCGGTTAGAACCCACGACGGGCATGCTGTTAAGATGTGCGGAACGATGGCGGTGCCGCGGGCCCGCTCCTATCCAGCGTGCAACTTGCATACTTCCACACTGTCTCCTGCTCGATGCATACGCTGCAGGCAGGAGGAAGGATGCACCTCCACGATAAAAAAAACACCGTCATGAACACCTTCCTTTCTTTGACCGATGGATCATGACATTCCGGAAGAATACACATTTGGCGACAGTGTTACACACACACGCACACTCACACCCTTGCGCAAACGGTTAAGCCTATCTATGTAATCTACGACATACGAAAGGAAAAGCATAGTGTCACATAAAGTTATGCTTTATGCAATTAGGTTTAAGCTTTCCTATGCACGGCCATGGCCACCTGTGTTGCGTGCGCTACTTGGAAATAGGGTTCTGCGCGTTGCACAGCAAACCCTCCAGCGTGAGCTAGCGATTCGTTAGTTATTTTTACATTGCAGCGATTGAACTCATTGCGCTTTTTTGGTTTGATTTGTGAAAATTTAACTTCATCGCCGCAATGTTTGTTAACGGCTTTTTTTAAGCGCCACAACAGCTCACGAGCATTGACCACACGCGAGAAAGAGATAGCGCTATGGAGGGAAAAAGCACGGACGACGACTGACAGCGATTGGCCGTCTGACGCACCAACACATCCAAACCTGTGACAGCGCGCTCAGGCGAGGGGTAGGAAGCGGAGCCAGGGACGGGTAGCTCGAAACGCTGCTTGACAAATTGCCGTAGGAGGGAAAAAGAAGGCCTGAGAAAATGCGCGAAAGGGAATGATTTCTTCCGTCGCTTTGCACAGGGGGGATTAGATATTAATATATTAAATGCAAATGACCACATTGGGCTTTTTCTTCTTACATGGTATAATCCTTAAATCTATTCGGTTGCCGAATCTCTCTCGTTCTTCTGAATCCTAACTCCGGTACCGCCGTACCACACAATCCTTCAACTGGCCGCTGTTGCTTAGTTTCACCGTATCAATAAACGATGCGCAATCTCAGATTGCGCATATACAGTCTTTCCCCGAGTTACGCGACACTCGAGTTACGCGAATTCGAGTTACGCGAATTTTTTATTTTTGACAGTTCAGATGTCAAATCAGTACAATTTTCTCCATCAATTGTCAAATGAAAAATAATTAGCAATATTTCAAAATTTTAATTCACTAAAAAGTCAGAAATAACTGAATTCTCCACACCAATTGAATCAAATAAATGATAAATTACATAAATGAACTAAATTCAATCAAAAATCATGATAAAGAAAGTATATTTTTACTGTAAAACGTGATATTTGACTTACGCGAAAATCCGAGTTACGCGAATGTCTCCGGAACGCATTATTCGCGTAACTCGGGGAAAGACTGTATTCGTTTTATCAAAACATAAGTCATTTTGCGTAGCCAACCCTGAGCTATACGCGTCATTTCCATACAATTTCAGATTGCGCCAAGATTGCGCTTAAATTTTCAAGAATATATGTTCGAGATATATAATTTTTTTTTGACAGATAAATATATCAAACCGATCCGTTTGACAGATAAATATATGCGCAATCTGAGATTGCGCATCGTCTATTGCTACGGTCAAGCTCATTTGATGAAACATCATCCACTAGGTCATCCTGACATTTAACTCCCGTTGCCTCCTCTTCCACATCTACACTACCTTTCTGATTCTCTTTCCTTTCTATATATTTTTTTAAATGTTCGACGCTTCGTTCATATTCCTTGCCATTTTCCAAATCTTTCACTGTCGCCCTCCCCGGAGCAGCAAGACTCGTTACTCTAAAAAACTTCTTTTTGTATACTGTGTCCGCTTTATCTTTCTTTTGCTGCATGACCAACACTTTGTCTCCTTCTCTGATACTCGTGTGCTTAGCATTGCGCTTAATATCCTCTTTTGCGTTACGCTCAAACTTAGCTATCTTGTCTCGATCCCGCAATTCTTCATCCATCTTCTGACTTGAATCGACTTTCAAATTGGGCAACACGCCTCTAACTGCCCTGCCAAACATTAGTTCAGCGGGGGGTATCTTAGTTATATGGTGCGGCCATGAATTATACGCTGCAACATAGTCGGCTAGCGCTTCTTTCCAATTTAACTTTCCCAATTTAGCTATTGCTGCAATCTTATTTATGCCCTGCATGCTTCTTACCACCAGTCCATTTTCGGTTGGGTTTAATGGAGTACTATGAATTAGTTAAACTCCCCACACCTCTTTTAACCAATCTCTGAACTCCACGCTGTTAAACGGCGGACCATTGTCCGCCTTTAGTGTTTTCGGTATGTAATAGGTATTGAAAATTCTACGAATTACTTTTTTCATTGCTTCCGTATCCGTTTTTTCCATTGGTACCGCTACTAAAAATCTCGAGTAATTGTCAGTAAGCACTAATGCTTTAAAATGTAAAGCCTCAGATGAGGATGCTAAGTCCATGGAAACGTAATCCCATGCATTCTTAGGCATATCCGTCAACGTTATAGGGGGTGTATTACAAACTGTTTTAATCAGCTGGCATTCCGGGCAACTTTTAACGAAAACTTCGACTTCGCGATCCATATTAGGCCACCATAAGCCTTGCCTCAGGAAGTTTTTCATCGTAGACATCCCCGGATGGCTTTGATGCGCCAAACTTACTGCTCTTTCGCGAAGCGTCGTAGGCAGTACTAGTTTTTCTTGCTTCATCAATGAGCCTCCCATAACATACAATTCGCTCTGAAAAGGCTGGAATTTACGAATTTCTTCCGGCCATTTCTCTTTCTTATCCAGCCATTCCATTACCAACTGCAATTCCCTATAATTTGCTGTTCTTTGCGTACTTCGTACGATGTCATCGCAACTAGCTCCTCACTGATGCTATTAACCTCCGTTTCTACCAAACACAATTCCTGAGGTTCTTTTAGATAACCAAATTGAGGATCATCTCTCTTTTCGCCCATTCTAGAGGCAGCGTCAGCAATATTTTCTTTTCCCGATACGTGTTCAAATTTATAATCAAAATGGTCCATTCGCAAAAACCAACCTTCGGCTCTGGACATTATCCGCTTTCCAATATCTTTTCGTTGTTTTCCTTTTATCATAAACATTAATGCTTCGCTATCTGATCGTAATGTAAATTTTCGACCAACTAGGTAATAAGCAAACCTTTCCATCGCCCATACAATTGCTGATGCCTCACGGTGTAGCTGTGGGTATCTGCTTTCTACCGCAGTGAGGCTTTTGGACGCGCAAGCTATGATTCTCCTTTCACCATTTGGAAATTTCTCCTGAGTTAAAACAGCTCCTAATCCCCAAGGCGATGCGTCTGTATAAAGGATCATATTGTCCACTTCGGAAAAATAACCTCTTTTAATCAGATCATTTTCCGCTGCCAATTTTAATTCTTCAAACGCTTCCTGCTGAACTTTGTTCCATTCAAACTTAACATTTCTTGAGAGTAAGTTCCTTAGCGGTTTCGTTTTATGCGAAAATCCCCTTATGAACGGGCTGATGAAAGTAATCATACCTAAGAAACTTCGCAATTCCGATATATCCCGCGGTCTCTCGAAACTTAATATTTCAGATATTTTCTGTTTTGCGGGCAATATACCCCTCCCATCAATGGTGAACCCTAGAAAATCCACCTTCTCTTGGTTATACAATGATTTCTTTTCATTAATGGTTAAACCATTCATCATAACAACTTTTTCCACTTCCTCTACATATCCCTTTATTTCTCCAATGTCTTAGCATAAACAAGTATATCATCCATGTATACTATAATATTTTTACATTTGGAAAACAATCTTTCCATGACGCTTTGAAATATCTCAGGAGCACAGGACAATCCAAAAGGCAACCTGGCAAATCTCATCAATCCATTTGCCGTCATAAACGTAGTCAAATGGCGGACGTCTTCATGAAGTTCCACATGAAAATATGCATCCTTTATGTCGAGTTTAGTAAAACATAACTTGCCTCCGTTGTAAGGAATTGCTGCCCATACTTTTTCGAGCGATGGCATTGGATAAGGATCTCGAACAATTGCTTTGTTTACCTCCCGATAATCTATCACCATCCGAAAATCTTTCGCACCTTTCGGTACTAACACCATTGGTGATACAAATGTTATTTTATCTTTTACGCCATCAGCCCTTTCAATGATTTTCTTATTCTCCATCTCCGCAAGCCTCTCATTAACCGCTTTTTTAAATGCTATTGGCACATTGTATCTAATAATTTGTTTTGGAATCACCGAGCTATCTACTCTGAACTTGACCAGCTCTCCTTGAACTTTCGGAAACTCATCGAAACGATTGGTGTAACCCTCATCCACTGTACTCATATTCCAGTTTTGATTACTTTTCCTATACGTTTCTCCGTTAGCCTCAATTCCAGCTCAATATACTTCCTCTAGATTTCTTCCTAGATTATCTTTCATGCCTATTCTAAGCAATTTCAACTGCACATCAGTATGAAATCCGAGTAGAGACACTTCTGTCCCATTTACCACAAAAAACTTTGCTAATTGTCGTAGCTTACTGTTCTGTACACCGATAAATGCCTTGAACGAACAAATTAAATCCAACGACCGATTACTAGCATAGCCTTTCAAATTTTCCTTTGGATGGAGTACCACTTCTTGAATCACCGAACGGCACTCTTTTTTAATTTTCTCCCATCCTTCCTTAGTTGAAATTGAAATTGAAATTGATTGAGCCGATAATGCATTCCACAACTCGAGGATCACGCAAAAATGTTTTATCACCAGTTAAAAGCTGGTTTAGTCGTTCAGCCTCGCGTTTCATTTCCTTTATTTCTGTCTTCCATTTTGTAGAAAAACAAAACTCCGCAAAATGGCCGTTTTTTCCACAAGCATAGCATTTTACCAGGAACGCCTTGCAGCGGCCCCAAGCGTGAACACGACCACATTTTGAGCAGCTTTGATGCTCTTCTCTCCCGGCCATTCGGTCACGTTGGGATCCATTTCCTCTACCATTGCTCCATTTTGTCTCATACGGCTTATATCGATGCATGGAACCTTTCACTTTGCGTATAGCGTTTACAGGTTTCCAAGATAGTGGCTGGTCCAAATCAGCGTTTTTCGACGACTCTTCTATTTCGCCTAGCTTCCCCTCCTCAGCCTCTGTTCGGATAAAATCCACATGCTTATGGCTAATAATTCGCTCCAAATTATTTCCAAACACACTGGCTATTTCGTATAATTTATCCGCTGTATCCGGAATCGAACGCCTTGTCACTGCCTGCATCATTTCTTCCTCGTGCTGTACTCCAACAAACTCACACAAAGCTGCCTGTCTTTCCAAACGGAGCACCCAGTCCGCAAATGGTTCCTTGGATTTCATTTTCATTTCCCGAAACTTCAGACGTTCTTTTGGTGAGTCGCATAAATCATTGAAATATTCATTTAGAGCCATTGTGTCCTTGTAAACATCCTGCGTTTTAGGAGCTAAGCTTCGTTGCTGCATTTCAATTATACTAAGCAGGTAGCTTCCCGCAAAAATTTTAAGGCCCGCAACTCTAGTTTCCGCATCCACTGGTGTTTTACATGCCACTATTCTCTCGAATTGGTCGCGAAAACGAATCCACTCGGCCTTACGCTTATTAGTGGAAATTGTCTCGTCGAACTGGCGCAATGGCCATGAGCCTGACAGCCCCTCATTAGATCCTTTCTTGGTTCCATTCGGTACTTCATCCACTGATTTGCCACTTTCCACAACATCACTTATTTTCCAGCCTTTGCTCATCGTTTCTGAATTCTTTTATATCCTTTTTTTGCAGTAATGAAACACTAAAGAACAATAACTTTCTACCTCCACTCTTGCTAGCGATCAAACGAAGAATGGCTCCGTGAGAATGGCTCAATATGAGAATGCACGCACACTATGGGATCAAGATCCCTGTCCCGATGTCATTTAGTTACTCACACCAATTACAATACTAGTACAACGCTCGTCCGATGTTTCTTACTTACGCTTCTTCTGGCACGCTCCACTCACACAAGCGTACCACCACGCGCTTGCGTTTTCTTTTACTTAGTCACGCCATACAACCCAACTCATGCGAGTCAATATGCCTTCTCGCTTTTACATATGTGATTGTTTGTAGGCCGAACAAACACAGGGTGAACTGTTAACTAGGAAAAAATATGATCAATTTTCCTGTCTCGCTTAAGAGCTTTATCTTGCTTCTATGATTTCGTAGAGTCCGATTTATTATATATCAAACCTGTATTATAATTTTATTTTAAAATCAAATCATGGGTCGGACCCGACTTAGACTGTACAATATCTATGGCCATGGGCAAAACCCGACTCATATGCCTTCCTGCCCGCAACTCGCTGATCTTGTACCACCCTGTATTGGTCATGGGCCGAACCCGACTCACACATATTCTAAAACAAGATCTTTCACGTTTGCCATGGGCCGAATCCGACTCACACATATTATAAAACAAGATCTTTCACGTTTGTCATAGGCCGAACCCGACTCACACATACTCTCGTATTCACGCATACTCAGTCAGTACTACATTGTATTGGTCATGGGCCGAACCCGACTCACACATATACTAATTTCAATAAAATATGAGCTTCTTAGCTGGCCATGGGCCGAACCCGGCACTGACTTTTTACCGTAGTTCTCGCGCAGGCCATGAGCTAAACTCGACTCAGCCGACAAATTTGATAACGTATTTCAATGTGGCCATAGGCTAAACCCGACTCACAAACAAACAAATATAATGAACCGACAAATTGCACCATCACACCACTCTCAATACACTTCTGATTATATCATGGCAGGATCGCCAATGTGATATCTTCTAATCCAACCACAAGCTTTCTCCTCCTGTACAGGGACGCACATCCAGCTTTATTCGTTGTACAACACTGACTGACTCCCTCACACTCTCTTAGCTGTACCCTAGGATACCACAGGTACGATTTCAACACCAACAGGGTACATTTTGATCTCTGACGACCCGTTCGCACGGTGCGAGAAAGAGCGAGAAAGCAATATGATTTTGCACGTTTCATTACCACATTTATGTGTGCCGTCGAACATTGAACGGAACGTTCGAACGCGTTCGGTGTAGTCAGCTTCTTCCAAAAGTCCTGGTCGTTCTTTTTGTTAAGAACCTCGTTCGTTCGTGCACTTTACCGAACTGTTCGAACGGTGCGATTCTCGTTCATTTTACACATGCCTACTTCAGGCCATCGAGTAAATTTGTCGATCATCGTCTAGCAGTACGCGTTTCCTTCTGATGGTGGTAGTGGTCCGATTAAATCTATGTGTACGTGTATGAAGCGTGCGTTCTGTGTGGCTATAGCGGCTGTAGGTGTCTTGTTATGCCGTATTATTTTGTTTTTTTGGCACTCGATACACGTCTCTACGAACGCTTTGCATTCCTTTCTAACTGATGGCCATACAAAGCGTTGCAATACCAGGTGTGTTGTTCCTCTAATACCAGGATGCGATAAGCTGTGCAGTTTGGAGATGATCAGTTTTCTGTGCGCTGTGGAAACGAAAGGTCGGATGTATTGAGTGGAAATATCGCAGAAAATAGATTTGGTAGAGTTCGGTATAGCCAGTGATTTTAATATCAGTGATGATGTTTTCGGTGGGTTGTTTAAAAAATGCTGTAGTTCGCCATCGGTTTGTTGTGCATCTGCTAATTGGTTATAATCGATGAGCGTGTCTATGCTATCTATACGACTTAACATATCTGCTACTAGGTTGTGTTTGCCGGCCACGTGTCGTATATCGGTGGTGTACTCGCTGATGAAAAGCAGTCTTCTTTGTTGCATGGGATTGGCTCTTTCAAGTTTTTGATCGAACACAGTGGTTAACGGTTTGTGATCCGTGTACACGATAAATTCACGTGCTTCCAAAAGGTCTTTAAAATGCTTTATCGATTCGTATATAGCATAAAGTTCGCGATCATAAGTGCTGGCTTTTTTAAGTGCAGGTGACAATTTTTTAGAAAAGAAAGCGAGAGGTTCGATACCCTTGTCAGTCAACTGATTTAATGCAGCTCCTAAAGCATGACTTGAAGCGTCAACATCTAAAGCGAGCTTTGCATTTGGTGAAGGGTGAGATAATAAAGCTGCGTTTGCCAGATCGTGTTTGCATTGTTCAAATGCTTGCGTGCTGTTTTCATCCCAGGTAAGTGTAGTGGAGTCATTTTTTATGTTGCCATTCATCATACCGTGCAAAATTTGTTGGCGCTCTGCTGCATGCGGTATAAAACGCCGGTAAAAATTAATCGTGCCAAGGAAGCGTTTCATTTGTCTGGCTATGGTTGGTTTTGGAAAGTCAAAAATAGCTTGTCCCTTGCTGGGTTTTGGTTTAATACCATCTGCGGTTACAAGGTGACCGAGAAATTCTACTTTTGTTTGCGCGATTTGACTCTTTGTTGGATTAATTGTCAGTCCGTTCTGCCTCAAACGTTCGAACAATATGCGCAAATGTTGGTGGTGCTGTTCTTCGTTCTGGGAGGCGACGCATAAATCGTCAACATCTAAATCGCCAAAGATGGAATGCAAGTGCCGTTGTAACGTTTGTCCTGCGTTTCGAAGGCCAAATGTCATAAAATTAAATTCAAATAACCCGAATGGTGTTGAAATGGCTGTTTTGGGTAAGTCTTCAGGAGCCACAGGTATTTGATGATATGCACGTTGCAAGTCGATGCAAGAAAATATTTTTCTGTTATACAAAATATTTGAAAAATCTTGAATGTGGGGCACGGGATACCGGTCAGGAACGGTAATAGCATTCAAGCTCCTATAATCCCCATAGGGTCGCCATTTTCCATCTGGTTTCTTTACGAGGCGCAAAGGGCTTGCCCAACAGCTTTTCGATGTTTTACAAATGTCGTTTTTTATGAGAAAGTCAAATTCAGCTTTTGCTTCACGTAACCTTTCTGGGTCCAAACGGTGTGGACGGCAAAAGACGGGTGGACCGGTGGTAATGATTTGATGTGTTACGTTTGCATTGACTGCTTTGCGTGTGTTATCGAGTATCGTGATATCTTTGTATTCGTTTAAGAGATGTGAGAAGCTATCGTTTGAACCACATGCGAATACTTGTGCTGGTAGTGTATTAGTTATGTGTGTTTTGTTTTTAATTAGCTTGTTGCGTTTGATATCTACGAGTAGATCGAAGTGTTTTAAAAAATCAGCTCCGATAATATGCGAATCTACATCAGCTATTGTAAATGGCCATGTGAATGATTGGTTAAGACCGATGTCTAGGGTTAGGTTTTTTGTGCCGTACGTACCGATTGAGCTGCCGTTTGCAGCGAAGAGTTTTCTGGCTGGCATCGGGTTCATTCTGTCCTTGGCGGATGGTGGTATGACGGAAATCTCGGCGCCGGTGTCGATCAGGAATCTGTTGTTGGTTCTGCTGTCGTTCACATAGATGCGCTCGATTACTTCGGCCTTACCGGGGTTCAGCTTGATGCTGGTGCTGGTGGTATTTAGCGTGGGGCTTGCTTGTAGTGGTAAGCTGTTGCTGCTGCGCTGCTGCGATGAGAATGCGTTGTAGCTGGTGCTCACGGTCTCGGCTGGGTTGATGAGAGTGTCTCGGCCAGGATAAGTGTGAGAGTGTAGAGAGAAACGCACTACTTTTTTCGCGAGTAAACTGGCAGATGCTCGTCGAAAAAAATACACTTAGTGTTTGTATCGTTAGAGTGCTCCTTCTCACACTTCTCTGCCTTGTTTCCATGGCGATAGTGGAACCAACAGATCCAGCGGCGCGGTGCGCGTGATGGTGTGCGTGATCGCATGGCGCTAGAAGTTCGTTGCCCCCATGACTGGCTAGACGGATGACGCTGTCTGGATCGAGAATTTCTATGTGTGTTGCTATCTGCATACGAATATCGATCAGCTGTTAGGACTTCATCTAGGCGGCGAGAGAGTGCATCGATGCGGGCTTCTAAACTGCAGGCTGCGGCAGGAGTATCGATCTCATTCACGGTGCAAATGGCATTGCTAGGCGCTTCGAGGATTTTATCCGCTACGCTGGCTTGATCATCAAGTGATGCGGATGGCATTGCAGCAATAATGGAGCAAACTGTGGTTGGCAAGGCGCGTAACCAAATGTTAGATAGGATGCTATCGGAACATCCTTCTCCTCCCATTCTGCGCTTCTCGGAAAGCAGCATACTCGGTTTCCGGTCGCCTAGCGAAACGCCCGAGAGTGAGCTTGTAAGCCGTTGGTTTTCCGACGGCAGAAAAAAATCGATGACCGATTTTTTTTATGGTAGAGTATCTATCAGCCAAGGTCGACTTGTTGCATTTTGCAATGGCGGCGTGAAAGAACTTTGCGCGGGTACCGAGTGCAACGATCACTGCGTTAAACTTGTGCTTATCGGAAGCAACGTTGTTAACATAAAATGCCGCTTCTAAGCAAACAAACCATGTTTCCACATCTTCTGAGTCGAATTCGGGAAAGCGTATTTTGGCGTATGAGCTCCCGGTCTCTGCCTCTTCTAGTTTTGGCTGCCGGATAGTAGGCGCTGGCTGTAGCTGTGCAGGCGAATGCTGGGCTGCCATCGCTGGGGCAACCATAACCGGTGCTGGTGTGGGGTCGGTCATTGTCCTTCACTCGCGATAATTCTATAGCGAAACACTGAACTTGTTAACGCGACGCGCGAAATATTGTCGATCCGTATAAAATCACTTCGCACTTCGCGGAAGTAGAGTACGCGGTCGAACACTCGCGGCGATAAATTACACGTTTGTAATTTTTGCGATCGAAACTAAACTTTTTCGGTTTTCGCGTTCGGGGTCACCAGTTATAGGGTTATGCGTGTCAACTATTAGCTACTTCGGATGTGCGGAATGATTTTACTCACGTCTGGTTTGCTTAGCGGTCAAAATGAAAAGAGAGCATTTTTATTCTATTTCTGATGCACGGTAGTGCAACTATCCGGTTCGGTACGATTACCGAATTAAGCCGATTGCTTGCATGCGGTGTAACGCAAGTGTGGTGTAACGCAGGTGTGGTGTATTAGCGCAACTATAGTGTGGTGCAGCTTGCGTGCGAGGTACAGTATCGGACAGAATGATAGGACCCTAGTTTTTTCAACGCACCGTACACTTGTTTTGCCACATTACTTGTGTTGTGTGTGTGTGTGTGTGTGTGTGTGTGTGTGTGTGTGTGTGTGTGTGTGTGTGTGTGTGTGCGAGTCTGTGTGTGTGTGTGCGAGTGCGCGGGTTTTTGTCTGAAGAAACGTAGCTTGACATGGTTTCATATTGCATTGAAAGCATTCTGTTTATGTGTGTTATCATGTGAAACAGCGTGCGTTCACACTTGGATAAATGCTAAAGTTTGCATCGACAGCAGCGCTTGTTCCCCGGACGAGAACGCAGGTGTGCTGTTTCATGAATGTGAATACGACACCGGTGCGAAATGAAAACGCGCACAATAGCAATGAACTCGGCATTCCCTCACAGGTGTTTCTCCAGTGCACGCCATTGAAAGGCCTGTGTGCATCTTTGCGTTGAACGTTGTGTGCGCATGGGAAACTTTGTGTGTGCATTGAGCAAGCGCGCAGGTGTTCTTTTCAATGGGCGTTTTGTTTCATGAGCGCGGCAGTATTCTGTTCTGGTTTTGAATGGATACATGCTCACTCGCTTACTCATTGATTGTTTTTATCCATACGCTTTTTTGCTGCTCGACAACGATGTGATTCATCGCGTATAAAAGCAGAACGCAGGCAGTGCACGGCATCAGTCGTGTCCAAGTTTTTAACCAGTGTGTTCTTGACGGTCTAAGCAAGCAATTTTTATTACAATGGGTCGAGGTAAACATTGTACCGATTATCAGCGCCATATCATTAAGCGAATGGCGGCTGCTGGCATTAAGCGCAGAACGATCGAGTTCGTGATGGAACGATCGCGCACTTTTGTGGCGAACGCGCTTCGGACAACCGAAACGCGCAAGTCACCCGGACGTCCTCGGAAGACCACGGCGGAGGAAGACCGTAAGATTGTTAACATATCGAAGAAACATCCGTTTAGCTCGGCACCAGAGATCCGAGGCAGACTGAAATTGGCGGTGACGCCGAGAACAGTTCAGCGAAGATTGGTCAGTGCCGGGCTACTCGCGCGAGTGCCACGCAAAGTGCCCAATTTAACACCTGCGCATAAAAACGCACGGGTGTTATTTGCAATTGAGCACATGTTCTTTGATGAAGAGGATTGGCGCAGGGTTTTGTGGTCAGACGAGTCAAAATTCAATCGACAGGGGTCGGACGGACGTAGGTTGGTTCGGCGCCCTGTTAATTGTGCTCTTGATCCGAAGTACTGCTTCAAAACTTTCAAGCATGGCGGTGGTAGTCTCATGGTGTGGGGATGCTTCTCCTACTATGGGATGGGTCCGTTGGTTCGAATCCACGGTAATTTAAATCGGTTTGGGTATCGAGATATTCTTGATACTCATTTGCTATCACACGCTAGGAAAAACCTTCCTCGGTCTTGGATGTTTATGCAAGACAACGATTCTAAGCATACTTCCGGGACTGTCCAAACTTGGCTTGCTGACAACAATGTCAAAACAATGAAGTGGCCAGCCCTTAGCCCGGATCTCAATCCCATTGAGAACCTCTGGGCAATTTTCAAGAAGAGGCTGGGTAAAAACATACCGGAAGATCTGGATCATCTCTTCGATCACATGCAAGAGGTGTGGAGCAAAATTCCACCTGAAACGATCCAGAATCTGGTGATGTCGATGCGTCAACGCATGATTAATGTCATCGTGGGCGACGGCAATAAGATCAAAAACTGAGCTTATTGCATTTTTGAAAAGGGATCACTGCTCGCGAGGGCGGTGGTCCTGCAAATTACAACAAAAACCTAACCCAAAACACAAAAAAACTACTGACAAATCTATCCGAAACGACCTACTTGTGAAACAAACACACACATCAATACACATTCAAACATACATACACACACACACACACACACACATGCACACACACACATACACACACACACAAACACAAACACATACAAACCACACATAAACTTGACCCAACGGGTGCATGGTGCGTTAAAAAACCAATGCCCTATCTTTCTGTCCGATACTGTACGCCACAAACTAAAGGGAAATAGAAAAGGATGCAACAGAATGGAAATCCATAGTGAAAGGAAAATAAGCAGCGGATAAGAAGAAAATATTTAAAACAAAAAAGAAAATAAGAATAAAAAAGACATAATTAGAAAAAATAACAAAGAGCCGGAACATAAAATTAGAAATTGAAATCCCGGTAATGTTCATTGAATTGACGCAAACAAATTAGCCACGGGTCGTTAATGCCAAACGCTGTATTGCGGAAAGGTATTGCAAGAGCAGTCCGATTTCTTAAACACCTGGAAGGAACATACCAACTAAGTTGGGAAAGCAAGTCTGGAGCATCTATATTATCAATTATCAATTCACAGCAGTGGTCGATTAGTTAGAACTGTATTGGGTGAAAAGTAAATCTGTATTGCAAGAAAGCTATGTAGGACTTATAACGGGTCCGATTATAAATGCGATACGCCGTTGCTGCATATTTGAACAGTCGTTTAGTGTGTGGATTACGGTATTCCCGATAGTCGCGTAAGTAGCGCTGCTTATGACGTTTCATGGATTTAAGGATTGAATTGGACCAGGGAGGAAAAGAAAGGGCTTTACGTAAAGGACAGCACAATGGGAAAACTGAAGACACTAGCTATGTGAAAATAGAGATCGCTTCGTCCAGCGAAGGTGCCGAGTGCACACGTGAATCGGTATCTAACAGCAAATTATTAAGTTTTTGAAAATCACACTTTCTAAAATTATATGAGCAATAGAGGTTCCCTGTATTACTCCTAACATGAGTCGACAACTAACTTAATGGATGTGTGATTAATAGAAGTACACAATTCTAATGCTGGGTGATGCTGGTCTTCAGGTAATAGAGGAGAAGCCGCTAATGAAGGAACACTGACATGAGACGCGTGGTTATCATAAGGAGAGTAGTAGAAAATTAGGTCTAATTGAACATTCCGATTATTTAAAATGCCACTGAGCTGACGCAAGTTATAAAAACGAATAATGTCGAAAAACGCATCAACGGATGTTGGGGAAACTTGTGCACGAAAATACTGATGTATTGTGTCGTGTATCCAAGAAATATCCGCTCGATTAAAGTCTCTAAAAAGCAGCATACGATCATGTTTTGATCATCCTCGTCACTATACTATCGATCGTTGCATCAAGTGCAGCGTATTTTGGTTTTTTTTTGGCGAGAGAAGGGGGTATGTAGATTGCACCGATGAAGATAGAGCGAGAGATGTTGTGATAGTAAATATTGAGTGTTGTTGAATGTTGCGTATGACTGAGAAAGGGAACAATAGTAGACGGGACCATAACAGTCGATGTAGACGGAAAGGCAGGCATTGCACATACTGCTGCTGCTGGTGACATTGATGTTTTTGAATTAATTGTAGTAGCTGTTGTTGTAGTTCCTGTTGTCACTATTGTTGTTGTTGTTGGTATTGTTGCAGGCGTTGATGTAAGTATTGTTATAGACGTTGCAGCAAAATGTTCGTCTATGGTGGGTTGTTGGTTTGGCTGCGTAGGTTGTAATGCAGTGACGGGGATGCTGGTGGTGATGGGGACGAAAGATGCGGGGGCGATGAGGTGAGTATTGGTGATTGTGCGTCGATTAGTGGCGGCGAATGTGGAGCCGGTGGTTGCTGTTGATGTTGGTGCAATGAGTCTGGTTGGTATGGGAACTAAAACTCCCGTTGCGAACGGTAATCGGTAAATTCACGAAACGCAACTTCAGCTGGCCAAGTATTTTGAGACTGAGCCACATTCTTCAAAGTTGATAGGATGCCGACTTTGAAGGAAACGAATGTTAGTCGGCTCAGATCCGCATCATACTTGGATACCCGGCGAACAAGTATATCGTTTGTATTGAGCTTAGATTTAACCCAATTTGCCATATCGTCGGGAGTCACATCAGGACTGATGTTGGTAAAAAATAGCCAAAAACGAGGTTCAGGATTAGCCACGGTTTTTATCTTAATACCATTATCATCAGTGTTAGTACCTCGCAGTAGTGGTCGGTTGCAATTTTCGAATATTTCCCGTTGAATGTGTGAGTGTTGTTCGAGATGAGTGCCTTCGTACAACTGTGTGCGTGTTGACTCTAAGGCACGGATATCCCGTCCGGCAAAATGAGTGTATTTTTTGAGTGATTTGAGTGACGCTGTCGAAATACAGTCCACGCAAACAATGAGACCCCAAATTTTGAGTGATTCAGGCCGAGGGGTATGAGGAAGCTTGAGGAAGCACGGAGAAGCGCGCTGCGATGAGAGTTCGCATTCTGTTTTACACGCGCGCTTCACTAACACCAATACAAATACCGTGCTTTGACGAGCCGTCTGTGAATGTGTGTGTGTCTTCTTTCAGCGAGCTCAACTTGGAGCTGCTCGTCACATCGTGTTGTCTCGCTTACACTACAGCATCGAACCATCGCTCCGTATGTCCCCCCCTCCTACGCGTGCAAAACCACCAGTACAGCGCGACGCTTTGCCGGAGATGGTTGTGCGTGTTTTGTTCAAAGTCCCGCGCGCAGTGTTTGTGCATTGATGCGCATTTCGTTATAAGTCTCGTGCGCCGGTGTGTTTTGGTGAAGTGTGCAGTGAATAAACAGTGTGCACAGACGCACATGCAGTGCGTGGATCCACAGGTAAGAATTTGCTGAACAGAGTCAACGCAGATTGTCGACAAGTTTCCCGCAGCCTGGCTCGACCCGGTATGACGTCATTGGATTCTAAATGTGTACTTTAGTGTGTACTTTATGTTTCAATAAAGTGTTTAATGTAATAAAAAACGACAGTGTTTGTGTTTAGTTTTAGAATAAGTGCATGAAAGAAAACGAAAAACGAAAGAAACAACTATCTTTACATGTGTTGGTAGCATGGCTCGAAAGAACACAAACACATTGAGAACTGCAGAGCGCACCGTGCGTTACGGGTGGGAAGGGGGAGGGCTCGCGCGAGGGTGTAACTCATTCGTCGAAGAGACACTGTATTTCGACAGCGTCACTCAAATCACTCAAAAAATACACTCACCACGCAAACAATGAGACCCCAAATTTTGAGTGATTCAGGCCGAGGGGTATGAGGAAGCTTGAGGAAGCACGGAGAAGCGCGCTGCGATGAGAGTTCGCATTCTGTTTTACACGCGCGCTTCACTAACACCAATACAAATACCGTGCTTTGACGAGCCGTCTGTGAATGTGTGTGTGCCTTCTTTCAGCGAGCTCAACAACTTGGAGCTGCTCGTCACATCGTGTTGTCTCGCTTACACTACAGCATCGAACCATCGCTCCGTATGTCCCCCCCTCCTACGCGTGCAAAACCACCAGTACAGCGCGACGCTTTGCCGGAGATGGTTGTGCGTGTTTTGTTCAAAGTCCCGCGCGCAGTGTTTGTGCATTGATGCGCATTTCGTTATAAGTCTCGTGCGCCGGTGTGTTTTGGTGAAGTGTGCAGTGAATAAACAGTGTGCACAGACGCACATGCAGTGCGTGGATCCACAGGTAAGAATTTGCTGAACAGAGTCAACGCAGATTGTCGACAAGTTTCCCGCAGCCTGGCTCGACCCGGTATGACGTCATTGGATTCTAAATGTGTACTTTAGTGTGTACTTTATGTTTCAATAAAGTGTTTAATGTAATAAAAAACGACAGTGTTTGTGTTTAGTTTTAGAATAAGTGCATGAAAGAAAACGAAAAACGAAAGAAACAACTATCTTTACATGTGTTGGTAGCATGGCTCGAAAGAACACAAACACATTGAGAACTGCAGAGCGCACCGTGCGTTACGGGTGGGAAGGGGGAGGGCTCGCGCGAGGGTGTAACTCATTCGTCGAAGAGACACTGTATTTCGACAGCGTCACTCAAATCACTCAAAAAATACACTCATTTTGCCGGACGGGTCATTTTGCCGGACGGGGTGTCTCTTCGACGAATGAGTTACACCCTCGCGCGAGCCCTCCCCCTCCCCACCCGTAACGCACGGTGCGCTCTGCAGTTCTCAATGTGTTTGTGTTCTTTCGAGCCATGCTACCAACACATGTAAAGATAGTTGTTTCTTTCGTTTTTCGTTTTCTTTCATGCACTTATTCTAAAACTAAACACAAACACTGTCGTTTTTTATTACATTAAACACTTTATTGAAACATAAAGTACACACTAAAGTACACATTTAGAATCCAATGACGTCATACCGGGTCGAGCCAGGCTGCGGGAAACTTGTCGACAATCTGCGTTGACTCTGTTCAGCAAATTCTTACCTGTGGATCCACGCACTGCATGTGCGTCTGTGCACACTGTTTATTCACTGCACACTTCACCAAAACACACCGGCGCACGAGACTTATAACGAAATGCGCATCAATGCACAAACACTGCGCGCGGGACTTTGAACAAAACACGCACAACCATCTCCGGCAAAGCGTCGCGCTGTACTGGTGGTTTTGCACGCGTAGGAGGGGGGGACATACGGAGCGATGGTTCGATGCTGTAGTGTAAGCGAGACAACACGATGTGACGAGCAGCTCCAAGTTGAGCTCGCTGAAAGAAGACACACACACATTCACAGACGGCTCGTCAAAGCACGGTATTTGTATTGGTGTTAGTGAAGCGCGCGTGTAAAACAGAATGCGAACTCTCATCGCAGCGCGCTTCTCCGTGCTTCCTCAAGCTTCCTCATACCCCTCGGCCTGAATCACTCAAAATTTGGGGTCTCATTGTTTGCGTGGATTAGTCGGGGCATCAACCCTTTTCTCCGTAAAAGGTAACTCTTTAATTAGTTCGACTTTCATCCCGCTGCGCAAAGCGACGGAAGAAATCAAGGCGTTCTGCGAATTTTATCATGCCTTCCTTTTCTCTCCAACGGCAAATTTGTCGAGCAGCTCGTCGAGCTACCCGTCCCTGGCTCCGCCTCATACCCCTCGCCTGAGCGCGCTGTCGAAGGTTTGGATGTGTTGGTGCGTCAGACAGCCAATCGCTGTCAGCCGTCGTCCGTGCTTTTTCCCTCCATAGCGCTATCTCTTTCTCGCGTGTGGTCAATGCTCGCGAGCTGTTGTGGCGCCTAAAAATGCCGTTAACAAACATTGCGGCGATGAAGTTAAATTTTCACAAATCAAACCAAAAAAGCGCAAGTTTAATCGCTGCAATTTAAAAATGACTACGGAATCGCTAGCTCACGTTCCTGGGTTTGCGCGCAGAATCCTAATTCGCAGTAACACGTTCAGCCCGGCGCTGATTTTCATAAACATTCTGTTCCGCCGGCATCAAGAAAGCAAGCTGATTGTGAAACCGGTATATTGGAACGTTCACTGGCAGTCCCAGGGGCCTGCCATCGATTTGAACGTGTTAAGCATTAACCATAACTTTGTTACACTAAGCTTTTGCCTTCGTATGTTGTAGATTACACAGATATGCTGTGCCGTCTGCGCAAGGGTATGAGCGTGCGTGTGTGTGCACAACTGTCGCCAAATGTGTTTTCTTCCGGAATGTTATGATCCATCGGTCAAAGAAAGGAAGGTGTTCATGAAAGGCGGAAAGACGAATTGAGGCCCTTGTCAATGGTAACTGATGACCGGGAGGAGGGGGTACTGAGACACAGCTGTTGGAAGATTGAACAGTATACTTAAATTGCCGGTGGATGGGGGGGGGGGGGGGGGGGAGGTTGGCCATGGGACCCTTACGATCATCGGTCACATGCCCTAAAATTGTTGTCGCCATGGGAGGAGGGGAGGTGCAAATGGTTCTCCAGCCACGGAGCCCTAACGACCATCTTTCCGGGGGCCCTTGTCGTTAATACTCCGTCCACTTGTAGAGATCATCGGCGACCGCCTAGTCCGCCTACCGTTAGGTCCGCCGCTGGTTCATGACGGTGTTTTTTTTATCGTGGAGGTGCATCCTTCCCCCTGCCTGCAGCGTATACATCGAGCAGGAGACAGTGTGGCAGTACCCCCGTCGTGGGTTCTAACCGCGTATGAACCGTCCGCCGTAGCAAGAGGTGACTATCCGGCTACGTGGTACTCAAGTCCTGAAAAGGCCGGCATGACCGCGTTGGCTATTACGCCAATAATAATAATAATAATAAGAACAACTTTCCATAGCAGTCCACACTCGGGGAAGGTTTTTTTTTGACTTTGGTGCTGCCGGGTTACCGCTGTGGCGCGACAAATGCACGGAATGCACTCGACCAAAACATGAACCTGCCGATCCGAACACATTCCAAGGCATTGCCGGACAATCGGCGTCATGTTAACTACTCCAAACCAACAAGCCACCAGATTCTGGACGGACAGGTGCAGCACCATACGCGCACCGTAATAAACAAATCAAGAATCCTCTTTTGTATGGATTCACTTCAAAATGTTGTATCCACTTGCGCCCGCTAGCTGAATTAGAAATAAATGTGCAGCAGAGCCGATCGCAAAGATGCCAATGCCAATGGTTGTGTTGTCTCTCAGGTAGCGAGATCGAAAATGCATGGACTTTGTAGCCGCAGCAGATGAAAATGTACGCATCAGAATCAAATAGTTTTGGGGTTTCCAAACGCACACACACACACAAACACGCGCGCGCAAACTCACACACACACACACACAGACAGGCGCGCGCGCGCACGCGATAAGGCACCTACGAACGCGCGCACGCGAGAACGCACCTACGAAAGCGCGCACGCAAGCACGCACCCAAGGAAGGCACGGGCAGAAGCGCCGCAAGTACAAGTAAGGCAGGGCAGGGTGAGGGAGGGAGAAGAAGCGGACGAAAAAATGGGCGCCAATTTTTTTAAATTTTTTGATTTTTTGATTTTTTGAGCTGTCAAATCTTCCGCGCCTCCGATCGCGCCTGCTGTTTCGCAGAGATACCCAACTTCGGTATTCCTGAGATTTTCGCGGTAGCGCGAACCGTTTGTTTTCACTTTTTCTGGTGAATTCGTTTGAAAAAACGTGTAGGGAAAAGAGTTTTGTATTTTATTTTACATAAACTATGTGAAATAACCAATTTGATTCGAAAATTGATAAACATTATTTCTTCTTGGCACATTCAATCGTCACCAGACCTCGGATGGTTCCATACACGACCCGCGATTATCTCGCCTATCTGTCAGATTTTATAACAGAATTGACAGCTCAAGTCATACGCGATTTTCGCGGTACCGCGACGATCTCGATTCGTCTATTTCCAGCCTTACTTTTACCAAAAACAGTTTAAAAAGGGTCGTAAGATAGGAATCAGCTCTTTTCCAAACAAACCATAAAAAACAGAACTTTTTTAGTGCGTAATACTTTAAAAATTCATGTTCAGTCAGAAACTTATTGCACCTTCGTTTTAATTCCTAACACTTACTGTTGATGCTGTTAACTGATACGCAATAATGCAATGTTGTGAGCGATAATTATTAAGTTTTATTCGTTGTCTTGACGATTTTAGTGTAGGACTACCCTGTATAGTAAGAACAATTGTATTAAATGAAGAAAAACTGCAATAGCACGAGGAATTAATTTTCATCCCGGCGTTTGTATGGCCGTTGCCCACTGTGCAATGGTTCTTCGGGCTTTTATTGCAGATTCGCCGATGCGGGCCACTTTGAAAGGTATGTTTATGATTTTACTATGGAAGTGATTATAGCTTCCATACCATATGTTTTACCAACTTTTCCATCCGTTTATTTGCAGCTACAATGAATTTCAATGCAAGACATGGATGCTTGAAATGCACATGTGTTGGGACAACTATTCAGGTTGGACCTAATAAAAAAAAATTATTTTAGATTCCATCGATGCACCTCCACGCACGAACGTTGGATTTAGGCAAAGAGATGACAAAGCTCATCATAAAGAATGGTGCAGTCCTTTGGAAGCCATCGATAACTTTGATATGGTCGAAGGAATGCCAGTGTCCGACAGGTTGCATTTATTGGCTGAGGGAATATTTCAAAAAATACTAGTAGGGTTTTTGAACAACACTTTCGAACTATTAGGCCATATTTATCCTCGTCAGAAGGAAGTAGTATCTGCCTATATTATCAAAATTAGGCTTCCTTATGAAATACCTCGTAGAATCCGGTCCCTTGATGAAATTGCGCAATGGAAAGCTACTGAATACCGTATCTTCTTCCATTATTTAAGCGTAGTTATACTAGAAGATTTTTATCAATATGAAGGTTCATTTAACCATTTTTTGATGTTATTTTCTGCGATAACAATATTTTCTTCAAGGGCCCATCAACAATATTGGTCTCTGGCAAAAATAATGTTGGACGAATTCTTTAGACACTTTGGGAAATATTATGGACGGTCTAACATAACCAGCAATGTTCATAACCTTCAGCATGTTGCTCATGAAGTTGAAAAGCTTGGGTCTCTGGATTTATATTCCGCATACGATTATGAAAATAATTTAAGATTTATTAAGCAAGACGTAAAATCAGGCACTAATATAGTTGAACAAGTAGCTGGTCGTCTAACCGAACGCAGTCACGTAGTAAAAGCCAAAAACATCGCGAAACTTATATACCCGAGACTTAGACCAAACGGCCGTTTCTTTATTACCGAGGATTTTTCCCTTCACACACAGTTCCAGAACCAATGGTTTTTAACTGAAGAAAGGAATATTATTAAATTTGTAAAAGCAAAGAAAGATGCTTGTGATTCCTTTATAATTGTTGGCGATTTAATCGAATCATGTGAGGAACTTTTTAATGTAGTGTCTGATGAGGACAATGTGATAACAGATATACATTTATCATCGACTGAAATTTGTATCTACAAAGTTAAGCTTAATGTTCCTACAATAAGGGTAGAGGTCCCCTATACATCTGTGCTATGTAAGCTTGTTCCAATTTTTAAACCATCGCGGTCTTTATTGCAAATGCCTGTAAGGACAACACCCCAGCCAAATTCAATAGCTTTATTTCCTTTGTTACACACGTTTAGGAACGCATAATATGTAAAATAGTTTATTAAAAATTATTCAACAAAAACAAGCCGTTTATTTATTTACTAATCGTGATTTTAACTTTAATAAATGACATGATTTTTATTAATTTAAAATTTCAGTTAAATAAATAACTTTGGTTTTTGCGGCACCGCATCGAACTCAAAATAGAAAAGAGCTTATGGCTACCAACTGTAAAAGTAAACGAACGAACATGTTTTAATAGTTCACGTATATTTAACTAAACATTATTTATAGAGCCCAGGTCTATTCCATCTCTTATAAAACTAATATGTTCCTAACAAAGTAATAGTCAACAATACTAAAATAACTAAACTAGTTTGTTTGTTTTTTGTTTCGCTTGTGCGCTTTATGCACTACGCTTTTAGTTACTCCTCTTGTTAAGCTTGCACTTTTTGCATTACTAATTTTGTTTTTTAAGAATTGCTCGACATCTTTTTCTGTTGTCTGGGCACCTCCTACCCGTTTGAAGACATTCAGAATGTTTCGGTATGCCACTAACGCTACCTTTTCCGAGCCATTTCGCGAAACACCTCTCCAATTGCACTGAACCACAAACTGACGACAAAACACATTGTAAAATGATTCGTGAA
This sequence comes from Anopheles coluzzii, assembly GCF_943734685.1. Classification (NCBI taxonomy): domain Eukaryota; kingdom Metazoa; phylum Arthropoda; class Insecta; order Diptera; family Culicidae; genus Anopheles; species Anopheles coluzzii. The sequence continues at coordinate 25,643,668 of NC_064669.1, forward strand.
TCCTTTGAAATTTATCTGTTGATTGCATTTGTGCTTTTAACCAGTTTTCTAACGCTTCTGCATTAGATGTTAATAAAAGACTGGACTCTAAACTGTCCAGTTGATGCTTGTTGGTAACGACCGCAGGATGAAACATCGGTCGCTGGACAGTGCTTTCTGTTTCCAGGTTAATTTCGCTGCTTCTTTCCTTAAATGCATTCATATTTACAATATCCTTTATTGCAGGGGTCTCCAAACTTTTCAGTTCGCGGGCCGCATTGCTTCACAATCAACCTTGTTGAGGGCCATTTTGACGCTACCTTTAGAATGAGTGGAAGTTCAAATCTCGTTTTAATAAGAAAATACTATTGAAATATATCAAATTACTGCAGCTTTCTTTTATGGAATCTTGATTTTCATCTTTCAGAAGTAAAAAAATAATCTGTTAGAAAAGAAAGCTATTTTATTAAACCTTAACCCAGCCCTCGCGGGCCGCATTAAAGGCGCTTGAGGGCCACATGCGGCCCGCGGGCCGTAGTTTGGAGACCCCTGCTTTATTGCAACAGAAATGCCAGCCACCACCGTGGTCATTCGTGCCGTTTGCACAAGATTTGCTTGTGTAGCAGATTTGATAAGCTGCAACTCCTGCAAAATGTTTTCTCCAGGATTGTTCGCCATTTTGTTGTTGACTGTAACATTACCAAAATATTAAATGGAAATACTTTAACAATTTGTGGTAACTACTTACTTTTGTGAACTAAATTATCGTTGAACTAAGCGTATTGTAATCGTAAAATTTAAGCAGTCCACAATCTGTTTCGGCGTACATAAACAAGTGCATTCACGTTTGAATCTTCAACATTGAATGGAAAAGGTTTTGCATGAAAAACAGTCAACCTTATGTCATATACAGGCTAAAAATAATTCAAGTGAATATTTTCTTAGAGATTGTTAAATTATTTCGCCGTGAAGTTATAATTTAGAACTGTGGAAAAAGCGACTTACTCGACTTAAGTATGCAAAGAAAACGGCTTAAAATGCTTCGACTCGGCTTCTTTAATGGAAGTACAGGCGGTCCCCGAGATACACGGTTAATGGGGACCGAAAACGGCCGCAAAATACCGCGTATCTCGAATTTCCGCGTAAGTCGAATCTCGTGATTTCCAGCTAAAATATCACAAATTTTCGTGTAATTTTGCAAGTAGGGGGCGGTTTTAGTCACTTTATGAATTATTTGACATGATTCTGACTGAATATAACTCTTTTAAACCTTTTGAAATAGTTTTTAACATTCGATCAAAACGGAAATTATTTGGCAATTTGCAATTGATGTGTCAAATCAGTACAATTTGCTCAAAGAATTGTCAAATTTAGAAAACCGCGTATCTCCGAATCCGCGTATAAGAGGTACCGTGTATCTCGGGGACCGCCTGTACTCAAAATTAAATGAATAGAAAAACTTCGTTGATCTCGCTTTATTTGCCTTAATCCGGCTTAGTTTTTTCTTTATTCAATTTAGGGGTACTGGTCGTGCGATTAAAAAAAATCCGTGTCTCTTTCCTTCGCTTATTTTGTCGCTACTGCCTTCGTGTCTTTTTTATTCGTGTCGTGGCGGCCCTCTAGCGTTCGGTTCTGTGGTCCGTCGCAGGCGGCCGTCTAGCGCTTGGTTCCATCCGTCTTGTCGGGCGGCTTGTGATGGTTGTCTGGCTGTCAAGGCTGTTTTGACAACAAGAACATATATTTATTTCTGATTTAAATATAATTTAAAATAATGACGACAATGCCCCTTTTCAAATAGTTTTAGGCTTTAAAAAGAAATATAACACACATACACCATCAATAATATTGACATTATGGCTGCTGTCACAATCATTGACCGATCTGTCTCAATGCAATGTTAGCGCGTTTGACAGTTCCATCATTGTTGGTGTTTGCAGCAGCCATGGCGAGCAAAGGAATTCTGTTTGCCAAAAAAGTTGTTTTTACAAGGCAAAATAGCTAGTTCATGTAAGTTTAATTGTAATATAATGTCCCATTCAGTATTTTTTAACAGGTGTGTCGCAAATTTTAAGCGTGATGTGAATAACAAGACGGAAAAAGGATCCTCGAAATTGCTCAACATCTAGCATTCAACAGCACCATGGTATGTTGGAAAATGTCTTTCCCGATTGTGTTTATTTCCTAATTTGTTTGGGTTATTTATTCTAGCTTCACTGCATTACCAATAAATGCATTTATTCTACGCTGTGCCATTCAACTATGGTGTAAAATATTTCATGAACACACGGAGGAAATCCTCACACGAAGAAGTGCCGGTACAGAAGGAAAAAGGCCCCCGAAAGAGTGATAAATCAGTCGATGAAGTGAAGATTATTATTATAATGCGTTGTAAATTGCTTATTGTTACGTTAAATGTTAAAATATATCCCTTTTTTGAAACGATGGAGTGTTTCATTCTGCATTTGGGGCTAGGAGCGGGTGCTCCGGGGTAGGAAACGAACGAAAAGCGGGGAAAGGGGGGCTGGGCACTCAAAGACACTCAAAATCACTCATCGTCACTCAAAATCATGTCGCGCGCTTGCTTAACCGCCGTCTTCCTTTAAGCAATCGTTAAGCAAAGGTTACCACGCAAACAATGAGACCCCAAATTTTGAGTGATTCAGGCCGAGGGGTATGAGGAAGCTTGAGGAAGCACGGAGAAGCGCGCTGCGATGAGAGTTCGCATTCTGTTTTACACGCGCGCTTCACTAACACCAATACAAATACCGTGCTTTGACGAGCCGTCTGTGAATGTGTGTGTGCCTTCTTTCAGCGAGCTCAACAACTTGGAGCTGCTCGTCACATCGTGTTGTCTCGCTTACACTACAGCATCGAACCATCGCTCCGTATGTCCCCCCCTCCTACGCGTGCAAAACCACCAGTACAGCGCGACGCTTTGCCGGAGATGGTTGTGCGTGTTTTGTTCAAAGTCCCGCGCGCAGTGTTTGTGCATTGATGCGCATTTCGTTATAAGTCTCGTGCGCCGGTGTGTTTTGGTGAAGTGTGCAGTGAATAAACAGTGTGCACAGACGCACATGCAGTGCGTGGATCCACAGGTAAGAATTTGCTGAACAGAGTCAACGCAGATTGTCGACAAGTTTCCCGCAGCCTGGCTCGACCCGGTATGACGTCATTGGATTCTAAATGTGTACTTTAGTGTGTACTTTATGTTTCAATAAAGTGTTTAATGTAATAAAAAACGACAGTGTTTGTGTTTAGTTTTAGAATAAGTGCATGAAAGAAAACGAAAAACGAAAGAAACAACTATCTTTACATGTGTTGGTAGCATGGCTCGAAAGAACACAAACACATTGAGAACTGCAGAGCGCACCGTGCGTTACGGGTGGGAAGGGGGAGGGCTCGCGCGAGGGTGTAACTCATTCGTCGAAGAGACACTGTATTTCGACAGCGTCACTCAAATCACTCAAAAAATACACTCATTTTGCCGGACGGGTAAGCAAACCCCGTCCGGCAAAATGAGTGTATTTTTTGAGTGATTTGAGTACCGTCCCCCGTTAGCAGTTACTCTTAGAGGAATGAGTTACACCCTCGCGCGAGCCCTCCCCCTCCCCACCCGTAACGCACGGTGCGCTCTGCAGTTCTCAATGTGTTGTGTTCTTTCCAATCATGCTACCAACACATCCAAAGATATTTGTTTCTTTCGTTTCTCGTTTTCTTTCATGCATTGCCGCGATCGCAAATACGCACTTATTCTAACAACAAACACAAACACGGTCATTTTTGGTTACATTAAACACTTTATTGAAACATAAATTACACTTTCACAACACATTTAGAATACTTCATACTCACGAATGGCGTCATACTGTAAAGTACCGGGTCGAGCCAGGCTGCGGGAAACTTGTCGACAATCTGCGTTGACTCTGTTCAGCAAATTCTTACCTGTGGATCCACGCACTGCATGTGCGTCTGTGCACACTGTTTATTCACTGCACGCTTTACCAAAACACACCGGCGCACGAGACTTTGAACGAAATGCGCACCAACGCACAAGCACTGCGCGCGGGACTTAGAACAAAACACGCACAACCATCTCCGGCAAAGCGTCGCGCTGTACTGGTGGTTTTGTACGCGTAGGAGGGGGGACATACGGAGCGATGGTTCGATGCTGTAGTGTAAGCGAGACAACACGATGTGACGAGCAGCTCCAAGTTGTTGAGCTCGCTGAAAGAAGGCACACACACATTCACAGACGGCTCGTCAAAGCACGGTATTTGTATTGGTGTTAGTGAAGCGCGCGTGTAAAACAGAATGCGAACTCTCATCGCAGCGCGTTTCTCCTTGCTTCCTCAAGCTTTCTCATACCCCTCGGCCTGAATCACTCAAAATTTGGGGTCTCATTGTTTGCGTGGAACGTGTGACGCGATTTCGCGACGTGTCTCTTCGACCAATGAGTTACCCACTCACGCGAGCCCTCCCCCACCCCACCCGCAACGCACGGTGCGCTCTGCAGCACGGTGTGTTTGTGTTCTTTCGAGCCATGCTACCAACACATCAAAAGCTTGTTGTTTTTCGCTTTCTTTCATGCACTTATTCTAAAAATAAACACAAACACGGTCATTTTTTATTACATTAAACACTTTATTGAAACATAAAGTACACACTAAAGTACACATTTAGAATCCTTCATACTCACGAATGGCGTCATACTGTAAAGTACCGGGTCGAGCCAGGCTGCGGGAAACTTGTGGACAATCTGCGTTGCCTCTGTTCAGCAAATTCTTACCTGTCGATACACGCACTGCATTTGCGTCTGTACACACTGTTCACTTCACACTTAATCAAAACACACCGGCGCACGAGACTTATAACGAAATGCGCATGAACGCACAAACACTGCGCGCGGGACTTAGAACGAAACGCGCACAACCATCTCCGACAAAGAGTCGCGCTGTACTGGTGGTTTTGTACGCGTAGGAGGGGGGACATACGGAGCGATGGTTCGATGCTGTAGTATAAGCGAGACAACACGATGTGACGAGCAGCTCCAAGTTGAGCTCGCTGAAAGAAGACACACACACATTCACAGACGGCTCGTCAAAGCACGGTATTTGTATTGGTGTTAGTGAAGCGCGCGTGTAAAACAGAATGCGAACTCTCATCGCAGCGCGTTTCTCCTTGCTTCCTCAAGCTTCCTCATACCCCTCGGCCTGAATCACTCAAAATTTGGGGTCTCATTGTTTGCGTGGGCAATGTACTGTTTTGACCGTGTGCTGGTTTTTCACCCATATTTCCAAACCCACACACAGTCACACATCCACTTGTATGTTTCCCTATTTCGCTCTCTCTCTCTCTCTTTCTCTCTCTCTCTCTCTCTCTCTCTCTCTCTCTCTCTCTCTCGCTCTCCCTCTGTCTCTCAAGCGCCATCATGCAGGAACGCATTCTAGACACGTTTTTTTTATGCTGCTCGTTTCTAGCCAAGGGTACAACGACACAAAAAAAAGGTCAACAACACATGTGCGATGTACAGTTGCACACATAGGGGTGCCTCCGCTTCCGTTCTTCCCCGCTGCGTTCTAGAGCGTGTTATGCGCCCTATTAAAGGGGGACTTTTTTTTTTGTTAAACGCTCGCTAATAGAGGAAAGACGGCTCGGCTCGTATGCAACTGCACACCAAAACCAAAAGAAGGTCAATTAAAAGTTATGAATTGAGGGCCAGTATGCCAATACCCCCTCCTCCTGGTCATCAGCTACCATTTACAGGGGCCTCAACTCGTCTTTCCGCCTTTCATGAACACCTTCCTTTCTTTGACCGATGGATCATAACATTCCGGAAGAAAACACATTTGGCGAAAGTGTTGCACACACACGCACGCTCACACCCACGCGCAGATGGCTCAGGATATCTATGTAATCTACTGCATACGAAAGCAAAAGCTTAGGGTAACAAAGTTATGCTTAATGCTTAACACGTTCAGCACGATGACATGTCCCAGGGACTACCAGTGAACTTTCCAGTGTGCCGGTTTCACAATCAGCTTGCGTTCTTGAAGCTGATGAAAATCAGCGCCGGGATGAACGTGTTAATGCGAATTAGGATTCAGCGCGTTTCACAGCAAACCCTCCAGCGTTAGCTAGCGATTCCTTAGTCCTTAGTCCAGCGATTTTTACATTGCAGCAATTGAGCTTATTGCGCTGTTTTGGTTTGATTTGTGAAAATTCAAATGCATCGCAGGAATGTGTGTAAACGGTTTTTTGAGCGCCACAGCAACTCATGAGCATTGTCCACACGCGAGAAAGAGATAGCGCTATGGAGGGAAAAAGCACGGACGACGGCTGACAGCGATTGGCCGTCTGACGCACCAACCCATCCAAACCTTCGACAGCGCGGAGGGGAATGAGGCGGAGCCAGGGACGGGCAGCTCGACGAGCTGCTCGACAAATTTGCCGTTGGAGAGAAAAGGAAGGCATGATAAAATTCTCACAACGCCATAACGCCTTCCGTCGCTTTGCGCAGCGGGATCCTATTCCTTCCTCTATTTAATTTTATTTTTTCGGCCAAATTGTTAATAAATAACACGAAATGTATTATATTACAGTTCAATGGTTATATTTAATCATTGTCCTTAACTTATACAAACGATTACAATGTATTTTTTTAGCAAACTCGACTTGAACAGCCGCTTCACCCGGAGAAGGTGGTACAACAAATAGCACTAATCAATGCAATTTCTCGGCTGTTTTTTCTTCTTCTTCTTCTTTTGGCTCAACAACCGATGTCGGTCAAGGCCTGCCTGTACCCACTTGTGGGCTTGGCTTTTAGTGACTAATTGATTCCCCCCCATAGCAGGATAGTCAGTCCTACGAATGGCGGCGTGGTCTATTTGGGGAGTGAACCCATGACGGGCATGTTGTTCAGTCGTACGAGTTGACGACTGTACTACGAGACCGGCACGTAATGTTTCATAAATATAACGCTAGAAATGCACTAAATAATTGATTTGTATACAAATAATCTCAAAATTCGTGTTTGAATTAGCAAAACGATGCGAAAGGCCTCTAAAAAAACAACTTGAGCGATTTAAAAATCAATTTGCGCTATTGAAAATAGCATCGGTGCGGTGAAACAACAACGTTTGACAGCTAAAGTGAATCTTGAGCTTCTGAAATTGTTTTGCTGACATTCTATTCTGACTTGTAAAACCCTGTAAGGATCTCTTCATCAATCACAGCATTGTTGTTTCCAACAATGTGGATGATGTAATTTGCAAACAAACGTAAGATGGGAAACCTCTAACGTATACTAATGTGACTTAAAATAGGCAAGAGGAGGGATGGGAAGTTTAGGTTGTGGTTGGGAACGATGGCTTCTATACTCTGCATTAGTATGCTCCAAGCACCAGATACCCTTGAACACAGGGCAAATTTGTGGTCCAGAGTCTCTACCCGAGAGCAGAATGAGCAGGTTGAGGAAGCACTATTCATCCTATCGAGCAGCAGTCCGTGAGGCACCTTGTTGTGCACCAGCAAGTACAGCATCGACGGTTGATGTGATGATAGTTTGAAGCTGCTGACGTTTTTCCAGATCCATCGCCAATCAGTGGAAGGTGACTTCAAAGCCACTTTGGGGTCCGAAAGTCTGTCGATCATCATTTGCCGCAAACTTTTGGTCGTGATGGTAGGTACCGAAAGGTATGCGGTCTGCTGGATTACCGTCCGAAGGCAAGGATATGTTGTAGCAATGGAACCTAGGTATGGGGGATTTCCAGCATAAGCAATGTGCTGAGCCCCGACTTTTAGGTATCGCTGCTCAGCAACGTACCGATTCACCAGCAACGCCGTTGCAGTTATCGCGGGAATGTGGAGATTGAGACCACCTCGTCTGCGTGGGAGGGCCAATTGCGTCAATGGGATTCGAAATCCCCCAGACCCGTCCCATAAGAAAGAGCGCACCGTCCTAGATATTAAATCTATGTCCATTGACCGTGCACCACACCAATGCAATGAACCAAAGTTTGGGCAGAAGGAAGTTGTTTAAAAGCACCACCTTCTGAGCCAAATTCAGGTTACGGACACGGTGCAGCCTGATCAAATGCCGGAACTGTTGAACAGCGTTTTCCCAGTTATGCCCCATGGCCTCCCGTATGTTGTTGGTGAACAATATGCCGAGCAGGCGCAGTCTCTCTACTTCCCTCAGCCACGGTACATGTATTGGGGAGGCTGTTGGTGTGATGTGTCCTATGTCTAGTCCCGTAGTTTTTTCCACGTTCAGTTTCGCCCCAGCGGTTCTGCCGAACGCTTCGATAGCTGCTTTCACTTCCTCGAGTTTGGAAAGGGAGGTTATCACCACCGAGATGTCGTCAGCATATGCGTTGATCAGGTCATCCTGATCGCAACAAATGCTTTCTAATCTGGTGATGAGCGGATTAAGGTAAAGGACAAAAAGGTGTATGGATAAAGGATCGCCCTGTCTGACAGAACGTCGGATGGGTAAGGATGGGGAAAGGTTTCCATTTACAAGGATACGGGAGGAGGATCGTTCACCAACTGTTCGCAAAAGTCGCACTAGTCCTGGATTGAAACCCAGAGAAGACATAGTCTGCCACAAAAAAACTTCTATTAACCCTGTCAAAAGCCTGTGAAAGGTCAAAGGAAACGAGCTTACCACACTTTCATTGATTCCTGAGATCAACCACCCGCTCCTTAACAGAGAGCACAGCTTGAAAAATGTTGCAAGGTTTGTTGCTACACTTTTGCGCTGTTGATATTATCCCCCACTTCCTGATTATAGAATCAAGGCGTAGTTTGATAATTCTCGACAGAAGCTTGTAGTCCGTGTTAAGCAGGGATATGGGCCGAAAACAGGAAACGGCGCCCGTACTTCCTCTTTTCCCCACGAGAACTATGACACCGTCAACAAAGTCCCGTGGAAACCCACCTTCAAGAGCCTCGTTCAAAATGAGATGTAATTCCCTATGGATTATCCCGTATGCACGAAAATAAAATTCCTTAAGGATACCATCAGGACCGGGAGACTTTCGCGTCGCAGATTTTTTAATTGCATCCATTATGTCATCAGGTGTGATCTCACCCATGCAATTATTATTGGTATCACAATCCTCTGGAATGATTCGACTGCAGGTAAACGTGTCGTTTGTAGCTAAATCTTCGTCAGAGTATAGTTGTGTGTAGTATGTGTGAATGTGTTGTCTGATGTCTCCTTCTCGATCAATCACTCTGCCATCTTCAGAAAAAAGTTTGTCAATTACGGTACGAGTTCACCTGCGTTCCTCAAGTTGAAACGTAGACACACTCTCGCCAGCAACGCGTGTCTCGTTAATTTGTGTGTATTCTTCAGAGAAGCGTCTTTGAAGAGACAAGATTTTACCCTTGACTCTGTTAATGTTGCTAAGCTCCACAGGGTTTGTTAGGTAATTATTGTAAGAGTTTTTTAAAACTCTATGCAGCATGTCCATACGCAAGCGAAACGAGGAGTATTTTTGATTCGTCTTCCAGCGGAAAACGATTTAATGTTTGGTTTGGCGAATTGAAACCACCAATCCATCCAGCAGCTGAAGTTCCTTCTTTGTCTTGTCCATACATTCCACTTGCATCTGTGTGGGGGATTTGGGGTTAGATGTGATATGCACTTTGAATTGTCCGAACACTGTATATGTTTGCAAGATGTTAATTCACAAGTTTATTTCACTTTATAACTGATTGGTCAGAACGCGACTTTTTGGGTCTGAGGTCAAAACGCGACTTGTTGGTATGGGGATCAGAACGCTACTGATCGGGTCAGAGTTCAGAACGCGACTTGTTGGTACGGGGATCAGAACGCTACTGATCGGGTCAGAGTTCAGAACGCGACTGATTAAGCTGATAAGAATTATCTCGGTCAGCGCGTAGCGCTCTCTCATTGAGCAGCGCACGGCGACAACGATTAAGTTCCCTCTCTCACTCCTTCTCTCTCTCGCGCGCACGTATGCTAAACGGAATACGGTTTCTTCAACAATTTGAACTCCTGCATATTTTCCTGTGTTAGAATATGAGGCCTTAGCTGCCAGTATCCATTGCTTCGTGATCTTGAGCAAATGTTTACTGGAAGGCTAACTCGGAACGTCAGAGCTTTATGATCAGAAAAGGCTAGTACGTGTAAGTCAGTCGTGCGTAAGTGTGTCTTGAGTGTAGATGATACGTAGCATCGATCGATGTGAGAACCCGAGCCGCGTGCGATGTGGGAAAACTCCACTAAGTCACCTTTGAGAGCCTCCCAACTATCACACATCCCCATACCGTTTACAGCATTCCTCAGAGCAAGGCTGATATTTCTCTCACCCGTTGCGTCCTTTTGATTCAACACACAGTTAAAATCCCCTGCAAGAACGACATGCTGACATGCATTTCGCAGGTAGTACGCTAGGGTACGATTGAAAAACTCCTCCCGCTCTGACCAACGCTGACTTCCAGAAGGAGCATAAACGTTACAGAGTGTAGTAGTATTCTCAAGACGAAGGCAGATTATACGAGAGTCTAAACTGCGTTCGACGTGAGAATATTTGAGGTGTTCCCGTAAAGCTATCGCCGTTCCACGTTTATCAACATTTACATTCGAGAGCACTTTGTACCCAGGAAGCGAAATGTTGCCATCATACACTTCTTGTAAGAAAATAACATCTGCGTCAATTGATCGAACAAATGAACGCATCGTATTTATTTTTGTCGTGTTTGAGATGGTGTTTAGATTAATAGAAACAAACAAAAAACTTTCGTATCTCTAATAATAACTCTTTCATCTCTAATAATTTTCTATCCATCAGTGTGTGTACTAGTAAGTGTAATTGTCTTTGCATTTTTCATTTCATTTCATTTCATTTCATTTATTAATACAATATCCGCCATCAAGGCTAAATAAGGCAGACTTAAAACTAAATAAACCCTAACAAATAAACAAAACAATTCATGAAAAACTAAGCCTAACTAAACTAGTCTAGACCTAGCAAAAAAATTAAAGAAAAAAACATAGGTAGAGCGTAAAGACTATCAAAACTTAATGAAACTTAGAAGAATAATTAAAGAGAATTAGAAGAAAAAATACGGTTACGGAAAGAGTTGAGAGAGGAGTCGAAGTCAAAGAGATAGTAAAAGTGGTTAAACAACCTGAAACAGGATAGAATAGGATCATTGAAAGTATAAAGAGTATGACGTGTTTCAATTGACAGAGGATCACGAGGACGAAAGGAACGAGAGGGAACATACAACGAGATGGACGAGAGTAAATCAGGAGCATCAGTATCAGAAGGATCTTTGCATTTTTCGGTGGTCGGCCAGGTTTACGCCTGACTATTCCCTCGATCGATGCATTAGACGTGTCACTGTCTGTGTCGTCTACGTTTCTGCGCTTACCTTTAGTATCAGGGTCAGGATTGGTGGTGGGAGGTGTGGGAGAGGGATCTCGAGGAATTTTGAACACAGGTACAACAAGCGCCGTAGTGCACTCGTATTCCTTCCCCTGTGCTGATGATGTTGATGCTGTCGGTGCGCTGCTTGCTTCCGTCGGAGCCACCGTCAGAGCCCTCGGTGCTATGGTCGGTTCCGTTGGTGCTACGGTCGGAGCCTTCGGTGCTACAGTCGGAGCCTTCGGTGACACGGTCGAAGCCTTCGGAGCTACCGTCGGGGCCTTCGGTGTCGCTGTCGAGGAGCAGCCGCATCTTTTAGCGTTTTTGCCGGAGCCTTCGATGGTGTATTGTTTCTGGATGCTGATGCTGGTGCTGTTGCTTTTGTCACTCCGGCATATGACGCGCCTTGCTTAGCGAGGCTGCGCTTGCTCTGCATGCATCCCATACCAGTATGTTCGGGCATTAGGCAATACCGGCAGTATGGATTTTGCCCATTGTAAGTGACAGTGGTGCGCTCATCTGCGATGGTCATTGTTGGTCAGATTTGGATTGCCGGTGATCTAAGGATGATCTTTACCGCGATAATCCCGGTTTTTTTCCCGGCACTTTACTATCCGGACCGTACTCCATCTCGGTGATCGAAACTACCTTGCCGAAACAACACATCGCTGCTTCTATTTCAGCTCCCGTGACATACGGTGGAAGCTCGTGCAGTCGCACTTCCGTTGCACCATCTTCCAGTAGAATTGGCAGCGGATAGGATGTTCCGTCTATCGTTTGGAAATGCTTCCCCTGGTGTTGTGCAACGATCAGCTCCGCTTGTTGCATCGTTTCCGTCTCAACGTAAACGATTGCCGTCGAGGTGCACAATTGAATTCTTGTGACGACCTCTCCGGCTTTGAGTGTATCGATAAAGTCAATCACCTCTGAGCGGGAAGGGCGTCTCGCAATCCCCTCGTACACTAATTTAAAAGTGTTTGCCCTTATGGGCCGTGGTTTCATTGTCTCCATGACAATTCGTTCGCTCGTGTAGTGTCGATAAGTACTCTTGCTGTTAGAAAAAAAAAACACGTCTGATCAATTCAGCAGTCAAGAGCCAACTGGGATCAACACAGCTGATTGCTTTTGAACAATGATGATACTTTGTGTGGTATCCTAGAGTACAGCTAAGAGAATGTGAGGGAGTCAGTCAGTGTCGGACAACGAATAAAGCTGGATGTGCGTCCCTGTACAGGAGAAGAATGCTTGTGGTTGGATTAGAAGATATCACACTTTGTACTCCTTAATCGAAAATGGCAGTACTGTTATGGCATTATGACCAATATTGCCATGATCTGAAACCGTTGTGCACGGATTAAGCAATAGCGATCCGTCTTGACATGCTGTCAGTTTCGAATAAAAAGGAATGCGCAGCTCGCGCTGCGCATAATTTAGCGTCCAAGCTCCAACCAAACACATCGTGTTTATTTAATTTAAAAGAACATAACAGTACAATGATAACCCGTACGGTTTGCGAGAACTATTTTAGGAATTTATTTAACTATAAGCCACGATGCCATAACGAAGAAATATTCGAAGATTAATCTTCTCTAAATTGTTTTGATGTTATTATAAATAAAACGTAAAACTATGTGAAACAAACAGAATTCCTGAATTAATTCTTTTGCATTGTGTTGTGTATGGAACACCCTATGTATGAGCGGTGATGATTGTCATCGCTCCTGACGTGACGCAACCTGGATGCCGTCCGGATGCACCCCGACCTGGCTTCAACTAAAAGAGCTCTAGATCTATCAGCATCGTTGGCTCGTGATCTTCCACTCTTTTACTCTCCTCATTATTACATTCTTTTCAATAAAGTGAATTCAATACGCAACATTTTTGGTGTCAGAAGTGGGATCCTAACAAAAGGCGATCCAGTAAAAGTGCGATTAGGAATCTGATCCACAGAATTGCAAAACTGCGTATTGCGTGAATGAGAGAGACAAAATGGCTCCCATCGACAATGAAACAATGGCAACACTTTCAAGCATGATTGCGCGAGCCTTGCAATCCGCAATTGGCACTGCTGTTGGCCAGGCCAGAGAAGACGTCGCAGCTTCGTCCCAGCAAAAACTACCGCCATTTTCTCACGAGCCATACCAACGAACTGAAGGGATGTCTGTCGCTGATTATTTCGACCGGCTTGAATGGGCGCTCCAAGTCAACAACATTCCCAAGGAAAAATACGCCGACAACGCACGTGTACACATGAGGTCAGAGCTTAATAACGCCTTTAAGTTCTTGATAACGCCCAAGAATCCAGAAGAAATTCCATACGAAGAACTTCGCCAAATTCTACAGCGGCACTTCGACCAAGCGAAAAACAAGTTCGTGGAAAGTATCAAGTTCCGGAACATTCGACAACAGAAAGGAGAGACAATTGCCCAGTTTGTATTGCGGCTTAAACAAGGTGCTGCCTCCTGCGAATATGGAACTTTTCTTGACCGAATGTTAATCGAACAAATGCTTCATGGTTTCGATGAACGCGCAATTTGTGATACAATTGTTGCAAAGAACCCTACGACTTTCAAAGAAGCTTTCGACATCGCCATCGCTATGGAAGCCACACACAACACGGCTCGACAAGTAGGCACTGTTTTACCCGTATCAGAAACAACACACCGGCTTGGGTTTGAAAAACCGCGCACAAAACAACAACAACGCCGTATAGCACCTGCTAACCGTAACCAGCAGACGAGCAGTGAATCATCCGATCGACCACCGAACACATTCTACGAGAGCGGCACACAACGTACAAATTCCTGTAATGGGTGTGGAGGACAACACTTGCGAAGCCAATGCCGTTTTCGCACCGCTAAATGCAACAAATGCAATCGTAAGGGCCATATTGCAAAGGTATGTAGATCTGAACGGAAACTTTTACCAACTGCACAGGTTCAGTCGCAGCAGAACTCCGATATCGACGTGGTACAATCGCTACATTGTATCAACAATATGCCGTCCGTGAACAAGAAAATGCTTAACGTGAAGATCAACGGTTTTCCCCTGACGATGGAATTGGACACCGGAGCACCATGCGGCATAATCAGCGAAACCACATTAAGTAAAATACTGCCGAAACAACCGCTGCAACCGTCAGACCGCCAATTTTCGAGTTACACAGGACATCGTATCAACTGCATTGATCGCCTGTTCGTCCAAGTTTCACTTGGAACCACATCTAACAATCTTTTCTTATATGTTGTAGAGGGGAAGTATGACTCGCTTTTCGGACGCGATTGGATAGCACAGTTCACAAATGAGATCAATTTTCGTGAACTATTTACTTCAACTGTACCAGTAAACGTACTCTCAAGCATCGAACGAACTCGGGAACAAGCAGCTCAACTGTCGAAACTGCTCGAAGACTTGAACAATATCTTTAGCGACGTTCCAGGTATGCTTGTAGGGCCACCAACGAAGGAACACTTAAAACCCGATACCACTCCGATTTTCGCTCGAGCACGAGATGTACCACTCGCTCTTCGAGAACGCTACGCATCAGAGATCGACAAGAAACTTGCTTCCGGATTCTACGAAAAAGTTGAAGTTTCAGAATGGGCTTCACCGACCCAAATCGTCATTAAAAAGAACGGAGGTATTCGGATAACCGGGAACTACAAACCGACTGTAAATGCCAAAATGATTATCGACGAACACCCAATACCAAAAATCGAAGACATCTTCAACAAAATGAAAGGAGCTGCCCTGTTTTGCCACCTCGACGTAACGGATGCTTACACGCACCTTCCAATCGACGAAGACTTCCGGCATATTTTGACGCTAAACACATCGACACATGGACTGATCCGTCCCAAGAGAGCGGTGTATGGTGCTGCAAACATACCAGCTATTTGGCTGCGACGTATGGAGACAATCCTTCAAGGTTTGACCAATGTTGTCAGTTTTTTTGATGACGTCATTGTATTTGCGAAAGACTTCGAAGAGATGCTAGCAGCGCTGAACGAGACATTGGAGCAAATGCGACGAAACGGTCTTCGACTAAATCGTTCCAAATGCATCTTTGCGACATCATCCCTCGAATGCTTGGGTCATCGCATCGATCGTCACTGCCTGCATAAATCAGACAAACACATAAAAGCCATACGCGACGCTCCAACACCAACTACACCAGAGGAGCTACAATTATTTCTTGATAAGGCAACTTATTATACCTCATTAATACCCAATCTCTCTTGTAGGGCACGTCCTCTTCGAGATGTACTGCTTACCGATCCTTTTGAGTGGACACAAGCAGCAGAGAAGGCCTACCAAGACATAAAAGTTGCGCTAATTTCACCACAAGTGCTGATGCAGTACGATCCATCGTTACCACTGATTCTCGCAACAGACGCTAGCAAAGCCGGTCTCGGCGCTGTTCTCTCACATCGATTGAGCAATGGATCAGAACGACCGATCGCGTATGCCAGTTGTACAATGTCGCAAACTGAACAACGATACCCTATGATTGATAAGGAGGCTCTTGCGATAGTGTGGGCAGTGAAAAAGTTTTTCCATTACCTCTATGCGCGAAAATTCACTCTAATCACTGATCATAAGCCCCTTACTCAAATACTGCACCCAGAAAAGTCGTTGCCTACTTTGTGCATTAGTCGAATGGCCAACTACGCCGACTATCTGGCACATTTCAATTTCGATATTGTCTACAGGCCCACAAACCAGAATACAAACGCCGATTACTGCTCCAGAATCCCAAATGCGCCAACAGAAAATCAGAGCAATAGACAATTTTCACACGAGGGAGGAAATATGGATGATGAATTCGATCATTTTATTCTCAAACAGATTCAGCAACTCCCAATTAGAGCAGAACACATTGCACGTGAAACGCGCAAAGACATCCAACTAGGCAAAATAATCCAAGATCTTGAACACGGTAGAGACCTCGCGAGAATGCGTTATAAAGCACCCGAGGCAAAATATACCCTAACAGCGAACTGCCTGATGTTCGAGCATCGCGTCGTAATTCCGGCTTCCCTGCGCAAAGCCATAATGAACGATTTACATGCAGCTCACATTGGAATCGTCAAAATGAAAGGGTTGGCACGATCATATGTCTATTGGCCCGGAATTGATTCCGAAATCGAACAAACAGCTAAATCTTGCACAGAATGTGCACGACAAGCCACAAGTCCACCAAAATTCAACAAACACCATTGGGAATACCCTAACTCACCTTGTGAACGCATACATATCGACTATGCAAGTCCCGTGGCAGGCGCTATGCTATTAGTAGTTGTGGATGCATACAGCAAATGGTTCGAGGTAAAGGTAACCACATCTACTACAACAAACGCAACGATCAGTTTACTGGATGAACTATTCGCAGCTTATGGAGCACCAGTAACGGTAGTCTCCGACAACGGTCCACAATTTGCATCAGCCGATTTCACGTCTCACCTCAAAAACACAGGCGTTAAGTACCATAAGCTTACAGCCCCCTACCATCCGGCTACAAACGGCCAAGCAGAACGGTATGTTCAAACCGTAAAAAAGGCGTTGACAGCTATAGGTACAACAAAAGACACTTTGCAAAAGAATCTTAACACGTTTCTGCTACAATACCGAAAGGCTCCTCACACCGAAACAGGCAGTCCGCCAGCAAAGTTGTTCTTAGGTCGAAACATTCGCACGCGCATTGATCTTGTGCGACCACAAGATATCAACACACGGATGCATCAGAAGCAACAATCCACATTCGAACCGACTTTCCGTACATTCTCAGTTTGACAGAAAGTGTACTGTCTTTCTGGAAACCCACGAACGGACAAATGGATTGTAGGAGTCATCGAAGCCTGCTTGGGTGATCTTCATTATCAAATCAGATCTAACGGAAAGATGCTTAAGCGACATGTCGACCAGATTCGAAGCTTCCAAGGCAACGTCAGCTTCGAAAAGACCGATGAAGACGTACCTCGTCGACTGGACTTCTATGCGAACACTGAGACGCAGCAACCACCAATCAATAATGAAGCCAACGAAACAGCAACGTCTTCAGATGAGTCCATTTCATCAGATATTGTGTTTGGAACACCTATGAGCAGCCCGCAACAATTAACCTCATCGTCAAGCGAAGACTCACCACCAGTAGCCCGCAGGTCCCAAAGACAACGTCGCCCTCCTCTACGCTACTCGCCATCCTAGAGTGAACCAGGATCTTCATACAAGAGGGAGGAAATGTTGTACAGGCGGTCCCCGAGATACACGGTACCTCTTATACGCGGATTCGGAGATACGCGGTTTTCTAAATTTGACAATTCTTTGAGCAAATTGTACTGATTTGACACATCAATTGCAAATTGCCAAATAATTTCCGTTTTGATCGAATGTTAAAAACTTTTTCAAAAGGTTTAACATTGTTATATTCAGTCAGAATCATATCAAATAATTCATAAAGTGACTAAAACCGCCCCCTACTTGCAAAATTACTCGAATATTAGTGATATTTTAGCTGGAAATCACGAGATTCGACTTACGCGGAAATTCGAGATACGCGGTATTTTGCGGCCGTTTTCGGTCCCCAATAACCGTGTATCTCGGGGACCGCCTGTATATGGAACACCCTATGTATGAGCGGTGATGATTGTCATCGCTCCTGACGTGACGCAACCTGGATGCCGTCCGGATGCACCCCGACCTGGCTTCAACTAAAAGAGCTCTAGATCTATCAGCATCGTTAGCTCGTGAACTTCCACTCTTTTATTCTCCTCATTATTACATTCTTTTCAATAAAGTGAATTCAATACGCAACACATTGTATACCCGCTGTAAATTTTGTTAGGCAATTATTCTACAATTATTAAAATATGAAAATAACGAAAATATAACAATAGACAATAATTTGTGACCATGAGACAAAAATTGGTACCTTCGAGAAAAAAATTGATGCGCACTGTCAAAAATTGACGCCTTCGAGACAAAAATTGATGCACACTGTCGAAAATTGGTGACCTCGAGCCAAAATTTGACGGCACCGGCTGTAACAGAAGGCTATCTGACTAGGCCTTTCCGTTGTAAGGGCGGTGGCAACGCTCATCGGATGCGATTTTATCGGACGAGATTTATATGGGATTTGACAGATAACGTCGGACGTGCGATTTCGTCGTCCGACGTTATCTGTCAAATCCCATATAAATCTCATCCGATAAAATCGCATCCGATGAGCGTTGCCACCGCCCTACGTTCGTAGGCTGAAATTTCAGCCTGTCAGCTGTTTGCATTGTCCCCGTGGACAATTCGAGCAGTTTTTCTCCGGTTCCTCAACCCTCTCTGCCCCACTTCGCCCATGTATCTTGAATTGCTTGCAAGATTTCATATTGCCATCACTTTTTAACACACGGATGAGATTTTCTGCTTGGGTACCAACAACGATTTTCAATCCATATCATGAGGTATAAACACAGCTACCATGTATATACACAGTGGCTTACAAATGTATGCATGTATTGGTTGACATTGCAAGTGCGTCGGCGAAGGATTGACAAGTGTAAAGGAGCCAGTGTTTGAAAAACAAAGCAGAAGTGTATTAATCTATATTTTGTGCAGTTTTAGATCCAGATTATTTACGAGAGTACCATCAGCAATAGCTTCAAGATCATCCCAATATCAGAAGCGTCGTCGCTTTATGGAAGAAGTGGAGAGAGAAATAGACAATGAGATCAATAATATGGAGACTTCCTCACCTGTCATGGTTCCGGCATCGACGAGCAGGATGTTCAGTAAGTAACTAATACTGTGTTTTTTAGAGTACTATTATACATGGAAAACGGAATTTTGTCACAGTATATTGCCAATTGGTAATCAGCAGCTACGTTGATTCATATTCCGATAGCAATTTTAGGTTTTGCACCGCCATCGTTTCTGCATCGGTTCTGCACCGCCACCCACAATGGCAACATGACGTTTTTTATGTTTAACCTTACTTAGGAAATCACGTCGTCGTTTTCTGGTTGGCATTGTGAATCCAAAAAATAAGTTTATTTTTGCTTTTTAAATTGTTTTTAGTAAAAACAGACAGCCACTTGAATTAGCCAAACATCCATCGTGGGAGACATGATGATGTTTTGTTCTTTAACGATACATTAGTAGGACTTTCTTCCTTGCAGCAAAGCAACTTCCGAAGGCTACGTTGCTGTCTACTTCAAACTAGACCGCTGCGGGTACCTCGGCAGCGCTGAGACCAACATCCGTGGCCACTGCAGCTTGCTTCTCATTCTCAGCTTGCGTTCGGACGCGCCGAACAGTTTCAGGTTGCGTCTCTAAGATGGCCATCTCCTCTTCGTATTACTCAATGATCTGCGACGCCAGGGCAACTCGTTCATTGTCTCATGCTCCCTGTAGTTAAACCGTGATCCGCCTAGAAGCTTCGTAGATAAGGCTCCAGCTCTCGACCTCGCGACAGGTGAGGTTGGAGGGTGTCCGTCGAATCGAACCTGATCAACCATGACCGACACGCTTCTGGATTTTGCAGCAAAGCGCGGGCACTCCAACAACACGTGTTCCTCGTCCTCCGAAACGCCGATGAACCACTGAGAGTCCGGGGACGGTCGTGAATCCTTTGCTAATAAGCATTCTCGTAAAAAAAATCTGTCCTGACCTGTTTAAGCCTGTGCCTGGGCCAGATGGAAGGTCGTGTCTCCGTGTTAATGCCAGTCGCTGACGGAAGGTGCTAATTTCATTTCATTGTTAACTGTCTTTTTGTGCCATATATATGTGTTTAATTTAACTAATGCTATGTTTTTCTCTTTTGTTTCTTTACAGACGAATTGCATAGTACTGATAGCAACTTAGGTGGGAATGTAGAGTGTAGCTTTAGCATAGATGTAGATACTAACAATACTAACAATGACAGCGCTGCAACTGTTGACGAAAATAATTTGGATGATATAGAAGATGAACAGGAAGAATGTGCTGAAGATTTTTATGATGCTTATAACTATTTGAATGATTTTCAAAGTTTAAAAGAAGCTTTGAGATATTTGGCAATAATGGGTCATCTTTCTCGCAACTTTCTCAACTTGCTTCTTGCAATTTTAAGAAAATTTGGTCATCCTGAACTTCCTAAAGATGGTCGTACTTTACTAAAAATTCCTAAAGTTAGCCAAGAGATTCAGCATATAGCAGGTGGACAAATGTGGTACTCAGGGATAGAAGTTGGCCTTCGAAATTATTTTAGGAATCATGTTCGAGAGGAAAATAAGTTTTCGTTACATATTTTTATTGATGGGCTTCCTCTCTTCAAAAGTAGTGCTACACAATTTTGGCCAATTCTTTTTAAAGTAAAAGAAATTCCCGATTGCCCGGTAATGATCGCAGGTGTATTTTGTGGTCAGAAAAAACCTACCGACTTAGAGCCTTATTTGCGACAGCTCGTAGATGAATTAAACACTTTGCAAGTAATAGGCATGCTGTTTGGAGAGAAAGTTGTAAATTTTTTTGCCAAGGCTTTTGCCACCGATACCCCTGCGCGGGCCTTTATAAAATCGGTAATGTACTTTCCGGCAAAACATGGGTGCACGAAGTGTACTCTCGTTGGAGAGTTTGTAAAACCGGAGCGCAAAGTAATATTTTGTTCACCACAACCTGCTCCACCACGTACAGATGAAAGTTTTCGACAAAGACACGATAGAGAGCATCATAAACAAATTCGATCTCCTTTAGAAGAGATTGGTGGATTAGATATGATCAAAAGTTTTCCCACTTCTGATCGACTTCATCTTATCGATATTGGCAACACTCGTAAAATTTTGTACGGCCTTTTTCATCATAAATTTCTAAGTTTTGTAATATGGTCTAGTGAACACAAGAAAAATGCCTCTCACTTTTTGATGAAAACGAAACTACCTTCTGAAATACATCGACCATTTCGATTCGAGGGTATATCATAATAAAAGTATACACTAGTTTTCATTACAGAGTTAGCAGGGAAAGAAATTTGTTTAATCTACAGGAAACTTCATTGTAGTTTTTTATTGAACAGATCAGCACGAATTGTCGCATGTACATTCATTTAATAATAATTGTAAAAGTTAGTGAAAAACACCAAGAGATTCATTTCATGTTTGTTTATACTTTTTTATGTAAACACAATTATTTTTAGTAATTTGGACTTATTACTATGTTTAACGACAATGCCAATCTTTAAAACAAATTATCCAATCAACCTGTTATCCAGTAAGTAGTGTAACATCCACGACAGCTATAACTAAAATATTAGAACAGTTGATTGATCGTATGGTATCTTTTGATCATTCCGTACAAACACTAATCTCCAACATCTATTTTTTTTCTAATACTGCTCAACGTGTTACGCATCCCATACGAGGATACATCGAGGAAAAGTTATCCCCTTACGTGACACGACACGACGTGACTGCGCTTAATATGGCATTTCTTCCAGTCTTAACAGTTCCGCTTGTTTTTTAAATAAGAAGTAAGTTAACATTTATTGTTTCATTTCTTCATTTCTTTATTGATACATTTCAATTACTATTGTGTAGGATTGCGCCCTACACTAGATTACCTTAAACTCGCGATTCGAGTTTCAAAGGGAGCAAAAATCAGCACGATACCAAATACACCTGAGAGCGCTGACAAGTGTCAAGTAAGAGCTACCCGCCAAGGACTCTGTACAAGATTTGCCAGCTGGGTGATTTGAAGATATAGAACAATAAATTCTGACTCCACAATCTGTGCTGTTAACTGAATTCTGCATGTATTTCTTGGGGTAGTTATTACAAAGTGCTGTGTTCCGTTAGCGATGTTTACCTTTTGGGGTTTGTACGCTGGCTTAATTTCCCCTCTTTCCGTTAACATACAAATGTTTCCTTATGATTAGCCAATACACCACCCTTTGACCCCATAGTTTGCATAATTAACTATGTAGATGGCGCTACTGTGAAGTGTGGAATAGTTGTGTTAAGGCCTCGAGATGGCGCTGCTCTTGGTTTTACGGCTTACTTCGCGTATACAACAAATTGCCTACATTTTGGCGCATTTAAATCCTAAACAACTATATTCAGTAATAATGCAATCTTATCACTTTTTTACAGCTCTTTGGAACATTGCTCATAGAAAGGATTTATTTCGTAATTCTGTATAATGCATTTACACAACTCTAATAAGTGAGTATTATTTCATTTGAATTCTTTTTTGATAATCCAATTCTAATTAAATAGTTCATCTAGATTATAACAGAGCTTCCACTAATTTTAAGAACTATAATCTACTTATCTTCTACTATTTACACACTACTTGATCTCGGCTTATGGCAACTAGACTTATTTATGAATTTGTTTCCTTTTAAATTATCACTATGATTTAATTTAAGCTGCATCCAATCTTTTAATATCTTATCCTAACAATTTCCTCCTAATTCTTGAATAACTAGTACTATATTTTTATATTTACACAAAGGTATTTTATCTCCTACTTTTGCTCTTCCTGTCCACGAACATTGCAGTAAAATGTTAGGCCCTAGGATCAAATGAAGAGCGTCACAAGCACGTTGTTTAAAATCGCCCTCTGCAATATTTAGTTTCACCCATTCCACAAATTCATCTCGGTACTCTTTTTTTTCAGCTTCTCCTCCAGAGCATTCATCTCCTCAATGGTCTCTACAGTGCAAAAGTTTGGCGAAGGGGTTTTATCCGTGGGGCTCAAGCAGGTGTTTTGATTCGCCAACAGTTGTTGCATCATCCCGGTCAGAACATCGAGCTTGTTGTTCATCACATCGTTCTGGACCTTTAGCTGAGCTACCATTCGGCGTAACATCATGCATTCTTTTGCCAAATCAGTTGGTACTGGCACGTTGTTGTTTTTGTCCTCCATCTAAAAAAGTTCGTTTTATATAGTTTCATAGAGTATTTAAACGTTTCCTATGAGTATTGTTTTACCTTGTGTATGCAAATCTATATCGACCAGTTAAGCTTTTTTTGTCAAACAATGAGAAGCTCTACACGAAGTGAAACTAGTGAACAATACAATCTCTTAAATTCTTTGAATTCAAACGTGACATTTCATTTGGCGCCGAAAGAAAATTGATATCACAACTACATACATAAATACCCTCGTACCTCACCAATACATGTATATCAAGGTCGGCGCGCGTACACTCACACACTCGCAAAAGCCTGTTCTCATATCCCCTAATTTTACCCTCAGTCCGAACAAAAACGTCCTCATTTTTTCATATCCCAGGGTTCGGTGACACAAAATTAGGGAGTTGTATGCAATTTCGAGCACTTGTTTGTCGAGTGGGGTATAGCAGTTTTCGAGCAGCTATCTAAGTGATTATACAGTCGTTGCCACCTAATTTTGGCTCTAAGGCATCAATTTTTGACAGTGCGCATCAATTTTTGCCTGTAAGGCATCAATTTTCGACAGTGCGCATCAATTTTTGACTCTAACGCGCCTATTTTTGTCTGTAAGTCATCAATTTTTGACTCTTGTAGGAATCACGACAATTTTACAAGGTATTTAAGCAGATTTTGAACAATTGTTATCCCACATCTCATTAAAAATACAAAAACTGTATAAATTGATTGTTTCTTGCGAAAAAATGATGAAATTTTAGAAATTTTAAAGCTTTTGTTTACAGCTGAAAATACATGCCAAATATTTTTCACTCCATTAAATCATCCAAAATTGGCAAAACATTTGTTTTATTTTAAATTCTATCAATAAAATTATTCACTACTTAACTTAATCAACCATTTCAGAACACACAGTTTCAGAAATTGCGTCAAATTTTGTAAATAAAGCAATTGACTCACAGTCAAAAACTGATGCCTTCGAGTCAAAAATTGATGCGCACTGTCAAAAATTGATACCTTCGAGGCAAAAATCGTGACACGTGCCTTTGAGACAAAAATAGGTTAGTTAGAGTCAAAATTTAGCGGCAACGACTGTAATATACAGGTGGGCTTATCCCAAGATGTATGAATTTTGAAGGCTGATTTTTATCGCTGCTGCTTCTGAATGAGAATTTTAAGAGTGTTTTGAATATTCGTCAAGCCTAAAAAAAATTGTTTGAACAAAACTTTTCACCAATCCTGCCAAAAGTGATATTCAAGTTTGGTTATAAAAAACATGCTATGAGACCATCTGGACCATCTGGAGCCATGCAAAAACTGACTAGAATCGTGAAGGGCCCCAGAGATAGATAAAAACAGTGAATTTATGAGTTGTGCAGAATACTATTTCACATCTTCTTTTTTTAATTTTTATTAACACATTTTTGCACGACTTATGACGAAAAAACAAATTTATGGTCATACCACGACTATAAAGACACTTCGAACAACAGGTTTTATGTGCTAAGTAACGCATTTAAAAATCGTTCAAAACTATAAAGATCATATTCTACAACGGTTTTGAAGAAATACATTTTTGAACGATTTTAAAAAAATGTTTTTAAACTTATTTTTAAGGTTTTATAAGTTTTATAAGAGTAATTATCAAAATATATTTTTAATATAAAAAAATTTCACAAAAAAAATTCGGCAGAAATGATTGTTTTGAAATTGCCATGAGAACCTTTCCAATTTTTCAAACATCGGTTCAAAATTGATTCGATCAAACAAAAGCGACACAAAAAGCTCAACAACGATTTTTTAGCAGAATCTAAATATTTGCTGCTGTTACATACATAGTTAAGCCGGTCTCGTAGTATAGTCGTCAACTCGTACGACTTAACAACATGCCCGTCATGGGTTCAATCCCCAAATGGACCGTGCCGCAATACGTAGGACTGACTATCCTGCTATGGGAGGGAATCAGTTAGTCACTGAAAGCCAAGCCCACAAGTGGTTACAGGCAGGCCTTGACCGACATCGGTTGTTGAGCCAAAGAAGAAGAAGAAGAAGAAGTTAAGTAATGTAATCCTAGTCTGATATTTTTTTTCCTCCCACCACCCACTTCACCATCGATGTTCTCTTAGACCGCTACAAAGACGCCGGTAGCCTCCGATTGTAGAGTTTAGTCGTGAATTCGTTAGGTAGTTTATGAGCCTAAATAAGGACTGGCTGAATTAGTGATGTGGTATTTACATGTATTAGATAAGTATTTGTAATTCCGGAAAGAATATGTGCAAAGAGTAATACTCTAGGCCCATTGCAATTGAAAATCGTGTTCATCTGCAATTCCTCCAAAAAAATTAGGGGCGCCTTTGCAGCGGTCTAATACGGACGTCACACGAAGCGTAAACTCAAAAATTTTACGCTTGATTTGTATGGGAGAGCGTAAACTTCCTGTCAAAAGATTATAGGGTTGTATGGCTAAAACCCAGTTTACGCCAAAGTTTACGCTTCGTGTGACGTCCGTATAAGAAAAAATCGATGGTGACGTGGGTGGTGGGAGGAAAAAAATGTCGGACTAGGATTACATTCCTCAACTATGTATGTAACAACAGCAAATATTTAGATATTTAGGCAATTTCAAAATAATTTTGAAAAACTTGTTACATACTTTGATTTGCATTTTCAAAACAATCATTACAGGCGAAAAAAAATGTTTTTGTGATTTTTTTTATATTCAAAAAATATATTTTGATAATTACTCTTATAAAACTTATAAAACTTTAAAAGGTTATAAAAACACTTTTTAAAAATCGTTCAAAAATATATCACTTTAAAACTTTTGCAGAACGTTTTATTTATATTTTTGAACGATTTTTAACGATTTTTTTAGTTAGCATATAAAACCTGTTCTTCGAAGTGTCTTTATTAGGTGTCTTTTTTGGGCACAATCAGAAATTTGTTTTTTCATCATAAGTCGTATAAAAACGTGTTGAAAATGTAAAAAAAAATTAGAAGATGTGAAATAGTATTCCGCACCACTCATATATTCACTGTTTTTATCTACAGTATCGGACAATACAGTCGTTGCCTCTAAATTTTGACTCTAACTCACCTATTTTTGTCTCAAAGTGTGTGTGTGTGTGTGTGTGTGTGTGTGTGTGTGTGTGTGTGTGTGTCTGTGTGAGTGTGGTAGTAGAAATAGAGTGTACAGGCGTCCCCCGAGTTACGACCCCCTCGAGTTACGACGATTCGCAGATACGACGATTTTGATTTTGACAGTTAAAAGTTGTCATTGACAAGAAATTTATGTATTTTTCTGAATATTTGGGCTGATAACCGTTATACATACATTTCCAAAGATTTCACAACTACCCTATCTTGAATATCTTTATTTTGTATGGTTTCTTTAAAATAATTATTACATTATCGAACATTATTTTAAATAAAATACGCGATATCATTTATTCCAACTCTTCCATTTCGGTTATAAACTTTATATTCATAGATATTCGACATACGACTTTTTCGACTTACGCCTTGCTTTGGGACATTTTTTCGGTCCCAAATACAGTCGTATCTCGGGGGACACCTGTACTTTTTAATGTGTATTTGCGAGTGCGCGGGTTTGTGTCTGAAAAACGTAGCTTGCCATGATGTCATATTGCGTTGAAAGTATTGCGTTCTGATGATGTGTGTTATCATGTGAAACAGCGTGCAATCACACTTGGATAAAAGCTAAAGTTTGCATCGACAGCAGCGCTTGTTCCTCGGACGAAAACGCAGGTGTGCTGTTTCATGAATTTGATTGCGACAGCGCTGCGAAATGGAAACGCGCACAACAGCAATGAACTCGGCATTCCCTTACAGGTGTTTCTCCAGTGCACGTCATTTAAAGGCCTGCATGCATCTCTGCGTTGAACGTTGTGTTCGCATGTTAAACTTTGTGCGTGCATTGAGCTGGCGCGCAGTTGTTCTTTTAAATGGGCGTTTTGTTTCATGAGCGCGGCAGTATTCGGTTCTCGATTTAAATGGGTAGACACTCACTCGCTTACTCATTGATAGTTTTTATCCATACGCTTTTTTCGCTGCTCTACAACGATGTAATTCTTCAAGTATAGAAGCAGAACGCAGGCAGAGCACGGGATCAGCCGTGTCCAACTTTTTAACCAGCGCGTTCTTGACGGTCCAAGCAAGCAATTTTTGTTCCAATGGGTCGAGGTAAACATTGTACCGATTATCAGCGCCATATCATAAAGCGAATGGCGGCTGCTGGCATTAAGCGCAAAACGATCGAGTTCGTAATGGAACAATCGCGCATTTTTGTGGCAAACGCGCTTCGGACAACCGAAACGTGCTTGGACAACCGAAACGCGCTTGGACAACCGAAACGCGCAAGTCAACCGGACGTCCTCAGAAGACCACGGCGAAAGAAGACCGTAAAATTGTTAATATATCGAAAAAACACTGATCGCGAGGGCGGTGGTCCTGCTTATAACATCAAAAACCCAACCCAAAACACAAAAAAACTACTAACAAATCTATCCAGAACGACATACTTGTGACACAAACACACACCAATACACACACACACACACACACACACACACACACACACACACACACACACACACACACACACACACACACACACACACACACACACACACACACACACACAAACACACACACACACACACACACACACACACACACACACACACACACACACACACACACACACACACACACACACACACACACACACACACACACACACACACACACACACACACACACACACACACACACACATGTACACACACACATACACACACATGCACACACACAAACACAAACACATACAAACCACACATCCCAAGCGCCACAGATTAAGCTTAAACGACTGGAAAATTGAATATCCATAGATAAAAAAATGAAAGCTCCACAGCTTCATTGGTTTGATCAATAGATGGCGTATTACAACTCATCATTATATTGCTATCCTTTTCTTGCAATGTGTTTCGGCAAGTTTCATCTTATCATGACCTATACAACCTTCTAACTTTCCGAGCAAAAATCTATATGAATGGTCGTGTGGTCAGATACGTGGGTATCAACACCAACGACCATTATTCGAATCTCACTTGCTTCAGTACTGGTGGTTTCTGTTGGAGTTTAGTATTTAAACAAGCGTATCGCCGTTCTAGTTCTAGCGATGCATAATTTCAATGCGACACCATACAACAGTACAGAGGAAATGAGAAAACTCTCCTCCAAGCGATGAAGCTCAACTGGTTGGGGTATCCCACCAACAGAGTGCGCCACCATCTTTTTCGCTATTTTTAGAATGCATGAGTCGTTTGCCGTCTGCTAAACGAAGTCTTTCTATATTCCGTTTAGGTAGAGAACTTGAGTCGTTTAGAAGCCGTTTAGTGGTCGTTTAGTGGATTTGTGGCACTTGGGATAAACCTGGCCCAACGGGTGCATGGTGCATTGAAAAAACCAATGCCCTATCATTATGTCCGATACTGTATCTCTTATGGATTTTCCACAAATCGCGAAAAACGACTGTCCATACTTCTTCTTCTTTGGCTCAACAACCGATGCCGGTCAAGGCCTGCCTGTACCCACTTGTGGGCTTGGCTTTCAGTGACTAATTGATTCCCCCCCATAGCAGGATAGTCAAGTCCTACGTATGGCGGCGCGGTCTATTTGGGGATTGAACCCATGACGGGCATGTTGTTAAGGCGTACCAGTTGACGACTGTACTACGAGACCGGCTACTGTCCATACTAGGCATGTGTAAAATGAACGAGAATCGCACCGTTCGAACAGTTCGGTAAAGTGCACGAAAGAACGAGATTCTTAACAAAAAGAACGACCAGGACCTTTGGAAGAAACTGACTACACCGAACGCGTTCGAACGTTCCGTTCAATGTTCGACGGCACACATAAATGTGGTAATGAAACGTGCAAAATCATATTGCTTTCTCGCTCTTTCTCGCACCGTGCGAACGGGTCGTCAGAGATCAAAATGTACCCTGTTGGTGTTGAAATCGTACCCATACAACTCAATTCCTCGAACGCCGTCGAATTTGTCCAGCAGTGTTCGATCTGTGTTCTGTTGGTGTGTAAATCGTACCTACACAACTGAATTCATCGAACGCGTTCGATCTGATCGGTTAGTGTTCGATCTGTGTTCTGTTGGTGTGTAAATCGTACCTACACAACTGAATTCATCGAACGCGTTCGAATTGGTACAGCAGTGTTCGATCTGTGTTCTGTTGGTATATTAATCGTACCTACACAACTGAATTCATCGAACGCGTTCGAACTGGCTCATGTTCTGTTGGTGTGTTCGATCTGTGTTCTGTTGGTGTGTAAATCGTACCTACACAACTGAATACATCGAACGCGTTCGATCTGATCCGTTAGTGTTCGATCTGTGTTCTGTTGGTATATTAATCGTACCTACACAACTGAATTCATCGAACGCGTTCGAACTGGCTCATTTGTGTTCGATCTGTGTTCTGTTGGCATGGAAATTATACCTATACAATTCAATAGATCGAGCCCGTTCAAACGGATTAGCCATTTTTCGCGAATGAACTGAACTGAATTGATTGCGCTCATCATGTTGATCCATATTTAAGTAGTTTTTTTTTAATAGAATCCTTGAGTGTGTATAAGGAATGGGGTACAATATATGCAGGAGACATTTTTGCTCGTATTAGTTTTTTACATGCTAGTTTTTGGTCGGTTTTGCGATGGATTGTGTTGACCAGACAGCCGAGTGTTTAATGTTTTTAAATTATTGGTTTCAACCGCAGAATGAGTACTTCTTTGGCTACAGTATGCGTCTATGGTGGGTAAATGAAAAAGATAACGAGCGTTTTTTGTGAATAAAAACCCCATGAAACAAAGAACGAAAGAATCGTCGTTCGCGTTCGGTTCTTTTTGGTGAGCGAACTAGTTCGTTCGCGTTCGGTGAAAAGAATCGTTTTGCCCATGCCTAGTCCATACAGTTGTGATAGGCGCTGTATATATCCTCCTACTTGAGAGTGTCGAATAGTTACATCATATTTATTAATTTAATTTCTTGTTGCGTTTACTTACAGTGTACTCAAAGCAAAGCGTTCGGATCGATAAGCGTCGTGTAGAAGCAAGAGGCTAACGATAAGAAGGGTGGCAAATAAAATACCGAGGTAAACACAATAGGGAACACCAGTCCCTAAGTTTAACAATTTGTATGTGAGAAACTTCATGTAGAAAAAATGAGTAACACACGTTTTTAAACTTTCACGACAACTGCAAACAATCGTGGATGTAGATGTTGCCCCTGTGACGCTAATATGGCGATTGGTAAAACAGTAGTCTTAGTTGCCTTACAAACGAACATTGTAGCAGTTTTATTAGAGAAGATGCTCGCTATATACTTAATTTCGGTTAAAACATAAACTCATTTCACTTGCCGGTGTAAAGAGAAGCTGATTGTCGGTAGTGACGAATTTATGAATGAATCATAGGTATTATAATTGAAATCAGTATCAGTTTAATAGACAATAGCTAATTCGGCGATTTTCATCTAAGGTTCAGTATAGCATGCTAAAGCTGGAAGTTTCCGACAGTATCAATGAGCTCGTAAATCATTTTTGAAATGTGAACATCAGGTATTTATTGTTTACCGAATGGAAAATAATTATCCTCTTACGATTTTTTTCGTATCATGAGTGAAACGCAGGACCGAAATGAGCTCGTTGTATGAGGATTCACGATACACGAACCCTTTTCCAGCTACGATTGAATCTCGTTCCGCTTGCATCGCGTGCCGCTTATGCCGTATGCCACTACGATCGAACACGGGCTGATAGCCTGCCCATGCCCGAATGCAGAGCCGATAGCATACGATTCTATCTTCACCATTAAAGTAAGAGGGATACGCTTATACCCCGAACGTACCCGAAAGGTATGCATGCTTCACTCATCAGGATCTAAAGGCAAGGACGGGCAAAAGAGACACAGAAAAGTTTCCTCACGGCTACACATGTTCTCGAGATGCGTTGTCTATGCGTCCCGCTCGGTATCACTGCGGCATATATCAGGTCAGCAGTACAACTGCTGCTACCTGATACGTACACATGTGTAACGAACACAACTATTCGGTTGGGCTCGATAAACGTCGGGTGGACGCCGGAACACAAGGGCGTCATGACTTTGTATGACTTCGGCTGTTTTGGACCTCACGTGTGGACACTGAATACGGCTGAATCGGCTGCCGCTTCCATCGAATTGTTGACAGTTAAGCCGCCGGGCCATGGAGCTTTTTCATGCTGGGAAATATTCTAAATTACTTATTTATGTTTCTCAAGCACTAAAAATTTGTTCTCAGAGCCGAGCCCGTGGCCGGTGTCAATTTTTCTCACTCTGTGAAACTGATATTGCCACTCAAGCTTTATTTGGAGCTTTCATAGAAAATAAGTTTTTATTTGTTAGATCGCTTATTTTTTAATCCTTTTCCAATAGCAAATATTTAAGGTATTTTTTTGACGTCCGACACATTTTTTTTAAATATTGAAGGTATTTTACCTACAAAAAAAGCATATTTGCTCATGTTTCAAATAGCCCATCGCTGCATCGTCAACTTTTTCAGAGATTCTCAAAACGATTTTGTGTCGATTCACAATCGTTGAGAAATTCACAATGAATGCCTATGAAAAAGAGCGTTGAGAAACCACATGGCCATGCGGCCTTAGATGCCTTTTAGAAATCTAGCTATCTAATTGTTCTGTATACCAAGATATCTTCGTGAGGTTCTAAGCTTCGTTAAAAATTTTGCACATTAAAGGAATTTATGCTATAAAACTGAGTTTTAAACCCGTATTAAATAAGTCAAAATTTGCGTTGCTTTTGCACATTATCATTCTCCAGCTGCTAAAAACTCAATATTGGGTTCTTTCCGTTTCTAGATCGTATGCTGAAATGTCAGTTGTTTGTATTTATAGCACTTTTCGAGCAGCTATCAAATTGGCTATGATATTCGGGTGGGCTTATCCCAAGGTGTATGCATTTAGAAGTTTGATTTTTATCGCTTCGACTTCGGATTGCGAAAGCTGGTATCGTGGTACAGTCGCGAGTTGGCGACGACTTACAGGGTTTTCATAGCCAATTCGATATTGTAAACTAGTTATCGATTTTCGTCAAGTGTGACTTTGGCATCGCAAACCCTCAATTAGACGCTGTCAACTCTATTCTGATGTTGTAAATTATGAAACGTCGTTGTCAAGATTGAATCCAGCGTTCTCAGTTTTTTTCTGGAATTAGGTAGGAATTTTCAGGAATTAGGTAAAATAACATAGTTTTATAATAAATTTTTCAGTTACATGAAATATGTGAGTTATAATCCTATGGTTACGGTTTGCATTTATTATTTTAATTTTTTTAACTAGGTACTTATTTTTATGCATCTAAATACGAAAAAGTTATCTCAAGTTATAAATATGTTGTAAATAAGCTAATATAAATAAATTTCTGTATTTTTTTTCTCAAATTTGTATCGTTTTCCTGCTTGTATAATGTATGCCGTCAACAT
The DNA here is from genome assembly GCF_943734685.1 of Anopheles coluzzii. Lineage (NCBI taxonomy): Eukaryota > Metazoa > Arthropoda > Insecta > Diptera > Culicidae > Anopheles > Anopheles coluzzii. The sequence continues at coordinate 25,676,496 of NC_064669.1, forward strand.
TGGTTTAGTAATTATTAAGTAACTTAAAAATTATTAATAAAATTATATTATTTTACTTAATTATAATTATTTACACAAGACACAAACAATTCTTCTTTATGTTTTGGCCCCAAAACAATAAAATCCTAAAAAAAATACCGAGTACGCCGGATTCAAACTTAACAACAACTGTTTCATAACAACGTTTGAACAACAACTGTTCTGTTTACAACGTTTACGAACGCCAAAGTCACACTTGACGAAAACCGATAAATAGTTTACAATATCGAATTGGCTATGAAAACTCTGTAACAACATACTCGTCATGGGTTCAAGCCCCAAATGGAACGTGCCGCCATACGTAGGACTGAATATCATGCAATGGGAGGTAATTCATAAGTCACTGAAAGCCAATCCCACAAATAGAATAATGTGGCCTGAAAATCGCAGGTTTGGGTGTGGTTTTGTATGGAGTGTTTACATGATTCAGGCCTCCAACTGTCAAACTCCATATAAAAAGCTGACTAGAATCGTGAAGGGGCCCATTAACAACAAGCGATTCAACCGTAGCGGCACGCATTCAATCGAAGCAGCTTGCGATTCGAAGCAAGCGGCACGTGATTTGATGCAAATCGACGCGAGATTCGAATGTACCTGGAAACGGGTGTATTATTTATTTATATACGCATTGTAAACTTGTAGGTCTTATAAATATCTTCCTATTTTAATCATCTAAAAAGGCTTTTGCGAGAATTTGAAAATGTTTTTTCGCTAAGTTCCATACTGTTTCTCAAGAAAAGTGCAATTTGTTCGAATTGCACACCTGTGTTAGTTTATTAACCTATTTTTTTTTTTGCATATGTTTATCACTTCATAACTCATTCATTTCCATTCAATGTAAGTTACCTATGGTTATTCAGGTCAGTTATTATACTTGGATTCTCTCGGACGATTTTTCATGTAATTGATGCAAATCGAAAGATATTCGAGAATCTACCATACTGCGGGATTCTCGAAGAATCTAAAATTTGTTTGCATCAATCGTTTTGAGAGAGCATTACCCTCAACCTTCGTATAATATGATTAAATTTTTTTGGCACCCAACTTCATCGCGCCTCCGCAAGAACTAGTGCGATGTGCTCGTTTTGCTTCCAATTCACGTTGCCGCTGTATTTTTTTATCCTCACGTTTTCGGCGAGCTTCATCCATTTTAGTATTTCCTGTAATTGATGTTCAAAAGATTAAAAAAAAATACAATATTATTAGATATGCATTGAAAATAAACCATACGTTATAGAATCAGGTAAGCCGAAAAAAATCGTTACACACAAATTGACAGCAAATGCTAGAAATTCAACAAGTCAAATTCAGTAGCATCCATGTTGAAAATAAAGTTTAAGAAAACAACCACCAAGCCACTGCTAGGAATGTTCAATGCGCAAATTTAAAAACAATGGATAGCAATTGTTTCCCTTATCTTACTTAAGTTCTACTATTTTTTATTCTATTTATTCAATTTCAACTGAATGGTTTTAGTATTCGTTGACTCCCCACTTGCATCTCATTTTTGTTAATCAACATTCTTTTGTTCAAAGCAAATTCTTCAAGTTCCTTTTTCTTACTGCTGAATCGTGAAGCTTCAATATTTTTCTTTTTATATTTTTTTTCGTTATGTGCATGCCAGCCAACTTTGCTTTTAACAATAATTCCTTTCGTGGAACAAACTTCTCTAGATCAGAGGAGAAATATTTCATTTAATTGATAGTGTTTTTGATGGTAGGTGCTTGTTATATCTGAGCTACATTTCTAGCAGCACTAGAGCTGTCACACGCTAATTGTTTACACACAGATAAAGAACTAACTATCTTCTAAACACACCGGTCACCAGATGTCGTCTATGTACACTGGTATCACTTCGGCTACCGTTCTACCACAATTAAAGAGAAGAAGTCGAACTACAAGCACCATATTTTGGTGATAGAACTACAAATACATTCTTAGAGTTAAAATAGCAGTCTTGTGTACGGTTTTCATAAATTCCGGTTCCGCTCAATCTACAAAAGATATTCATACACTACGACTAGTTTCCATAACCTTACTTCTAATTTTCGATTATTTTTTATATGATATCGGTCAGTATTAGACGATATATGATATTGGTCAGTATGAGACGTTTGTTTGTGGTTGTAAAAACGGAATTTTGCAAATTTTCAATTGTTAGCATGTATTTTGCATAAGAGTACGAACAGGTATTCCCCGATATACGCTATTAATGCAGACCGGAGGCAATAGCGTATCTCGAATATTAGCGTAAGTCGAATTTCGAGGTTTTCAGTTCAAATTATAGCTAATTTTCGTAAAATTTTGCTTGAATTGGTAGGTTTTAGCCACTAAATTAGTTATATGATCTGATTTTAACTGAATATTATAATTTTCTACCTTTTGAAATGGTTTTTCAAATTCGACCAAATAGGAATTTATTTCGCATTTGACATTCGATGTGTCAGATTATAACAATTTGCTCAAAGAACTGTCAAATTAAAATATAGTGTATAGCGAAATCGCGTATATCGAGTATAGCGTATAGAATTTCACTGGTAGCCTCGCATCAGTTTTGCTATATCAAGTGCTATATTTGTGCTATCATCTGCGACAGTTGTCATATCACAATCTTCTCGTAACAGGCAAAGAGTGCAGATGTGTTCTAACTCGCGCTCCTCGACTGACCCTTATCAGCGCAGTGCAGAATTTCCTATTTCTATGCAGTGCAGTGCTGAAAAGTGTTGTTCGTGTTTGGTGTTTCAGGCGTTTTGTACTGTACAGTAGAGCGTGGGAAAAACAGACTTAGATATCCTTTTACGTCGTTCGTTGTTTTCACGGCGAGACGTTACAGTAAATATCTAAACATATTTTAAGAACTATTCCAATGAACTTTACGTTGTTGGTTTGATCCCCCGTACATATTATCTCAAACCCATGCTTTGCCTGAAATGTGCTCAATATGGCTAATGCTGCAGGCGGATGTGTTGCTCCGTCGCAGCGCCCAACGCCGGTGCTTTACACCGAGTCGGGTATATTTTTCCTTCGTCGACCGGAGAGTGCCTCCAACTATTTAGAAACGAGCGATTCTGAGGTTTGTGTTCCAATACGCTTACTTTATTTAGGTTTTCATCTCTTATCTGCTATTTAGTTGCTGAACGCATATAGGTTAGCTAACTGTAACTATAACTATTTTGATAACAAGTTTTATTTATACTTAATGCGACATGTACCTATGGTTTATGAATTGCGTAAAGTTACTTCCTCGTTTGAACTGTGCGAACGGTATACTACCTGATTATGTTTGTTGCGTTTCTGAAGCGCGCGCTATTGCTTGAGCCGTGTTTTGCTTGAACTTTGTTTTAACTTGAAGTGGTTTACTTCGCTACATCCGCATTTATGTTTTTACTTCACAATGAGGTCATACGCAACAATGGCCATACCAGGCTAATGCGGAACCTCACAGGATTGCCACAATTGTGGTATCCCTGCCCATGGTGAATGTATTGCTCCATTGAAATGTGGTAATTGCAAAAGCAACCACAATTCTTTTGACAAATCCTGCCCGTTTTATCTCAAGGAAGAGGAAGTCATGAAATATAAAATTTATTACAACGTGTCTTTCTATGAAGCACGAAAATACATAAATTCCCTGCTACATAAACAGAGCGCAGTTCAACAAAGGCACACTCTCGCTCAAGTTGTGTCCCCCAATCCATAAACTAACGTTGCCCCTTCCACTAAACCCGATTCTAGATACGAAGAAATTACCAATCTTAAATAACTAAATGAAGAACTTTTGAAAATACTCACTCCATCTGTTGCCACCCTTGATCCAAAAGATGAAATTTTTGCCCAACTTAAACAAGAAAATGCTAATCTAAATACGAAAATTGATCTACTCACAGTAACTATTAAAAATATGCAAATCGAACAAACCAAATTTATTGATCTTTTTAATCAAAACAAAACCAATAAAGTTGAAACAATGGACCAATCCGAAGAGTCTGTCTCTCCTTGCTCCCTCTCTCATCTGGACGGAATCAAAGCGACCTCTTCAAAGGCGTTTAAAAACGATCTGAACTTCCTCCGAGGAGAAAACCTCCCTCCCTCAAAAAAAAACCTTAACAAAAAAATCCCTCATATCTCCTATCCCTATTCCTTCCTTCTCCGATCAACTCCGAGGGACAGGAGCTCCTTCTCTCACCCAATAATGCCCCTTTCATCGAGATGAGGCAATCAGAGAGACATACAATTTCTAAACCATAATGATCACACACAACACACCTTCTTTTTTAGCAACATCAAACATTTATTCTCCAAATTCCCATCCTCTGTTAAATAACAATACGCCTTTGTTTGCCATGTCCTGGAATATCAGGAGCATGAGCCGTAACTCTGATGAACTAAAAATTCTGATTACCCGCCACAACCCAACAATAGTTGCTTATCAAGAAATAATGACCATACCAAATCAAAACAATTCTCCATTCAATAACTATTCCTGGTATTTCAACCAAACACCAACCAACATGCATCACTCTGTTAGCATAGGCATACAAAAACACATACCATCTAACCATATTAATAACTTGAAAACATGAAAAAACTGTAAAATAAATGTTGACGTTTTACGAGGACCATTGTCTGCGAACAAACGGCCTGCCCACGCCCGAAAGCAGAGCCGATGGCATACGATTCTATCTTCACCATTAACATGAGAGGGACAGGGTTTATACCCCGAACGTACACGAAAGGTACGCATGCTTCACTGATCAGGATCTCAAGGCAAGAGGCAAAAGAGACACAGAAAAGTTTCCTCACGGCTACACATGTCCTCTAGACGCGTTGTCTTTGCATGACTTTGCGTTTGTATGACTTCGGCTGTTTTGGACCACGCGTGTAGGCGCAGGCGCCCGGCTCACCCACATCTTTTTATTACAAAAATCCAGCCCACCACTATGCAGTTTCTGTGGCGTCGACATCACCGTCCGTCACATCTTAAACGAATGCCATGGATATTCTACGGAACGCATGACCTGCAAATTGGACCACAACATCGACACCATTCTCTCACCAGACAGCGATTGCCAGCGTAAACATTTAAAATTCCTTCGTATTACTAATCTGTATGAACAACTCTAACCAAAACCACATTTGTAACAGTTAATAAAATCAATGGATAGCTTTAAGTAAACCGAGACTACTCGGTATAAGGTATTTTGCAAGCCACAAATGGCTTGCAAAGAAGAATAGTAGTCTTTAAGTATACAACTCATGCTCATCCGATTGAAAGAGGCGAATGAGGCCAATTGGCTCAAAGTCTCTATAAAAATAAAGAAAAAAATAGTTTCGAGCAGAAACAGCTTTCCGGTGCCACCAGGTCCATCAAAGCAAAATATCTGCCCAAGTTTCTCCTCTCGGCTGGATTGTTCTGTTAAACCGTAGCTGTCGACTGATGCGGTAATTACATCGTAATTCGTTGCTCGTTGTTTAATTTTTTTTAAATATATTTATTTGCGTGTACAGATTAATTTCTATTTACTAGTGTGGATATTTACAACAAAAAAAAAAAACTTTACATTTACAAAAGTAGTGCACACTTAAGGACGACTAAATCTATCTCAACATCGTTGATTTCAACGATGTGGAAAATGTAGTTGGCAAACAACCTAAGAATACATATACGTATTCCCAGACTAACTCCTGCTAGTTCTGGAAATCGCAGACTATTGAACAGATAGGGGCCTTCTGGAGCTATTGAAACAATTTCTTGCTGCAGCAGTGCCCAAGCCGCCGCTACTCTACTACAGCAAGCAAATTTGTGTCCAGACTTTCCATTTGAGGACAAAACGAACATTGATTGGAAGCCCTTCTTCCCATCCGAAACAAGAGCTCTCCATGTGACACTTTACCATTTGCTAGCATGTATAGAGTAGCTCGTTGTTGTGCTGATAAATCAAAACTTTGCATATTAGCCCAGATTCTGGTCCAACAAAGTTGTTGATTTTCATGTGCTACTTTGGCATCTGGTAGCTTGTCCACAAGTATGCGACGAAGTTTACATGAAGAGGGGTTTGCGACATATTCAGGGGGTAAATAGGCCAGTTGTCTCACCACGATTTTTAGGCAGGGATACCAGCTTGGAATGGTGGCCAGATTTGGCGGATTACCAGCTTGGACGATATGAGGCTCGCTGTATTTGAGGGAGCTGCACTCTGCTCGGTATCGGTTTGGCAAGAGGGCATATGCAGTTATTGCTGGTATGTGCAGGTTCAGTCCACCTCGCTTCCGTGGTAAAGCCAGTTGCTGCAGTGGAACTCGGATTCCTCCATTGCCATGCCAAAGAAATCCTCCTATTATGCTGGAGACTCTTGCCGTGTCTAATGCTCGAGCACCACATATTGAAGCCACGTACCATAGCTTGGGGAGCAGAAACGTGTTCAACAGTAGAACTTTTTGCACGATGTTTAAATTCCTCATGCGATGCAGCCAAACTAACGAGGCGAAGTGCTGGATCACGACATCCCAATTGATATTATTAGAAAATAATATACCTAGCAGACGCAATCTTTCCACGGTATACAGCCATGGAACAGATATCCTTGATGGTGTGGTCAGTCCTATGTCGAGCGCTGTGGTTTTCTGCACGTTGAGACGGGCTCCAGAGACACAGCCAAATGCCTCAAAGAGTTCTCGCACACGCTCAATTTTGTCGGGAGATGTTGTCACCACAGAGATGTCGTCGGCATATGCATTGACCAGGTCATCCTGATCGCAACAAATACCTTCTAATCTTGTGATGAGGGGTTGAAGGTAGAGGATAAAAAGGTGCATGGAAAGGGGATCTCCCTGACGGACGGAACGAAGGATCGGGAAGGAAAGAGAGAGGATTCCATTGATAAGATAAGATTCCATTAAAAAAAAACGGCAAACGTCATAGTGACTGGTCGATGATTCTTTGCGCTCCGATATCTCTATTATAAAATTCTAGTAAAGGCTGATCAGCGTTACTTTCCAGCGGTAGCTTGGATGTTTTTTGCTTAGTTTACATCCATACAATGGCAACCACATCGACTATAGAAAACGCAACGCTGACTTAGTTTTTGGTATTTTGAAACGTATGGAGAACAATGATACAAATTACAGTCAGAATTGAATAATTGAACTTTTTTCCGTGGTCTTTTTCTATGCATGGGCCTAATTTTTGGTTTAAGAAAAGCTAAAGAATGTCTTCTACTACATTTAAGTAAAATGTTCCAATCAGTGGTCCAAAGAATTGGATCCGGATGTATGAAAACGTTGCGAAAACATTTATACGAAAAAGTAACTGAAACAAATAACCTTCTTTTAGGAGTAACAGGACATGCCGGTCTATACAGGCTTTCGATACTTAGTACCACTTAGCCGGATAGTTAATCCTTGATTAGGGCGACGGTCCATGGGACGGTCCATGGGACGGGCATGTTATTAAAATGTCCGAGTTGACGATAGTACCGCGGGACCCCTCGATGCAACAAGAGATAAAAATAGGAAAATTGGACTGGGTGGTTCGATTAGTGAATCAGATTCAGGTACTATTCAGGTCCCGAAATAAATAAGGAAGCAGTATCTGGTCTAGGAATCAGGATCTGTTCCATGACAGACATGGAATCTTAATCATTTCAAGGATCAGTAGGGGGTTCTGTTCCAGTACCGAAATGTATATGTTGCAAGATCTGCATGGAGTCAGGATCAGTTCCAGGACCGTTATGGGTTCAGTGTAGGTTCTGGTGTGGGTTTGAGATCAATTCCAAGGCCGGTACGGTTTTTGGAGCTGTTATACCGATATATATATATACAATTTAAGTACCGGTAGGGTAAAAATATCAATGTAAGGGTACAAATGTACTTTAATAGATTTAAAGTGTCAGGAAGGTAAATTTATGAATATTTTAACAGAAAGCAATGGGAATATGTTGTATCTTCGCAATCACAAGCATTTTAACCATCAAACACAACAAATTTACGAAAAAAAGTATAGTTTTGTGACTGCTTCGTTGTACCTATAATGGTGGTATGGTTCCTATAGTCGTAGTATTGTGTTACTATCGTGTTGGTAAACAAAGATACCTAAAAACTGTGTATAATACACACGGAACTTAGTTTGAAGCTGTTTTCAAATGAATAGTAAGAATCACGTCCATAATATTGTTTTCTTACATAATTTGATCGTAAAAATGTATTAAGTGTGATTAGTGATTGAAATATTAACTAAAAAACTTTATAACTGTAGTCTTTAAAAACCGGTAAGAGTAAGCTTGATTCAAAGTCGGTTCTTCAATCAGTTGAATATACGAATTTTTGACTTTTTTGGTAAATTACTTACAGGAAACTCATTTCCGTTGCTTATTTTAGTGAAAACAATACGAAATGTTAACAATACCGCGGAAAAAAAATCTAAAAAGTTCGGTTTTTACTTATTTTATAATTATGACCACTATAGCAACATGCCTGTTTTTTGTACCTATAATGGCACTATGGTAAAAAAAAAACAAATAAAAATGCGAAAATATGGTCAAAAGGCAATAAATATTAGTAAATCAATAACATTTCATGAAAGTTGTGTTAAAAAAATAATAATTGCATTGTTATGTGGTCATTTAAAACGTTAGCAAAAATATGAGTTTTGAAATCCTAAGGATTTTGGAAGAATGTTGACACATTTCACAAAATATGTTGTGTTTCTATCACTGCAATGGAATGGCCCAATTTAACTTTTATAGCCTTTTTTTAAAAGAACAGAGAACATTAAACAATGAAATAAATAACTTAATTGCTCTTAATAATCTTATTATCACATTTTAGAGCCATACCATCACTATTGGTACTACACCACTATAGGTACGTTTACCCTATAGGGTCAAGATATTTTTCAGATCCGGAATGGAAATGGGATCAACTTCCCGACCGGAATGGATCAGGATCAGTAAAAAGGATCAGTAAGGGGTTAGGATCAGTAAGGGGTTAGGATCAGTAAGGGGTTAGGATCAGTTCCACGATCAGGTTCATGACTAATTATAACACCTATACGGGAATGGAATCAGTTCCAGCACCAGAATAAGTTCTATAAAATTTCAGGATTGCATGGGTTCGGGATTAATGCATCACTTGGAATTAAAAACCACATGGAATTTGCGTTGTATTTTAAGAAATCCGTTGCCTGCAGGTTATTATATACCCCAGAAATTATCTTGCATAACCCTGTAACCGGGCCAAATTAACTAGTTTTATAAAATTATTCAGTGAAAACTTGTCCATAACGCAACTTGCTTGGTTGTGCTGACTGCCTCAAGACCTGGTTTTCATTAACAGTCGGAAATTGCTCATCTGCAATCACCTACAATCATTTTTCCTGCTCTACAATCAATACCCCATTTCAACTATTGCTGTACCATTTTACAATGGCCGGTATCTGCGCCGCTTGTGCCAACGACATCGTACCTGCTGATCGAACTGTGAAATGCCAGGGTTGGTGCAATGCCGAGTTTCATTTCACATGCAGTGGACTCTCTGAGGAGCTGTTCGCTATTATAGAGTCCTGTGCACAACTTTTTTGGGCATGTAAGGCTTGTGTAAAGTTTCATAGAGATCCGCGTTCGGCTGTGCTTAGGTCGTCTACCCCTTACACCCACACCACTGTCGACTTATCGTTCAGCATTGCCGACCTTAAAGCGAGCCTCCATAGTGAGCTGCCAAAACAAATCACTGCCGGTATTAAATGCGATCTCCTCGAAGTGCTGAAGGATGAGATGCGTTCCTGTTTGCTTTCATCACACACCTCAACCGATTTACCCACTCAACAACCCATTCATCGCAATCCAGCAACATCATACCCCGAAAAGTTTAACTCAGTAGATAACAATATTCCCGATACTATTACACCAACACAAACACAATTCCCATCTTTGGCGGCCTCACTTAGTGTAAGTGCAATCAAACCGTCATCCTACATCAACAAAACACCACTTAACAACCCGCAAACACCACTACTAAGAGGATCGGGATCACCGCTTGCTTCAGATACACTGGATATCATTCCACACACTGTACGCGTATGTCGCTATTCTTTACACGTTTTGCCCCATCAGTTACCACTGAGCAAATTTCTCATATGGTGCAAGCACATTTAGCGCTTGACAAACGGGATGTGTTTGTTCACCGCCTGACGAAATTCGGCGCTAACACCAAAACACTCTCATTCATCTCATTCAAAGTGGGCATACCGGCCACTCTACGCAGTAAGGCTCTATCACCTGAGACCTGGCCCTCCGGTCTAACATACCGAGAGTTTCGTGACTACCGGAACAACAACAATAATAATCCCAATACACGCGCCGTCATCGATACTAACTCGATACATCAACTCACACACGATCACCCTGCCACTCTCGCCGTAGACAGCTATCACAATCCACTCTCACGGTCCGGAATAAGCGCTCCGATATCAACCACCACTACAGATATGCACTCGCAGCCGATTTCCGATTTCCTCTCCTGCTATGACCACTACAGATGCAGGTTTGTTTACAACTGAACCACAGCAGGATCTCAACGAGCGAATGCTTGTCACCACTACACCTACCAGATCTCCTCCAGAATGCTTAGCCGCTCCTAAAAAAAGACCGCGACGAGTTAACACTAAACGGACTGATGATTCTGCGGAAGCCGGTCCGTCAGATGAATTGCAATTGAATATCAACAACACAACAATAACATACCTACCGATGTACTACCAAAATGTTCGTGGCTTGCGTAAAAAACTGAATGATCTAAGACTAGTACTTTCCGAAACTGAATACAAAATCGTAATATTAACTGAAACCTGGTTGAACAATAACATAAACAATGAGTTATTCAACGACGATCGCTATTCTATTTACCGATGCGATAGAACCACTACCAACAGCACTTTCTCCATCGGTGGTGGTGTTGTAATAGCCTGCTCTCGCTCTCTTTCATCTTGCGAAATTACACCGACGGATCGAACTATGGAACAGTTATGGGTCAAAATTCGGTTGGGCAATATTTTTGTTTATATCGGTGCCATGTATATTCCACCGTACAACGCATATAACGACATAATTGTTAATAAACATCTGGAAAGTATACGCGAAATTTCATCACGCATGAGAGATAACGATCTCCTGCTTGTCGCTGGAGATTTTAACAAATGGGACATTACGTGGTCCAAACTCAATCCAGCCGATGTCGAGGATGTACCATTGCGCTCCACTTTCATGCACTATAAACCGTCATCTAAGTCTCGAAATAATCATATTTTCATCGATGGTATGGCAGCAAACGGCCTTTATGAATTAAGCAACGTTAGAAACTCCATGGACCGACAACTCGATCTAATTTTTGCTAACTCCAACGCCGCTGAGATCTGTTCTGCCGTGTCTAAATCCGAACCGGCCCTGCTCAAGCTCGACAATTATCATCCTGCACTCGAATGGTCAATACGTCACTATGATCCTCATGAGTTTAGCTCCCATCCAAGCAACACATATCAGCAACGATTAAATTACTCAAAGGCTAATATCGTCGAACTGGAGGAAAGAATATTTCTTTTCGGTTCTACTTTTAACTGCTCCAACTTTCCATCTGTTGACGACGCTGTTCATGCCTTCACGATTTTCATGAAAGATGCTCTACAATCCTGTACGCCAATTATGCACCAGAAACGCTCTCCAGCATGGAGTAATAACAGGCTTATCATCCTCAAACGAGCCAAAAACAAAGCCATTAGTCGACACCGTTTTTTGAGAAGTAATATCACTAGGGAAAATCGTAACAACGCTATACATTCATACAGTCAGTATAAGCGATCAAGATATAAGCAATATATATCTTCAATCGAAAGGTACCTTCTCCGACATCCCCGAAAATTTTGTCGCTTCATGGACAGCAGACGACGCTCAAATGTAGTTCCAAGCACAATCAAATATAATGATTCCGTGGGCACGTCACCCGAAGATATTTGCAACATTTTCGCTGAACGATTTTCCGATGCCTTCTCCACCCCAATTGTAGATCAAACGGTGATCTCAAGGGCCACATCTTACACACCTCTAAACATGATTGATTATACCATTGCTACGTTTGATATACGCACAGTAGAAAAGTGCCTCAAAAGCCTTAAACCCTCTACAGCTCCTGGTCCCGATGGCATTCCGAGTTACATCATCAGTAAATGCTATCAGTCCCTAGCACCTGTATTAACAAACATGTACAACACGTCACTGTGTTCCCACGATATTTTCCCACGCTTATGGAAGACCTCGTGGATGGTACCAATATTTAAAAAAGGGGATCGCTCATGTGCTTTAAACTATCGCGGTATCACATCACTTTGTGCGGTATCAAAAGCTTTTGAGCTTCTGCTTTACGGCCCTATGCTCTCCGCTACATCGAATTACATTATGGATAACCAACACGGGTTCGTACCCAAACGTTCAACATTAACGAACCTCACTGAATTCGTTAGTTTCTGCAAACGTAATCTCGACTCCGGAGGTCAAGTGGATGCTATTTACACCGATCTCAAAGCTGCTTTCGACCTCATCTCACACGACATTTTAATCGCCAAATTGCACAAATTAGGGTTTTCGGAACAAATAGTTAAGTGGTTGCATTCCTACCTCACAGAACGCTCATACAAGATCAAGGTAAACGATCATACATCTAGAGAGGTGCTTGGCACCTCAGGGGTGCCTCAAGGCAGCAATTTGGGCCCGCTGCTCTTCATTCTTTATATAAACGATGTAGGGCAATTGCTAGCTAAACACCGTTTTCTTCTGTTTGCCGATGACGTTAAGCTGTTCGCTCCTATCAACGATACCAATGACTGCATCAATCTTCAACACGCCATCAACCTGTTTAGCATATGGTGCCGTGATAATGCAATGGTGCTATGTATCGAAAAATGTCGTGTTTTGTCTTTTTACCGTTCTCGGTCTTGCACACGATTTAACTACCAGATCGATAACATATCCGTTGAACGCACCGATACATTCCGCGACCTTGGGATCATTCTCGACACACGTTTAACATTTAACGATCACCTAGAGAATATAGTGTCTAGAGGGAACCAACTACTGGGTTGGATTATTCGATCAACGCAAGGTTTCCGTAATCCGATGACCATAAAAACCATCTACTGTGCCTACGTCCGATCTGTGTTAGAATATGGCAGTATTGTTAGCGACCCCTGTACCTAAGAATGGAGTAATCAAATCGAGGCCATCCAAAGAAAAGCGACTAGATATGCTGTAAGACTCTTACCATGGCGACAGGGCGATGTGTTACCCTCATACCATTCCCGGTGTCTGCTTTTAGGGATTCAGTCGTTAAAAAAGCGCCGTGAGACAGCTAAATGCCTTTTTATATCAGGACTACTTAACCACCATATTGATGCTCCTACTCTATTAGCTACGATAGAATTTAACGCGCCATCTAGGAATCTACGAATGTTTTTAGAGATAGACTCAGGACACAACTTACGTAATAATTTTATTTTCAAGATACATTTTCTATTCTTGTGCACATGTTCTCCCCGATCGATTTATGTACCTTACATAGTCTATAAGCACTAATTTAAGTACATTCATGTAGGATCTTCAAGATCCCGATGGATTAATCAATAAACATATAAACATAAACATGAGAAACATAAGGATACGGGAGGTGGACCGTTCACCAATTGTTCTCAAAAGCCCCACTAGCCCCGAATTGAAACCCCAAGAGAGCATGTTGTTGAAGAGAAAGTCTCTATTGACGCGATCAAAAGCATGTGAAAGATCGAAGGAGACAAGCTTACCGCACTTTCGTTTCCTCTGCAAATCTACCACCCTCTCTTTAACGGAAAGAACAGCCTGAAAAATGTTGCATGGTTTATTACAACACTTTTGCGCTGTCGAGACTATCTCCCACCTACCGATGATGCCATCGATTCTGATATAGGTCGAAATGCAGACATGGTAGTCCCACCTCCCCTTTTCTTAACCAGCACTATGACCCCATCAACGAAACTTGGAGGAATCTCTCCTAAGAGAGCCTCATTGAGCACGAGCAGAAGCTCGCGCTGAATGGTGCTGAAGGCGCGGAGATAAAACTCTCTTGGTATTCCATCCGGGCCGGGGGACTTCCGCGAAGCTGATCTTTTAATTGCATCGAAAAGCTCACAAGAAGTGATGTCGTCCATGCAACGATTGTTGGTTTCACAGTCCTCGGGAATAACGCGTGTGCTTGTGAATGTGTTGTCTGTAATTGTGTTGGGTGTATCGTGTGTCGTGTAAAGATTTCTAAAGAAGCCCTCAATATGAACATTTATTTCATGAGGCTCAGTTAAGTGCGAACAGTCATCTAATGTAAGCTTGTCGATCACCGTTCGCCTTTTCCTCTGCTCCTTTAACTGGAAAGTTGAAATACTTTCGCCACATAGACGTGTTTCATTTATGCGGGCGAAGTGCTCAGAAAAACGCCTCTGGAGCATTAGCATTTTTCCTTTCACATGATTGATATTTACTAACTCATATGGGTCAGAAAGATATCTCTCGTATGCGGACTTCAACTCTCTGTAAAGGAGTTCATGATGCAAGCGGAAACTTTGATAGCGTTCATTTGTTTTCCACCGGAAAAACGATTTTATTTTAGGCTTCGCGAGCTCAACCCACCACTGCATCCACGAGCCGTAATTTCCTCGCTGTCTGGTCCAATAGTTCCACTTGCATCTGAACTCCCCCAGATTTTGTTCGGATAGCACGTGTGGTATCAGTTGCCAATAGCCGTTACTGCGCATACGACTCGGCGCGATTGGTAGGCAGAGACGAACGGTGAGAGCCTTGTGATCCGAAAAGGAAAGGACATGCATACCGGTCACTCTTAACTGTGTTTTCAGTGAGGAAGAAACATAACACCGATCGATACGTGATCCAGAACCACTGGTGACATAAGAAAACTCCACCTCGTTTCATCGGAGAGCCTCCCAGCTGTCACACAAACCCATGTTATTTACCGCGTTTCGCAAAGAAAGGCTGAAATTTCTCGCGCCCGTCACATCCTTCGATTCCAACACACAGTTGAAGTCGCCTGCGAGAATAACATGATCACATGCATTCCGCAGATAGAATGGTAACGTTTGTTCGAAAAAATCCTCCCTCACCGCTCTCCGCTGACTCCCTGATGGAGCGTAAACATTGCATAGGGTGGCATTACTCTCAAGCCGAAGACAAATTAGACGTGAATTCAAGCTGCGTTCAACATGAGAGAATTTTAGGTGGTCACGTTAAGCAATCGCCGTACCCCAGACCGGTTCACGTATATGTTGTCCAGCACATCGATTGCATAACAGTGCTCCGCGTCGACCAGGGAAAATATTTTGGCAACGGATAAGGCGCATTGTAGCAGGTTTGGCCCATACTCCAAAACATACAACGAAACATCGTCAACGCCTTCTGCGGCACCATTTCGCGCAGGTGTTGAACAATGAGTCGAAGCACTTTGATGTACTTGACAGCTCCAGGGTGGCCACTCGAATCAGGATTTTTAATTCCGTTGTTTTTCCCGGTTTTTTTAGTTTTCCCGGTTCACTATGCTTCGATACTTCAATTCCAAATTATTATATCATACGTTTTCAAAAATCGTTATCTAGAGCAGGGGCCTCCAAACTTTTCAGCTCGCGGGCCGCATTGCTTCAAAAATAACTATGTTGAGGGCCATTTGACGCTACCTTTAACTGATGAGTGAACGTTTAAATCTCGTTTTTATAATAAAATACCAACGATACTTGTACAGTTTCGTGTTACTAAAGCTTGATTTTTGTCTAAGAAAAGTAAAAAATACATTTTAATTTTAAAAATTCATAATAACGTAATATTTATATTAACTCTGGCAAAGTCATCGTGGGCCGCATTATAAGCTCTTGAGGGCCGCATGCGGCCCGCGGGCCGTAGTTTGGAGACCCCTGATCTAGAGGATGGTAAGTAAACACAGGCATTACGGGAAAGATGGGCACTTGTCATAAAAACTGGATAAAATTTATTAGTGAATTAATCAACAATATAGTATCCAATCTGGAGGTGTGACAACACATTTGAGAACCATTTTTGGCATGATTTCTATCAAATTTGTACAAACAAATTTTCAATCGTGCGCTCGTGTGTGGATCTAATTTGGCTACTATGGATCTTAAGCTATTTAAATATGCATTCTTCATATTTACGGATGTTTGATATGAGTTTGGTGAAAAAACGACAAAAAAAACTTTACAAAAATTGCTTTTTGGTGGTTTAGCTTCATGACGCTAACGTGTAAAGACTTTACCCCGTGGCAAAGATATTTTTCATCTGCTATCAATTGTTGATTAACAGATGTCATCACACAACCTTAAAAAAGGGTAACCGGAAGTCATGGACCAACCAGCCACTGGAGAAAGCATACAAATCTGCGAATAACGGATTTACTGTCAAACAGCAGCCATGCATTATGCTGTTACTCGCACGACGCTGATGATGCACCTCACGAAAAGATACAGGAATCAACCATCAGTGCCAGTGTGGGAACCCAGTCACTTGGGCGGAATGAAGGTAGAGGCCCCAAACCAAAATGCAAAATGCCAATGTACAGGCGATGTGTGATTGGGTAACCTTAAAATTGCTAAAGGGGACAAAAATTATCAGTTCTGCTCAAAAATTGGGATCGCTCACTAAATCCACCGTTATATTCGACACGACCGCAACTTCACGAGAGATGAATAACAAAAGACGAGTGCAAGGTAGAACAAATAGACATACCATACCCGAAATGTGCAAGAACAGATATCGATGAACGTAAGTTTTCAGAAGTATAGTACATATATTGCGTACCATATGTGAGAAACGGAAAATGTTGTCCTTAAACATTGGTGTGATGTTGATGGCCTGTGGTAAGTTGGGAACAATACACAAAAAAACCTATTAATTGAAAACACACTTAGTACGATGGTTAACAGTGATAGCAAAATAGGCCATATCTCGAAAACTAAACGTTCCAGACATGTGTCATAGAACAATTTTAAGCTCGTCTAATCATTCTCTATCCGATAGTCGTTTTTTACGACGTAACTTGTGTTTGTGTGTGTGTGTGTGTTTTTTTTTTTGTTTAACAAGGAGGGGGAATCTTCGAAAGACTCTCGTTGTCGCACGGGTGTTGACATAGGATTTGTTGTGCCGCACTTTACACATAAAAAGACACACACACACACACACACACACACACACACACACACACACACACACACACACACACACACACACACACACACACACACACACACACACACACACACACACACACACACACACACACACACACACACACACACACACACACACACACACACACACACACATGTACACACACACATGTACACACATAAACCTGCCCCAACGGGTACATGGTGCGTTGAAAAAAGGCCCAATCTTATTGTCCGATACTGTACCTAAACGCGCACGGAACGAGCCGACAAGCTCAAACGGGTCAAACTTTTATTTCGCTAAAATAGCTCAAAACGTGTCAGAAACACCCTACATGATGAAAAGTGAAACCAGAAAGTCAATCGACAACATACCCGGAGGTCCAAATTTACTCTACGCTCCCTAGGGTAGGGTACTTTTTCATACAACTAAGTAATTACAACCGGGAATTATCCCGGTTTTCCCGGTTGAGTGGTCACCCTGCAGCTCGCAGCAGCCGATTCTGCTCGGGGTGTGTACGGTGTACCGGTCCTGATTTCGCCGGTACAAGACATCACAAAATCGGTTCACGTTTGCGTCCTACAATAAAAGAGGATTCTGGGACAATCCCTCTGGCAATATAAGGGCAAATAGGTGACGCAGATGTTGAGCATTTCGAATGAAACTGCTTCCTATATGGTCCTGGATATTTTGGTGTAGTCCTGCAGCAATCCATACATCAACAGTACACCATGCGGACAATAACGATATGTCTGCGTACAAACGGCGCCCACGGGCCTGCCCACGCCCGAAAGCAGAGCCGATTGCATACGATTATATGTTTACCATTAACATGAGAGGGACAGGGTTTATACCCCGAACGTACACGAAAGGTACACATGCTTCACTCATCAGGATCTCAAGGCAAGGACGAGGCAAAAGAGACACAGAAAAGTTTCCTAACGGCTACACATGTCCTCTAGACGCGTTGTCTTTGCGTCTCCCTCGGTATCACAGCGGCATACGGCAGGTAAGCAGTACAAATGGTGCTACCTGATACGCACACATGTTTATCGAACACAACTATTAGGTTCGGCTCGGTAAACTTCACGAGGAACAAAAGGGCGCAGACTTTTTCAAGATTTTGTATGACTTCGGCTGTTTTGGACCACGCGTGTAGGCGCTGGCTATCAGTCTGGCAGCGGTTGCCCGTACCTACATATCATGTAAGCTGCTGCAATTAATTTTAAGCTTACTCGTACTTTTTTATCATTGAACTATTTAGATCACTTTATAAATATTACATAACATATTATTACTCGTATGTTTGTTTGAGGTAAACATGGTTGTCGTTTTCGTCCAATGCCTACATCGATGAATCGCTATGTCGCTGCAAAGTGTACAAGAAAACCAACACGGTTCAAAAATCATCCAAGCTATCCGCACCTAACATCACCTCGCTAACCAACATCGTCTCACTATAGAGTGAAAAAGTAACGCTCTATAGTGAGAGATAGAAAATGAGAACCTTTTTGTAAAATTTGTTATAGGATAATTATAATTAGTCGTGGATAATAATTTTGTTACAAAGGAAGGACGGACGGAAAAACTTCACACAGGATACTTACAGTAACGTTGCATCCCGTTACTGCGACGACCACAGTGTGCGAGCCACTCGATTGTACAGGCAGACATTTCATGATAGTAGCATGCGATTCGCAAGTGACGATATGCGATTGGAAGCAAATGGAACGAGAATCAACTGTAACGCTGTAAACAGATGTTATACCAATCCAACTCCTTACAAACCCAATTCGTTTCAAACAAATTGGAGATGGAGTTGATGCAGTCAGCCATTTGTCGTAATTTTATAAATACATCGAAGATGCAGCCGAAACATGCATAAACATAACATTGTAAAACATGCATAACATATAAAAAATTACATGTTATGTGAAATTGAATAATTTATTTGAGGATGATACACCATCTAAAGCCAAAGCCATTATCCAGCCAACATATAAAGCCAACATTTCTGGAAAGATGGACATATTTATGGAGGACCAATAAGATGGCTGGATGAAAAATGCTTCTGATGATGATTACAATTACATCGCAAACCGTGCTGAGGATACGATTATCAGAATCTTTTTGATCTTGATTGCTGCATGGGACAACTTATCTTTGTATATAATATAAGGTTTTTTTTGCTTATTTAAAAAAATGTGAATATTCCGTAATAAAGTTAAAAAAAAAGAAAACATTACAAAATGTCCAGTTTTTTTTCAATAAATTAAGCTATGGGCGGAGGATGGGGTCCATCTGTTACGTAATTTTGGAGGGGGGAGGGGGGGGGGGTTTCTTCCAACGTAATAGTTTATTACAGTAGAGAGGGGGGAGGAGGTCGAAAATTTGCATTTTTTTGTTACGTAATTGATGGATGACACCTTATGGAATACCCATAGCTGAATTTAAGACTCATCAGTCTTACGTATAGGGGAACGGTGCATTTAGGGCTTGAACCCATGACAGGAATGAAGCATAATGAATTCAGATAATTATAAAAACTGGATATCTGGTTGCTACGGCCATTTATATTCAGATTTCATACATAAAAGTTGACTTTTCAGCCACACAACGCCAGTATCCACACGAGCACGATTACAATAATGTGATTTATGAATAAGGAAATAAATTTGTTACATTAACCATTCCCAAATTGTTTATGTAAATTCGGTAGAAAATATTGAATGAATAATTTAAACAAGGTATATGCAAAAAATGTTCAATTTTCCAATATAAATAAATTTAAAGTCACTTTTTGGGAAGCTTGATAGAAGTTCGTCCAAAAAGATAAAACATTTTGGTCAATAGCATGCCAAACAGGATTTTCTATGTAAGGGAAGCACCTTCCATCTGCACCAGACAACGCAAGAAAATATAACTCAATCAAAAACGATTATGAAATTGAAGTCAGCCTTCTAACGTAATTTATTGATGAGCGGCTATAGAAACTAGACGGTCAAAAACCTCCATTGAACATTTTGAATATTTTGCACGGCTACATGCATGGTAAAAATAATTAAAAATGTGCAAAATTCCTTTTTAGAACCACAAACAACACCCCATACTAGTTACACCCCGTCGAGTACAGACGTTTAATCACTACAACAGCGAAGAGAATAACGACGCTCAAAGTGAAGCCTAACAGGTTGGCTGATAAGTCCCCGGTCTGACACATAGATGGCGCTGCTAGTATTAAATGCATATTATTTTTATATAGTACCAACCTTCAAATGATTCGTGTCAAAATTTGACGTCTGTATGTCAATTAGTTTGTGAGACAGAGCGTCTTCTGTCAAGCAACTTTTGTTATTGTGAAAAAAATGGAAAAAAAAGGAATTTCGTGTTTTGATAAAATACTGTTTTCTGAAGAGAAAAAATACAGTGGAAGCAAAAACTTGGCTTGATAATGAGTTTCCGGACTCTGTCCCAGGGAAATCAAATAATTGATTGGTATGCAAAATTCAAGCGTGGTGAAATGAGCACGGAGGACGGTGAACGCAGTGGACGCCCGAAAGAGGTGGTTACCGACGAAAACATAAAAAAATCCACAAAATGATTTTGAATGACCGTGAAATGAAGTTGATCGAGATAGCAGAGGCCTTAAAGATATCAAAGGAACGTGTTGGTCATATCATTCATCAATATTTGGATATGCAGAAGCTCTGTGCAAAATGGGTGCCGCGCGAGCTCACATTTGACCAAAAACGCCAACGTGTTGATGATTCTGAGCGGTGTTTGCCGCTGTTAACTCGTAATACACCCGAGTTTTTGCGTCGAAATGTGACAATGGATGAAACATGGCTCCATCACTACACTCCTGAGTCCAATCGACAGTCGGCTCAGTGGACAGCGAACGGTGAACCAGGTTCCGAAGCGTGGAAAGACTCAAAAGTCCGCTGGCAAAGTAATGACCTCTGTTTTTTGGGATGCGAATGGAATAATTTTTATCGATTATCTTGAGAAGGGAAAAACCATCACCAGTGACTATTATATGGCGTTATTGGAGCGTTTGAAGGTCGAAATCGCGGCAAAACGGCCCCATATGAAGAAGAAAAAAGTGTTGTTCGACCAAGACAACGCACCGTGCCACAAGTCATTGAGAACGATGGCAAAAATTCATGAATTGGGCTTCGAATTGCTTCCCCACCCACCGTATTCTCCAGATCTGGCTTCCAGCGACTTTTTCTTGTTCTCAGACCTCAAAAGGATGCTCGCAGGGACAAAATTTGACTGAAATGAAGAGGTGGTCGCCGAAACTGAGGCCTATTTTGAGGCAAAACCGAAGGAGTACTACCAAAAAGGTATCAAAAAATTGGAAGGTCGTTATAATCGCTGTATCGCTCTTGAAGGGAACTATGTTGAATAATAAAAACGAATTTCGACAAAAAAATGTGTTTTTCTTTGTTAGACCGGGGACTTATCAGCCAACCTGTTATAACCAACACATTAATAACCGCCTGGCCTTACACCATGGGCTGTGGCAAAGTAAAGTCAAAACAGCGGAGTGTGAAGATCCCGTTATCTACCTTCCATTGCCTCGAACAACTCAGTTCAGAGCAGGTCAAATTTGTGTCGCCTAATGCGTACGCAATACTAGATAACAACAAGGATGAGCATCCGATGGACACTAACCCTACGAAACCTATTTTGACTAGTAGTAAAGAACGTATACCACCAATAAAAATCGCGTGCAAATCATGCGGTGAAGTGCACCGTAAAATCATCGCAGCAGGTGTAGTAAGGTACGACACCAAAATAGCGAACGAAGGCATCATCGTGTACACCAACACAGCTGAGGATTTTCGAACCGTGGTCAAACACCTTTCAAATACCAACGTGAACTTTCACACTTATCAGCTGATCGAAGATCGTACCACTAAAGTAGTGTTGAGCGGGCTTTACGATATACCTACATAAGATCTCATCAAAATACTTGATGAAGAGGATATCAAACCAGTTGCGGTGAAGAAGTTGGCAATCCGCCACCAAAAATATGATGAACATACTTCGCTAAAGGAAGCGTTGACCTCTTCAAATTGCGCTGTATTAGTGCACTAGATCACTGTAGAGTAAAGTAGAACTTCTACTCTAATAAACAAAGGCCGATGCAGTGTAAAAGATGTCAATGATATGGTCACGGAGCCACAAATTGTTATCATCCCGCCACCTGCATTAAATGTGCAGGTAAGCACGAATCCAAAATACGTCCGTTGTCAGAATCGTCATCCAGTGAGAACGGGCAACTTCCCAGCCATAAGCTGAAATGCGCAAACTGTGAGGATAGTCACCCTGCAAATTTTTGGGGCTATCCAAAAAGGTCAACAAAACCAATAAAAGACCAGTAGCTAGGGATTTCATACTTAAGGGTAATGCGTTTCCCACTCTTCCGCCAAACCCTTCCTATCATAGAACAATTCCAACCCAGAAAGAGAATAATAGACCAAATCAAAACGGGAACGATCTTTACAACAGCGCAGAACTAACAGTTATTGTAGGACAAGTTTTTTTGTAAAATTCGCTCGTGCAAATCTAAAGAACAACAAATTACCGCAATTTTCGAGATAGTAAGCAAGTTTTGTTTTGCGAACTAATGAATACACAAGATGAATTAATTATTACATACTGGAATGCAAACGGTGTTTCCAATAAAAAAAATATAATTAGAGCATTTCCTAAAGGAACAAAATACAGACATAATGATTATAGTAGAAACCTTTCTAAAGCCAGAACTAAGATTCAACAATAATCATTACAATACTTTTAGACTAAATCGACAGTCAGGTACCAAAGGTGGGCTTTTAATTCTAATCAAGCACAACATCGCTTATAGCCCAATGAGATCATTTGCACTGGAAATAATAGAAGCCATAGGTATTCAATTAACTACTTCCAAAGGCGCATCGAATTCAATAATTAGTAAATTTAAAAATTATATTAAAAAACTTACCAAAATAAGGAATAATTTCATAATATGGGGTGACCTCAACGCTCGCCATTCAATGTGGAATTGCGCGTCTATACATTCGTCGGGTAAATGCTTATTTGAAGAATTACAATAAGGTCAATTTACTATCTGCTTTCCAAACACTCCAACACTACCCTGCCGATTCAAAACGAAACCCTTCAACACTAGACATCACTCTCACCAATTACAATAGCTCTCTTTCAACACTAAAAACTTCTAAAACCTTTTCATCAGATCATTTACCAGTTTCTTTTAGTGTAGTAAAAGAAAAAGCCAATGTCAAACCTGATAGTCATGTATGATTATAGCAAAGCCAACTGGAACGAATTTAAGCAATGCATTAATAATAGGATAAATCCAACTGAATTATCTCTCAATGATATTCATAATCATCAACAAATCGGCAATATGATTGAAAAACTAACATCTGTAACAGTAACAGCGCATGACATGGCAGTTCCGGTGATTAACCCAGGAAAATACAACATAATTATCCCTCCGAACATTATTTCTCTAATAAAACTAAGAAATACATTTAGAAAGAGATGGCAAAGACATAGGCTTAGCAATATATTGAAAAACTCTTACCATTTCCTTAAAAATCTAATCGATATAAAGTTATCTGAATCACGCAACAATTCGTGGTCCAAAAATCTGGAATCAATGACAAACTGCAATGACAAACTCTGCACTTTTGTCAGAATAATTAAAAATAAGCAAAACTCTATCCCTATTTTGAAAAAAGATAATCAAAACCTTATCACGGCTACCGAAAAATGTGATGTGTTAAAAAAAGTATTTGAATCAGCCCACACTTTAACAGCAAATTAGAAAAGTACTTTTGATCGTCATGTAAAAGAAAAAAAAAATAGGAGTTTCCGGAATTAAATCGATCAGATAACACAAATTAATTTTGAATTAATTAAACCAAAAGACATTGCTATAATATTACGACGACTAAAAACAAAAAAAAATCTACAGGACACGATCTGGTAAATAATAATGCAATCAAAAGGTTACCCAGGAAAGCCATAATATATCTTAACGTTATATTTAATGGTTGTCTGAAACTTGGTTACTTTCCAAAAACTTGGAAAATAGCTAAAGTTATTGCTATTCCAAAACCGGGTAAAGATCATAGCATTCCAGAGAACTACAGACCAATTAGCTTTCTCTGTTGTATGGGAAAAATATTCGAAAAACTTTTAGAAAAAAGAATAGCTGCCCACTCTTATAGCAACAATACAATTCCCGACAGCCAGTTTGGTTTCCGCCCTTCCTTTTCCACCACACATCAAGTCCATAGGATGACCAAAAACATCACACAATAGACTAAACAAAAAATCAACCGGAGTGGTACTGCTTGATTATGAGAAAGCATTTGATTCTATATGGCATGAAGGGTTAGTTTACAAACTCATAAGATTTAACTTTCCAAGATATTTAATCAATCTAATACATTTATCATCAATAGAATACATCATTTATCACTAACCGGCAGAACAACATTCACGTGGCAAATTCAACATCGAACCCATACACACCGTTGGCAGGTGTACCCCAAGGTAGCACACTGTCACCATTATTATTTAACATTTACATATCATGACATTCCAATAATGCGCAACTGCGAGCAATACGTATATGCAGATGATTTTGCATTGTCATCTACCGCTAAAAATCCGAAAGCCATAATTAAAAATCTTGACTTTGACCTAAAGAAGTACGCGCGATACTGCAAAAAATGGAAGTTAAAATTACACGAAACGAAAACCGAAGCTATATTCTTCACTTCTACCCAATTATAGACTCATGATCAACAAAAATCTAATTGGTTGGATGGATTCTGGCATTTAAAAATCACACAAACAAGCTGAGTGTTAAATGCGAAAACATTTTTAGAACTCTGTATTGTTTCCTCAATAGGAAATCAAAACTTAATTACAAAATTAAATTATTATTGTACAAAGCATTAATACTTACTTACTTATCCGGCGCTACAACCGCTTTGCGGTCTTGGCCTGCCTCAGGAGTGTCCGAACCCGCTCACGATCTCGCGCCTTCGTCTGCCTACAACATGGCCAGCCCACCGGAGCCTGGCGAGCTTGATACGCTGCACGACAGTGAGGTCGCCGTACATCTCGTATAGCTCGTCATTATAGCGGCTCCTCCATTGTCCTTCCACACATACGGGGCCAAGTATCCTTCTGAGCATCTTCCTCTCGAACGCGGCTAGGAGGGTTTTGTCAGATTTAGACAGTGTCCATGTCTCAGAGGCGTATGTGAGTAGCGGTACTATATAGGTACTATATATGTCCAGCTTCGTCCGTCGCGACAGGTTCTTCGAAGTGAACTGATTTTTCAGGCTGTAGAATGACCGGTTCGCAGCCAGCAACCTTGCGCGCAATTCAGCTTCCATGCTATTGTCGTTGCAGACCTTTGACCCAAGATAGGTGAATTCTAGGACGATTTAAAAAGTGCGTTCACCTATTTATACGTCACGCCTTCGTAGTTTCTGATTATTTATTGCTAGGGCCGCTGATGTTGCCACCATCAGTTTGGTCTTTGCCTCGTTTATCTGCAATCCGAGGTTCTCTGCCACCAGCTCGATCCCTTGGTAGGCTTCTGCTACATAGGAGAGCCGCAGACCAATGATGACTATATCATCAGCGTATGCCAGGATCTGGGTTGACTTATAGAAAATGGTTCCCGTGGTCTCCACCCTCGAGACACGGATGGCCCTCTCTAGCGCCAGGTTGAAAAGGAGACAAGCAAGCCTGTCCCCCTGGCGCAGACCCTTGGTGCTAGCAAAAGGTCCTGAGAGTTTTCCATCCACCCTCACCCTCACCTGGCAAGTGACGTTGGTCATAGTCATTCTAACTAGCCTTATCAGTTTGGCCGGGATTCCAAAAGAGCTCATAGTGTCATACAAAGCATTAATACTCCCAAATATAACTGACGCTTCACCAGTATGGTCCAATTGTGCGGATTGTCATAAGTTGACAGTTCAAAGAATACAAAACAAATTTCTTAAAGCTATACTTAAAGTCCTCCCTGGGTACAGAACAGCTCAATTGCACATAGATTGTAATATATCCACAATATCCTGTAAATTATCATTGTTAAAATCTACATATAATGTAAAATGCTCATTTAGCACACATCCATTTCTGAGAGAATTATGCACTCAACCAGTTAAATTGAAGTTATAAATCTAATTTAGGTTGTAAATATTACCAGGAATTTTAGTATGAAAGATTTATTATTTAGATTAGAATAGCGTTAGGTTACTTTCTTCATTCACATTTGGGTTTTTTTCCAAAGCCATTTTTCCCCTATAATTTCTTGTTCCTGACTGTATGAGCTATGCAATGCAGTGAAAAATCAGCGTAGAGCTACCTAAAGCAATCAAATCAATGAGGAGAGAAGCTTATTTCGGGCCCATTATAGTATAATATAACGCAGCAAATGTATGAACAACTTATAAATATGGAAATAAATCAACTAACTAACTAACTAACTAACCGATAGCATATCTTTTAAAGATGAAACATCAGGGGTGTGACTTAATAAACTAGAAGCAGTGTATTATGCGAAACGGACCAATCAAAATGAAGAGACGGATAATGATGCATATTTTTCTGTTCAGATTGTACAATTCACAAGTGGTGACTATTTCTCGTGTAATTGTTCAAATATAACACTCTGAACGCTTTCTGCGGAGAGCACAGTACAAGATAAGAGAGCGGATGGAGCGTCCCAACTAGACATGGGCAAGAAGAGCGGGAATCATAAGGTTCGCTCGCTCCCATTAGTGAGCGGGCGCTCGCCGCTCTTCATTCCAGAAAAATATGATTCGCCCGCTCGCATAGAAAAATATAAAGAAACGCTCGTTTGAAACTAGTTGCCCCGAGGAAAAAAAAATCTAAATCTATAATACTGTTGGGTTTATTGTAAATAGTAAATAGCCGCATGTAAAAAAAAATCAAATAATTTAATTGTGGTTAAAACTAAAATTCAAATTAACGTTTTTATTAAACAAAAAAAACATCACAAGCTACTGTCGTCGACCCACACTGGCTATTGCAAACACACGTATAAAACATCGTAGAGCGCGAGCGCATCGTATGTGCAAAACACACAGAAAAAAACAGTCTTGCTTGCAAGCGCACTGCTTGTCCAAAATACGTAGCGAGAAGATCAGGGTAGCTCGCGAGCGCACTGCCTATCCAAAATCCATGCAGAAAAAAAACTGCCTAGCTCGCGAGCGCACTGGCTATCCAAAATCCGTGCAGAAAAAAACAGGGTAGCTCGCGAGCGCCCTGCCCATCCAAAATACGTAACGAGAAGATCAAGGTAGCTCGCGAGCGCACTGCCTATCCAAAATCCGTGCAGAAAAAAACTGCCTAGCTCGTGAGCGCACTGCCTATCCAAAATCCATGCAGAAAAAAACAGGGTAGCTCGCGAGCGCCCTGCCCATCCAAAATACGTAGCGAGAAGATCAGGGTAGCTCGCAAGCGCACTGCCTATCCAAAATCCGTGCAGAAAAAAACTGCCTAGCTCGTGAGCGCACTGCCTATCCAAAATCCGTGCAGAAAAAAACTGCCTAGCTCGTGAGCGCACTGCCTATCCAAAATCCATGCAGAAAAAACAGGGTAGCTCGCGAGCGCGCTGCCCGTCCAAAATACGTAGCGAGAAGAACAGGGTAGCTCGTGAGCGACCGGTTGGCCCAAAATTCATTCATAAAAAAACAGCCCAGCTCGCGAGCGCCAATATGCGTAGTGAGAGGATCAAGCTAGCTCGCGAGCGCGCTGCCTGGACAAAATACGTAGTGAGAAGAGAAGGGGCGCTCGCGAGCTTCCCTGATCTTCTCGCTACGTATTTTGGATGTGCAGGGCGCTCGCGAGCTACCCTGTTTTTTCTGCATGGATTTTGGATAGGCAATGCGCTCGCGAGCTACCCTGTTTTTTTCTGCATGGATTTTGGATAGACAGTGCGCTCGCGAGCTAGGCAGTTTTTTTCTGCACGGATTTTGGATAGGCAGTGCGCTCGCGAGCTACCCTGTTCTTCTCACTGCGTATTTTTGATAGACAGTGCACTCGCAAGCTAGGTTGTAGAGTCGCTGATAAACAGCTGGTTTTTAAAAAGCAAGGTATATTTCGACATACACAAATCGGATTTATAGTGGTTATAATACATATTACCTAGTCTGAATTTCTTCGTTGTATTCGCTGCACAAAACCGGTCATTACGATAAAGAATATCAATTGTTTTGTAATAGGAAAAAAAGTATTCCAATTGCCGTACGCTATGTTTTTTTTATACAGGAGGACAGCTTTGCCTTATTGCTTAAAGACTCACTATAATAATGATTTGTGTATAGGCCGGGCTACATTGATCGTACTCGCAAGCGTAATTTTGATTTTCACTAGCGCATCTGGCGGCGGCTGACCGAAGCATTTTGCCAAACTATTTGGAGTTGCTTCAGAAAACACGTTATTTTTCCATGTTTTTTATTAAAAACGGAGGAGAAAAGTTTTTTAAAACGTAGATACACATGTTTTGCACGCATTGCATCCATTTTTGCAAAGGAAAACGATGGAAAAACTACTCAATTTTGAGATCCGGCATAACCATTCCCTGGATGACCAAAAATAGCTTCCACCGGTCGCCGCCAGATGCGCTAGTGAAAATCAAAATTACGCTTGCGAGTACGATCAATGTAGCCCGGCCTTAACATTCGTTCACAGAGTGACATTTTGTTTTTCTTCCTGCCTGATTATTATTTCATTCCTGCTAAAAAGATCATTATTTTATTAATGAACAGATGCCACGGATGAAAAAAATGGGGAGCACAATTAATGAAATGAAAACTCATTAGTGTTTTTTTTGCTCCCATCGAAGATGTAAAAAATGTGTATTTTTGTGTATTGATTTTTTCGCACCATTAACTGTATACTCTATTATTCGAGAACAACCTGCATTAATTAAGCAATACCTCACGAAAAATATCACCTATATCTCCTGTCCAATTAAAGGTATGGCTAGCGCGAGCGGACGAATCACCGCTCGCTCGTGATTCGCAGTAAGCAAAAGAGCCAGCTCGCTCGAATCGTCGCAAAGAATCATTTTGCCCATGTCTAGTCCCAACCCAAGCGGCATCGCGAGAGAGAATTAAGCTTTTCCCGTTGTTTTCCCCCCTGACATACCCACGAACGTTGTGTTTGTTTCTACGCGATGCGTTATTTTCTGTTGTTGTTGTTGCCTTTAACGCTGTTACCGCAAGAGCTTGAAGCAAGAAGCGTTTCACACCATCACCGTCTCACCCAAACATTGGTGTTGTGATGCGTTTATTTGTACCCCCGCCCCTATGTTCTTCTTACCCGTACCGCGCACCCCATACATTCTGACTTAGAATTCAAATCAAAGCGAGATGGTCTAACTGAATTTGGAAAAGATGAGTGATGGATATTTCATAACGATTCAGATCACATATTTTAAAACAAAATTAACAGAAACTTGTACTAAAATTTTATGAAAAAATTCAAGGTTTCCGCCATCGGTATAATGATATTAAAATAATTATATTAACAACTTATATATAATATATTATACATATTATAATATAATATACCATATGAATAAATGTATATATATATAAGTATATATATATATATATATATATATATATATATATATATATATATATATATATATATATATATATATATATATATATATATATATATATATATCCGTCCGAGTATGGTTGAGCGATTGTGTGTGTGTGTATGCCGACGGAATACGACGCCGGTAAGATGAAATGTTTTACTTTTTCACTTTTACTTTACTTTTTCATGAAATCACAATGAATTGTAAAAATAATGCAGATTTAATGATATTGATCTTTGTTACAGTTTCTACAACAATCACTAAAGCCGGCTGTGATCGTGATCGGCACATTCTCAACTGGACCAACACACCGGTCGTTGTGTATCTTCAAGCAAACTAACGTTGCCATACACCACAAAATAGCATGGAAAGGAAAGTATTATAAAATAATGTCATATTTAAAAGCATTCTAATCTTTCATTGTTATTTTTCCACTGCAAATAGGACATTGGATCACCGCATCGACAAGTGGTTTTTATGTGCAAGTGTTGTTAAGAAGTGTGTTGTACGGTGTATTATGTGTTTTACTTTATTTGTATCGCTTTGCAAGTGGTACAATTAGTGCGTTTAATCGTTGTGCTACTGCTAACGAAAAAACGACCCGAGCATTAGAAGCGGCAACAATACATGTGCCTGACGCAGAGACAACAACGCCGTCGGCATCCGTTGATACCATCCAAAGTGATGGTTGAAATCGTATATAAACGTGTAAAACCATATATTGGGGCATGTAAGTATTGAATAATAGTTAAATAAAATACATTTTATCGTTGTACTGGACAATGTGCATCGAAATTTTAAAAAAGTGTGTGTGTTTTTGTTTACATCCGAATACAGAACCCAAAGCGTTATACTGTGGTTCGAGCACTCGCTAAGTAACGCTTGAGCTTTGAGATTTCATTGAGTTTACATAAAATGTTACACGCTACCTGCTCACTAAGGACTGCTATCGAGCAGTGTTATGAGCAGGTAGCGAGCAGTAACGCCTCCATACAAAAATCGCGAAACGTAACGCTCCAATGCTATTTGAGACGTTCTGTGGATAGTTGCTGAGAGAACAGTCACAAAGAAGGAGAGTGAAAAAAGCTAAATCGAAAACGATCAGTGCAGCGCCCAGAGTGATAATTTATAAACAACTAAACCAACATAAGCATTACAAAGAGGATTTCTTTAGCATCATTGGCAGATTAACACGAGTGGAGGCCCAAAGGGGTCACACGAATGTAGGCCTTTCTGAAATGTCTAGACTTCGGGGCCCCACGCGGCCGCTGAATTGCGTAGTATTTAATCCGCCCTGTCTAGCATCCTCAACACTACAATCAAGTATTTTAATTTTAAACCAGTAAAATACAATACAACAATAACTAAAATAAAAAACAATGTCGACTTGAATCATCCGTCAATGGTAACTTGAACCCACGTTTGAAACATTGTTGACAGTGTTGAATTAGGATTTTACGGATTAGGAACATAAAAAGTTGTCTATATTGAGCAGGCTAGAGAGAACTGTACAGGAATGTACAATACACGCAAGGAACAGAAGAAGGAAAGAGAAGGAAACATATAAATAGAAATATAAGGCCGCGGGGCCACGAGGCTTTCTCAAGCTGAGAAAACATTCTCAAGCACTCATTTAAGTTTCTCAAGCACTCGAAACTTATTCTCAGACGTGAGCTCGTGGCCGTCTTCAATTTTTCTGACTCTGAGAAACTGATAAAGCCACTCAAGCTTTATTTGAAGCTTTAAATAGAAATTTAGTTGTTAATCGCAATTTTTTTAAAACTTTTTCAATTATAAATATTGAATACATTTTCCAACGTGATTACCGAAAAACAAAAAGCACAATTGCTCATATTTCAGTCAGCCGATCGCTGCATCGTCAACTTTCTCAAAGATTCTCAAACCGATTTTGTGCCGATACGACAAACGTTGAGAACGCAGGTTTCTCAAAAGCACTCGTGAGTGCTTAAGAAAATGAGCGTTGGGAAACCCCATGGCCCCGCGGCCTAAAACAAGCTGAACAAAACAGAAACAGAAACAAACACAATTTTAATTGAAAAAAGGCGTTCAAAAGCATATTTTGTATTTAAAGCTCCAAATAAAACTTGAGTGGCTTTATCAGTTTCTCAGAGTGAGAAAAATTGACGACGGCCACGAGCTCGCGTCTGAGAACAAGTTTTGAGTGCTTGAGAATGTTTTCTCAGCTTGAGAAAGCCCCGTGGCTCCGCGGCCTTTCATGCCTAAATGTATGAACCCAAATTACTTTCGATGATATACAAAATGTTGCCATGCGCCCACACATGGCGTAAACAAAATTACCGTGAAATGGATGATTTTTGTATCGAATTTAGTCAAATGTCAACGATTTTGGCTTCACACTTAACGGTGCGTAGCTATTTGGCGGAATTTTTGGCGCATTGTTACATCTTAATATCATACCTGCACTTGATTCGTTCAGCGTTTCAAATTCACCGTCACCCCATCCAGCTCCCGTGTCGTCTATGTTATTCCAATCAGAGAGTTGATTGCTATTACTACTACTGATGTTGATCAGGTTGTTCATATTCTTGAGCGCAATCATCTTGCTAGGACTGTTGATATGATTCCCTTGGTTGTTGATGCTGTTATTATTACTGTTATTTGCATTAGTACTGTTGCATGTACTTCTGCTGTTGCTGTTGGTGGTAACTGCTTTTACTGTGTTTTCCGTCAATGAAGAACTTATCGTATTCGTCGTACTATTGTTACTGCTACTTCCACCACCGGCTCGTCCCATATTGTACGAACTGTCAGTATGACTATTGTTGATTGATAATACCAAATCTGTTAAGATAGCGGTCGGGTTATTCGTAGTAAATTCATCCTTTGGCTGCACCTGATTAAGCTCATCTTCATCTTTTTCATTTAGTTCAGTTTCATTCTGCGTAGAGAAATATATTCAATTAGTGTTACAGCATACACAAAGTCACTATCTTCTATACCGGATCTTCCTCTAGACTTCCCCAATCTTCGTTGTCCCAACCATCGCGCACATCACTAACACTGCCGATCATGTTGAGATTCGAGTTTGGTTGATTCGATGTTCCAGTCATTGGACTACTTGGATCCTGAGACGTCTAAGAAGAAAAAAATAGCACGGTTGTCGCGGCATTATCATTCTAATTCTAATGTGTGCAACAAAACACCATTAACTTACGTCCATATCACCCCAGTTTTCCTGATCCCAATTGTCCGGACCATAGTCGCTTACCGATGCAGATGTATCAGCGCTCTCGTGTTCTAGCGAAGTCATGGAGGTAACGCTACTAGTTGTGGTCGAAATACTGCTGCTAGAAGGTTGTTCTGTAACACAATTACATGAAACCATGAAAACATGATTGATACAGACATATGATTGCTTCATTGAAAACATACGGATAAAAAAAGCCGTTAAACCTAAGACCAAATAAATGGCGGATGGAGCAAATGTAAACATGCTGATTCATTACTTTTTTATTTATTATAGTTATATTTTTGTTGAACATAGATTAAACGTAAATATTGAAATTCATGGCTATCATTTAGCATGCAACATATGAGAAAATGTATGCTTGAATCGCTTGATACAGGCAGACTTAAAGGGCAATTAAATGATAGTTGAGAATAAGTATCAAAAACGCATATTTGGTATTAACGTCATTATTTGGTAAACGCGTGTTTGATATCTCGATTTGTCGCTTGTTTGCTATTTCTAGAAATGAACGCACGAACGGAAGTGAGCACAGACCACTATAGAAACAATATTCAATTGGTTGGTAAGTATTGTACTTGGTGTTAAATTGAACAGCTGTTGGGAACATAGTTAATATTTCCCTCTATCCCTAGGAGTGTCGAAAACAACAGAACAGGAGAGGAAAGAAAGCAGGAACGACCATTCAACGCGATAGCGCCGGAGAAGCGACAGGAAGGCAGGAACGATCCTCCAACGTGCTAGCGCCTGGTAGAGGAGAGGCGGCAGGAAGGTAGGGACGGTCATCCAGCACGCTAGCGCAGCACCTGGGAGCAGCGAGGGGGAGGCAAGCAGGAAGAATTTTTAACGCGTGCTCACCATTCGACGAAGACAACGCTGGATGAAAGGAAGAACGAGGAGAGAAGGCAGGCAAGACGTACAGAAACCAAATGTATGATACACGCTGTCGCACGGTTGCAAAAACCTTCTCTATAGTTCTGCTATCGAGAATGATTTGACCGCGCTATAGAAAACACTTTTTCAATACAAAAAAAACCGCTTGCAACGTGACAATGTCGGTTGGGATGTTCGATACCGCTCGATACAAAGCTGAGCGGTGAGCAAAACCGTCATGCGATTTCATATGACGCGGCGCTTAAAATTTTTAGAACAATCAGCTGGCAAAACGGTAAAGCCAGTGGCAGTGCGGAAATTGTTACGAGTGATGAGATTAACACAGTGTGTGGAAACGAGACAAAAGAACCAATTTGGTTGGGAAAGAAGTATCTGAAGCCGTTGATGAGTCCAGCAAAAGAGGTTAGGAAAGGACCTTAGGCCTATTTTGTCGATTTTCGGGAATCAAATAGGGAAAGTGAAAAAGAAAGACGAGACATGCTAGGACCTTAGGCCTTTTTTGTCGATTTTCGGGAATCAAAGTGAAAAAGAAAGACGAGACATCCAAGATTGCAACAATCGAGAAGTGATTATTGTGTCAAGTGAACTAACGGCGCGGGTTCGTACGAAACAAAAACAGGAAGAAATGGTGAAAACTGTTGGTGTAGTTTCTGTGGGTAGACCTTGTGGATTGAACAGACTGAAAGGAGAACCTTTAAACATGTGTATCAAACGGAGACATTGGTGAATTCTCGCAGCTTGCTGAAGCAGATCAGCAAGGAGAAGAAAGAGTTGAAACGACAGAAGGGTTGTTTGGAATTAATAGGGAGGAGGAATACGGCTTTACACCCAGGATGTCACGACCATTTGGGGTCAATGGACTATGCTACAAAACGATATAGGTTCTTTTCCACCAGAATGACGGAATCGGGAAAAGACATGCCAAAGAGTGAGACAAGGTTCGATATATGTATTTATATATCGAGCGGATTACGATATACATTCAGGATACGATATATATATATATATATATATATATATATATATATATATATATATATATATATATATATATATATATATATATATATATATATATATATATATATATATATATATATATATATATATATATATATATATTTATATATTTAAATATATAAATTATATTATATTTACATTTATATATTTTATATATACAGTGAGCCCTCTCTTATTTGAGAGGCGATGGGACTGTCAAATAAGAGGGGTTTTCAAATTACAGGGGTGGAAATTGAATGAAAGGTCCATCCAAACAAGAAAGAGACAGAACATTTAGTATGCAGCCTTAACTGTTGCTATAGGAAACTGCGAACAGGATTGCCAATTTGAGCATACATCTTTCAATAACCATGGCAACACCATACTCTAATAAGAGGGACACAGATTTCAGAGGTTTTCCAAATTAGAGGAACAAAAATGTACTGGAAATCAAGGGACTGTGCAAAATGTTCAAATGAGAGAGGTTTTTCAAATTGGAGAGGTGTCAAATAAGAGAGGGTTCACTGTATATTTAAATCATCAGAAATGATGTAATCAAAGTTATCATTCATTACACTATTCAGTGTGGGAATAACAAAAAGCATAGGAGTTATCGAACAATTATAAAACATCAACTTCAGGAAACAATTGGAAATCTGGTACTCTACTAGAAAAGGTCCCTCGAACAAAATGCAGTGGAACCCCACACAACAAGTTTGATCTGTGACAGTGCCTTACTCATTATGCGGGATAATTAATGTTTATATGTATAAATTTATTGGAGTCGCTTAAAACATGGAAAATGTCATAAATATTTGGACGTTCAACTGCTAGATAAAAAAGATAATTTGTGCTGAAGAATATTTACTTCAAACAATTGTTGAATTATAATTAAACTGGCTTCTTTTTCTAGTATTCAAACAAATCTAGCAGGAAATGTCTAGCAACACAACGTCAATTTTTTTGTAATATTTTCCATTTTTTAATCGACTACTATAAATTTATACCAGCACATTTTGATATTGGAAGCAATTCTTTTCTTTTCATACAAATACAAAAAACACTTAAACGTCAAAACATTAAACATTCAGAATCTCGTGAAGAGAATTTCATCGCAAATGTGCATTATTGTGTGCCGTTTTGCCCATCACTAATGTATGCTGTCCAAATCTAACAAAACCCTCTTAACCGCGTTCGAGAGGAAGATGCTCAGAAGGATACTCTGCCCCGTATGTGTGGAAGGACAATGGATGAGCCGTTATAATGACGATCTATACGAGATTACGCCGACCACACTGTCGTGCAGCGTATCAAGCTCGCCAGGCGCCGTTGGGCTGACCATGCTGTACGCAGGCCGTCCACAAAGACAAAGGAGGCGTGGTAGGCCCAAATTGAGGTGACAAGATGGCCATTAAGGCCAGGATAACCGATTGGCAGACGAAGGCGCGATATCGTGAGCGGTTTCGAACACTCCTGAGGCAGTCCAAGACCGCAAAGCGGTTGTAGCGCCGGATTTGTAAATAAGTAAGATATGTTCGTTCAAGTCAACACCAATGAAAACAATCAATCCATAGAAATGTCACTCCAGTTGGTGAATATTGTTCGCTAACTAAAGTTTGTTCATCTCGCAGTTAGCGGTCACCTACTGTTATGGAAAAAGTCTCCCGCATAAAGGTCGCTTTAGACTTTGCGTGGAAGTGAACGTGAAATTTTGGTTATTTTGCTATATTTCAATAAATTTGTATTAGAATTTGGCTCATCGTACACCAAAAGAAAGGATATTCAATTCCCAAACTATCTAGACTATAAAAAATATTGAATTTAATAAATTAATTGAATGCATTTTTTTGTGATTCCCCGCTGACCATTATTTTTTCGCCGATAGCAAAGCAAAGAATCACATGGAAATGCGTGTGAACGTGAATTTTTTTCTCTATATTTCATAGAATATTAATCGGAATATTACTCATCGTACACCAAAGGGAAACAAAGGGAATTAAATTCCCCAACTATTGAGACTAAAAAACAAGTTCAAAAATGAATTAAATTCTTTTCCTTATCATTCCCCGCTGGCCATTATTTTTCACCGTGAACAATTATGAACAAAATTCTGAATGGAGCGTAATGCATGTCATATTGTTGAAACGGTTCAAGTTTACCACGATTACACTCGATATGCGAGAATCCACTGTGTTCGAATTCGAGAAATGTACTGCCAACAACACCAAAACACGCAAAATCGTAATATTTTGAATTTTGAAGAATTGAGTTTAATACCTATGTTTGTCAGTGGCGTATTTAACGGTAAGAAAAGTAAGCAATTGCGGGGGGGCCCGTCAATGAGGGGCTGCGGAATCTTTAGTACATAATCCATAACAGTTGATAGAATATGGCATTGTATTAGCAAGGAGGACCCCGTGGGTTTTGGACGTTGGGGCCAAAAATTTAGCCAGTTTCGTGGTACAGTCGTCAACTTGTATGACTTAACAACATGTCCGTCATGAGTTCAAACCCCAAATGGACCGTGCCGCCATGCGTAGGACTTACAATCCTGCTATGGAGGGTAATCCATAAGTCATTGAAAACCAACCCCACAAGAGGTACAGGCAGGCCAAAAGAACGAAGAAGAAGAAAGTCAAAAATAAGTCAATAGCTGGTATCATCGAAACCATTCGTAGCGGGAACGTAGGCGCTCACATGAAACTTTAGGAATGGCAACACATTTCTTGTGCCCGGTCCTACAACGCCGCGGTAAAGAGCTACGCAGCAGCCATCTAGTACGTTAGGAAAATGAGTGTCGGGACGTACGCCGCCGCTACGAACGGATTCAATAATACCAGCCAATAACTACTTATCACTTCAACAACAAATTTACAAAAAAAGAAAATAATTTTAAAGCCAAATCTAAGACATCATAAGCGAAAATAGAGATTAAAAAAGCGAGTAAGACGACGAAGATTGTAGAAGCGGATTGATTGTTGCCTGAATAAGGTAAAGTACATAAATCAAAAGGTTGCTACATACCCAAAGAAGCAGGCTTACTCAAGGTTTTACCCGTAAGTGGTGGCTTCGGACGGGCAGTGTCACTTTGACTGCGGTAGAATTTGGCAGTAACTGCTGTCACTGCCCACCCAGCCCATGTTGCAGCAGCATTACCGAGCGACGGAGTCGCTGTATGAACATCAGCCTCTGTAATGTGAGGTTGAGAATTGAAAAGCAGCAAGAATAGCAGTGCAAGAACAATCAAACATTCAGCAACACATTACTCACCCATGCTCTCGCGTAGACTGGGGTCTTCTGATACTTTTTCCAGCTTGCCCAAAAATCCACGGAGTGTTTTGAAGGCAGGATCGCGGACCGATTTCTCAGGGTCTGTTGTAAGTGGGCAAAGTGCTGGTAGTATACGTATAGCAACTTCATTCAACAAAAAGTACTGCTGAGTAGCTGCGAGAGCTAATATTCCTGCTACTCGCGACGGTGGAAATGGATCACGCATAGCTCGAATAAAGGCAGACACAAGTACACGTTGCCGCACCTTTGAAAAATTATGAAAAATTCCGAAACAATTTACAAATACCAACATTATCCAGTATTAGTTGAGTTCCTCTTACTTGTGGATGTAGATGGGGTGCGATTTTACCAAGACAAACAGTGGTGTTTGTTCGAATACCGCCCTGGTCGTCTCGCGACTGAAGTCGAGCAAAATGACGCAACACTTCTACATTCAGGTTGTTATAATTAAGTTTAGGCGCTAAATGGATGATTGACTATGGAAAAATGTAATAAATAAAATAGGACCAAATTAACTATCAATTGTAATTTAATAATAAGATAAACCTTACCTTCACGGTTTGTTCCCTGATAGTCGGATTAGTATCTAGAAAACCATGTGCAATTTGAGGAAAGATTTGATCATTCACTACATTTGGTTGCAAGTGCGAAATAAACAAATCGAGTTGCTGTAGCAAACGTGAGCGCGTTACACGATCAGTTGAAGCAAATAACTTGACTACACATGGCACTATTCGCTTCTGATATTCGCCTTCGTCTAAAAGCCGACCCAACTGAAAAAAAGTTAAAAATGTCTTATAAATCAAATTGAACGGCAATTTTGTACTGTATTTGCTTGTATGTACATCGTGATGCAACGCAACGTTGATTAACGCCAGATTTGCCGCATAGTTGATAGCTCAGGGTATAATTTTTTGTTCCTTTTACCCCTTACACCCTCTTCTTCCCCTTACTTTTCCTTTGTAATGTTTTCGAAAGATTGTTACGGCTGTCTTGATATACAGTGTGAATCCCTGTATTGTTAATTCCCAAAATGACTGTTCATTATTGCACAGACTATTCTTCATGAGTGCGCTCCCTGTTCAGTAAGGCCGATGCCTTATATTATTCGATAATATGTACGATCCAGATTGATCCAGACTGTTCCGGACTAATCCGGTTATGATACGGAGTTGGATTCATATTTTGCACACCAGAGTGGGAGTAGATCCCTGACTCCATTCCGGATTACCCATCACTATTCCATGCAAGCGAGAAACGATTTTATATTTTTAGGCTATCCTACAATACCGTCTCCATTGAAACATTAGTCCTAAGACTTTGGTTCGGAGCAGTTGGTGCGAAGCCGGTTCCGGAGTTGTTAGTCTGCTACGCTCCGCTGGAATTTATCATTATGCCCAGGTCTAGGAAACTGTAGTTCTGTTGCAAAAGAAACAAATCTAGTTGTTTGTTTGTTGAAGAAAACTTTTTAGAGCGCGTTTACTTACAAAAACGGATACAACAAAATTACAACTGACTGTATTTTAGCGTGTATAAGGTCCAACATGACCAAAAACAGATGAAGGAGGTCGTTATACACGTGTAGTATTTTTTTAAATCCTGAAACGTTATTTACAAAGACATTCCTTATTTTGGCAATATATTTAGATAGTCTAGTGTGTATCCACAAAGATACATAATATCGGAAAAGGCGAAGGATATGCATAAGAAAAATAAAAAAAAATGCAAACTGAAGAAACAATAAAAAGGAACCATATAATCCTAAAAAACTCAAAAACTAAAACAAATTAAAACATACCGGTTAAAACATCAAAGTTAATAACAAAACTTTTTTGTTCTAAAAAATGCCTAACAAAAAAACAAGTTACATAAATTATCCAATTTAAATTTTTTTATGGAGTGTAACGTACTAAAAAGATCGAACTTTCACGTATACAGTATGTCCGAAGAGGCGAATATGCAGCGCTCAGCGTGTTAACGAGTTAACCAGCTGCAGAGAGGTAGCTATATCTTCATCATGATCTACAAGTGAACAATGAAATCGTTAAATCTGCATCCACACGATAAGCGCCAAAGAGCCCAGCTGAATAAATTTACAATTCACACCTCGAAAGCATATATCTCCAAACAATTGGACATATTGCTATCAAATATGATATTCGTCTACACACGACTTAATAGGATGATCGTTATGGATGGTCGAAACAAAAGCTGTGAGTCGGATTGGATCAGGTGGTGCAACCGGTCATACTTTCTAGTTTTGGTATACAGGTGTCCCCCGAGATACGACTGTATTTGGGACCGAAAAAATGTCCCAAATCAAGGCGTAAGTCGAAAAAGTCGTATGTCGAATATCTATGAATATTAAGTAT
Source organism: Anopheles coluzzii (assembly GCF_943734685.1). NCBI lineage: Eukaryota > Metazoa > Arthropoda > Insecta > Diptera > Culicidae > Anopheles > Anopheles coluzzii. The sequence goes on from NC_064669.1 coordinate 25,717,257, forward strand.
ATAACCGAAGTTGAAGAGTTGGAATTTATGATATCATGTATTTTATTTAAAATAATGTTTGATAATGAAATAATTATATTTTAAAAACCGTACACAATACAGATATTCAAGATAGGGTAGTTGTGGAATCTTTGGAAATGTGTGTATAACGGTTATCAGCCCAGATATTCAAAAAATACATCATTTTCTTGTCAATGACAACTTTTAACTGTCAAAATCAAAATCGTCGTATCTGCGAATCGTCGTAACTCGAGGGGGTCGTAACTCGGGGGACGCCTGTATATATAATCATGTATGTGTAAGATCAAAAAAGTATGCCCACTATCTGGGGAGAACAGAATGATGATCCGAAAAATGATTCTTGTCCACTTGCTCACTTGGCCATTTAATCATTCGCCTCTATTTCTCTCAGCAAAGTGGTGAACCGGATCTTTCAAAAAATAATCCTTGTTTGACTGAATGTCCGGTTCCGTGGTAATCTCCTCAACACGCAAGACTCAATTACATGCCCGTCCTGGTGTAGCATGTCTGATGTACAACTTTGTATAATCATAGAACCTCTGGAAACTATCACATTTTACAGTTCAAATAGTTAAAACTTTGACAAATCCGGTAAAACAGCAGAGTAGTCAAATCCCATTTGAAACATAACTGATAAATGCAGCAAATGGGAACATAGAACCTAACAGTAACTTATAGTATGGAATAATTTTCGTTGGTCTAAATACACATGCACTTTTGGAACGGCCCAGTACTTCATCGGTAAGCGTAGGGCAATAAAAAGTGTCAGCGTAGGTCCGTACAGCGCGAGAAGATCAAATAGGAAACAGACTGCATGATGTAACATGCAATTGCGTAGCGATGATTGATTCCTGTAGGATAACACCCCAAGACTCAAAGGTCACAACATCTTAGCGTAACGCGAAAGATTTCAAGACAAATACAAATAGCATATACGCATATATCATATACGAATGCATCACACCTACACATCGACACAAAATATACGTACACAACCAACACACACAAATAATTCTAAGATATAAACCAGGGGTTTTGTGAAATAAAGATAAATTGGTATAGACAGTAAATGAAGTTGCACGTATCTTTATTCATGAGCTGGGAGTATCCCCCTATCCAAGGTAAGGCCTCTTAGCTCGAACGATTCCAGTAAGAGAAATTTCTTACAAATTTCCAAGATCGCCTGGACGATCACAAGTATAAAGTGAGAACATAAAGCAATATGAACCCGAGTTTATCAACTACAGTCTTTCCCCGAGTTACGCGAATAATGCGTTCCGGAGACATTCGCGTAACTCGGATTTTCGCGCAAGTCGAATATCACGTTTTATAGCCAAAATATACTTGATTAATAATGATTTTTGATTGGATGCAATAGGTGTATATGGGTTATTTCTGTTTTTTTAGTGATTTAACACTTTAAAAAACGCAAATTATTTTTCATTTAACAATTGATAGAGAAAATTGTACCGATTTGACATCTAAACTGTCAAAAACTTAAAATTTGCGTAGCTCGAATTCGCGTTACTCGAGTGTCGCATAACTCGGGTAAAGACTGCAGTGAAATAATAAAACGAAAGAAGACTGTACTTAATCTGCCATAGTTCGACACATTACCTTAAACATTGGAGCTAAAACAGCAGAACCAGCATCACCGTACTCGTAGGCTGTTATAAGTTGCGGAAGAATTTTGTACCTATGAAAAAAATGAGGAGCTTAATTTTGGTAATGCTAGGAGCGAAAATATGATAACACTCACCTACAAACATTGTCAGGAAAATTATCTATTTGCGCAGTGAGGGAGCTAAAAAATCGCATCTTCTCAATCTTATCTTTGATTTGAATTTCTTCCAGAAAAAGTAAGGAATCAACTAAGTCATTTTTGAAGAATCCGCCAGGTTTGCGACATTTGGTGATAACATCAGCGGGATTTGGTCGATTAGCAGGTGTGGCACCAACAAGCTCGCAATATAATGGAGCTAACGATTTTGGGATCTACAGAGAGGTAAAATACCACAAAGATAAAAATCATAACTATTGGTATAGTAGAAAATGTGCATGAGATTAGTTACATTACCCTTTCGATATTTTTAAGGTGTCCTCGTGTTTTCAAAGGTTCATTGAAGGATTCCCACACCAGACAACCGAGACCCCACATGTCACTCGAACATTTTGTAGCCGTTTTTATTTTGCTAGCGTCATTCTTTTCCGGTGGATCATAAATTTCCAAAGAAGGTGGTATTTTTATCGGTGGGACAACAGGTAATTCAGCCGAGGATACGTACTCCAGTCCACCCAATTTCCATTCGCCTGATGTATTGATAAATACCGACCATATCGATACATTGTTGTGTCTCAGGTTGCCATCATTATTTAGAAATGATAATGCACGCTGAAATCAGTAAATAGATATAAAGAATTGGTACGTTCACTCATCACAAACCGAAATACCCCGGAGTTTTATAATAAATAATGTCAAATATTAGAATTAATTTTTATAGTCATTAAAATTAAGAATTCATTAGACCAGTGATGTCAAACTCGTTTTGGGTCGCGGGCCGGATTTGAGTAAAAAATATTCATTCATTTGGATATTTTAAGCTATTCGCTAAGTTTTTGTTTTCTCCATCACCCACTACGCCACATGGCGTTTTCGATCGGAGAAAATTATAAAAATCTATTCTTTGACCTAGAATCGTATCTACACTTTTTCGAAGCCTTGTATAAACCTATTTACGACAAATACTCCACCATCTTTAATTGTGTACAAATTACAAATATGGAAATACAATTTAATAACGTAAAGCAGTAAACATTTACTCATATTATACTTTAGTGGTGGTTTCCCTAACTCAAACATTTTATCGTTCTCATGCAATGTTCCAGATACATGCCAACTTTGAGGCAACCTGGACGATTCTTTTGACCTCGTATATCACCTCAACATATCTACACACGAAAAACAAATGCCGTAATGCCTATAAATAATAACTATAACTCATCATTTTATTACCATATCGTCAAATAATGGCTAGATGTGTGGCTATTTCTTTTTTAAGGAAAAGAGATTTTCAACTTTCAATCGGCCTCATACAATTCACACCTTTTTGAAGGGCTTGAATTTTCGATATTTTTAAAGATATCGGCCAGAATTTTGTAGAAGCCTAGCTAAAGGGTACCCTCATCAATGAAATGAAGAAAATGGTATTCCGATACATGGTTTCCGATTTTTTTTTTCCTAAAACCTCAAAGTCAGAAAATAGGTGAAAATATGGGAAAATATAAGTCCGGCTTTTGAGAGCCGTCAGCAAACAAGAACTAAAGCATATGCTACATCCCAAGAGCCACAAATCCACTAAACGACCACTAAACGGCTTCTAAACGACTCAAGTTCTCTACCTAAACGGAATATAGAAAGACTTCGTTTAGCAGACGGCAAACGACTCATGCATTCTAAAAATAGCGAAAAAGCTGGTGGCGCTCTCTGTTGGTGGGATACCCCAACCAGTGGAGCTTCATCGCTTGGAGGAGAGCTTTCTCATTTCCTCTGTACTGTTGTATGGTTTCGCATTAAAGTTATGCATCGCTAGAACTAGAACGGCGATACGCTTGTTTAAATACTAAACTCCAACAGAAACCACCAGCACTGAAGCAAGTGAGATTTGAGTAATGGTCGTTGGTGTTGATACCCACGTATCTGACCACACGACCATTGATATAGATTTTTGCTCAGAAAGTTAGAGGGCTATATAGGTCATGATAAGATGAAACTTGTCGAAACACATTGCAAGAAAAGGATAGCAATATAATGATGAGTTGTAATACGCCATCTATTGATCAAACCAATGAAGCTGTGGAGCTTTCTTTTTTTTCTATGGATATTCAATTTTCCAGTCGTTTAAGCTTAATCTGTGGCGCTTGGGATGCCATCTTCGCGGATATCTTCCATAAAACAGCCACTGAATGAATAACTCACATCACACTTCGTTAATCGAACTATTGAGACTGAATTTCGAAATCTTCTTCCTCAGTGGATAAAAAATAGTTCCTCCATTTTTCTGTCTCGTAATCTACAATTTACTTCAGTTTCATTCATATAACTGTCAAAGTTCTGCGCGGGCCTTATTGAAAAGCTTCGCGGACCACATGTGACCCTCGGGCAGTATGTTTGACATCTCTGCATTGGACTATTACACCTGGATAATTAAGTTTTATTATTATTCAGGAAAAGCGGCTCGGTTTTACTGCTATCATACAGGGCAGATGCAAAGGAAACAAATTTTGAAACAACATCAACCAATAGTTTGAGACTGATTTGACTTATTTATCAACTTTATATGTCTTGCTAATTCACCTTTAAAGCTACTCGTTATCCATTCATATATTTCATTAATGAAGAGCAAACAAACAACATTATAGATTCGATGTTATAAAATTAGAAGGGATTTTTGCTTACAAAATAATACTTTACCGTGATTTGAAATATACCCCAGGCCAAATACAAATCGCGCTGAGGTCCTTGAGCAGCTAGATTGCCGATATGTGTTCCTAGAGGCTCGACCGGTTCGGTTGCCACGTATAAGACTTTGTCGGATTCCAGACTGTCCAGAAATTGCAATATGCTGGGATGGCGGAGCGTTTTGAGCCGCTTAAGTGCGGCCCTAGCTAGTTCCAGCTTAATATCTGAACCATTTTTGATATCGTAGGTAAAGACCGACACCTCATCGTTTGAACCTTTTCGTTTGCCACGGAACAGACTCCAGATACTCTTGGTGTTGAACTGTTGCACTGGATCACCAATTTCATAAGGGAAGTCTTTAGACGAATCGCGTGAGAAAAAAGACCACATTACGTTCACACACACTAAAATGCACACAACTGAATGAACTTCACAGAATCGCTAAACGGTATTTCTATTAGCTGTTCTGGATGAAACGATACAGGTCTAAGATGACAAACTATATTATTGAAGATCTTACACTAGATTGAATAATATTTAAAGCAATTTGGCCACTGCACTGCTGAAGAGAATACATCTAAAGTAAATCCCAGTACTAAAATGGATAACATAGATTATCCGAACTGAGTTCATTAAAGTAGTGTTAGGTGTTTTCACGTTTTACCCTTTTATATGACGATAATGGAGAACTCCACAGCATTAGAACAAAGTCAATATACGAAACAGATTGTGTCGCACATCAGGAATTGACAAGAGAATAAAAGTATAATATGCTTGCGATTTGACATTTACCTCATTTAGTTTTATGTTTACAATTCAAGAAAGATCCTAATGCGCTTTTACATCCCACGAGATTACAAACTGAGACAGTTGTCGCAAGTGACGGCATCTCGTACAAGGTGTTATAAATGACAAGGTGAAGTTGTTCAGAGCAAAATGACATTTCTCGACTTGACATTTCTCTTCCGTGGGCTCCGGTCAAGGTGGATTAAAAAATATCAGGTGCTGGACTCTAGTGCATTTTGACAATTCGTCACTTGACGTAAGGTCCCCAGGATTCAAACTTTGTTTACATTTATTAAATTTATTCATAGAATTTATCTACCTCATTTTTTCGATAAAATATTATTTAAAAATATATTTTGGACTTTGCGAGTTCTTATTAAACATTAGAACATAGATTAAAGTGTGTTATTTTGTTTTATTCCATGAATTTATTCTATAATTCATTGTGTTTTAGACATTTTTGATGGTAAAAACCAAGAAATCATTTTTTTATTTTCAATTTTCACATTGATTCCTTATTATCTACGAGCCGCATGGACAATTAACGTGAGATTAGAACTCATACTCACATGATTTTAAATTTCGTGCATGAACAAATCATCAAATCTTTTGTTAATATATCTCATTTTTTCGATAAAATCAATAGACACACAAAAATGCACATAATAACAAAGAAATCTGTTCTATTTGCTATGCTTTGTGTGCGGAAACCAATGGTTAACGGTTCAAAAATGACGTAAAGTCCCTCAACTATGGCGACCCCCCAAAGGCCCTAATCCACCACCTGATATTTTTAATCCACCTTGGGCTCCGGTATAATAATCGGGGAGGGCCAGTGCGGTGTAATGAAATTTGTATGCAGAGAGTGAAATAGCGCGAGGCCACGGAGCTGAAAAAATGTTGAAAAAATTTTCAACTTTGTCAAAATTGCTTGTCAACTGCAAAAAAGAGCTTTTCTCGTGGCCGCACCAAAAACATACACAAGAGCGACAAAAAGCTCCAACATCTGAATATCATCGATATTTTGTTTAAGAAGCACTAACTAGGTACATAAATAAATTAGAATCATGCATTTTAGCATTATTATCATAACAATGGGTCACAACTGCGCCAAATAGCTGTTTGTTTACGCTTTTTCACGAACGTCAAATTTTGTCAACTTTTGTCAACTTTTTTTCCTGGCTGCTCCAGGTCACAAAATTTTGACAAAAGCTCAAAAAAGTGACAAAAGCTCACATTTTGAAAAATTTGTCAGCATTTTGTCACTCCCGTGGCCTTTCGCTTAAAGATGTCCCCCAAAATGTCGCGCAGCAAAAGCGATAAAAATCAACCTTCTAAATACATTATCCTTGATCTCGTGTGATAAAAAGTAGACCAGTTTGTAAAATAAATACTAAAACTCAAATAAATGCAAAACTAAATAAATACAAAACTCAAAAAAAAATTAATACATTTTAACTTATTTTTTACGGTTTTAAAAAAAATTACAGGCAAGTTGACTAAGTGCAATGAGCTACTTTGATTAACAAAGAGTGAAATTTTGCATCGAAAACGAGCGAAATTGAGCTACTTTTTGTCGGGCGAGACCAAGGTCCCTGAAAGATAGAAGGTAAAATAATGAGGATATGAAGGCCTCGATACACGACCCGAAACTTGAGGCGAAAACTCAAAAATCTGGAAACTTTACGTCAAAAAATTTTCGGGTCGTGTACAAGGATAATGAATTTAGAAGATTGATTTGTATCGCTTTTGCTGAGCGAGATTGTGGGAGATATCTGCCACTCTGCATACAAATTTAATTACCCCGCAGCCGCCATCCCTGTTTTTTTTATACAGGAGCCTAACCGTAGCAATAGACGATGCGCAATCTCAGATTGCGCATATATTTATCTGTCAAACGGGTCGGTTTGATATATTTATCGGTCAAAAAAAATGTATATATCTCGGACATATAATCTTGAAAATTTATGCGCAATCTTGGCGCAATCTGAAAATATATGGAAATGACGTTTATAGCTCAGGGTTGGCTACGCGAAATGACTTATGTTTTGATAAAACGAATATATACGCAATTTGAGATCAGTGTTGCGAACGGTGACGTTCATCGACATAAAATTGTAAACATTCATTCGATTTGAAGCTTCCCATTCCCATCTCTCTCTGTCATTTGACATTCCCGTCAAAAAATGTCATTTGACATGAAGACCAAGGTGTTATAAATGACAAGGTGAAGTTGTTCAGAGCAAAATGACATTTCTCGACTTGACATTTCTCTTCCGGAGCCTCCGGTATAAAAATCGGGGAGGGCTGGTGCGGGGTAATAAAATTTGTATGCAGAGAGTGACAGATGTCCCCCACAATGTCGCCCAGCAAAAGCGATAAAAATCAACCTTCTAAATACATTATCCTTGATGAAGACATGATTTTCAAGATACATTCATTTGACATTCGTCAACCTGTATGAATCGTGAACTGTGTCGTATTGCAAACGGCCGTATTCATGTCAAACTACAACAGAGCGTGCGGTGCAAAGGCTTTCGTTTCACTAGTTTTTGCTATTTCACTAGAATCCCCATTTTCAGCGACGATACACTTTATAATCCTCCGATCGTATCGATTTGTGTTGTTCAAAAAATGTCAAATGACATTCAGACTACATTGTTTACATTTAATGTCATTGCATCAGCCCTGACGGTAGCGACACGAATGAAGTTCGTTTAATGACAGTCGTGTCGTGGAAGCAATGAATGTCATCAGCCAAAAATTATTTTGACCGGCTGTTTACGGTGACTGTCATGAAAAATGTCAACAGTTAACAACACTGTCTGAGATTGCGCATCGTGTATTACAGCCGTTGCCGTCAAATTTTGGCTGTAAGTCATGTATTTTTATCTCGTAGGCGTCAATTTTTGACAGTGTGCATCAATTTTTGTCTCGTAGGCGTCAATTTTTGACAGTGTGCATCAATTTTTGTCTCGAAGGCGTCAATTTTTATCAGTGCGCATCAATTTTTGTCTCGAAGGCACCAATTTTTGTCTCATGGTCACAAATTTTTGTCTCTTGGTATTTTTTCGTTATTTTGATATTTTAAAATTCCAGAATGCAAAACAAAATTAAAGAGGTTATACAATGCAAAGGAATCAATTCAGGAATTCTATATTTCACATAGTTTTACGTCTTATTTATAATAATATCAAAACAATTTAGAGAAGATTAATCCTCGATTACAGCCGTTGCCGTCAAATTTTGTCTCGAAGTCACCAATTTTTGACAGTGTGCATCAATTTTTGTCTCGTAGGCGTCAATTTTTGACAGTGTGCATCAATTTTTGTCTCGAAGGCGTCAATTTTTGTCAGTGCGCATCAATTTTTGTCTCGAAGTCACCAATTTTTGTCTCATGGTCACCAATTTTTGTCGCTTGTTCATGAAATTTTGCCTCTTAATATAGTAACATGCATTTCTAGCGTTATATTTATGAAACATTACGTATTTATTGTAAAAAATGAGTATTTCTGTGCAAAAAGCTACGAGCACTTGCGTATGTAAACATGTACAATGTTTATGTAGCTTTTTGCATAGAAAATCGCCATTTTTATCATAAATACGTAATGTTTCATAAATATAACGCTAGAAATGCACTAAATAATTGATTTGTATACAAATAATCTCAAAATTCGTGTTTGAATTTGCAAAACGATGCGAAAGGCCTCTAAAAAAACAACTTGAGCGATTGAAAAATCAATTTGCGCTATTGAAAATAGCATCGGTGCGGTGAAACAACAACGTTTGACAGCTAAAATGAATCTTGAGCTTCTGAAATTGTTTTGCTGACATTCGATTCTGACTTGTAAAACCCTGTAAGGAAAATGCTTCAATTTTTTTTACTAAATTACAGGTACGTAGATCAACACAGCTGATTGCTTTTGAACAATGAATATACTTTGTACTCCTCAATCGAAAATGGCAGTACAATGATACATAAACCGTACGGATTGCGAGAACTATTTTAGGAATTTATTTAACTATTTCCCACGATTACCGGTCTCGTAATACAGTCGTCAACTCGTACGACTTAATAACATGCCCGTTATGGGTTCAAGCCCCAAATGGACCGTGCCGCCATACGTAGGACTGACTATCCTGGTATGGGGGGATCAATAAGTCACTGAAAGCCAAGCCCACAAGTTGTGGTACAGGCAGGCTTTGATCGACAACTGTCGTTGAACCAAAAGAAGAAGAAGATTTGCCACGATGCCAAAATGAAGAAATAATCGAGGATTAATCTTCTCTAAATTGTTTTGATATTATTATAAATAAGACATAAAACTATGTGAAATAAACAGAATTCCTGAATTAATTCCTTTGCATTGTATAACCATGTTGGAATTATCAATTTCCTGTATATATATAAATAGAACTCAAATATAATTAAGTCAGTCTTGATCTGAGCTCCAAACGGAACAGACGTGTCTCTCCTTTAATTCAATAATCTTAGCCACGGATGCCAGCAAAACCGGTTTGGGAGCCGTACTATCACACCGATTGTCTGACGGAACGGAACGCCCCATAGCTTATGCTAGCTGCACAATGTCCAAAACAGAGCAAAAGTATCCGCAGATAGACAAAGAGGCGTTAGCAATCGTGTGGGCAGTGAAAAAGTTATTTCACTATTTGTATGCACGTAAATTTACTTTAGTGACGGACCATAAACCGCTAACACAAATTCTACACCCCGAGAAATTCCTTCCAACGTTGTGTATTAGCAGAATGGCGAATTATGCTGACTACTTGGCACACTTCAACTTCGATGTTGTATTCAAGCCTACAAATCTCAACACGAACGCTGACTACTGTTCGAGAATTCCGAACAATTCTAATGTCAACCAATTCAAAGACGAGGGAAGAAGCTCAGGCGACGATTTTGAACAATTTGCGCATGTCCAAATCGAACAACTGCCAGTAAGAGCAGAGCACATTGCTCGAGAAACACGCAAAGATCCTCACCTAGGAAAAATCCTTCAACACCTTGAGCAAGGTCAAAACCTCGGACAATATGGATACAAAGCACCCGAATCGAAGTACACAATCGCAGCCAACTGTTTACTCTTTGAGCACCGAGTAGTCATACCAAGCACACTACGTCAAGCCATTCTTAACGATTTGCATGTGGCACACTTCGGCATCGTTAGGATGAAAGCCTTAGCCCGATCATATGTCTACTGGCCCGGCATCGACGCCGATATAGAGAAAACAGCTAAGGAGTGTCACGCATGTGCTCGTTATGGACCAACACCTCCCAGGTTCGACAGCCATCACTGGGAGTATCCGAGTGCTCCTTGGGAGCGCATCCATATTGACTTCGCTGGTCCCGTATGCAACACTATGCTGTTAATTGTTGTCGACGCTTTTAGTAAATGGGTCGAAGTCAAGCCCACAAACACTATAACTTCAGCAGCAACAATTAAAATTCTAGACGAACTCTTTGCAACGTATGGAGTACCGATCACCGTAGTATCCGATAACAGTACTCAGTTCACCGCAAAGGAGTTTAAAGAGTTCCTGCAAAAGAGTGGAGTCAAATATCACAAACTCACCGCACCTTACCACCCAGCAACCAATGGACAAGCCGAACGTTATGTCCAAACGGTGAAAAATGGTCTCAAAGCTATGGGAACAACAAGTGCTAACCTCACACGCAACTTAAACACATTCCTACAGCATTTCCGTAAAACTCCACACGCCGAGACGAAAGACTCTCCAGCCAAACTGTTTCTTGGACGAAACATTCGTACTCGACTCGACCTCGTGAGACCACAAGCTGTTCACTCCAGTGTCTCCGAAAGACAAAAAGCCCAGTTCCGGCCTGCGTTTCGAACTTTGCCACCTGGACAGTCCGTCTACGTACTATCAGGCAACACGCGCATGGACAAGTGGATTCCGGCTACCATCTTCGCCCGATTGGGAGACCTACATTACGATGTGTTGTACAACGGTCAACATTTGAAGCGGCACATTGATCAAATTCGACGGTTTGAAATGAACCAACGATGAAGAAGAAAGTTCTTCAGCTGCAATCTCACCACCGGTTGCAACGACTACCACATCGACACCACTAGCTGTATCTTCAAGTACCGCTACTAGAAGGCTTCGTTTCTATGGCCACGCAGCACCATCAGCCCCAGCAGAACCAGAGCAGGTCGTAACAGCTGATGACGATTTGGAGGATGGGACCTTCTCAACACCACCTTCCAGCCCACAACCACCAGGAAACGTGTCAACAACTTTGCGTCGTTCGACCAGACTCCGGCAGCCTCCCAAGAAATTTTCTCCCTAGAAGCATCTTTATTAAAGCAGGGAGGAAATGTTATGTATGTGAACGCAGGATAAGTGACAGACGTCAACAGCTGTCATCCAAGCAGACCACGCCGCTTGCGTCCGCGCTTTTTGGACTCTCTTTTCTCTCCGATAGCCATTGTTATCGCGTATAAAACGAATTGTGTAAACCCGAAGTATTTTTCTAATAAACCAGTGAACTCACAACAGTAAATACAGAACACAAGGGAAACACGTCGGTGCGTATGGAGAGCAATGCACTCGGGACGGGACACTCGCGACACTTACGCACACGCGGACGTGAAGGACACACGCGACGATTACGCACACACGGGCGTGTAGGGCACTCGCGACGATTATGCACACGCGGGCGTGTAGGGCACTCGCGACACTTATGTACACCCGGGCGTGAGGTGCACTCGCGACGATTATGCACACGCGGGCGTGTAGGGCACTCGCGACACTTATATGCACGCGCGGAAACTCGATCGAACACGGTTTTTGTCCTTGCGAAAAAAAAGGCACGACACTCGGCGACGCTTGTTACACACACTACACGTACCGATTTTACTCGCGGCGTTGACGGACCGGGGCGAACGGAAACCGCGCAGCGGGGAAAGGCGAAAGCGGGCCGATGATGAATCTGTCGATCGGGCTATCCTTTTCTTGCAATGTGTTTCGACAAGTTTCATCTTATTATCACCTATATAGCCTTCTAACTTTCTGAGCAAAAATCTATATGAATGGTCGTGTGGTCAGATACGTGGGTATCAACACCAACGACCATTACTCAAATCTCACTTGCTTCAGTGCTGGTGGTTTCTGTTGGAGTTTAGTATTTAAACAATCGTATCGCCGTTCTAGTTCTAGCGATGCATAACTTCAATGCGAAACCATACAACAGTACAGAGGAAATGAGAAAGCTCTCCGCCAAGCGGAAGCTCCACTGGTTGGGGTATCCCACCAGCAGAGAGCGCCACTAGCTTTTTTGCTATTTTTAGAATGCATGAGTCGTTTGCCGTCTGCTAAACGAAGTCTTTCTATATTCCGTTTAGGTAGAGAACTTGAGTCGTTTAGAAGCCGTTTAGTGGTCGTTTAGTGGATTTGTGGCACTTGGGCGGTCTTGAATATCTACATCGTGTAAACGACTTTTGGAGGAAAATTAATACATTATCGAACATCATTTTAAATAAAATACACGATATCATAGATTCCGACTTTTCAACATCAGTTATAAACTTTATATTCACAGATATTCGACATACGGCTATTTAGACTTACGCCTTGCTTTGGGACATTTTTTCGGTCCCAAATACAGTCGTATCTCGGGGGACACCTGTAGAGGAGGAAATAGGATCTGTCAAAACTGCACGAATGGGTAAATTAACGACTGCTAATTTACCATTAAATTACTCTTAAATTACCGGTAATTTAGCGGTAAAATAGGGGTAAATTAAGTCCGATTTGTCTGACTGGGATAAATCTCGTCCGATAAAACCCGCTGCGCAAATTCGAGCAGTTTCCAGCGCAGGAAATGTACCAAAATCTGCGCTGGCCAGCGCAGATTTTGGCCCGTCCCCCGCGCTGGACTTCAGCGATTCCTGCGCTGGGTCGAGCAAGTTTAGCGCCATCTGTTGGCGAAATGGACGAACTATTTATGGCGGTGGAGCAAAAAAAACGGTCAAAAAATTTAAAATTATTGGCGCCCATTTTCTCATCCGCTTCTTCTCCCTTCCCACACCCTGCCCTGCCTTACTTGCGCTTCAGCCCGTGCCTTCCGCCGCCAGCTGATTGGCTGTTGCGGTGTATGCGTTGATACTCATATGTGCATTGCGGTTGTGTATTGTTATTGGTGGGTGTTAGCATTTATTAATATGTGTGTGACCTTGAGACGCTATGGGAGAAGCTGGATTGGGATTCAAAGTGTTATCGCTGTATAGATGGTTTATTTTATTTCGTGCCGCTGCTGATGAGACCATTCGATGCCCCTGCCAGTTGAGGGTGAAGAAGCCTATTTAAAACAAGCGTAGGAGAACGTCTAACACTAATCTAATATTTTTTTAATTTTAGCATGTTTGATGCTTCAACGACCTTCTAAGCATCATGAAGCACAGTGTATAGTGACTAAAAAATATATTTTTTTAATGTGCCGAAATCTTTCTCGAGTTTTTGTAGTAGTAGTAAGATTTGTTTATAGAGATTTTGAGTCTTGCGACTACATTCATCTCTTTGCAGGTAGATTATTGGTGTGGAGTTGGGTTGATTTGATTATATTTTGTTGTATAGGTCTGTGTCTTTCAGAAATTTGAGGAGGTTCTTTTGATGGAGTTTGTTATAAGATAGAGCATCATCGATGTTGTTTGAGATGTTGTATTCTATGCGTTTATGTTCATAACCACGGCATTCAACCAAAAGGTGTTTGACGGTAATGAAGACACCGCAATAGCTGCATAGTGGGGGACTGCTCTTTTCCATTAGATAGCTGTGGGTGAGGAGTGTGTGACCTATCCGCAGTCTAGACAAAACTTTTTGGTCTTTTCTAGAGTCTGTATCTGGCCAACCGTTTGTGGATGTTTTGATTTGGCGTAGAGTCCGACTTGATGTTGTGTGCCATATTCTTTGCCATGACGAAGAAACGATGTTTTTGCTGAGTCTGATTAGGTCTTTTTTAGATAATTCATCATCTTGATTAGGCGATTCGACTCTTCCCTTGTAAGCAAGATGGTCTGCTTTTTCGTTTCCAGGTAAGCCCATATGGCTAGGTACCCAACAGAAAGCTACTTTAGATGTTTCGAGTAGTTCTTCTATGCGCTGTATGTGTGGGTCGTGTGATGCTCCTGCTTCTAATGATCGAAGTACGCTGGCGCTATCTGTGAAAATCACATTGGGTTTTTCAGTGCTGAGATCTTCCATAGCTATGAGTATTGCTATGGCTTCTGCAGAGAAAATGCTGGTATGGTAAGGTAATTTTATGGCACAATTACTGGTGGCTGATGTTATACCACAACCGGCATCGTCATTTTTCACGGATCCGTCTGTATAGATATGGTGATAAATTGAATATTTTGTGTTGACCAGCGCATTGAAATGTTGTTGAAGTATTGTTCTGTTGGATTCTTGCTTGTGTAGATTTTCCATATTCCAATCAATTATTGGTTGTGGTTGGTACCATGATCGAGACCCGTGACGAGGTTATTTAATGACGTTTGGAAGATGATAGTTTGTAAGATTTAAAAATTCTTCATGTTGTTTTGTGGGTTTACAGGGGTTACAAGTACTTTTTATTATCACCACTTAAGATAACAGGATGGGTGTGTGCGTCGAACCGATCGCTTCGGTGTCGAGCAAAAGAGAGAGCTTTGTTACCACATTGCCACTACTTATAAAGCCTAACTGAGTGCCTCTCGCGGGCACTCTCTAGCTTCGGGTTTGCTATAAACTAAAGCATGCGTTACACTACGCTAACCTTAACATGCAGATCCCATAACACGCCCAATTTGTTTTTTTTTTTTTTTTTTTTTTTTTTTTTTTTTTTTAGTTATGCCATTTCTTGAGCCTATTTTTGTGTATTACTTCCATTTTTATTATGATCTTCGAGCCTAACGTTTTCTCCTTCATCTTTGATTACGGTGTACGGACCAGTGTATGGAGGTTCTAATTTTTTTTTTTTTGTTTTCTTCCCTGATTAGTACTTGATTGCCTGGTTGGAACATTTTCGTTTTTGTTTTTTCATCGTAGTGGATTTTGCTTTTTTGCTTATTTTTTATCAACCTTTCCCTGACTTCTGCATGGGCTATTCTCAATTTTATTTGTAAAACATTCGCATAGTCGTCTAGATTGTATCGCACTTTCTTTGCGCTCTCATTTATTATGTTGGTTGGTACATTAGCCTGTCTTCCATGCATTAGGTAAAATGGTGTATATCCTGTAGCGATATGCACGGTATTATTATAAGCAAACTCGTAAAAGTTTACCCATTGGAACCAATCCAGTGCTTTCTCTTCGTTATATATCCGTAAGAAATTTCCTAGCTGTTTATGTGAATTTTCCAGCGCTCCAACTGTTTCGTGATGGTAAGCGGTTGATTGTAATTTCTGAATTTGCAATACCTTACATATTTCGCTAAATAATCCTGATAAAAATTCAGTTCCCCTGTCAGTACAAATGGTTCTTGGCACTCCATACTTTAGGATGACTTTTTCTACGAAAGTTCGTGCTACTGTATCTGTTCGTTTATTTGTGATTGGCGTGGCTGTTATGAATTTAGTTAGATCGCATTGCGTAGTTAAGATATATTCAAATCCGTTATAATTTACTAGGGGACCAACAAGGTCTATAAAAATCTTCTCCATTGCTTCATTGGCCGTATCTGTTATTTTGAGAGGAATTTTAAATGGTTTATTTGATTTATAAAGCTGACAGTGCTTACATTTTGCTATCATATCTCTAACGTCTTTATCGATTCCGGGCCAAGTGTATTTTTGCTTAATTGTATTAATCGTTCTTTGAATTCCTGCGTGCCCTGCGGTTGGTAGTGTATGATAATCATTCATAACAATCAATCTCTTTGCTTTTTCTCGTTCTCCAAGTACTTTTACGTCTTCGTTTAGTATGATTATTTTTGGCATCCCCTTCTCATTGAGGGTTTTTAACTTTTCCATGAATTTGGTTGTATGTTCATCACGTTTTCTTATTACCAAATATATCTTACTTTTCAACGATTTGATGTAAGATTTTATCCTTACTATCATTCCTCGTAAGCGAACGATAGTGGTGGATTGTGGTAATATTATTTTGTGTTTAGAAACAATAAGATCTTTAGTATTAGGATTTAACTGAAGCTCAACATGGGTTACTTTAGATATTGCTGACTCATTAATAGTGTCGATTATCTGATTCAAACGGAAATGTGTCAAACAAAATCGCGCTACACGAACTGAAACGAAATCGGTATTATACAAGCTTGTTAGAGACTTCTTTCGTTGACTCGAGACATTGCTACCAAATTGATCTGAAATGGACTTGTTTGTCAAAACAAACTGCAACGCGTAACGCAGGAAGTATCGTACCAATTTATAAATATTTCTACGTGTGGCATATTATTGTTCTTTAAATGTGTTTGGCAATGTCATGAAAAGTAGCGCTTGTGGTATGATTTTCTAATTTCTGTGTATTTTGTAATTCCCACCCTTTTTGTAGTGAATAATTACAAAAAATCCCTTTTGAATTTAATTACATGCAATTCATGTGGTTTAAATATATGTATTTAGTAGTTAAACCGTAAAACAAACCGCTTTCCGTAGCTTTAACCTGACGGAAAGCTGTTTGACAAAAAACGGTCTCCGTTTGAGTCAGGTAATGCAAATGACCTTCGTTCAGTTCGATATATCAAACCAGAGACAAATCGAGTTCTCTAACACGGATCATAATAGAAAATGAGCATTTTTGATACTTTTTCTCAAGCAGTTGAGTCACATAATCGGCACTAATGTCTTCGCAAGTATCGTTGCTTTCAGTTTTGGATTTCGTAGATATTAGCACTTCATCTCGCACACTCATGGCTTTCAATTCAGAAATTGTCAATCGGGATAAGGCGTCCGCTATTACATTTTCTGCTCCTTTTTTGTAACAGACGGTGAAGTTGTATTCTTCTAACGCTAAACGAAATTTAGTTAGGTGGCTTGAAGGATCGTTCATGGTAAATAGATACGTTAAAGGTTTATGATCTGTGAAGATGTTAAAATGTCTTCCAAATAAGTAGGGACGGTAATGTTTAATTGACCATACTATTGCTAATAGTTCTCTTTCAATTGTTGCATAATTTAATTCGGCTTTGTTTAATGCTCTACTAGCAAATGATATTGGTTTTCCATTTTGATTACTAAGGACTGCTCCTATGGCACTGTTGGAGGCATCAGTGTGCAAATTGAAAGTATTTGTTGAACTAAAATCTGGAAAATCTAAAATCGGTGGTTTAACAAATGATTCTTTCAATTTTTCAAACGCAAATTGACAATCAGGAGTCCATTCAAAGGGAACACCTTTCATTGTCAAACGATTTAGTGGCATGCATATTGCAGCAAAGTTTTTAATATGTTTTCTGTAATAGTTTGCAAAAGCTACAAATCTCTTAGTTTCATCAGCAGATGTTGGGGCTTTCCAATTTTGGATGCATTCCAATTTGCTCGGATCTGGTTTTATACCTTCCGCGGAAATATAGTGACCTAGGTAGATTAACTCTTCTTTAAGGAAGTGGCATTTTTCCGGATTTAGCTTTAGGTTTACCTTTCTTAATCTTTCAAATATATTCATTAAATGTTTGTTATGTTCCTCTATTGTTTTTCCAAATACTATAATGTTATCTAGATATATCAGACATTGTTCTGTATTTAATCCTGACATAGCCACCGTCATCATCCTTGAAAACGTAGATGGGCTTATTTTTAATCCCATCAGTAGCTTAGTCATTTGGTATTGACCGGTAGGGGTTGTAAAAGCTGTAATAGGCCTGTCTTTTTTCGTAATGGACATTGATAGTACCCCTGGGATAAGTCTAAATGCGAAAAATATTTGCATCCAGACAACGTATCAATGACTTCATCGATGTTGGGTAGAGGAAATTTGTCGTTTTGCAATACCGTATTTACCTTTCGGTAGTCTATTACGAGTCTCCATTTCTTTGTATCATCAGCACTCTTTTTAGGGACCAATAAGATTGGACTATTCCACTCCGATTGTGTTTCTTCTATAGTTTTATTTTTCTACATTTTGTTAATTTGATTTTCTACTTCTGCCTTTTGGGAGTAGGGTAGTCTGTAAGGTTTGGAATATATTGGTATAGTATTGTTGTTAAGTTTCAAGGAAGCTTCGTAAATTGAAGTAGTGCTTAATTGATCGTTTTGTAGACAGAATACATCATTATATTTGATGCAAATTTTCCCAATAATAGATCTATCAGGTTCCGATAAATGAGTTAGTTTGAGTTCTTTTAATAGTTGATTTGCGTGATTACTATCGTGACGAGGAGTATTGAGTTCTAATATTTTATAATCTGTAGCAGGTTTTATGATTGGAAGTATCTTTGCTAAAGTTACGGTTTTGTTTTGGAAATTTGCTATCAGAATTGGAAGTTTACCATTTTTAGGATGGGCTATAGAATTTGCTACATACACATTTGGTTGAAGCACTTGATTTAATACAACACAAGTATTGGTTTCTGCTGTTTCAAAAAATGTAACAATCTCTGTTCTAGGCGGAATTATTAGGTTTACTGCATTATTATTGGTAGTACAAATTAAATCCATATTTCCAAAGTTTAGGATAGCCTTATGTTTTTTAAGAAAATCAGCTCCTATTAATCCTACGATATGAGAAGGCAATGTATCCACAACATGAAACGCTATATGAAAACTATTTGAATCCGTAGAAATGATGATGTTAATACATCCTAGTGATTTGGCTGGACCGTTAATTCCATACATTTTTAACACAATTGTTTTATCGATAATTGCATTTTTAGGCAAGTAATTAAGATTTAATACACAACAGGTGGCTCCTGTATCAAGGACAAGATCATGATATTCACCAAATAAATAAAATTTTGCTTTAACACTGCTATTGAAATGTAACTTAGCGAAATAAATTAATTATTTCCTCATGTTCAATATCAGATTCTGGGATGTTACCGTTAACTGATTCTAATGGATTACTAGATGCCAATTGCACTCGAGTTGTTGTATTATTTCGTCTATTGGAATTATTGTTAGATGGTAACTGACTAAAGTGATTGTTGGAATAAGGTCTACCTCTATACGTTCCTCTGTTGTTATTATTGGTAAATCTTGATTGATTTTCACTTGAGAAATTGTTACCAAAACGTTGTGAATTGGATCCACGGTAAGGTTGATTATAAAATGATCTAGGATAATACGAGTGATGAAGGCGTCTGGTATATCGACGCATGTTCTGCGGATATGAACACCAAAGTGTCATTTCTCTATCCTCTCCAGCTGATTTAACTGGTTCGCACTCCAAAGCATCAGATATGGCTTTATTTAGAGTAGAGGGGTTGCGAGCTTGAAGGAAGAATTTTGTATTGGCTTTGTTTAAACCTTGTATGAATGCACGAATCACTATAGGGTTTACTATATTATGCGCGGTAAATTCGGTTTCAAACGTTCCAGTAGACACGTGAGCAGCAGCAAGTTTAGCAGCCATTTTCTCCAATTCTAGCCCAAATTCAGAAATCGATTTAGCACCTTGTCTTAGGGACAGGATTTCTTTTTCCACGGCTAATGGTGTTAGTTGCACACTAAAACGTGTTCGTAGAAGAACGAAAGCTTGTTTTAGCGTCTCTGCTGTATCGATAACTCCATGGGCAATACCAACTAAAGTAGTTCTCACAAACTTGAGGATTTCCTTTTCATCTACTTCTTGTGCGTAATCTTGCAACAATTCGATACTTTCAATGTATGCATTTAGTAATGTGGGTGTACCATCAAAAGGTTTAATCAACTTCAGAGCCAACTGAATATCAAGTTTGGGAGCCATTTTGTGCCTTACAATATTACCAACTGCAGTAATGATGCGCCGAGGTGTACGAGTAGCGCGAGTTGTTCTTTTCATGAAGGTTTAGGACGAGATCCTTTTGTTAAATGGTTAAGGTTTATTCAAATTGTTTTAAATTCAGGAATATGCCAATATTGTTAAAAAGGAAAATGATCAAAAGCAAGAAACCGGATTGAAACCAATGACGAACGATCACCTCACAAGCTTGTAGGACTTTATAGCATTCGTCGAACTTTCAACACAATCAAACACTTTGATAGCATAATTTACGTAGAATGGATTTAGTAATAAACGCACTTTCAGGTTGAGATATAGGACGGATTTGAATGTATTGAATAACTATTTAAAATCAACAACGCGATAACTAATTATGAGAAAATATAGGGATCATAGTTTTAGCTTTTTTTTTCACTAAGCACTGGTTTAACACTTTTTACTCGATTTGTTAGCGGTTTGAGTTTACGCAGTTTAAAATAAATATAATAAATATAAACGCAATTTGACGCAATTGAACAACAAAAAAAAATAATTTAAATTATCTAGCTAGCTCTCTTTAAAACAAAAAATGTGGCAATTTTGTGGTTACGTACCTTGCTCTCGAAGGGTTAAGTGTGTGCAGCTTAGTATGATGTCTTCAGACCGCATGGTTTTGAGCAGCGCGATGGCGGGATATAGATGTCTTCAGATCGCATAGTTTTGCTCAGCGCGATGGCGGGATATAGATGTCTTCAGATCGCGTGGTTTTGCTCAGCGCGATGGCGGAATATACAGGGATTCACACTTTATCTCAAGACCGCGGGACCCCTTCCCGAATCTGTCTTAGCCAAAGCCAAGATTGCGGTATGATGCTTGAAATCGTTGATGATACCTGAATTCATCGGATGCAATGCTGAATCTGCGGCACATTTCTCGAAACACACTGGTCCGCGCCGAGGACATGCGGTCAAATATTTTTTTACACGGATAACCTTTGTGTACATCAGTCTATTAGAAACACTCAATTATCCTTTTCGTTTTTTTTTTACCAAGAAAAGACAATTTAATAGAATGAGTGAATGCATATTTGTTTAATTAAAATATTTACAAGTGTTAAGAAAGTAGTTTGAACTGTTTAAATAATCTTTTCTGGTAAAAACACGAAAAAATAATTCACTGTTTTCAGTACACTGATGTACACAAAGGTTATCCGTGTAAAAAAAATATTCGACCGCATGTCCTCGGCGCGGACCAGTGTGTTTCGAGAAATGTGCCGCAGATTCAGCATTGCATCCGATGAATTCGGGTATCATCAACGTTTTCAAGCATCATACCGCAGTCTTGGCTTTGGCTAAGACAGATTCGGGAAGGGGTCCCGCGGTCTTGAGATTAAGTGTGAAACCCTGTAAATGTCTTCAGATCGCGTGGTTTTGCTCAGCGCGATGGCGGGATATAGGTGTTTTCAGATCGCGTGGTTTTGCTCAGCGCGATGGCGGGATATAGATGTCTTCAGATAGACACTGCGATGGCGGCTTGGATTGTCTTCACGTGGCGGCTTACGGTGTCTTTTTGCGGCGTTTTTTTTTATTTTTTTTATTTATTTTTTTTTAACTGCAGCTTTCCTCTCGGTCAGTTTTTTCGGCCTGTCGTCTCACGATGCGTGCGATAGAACGGTCACACGTCGTCTCACGATGCGTGCGATAGAACGGTCACACGTCGTCTCACGATGCGTGTGGTAGAACGGTGCACGAGTCGGCTCTAGTGATGGGTAGCTGGAATCGCACCCACGGCTCGGAATCGCTTCCGAGCATTGCTACTCCGGCTCCGATTCCGAAAAATTCAAACCGTCGATTCCGCCCGGAGCCGTCGGAGCCGTCCGGAGCCGTCGGAGCCGTCCGGAGCCGTCCGGAGCCGTCGGAGCCGTCCGGAGCCGTCCGGAGCCGCTAGTCGGCAGCCGGAGCCGTCGGAGCCGTCGGAGCCGTCGGAGCCGTCCGGAGCCGTCGGAGCCGTCGGAGCCGTCCGGAGCCGCTAGTCGGCAGCTGGAGCCGTCGGAGCCGTAGGAGCCGTCCGGAGCCGTCGGAGCCGTCCGGAGCCGTCGGGGCCGTTGGAGCCGTTGGAGTTGTCCGGAATCGTTGGAGCCGTCGGAGCCGTCCGGAGCCGTCGGAGCCGTTGGAGCCGTCGGAGCCGCTAGTCGGCAGCTGGAGCCGGTCGGAGCCGTCGTAGCAGTTGGAGCCGAAGGAGCCGGTTGGAGCCGTCCAGAGCCGTCCGGAGCCGCTAGTCGGCAGCTGGAGCCGTCGGAGCCGTAGGAGCCGTCCGGAGCCGTCGGAGCCGTAGGAGCCGTCCGGAGCCGTCGGAGCCGTCCGGAGCCGTCGGGGCCGTTGGAGCCGTTGGAGCCATCGGAGCCGTCGTAGTCGTTGGAGCCAACGGAACCGGTTGGAGACGTTGGGGCCGTCGGGGCCGTCGAAGCCGACGGAGCCAGTTCGAGTCGTCGGAGTCGTTGTAATAGTCAGAAGTCTTCTGAAGCGCTTTAATTTCCCGATATCAGCGATAATTTCATTTTAAAAAACAGCTTACGAGTAAAAAAATAGTCTTCTTCATTTATTGCTCTGAAGTTTTTTTGTATTTTTTTTAAACAATAAAGTCAAAAACAATTGTTTGCTCCGTATATATAGGGAAAAACTATGAATCAAACTATTATTGATCTTTATTTTCATAAAAGATGGACGGATGATTGATAGTTATATTCTTTGTCTTGTCCATGTGCCATCATGTTATTCGGTAAAAAAACAAGTGCGGCCTAAACCATACACGTTAGTCGATGTAAACAACCGTGCAAAACTGCCATAATTACACTCGTCTGCCTCGTTCGTATTTTATCAAACCCACCTCCCGTCATAGTTCTATTGCTCCTTGACCTCCTAATTTGATTCATTTTTTTCCTATTTATATATACGAAGCAAACAATTATTTTTGGCTTTATTTTTGAAAAAAAAAACACACAAAAAAACTTCATATCAATAAATGAAGAAGACTCCTGTTTTACTCGTTAGCTGTTTTTTTAAAATAAAATTATCACTAATATCGGGAAATTAATGCGCTTCAGAATGCTTCCGACTATTACAACTACTCCGACGGCTCCGACAGCTCCGGACGGCTCCGACGGCTCCAACGGCTCCGACGGCTCCGCCGGTTCCGGACGGCTCCGGCTGACTCCGGACGGCTCCGACGGCTCCAACAGCTCCAACGGCTCCAGCGGCTCCAACGGCTCCGACGGCTCCGGACGGCTCCGACGGCTCCGGACGGCTCCGGCTGCCGACTAGCGGCTCCGGACGGCTCCGGCTGCCGACTAGCGGCTCCGGACGGCTCCGGACGGCTCCGGACGGCTCCGGACGGCTCCGACGGCTCCGACGGCTCCGACGGCTCCGACCGGCTCCGGCTGCCGACTAGCGGCTCCGGACGGCTCCGAACGGCTCCGGACGGCTCCGAGGTCGGAGTTTCGCACCTACCTTCCGGAATCGCTTCCAATTTTGGCGGAGTCATCCGGAAGCGATTCCGGATTTTTGTTGAATTTACCCATCACTAGTCGGCTCACGATGCGTGTGATGGAACGGTGTACGCGTCGGCTCACGATGTGTGCGATGGACGGTACGCTCGTGTAGCGCGTTCTGCAGTTAGGTGGCGTGTGCGCGTGGTTGTATGCGTGCGCATGGACTTCGATCGGGATGAGCGTCGCTCTGAGGGTTATTCGTCTCTCTTCGTCCTCGTTTTTGTTGGCTGTTGCGTCGATCCTCTTTTGTTAACACTGTCCAATACTTTGCGGCACTTACACTTTCACTTCACCACGTTGCACTGATTATTGTGTTATACGTAAACGGCTACCGGCACACAGTACTTTATTAACCATCCAAGCGAACAGCTCCTGGCAGGATCGCCATGTTTTGTGGGTTTACAGGGGTTACAAGTACTTTTTATTATCACCACTTAAGATAACAGGATGGGTGTGTGCGTCGAACCGATCGCTTCGGTGTCGAGCAAAAGAGAGAGCTTCGTTACCACATTGCCACTACTTATAAAGCCTAACTGAGTGCCTCTCGCGGGCACTCTCTAGCTTCGGGTTTGCTATAAACTAAAGCATGCGTTACACTACGCTAACCTTAACATGCAGATCCCATAACAATGTGCTCTGTTAATGAAGCTGAACATTGGCATATTTTTCTCCTGTAGTCTTGCAGCGATAGCTGTCATGTTTAGTGTTGCTAGGTGATCGAATGGAAGCTGTCCGCTTTCGCATATGATCGATTCCATCGGACTTGATTTAAAAGTTCCGGTGGCATATCTCAGAGCTGTATGGTATATTGGACCTAAAGCTTTGATAAAACGTGATTTTTGTAAGGATGCTAGTTCAATGCCATAGAATATTTTTGGAAGAAGCCAGGATTTGATGATTTTAAGCATGGTGGAGCGAGAGGGGTGCGAAGAGCTACAGGAAATCATGCGGAGTAAGTTAAGTTTATTTTTACATTCTTTTTTGACGGTTGAGCAGTGTTTTGCAAAAGTTAAACGGTTATCAATTGTTATACCCAAAATTCTGGCTGATTTAACGAATGGAATTTTTGTTTTGTTTATCTTTATCGGGGTTTTTGGAATTTTTGTCCAATTGCTGTTTGATGGACGTGAAATGTGTAGTATGTGGCACTTGTTTAGATTTAGTTCATGTCCGGAACGTTTTGTCCACTGATTGATCCTTCTCATGCTCTCTGTAATATTTTTTTTTTTGCTGTTCTGCAGCAGCTTGAGGAAGTGGCAAGGATTATGTCGTCAGCGTATATGAATATTTGGGTGTGTTTGGGGATACAGTGGAGTAA
Organism: Anopheles coluzzii; assembly: GCF_943734685.1. Lineage (NCBI taxonomy): Eukaryota > Metazoa > Arthropoda > Insecta > Diptera > Culicidae > Anopheles > Anopheles coluzzii. The sequence continues at coordinate 25,742,265 of NC_064669.1, forward strand.
GGATTCTATGCTAACCAGAAAAAGCGTAGGCGAGAGGATGGTACCTTGCGGTACACCATTTTCCATCGACTTGAAATTTGAGACTGTACTTCCAACCCTAGTTTGGAAGAACCTATCATTGAGGAAGTCCTGGATGAACGCTGTGAGGCGCCCTCCAAAACCCCATTTTTTTAGCTGTTGAAGAATAGACCATCTCGAAGTGCGATCAAACGCTTTGGATAGATCAATAACTGCACAGTTTGTCACTTGTTTTTTCTCTTGATCTGCGGTCAGAAAACCTTCCAGTGCAGCGAAGTATGTTTCAGTACCTCTGCCAGTCCTGAAAGCGTGCTGGTCTACAGTCAAGAGTTTTCTTGATTCCAATTCATGCATTAAACGCCGGTTTATCATTCGCTCAAGGACTTTACTGATGCAGTTTAGTAATGAGATAGGTCGATAGCTGTTTTGGTCGGTTGGATCCTTTCCTGGTTTCAGTATAGGAATGGTGATGCTCAATTTCCAGTCTTCGGGTATTGTACCTTCATCCCATATTCTGTTGTACAAGTGGAGGAGTGTTTTTTTACATGTGTATGGGAGGTTTTGCAAAAAAGGGTATGGTATATTGTCCGGGCCAGCAGATTTTCCTGTGCATCTCTTTAGAGTCCATTCCAGTTCAGGCATTGAGAAGTCTTGATTGTATTGGAGATGATTAAGGTTTGGGAAAGCTATCGGTTTGGCTTCGGCGGTATTTTTATGAGAGAGAAAAGTTGGGGAATAATTAGATGATGCCGAGCTTTCATAAAAGTGATTTGCTAAAGATTGCGCAACATCTTTAGGATTTCTAAGGAAAGAGGAATTTTGTTGCAGTATAATGGAGCAGGTTGAAATCTTTAGCTTGCCACATAGAGCCGAGATGTTACTCCACATTTTCCGGCTGTCTGTATGAAAGTTAATTTCGTCCAAAAAGGTATCCCAGCTGTCCTTTTTGGCCTTCCGTATCCCTTCTTTAGCTAATCTGTTTGCTTCGCGGTATTCTTCCGCTATAATTGGAGTACTTAAGTTGTCTTTGATTTTGCTGCTTTTATGTAAAGCATGAAGTAGTTTCCTCCTTTTTTTATTAAAGAAGCTACAGTTTTGTTCCACCATGGAGCATTTCGTTTGCTTGGCTTTCCTTTTGTTTGAGGGATACTATGGTGGGCAGCTGTTAGGATAAACTGCTGTAGTTGTTCTGTATTTGGTGTGTAACCTTCAGGGATTAGTTGTGTAAGCTTCATCTGGAATAGATCCCAGTCAGCTTCCCCTAATTTCCATCTAGTTTTTGTTGGTGGATTATTCACATGCATATCAGAATAAATTAGGAGTGGAAAATGATCGCTTCCGTGGCCATCTGGAACTATTTCCAGGTTAAAATTAGAGAGCATAGAGCAGGGTATCACACAGTGGTCCAAGGTGTTTCCAGTTCCTCTGTTAGGGCATATTCTTGTTATTTTTGAGTTTGGTAAAGGAGTGATATTGTGATGGTAGAACACTTCCTGTAATATATTGCCTCTGTTTGAGTTGGATTTATTGCCCCATGAATGGTGGCTTGCGTTGAGATCTCCTAGTAGTATTACTGGAGAAGAGAGTTGTGAGAGTAGTCCTGTTATATCTTCTAAAATGTTTGCGTCATTTATGTTTTTGAATGGAATGTATAGGGAAACTATAGAGCATTATATGGGAGCTTTCATTTTAATGCCTACTGCTGGAAATTGTGAGCTGATTTGTAAATATTCTGATGGAATATTTTTTTTGATGCATATGAGAGAGCTATTTAGATTGTCATTAGTAGTTGTACTAGGGTACCATGTGTAGTTTTTAAACGGGCAGGTGTTGGGAGGAATATTTTGTTTTGTTTCTTCGAGAGCAATAATTAACGGGTTGTTTTTGTTTATTAATATAGCAAGCTCGTTTAGATTTGTGATAAGACCTCTTATATTCCATGAGAGGGCGAAGCATGTTTGGTAATTGTTAGAGTTTCTATGATATGCGAAGAGGAAGAGAGGGGAGAATATTTTTTTTTGTTGGCTTTTATAAAAAGGTCGTAGAGGTATAAACACGGCGGTAATGTTCTTTTTCATGGCAAAGCTTGAGATGAATCCATATTGCATTCCGGTAGCAGGTGTGAGGGCGGTTTTGGTGGGACGGCATGCGTAGGAGTGGTAGTGTGGAGATTTGGTGGTGGAGTTGTAGATTGGAGATGTATTTTGGGGGGAAGTGCTTCTTCTTCTTCTGAGCTCTTTTTTTTTGTTGTTGCGCTGTCGTTTGCGTTTAGATGATGAAGCTGATTCAGTTTCTTTTTCTGTTGTAGTGGTGTCAGTGTCATTGGTTTCTTCTTGATTTTGAGTTTGTGGCTGTTTATTGTCGGCTTTGTTTAATTTTTTTGACATTTCTTCCATTTGTATTCTCATACTGTTTAGTTCGTTGGTAAGTTCAGCGATGGTGCGAGACAGGTTTTCGATGATTATGTCTTTATCGTCACTATTGTTGTTCGCGCAAGCTTGTGCAAAATTTAGTCTATTTTGGACTGAGCTTGTTGTTTGACAAGCCATACGTGCCTCTTTGTGGGTGAGATTGTTGTCTACTCGATATTTGATTATTTCTTCTTCTTTCATGTAGACTGGGCAGCTCTTATCGTATGCATTGTGTGTTCCGGTGCAGTTTGGGCATTTAGCTTGTTTATTACATTCACCGTGTTCAGGTTCGCCACAATTTTTGCATAATTGGTTTGTGTTGCACCGGGTTTTTGTGTGCCCGTAGCGATAGCACTTGTGGCACATCATTGGGCGTGGGTAATAAACTCTTGTTCTTACCTGAAAGGCACCCAGACGAATAAATTCCGGGATTTTTGGAGCTCCGATTGTCAGAAGAAAAGAGTTTGTTGGTGTGATCATTTGGTTTGTTTTTCGTGTAAAACGCCGAACCTCCACTACATTCTGTTCTTTTAGTTCTTCCATGATATCGCTATCTGGCATTCCGGATAATTCCGGAGCATAGATTACGCATTGAACTGAGTTCATCGTTGCGTGCGGTCTCAATTGTACCGTACTTTGGTGCCATCAATAAGCTGTGTCATTTTTTGTATTTTTTCAAACTGTTTAGCGGAGCGGGTCTTTATCAGTACTTTAGAGCCGTTTTCTATTTTGATTTCCGGTAGGAAATTTCCAATCATGTTTTCGATACTTTTCCCAATTAGAAAAGGGTTGTTTGGGAAGGTTTTAGCTTCTACTAGACTCATGACCAAATATTTCAGTATGCCCGAATTACCGGTACGGTCCATCCATATCGGCATTAACGGGTTTCTATTTTCCATGGGAAAAAAACCCCTTGGAGGGGCGGGGGGCCCCATCATTCTGCACTACGAAACCAGCTGTTCGTTTTTTTCCCAGAAATGGGGGGAAGACAGAAAAAACGGGCCACCTGCAAACTACAGTCAACCTAGCAAAACACGTTCACACACGTTTGTATCAGTCGCCGTGCTGAAACTGATTCTTGGAAAGTCTCTGCATACACTTTCTCACACACACACACGGTATTGCGGCTGTTGGCGTTTTTTTTTTTTTAGGTGGGGAGCGTAGCACGGACACGTCTGAACGATCAACACACGACTGGTCGAGTTTTTGTGTCTCGACACACACACTCACGTACACAGCGCGGGGAAAGTGACCGTTCACTCTATCATGTCGCGATTCCCCACCCCGCCCGGCGCTAGGGATGAAGATGCTACAAGAAAGCTGAACCAACCGTTCTACCGATACAGGGTTTTCGAGCATTATATAGACATGTTCAGCGAGTTGTAGATTCGTTCAGGCATATAATAGACTCTTTCAGCGAGATATAGAATTGTTCGGATGTAGGTGTAGACATGTTCAGCGATTCTGTAGAGCTGTCATTTGTTTTGTTTACACACTGTGCCGCAGGGTTCAATTTTTCATTCTTAAAAGTCCTAAAAGTAGCTAATAATCATTCTCCAAGCTGTTTAATACATAAATTAGTTGAAAAAAGCATATTTTTTTCGAAAACCGTTTGTTTACCTTCTGATGAAAATGATACAACTTGCAGTCCAAGGGGTACGAAAGTGACAGCTCTACAGTATAACCGAACATGTCTACACCTACATCCGAACAATTCTATATCTCGCTGAAAGAGTCTATTATATGCCTGAACGAATCTACAACTCGCTGAACATGTCTATATAATCCTCGAAAACCCTGTAAGGTAGCCGTAATCGATCATGCGTGGAGGGGGGGGGGGGGGGGGGGGTCGGTATAGTGGGGGGGGGGAGTGCGTGCTTGCGCGACTTCGGGGGTGCGTGCTCGAGCGCGCTTTCGTGGGTGCGTGCTGGCGTGCGCGCTTTCATGCTCGCGGGCACGCGTACGTGCGTGTGTGTGCGCGCGCGTGTGTGTGTGTATGTGTGTGTGTATGTGTATGTGAGTTTACGCGCGCGTGTTTGTGTGTTTGTGTGTGTGCGTGCGTTTGGAAACCTCAAAACTATTTGATTCTGATACGTACATTTTCATCCGCTGCGGCTACAAAATACCACGCATTTTCGATCTCGCTACCTGAGAGACTACACAACAATTGGCATTGGCATCTTTGCGATCGGCTCTACTGTTGGGGGTATCAAAAAAAACACACGATCATACCAAACGTGCGTGTGATATGTTGCACATTTATTTCTAATTCAGCTAGCGGACGCAAGTGGAAACAACATTTTGAATTGAATCCATACAAAAGAGGATTCTGGATTTGTTTATTACGGTGCGCGTATGGTGCTGCACCTGTCCGTCCAGAATCTGGTGGCTTGTTGGTTTGGAGTAGTTATCATGACGCCGATTGACCGGCAATGCCTTGGAATGGGTTCGGATCGGTAGGTTCATGTTTTGGTCGAGTGCGTTCCGTGCATTTGTCGCGTCACAGCGGTAGCCCGGCAGCAACAAAGTCAAGACAAACTCTTACCCGGGTGTGCGCACTGCTATGCTAAGTTCTTTTTATTATTATTATTATTTTTATTATTATTGGCGTAATAGCCAACGCGGTCATGCCGGCCTTTTCAGGGCTTGAGTACCACCCCAACCAACCAAACCGAGCTCTTTCGAAGCAAATCCTTCGTGATGAGCGAGAAAGCATGTCACGCATCTCACGTGTTGCCATGCGAACAGATGTGCGTGTAGATGTGTGAGTGCGCGGAGAAAAATTGATGGATGACGAATGGAGGAAGGGGAGGAGCTTCACTCTGTCGAAGCATCTGAAGGGGGGCCGAACGCTCTCTTCACATTTTGCGAAGAATCAGTTTAACTCAAACGCTTGGCAAAGAGGATATACTACTTTGAGGCACTAAATATTTCAGGCAATGGAGTCTTGGTCTATTAGTATTAGTATAAATTATTTCCCTTACCCCATTTATGAATTAATTTAAAGGAATAAACATTAATCTGAGTAAAATTTCAAAAGTCACTTTTAGCAAAACTTTTTCCAAATGTGTTTTGAAATTCTGAATCGATCTTGTAAAGACGGTTTTTTCATACAATGCGTACTTTTTAAGATATTTGGAAAAGTACGGTTCATAGGGTGCGCGGATGATATACTAGCAATGCTATTACAATGAAATGCTATTCCGCTCTATAAAATTTTCAGCTGAGCGATTTGGTCTGTTTACGTTAGAACCGCTCCATTATTATTGCGCCTTTTACGTCCTCACGCGCGAATTCACAAATAGTTAAAGTGTTAGGCCCGCTTGTGATGAACAGTAGATTCACCTGCTACCATGTTTCAATTCTCTGATTAAATCGCACGTTATAAATAAATCGAATATCTCTCCTTCCAATTTCAATTAAAAACACATAACCACAGCACATAAGGTAGGAAGATAGATGAGAGGAGGAGGAGGAGGAGGAGGAGGGGCTATAAACACGTACGTAAATAAAAGGGGGCAGGGCGCGCGTGTGAGCGAGAACGCGGCAGCATACGAGAGATTTTTTTCTTTCTCTTTTGTAGCATTTCGGCTAAACACCCGAGCCTAACTTCGGTAGGAACTGCCTATCAAAGTTGATACACCTTCGGTAGAGAACTCCCCGGTACCATTATCCACGCGATTTCGGTCTCATCGGGCTCTATCTGGGCGCCCATTAAAATAATCCCTTAGAAGCTCCTATCGGGCTGAAAGCGAGAAACGTCGCGGCGGCGCGATACATGTTGCATGCATGTATACTACATTTTATGACCCCCCTCACTTCGTTTCGGATTGCAATGAGTTCAGACTCAGTTTTAACTTCGTTTAACATATTTTCTTTTATTTTTCACACACACACCCTCCCCTCTGGTATTTTTTAAAGATTTTTTTCTTATTGAAAAACCAAAAAAAAAACAATCGATCACATGAGACCCGCGGGAGAGTGCAAAACGGCAAAGAAAAAAAAAAACAACACACAAATCTCCTCCTCCCCATGGTGTTTTTCGCAAGGTGATCCCGTAGGAGAACGCGAACGCAAAAACACACACACACAGCCACGCACGCACCCAGGCAAGCACACACTCACACCCAACCCCTCCCCCTCGTGTGTTTTCGCAACCCAAGTAGCAGAGCCGAAGTTGTTGAGAGATTTTGCTGTGTGCCAAAGCGAGAGGCCCTGTCTTCTCTCTCTAGATTTTGGACGGCAAACCGCCGCCCGTACAGAGGTGTGTGCGTGTGACGAAAAATTATGGATGAAATACGGGGGAAGCGGGGTTTGAAGTCTTTCGTTCGTCACACACACACATGCATTTACCAGCGGATATCGCTGGACCGAGTCTACCCATCCCTCTCGATCCACCATGATTTTTCTGCTATCGCGCTCATCCGGGTGTTAGGCATCCTCAGTCTGTCCAGAACTTTCCCTGTGGAAGGATGTACTGAAGTGAGGTGCGATTTCTTGTGCAACGTACTTTGCTCATTTACGTTTTGTGCCGTGTTCCTTCTTCCTCAGTTATGGAATGATTTATCCTAGCAAATTGTTGAGGTAAGTTTCTTGCTGTGTGCTTGTGCAGGTACATTCAACTAACCCTTGGCGTCTAAAAAGTTACAGGTGTGTGCGCTATTTATCAACGACTACCTGCTAGCCTCGTCAACAATCTTCAAAGTGAGCGACGGAAAGAAAACATTTTCCAGTATTAAAATATTAAGGTAAGTTTTGATCTAATCCTCTGCGCTAAACTCTCCATAGTGATACATACTACTTACATTCATTATTGCTTCATTCAGCCCCCGGTGAGGACGTCATTACTTAACAGAAGCCGGTTCAACACGCGCAGCTCCTGTTCATGACGTCATCACGAAACTGAAGCTAGCTGAACACGCGCAGCACGGATGGTACCCCGAGCGCAGTAGGAGGAAGGAAGAACGAGAGGAGAAAGAACGGTAAATTTGGAAGGGGGAAAGCGCTCTGCCGTCTACACAGCGGGAGTATGCCAAAACACTCGTGGGAAGGGAGAGGGATATTATTCAATAAACAGCATGCATGTGTGTGTAAAGCAAATGTGAACAGCTTCATCATTTCTATAAGCAATCCGAAAAAGGGGGTGGAGCAAACACATTGTATGCGTGAGCGGCTGAAGAAACCAGAACATTTAGATGTGTGCGTGGCGGATGGTTCGGGCGCCTGTGGCGAAGCTCTCGACAAGACTGCAAACGAGAGCTTTGTGGAGAGCTTTGTAGGGAACTCAGATTACACAGGCCGCCGTCGGTTTTTGCGTCCTTGGGAAGGTGATTCCGTAGGAGATCGCGAAATAGCAAAAACCACACACACAATCACGCACGCATGCAAGCACACACACACACACACACACACACACACACACACACACACACACACACACACACACACACACACCTACCCCTTTCTTGGTGTTTTTCGCAAGGTGATCCCGTAGGATCTCGTTATGCGAGGCGGCAAAAACACACACAGCCACGCACGCAGGCATGAACACACATACGCAAAAACACACATAGACGCACGAGCGCACGCACGCACGAACGCACGAGGGAGCGTAAATGAAGATGCTCTATACGTTGCCGATCTCCCCCTCCCGTGTTCTCGTTCTCCGACAAGGCTGATGTGTGCCCGTTTGTGCGTGTACCTTTGCCGTCCCTCCTCTCCTTCCTCATCCGTTGACCGTTCGTTGTAAGCTGGAGGATGAGTTCAGCGCTGTTAAATAAATTAAAGTCAAGAATAAGATTACTCACTCTTTTTTTGTATGCTTTGTGTGTTATCATAACTTACTTTATTGCAAACAAAATCCGGAATGAAGCTCCTCGTTTAGAATATTCCGCATTCGATTACATCCTCGGCAATGCTCGACGCCATCAGTGGATAAAAGCAGGAAAAGAAACAAAAAAAAAGTATCAGTCACCATCAGCATCATCTTACTCTCACACTTTTGCATCGGTTGATGATTCTTACCTTTTCAAATTCACCAAAACAAACAGCGATGGAACCAAATCCAGAACACCAAAATCACACACGATTTCTGGAGCAAACCGACACATCCTCCCCCTCCAATTGTTTGCCACAGACTGACGTGTGTGTGAGCAGCAATGTTCTTGAAGCGGTGGGCAACTGTAAAGCACACACAAGAAGAAGCGAGACGGCTATACGAGTAGCGAATTACGCCGCCGCACACACAGCGCGCGTCATAATTGTATGCGCGAAAATCTTAAAATTTAAGTTATTCATGACAAATTGTAACGACGTTTTCATACTCTGACGATTTTTTACGAAAGATATGTAAAAACTTAATGTAGTGCAATAAAATTTAGTGCAATATCATTAGCAGAACATAAAATTTTGATATTTGTTTGTAAATTCAGATCCTAAGAGCTACTACTTTTTTGAACAATAAGTGTAGAAACACAAATTTTGTCTGAGTCCAGAACAGCAACAGGGAAGATGTCGTACCCTGAGTGTGGAGATGTGTGTGTGTATGTGGTGAACGTTGCCGCGACAAGCGTGCTGTAAGATACATCGCGTGTAGGAGGGGGTAAAATCGCTTGGCTCATTGAAAATACAGGCAAACCCAACCGACATTATCGCGCGACATTTTTAAATTTTGTATGAGAAAAAACGGGCTCAAAACGTTCTCAAATCGTGCTCATTAGCAGCACTAAAGAGCACTTCTCTGCAACGGTGCGACAGCGTGTATCATACATCTAGTTTCTGTATACTACATTATTGTTCAATTTTTTTCATTCTCTCCATTCTCCCTACAAAGACTCTTACTCTCTTTTGTCCATTCTGCACATGCTTACGCTCTTTATTTTTCATTCTTACTCGCACATACATATTTACATACTCACACAATTCACACTGCCTAAAACCGGTGCGGGATACACACGTACCCGTCTTGCCTGCCTTCTCTCCTCGTTCTTCCTTTCCTCCAGCTTTGCCTTCGTCGAATGGTGTGTACGCGTCCTGCTTGCTTCCCTCTTGCTGCTCCCACGTGCTGCACTAGCGAGCTGGATGTTCGTCTCTACCTTCCTGCCGCTTCTCCTCTACCAGGCGCTAGCACGTTGGAGGATCGGATCGTTCCTGCCTTCTTTCCTCTCCTGTTCTGTTTTCGGCACTCCTAGGGATAGAAGGAAATATTAACTATTTTGCCAACAGCTGTTCAATTTAACGTCAAGCACAATACTTACCAACCAATTGAATATTGCTTCTGTTGTGGTCCGTGCTCACTTCCGTTCGTGCGTGTGTTACGATTTCTTTAAAAAAAAACGAAATTGATTTTATATCACAATTATCAATACAATGCAGTTTGATAAAGATTGATATAACCCTTTATTAAAAACTGTACTTACCAAATAGTTTTTCCGTACTGGTTTCACGAGAGAAAAAACGGACACACACCGACGCGTCCTACCGCTTGCAAACTTGATTTCACACTACCACATTTTCATGTGAACGCGAAGCAGCGCCTTCCTCGTGTTCCTATACAGGTATTCCCCGATATACGCCATACTCGATATACACGATTTCGCTATACGCTTTTTTCTAAATTTGACGGTTCTTTGAACAAGTAGTACTAATTTTAGAAATCGAATGTCAAATGCAAAATAAATTCCATTTTGGTTGAATATTAAAAACCATTTCAAATGGTATAAAATTGAAAAATTCAGTTGAAATTAGATCAAATAACTAATTAAGTGGCTAAAACCTACCACTTCATGCAAAGTTATACGGATATTAGTTATAATTTGACTGAAAACCTCGAAATTCGACTTTCGCTATTGTATATTCGAGATACGCTATTGCCTCCGGTACGCATTGATAGCGTATATCGGGGAGTACCTGTACAATGATACAAAGAGCGGGCGAGAGGAGAACGCTTGCGTGAACGATTGGTGTAGCAAGCGAATTTGGACAAGTCCCAGAAAAGCGAGACGCAAGAGTTTCTCTCCAACGATGGAAAGGGATGAGCTAAATGAAACATGCGAATCGTTGATGCAACACAGCCAAGTCGCAAGCAAATACAGACCAACACCCAGAAGAGCGAGGCAGAATGAAAAATTTTGTGAATGTTAGAATGAGAAAAATGATAGATACACATAAAAATCGCGCGATAATGCTGGTTGGGAAGTTGGCGCGAAGAAAACGCAACACTGCGGATTGTATGGAAAATGTTGCGCGTTCAATCCGATTGCCATGCGATTGTCCTGGGGGCTTCTATCGAAGGTATATCGAAGCAAATTTACTTCGAAAGAGCACGGTTTGGTTGGTTGGGACGTAGCCGGATAGTCAATTCTTGCTACGGCGGACGGTTCATACGCGGTTAGAACCCACGACGGGCATGCAGATGTGCGGAATGATGGCGGTGCCGCGGGCCCGCTCCTATCCAGTGTGCAACTTGCATACTGCCACACTGTCTCCTGCCCGGTGCATACGCAGCAGGCAGGGGGAATGATGCATCTCCGTAGTAAAAAAAAACTCCGTCATGAACCAGCGGTGGATCTAAAGGTAGGCGGACTAGGCGGTCACCGAAGATCTCTAGTCTGTAGTATGCCGTATGTCTACAAGTGGACAGAGTATTAGCGACAAGGGCCCCCGGAAAGATGGTCGTTAGGGCTCCGTGGCTGGAGAACCATTTGCACCTCCCCTCCCCCCATGGCGTCAACAATTTTAGGCCCTGTGACCGATGATCGTAGGGGTCCTATGCCCCCCCCCCCCCCCCCCCCATCCGCTGGCAAATTAAGTATACTGTTCAATCTTCCAACAGCTGTGTGGCAGTACCCCCTCCTCAGGGGCCTCAATTCGTCTTTCCGCCTTTCATGAACACCTTCCTTCCCCCAGGACAATCGCATGGCAATCGGATTGAATGCGCAACATTTTCCATACAATCCGCAGTGTTGCGTTTTCTTCGCGCCAACTTTGCCTGTATTTTCAATGAGCCAAGCGATTTTACCCCCTCCTACACGCGTTGTATCCTACAGCACGCTTGACGCGGCAACGTTCACCACATACACACACACATCTCCACACTCAGGGTACGACATCTTCCCTGTTGCTGTTCTGGACTCAGACAAAATTTGTGTTGCTACACTTATTGTTCAAAAAAGTAGTAGCTCTTAGGATCTGAATTTACAAACAAATATCAAAATGTTATGTTCTGCTAATGATATTGCACTAAATTTTATTGCACTACATTAAGTTTTTACATATCTTTCGTAAAAGTTCGTCAGAGTATGAAAATGTCGACTCAATTTGTCATGAATAACTTGAATTTTAAGATTTTCGCGCATAAAATTATGACGCGCGCTGTCTGTGCGGCGGCGTAAGTCGCTACTCGTATAGCCGTCTCGCTTCTTCTTGTGTGTGCTTTACCGTTGCTCACCGCTTCAAGAACATTGCTGCTCACACACACGTCAGTCTGTGGCAAACAATTGGAGGGGGAGGATGTGTCGGTTTGCTCCAGAAATCGTGTGTGATTTTGGTGTTCTGGATTTGGTTCCATCGCTGTTTGTTTTGGTGAATTTGAAAAGGTAAGAATCATCAACCGATGTAAAAGTGTGAGAGTAAGATGATGGTGACTGATGCTTTTTTTTGTTTCTTTTCCTGCTTTCATCCACTGATGGCGTCGAGCATCGCCGAGGATGTGATCGAATGCGGAATATTCTAAACGAGGAGCTTCATTCCGGATTTTGTTTGCAATAAGGTAAGTTATGATAACACACAAAGCATACCAAAAAAGAGTGAGTAATCTTATTCTTAACTTTCATTTCTTCAACAGCGCTGAACTCATCCTCCAGCTTACAACGAACGGTCAACGGATGAGGAAGGAGAGGAGGGACGGCAAAGGTACACGCACAAACGTGTACACTAGTGATGGGTAAATTCAACAAAAATCCGGAATCGCTTCCGGATGACTCCGCCAAAATTGGAAGCGATTCCGGAAGGTAGGTGCGAAACTCCGACCTCGGAGCCGTCCGGAGCCGTTCGGAGCCGTCCGGAGCCGCTAGTCGGCAGCCGGAGCCGGTCGGAGCCGTCGGAGCCGTCGGAGCCGTCGGAGCCGTCCGGAGCCGTCCGGAGCCGTCCGGAGCCGTCCGGAGCCGCTAGTCGGCAGCCGGAGCCGTCCGGAGCCGCTAGTCGGCAGCCGGAGCCGTCCGGAGCCGTCGGAGCCGTCCGGAGCCGTCGGAGCCGTTGGAGCCGCTGGAGCCGTTGGAGCTGTTGGAGCTGTCGGAGCCGTCCGGAGTCAGCCGGAGCCGTCCGGAACCGGCGGAGCCGTCGGAGCCGTTGGAGCCGTCGGAGCCGTCCGGAGCTGTCGGAGCCGTCGGAGTAGTTGTAATAGTCGGAAGCATTCTGAAGCGCATTAATTTCCCGATATTAGTGATAATTTTATTTTAAAAAAACAGCTAACGAGTAAAACAGGAGTCTTCTTCATTTATTGATATGAAGTTTTTTTGTGTGTTTTTTTTTTCAAAAATAAAGCCAAAAATAATTGTTTGCTTCGTATATATAAATAGGAAAAAAATGAATCAAATTAGGAGGTCAAGGAGCAATAGAACTATGACGGGAGGTGGGTTTGATAAAATACGAACGAGGCAGACGAGTGTAATTATGGCAGTTTTGCACGGTTGTTTACATCGACTAACGTGTATGGTTTAGGCCGCACTTGTTTTTTACCGAATAACATGATGGCACATGGACAAGACAAAGAATATAACTATCAATCATCCGTCCATCTTTTATGAAAATAAAGATCAATAATAGTTTGATTCATAGTTTTTCCCTATATATACGGAGCAAACAATTGTTTTTGACTTTATTGTTTAAAAAAAATACAAAAAAACTTCAGAGCAATAAATGAAGAAGACTATTTTTTTACTCGTAAGCTGTTTTTTAAAATGAAATTATCGCTGATATCGGGAAATTAAAGCGCTTCAGAAGACTTCTGACTATTACAACGACTCCGACGACTCGAACTGGCTCCGTCGGCTTCGACGGCCCCGACGGCCCCAACGTCTCCAACCGGTTCCGTTGGCTCCAACGACTACGACGGCTCCGATGGCTCCAACGGCTCCAACGGCCCCGACGGCTCCGGACGGCTCCGACGGCTCCGGACGGCTCCTACGGCTCCGACGGCTCCGGACGGCTCCTACGGCTCCGACGGCTCCAGCTGCCGACTAGCGGCTCCGGACGGCTCTGGACGGCTCCAACCGGCTCCTTCGGCTCCAACTGCTACGACGGCTCCGACCGGCTCCAGCTGCCGACTAGCGGCTCCGACGGCTCCAACGGCTCCGACGGCTCCGGACGGCTCCGACGGCTCCAACGATTCCGGACAACTCCAACGGCTCCAACGGCCCCGACGGCTCCGGACGGCTCCGACGGCTCCGGACGGCTCCTACGGCTCCGACGGCTCCAGCTGCCGACTAGCGGCTCCGGACGGCTCCGACGGCTCCGACGGCTCCGGACGGCTCCGACGGCTCCGACGGCTCCGACGGCTCCGGCTGCCGACTAGCGGCTCCGGACGGCTCCGGACGGCTCCGACGGCTCCGGACGGCTCCGGACGGCTCCGACGGCTCCGGACGGCTCCGACGGCTCCGGGCGGAATCGACGGTTTGAATTTTTCGGAATCGGAGCCGGAGTAGCAATGCTCGGAAGCGATTCCGAGCCGTGGGTGCGATTCCAGCTACCCATCACTAGTGTACACCTCAGCCTTGTCGGAGAACGAGAACACGGGAGGGGGAGACCGGCAACGTAGGTTCTATACGTTCTTCATTTACGCTCCCTCGTGCGTTCGTGCGTGCGTGCACGCGCGCGTCTGTGTGTGTGTATGTGTGTGCATGCCTGCGTGCGTGGCTGTGTGTGTTTTTGCCGCTTCGCTTAACGAGATCCTACGGGATCACCTTGTGAAAAACACCAAGAGAGGGGGAGGGGTAGGTGTATGTGTATGTGTGTGTATGTGTGCTTGCATGCGTACGTGGTTGTGAGTGTGTTTTTTGCTGTTTCGCGATCTCCTACGGAATCAAAAGGGGGTGGGGGGGGAAACACGAGGGGGGGGGAGGAGTGAGGTGTGTGTTTGTGTGCTAGCCTGCATGCGTGTGTGTGTGTTTTTGCGTTCGCGTTCTCCTACGGGATCACCTTGCGAAAAACACCATGGGGAGGAGAAGGTGTGTGTGTGTGTTTTCTCTTCTTTGTCGTTTCGCACTCTCCCGTGGGTCTCCTTGTGTGCGTTAGTTTTTTTGTTTTTCAAGAAGAAAAAAACAATACTTCGAAAAATACCAGTGGGGAGGGTGTGTGTATGAATGAAAGAATGTGCTTAGAAAAAGAAAGTAGAAAATAAAAAAAATATTGAACAACGGATTCGTAAGTGTGTTTGAACTCATTGCTTTCCGAAAAAAAGCGAGGGGGGGCTCTTGAAATGTAGTACACATGTATGCAACATGTATCGTGTCGCCGCGACGGTGTATCTCGCTCAATCCGTTAAGCCTGAAAAGTGCTTCTATCAGATCGTCTAATCGGGCGCCATTTAATCAATCCGTTAGCGAAAAGTCGCATGGATTTTGGTACCGGGGATGTGTATAAACGGTTTTTTAAGCGCCACAGCAACTCATGAGCATTGACCATACGCGAGAAAGAGATAGCGCTATGGAGGGAAAAAGCACGGACGACGGCTGACAGCGATTGGCCGTCTGACCAGAATGACCAGAAATACCGATTTATCTGTATTCCTACCGATTTTTGATATGCGTAAAACTACCGATTTTTCATTTATCCTACCGAAAATCACAGATTTTTGCGTAATACTGACCAAAAAGTCATATTACCATTTCCCAAATCACTTAATGTATTAAACTCTATATGGAAATCACTAGCAACCAGAACCAGAACTTCAACAGAGACAACTAAGGCCCGTGTCTGCACTTCATGAACTCGAACGCGCTGATAAAATTTTATATGCAATTTGACAGATAATGTAACCCAGCGCTCTAGCAGCAATAGAACACGACATCGAACATGAAAAATGTATATGACTTCCCAAGCGCCACAGATTAAGCTTAAACGACTGGAAAATTGAATATCCATAGTGTAGTACCCTGGAGATTTGACCCCTAATTAGACCATAGTGCCGGATCGGAATATGACCATCACCGCGACAACTGTGCGATAATCCGAATGTCAAAAATAAAGATTATTCGTTTACGGATCGTTGTACTGACAACACCTTCAGCCTTCTGTTAATTCTTCTGCCTTCCGATTTTGTGCCTTTTATAAGTTCAACGTTTAGTTCAAATTAGTAAAATTCGAGGTTTACATCTCAGAAGTGGGATTGTGCCATGCCGTCTAAAGAAGATATGTTGTGTGCGCTGGAGAACGCGAAAGTGCCGGTGCCTCCAACCGCTACGATTGCTCAAATCCGCATGTTGTACGAGGAGCTATTTCCTAGAAGTCACGTTGTAGCCGAACAAAAGCTTGCGCCCGAAGTAACGCATGAAAGTGTTGATACTGGGGATTTGGCGATAAAGCAAATGAATGACGAGCAAGAAATTGTCAAGACAGCTAATTCTGGCGGGTTAGAGACGGAATTAGAAACACTGCAGAAGGAGCTGCAAGTGCTCGAACTTCGTCAGAAAATCGCTATGCTGAAGTCATCTAACATCGCTTCGACTTCGCTACCATCATCATCATCACCACCACCGCTGCCTTTACCTACAGCGCAGCCAGTGCCGCCATCTTTAACATCGTCACCACCTCTCCCTTTGCCGCTACCTACAGTGCTGCCAGTGTATGTACCCAACTTTGAAGACTTCATAGGAAAATTTAGTGGTGAAAGAGGAGGAGTAGGGGTGGAGCACTGGTTTCGAGAATTTGAACAAGTATGTAGCTTGTACACACTAAACGACCAGCTGAAATTTTTCTGTATGCGCCGCCTGCTCACCGACACCGCCGCCATTTTTGCTAAAACCTCAGGCGCATGCACCTATGAGACACTGAAAGCTGACCTTATTAGTACTTTCACATCAAAAACTTCACTAGAAGAAGTGTTTAAAAAACTAAGGGCACGACATCTCTCGCAACATGAAAGCATCACAAGGTATGTGTTGGAAATGCAGCAAATAGCGGGCACCGTCATTCCAGAGGAAGACTTGGTCAATATTATAATTGACGGAATTGATGATCCTATTAATACGTCATCCATACGTTTCGCTGCAAAATCGCTTGAGCACCTTAAAACCCTGCTGAAAAAATACGAAACTTTTCGTCAAACTCGTGGCGTGACTCCTACACCAGCACCGTTACGCACTAAACCCCCAGCTCCACCCCGCAGCACTGGCCCCTCGCGTCAATGGGCGCAGAACAACAATAATGAACCGGCCAGATGCTTTAACTGTTCTCAATTCGGCCATTATCAAAGCGCTTGCCCAATGCCACGCCGCCCCAAGGGATCCTGTTTTAAATGCCACCAAATGGGACATACACATCGAGAGTGCCGAAACTTCCAGCCCGTTACGACTGCTGCGGTGCACCATCTGGGTTCCCATGGATTCGATGAGGAAACTGCGGACCAAATACTGCTTAGCAAAATTGAAACGGTATGTGTTAGTTTCAATATCCAACATACATGGAGCGAACAAACGTTTTTACGATCACTTTTTGATACAGGCAGCCCTGTAAGTCTAATAGCAGACAATGTAGTACCAGGTAACTTTCCGCATCAACCTATCCCTTCTGGGTACCGAGGATTAGGAAATACTATGCTCACGACGTTAGGTCGAGTGGAGTGCAGGATCATAATTCGTAATATTAGTGTGACACACTCGCTTATCATTTTACCTGCTAGAAGTATGCCTTGGCCATTCATAATAGGTCGTGACCTTTTAGGAAAATTTAGAATCTTTCTTACACACTATCCAAGTATGATTCCCGCACATTATGCTCGCGAACCGGAGGGTAATTCAGATTTCGAAAATGTGATATCTTCTAATCCAACCACAAGCTTTCTCCTCCTGTACAGGGACGCACATCCAGCTTTATTCGTTGTCCGACACTGACTGACTCCCTCACACTCTCTTAGCTGTACTCTAGGATACCACATCCTCCCCTTACAAGAATGTATTTTATCCATAACTACGATTAGATATTAATATATTGAATGCAAATGACCACATTGGGCTTTTTCTTCTTACATGGTATAATCCTTAAATCTATTCGGTTGCCGAATCTCTCTCGTTCTTCTGAATCCTAATTCCGGTACCGCCGTACCACACAATCCTTCAACTGGCCGCTGTTGCTTAGTTTCAAGCTCATTTGATGAAACATCATCCACTAGGTCATCCTGACATTTAACTCCCGTTGCCTCCTCTTCCACATCTACACTACCTTTCTGACTCTCTTTCCTTTCTATATATTTTTTTAAATGTTTGACGCTTCGTTCATATTCCTTGCCATTTTCCAAATCTTTCACTGTCGCCCTCCCCGGAGCAGCAAGACTCGTTACTCTAAAAAACTTGTTTTTGTATACAGTGTCCGCTTTATCTTTCTTTTGCTGCATGACCAACACTTTGTCTCCTTCTCTGATACTCGTGTGCTTAGCATTGCGCTTAATATCCTCTTTTGCGTTACGCTCAAACTTAGCTATCTTGTCTCGATCCCGCAATTCTTCATCCATCTTCTGACTTGAATCGACTTTCAAATTGGGCAACACGCCTCTAACTGCCCTGCCAAACATTAGTTCAGCGGGGGGTATCTTAGTTATATGGTGCGGCCATGAATTATACGCTGCAACATAGTCGGCTAGCGCTTCTTTCCAATTTAACTTTCCCAATTTAGCTATTGCTGCAATCTTATTTATGCCCTGCATGCTTCTTACCACCAGTCCATTTTCGGTTGGGTTTAATGGAGTACTATGAATTAGTTTAACTCCCCACACCCCTTTTAACCAATCTCTGAACTGCACGCTGTTAAACGGCGGACCATTGTCCGCCTTTAGTGTTTTCGGTATGTAATAGGTATTGAAAATTCTACGAATTACTTTTTTCATTGCTTCCGTATCCGTTTTTTCCATTGGTACCGCTACTAAAAATCTCGAGTAATTGTCAGTAAGCACTAATGCTTTAAAATGTAAAGCCTCAGATGAGGATGCTAAGTCCATGGAAACGTAATCCCATGCATTCTTAGGCATATCCGTCAACGTTATAGGGGGTGTATTACAAACTGTTTTAATCAGCTGGCATTCCGGGCAACTTTTAACGAAAACTTCGACTTCGCGATCCATATTAGGCCACCATAAGCCTTGCCTCAGGTAGTTTTTCATCGTAGACATCCCCGGATGGCTTTGATGCGCCAAACTTACTGCTCTTTCGCGAAGCGTCGTAGGCAGTACTAGTTTTTCTTGCTTCATCAATGAGCCTCCCATAACATACAATTCGCTCTGAAAAGGCTGGAATTTACGAATTTCTTCTGGCCATTTCTCTTTCTTATCCAGCCATTCCATTACCAACTGCAATTCCCTATCCTTTTGCTGTTCTTCGCATACTTCGTACGATGTCATCGCAACTAGCTCCTCACTGATGCTATTAACCTCCGTTTCTACCAAACACAATTCCTGAGGTTCTTTTAGATAACCAAATTGAGGATCATCTCTCTTTTCGCCCATTCTAGAGGCAGTGTCAGCAATATTTTCTTTTCCCGATACGTGTTCAAATTTATAATCAAAATGGTCCATTCGCAAGAACCAACCTTCGGCTCTGGACATTATCCGCTTTCCAATATCCTTTCGTTGTTTTCCTTTTATCATAAACATTAATGCTTCGCTATCCGATCGTAATGTAAATTTTCGACCAACTAGGTAATAAGCAAACCTTTCCATCGCCCATACAATTGCTAATGCCTCACGGTGTAGCTGTGGGTATCTGCTTTCTACCGCAGTGAGGCTTTTGGACGCGCAAGCTATGATTCTCCTTTCACCATTTGGAAATTTCTCCTGAGTTAAAACAGCTCCTAATCCCCAAGGCGATGCGTCTGTATAAAGGATCGTATTGTCCACTTCGGAAAAATAACCTCTTTTAATCAGATCATTTTCCGCTGCCAATTTTAATTCTTCAAACGCTTCCTGCTGAATTTGGTTCCACTCAAACTTAACATTTCTTGAGAGTAAGTCCCTTAGCGGTTTCGTTTTATGCGAAAATCCCCTTATGAACGGGCTGATGAAAGTAATCATACCTAAGAAACTTCGCAATTCCGATACATCCCGCGGTCTCTCGAAACTTAATATTTCAGATATTTTCTGTTTTGCGGGCAATATACCCCTCCCATCAATGGTAAACCCTAGAAAATCCACCCTTTCTTGGTTATATAATGATTTCTTTTCATTAATGGTTAAACCATTCATCATAACAACTTTTTCCACTTCCTCTACATATCCCTTTAATTCCTCCAATGTCCTAGCATAAACAAGTATATCATCCATGTATACTATAATATTTTTACATTTGGAAAACAATCTTTCCATGACGCTTTGAAATATCTCAGGAGCACAGGACAATCCAAAAGGCAACCTGGCAAATCTCATCAATCCATTTGCCGTCATAAACGTAGTCAAATGGCGGACGTCTTCATGAAGTTCCACATGAAAATATGCATCCTTTATGTCGAGTTTAGTAAAACATAACTTGCCTCCGTTGTAAGGAATTTCTGCCCATACTTTTTCGAGCGATGGCATTGGATAAGGATCTCGAACAATTGCTTTGTTTACCTCCCGATAATCTATCACCATCCGAAAATCTTTCGGACCTTTCGGTACTAACACCATTGGTGAAACAAATGTTATTTTATCTTTTACGCCATCAGCCCTTTCAATGATCTTCTTATTCTCCATCTCCGCAAGCCTCTCATTAACCGCTTTTTCAAATGCTATTGGCACATTGTATCTAATAATTTGTTTTGGAATCACCGAGCTATCTACTCTGAACTTGACTGGCTCTCCTTGAACTCTCGGAAACTCATCGGAACGATTGGTGTTACCCTTATCCACTGTACTCATATTCCAGTCTTGATTACTTTTCCTATACTTTTCTCCGTTAGGCTCAATTCCAGCCCAATATACTTCCTCTAGATTTCTTCCTAGATTATCTTTAAGGCCTATTCTAAGCAATTTCAACTGCACAGCAGTATGAAATCCGAGTAGAGACACTTCTGTCCCATTTACCACAAAAAACTTTGCTAATTGTCGTAGCTTACTGTTCTGTACACCGATAAATGCCTTGAACGAACAAATTACATCCAACGGCCGATTACTAGCATAGCCTTTCAAATTTTCCTTTGGATGGAGTACCACTTCTTGAATCACCGAACTGCACTCTTTTTTAATTTTGTCCCATCCTTCCTTAGTAAGTGTATTTACCGTTGCTCCAGAATCTACCAGAAAGTTGAAATTAATTGAGCCGATAATGCATTCCACAACTCGAGGATCACGCAAAAATGTTTTATCACCAGTTAAAAGCTAAAATTTAGAGAGGGACAAAAAAAACGGGGAAAAAATATTAGAACAAAAAGGACAAAAAAAAAACCAGATGATATAACATGAGTACAGTTATATGAATTCCTTTATTATATTCCCTTTTTTATGAATTTATTTATTTCATTATATATATATATATATATATATATATATATATATATATATATATACATATACATATATACATATATACATATATATATATATATATATATATATATATATATATATATATATATAAACATTTTTTTTTTTTTTTTTACTATGCTTTTTTTCCAAACAAGCACAAAAAAAAAATCATTCTTAACCATCGACTTCTACCTGGTTTAGTCGTTCAGCCTCGCGTTTCATGTCCTTTATTCCTGTCTTCCATTTTGTAGAAAAACAAAACTCCGCAAAATGGCCGTTTTTTCCACAAGCATAGCATTTTGCCAGGAACGCCTTGCAGCGGCCCCAAGCGTGAACACGACCACATTTTGAGCAGCTTTGATGCTCTTCTCTCCCGGCCATTCGGTCACGTTGGGATCCATTTCCTCTACCATTGCTCCATTTTGTCTCATACGGCTTATATCGACGCATGGAACCTTTCACTTTGCGTATAGCGTTTACAGGTTTCCAAGATGGTGGCTGGTCCAAATCAGCGTTTTTCGACGACTCTTCTATTTCGCCCAGCTTCCCCTCCTCAGCCTCTGTTCGGATAAAATCCAAATGCTTGCCATGGCTAATAATTCGCTCCAAATTATTCCCAAACACACTGGCTATTTCGTATAATTTATCCGCTATATCCGGAATCGAACGCCTTGTCACTGCCTGCATCATTTCTTCTTCGTGCTGTACTCCAACAAACTCACACAAAGCTGCCTGTCTTTCCAAACGGAGCACCCAGTCCGCAAATGGTTCCTTGGATTTCATTTTCATTTCCCGAAACTTCAGACGTTCCTTTGATGAGTCGCATAAATCATTGAAATATTCATTTAGAGCCATAATTGTGTCCTTGTAAACATCCTGCGTTTTAGGAGCTAAGCTTCGTTGCTGCATTTCAATTATACTAAGCAGGTAGCTTCCCGCAAAAATTTTAAAGCCCGCAACTCTAGTTTCCGGATCCACTGGTGTTTTACATGCCACTATTCTCTCGAATTGGTCGCGAAAACGAATCCACTCGGCCTTACGCTTATTAGTGGAAATTGTCTCGTCGAACTGGCGCAATGGCCATGAGCCTGACAGCCACTCATTAGATCCTTTCGGTACTTCATCCACCGATTTGCCACTTTCCACAACATCACTTATTTTCCAGCCTTTGCTCATCGTTTCTGAATTCTTTTATATCCTTTTTTTCAGTAAAGACACTAATGAACAATTACTTTCTACCTCCACTCTTGCCAGCGATCAAACGAAGAATAACGGCTCAATATGAGAATGCACGCACACTATGGGATCAAGATCCCTGTCCCGATGTCATTTAGTTACCCACACCAATTACAATACTAGTACAACGCTCGCCCGATGTTTCTTACTTACGCTTCTTCTGGCACGCTCCACTCACACAAGCGTACCACCACGCGCCCGCGTTTTCTTTTACTTAGTCGCGCCATACAACCCAACTCATGCGAGCCAACATGCCTTCTCGCTTTTACATATGTGATTGTTTGTAGGCCGAACAAACACAGGGTGACCCGTTAACTAGGAAAAAATATGATCAATTTTCCTGTCTCGCTTAAGAGCTTTATCTTGCTTCTATGATTTCGTAGAGTCCGATGTATTATATATCAAACCTGTATTATAATTTTATTTTAAAATCAAATCATGGGCCGGACCCGACTTAGACTGTACAATATCTTTGGTCATGGGCAAAACCGGACTCATATGCCTTCCTGCCCGCAACTCGCTGATCTTGTACCACCCTGTATTGGTCATGGGCCGAACCCGACTCACACATATTATAAAACAAGATCTTTCACGTTTGTCATGGGCCGAACCCGACTCACACATACTCTCGTATTCACGCATACTCAGTCAGTACTACATTGTATTGGTCATGGGCCGAACCCGACTCACACATATACTAATTTCAATAAAATACGAGCTTCTTAGCTGGCCATGGGCCGAACCCGGCACAGACTTTTTACCGTAGTTCTCGCGCAGGTCATGAGCTAAACTCGACTCAGCCGACAAATTTGCTAACGTATTTCAATGTGGCCATAGGCTAAACCCGACTCACAAACAAACAAATAAAATGAACCGAAAAATTGCACCATCACACCACTCTCAATACACTTCTGATTATATCATGGCAGGATCGCCAATGTGATATCTTCTAATCCAACCACAAGCTTTCTCCTCCTGTACAGGGACGCACATCCAGCTTTATTCGTTGTCCGACACTGACTGACTCCCTCACACTCTCTTAGCTGTACTCTAGGATACCACAGAAAAGATACCAAAACCTGTTAAGTCCCTTGATGTAGGTGATCCTTTTAGCCACATTTGTGTGTCGGAGATATTTGATAGCCCCCTTGAATTAGATATCGGGAAGCAACTTTCGCCTAAAGAGTCTGCTGCCATTTTGTCCGCATTTGATCATTGCTACACTAACTATCCTATTGAGAATATAGAATATCCTCAGTATT
Source organism: Anopheles coluzzii (assembly GCF_943734685.1). NCBI lineage: Eukaryota > Metazoa > Arthropoda > Insecta > Diptera > Culicidae > Anopheles > Anopheles coluzzii. Next base: position 25,765,895 of record NC_064669.1, read on the forward strand.
CCATGAAAATTAATCTCGTTCATGATACCCCTATTTATGCAAAGCCACGTAGACTTTCCTATGGGGAGAGGAATCAAGTGCGACAGATAGTAAATCAATTGTTAAATGATAAAGTCATTCAACCAAGTAATTCCCCATACGCTTCTCCCCTTGTGCTAGTTAGAAAAAAAAGTGGTGAAGTGCGTATGTGCGTCGATTACAGGCCCCTGAATAAAATAACAGTAAGGGATAATTTTCCATTACCGTTAATTGAGACATGCCTCGAACACCTGAGTGGTAAAAGTGTATTTAGTTTGCTTGATTTAAAAAGCGGTTTCCATCAGGTAAAGATGGATGAAAGCTCAATTAAGTACACCTCCTTCGTAACACCTGATGGGCAATATTTAAAGATGCCTTTTGGGCTTAAAAATGCCCCCGCGGAATTTCAGAGATTCATAAATTCAATATTACGCGAATTTATAGATTCCGAGAAATTAGTTGTCTACTTGGACGACATCATAATAGCTTCTAATGACTTTCACTCTCATCTTGAGACGTTCTGTTCTCGAGAAACTTAAACAAAATGGACTTGAACTGCGCATTGATAAATGCAAATTTGCCCACATTAATTTGGAATATCTTGGATACGAAGCCTGTGCCTCTGGTATACGACCTAGTGGAAAACACCTTACATCAATATATAACTTTCCTATGCCTACTAATGTCAAACAGTTAAGAAGATGTTTAGGGCTCTTTTCTTACTTCCGTAGGTTCGTTCCATCATTTTCTCATATAGCTAAACCTCTTACAAATCTTCTTCAGAAAGATGTGCCATTTGATTTTGATAATTCCTGCATCCAAGCATTTCAAACCCTTCGTCAAAAACTTGTCCAGTCTCCTGTCTTGGCTATATTTAATCCCAAATATGAGACGGAGCTGCATTGCGACGCGAGCTCATTCGGTTTCGGTGCAGTCTTATTCCAAAAACAGAATGATGGGAAACTTCACCCAATAGCATATTTTTCTAAAACCACCTCTAAAGAAGAATCAAAACTTCATAGCTACGAGTTGGAAACTCTATCCGTAATATATGCGTTGAAAAGGTTCCACTCGTACGTCCATGGATTACCCTTAAAGATAATCACGGATTGCAATTCTCTTGTACAAACGCTGAAAAATCGTAACACTTCTGCGAAGATTGCCCGGTGGTCCCTATTCCTCGAGAATTATGACTATACTATTCAGCATCGCTCAGGTTCCTCTATGGCCCACGTGGATGCTCTGAGCCGGACTGAAGCAATTGGTGCTATAAGTGAACTTGATATTGACATCCAACTACAGCTAGCCCAATCTCGTGATCCTACTATTGAAAGCATTAGGTCCCAACTAGTGTTGGGCATTGTGCGCGAGTGCGCACTGTGCGCACAGCACACCTCATTGTGCGCACTGCACAGTACACTTTGTACTGTGCGAGCACACTTCGCACAGTGCGCGCACTTCGCACTTTTCGCACAGTGCGCGCACTTCGCACTTTTCGCACAGTGCGCGCACTTCGCACTTTTCGCACACTTCGCACAGTGCGGGCACTTTTCGCACACTCCGCTCAGTGCGCGCACTTTTCGCACAGTGTGAGCACAGTCCGCACTGCGAGCACACTCCACACTTTTCGCACACTTCGCACAGTGCAAGCATGTTTCGCAAATTTCGTGCAGTGCTTTGTACTTTGTACTGTGCGAGTACACTTCGTACTGTGCGAGTACACTTCGTACCATGTTACAGGAAGTCAGGTGGTGTAGTACTGAGCATATTTTGACAAACCGCCTTTAAGCATTAGCATCAGTTAGCATTAGCGACTCCGATCCGTTGGTGCAACGAGTTCAAGTCGGGGCGAATCAAAGATCCATAAATCGCTTGCACACATTCATACCACACACATGCCCATCGACCCCCCCCCCCCCCTCTCGCCCTGTCCCATGTCCCCTTCTCTTCAGTTAATCACAAAATTTGACTAGGGCTCCGAGTGAAAATTGTAATTTTTGCAAGCCTGCGACGCGAATAGCAGTTTTCGCGTGAAACCAGCTGTCTGTTTTATTGCACAATCGCAAAGCGGTGGCTCCGAGTACAAGCACAGACACGTTTCATCTCAGCCAAATTCAAGAGAAACCTCAACCCACTGGAGCGTCGTTTACCTACGACCTTCACAGTTCATAGTTGTTTTAAAGAAACGCGTGCTTGATGTCAGCCGATTTTTCCTGATAATTTCTTCGGCTACGGACCGCTGTGTTGATATTGTGTTTCGGGGCCTTTAAATTTTTGTCTGGGTGTGTTGTATCCTTGTGTTTGTGTAACTGGTTTTCGATGGTGGTCAAGCGCAGCGTTCTGTGCATTCGATTCTCGCAGCAAATGTCTCCGCGCGGTTTCGGTGTGCTCGTGTACCGGCCATCCACACTTGCAAAGAATTATGTTGTTTCTCGCTCTACCCAATGCCTTGGGCCAACGATGATTAAATTGTATTGATTTCAGCAGTGCGCGCGTGTTTCAGCGTTCTGCGCTTTTGCCATGCGTAAAAGGGTGGAAAAGAAGAGCGAGGAATGAAGTGCAGCGTAGAAGGGGGCTCTTAGATTGAAAAAATATTGTCTATACCCTTTAAAGGATTCGAAACAGGTGTATGTCAAATCGATGGAGTTTCCAATATTTGCATGGATCTACACATGCTTTCTGTTGGGACCAATAATAGCTATCGTGGATGGGCGGACGGAGTGGGGGGGGGGGGGGGGGGGGGGGGTTGGGCTTGAAGAGGTCAGGTGTCCGCCAAGTTCATCCACTGTTGGCTGAGTAAATGAACTCTAAGAGAAAAAGCTGACACTGGTCGTGTGGTCGTGGTCTTTGTGTACGTACCACCATGGTACGAAGTGTGCTCGCACAGTGCAAAGTGATGCAAGTTAAGCTTGCACTGTGCGAAGTGTGCTCGCAATGTGCGAAGTGTGCGAAAAGTCCGGACTGTGCTCGCACTGTGCGGAGTGTGCGAAAAGTGCGCGCACCGTGCGAAGTGTGCTCGCACTGTGCGAAAAGTGCGGAGTGCGCGCACAGTGCGGAGTGCGCGCACAGTGCGGAGTGCGCGCACAGTGCGAAATATGCACCGCACACTGAGATGTGCGTGCGTGTGCGCACAGCACACTTAATTGTGCTCTTTTTCCCAACACTATTCCCAACTAGAACTGGAAAATTTACCTGGATATGTTTTGCAAGATGGTTTCGTATATCATGAGTCACCCTCAAAAGAGCTTCAGTTTTATGTCCCCCGCGAGATGGTAGATAATATCATCCGCCACACACATGAGAAAATAGGTCACTTATCGGTTGACAAAACAATTTCAAAAATTAGCTGTCATTATTGGTTTCCTTCTATGCGGAATAGAGTTGAGTCTTCCATTAAGAATTGTTTGAAATGTATCATATATTCAGCTCCCACTAGAACTAATAATCAGAACATCCACAGTATACCGAAAGCTCCCCAACCTTTTGACACACTTCACATTGATCACCTGGGACCACTACCTCTTACGAAATCCAAAAAGAAGTATATATTAGTTGTGATAGACGCATTTACGAAATTTACTAAGCTATACGCGACTCGTTCCACTGGAAGTCAGGAAGTATGCAATGCTCTCAAACAATACATTTCCTATTACAGCCGACCCAAACGGATAATTAGTGACCGAGGTACCTGCTTCACGTCCAACCAGTTCGAAAATTTCCTTAGATCAAATGAGGTACAGCATGTACTCAACGCTACTGGTTCACCACAAGCAAACGGACAAGTCGAAAGGGTTAACCGCGTACTTCGACCCATACTCAGCAAACTTTCGGACTCTTATGATCACGATGATTGGAATTTGCATTTACTGGATTCTGAATATGCGTTGAATAATTCAAAGCACGACAGTACGAAGTTTTCACCCTCAGTTCTCCTGTTTGGTATTGAACAACGGGGTCATTTAATTGATGAACTAACGGAGTTTTTAGACGAGCGTCGTGGAAGTACACTAAATGATTTAAGCGACATTCGGACTGAAGCATCGGCAAATATAATTAAATCTCAGCTTACCAATGAGGCATATTTTCGTAAAAATCATAAACCAGCAGCTAAATATGAAGTTGGAGATTATGTAGTAATGCGGAACATTGATAGCAACACTCAGCAGAATAAGAAGTTGATTCCTAAATATAAAGGTCCGTACATAGTCCATAAGGTATTGCCTAACGATCGCTATGTCATTAGGGACATTGAGGGCTGTCCAATAACTCAGATGCCATATGATGGCATATTAGAATCAAACAAGTTGAAGAAATGGAGTGAGCCGTATGAAACCGTTAACGAAATTTGAATTACTAATATTTACACATAAATTGAGGTCAATTTGTTGGTTAGGATGGCCGAGCTGTAGTACCCTGGAGATTTGACCCCTAATTAGACCATAGTGCCGGATCGGAATATGACCATCACCGCGACAACTGTGCGATAATCCGAATGTCAAAAATAAAGATTATTCGTTTACGGATCGTTGTACTGACAACACCTTCAGCCTTCTGTTAATTCTTCTGCCTTCCGATTTTGTGCCTTTTATAAGTTCAACGTTTAGTTCAAATTAGTAAAATTCGAGGTTTACAATAGAAAAAAAAATGAAAGCTCCCCACAGCTTCATTGGTTTGATCAATAGATGGCGTATTACAACCCAAGTAGCCTTAAGAAACTCTATTTGATTATTAACAGTTTTTTAAAGCCGTTAAAAATCAAATAGAGTTTCTTAAGAGAATATGACATTTGCCAGCGTTACAGCATAAAGACGTATTCCGTTACCCTCGTTTTTTTTTATTCTGGTCAATATAACACACAGTGTTTTTCAAATTTTATCAACACCATTTTCAATTTATTAAATATTCGAAAAATCATTTTTCATTATTATTTATATAATAATGCGTATTTATTTTCACACCAAAATATTTGTTTTGTTTAACTGTACGAAAACTATGTGTTTTCTTTTATTCCTCTATTTGTATCTGCGGTTATAATAAAAAAAAGAATTTAAAAATATAAAAAAATTCATAGTTTTTAAATAATACATGTGAAGAGTTTGATAAAGGGTATGCAATATTTGCAAATGAGAAAAATCTTCATAAAAATATTTATTTTCTTGGGCAAAATAATATGCTCTTGATGACGATAATTTTTAAGACATACTGTACATGGTCACGTACTGGCGCCTCCATTTCTTATGTCAAAAAGTTCGTCAAGCTTCGTGTGTATAGCTTGTGTGTAGATGGCAACAAAACCAAGCGTCTGCGACAATTTCTATCAGCTATTGTTTAATTTGTGTATCATCGTGCTTTTACAACAGGTCAGTGTATCGATATAACCATTCTCTTCACATGAGCTACATAAGTTTTATATTTCGCAGCATTTTCGATTCGGATAGCGTTTGGACATCATGTTTTCCGTGCACGGCAGCAGCTGACCTCCACGATGAAGATTGACGAAATCCGCGTAATGAAAGAAAATTGTGTAATGCGGTTACCAAGTGAAATTGTGTTATTCAATAAACGAATAATTGTTTTATTTATTAATTTATTTCACGAAAATAGCACATTAAGCTTAACGAAGACCTTGCATGTCCCTAACGAAAGAGAAAGAAAAATATAGACATCTCTGTCGATTTTTTCGTTAATTTTGATCTCTTTCGTTAAAAATACCGGTTAAATTTTAAGATTTAACGAAACATTGACGAAGCAAGGAAAGCGTTACGCAGTGTTTTAAGCCCTAGAATTACTGCTGTATGGAAAGCTAAAAGTAATACTTTTAGGCATACTTTTAACGGTTTCTTAACAGGATTGTGCTACTTGGGAACTCATCATTATATTGCTATCCTTTTCTTGCAATGTGTTTCGACAAGTTTCATCTTATCATGACCTATATAGCCTTCTAACTTTCTGAGCAAAAATCTATATGAATGGTCGTGTAGTCAGATACGTGGGTATCAACACCAACGACCATTACTCTAATCTCACTTGCTTTTCAGTGCTGGTGATTTCCGTTGGAGTTTAGTATTTAAACAATCGTATCGCCGTTCTAGTTCTAGCGATGCATAACTTCAATGCGAAACCATACAACAGTACAGAGAAAAATGAGAAAGCTCTCCTCCAAGCGATGAAGGCTCAACTGGTTGGTGTATCCCACCAACAGAGAGCGCTGTAGGGATCGAGAGCAGGAAGGAAAATAAATATATATCATAGATTCGAATAGTGCAAGTAACAACCATTTCATGATGATCAGATAATCAGATAATCAGATAGGAACATACAAATATAAGTTTATTAAGTAGAAGATGAAAACAGTTACGATAGAATAGCGATTAACGAAAAGTATCGGTGCATTCAAAATAAAAATCAGGTTAATCGCAGAGAGAGTGAGATAGCGAGATGCGATACATCCGTTCGTACGGAAGTGTCAAAATAGGAGGCTTTTCGAGGAGAGGAAGAAAATCGTCAGTCTTGTAATTGATCTTAGCAAGGAAGGATGCAACTACTCGATTGGACAAAATAAAAAGCTGTTATTAATATAAATAATATTTCGGAAATCACCACAATGGCGCAAGTTGGTACATCGAACGCTTCTGGTGAAAACAATAAAAATGATCAGCGGACCGAGAAAATGGAATCGATACGGAGACCGGCTGTACGTTCGCATCAAACGGTTCATAGATGCATCATTGTTGCCACGGCATTTCGAAGATGGCTGGTGGTGGAATTGTGCAACGAAATGACGAAAATTGGTATGTACGTTCCTTGTTTTCTTTGCTTCTTGTGACGGAGTGGAAGTTTCATTGTTTTAGTGCAGTTTTGAAAACGGATCGGTTTGTGTTTGATGGTAAAGAATTGTTAAATTTGCATGCGGTACGTATGCTTCTGGGGAGACGAAGCACGGCAAACAAAAGATTATCTTGACATTTGGAGTTGATCGCACAGTTGTGATGTTAATGGTCATAATCCGATCATGCAAATTAATCACTATGGTAAAACAAGAGTTCAAATCTTAAAAAAAGTCAAAAAAAAAAAAAAAAACAAAACAAAACAAAACTAAAATGTGTTAAATAACGGAAATTGAAATTATTGCCTATTGAAAAAATTGAAATTAAGCCTATGGTAAGGCTAAAATTGTACTAAAGAATTGATCAACGCCTCTGAATGGGATATTTGAGATATGGCTAGAGTGCCTACTTGCTCACTCGAGAGCGACATATGAACGCATCTGTTTTTGAAAAATGTATACATACAAACCATGGACGCCTCTGGGCGGGCTAGAAGAAGTAATAATAAATAAATTAACAAATATTAAACACTAAATAACTAACTAATAACTAATCACAGAATCAAATAAAATGTTCAAATTCAATGACGTCTCTGGCAGGCCTATATTTGCAATGCAGAACAAACCCCTGGACGCCTCTTAGAAGGATACATGCAGAAATAATAAATAAAATAATAGTTCAAACAATATTAATACTGTTAAATGAACCACAATTAATAATTTCAAAAAAAAAAAAAAAGATTAAATACAATGACGCCTCTGGAAGGGCTATACTTGTTATAACGAACTAAATCATGGACGCCTCTGGGAGGGCTACATGTATTGATACTTAATTTAAAAAAGAGAAACAATATTTCCTTAATTCCGAGAAAACCTGTATCTTTGCTGAACTTGTTGCTGGTGTAGGTGACTTCATTGCCTGGTTTTGTTTAACAACTGGATTATTCACCGTCAATCACCTGGAAACGTTTTCCGGCCCACAATCATTACGTCGCTTCAACATCACAATCAATCGCTCATCCACAAAGCAATGGCTGGTATTTGTTCCGCCTGCGCTAATGACATCGTAGCTGCTGATCGCATTGTGAAATGCCAGGGTTGGTGCAACTCTGAGTTTCACTTCTCATGCAGCGGACTTTCTGAGGAACTTTCCGCTACTATAGAGTCCTGTGCACAACTTTTTTGGGCCTGTAAAGCCTGTGTAAAGTTTCACAAGGATCCGCGTACGGCCGTGTTGAGGTCATCCACCCCGTATACTCACACTTCTGTCGACCTACTGTCCAGCATAGCCGACCTTAAAGCGGGCCTCCGTAGCGAGCTGTCACAGCATACCACAGCTATTAAGTTAGAGCTTCTGGAAGTTTTAAAGGCGGAGATCCGTTCCTGCTTGCGATCGACGCATGCCGCCACCGATTTACCGTCTCAACGGCCCATTCATCACAATTCAGCGCCTAAATTGTTTAATTCAGTGGTCAAAAATATCCCCGGTACTATTACACCCACACTACAACAGTATCCATCATTAGCCGCTTCTCTTAGTGTGAGTGCGAACGAACCGTCATCCTTCACCAATATGCCACCAGTTTACAACCCGCAAACACCACTACTCAGAGGATCGGGATCGCCGCTCGATTCTGACACACTAGACACCATCCCACACACCGATACGCGAATGTGGCTATTCTTTACGCGTTTCTCCCCATCGGTTACCACTGAGCAGATTTCTCTCATGGTACAAGTACGGCTAGCACTCGATAAGCGGGATGTGTTTGTACACCGTTTGACGAAGCTTGGTGCCGACACTAGTACACTCTCATTTATCTCATTTAAGGTGGGCATACCAGCCACTTTACGCAACAAGGCTCTCTCACCTAACACATGGCCCTCTGCTCTTACCTACCGAGAGTTCCGTGACTATCGGACCAATAATTATAACACTAATACCTGTGCAACAACTGAAACAAATTCGATGCTCGATCAAAACGTTACTCCCGCTACCGACACTTATCATAATCCTCTCTCACATTCTGGAGGGAGTGCCGCGATGCCAACTACTACAACAGATACGCTCGCACAGCCCGTTACGATTTCCTCACCTGCCATGACCACTACAGACGCAGCTTTGTTTACAAACGAACCACATCTTGACCTTAATGAGCGAATGCTTGTTACCACCACACCTACTAGGTCACCTCCCGAATGCTTAGCCGCTCCTAAAAAACGACCGAAGCGAAACGCTAAACGGACTGATGAATCTGCTGACGCTGGCCCGTCGGATGAATAGCAATCTTGCACCGCATCCGGCGATGCACCTCGTTCAGCTCATCCCAGTCTCTCTATCTACTACCAAAATGTACGTGGTCTACGAACGAAAACTACAAATCTTCGCCTGGCGCTATCAGAATCAGAATATGATTTTATCATTCTTACCGAGACTTGGCTTACTCAGTCCATACCTTCTTCGCTCCTCACTGACGATCATTATCATATCTACAGGTGCGATAGGAATCTTTCCAACAGTGCCCTCTCACGCGGTGGGGGCGTTTTAATTGCAAGTTCCTCTTCAATACCGACATGTGAAATCGCATCGCCTAATACCATACTGGAACAACTTTGGATCAAAACATTGCTGCCAGGTGTCTCTGTTTACATCGGCGTTGTTTACATTCCGCCTAGTCATGCGAATGACCCCGCAGTGATGAACGCTTTACATGATAGTGTACGTGAAATTTCAAGCCGCATTAAAGAGAGCGATTTATTATACGTCTTCGGAGATTTCAATAAACCTGATATCAGATGGGAGCTGACTAATACATCAGAAGCCTCCGATTGCTCTCCATGTTATTCTGTCATGCATTATGCACCTTTATGCAATTCCGTGGCTAATACCGATTTCGTTGATGGGTTGCATAGTACCGGATTATTTCAGTTGAGTGGTATTGCAAATCAATCTGGGCGTCAATTGGATCTGGTCTTCGCAAACCTTGCCGCAACCAATATTTTGTGCGACTCAATCACACCTCTGCACTCTGTGAATGGTACTTCGGCTCTAGAGAACTTCCTCCCATACGTAACACACTGTAGTATTCCACTTCTCAGTGAGGACTTTCATCATCCTTCATTGGATATGGGTTACAGCAATAGTGCTTACTGACTATAGTATAACAATTATTCACGAAGGAGTTGGAAGGAGTTTATGGTACGGAAAAGGAGCGAAGACGGGATCGGTAGACAGGATAGGATATGTTGAAATCGAACAGATCATAAGTACTATTAAAAGACGACATAGCTCTTACAAAAGGCTCATTGCGAGCAAAACGTGTACGACATATAGGTAACTGGAGACGAAAACGATAACGTAAGGTGCGACAAGGTGCATACAAATGTAAGCGCGACAGAAGTGAAGGGGTATCAATCGTATTGAGCAATATGCCAGCGACGAAAGAAGCCTGAGCGACCGAGAAGCGGTGCTCCAACTTGGCAAGGCCTAATAAAGTGCATCTATCCTCATACGAAGGAAGCGGAATAGAGTGATGACCCAGCGACCTACGAAATACGATCCTTGTAAAACGTCTCTGGATCCTCTCAATCCTTTGGAGCAGAGATAGTTGGACAGGAGACCAGATGACACAGGCATATTCCAGTACGGAACGGACCCAACAACAATAAAGGGACTTAAGACAAAAGTTATACTTAAAAAATGAAAGAAACCATATTAAGACTCAAAAATTAACAAGAATAAATAAGTCAAAAATGGTGAAAGACAATGACGCCTCTAAGAGGACTCTACTTGCCATAAAGAACAAAACCATGGACGCCTCTGGGAGGGCTACATGAAGTAAAAAAAATAGTTATACAATGACGCCTCTGGGAGGGCTATACTTGTTATAACGAACTAAATCATGGACGCCTCTGGGAGGGCTACATGTAGTTATACAGTCTTTCCCCGAGTTACGCGACACTCGAGTTACGCGAATTCGAGTTACGCGAATTTTTTATTTTTGACAGTTCAGATGTCAAATCAGTACAATTTTCTCCATCAATTGTCAAATGAAAAATAATTAGCAACATTTCAAAATTTTAATTCACTAAAAAGTCAGAAATAACTGAATTCTCCACACCAATTGAATCAAATAAGTATTAAATTACATAAATGAACTAACTTCAATCAAAAATTATGATAAATAAAGTATATTTTTGCTGTAACATGTGATATTCGACTTACGCGAAAATCCGAGTTACGCGAATGTCTCCGGAACGCATTATTCGCGTAACTCGGGGAAAGACTGTACTTAAAAAATGAAAGAAACCATATTAAGACTCAAAAATTAACAAGAATAAATAAGTCAAAAATGGTGAAAGACAATGACGCCTCTAAGAGGACTCTACTAGCCATAAAGAACAAAACCATGGACGCCTCTGGGAGGGCTACATGAAGTAAAAAAAAAAAAATATATAGTTATACAATGACGCCTCTGGGAGGGCTATACTTGTTATAACAAATTAAATCATGGACGCCTCTGGGAGGGCTACATGTAGTTATACTTAAAAAAATGAAAGTAACAATATTAAGACCGAAAATTAATAAGAATAAATAATCAAAAAATGGTAAAAGCCAATGACGTCTCTGAGAGGGCTCTACTTGCAATAAAGAACAAAACCATGGACGCCTCTGGGAGGGCTACATGAAGTAAAAAAAATAGTTATACAATGACGCCTCTGGGAGGGCTATACTTGTTATAACGAACTAAATCATGGACGCCTCTGGGAGGGCTACATGTAGTTATACTTAAAAAATGAAAGAAACCATATTAAGACTCAAAAATTAACAAGAATAAATAAGTCAAAAATGGTGAAAGACAATGACGCCTCTAAGAGGACTCTACTTGCCATAAAGAACAAAACCATGGACGCCTCTGGGAGGGCTACATGAAGTAAAAAAAAAAAAAAAAATAGTTATACAATGACGCCTCTGGGAGGGCTATACTTGTTATAACAAATTAAATCATGGACGCCTCTGGGAGGGCTACATGTAGTTATACTTAAAAAAATGAAAGTAACAATATTAAGACCGAAAATTAATAAGAATAAATAATCAAAAAATGGTAAAAGCCAATGACGTCTCTGAGAGGGCTCTACTTGCAATAAAGAACAAAACCATGGACGCCTCTGGGAGGGCTACATGAAGTAAAAAAAAAAATAGTTATACAATGACGCCTCTGGGAGGGCTATACTTGTTATAACGAACTAAATCATGGACGCCTCTGGGAGGGCTACATATAGTTATACTTAAAAAATGAAAGAAACCATATTAAGACTCAAAAATTAACAAGAATAAATAAGTCAAAAATGGTGAAAGACAATGACGCCTCTAAGAGGACTCTACTTGCAATAAAGAACAAAACCATGGACGCCTCTGGGAGGGCTACATGAAGTAAAAAAAAAATAGTTATACAATGACGCCTCTGGGAGGGCTATACTTGTTATAACAAATTAAATCATGGACGCCTCTGGGAGGGCTACATGTAGTTATACTTAAAAAAATGAAAGGAACAATATTAAGACCGAAAATTAATAAGAATAAATAATCAAAAAAATGGTAAAAGCCAATGACGTCTCTGAGAGGGCTCTACTTGCAATAAAGAACAAAACCATGGACGCCTCTGGGAGGGCTACATGAAGTAAAAAAAAAATAGTTATACAATGACGCCCCTGGGAGCACTACATATAGAAATAATAAAAAATAATGAAAGAAATATTATTGATACTGTAAGACGTACCAGGATTACATAATTTACATTATATTCATCTGAGTTTGCTTGAATATTACATTTCAAACATTGAACTAAAACATGGACTAGGAGGACTAGAGGAGAAACTTCTAGAGTTACTGATTTAACGTACAAACACGATACATAGAGTGGATATGGGTTCATCCATTGAGGTTTTATTAATGCGATCCATAGTAGCGATCGTGGCTTTGCTCGAGTTGGTTTACTTTAGACATCTTTTATGGGTAGGAATATTGTTGGAATTGGACTGAAATAATTCTATATTTAGCCGTAAATTGATCGTATATTGAATATATTCCTACGATCGAGTACATGAAAAATTATATATTTTAAGTTGATATTTTGAAAAGAAAGCATCTTTCATTTAACCTTGAGTCCAAACGGGATGGATGTTTGCGATGTTACCCAGTTGATGGTCAATAATCATAATTAAAAAAAAAAACTTTAAAATGTATGAAATTATTTTTTAAACTATTTATCCTTGAATTGTCATCAAAAATTATGGCAGATATTTTAATTAATATTGAGAATAGGTAATGGCAAAGAAAAATGTTTAACATCCAGAGATCGGTAACTACTAATAAGGCCTTTACAGAATCGCTTACTGGCATTACCGTGGACAAATTAAGAATATACAGTTTTGAGACCTTTTCTAAGATGAACTGGAATTGAAAGAGCTGTGAAACAACCAATAGAAATTAGGCAAATTGAAGAGCCAGTTAGAGTCACTATAGTATTTACCTTACCGGTGCAGAACTTGTCTAAATAGTTGTTTCAGCAAGGTAATCACAATAAGACTCTGGAGATAGAGTTGATGGCTGGCTAATAATTTTCAAGTGTTTGACAAAACAATCAGACTACTCAATCGATAAAATATAACGTTAATTAAAATATAATTCAAGAACAAAGAATAATATAAACTTCTTAACATCTAGTAAAAGATAACAGTTATTGACACAACATTATTTAAATATTAAAGAAAATTAATGAAATGAATTGAGACAACAAAAGAATAGTCTACAAGGGATTCGTAGTTTTCGCTTACAACAAAACTAATAGATATAAAGGGGTTGCTGAATAACTGTCTGTTCGTCAATCCTATGGTGAAAATATTGGAATATCAATGAAAATTTCCTAAAAATAATGTGCAAGTAGATGCTATCTAAGAAGTAGTTCTTCTATTTTTTTGTGTTTATATACCAGATTATAAACATCATACAATGTACAAAGAAGGACGTGGATTCTGGTTTAACTAGGGTATATGATCGAACGCGGCGATAATAATTTATTTTTTTAGATGTTTAAACGCAATGGAACTTTAAATGGAGCAATACAGAAATGAGAATAACACTAGTTAAGCACATAACGAACAAGGTTGCTTTAGATAAAAATGTTGATGACTAAAATAATTTAGAGAGAGCCATAGATTGGAAAACTAGAACAAATTTAGAGAAAATTTACATATAATAGATTACCAGGTTTAAACTGTACCTGTGCCCTCAAGTAATGGGTAGGATAATGATTTAGAGTATCAACAGATGTGAATTAGTTTTATTAAAAATATATTGAGTGTAGTATGCCATATTGCCTGCACCTAACCCGACGTTAGCTTATGAACAACAAAATTGTTCAAATACAAAGAGGACAGGGAATTCCTACACGAATTGAAACAAAACTAGTATCTTTTTCCACAACGACTTCGTAGTAAAAATAAATGATTACAAGCGGAATGGTTACAGCTAACAGACATCGAAAAATCACATTTTTCAATATAACGTATCAATAAAAACTACAGTTTATATTGTATATTACAGATATAAAAGATCTACTCCGATGACAATAGCAGAAGAATGAAAAATCGACAAGAACAGCAAGCTTCAACGGAAATTGAATATTTACTGCGATACATAGAACCAGGAAGAACGGACCAAAATAGAGGAAACCAGGAACCAAAATAACGTTAACAGAAACGAATTGTATTAGAAAATTCATATGTTCATAATCCACGTTATCCTTTCTTTTCAGTAAGGACAGCCAAATAAAGTTTGGAAAATTGACACCGACATCACGTCTTCACGATGGAAGGATAGCAACAACATTTTATTATGAAGATATAATGGAGCAATGCGGGGGATACAGCACAAGGATCATGTATTCAAAAATAAGACTCATGGATATACAACAAGATAGAGATTTTCAAGAATTCAAGGAAATATGTCATGACTATTATACGGCTTTTTGCAAGATCAGCGCCATATTCGGGAAAACGAAGTCAGGATTGATGTAAATGGCGAACATTGTTACTGATTTTATCATCTATTACAAAACCAAAAATCACGAAAATAACAAAAAAACAAAAACAGGCAAATTGAGGAAGCAAAATTTTCCTTATAGGAAAATAAGGAAATAGCAGCAGAAAGTAGTATTTTTTATTATATATTTCATATAATCTTTACGAGATTACTATGGTCTGGGTTACTCATAAAAACCAAGGCCATAGAATTATGAACAAAATCAAAGTTATCGCGAGATATACGTAGTCTAAAAAGTAAAGTAGATTAAATTTAAGCAAGAGATTAAACTGAAGAATAATATTCTACAAACCCATATTCGGAAACTATAACTACTAAAACATAAAGAGTAGGGGAGGAGAAGAATGTAGGGATCGAGAGCAGGAAGGAAAATAAATATATATCATAGATTCGAATAGTGCAAGTAACAACCATTTCATGATGATCAGATAATCAGATAATCAGATAGGAACATACAAATATAAGTTTATTAAGTAGAAGATGAAAACAGTTACGATAGAATAGCGATTAACGAAAAGTATCGGTGCATTCAAAATAAAAATCAGGTTAATCGCAGAGAGAGTGAGATAGCGAGATGCGATACATCCGTTCGTACGGAAGTGTCAAAATAGGAGGCTTTTCGAGGAGAGGAAGAAAATCGTCAGTCTTGTAATTGATCTTAGCAAGGAAGGATGCAACTACTCGATTGGACAAAATAAAAAGCTGTTATTAATATAAATAATATTTCGGAAATCACCACAAGCGCCACTAGCTTTTTTGCTATTTTTAGAATGCATGAGTCGTTTGCCGTCTGCTAAACGAAGTCTTTCTATATTCCGTTTAGGTACAGAACTTGAGTCGTTTAGAAGACGTTTAGTGGTCGTTTAGTAGATTTGTGGCACTTGGGTTCACATGTTCGATTTGTGGGTTATCACATCGAACATGTAAAACCCCATATATTTTTCATGTTCGATATCGCGTTCGATTGCTGCTGCGTCCCAATCATTTGTTGGGTTAAATTCCCTAGTACAATTTTCCGACCAACACTTCAGAAAGGCCTCATGTGACCACCCGCTGCGCAAATTCGAGCAGTTTTCTGCGTAGTTTTTTGCGTCGTTTTGTGTCAAAAAATACGCAAAAAAATACGCTAGACTTCAGCCAAATCTACGATAGCCAGCGTATTTATTGCAGTTTTTAGGTGCGCAACGAGCGCCATCTGTTGAAGGAATGGATGAACTATTTCAGACGATGGAGCAAAAAAAACGGCCGAAAAATTCAAAAATATTGGCGCCCATTCCTTCCTCCTCCTCTTCCTCTAACTCCCTTCCCCTCCCTGCCTTGCCTTATACTTGCGCTTCAGCCCGTGCCTTTCGCCGTCAGCTGATTGTGTGTATGCGTTGGTGTATATGTACATTGCGGTTGTGGATTGTAATGTGGGTGTTAGCATTTATTTATTCGTGTGTGACCTTGACGATGCGGGAGAAGCTGGTTCATTTTGGGATTTAAAGTGTTATCGGTGTATTTATGGTTTATTTTATTTCGTGCCGCTGCTGATGAGGCCATTTAATGCCCGTGCCGAGGGTGAAGAAGCCAATTTCAAACAAGCGTACGAGAACGTCTAACACTGATCTATTTTTTTTTTTTTAATCTGAACATGTTTGATGCTTCAACGACCTTCTAAACATCATGTAGCACGGTGTATAGTGGCAATAACAAAATTTTTTTTTTCAATGTGCCGGAATTTGTCTCGAGTTTTCTGGCCACGACACACACACACGGACACACACACAGCGCGGGGAAAGTGATCGTCCACTCTATCATGCCGCAATCCCCCTCCCCTCCCGGTGCTTTGGATGAGGATGCGCTACAAGTTAAGCCAGCAATTCTACCGATAAGGTAGCGGAAATCGATCGTGCGTGTACGCGCGTTCGGGGGTGCGTTCTCGCGTACGCGCGTGCATGCGTGCGTGCGCGCGTGTGTGTGTGCGTGCGGGAACCCCAAAACTGTTTGATTCTGATGCGTGCATTGGCACCGGCTGCGTCTACACACTCCATGCATTCTCAGAAAACGCACTGTACGCCGCCCGGTCGATTACCGCTACCTAAGAGACAATTCAACCATTTAATTGGCACCACCATCTTTGCGACCAGTTCTGCTGTTGGGGGTATTAAAAAGACAAACGATCGAAGCAAACGTGCATGTGATATGTTAAGGCCGGGCTACATTGATCGTACTCGCTGGTGTAATTTTGATTTTCACTAGCGCATCTGGCGGCGGCTGACCGAAGCATTTTGCCAAACAATTTGGAGCCGCTCCAGAACATGCGTTATTTTTCCATGTTTTTTACTTTAACTGGACTGGAAAAGCTTTGTAATTGATAGATAAACATATTGTGCAAGTATTTCAGCCATTTTCGCATTGAAAAACGGTGAAAAAATAACTTAAATTTGAGATCCGGCATGACCATTCCCTCGACGACCAAAAAAAGCTTCCACCAGCTTCCGCCAGATGCGCTAGTGAAAATCAGAATTACACTACGAAGTACGGTCAATGTAGCCCGGCCTTTACACATTTCTTTCCAATTCCGCTAGCGGACGCAAGTGGAAACAAAACTTGAATTGAATCCATACAAAAGAGGATTCTGGATTTGTTTATTACGGTGCGCGTATGGTGCTGCACCTGTCCGTCCAGAATCTGGTGGCTTGTTGGTTTGGAGTAGTTATCATGACGCCGATTGACCGGCAATGCCTTGGAATGGGTTCGGATCGGTAGGTTCATGTTTTGGTCGAGTGCGTTCCGTGCATTTGTCGCGTCACAGCGGTAGCCCGGCAGCAACAAAGTCAAGACAAACTCTTAAGGCCGGGCTACATTGATTGTACTCCGTAGTATAATTTTTGTGAACGCGTACGCCATCTAGCGGTGGCGGGTTGAAGCTACATGCTGGTATAATTTATCAGTCAAAAAACGTTTTGGGTCGAGGAGGCTATAATTTTACGCAATGATGGATAGATGTTGGAAGATGGGGAAAAATGTTGCCCAGCGCTTTGTATCAATGACGATTTGTCCAACAACAACAATTAACGGCCTACTTTGTTGCAATTTATAGGCGTATATTAACATTTCAAACGGCATACAAGTAGCCTGTTCAAAACTTGATGAGACACCAAGCATGAATAATTTTGACGCATAAATTATACCGACATCTAGCTTGCGCTGCTCGCCGCCAGATGCGCTAGTGAAAATAAAAATTACACTTGCGAGTACGATCAATGTAGCCCGGCCTTTACCCGGGTGTGGACTGCTATGCTAAGTTCTTTTTATTATTATTGGCGTAATAGCCAACGCGATCATGCCGGCCTTTTCAGGACTTGAGTACCACGTAGCCGGAGCCGGTGACTAACCCCTTGCTACGGCGGATGGTTCATACGCGATTAGAACCCACGACGGGCATGCAGATGTGCGGAATGATGGCGGTGCCGCGGGCCCGCTCCTATCCAGTGTGCAACTTGCATACTGCCACACTGTCTCCTGCCCGGTGCATACGCAGCAGGCAGGGGGAAGGATGCACTTCCACCATAAAAAAAACACCGTCATGAACCAGCGGTGGATCTAACGGTGGGCGGACTAGGCGGTCACCGATTGTTGCGGGCGCTAGCAGCGCCGCACGACATTGGTACTCTGGGTTGTCGTGACCGTGCGACAACTGTCAGACGTTTCGGTGTCAGCGATCGGGAGGCTGCGATCGTGCGCGAAAGCCGATCGTGCCTTTTTCGGGGTTCAGCAGCGAGGGAACACAGACGTTCCGCGGACAGTTCTTTTTAGCGTGTTAGCTTTAAGCAGTTTTATAATATATGTTTGTAAAGTTTAAACGTTGTATCCGGAGTTTTAATCGGCCTCCGTCCTATATCACCCCAACACCGGACGTAACAACTGGCGACGAGAAAAGGCAACAGAAGGAAGACCCATACAGCATCGTGAAGGAAACCGCCATCGCACCAGGCTTACGCAGCGCTCCACACCCGGCCTAAGCAGTGAATCACCAGTAGAAACAACGCTGGATTTCATTGCGCGACAAATCAGTGAGTACAAATATGAACCCGAAGAAAACAGAACGTTTACCGCGTGGTACGCACGTTATGAGGAGCTTTTTGAGAAAGATGCTTTACACATAGAGGATGCAGCTAAGGTTAGGGTGCTTCTGAGGAAGCTTAGTACAAGTGAACACGAGCGTTACATGAACTTTGTGCTACCCAAGCATCCCGGAGATTTTTCGTTTGCGGAAACGGTGACCAAACTGAAAGCGTTATTTAGTGCGAAAGAGACAATTTTAAGCAAGCGTTACAAGTGTCTGAAAATAGTGAAAACTCAAGCGGAAGACTTTATGTCGTATGCGTGTAGGGTTAACCGTGCGTGTGAAGATTTTGAATTGAAAGCTATGACGGAAAATCAACTAAAGGCATTAGTATTCAAGTGTGGTCTCAAGAACGAAAATGATTTAGAGTACCGAACGCGGTTATTGAATATGATCGAAAAGAACGCAGAAATTTCCCTGGAACAATTATCTACCGAATGTCAAGGCATAATTAATTTGCACGCAGATAGCGCAATGATTGAAGACAGTGCAAATAGAAAGGTAGCCGCGATAAGAAAATGGCCGTCAGCAAACTCGAAATTTCTGCCAAAAGCAAATGGCAATCAGCAACGTTTCCAAAATGGTACTCAGCAACGTTTTCAAAATGGTAGTCAGCAACGTTTGCAAAATGGAGGAGGTCCATCAGGCATCAAACCAAAAACCCCATGCTGGTATTGTGGTATACAGCACTGGGTGCGTGATTGTACATTCAAATATCACAAGTGCAAGCAATGCGGAACAGTAGGTCACAAGGAAGGATTTTGCAGAAATCGAAAGAGCCCTCAGAAAACAATCTATTCTAATGCACACGTAAGGGTGGTGCGTGTGAATGCGTGTTGCATAACGAAGCAAAGAAAATACGTGACAGTGTGCGTGAACGGAAGGTCGTTACAGTTGCAATTGGATACTGCTTCTGATATAACGGTAATAGGACAGCAGTCCTGGAGACAGATAGGCGAACCGCAATTGAATAGGCTAACAGTGAAGGCACTAACAGCAGCAGGCACGAATTTTGAACTATACGGAGAGTTCTCGGCGAATATCATAATTCATGGTGTTGAACGTTTTGCAGTAATTCGTGTGGTAAAAGCAGACGTAAAGCTGTTAGGTGCAGATGTTATCGAACTTTTCGAGTTGTGGTCCGTGCCAATGAATGTATTTTGCAACAATGTCAGTAATAATTCAGCAAAGATGACGATGATAAGTCTCCAAAGGCAGTTTCCAGAAGTTTTCAATGGAACAGGAGTATGTAAAAAAGTTCAGGTGCAATTAAAGCTTCGAGATGATATTACCCCTGTTTTTCGACCCAAAAGGCCAGTGGCCTATGCTATGAGAGAAGTAGTTGAAAAGGAATTAGATAGACTTGAGCAAAACGGTGTGATTACTCCCATTAACTATTCAGACTGGGCAGCACCTGTTGTGGTTGTGCGGAAATCCAACGGAAAGATACGTATAAGGTGATTACTCGACAGGTTTAAATCAGGCACTTCAAGCACACGAGTATCCCCTTCCAATTCCGGAGGAAATTTTTACCAAACTGGCACAATGCAATATTTTTACAACCACAGACCTTTCTGATGCTTTTGCACACGTCTCAGTAGAAGAACAATATAGGCCAGTACTGAGCATAAATACACATCGTGGCTTATACCAATACAACCGCCTTCCGCCAGGAATAAAAGTAGCCCCTGCAATATTCCAACAGCTTATAGATATAATGATAGCAGGCATGGTAAAGGTATGCGGGTACATGGATGATTTGATAGTTGGACGTGTGACACAAGAAGAACATGACACGAATGTGAAAGAAGTTTTAAGCCGCATTAAGGAATACGGATTCACAATTCGAGCGGATAAATGTGTATTTGGCATGAAGCAAATCCGATATCTTGGTCACATTTTAGATGGAAAAGGTATTCGTCCAGACCCGGCAAAGATCGAAGCAATTTTAAACCTACCACCGCCAACAGATATATCAGGGCTTCGTTCGTTTATTGGAGCTATTAATTATTACGGCAAATTTGTGCCAAAAATGAGAGACCTCCGTTACCCTTTAGACAGTCTACTCAAGCATGGTGAGCATTTTCAATGGTCAAAGCAATGCGAGGAAAGTTTTCAAGCATTTAAGAAAACTCTCTCTTCAGACCTATTACTCACGCATTATGATCCTAAGGCAGACATCATAGTCTCAGCCGACGCGTCATCAGTTGGTCTAGGCGCCACATTAAGCCACAAGTTTCAAGACGGCAGCGTCAAGGTCGTTCAGCATGCATCAAGGGCACTGACAGAGACAGAAAAGAAGTACAGTCAGATAGATCGCGAAGGACTAGCGATAGTATTTACAGTGACAAAGTTTCACAAAATGATATATGGGCGTCATTTCAAGCTACAAACAGATCATAGACCGTTACTCCAAATTTTTGGCTCAAAGAAGGGAATCCCAGTGTACACAGCAAACAGATTACAAAGATTTGCCCTTACATTACAACTACAGGCGGTCCCCGAGATACACGGTTAATGGGGACCGAAAACGGCCGCAAAATACCGCGTATCTCGAATTTCCGCGTAAGTCGAATCTCGTGATTTCCAGCTGAAATATCACTAATTTTCGTGTAATTTTGCAAGTAATCGCGTATGAACCATCCGCCGTAGCAAGGGGTTAGTCACCGGCTCCGGCTACGTGGTACTCAAGTCCTGAAAAGGCCGGCATGATCGCGTTGGCTATTACGCCAATAATAATAAAAAGAACTTAGCATAGCAGTCCACACCCGGGTAAGAGTTTGTCTTGACTTAGTTGCTGCCGGGCTACCGCTGTGACGCGACAAATGCACGGAATGCACTCGACCAAAACATGAACCTACCGATCCGAACCCATTCCAAGGCAGTGCCGGTCGCACGGCGTCATGATACCGACTCAAAACCAACAAGCCACCAGATTCTGGACGGACAGGTGCAGTATCATACGCGCACCGTAATAAACCAAACCAGAATTCTCTTTTGTATGAATTCAATTCAAGTTTTGTTTCCACTTGCGTCCGCTAGCGGAATTGGAAAGAAATGTGTAAAGGCCGGGCTACATTGACCGTACTTCGTAGTGTAATTCTGATTTTCACTAGCGCATCTGGCGGAAGCTGGTGGAAGCTTTTTTTGGTCGTCGAGGGAATGGTCATGCCGGATCTCAAATTTAAGTTATTTTTTCACCGTTTTTTAATGCGAAAATGGCTGAAATACTTGCACAATATGTTTATCTATCAATTACAAAGCTTTTCCAGTCCAGTTAAAGTAAAAAACATGGAAAAATAACGCATGTTCTGGAGCGGCTCCAAATTGTTTGGCAAAATGCTTCGGTCAGCCGCCGCCAGATGCGCTAGTGAAAATCAAAATTACACCAGCGAGTACGATCAATGTAGCCCGGCCTTAACATATCACATGCACGTTTGCTTCGATCGTTTGTCTTTTTAATACCCCCAACAGCAGAACTGGTCGCAAAGATGGTGGTGCCAATTAAATGGTTGAATTGTCTCTTAGGTAGCGGTAATCGACCGGGCGGCGTACAGTGCGTTTTCTGAGAATGCATGGAGTGTGTAGACGCAGCCGGTGCCAATGCACGCATCAGAATCAAACAGTTTTGGGGTTCCCGCACGCACACACACACGCGCGCACGCACGCATGCACGCGCGTACGCGAGAACGCACCCCCGAACGCGCGTACACGCACGATCGATTTCCGCTACCTTATCGGTAGAATTGCTGGCTTAACTTGTAGCGCATCCTCATCCAAAGCACCGGGAGGAGAGGGGGATCGCGGCATGATAGAGTGGACGATCACTTTCCCCGCGCTGTGTGTGTGTCCGTGTGTGTGTGTCGTGGCCAGAAAACTCGAGACAAATTCCGGCACATTGAAAAAAAAAAAATTTATTGCCACTATACACCGTGCTACATGATGTTTAGAAGGTCGTTGAAGCATCAAACATGTTCAGATTAAAAAAAAAAAAATAGATCAGTGTTAGACGTTCTCGTACGCTTGTTTGAAATTGGCTTCTTCACCCTCGGCACGGGCATTAAATGGCCTCATCAGCAGCGGCACGAAATAAAATAAACCATAAATACACCGATAACACTTTAAATCCCAAAATGAACCAGCTTCTCCCGCATCGTCAAGGTCACACACGAATAAATAAATGCTAACACCCACATTACAATCCACAACCGCAATGTACATATACACCAACGCATACACACAATCAGCTGACGGCGAAAGGCACGGGCTGAAGCGCAAGTATAAGGCAAGGCAGGGAGGGGAAGGGAGTTAGAGGAAGAGGAGGAGGAAGGAATGGGCGCCAATATTTTTGAATTTTTCGGCCGTTTTTTTTGCTCCATCGTCTGAAATAGTTCATCCATTCCTTCAACAGATGGCGCTCGTTGCGCACCTAAAAACTGCAATAAATACGCTGGCTATCGTAGATTTGGCTGAAGTCTAGCGTATTTTTTCGCGTATTTTTTGACACAAAACGACGCAAAAAACTACGCAGAAAACTGCTCGAATTTGCGCAGCGGGAGGCATGATAAAATTCTCTGAACGCCTTGATTTCTTCCGTCGCTTTGCGCAGCGTGCGCTATGAACCAAATCGAAACTATCTCCTTTAAATAAATGAAAGATGTTATTTTCTCGTGCTGTTCCTCATGGGACAGATTAGCTTCCTCCTAATTATTCCTATTCCTCATGGGACAGATTAGATTAGCTAGCCATCTACGACAACCCCCCCCCCCCCCCCCCCCCCCCGCTCAACACTTCAAAGCCTACCGAAAACTACCGAAATAATCTTAAACTCCTACCGAAAACTACCGATAAAATTTTGATGCGCCTACCGAAAACCGCAAAAATTATCTGGCCACTCTGCGTCTGACGCACCAACACATCCAAACCAAGGTGTATGGATATTACGAGGTGAAGTGCTTCAGAGTAAATTGACATTTCACGACTTGACATAACAATACTGGGTGCTCCGGTATTAAAATCAAGGTGTTACCGTAGCAATAGACGATGCGCAATCTCAGATTGCGCATATATTTATCTGTCAAACGGGTCGGTTTGATATATTTATCTGTCAAAATATATATATATATCTCGGACATATAATCTTGAAAATTTATGCGCAATCTTGGCGCAATCTGAAAATGTATGGAAATGACGTTTATAGCTCAGGGTTGGCTACGCGAAATGACTTATGTTTTGATAAAACGAATATATGCGCAATCTGAGATTGCGCATCGTGTATTAATACGGTTATAAATGACAAGGTGAAGTTGTTCAGAGCAAAATGACATTTCGCGACTTGACATTTTCCCTCCGGTGGCTCTGGTATAAAAATCGGGTGGGCTGGTGCGGGGTAATGAAATTTGTATGCAGAGAGTGACAGATGTCCCCCACAATGTCGCCCAGCAAAAGCGATAAAAATCAACCTTCTAAATACATTATCCTTGATTAAAATCACGAAGTTCATGAGGGGGATATAGAAAATTGTATGCGATTTGACATAACAATACTCAATGATGGCGCCCGGCAAACGTGCTAATAATTCACTTTCTAAATAAACACACCTTGCATCCAAACCTTTGACCTTTTATCCTTTTCGCGGAGTCGAGCCGCGGACCTTTTCGCGGAGTCGAGAGGAATGAGGCGGAGCCAGGGACGGGTAGCTCGATGAGCTGCTTGACAAATTTGCCGTTGGAGAGAAAAGGAAGGCATGATAAAATTCTCAGAACTCCATGATTTCTTCTGTCGCTTTGCGCAGCGGGAATCGCATCCGATCAGCGTTGCCACTGCCCTAAGGCCCGTGTCTGTGCTCCATCGCATGCGATTTTACCGTAGCAATAGACGATGCGCAATCTCAGATTGCGCATATATTTATCTGTCAAACGGGTCGGTTTGATATATTTATCTGTCAAAAAAATTTTATAAACCTCGGACATATAATCTTGAAAATTTATGCGCAATCTTGGCGCAATCTGAAAATGTATGGAAATGACGTTTAAAGCTCAGGGTTGGCTACGCGAAATGACTTATGTTTTGATAAAACGAATATATGCGCAATCTGAGATTGCGCATCGTGTATTAATACGGTTATCTTACGTGCTGTCAAACGCTTTTTCATATAAAATTGCGATTACAGTGGAGCGCCGTTTATCCGGGCTCCTCGGAACTTGATTACGCCCGGATAAGCGATTAACATGGATAATGGGTCAAATGATATATTTTATCACCAAATCCTGGTTATTTTTTTGAAATTTTTCTTATCTTTTGATAAAAATAACCCAGTTTTCATTAACTTCATGTTTTCGAAAGAGAATTTTTAAAATTTTCCTTGAATTATAGTGTTTTTTTATGACAATGTGCTCTTATAACCGCTTTTTCAAATATCCTCCCCATAACCAAATGTCACTTTTTTATTGAACTGTCATTTCTCAACACCACGGATAAACGGAATGCCGGATAAATGGTACCCGGATAAACGGCGCTCCACTGTATTTGGATGATTTTAATAATACAGGAATTATCCGCAGTACGCGATTCCTCTAAATTTGACAGCTTCATGTGTTTTTTGTAAATATTTTAATTCTTTGACATGTTTTATGCTCTTTTTGAATTTTCTAAATGTTCTCAATGCATTTTGAATAAAATTTGTACATAAGATACCTGTTTTATAACAAAAAACTTTAATACAAAACTCTGTGGCGATATTTTTCAACCCTCGAACCTGTAGTGTAAACTATTTTTCCAAAGGAATCCGCTATACGCGAAAACTCGAGATACGCTAGAGCGCTCGGTCCCGTACGATAGCGTATATCGGATAATGACTGTATAACGATTATGAAAAATTAAGTTGAGATCGTTCCTACAAAACACTACGCATTTAGTTTTATAGATAAAATCGGATGCGGCGTCCGACGAAATCAAATTTTTTTGATTCCGTCGTACGACGAAATCGCACGTCCGACGTTATCTGTCAAATCTCAAATAAAATTTTGACAGGCCTTCCGATAAAATCGCATCCGATGGAGCACAGGCACGGGCCTAACTAGTCTACATGACGACACCTCCCTTATACCCACTTTGGTAACCTACCAAGTTCGCTATGTTTATTTGTACACCTTGAAAGTTCGTTGTCACAGGAACAAAAAAGTTCGCATGTGTACTTGATGATAGATGTAAATCAAGGCTGCTTTATAGAAAGAGGTTCTTTATATCTATTCATTAAGACAGTATTGCTAAATAGTTCCCATAATACACTGTTTTATTGAATGTACATTTCTTTTTTCGTTGATGTCAGTTGAAGTGGTGTGAGTATACAAACAAAGGGATATTAAATATTGCTACCGACAATCGTTCATGTGTTCATGACACACATCTGTTTGAATGAGCTTCAGAGAGTGTATGTGTGTGCTTTGTTGAGGACCTAATTGAGAATTCAACAAAAAAATATCCATACGAATATAGCAACCAGCATTTGGAGCAGTTAATTCATTGGATTATGTAAAGTAAAATCACAAACTACGAGCCATCTAAAACCTACTGACAGGTATGTCCTTCAAAATCTGAAATTGATGAATATGTGACCCTTATGTTATATATAAATAAAGTCATTTATTTCTAGATGCGCAATAGAGTGTGTGTTATTGTTTGGTAATGTCAGTGAATGACTTGTAAATTAATCAAAATATTTTAACTGTATGCTTAGAGTGTTAACAGTGTTTTACGAAATACGTACTGGTGCAATAGAAATGATTTTCAGATTTGCATTTATTTGTTGTAATACTGCCCTTTGATAAAAGGGTGTTTGGCTGGCTTGTGAGTGGAAGAAAAAACTATATTTTAGCTGTTTGCAATTAATCATAGTTATTTTTTTTTTAAGATAATTAGGAAATATGGATAGAAATTGTTCTCATCTTGATATTACCTTCACTTCTGGGTAAAGATAATATTGATAAATGCCATTTTTACAAGAGGCATTAATCCTGATATAATGATGGGTTCATAATAGAAGCCTAACAAACCGTGACCATAGCGCAATATGAAATCTTAACTTATCCTCGGGCATTGATTTTCATACTCTTGCTGCTGCATCGTATTATTGCAATCGTTGCTTTTTTTCGTGCTGAAAGCTATATGAAAAGAAAATATTGCTCCATATCGAATATCTTTAAAATGATTAACGGTTTACAGATTAAGAGTCTCTAATATCAACACAATTATCGACCACTAAAATATATTCCCTAATAGAAATAATAGAAAATAGCTGGGAATGTTACGAATACGTGTTGATAGAAGGGAATGTATCCGTGTTGTTGGCTTCAAGGCCAGTCGCAGAGTAGGGATTGATAGGGAACTGATACACTTGTGACACGTTCTCTACACAGAACAACTTTTTCCATGCAAAACTGGCAACGTTTTGTTACAGTTCTGTTCCCATCCTCTGAGGCAAAACAGAAGTGGAACCAGGTAACTTAACTGAAAATCATACCCTTTTGCAGTTTGGACCGAGCAATCCAAACATTTATCCTTTAGAATCTGGTCACTTAAAGTGGCTTATATACGCGGTAAAACAATCAATTTTCAGCATGGAGAAATGATTTTAGTATCAAAAGAACGATATTAGCATTTCAGCAACAAATAAATAATAAATAAAAAAATGATGTACGCATGAAAGACCCTAAATAACCAACATACCGAAAACGTCACTAATTTCTTGTACTAACAATCCATTTGCATAAAAAAGCTAAAAAAACACTACAGAAGCGGCCACTTCAATGTTGTATAAGTACATTTTTTATACACGGTTAATTCATTTGCTCAACATGTTTCACCCCAACATATGTTGAATTATGAAAAGAAGACAATTAAACGTGTGTTTGTTGTTTGTTGTGAAACATCCTTGTGTAATATGTGTTTGTGTGCGTGTGTGTTTACTAGCAATTGGATTCTTTCATTTCGCTGGTCATTGCTCATTTAACCGTATTAATAAACGGTGCCAAGGACCGTAAAGATAGGGTAACTGTACCAGTTTTCAGCAGTGTACCTATTTTCGGCAGGGTAGCTAAAAACGTGAAATTCTGCACAAATGCGGTAAAAAATTTCACAAAATACAATTTTGCAGTGAAAGTGTACTTGTTTGATATTCACATACGAAGTTTCACACCATTTCATTACGTATTTTCCAAAATATCAAATAAATTGTGCTTTTTTTCGGCAGCTTTGCTGTCAGCCAATTGTTCGGCAGGTTTTGTGATTAAGAGAATCAGAACAGTGAAACAATGAAAAAGTGGTGTATATTAAAGATTTTATGCTTATTTAATTTATTCTAACTTGTTCTGAATTTTATAATAAATAAACAGGTTATTTTTCACTTTAAATGCTGCCGAAAATAGGTACAGCAATTATCCGCAGTACGCGATACTCGATACACGCGAATTCGCAGTACGCGATTGCTCTAAATTTGACAGCTCCATGTGTTTTTACAAATATTTTAATATTTTGAAATATTTTATGCTCTTTTTGAGTTTCCTTAATGTTCTTTTTGCATTTTGCATTAAATTTGTGCAAAAGATACCTGTTTTACAACAAAAAACTTTAATGCAAAACTCTGTGGCGATATTTTTCAACCCCCGAACTGGTAGTGTAAACTATTTTTCCATACAAATCCGCTATACGCGAAAACTCGAGATACGCTATTGCGCTCGGTCCCGTACGATAGCGTATATGAGCGTTTCTACATACACCGAGAATGCAGCTGAGAAAATAACTGACAGCATGCTTTGACAGCGACTGACAGCATTTTCGGTGAGAGAATTCTCCTCGGCATGCAAAGAACGATGGAGCTGAGAAAAAATTGAATTGGCAGTTTATAGCAATCGATCAATTATAGTTTGCATTTTTGCCGTCTAATAATCGTAGAAATATTATTAAAAAGTAAAAGAAACTTTTTTGATTTCATTTTAGCGATTAAAATGGATTTTTTCAACATCATTTTAAAAGTCTCATCTCGGCGCTTTTCAAAACTTCTACACACATCGGCATGAGAAACCGATTGTCAATTCTCTCACAGCCATCTCTCAGCTGCAGTCTCGGTGTATGTAGAAACGCTCTATCGGATAATGACTGTACACAGTAAATGTTCATTTTTGACAGCTCAATGTTGTGGGCTCCTGCCGAAACTCGGAACAATAACACACTTTGAATTTGGCTGAATATTCCTTTTAAAATTGATCAGAACACTTCAATGCGTATGTCGACACATAATATGACATTTCTTGTACCAAATATCACCAATTTTTCGACAAAAAAAGGCACTAACTTAAGAGAAAAATAAATATTTGTAAGCCAGTTCGCACCGTACGCTATAACCATCAAACTGTCAATGGCTGCTCTGTTTAAATGTTGTATCAAAATGGCTGTCCAAACGGGCCAAAATAAGCAACATAAAATTAATAATTAAAGTGCTTTTTAACACCAATCTTAGGAAAGTAATAGTGTTAAATTGCTTTAAACATTTTTTTGTACATATTCACATTGATACAAACATTTTCTGACCCGTATTCGCGCTGCCGAAAATAGGAACACAGCCTGCCGAAAATAGGAACAAACTGCCGAAAATAGGAGCAACATCAATGATTGCATTTTCACGAATATTTATGAAAAAGGGCCTTGAACCGGCAAATAAAAAATATTGTAACATACTATGATAGTTTATCAACCAGAATAACAACACTTTCAAGAAAAATAATGAAAAATATTGATGTGTGAGCAATTTTTGTGAAACTGCTGCACTAGCCTGCCGAAAACTGGTACAGTTACCCTATCAGGCCCGATTATTAAACACAAACGGAAATGACACAAGACAAGTGCGTCAAGACAAACGGAAAATAGGTATGCATTTTGAAACCGTTCTTGTGACAGACAAGTTCCGTTAATTTTTTTCTTTCGTTAAAGCTGTGTCGATGTGTCAAAATGTTCAAAATCAAAACAAAAAAAAAACGTAAACAAGTTTATTTAAGACACGATCGTTTATCAAGCTAACAATCCTTGTTTAAAACATCGAAATAATTTTATCCCACTTCGTAAGTGACGATAGCAGCAGTGAAGAAGAAACAACGGTAGATCTGGCAAAACAGCGCCGACTGCTTCGAAGTGTTTTCGACCCGTTACAGCTTTATAACCAAGCGTGAGTTAAGCATACGGATCATTTGTGCAAATCGTGTTATACATGTTTCATTTCTTGGTTGTTAATTTCAGATTTAAGAAAAATTTTGTGTGACGAAGGAAATTTTCCTTGACATTCTGGCGGAGATCGAGCCCTCCGAGTATTTGTTATTACTAAAGGTGTATGCAAAATTAGATGTGATAATTTCATATGCGTATGCTGTTGGTTGTTGAAGCAGCCACTCACTGAAGAAGTTGCTGGAATCCAATGCTGTTGAACGCAAACCAGGTGCGTGAGCCCTTCATCTTTCGACTACCATCGAAGAACAACAGAGGAAGGAAATAACAGCAGCTTCTTAACCCAAAACAGCAGCACGTTACCAGTATCTCCCGCTTATCGCCATTTGTATGGATATGGCAGTACACATATTTTTATTTAAAATGATAAAATTTGATTATTTCTGAAATAAAATACTTATATTTTGTCGTGAAAGCAACAGCAACAACTCTGTTGTTGTGTTTTGTCGGTCAAATAATCTGAGATTGGCGCCTTTCCGTGACAAAAAGCTGACGGAAAGCAGTTTGACAAATTTGGATTTCCGTTTGTGTTTCATAATACATATCTTGGCAGTATGCTTGTGAGTTTGTGTTTCGTCAAAAAAAAAAATCCAACACACAACACAAACGGATGTCATAATACAAATCTTCCGATTTTGACAACTTGTCTTTACAATTTGTGTTTAATAATCGGGCATATCAGGTCAAGTTATAAGCCCGTTTTGACAGCTGACCGTCAGAAGAAAACTGACAGTTAGTTTTCCGCTTTTGGCGAACGCTTCAAGTTCTCGAAGGAAAATTTCCATTTTAAATCACGGGCAGTGTTCTAATAAACTAAAATATTCACCCAAATTGATCTCCACCAAATATTGACCATGAAAAACGTAAACAATCCATCAATACATATACAAGCGGAAAACCATCTGTCAAAATCGGAGCCCAGGGGGAGGATCGCCAAAAGCGCTATAACTACACCTCATTATACATTCCACCTTGGCCCCTATGTTAGAATGAAATCTAACGTAGATGGGCTTTGTCTAGAGTTTGATGGAATGCATGTTGGAGATACCCAGACATGGAAAACTGTCCTTTTTGTATTTCTTCAAAAAAGGATTTACCTGCTTGATTAGCTGTGGCACAATTGCACATTCGATGTCGTGCGTTAAGGGTTCCACAAATTTAAAGGTCTCCACAGGTATTTATTGTTAGTATTGGTTAGTTTTTATGTCTTTTTTAAAACCGTTTTAAGTTCGTAGGCTGAAATTTCACCCTGTCAGCATTTAAAGTTTGCATTGTATAGCAGTTATCGAGCAAAAGTTTTCACCCATGCTGCTAAAAAGTGATATTCAAATTTAGTTAAAAAACATGCTATGAGACCCCCTGGACTACATACACTTTGATTCCAGATTCCAAAATCTCTTTGATGCAACTTGAGATAAATGTAAACATCACCTTGTTTTGCCATTTTTACCAGCAGGTACTCGAATGTAATTCTAGCTTTGAGGCTAGAATAATCTAGACTGAAAATCGTAGGCTAGTTTTGTGCGTGGTTTTGTTTGGAGTGTTTACATGATATCAGCCTGCAACTGTCAAACTCCATCCAAAATGCTGACTAGAATCGTGAAAGGCCCCTATATTAGTGTTTCCACTTGGATGGATCCATCCATCTAGGATCCATGAAACATTTTGGACCTAGCTTGAACAAAAACTCAGCTGTCTTGCTCTATCTTCGATACCACACCTGCTTGCACACATTCGCAAGCGTGGAAATATACGCTCCCGATTTCATGTTCTCGCGAATTGCCTGCTGCTGTAAGAATGTTACCGTAGCAATAGACGATGCGCAATCTTAGATTGCGCATATATTTATCTGTCAAACGGATCGGTTTGATATATTTATCTGTCAAAAAATATTTATATATCTCGGACATATAGGGTAAATGTACCTATAGTGGTGGTAGTACCAATAGTGGTGCTATTGCTCTAAAATGCGGTTCATAGGGCAAATTAAAAGTATTTAAGTTATTTAAGTTAGTGTGAAATGTTCTTTAACCTTTTACAAAGGGTTTAAAAGTTAAATGGGGCCATTCCGTTACTTAGTGACCGAAAAATCCATTATTTTGTGAAATGTGTCAACATTTTTCCAAAATCCTTAGGATTTCATAACGAAACTCATATTTCTGTTAACGTTCTAAATGATCACATACCCACGCAATTACTAGTTTTTCAACATGACTGTTATGGAATGTTATTGTTTTACTAAAATGATTTGCATTTTGACCATATTTATGCATTTTTAAGTGTTTTTTACCATAGTGCCATTATAGGTACACAAAACAGGCATGTTCCTATAGTGGTTATAGTTATAAAATCAATAAATACAGGTCATTTTAGATTTTTTCGAGGAAATTTTTGACATGTCGTACTGTTTTCACTAAAATAAGCAACAGAAATGAGTTTTATTTAGGTAATTTACCAAAAACAAGCCAAAATTCGCTTATCTGGCTGAATGAAAAATTGACTTCAAATCAAGCACACTCTTCCGGGTGTAGGTTGACGACAGGTGTGATGCAGTACTTTAGTGAATAGTTTCATCAAGCAAATTTATACATTTTTTTACGATCAAATTACGCAAGAAACCTATATTATGACAGTAATCGTTGCTATTCACACGAAAACATCTTCAAAACTAAGTTATATTGATATTATACACTGTTTTGAGGCCTCCTTGTTTACCACCACTATAGGAACACAATACGACGACTATAGGAACCATACCACCATTATAGGTACAACGAAGCAATCACAAAAATATGTATTTTTTCGTAAATTTGATGTGTTTCACGTTAAAAATGGTTGCGATTGCGAAGATAAAACATATTCCAATTGCTATGTGTTAAAATATTCAGCAATTGTCGTTCCTAACACTTTAAATCCATTAAAACACATCGGTACCTCTACAAATTGCACCACTATTGGTACATTTACCCTAATCTTGAAAATTTATGCGCAATCTTGGCGCAATCTGAAATTGTATGGAAATGACGTTTATAGCTCAGGGTTGGCTACGCGAAATGACATATGTTTTGATAAAACGAAGATATGCGCAATCTGAGATTGCGCATCGTGTATTAATACGGTTAGAGTGAATGTGCAGCGTTTTTCTCTGTGCTTCCTGTTCTCCCCCCTCGTTCGTATTCCCTTCTAGCATCGATTCGATGGGCGATTCCAGATTCGACCGCGCAGTAACATTTGTAAGGTTTCGTGACAATGAGATACTGTACGAAAATATACACGACATTTTCATTTAGCATCCAGCATTCAGCATACAGAACGCCGATACCCCAAACACCACCGGCCAATGTCAAATTCTCGATGTTGGTGGGTGACTGATGAATGTGTCCCTTTCCTCTCCTTACTTATTTCATCTCCTTCCCTTTCCACTTCTCCTAGAACTCATACAAATGGAATTCTAGAGAGCAGTGGAGAAGAGGGAGGAATCAGCTTTTTGCTCTCTCTCAAAAAATAAGTCCAAAATTGTCTGCCTTTGGGTACCAGTTTGGGTACTGAGATACCTGTTCTGGGACAAATTATAAAGTCTCGAAAGCCTGTATAGCCCGTTTTGTTGCGTAGGATCTTACACCAAAAAGAGATGAAGAAAAATTTGTGTAAGGATGATGTGCAGATTTTCCACAGCACCATGTTTAACACTATTCTGTAGTTGTGCAACAAAGTGAGTGACCGCCATGCTGACCTTTTTTTAGCGATCGAATTTGACGATGCGGGCGAGAGCTCTTAGAAGGCCTGAGCAAAGATCATGAAATTGGATTATTAATCAAATTTGGGTATTTCCTTGGAAATATGGTTTTCACGCAGAAAAGTTAAATGGTTGTAATTATTAATGCACTAATTTTAACCAGTGTTACATATTACTAACAATTAAAATTGTTCTCCGTCTACTAATTTTATTAAATTCTTCTCAAATTCCGTAGGATACCATATCTAAAAATGTCTGCTGAATCCCAACGAAGCCGTTTAACGAATTCTGCTTGTGAAACCGGTATCAACGTGGTGCGTTGCATGCCCAAAATTGTACCTCCACAGACAGTCAACGACCGATCGATCATAGATAGCGTGGCCGGATTTATCAATGACGTTACATTGCAAGGACAGGCTCCGCTAGGTGATAGTAAAGATCATATTCTATGGGTTCGCTTTGAAAACGCAGCCGACATCAGTGATCCATCATTGGGTGACGATTGGGAACTGGATGGTGGAATAGCACCTCCGTTGCTTTTGATATTGGGCTATGTCACTGGTGTACAGGTAAAGTATTAAAACAATTCCAACCGATTTATCCTTACTGATATTACTCAAAATTGTGTGCTTAGGATTAATCGTGTATTTTTAATTCAAGGTTTGGGTCGTACCAGCCAATGGGGAAGCTTCGGAAGTATTATCTTGGCGTAATGGAAGTGTTAAGTGTTTGCGCGTGCTACCTACACCTACGTCTAGTGATCATGATTCGATTACAGAACCGACAGACCAGTTCACTCACAAGCGCCCTTTAATTGCACTTTGTGATAGTGGTGCAAATGGGAATGGTGCCAGCGCAGGAATGGCTACTTCCAATGATAATTTCCAGTATTGTGCAGTCAACTTTATATCCCTTAAGGACGGCGAAACAGTGAAAAGCATAAAATTCAAAAGTATAATTGTGGACATCTTAGCGAATCGTTCTTCAATTGTAGTTACATTTCCTGAGCGAATAGCCGTTTTTGATGCTCGTACATTAGAAGATCGCATTACAGTGACGTCTTGTCACCCAAGCCCGGGACTTAATCCAAATCCAGTTGCGCTAGGGTCTCGCTGGATAGCATACGCGGAGCGGCGCCTAATTCCATCCAAACGCTCAAGTGGAGGCTGCGAAGGTGATGGTGTCACGAGTTACACTGCAACTGTTCTTAATGCAGCTAAAAGCTTTGGCAAAGGTCTACGCGAGTTCAGCGAACATGTTGCGGCTGGATTGACTGGTAGCCATCTAGGCTCTTCTTTGAGCTCTAATCTGGTTGGTGGAGGCAGCAGTTCCAATTTAGGTGGAGTTGGCGCAGGTTTAGTTACTGGAAGTAATTCTAACTCCGCAAGCGAAACAAGTGGATTAATTGCTGGAGGCATCGTAAGCGGTGGAGGGATTATTTCCGAGGGTAATCAAGCAGGCGTTGTTACAGTTTTGGATATCAAGCATCCTGTCAAGGACGTAAGTCCTACTACAGGTGCGCCAATTACTGTCTCTGGTAGTGACCCCATCGTTGCTCATTTTATTGCTCATTCCGAAGCAATAATCGCTTTGGAATTTGATGCATCTGGTATGTTACTTCTTACTGCTGACAAACGCGGGCATGATTTTCACGTGTTCCGAATACAACCTCACCCAAGTGGATCGTCGCTTGCGGCTGTGCATCATCTATATGTATTGCATCGCGGAGATACCTCTGCTAAGGTACAAGACGTTGCATTTTCATGTGACTCTCGGTGGGTGGCAGTATCCACGCTCCGCGGTACCACTCACGTTTTTCCCATAACACCATATGGTGGACCAGCAGGTGTGCGAACGCATGGCTCTCCTCATGTCGTGAATAGATTATCCCGATTTCATCGATCAGCAGGACTCTCGGTTGAAGGACGGTCAAGCAGTCCCGTATCGTACTCCGGTGATACTGCAATCGGTTCTAATAATGTGTCTGCTGCGATGGCTTATTCAAACCCTCGCTCTCCTCCGTTCCCACATCCAACTATAATACAACCGCTTGCACAATTGAGACAATCTACTAATTTGATAGGAAGCGGGGTAGGAGCTAACATCGGAACCTGTGTCTCTAATGGCTCAGGATCAAGCAAATCAATCTGCGGAGGTCATCTTGCCAATCATCAGAGACAGCGTAACTCTTCTTCATCGTCATCAGATGATTCTGTGAAACCATTACGTGTATGCGCCACCTTTGCAAAGGCTCGCTCGTGGCTGCTCGATCTTCCTGGTGGTGTGTTGCGTGACATTCCTGCCCATCGCATACAGCGCAAACCAGTTGATTCATTGTTCATCATGGCAGCACATGGAGCTTTAATTCAGTACGACCTGGAACCCAAGCATGCATCAGGTAAGCGTTTTTTTTCTGATTTTGCCAAATTATGTTGATGTTTTCAACTAGATTGTTTGAATTTATTTTACTTTAATTTATGTTAAGTTTAAAAATTACAATAATGTTAAGTTTGCAGCAAGGTGGATTAAAAATATCAGGTGGTGGTATCTAAAGCATTTTGACAATTTATCACTTGACGAAAGAGGCGAATGAGGCCAATTGGCTCAAAGTCTCCATACAAAAAACTCACTTGACGTAAGGTCCCCAGGATTCAAACTATGTTTACATTTTTTTCATTTGTTCATATATTTATCTACCACATTTTTTCGATTGAATATACTTTAAACATCCCGGTCTGGTGGTACAGTCGCCAACTCGTACCGTGCGCCGAATAGACTGTGCCCCATACGTAGGACTGACTATCCTGCTATGGTAGCAATAAGTCGCTGAGCCAAGCTCACTTCACTAGTGGGTACAGGCAGGCCTTGACCGACAACGGTTGTTGTGCCAAAGAAGAAGAATACTTTAAACATATATTTTGGACTTTGCGAGTTCTTATTAACCATTAAAAAAGAGATTGAAGTTTGTTATTTCTTGAATTTATTGTATAATTCATTGTGTTTTCGACACGATTGATGATAAAAACTAAAAAATCATTTATTTTTCCTATTGTCACATTTATTCCTCGTTATCAGTGAGACACATGGACAATTTAAAAGGGATCAGATCTCTTACTCACATGATTTAAATTTCGTGACTAAACAAATCATCAAATCTTTTGTTATTATATTAATTTTTTTCTATAAAACCAATAGACAGACAAAAATGTACGTAGTAACAAAGAAATCTATTCTTGCTATGCTTGGTGTGCTGAAAACAATGGTTAACGATTTTAAAATGACGTAAAGCCCCTCAACTATGGCGACCCCTCAAAGACCTTTTTCCATCACCTGATATTTTTAATCCATCTTGGTTTGCAGTGCTGCAAAATGTCACTGTCAATGTCATTAAAAAATCTGACTGAAACAAAATCCATGTCAGCGTCACGTATTCAATTATCATAATCAGAGTTGATACTCAAAACGATTGTTGTGACCAATACATGTTTCGTGACATTTTTGCAACCAAAGCTTGGTCATGATGTCATGATTTTTTTAAATGTGATTTGTAGATTTAAGCCGGTCTCGTAGTACAGTCGTCAACTCGTACGACTTAACAACATGCCCGTCATGGGTTCAATCCCCAAATAGACCGCGCCGCCATACGTAGGACTGTCTATCCTGCTATGGGGGGAATCAATTAGTCACTGAAAGCCAAGCCCACAAGTGGGTACAGGCAGGCCTTGACCGACATCGGTTGTTGAGCCAAAGAAGAAGAAGAAGACGATTTGTAGTGCAAAATGTCACTGACGAAATTCCGGCTGAAACAAAATAATGTCAGCGTCACAAGCTCTACTGTGATGATCAGAAGTGAGAATCAAACAGTTGATGCGACCATCAGATGCTTGGTACTATTGTGTGCAACCAACTCTTGGTCAGTGAATTGATCACAATATTTTGTGTCGGTGATCATCCCAGTAATCATGGTGGGTGCGAGTGGCTCCAAGAAACAAAATGAGCATGTTTTCTCGCTCTGTTTGACCCGACAGACAATCAAAGCAGACAGAGCGAGAAACATGCTCATTTTGACGCCTTGGATCACACGCCCAGTATATTCCAAGAATGTCGTGATTATCATCGACAGAAAATGTCGTGACCAAGTGAGTGATCAAGAGTTGGGTGCTTAACAAAATGTCATCAAGTATGTGATTGGCCCACTAACTGTTTGAGTCTTATCTCTGATTATCTCAGCTGTGTACTTGAGCTGATTCGCTTCGTTTCAGACATGAGTGATGATGACTGAAACAGTGGCATATGGCTCTTCTCTGCCAGAAAAAAAACATGATTATGCTTGTGCCGGCACTTTTTTTTGAATATTAGCAATGAATTAAGCTACCACGGATATGTTCATTGTTTACATTAGTGAAAAATTTGTGATGCTGATGACATACTGCAGCACTACTTCCAACTTATTTCAAGAGCTTAATTATGTCCCCCTACCAAAGGTAAGGCTTCTAAACTTCAACGTTTCCGGTAAGGCGTCATCCATCAATTACGTAACGCAAAAATTGCAAATTTTCGATCCCCTCCCCCTAGTATGACAAACTGTACCCTACGGGCAAAGAGCAGGGATTTTTTTAACATGGTGTGGGTAAAAACCTAGAGTTAAGCCGAAGGAAGATTTTCTAAGCTTAAAAAAGGGGAAGAGAACGGGTAGCACGGCGCCGTATATTCTCTCCCGTGTTCAATCTCCCGCCTCCATGCTTCAGGGTTTTCCAGGGGTTCTCATAGTTGTGGGACACTTCCTTGGCTCTTTCTGAAGTGAACTTCATATGTTGGAAATTGGACTCTATGGTGGCACCCCTTTTGGACAGGTTCCATGAAAATTCCTCTTGGATTTGTCCAGGAAAGGTGCTATAGAATCCAATTCCCATTACATTGAGTTCATTTCCTGGAAGGAGGAGCCAATAAAGTGTCCCACAGCTGTACGAACTCCTGAAAAACCCTGTATTTTATATAAAGAGAAGATGTCCCATGCAGTGATCAAATTCAAAAAGATTCTGATAATCGGATCCTTAGCAACGGTTGCAATGTTCTTGCATCACTATCATCAGAAGCGTTTTTCATTCAGCCATCTGCCTGGTCCTCTATAAATATGTCCATGTTTCTAGAAATGTTTCTGTGGCTTACGAAGTTATATCATCATCAAATTGAATATTCTATTTCACATAATATGTGATGTTTAATATGTTACGCATTATCAGAATTGGGTTTGTATGGACTTAGATAGGAACTACAATTGTGTAAAGCGTTACAGCTGATTATTTTACCATTTGCTTCCAATTGCGTGTCGTCACCTGCGAATCGCATGCTACCATCAACAAATGGCCTCCTGTATAATCGAGTGGCACGCACACTGTGGTACGTTGCAGTAACGGAATGTAACGTTACTGCGAAAATCCTGTCTTAAATTTTTCCGTCCGTACGTCCGTGGTAACAAAATTCGACGGACCAAAGGACTATTCGGCTGAGTAATACATAAAAAGTAGCGAGATCTTTTTTTAGACCGGCATAACCGCGTAGGTTGTGAAGTCGCCAAGAAGAATTCTCGTTTTTTACTTCACAACAACTTATCAAAAAAATAAAAAAAAAATACATTTTATATTGCGTTACGTAACAAAACTTAAACTTCCCCTCTTCCACTATTAGCGTTACATAATTGATGGATGACGCCTTAGGGAAACCCCTTCCGAGTTTCCATGATTGCTTGGACGATCAAATGCCGAGTTCATTCAGTCCGCTAAGAACTGTTCGTTCCACCTCGGCTTATGTCAGTCAAAACTGACTTACCGCGACGGTACTCGATGTCCAGTTGTGACGTATGTACGATCATCATATCATATTAGGTTTTACCTCTTCTTCTGTTACTGTGATGATTTGGAGTTGAATTTTTTTCCGAAAAAAATATTCTCGATTTGGATTTTTAACATTCTATCTTTTAATAACATAAATCATTAAAAATTTTAGCAACATGTAACATAAAAATTAGGATGTTTTACGTGTAGACGAGACAACAAGATCCTATATGTTATCTTAGCATTGTATCCATAACCCTTAGAAATGTTGATGGTGCATTTTGAAGTCCAAAAACCATCCTTGTAAATTCGTATTTCCCTAAACTAACAGCAAATGTCGTTTTCTCTATATCGTCCTCCTCT
This sequence comes from Anopheles coluzzii, assembly GCF_943734685.1. NCBI lineage: Eukaryota > Metazoa > Arthropoda > Insecta > Diptera > Culicidae > Anopheles > Anopheles coluzzii. Next base: position 25,806,161 of record NC_064669.1, read on the forward strand.
TACTGCACTTGATGAAATCTTGCTACTGTATCTAAAGGCGAGAAGTACGAAGCCTTCCCTAATATATCTAAAATTTCAGTAATATCAGGATTGGGGTATTTGTCTGAAATGGTTTTTTTCAGTTAGCAATCTATAATCGATGACCGAATTATATTTCTTTAGACCTGTTGATTCCTCTCTTTTGGTACAATCCATACGGGAAAAGTGTTGGGAGATATTGATTCGCGAGTTATATTATCTCGGAGCATTTTCTTCGCTTGCTTTAGTGTATCAGTACTTTAGTTTCAAACGCTTGAGAATATTTATTATTTATATTTGGATTTAGTATGGATCGGGACGTTGTTGGCGGTCTTAATTTTATTTTTTATTCTATGTGTGTGTTCTCTAGCTCATAACCAATTCACTTTCGGATCGATCGGTTCACTTCCAAACATCGCGGTGGTTACGTTAAGACTAATTTATTATACATATTTACAATTCACTAACACCTTAATCCTATTCTAATCCTAAGTCTGTCACCAATATATACACATTTTAGATCCGTCTAGCGGATTGCCTACTCATAGGCGCAAACAGTGTGACTTACAACTTTTCTTTATTAAAATATAGAAACTCTGGAATATCTCTCAATAAGTTTTGGATTGATTCTAATTCAAACATTTGAATATATTTATTTGTGTTTCATTCTGTATGTTGTCCCAAAGCTTTCAATAAATCTATTGTCTTCTTCTTCTTCTTTGGCTCAACAACCGATGTCGGTCAAGGCCTGCCTCTACCCACTTGTGGGCTTGGCTTTCAGTGACTAATTGATTCCCCCCATAGCAGGATAGTCAGTCCTACGTATGGCGGCACGGTCTATTTGGGGATTGAACCCATGACGGGCATTTTGTTAAATCGTACGAGTTGACGACTGTACTAAGAAACCGGCTCTAAATCTATCTAAATCTAAATCTATTGTCACCAATATTTATTTCATTAAAATTTATCTTGTTATTTGTGTCACAATCATTTTTTATTAGGACTTCTGATTTATTTCCCAAACTGCTTTAAATACACGGTAGCAATACGGCCTTCTTGGACCGTTCCTCCTGAATAATAAAATTAAATGCACGGTAATATAGCAAATGTACCACTTGATCTTTCTTCCTCAATGATTAAATCTCCATCATTTTGCGTATCTTACTTACTTACTTATCCGGCGCTACAACCGCTTTGCGGTCCTGGCCTGCCTTAGGAGTGTCCGAAGCCGCTCACGGTCTCGCGCCTTCGTCTGCCGGTCCGTTATTCCGGCCTTAATGGCGGACGCCTCCACGCCATCTTGCCACCTCAATTTGGGCCTACCACGCCTCCTTGTCCTTGTGGGCGGCCTAAATAGACTTTACGGGCTGGGTCGTCCGTTTCCATGTGTACAACATGGCCAGCCCACTGGAGCCGGCGAGCTTGATACGCTGCACGACAGTTAAGTCGCCGTACATCTCGTATAGCTCGTCATTATAGCGGCTCCTCCATTGTCCTTCCACACATACGGGGCCAAGTATTCTTCTGAGCACCTTCCTCTCGAACACGGCTAAGAGGGTTTCGTCAGATTTGGACAGTGTCCATGTCCCAGATGTGTATGTGAGTACCGGTACTATATAGGTACTATATATGTCCAGCTTCGTCCGTTGCGACAGCTTCTTTGATGTTAGTTGATTTTTCAGGTTGTAAAATGACCGGATGGAAGCCAGCATCCTTGCGCGCAACTCTGTTTCATACTATTGTCGTTGCTGACCTTTGATCCAAGATAAGTGAATTCTGAGACGACTTCAAAAGTGCGCTCACTTATCTGTACGTTACGCCTATGTAGGTTTGAATTATTTATTGTTAAAGCCGCTGATGTTGCCACCATCAGTTTGGTATTAGCTTTGTTTATCTGCAATCCGAGGTTCTCTGCCACTTGCACGAACGCTTGGTAAGCTTCTGCTACATAGGATTGCCACAGACCAATGATGTGTATATCGTATGTGTATAGCGTATGTCAGGATTTGGATTGACTTATAGAAGATAGTCTCCCTCCTCGAGTCACGGATAGCCCTCTCTAGCGCCAAGATTAATAGGAAGTAGATATGCCCGTCCCCCTGACGCAGACCTTTGTTGGTAGCCAAAGGCCCTGAGTATTCTCCATCCACCCTCCCCTGGAAATTGACGTTGGTCATAGTTATTATTACTAGCCTTATCAGTTTGGGTGGGATTCCAAAAGAGCTCATGGCATCGTACACAGCAAATTTTCTCATCCGGCTTCAGTAAAGTTATGTACTGAAACGATTCAGTAATAGAACATCTTACTGATTTTCAGCATTAATGTCATGTTGTTACAGATTTTCAGTGAAATAATTTTCTGAATGCATTTCAATTATACGTATTTTACTGAAAATCAGTAAAACAAATGACTGAAATTGCAGCAATTCATTCTGTCAAATCTACTTGTCAGCTAGAACAACAAATAAAACAATGCGGGCGATGCCCACTTGCTCGTGACATGCGAGGCTCGATGATTTGCTAGGCGCTTTCAGATTCCCTGGTGAAATTTCAGGTGAGATTTCGGCTTACAGGATTAATTTGAAACATTTGGCATCGGTATTGGTGTGTAAAATCTTAGCAATACACCGTGCTTTTTGACATTTCATGGTGTCTGTAATCGCTTTTGGAACCATCAAAACTTGTTGCGGCAAAATACAGTAAAAAAACTGTATTATACTATATAAAACATGGATGAACATGAATTGAGGCGCTGGCCATCTCTGCGCATAAATAGGAAACTAAATTTGAAAGAAATATGTTGTGCTGTTTGTAATATGAGAATGCCTTTACTGTAGGCCAGGTATGTCAAATTGGCGGTCCGCGTCGATTCTGAATGCGGCCCGCGAGAATTTTTTGAGAATTGCTAAAAGCATTGCAAAGTAAAAATCTGTTGTTACTATTTGTCGAAGTGTATTAAATTTTCCACAGAAGAACAATCCTTTTTTTGGTATATTTTTCTAAACTTACATGAATGTACCCATAACATCTCATAAACTTATTCTACACAATCGTACAGAACAATCGAGACCCTTAAGAAACATGCAATCGAATGCAAACTCAGTGGTATTATGTTTCGGTTAAATTCTGAATTAAATTCAAAACCATTTCCGATCATAGCTATTCCGACTCCGAATCCGGTCAAAATCAAACCAACAGTTCCGTTCGGTGCTGTCCGAAGCCTATAGAGCCGTTTAGAGTCATTCGGAACCGTTAGAGTCATCGGTTGTCGCACGGAGCGGCTAGTCTGCATGTGAGAAATGGATCCGGTCGATCCCATCGAATTTGACGATCTCAATGCCCCCGACTGCCGAGTAAAGGATTCATTTGGCTTCGAATTTCTCCGAACGGATCTGGCTCCGATCATAGAATGTTACATCTTTAATGTTCGATTGGAGCCATTTCTGTTTTTTTTTTCATAATCATACCACCATAAATGCTAATAAAAATGATTGTAGCCAAGTTGGGGGGCAGTCCCGTGGTACAGTCGTCAATTCGAACGACTCAATAACATGCCAGTCACGGGTTCAATCATAAAATGGACCGTCCCCCCGTAGCAAGAATTAACTATCCGGCTGCGTGGTAATGAGTTGAGTCTCGAAAGCCTGTATAGGCCAGCATGTCCGCGTAGGACGTTACGCCAAATAGAAAAAGCCAAATTGGAACTATTTGTATCCCTTATTCTGCAAGACGAATTAATGTATTGCTTTCCAACCTCCCCAAAAATCAAAACCAAAATGATATGATTACGCTGAAGCCTAAAGAATTCAAATTAAGGATTAAAATAATAGAAATACCGAAGCCTTGCAGTACAAAGCTTATTAATCGATTAGCTCACACAGTCCATACCTCAATTCGCGAATCATCTCCCTTCAAGTGTCAAAAAAAGATTTGCCGATCTTTATGGGATCACACACCACGAATCTTCGTCAGATAAAATTATCGTTATTTAAAAAAAAATCGTAAAATACGGGTTCTTGTTAAAAGAAATGAATATACCACCAGATCACTTGGAACTTGGAAATTAGCGAAAAATAATGCTTTAACACGTTTTATAACAATTTTTCTCTTGATCTGTCAAAAAATTGCAGGCAAATATTTTTGTTATTGGATAGCTGCTGCGATGGATACCTCGGATTGCTTATAAAAAGATTTGCAACAGGCAGCTAGATTTCCCCTACCTCAGTGAAAAAGAAGGGTTGAGCGATATTTTCTAACAGAACTGCCGTGTGAGAACGCGACATATGGAAAATTATACTATTTTAATAATAAGGATAAAAGAAATTGCGTGTGACTTTAAAAGTATATTAAACATTTTTTTCAAATATAAAAGAGCACAATGAAAAATAGTATCGCAAACTTTTAAATAAGAAACAATTCCAGATTTGAAGCGAGGAGTACAAAAAATCAATTTGTTTAACAATAATGATTTTAAACAGTATTTTTTATAAATATTGAGGTATATTTTTTATTCTCAACTTTGCGGCCCGCGAAATACTGAAAATCTGTACCCAATGGGACAAAAATATAAAGCTTGGAGCAAAATAATCGTTTTTCTCACTCAATCTTCTATACATGCTTGCTTGCACTCATCTGCTCTGCTTGCGAGCGCTCGAGTATATTCTCTCAGAATTGAGTATTCGCAGTTCAACCCGTGCAGTGAGAATGTATGTGTTAATGTGCAGCGAAATTTGTCTCTGTATCTCACCTTCCCACCCCCTCATACACTCTCCGCGCACTCTTAAAATGTTGGCGCGCACGCTACATACAACACAATACAAAATGTCGTTTTGATCGCGCGCAATGGTCAAAGTCGCGATGGTCCAATCTGAACGCCGACACTCCAAATCACAGATTGTGTGGAGTAAAAGTTTTTCTGACCAAACCGACAATACACGCGACGACACACATTGTCACATCGACACGCCGTCGATGGAAGTGAGATTTAAAAATAGAAGTTCTGTGTGGGAAAATGTGGCAGGGGGAAGGAAGAGAGGAGGGAGTATAGAGAATTCGGAGGGGGGTGTGGCGTAGAACAGAAGAACGTAAGAGAGAGTCATCGCGTGTGTGTTTTTGTAGTTCACTGGAGAACTCATTTTTTGCACTTTCCTGGAACCCACATGTTCTACAATTTTCTGACTCTAAGCAACCAAAGTAGCACGAGATGTAGAAACTACTTAATGAGCTACTCTTTTTGCTACTTTTCAGGGTTTTGAATCGCTTGGGTACTTGCGGCCCTCTGATGAAATGAGTTTGACACAACCGCTGTAGGCAAACCAGATGAAGTTGATGGATAAATGGGACAGTTTTAAAAAATATGGGACATCGATTATTTTTAAGAATTCATAAAACATTTCCTTTATTTTTCCAAATATTACAAATAATTCACATAAATTTCACATTCAACACAAGGTCCTTAAATTACTACAATTTGGTCCCTCCATCATACTTTGTCAAATCTTCATTTGATGCAGCTAGGGAGTCCAAAGTTTGAATAGCAAAGCTCATACAAAGGCCATAACTCTCCATCTTTCAATCTCTAAAGAAATCTCCTTTCATCATAGCTACCAAACCCAGAGCTAAGAACCCAGAACATAACGTATTCTAGACTATTTTCGAAAAAACACGTTTCTTAAAAAACATATTAATGACCGCTCTTTTAACCTGACTCCTTTTCGACGGAAACGCCTCGCAATTTAACAGAAACAAACAGAAAAAAAAAATAGTTTCGATGCATTGAATATTTCCATAAATTTATTGGCATTAATCTACAACACTTGCTTTCTACATCTATAGTCAAAAGAAACACCCTTAAGTGTGTAATATCCTGGAGATTTGACCCCTGATAAGACCATAGTGCTCAATATGCCGGATATATGACCATCACCGTGACAACTGTGCGATAAGAGGAATGTCAAAATAAAGATCATTCGTTTACGGATCGTTGTACTGACAACACCTTCAGCCTTCTGTTAATTCTTCTGCCTTGCGATTTTGTGCCTTTGTTATAACTTGAACGTTTAATTCAAATTGGTAAAATTCGAGGTTTTACAAGTGGGAGAAATTGGCAGGAGAAACTCCCGCCTTCGTGAATAAGTATATCCAGAAAAAAAGTGCTACAAACTCGTCAATAATTCAAATACTTTAACACGTTTCTTTCTGGCAATAGTTTTATATTAATGATGCTTAGTATTGGATCTCTGTTTTTCCTAAGCGAAAATCAAATTTAAAGAAATGCTCAATGCTAATTTTAAATTGTGCACCGATTATGATCTTAATTTCACATAGGCACCTAAAAACGTACCAAGAACACACTTTTTCTTGTAATTTTTGGAATTTCTTGTGTTTCTTTGATATTTTTGTAAAGCAATAGGGCCTTAAGACAGGTATTTGTTGAGCTTTTAGATTTGCACGAAGGGCACCACTGTGTATGAAATCACGACATTGAAGTGAATGGAAATTAATTTCCTTAAACAAGTGCAACCGACGCTATACAATTGAACCCAATCTAAATCATTGATCAAACAACTGATTTTACACATGCTTAATACAATGCCCGATTAGTAAAACACACGGTTTTGACTCGATTCGTTTGACATTTGGTTCAATCGAAGCCGACCATTTTTAAATCATGTGAACAGTGTACAAAAAACGGGTTATTGTATTAACAAATGGTAGACAATTGTGTTCTCTAAATTGGACATTGTTTAAAGCATGTTGTAGGACAGTTGTAGGATTTTTGTAGGAATAGTAATTTTTATTCTCATTTTTTTATTTTTAAATAAGAATTAAAGAATTATTTTATTTTATTTTATTTTTATTTTTAACCGGTCTCGTAGTACAGTCGTCAACTCGTGCGACTTAACAACATGCCCGTCATGGGTTCAATCCCCAAATGGACCGTGTCGCCATAAGTAGGACTGACTATCCTGCTATGGGGGGAAATCAATTAGCCACTGAAAGCCAAACCCGCAAGTGGTACAGGCCGACAACGGTTGTTGAGCCAAAGAAGAAGAAGTAATTTTTATTCTAACTATTCCAGAACATAAAGAATGGGACAAATCGTGATTTTTTTTACGAATACGATAGAACATAAAATTTTTGATAAAAAAACGGGACTGTCCCGTTAAATACGGTACGTATGGTCAGCCTACTTTACTGTGATTTGAGTAAACGAGCTGTCAGATTTGTGAACACTCTACATTACTGAATGATTCAGTAAACATTATTTTTACTGAAAGGATTATTGAATCTTCTGATCAAAAAAACTTGGTAAAATTTTACTGAAGTTCAGTAAAAAAGTTATCTGTGCATAGTTTTCTTCTGATATCATATTCAATTTTGAAGTCAATGAAGAGATGTGTATGTGTCGTTTCTGTATTCAACCATCTTCTCTAAGATCGGCCGCATGGTGAAGATCTGATCAGTGGTTGATTTTCCGTTTCGGAATCCTCTTCGATAGTTTCCGACTATCTCTTCGACTTGCGGGACAAGGCGATCCTGAAGGACCAGAGAGAATACTTTATAGACGGTATTCAACGCCGTAATAATACCCCTGTAGTTGTTGCAGTCCAATCTATCTCCCTTCTTGTATATGGAGTAGATGATGCTGAGATTCCAATCACAAGGCATCGATTCGCTATCCCACACCTCAGTAACAATTTGATGAATCTCGTTTTCTAGTCGTGTACCTCCTTTCTTGACCATATCAGCTGCGATTCCGTCGGTTCCGGGTGCCTTGATATTTTTCAGCCGACGGATAGCTTTTTGTGTTTCTTGCATACTCGGTGGCAATAGCATGGCACTATCTGCTAGTGGTGCCTCTAGCTGTTCGTTAAACTGCTCGTTGAGTAATTCATTAAAGTATTGAGCCCAGCGCGAGAGGACCTCTGGCTGGTTAATAATCAGACCTCTATCCTTGCTGCGACAGCAGGTTACCTTAGGTACAACGTTGTTTCGGTGACCTGCTATCGCTTGGTAAAACTTTCGTGTCGGTCCGTACGCCTCTCTGGTTCGTTCGAGTTTCTGCATGTTTTGCTCTTCTCCTGTGTGTTTGTTGGAGCGGAGAACTCGTTTCTCTTCGCGTCTGAGCCGAGCATATTCCTCTGCTTATGCCCGCGTTCTATGCGGTTCCTGCATTGTAGCGTTGTGCCAAATGAACCAGAACCGTACGGTTCATTCAGTTAACGAGAAAAAATGAATGATCCGGTTCCCAAATGTAGAATGCTATGGCTCTTTTAATACATTGAAATAAAAAAAAATGCGTGCATGTAATCATGATCGTTTTGTAAAAAAATTCAATATCAAAAAGCAACATCTGCAATTTTTTCAGGTTTGCTGTTCAGGTGACGAGACTTACCGATTAATCTGTAGTACTATCGATTTTCGAATAGTGCACCAATTTACATGTCTTCTTCTTTTTCTTATTTGGCAAAACAACCGTTGTAGGTCTAAAGCAGCCTGTATCACGAATGGGCTTGGCTTTCAGTGACTTATTGACTACCACAGCAAGATAGTCAAGTCCTACGTATGGGGGCACGGTTCATTCCGGGCTTGGACCCGCAACAGGCATGTTGTTAAGTCGTACGATTTGACTACTATACCACGAGATTAACAGGTATTGTTAGTCGTAGTCGAGTGCCCCCACTTGCCCCGTAGTACTGACAACATCTTCAGCTTTCTGTTTATTTGTTCTTCTGCCTTCCGATTGTGTGTCTTTGACATACAGGGTTTTTCTTTCGATAGATCAAAATTATCAACTATTATGACAAGCGTTGCAGATGATAGCACAACCTCTGCATATGAAAAGACAAAATGTTCATGGATATGACAACCGTCGCAGATGATAGCACAATTGTATCACTTGATATTAGAGATCTGGTACGAAGCTACCAGCAAAAAACATGCATGCATGCAGCATAATACATACAGCTACCATGACAAAAATCATTAAACCGTGGGAAAAATGAAGTATGTTAAGCTCCTATTGGACATGAGTAAGGACAATGGAGAAGCCAATACAGCAACGAGCTATACGAGATGCACAGCGATTTCATTGTCGTGCAACGTTATGTATCAAGCTAGCTAGGCTCTGGTGGGCTGTTCATCTTACATGCATGAAACCGGACGACCCAACCCGTTAAGTCATTTTTGATCGTCCACAAGGATAGAGAGGGCGCGGTAGACCCAAATGAGGTGAAGTTGTTCGCTATTAAAGCTGGGATAACGGATTGATAGACAGGGGCGCGAGACCGTAAGAGATTTCGCATACTCCTGCAGTAATCGAAAGCGGTTTTAGCTCCGGGTAAGTAAGTAAGTAACTAAATAAAGACGAAAAGAGTAACAACCCGGTATCAAAATCAGCAATAATACCGAGTAAGAAGGTATGTACCACACGTTGCATCACTACACGGTGGCCACTCAACCGGGAAAACCGGGAAAACCGCGAATTAGCCGGGAATTTTATGTTTCCGGAAAGAACTGGGAAATTCTCAAAAAAAAAAAAAAAAATCCGGGAAATTATCACAAACTTAAGCTATCACTGTTTATCATCGTACTAAGTGCATTTTCAATTAATGGGATGTTTTGTATATTTTTTCCCAACTTACCACAAGCCAGCAACATCACACCAATATGTAAGGACAACATTTTCCGTTTCTCACATATGGTACGCAATATATGTACTATACTTCTCATTCGCACTGGTGCAATACTTACGTTCCCCGATATCGGTTCTTGCACATTTCGGGTATGGTGTGCCTATTCGTTCTACCTTGTACTCGTCTTTTGTTATTCATCTCTCGTGAAGTTGCGGTCGTGTCTAATTTAACGGTGGATTTAGTGGGCGATCCCAATTTTTGAACATAACTGATAATTTTTGTCTCTTTTAGCAATTTTAAGGTTACCCAATCACACGTCGCCTGTACATTCGCATTTTGCACTTTGGTTTCCGGCCTCTACCTTCATTCCGCCCGGGTGACTGGGTTCCCACACTGGCACTGATGGTTGAGGTGGCGTCACTTATACAGTCCGATCGTTGCTCCTTTGTTTTATTATCACATAAAGTACACTTCCCGTAAAACATATTCAAGAAAGTGTCCCAAAATTAAGAAACCCACTGAAATCTCCTGTATCTTTTCGTGAGGTGCATCATCAGCGTCGTGCGAGTAACAGCATAATGCATAGCTGCTGTTTGACAGTAAATCCGTTCTTCGCAGATTTGTATGCTTTCTCCAGTGGCTGGTTGGTCCATGACTTCCGGTCACCCTTTTTTAAGGTTGTGTGATGACATCTGTAAATCACCAACTGGTAGCAGATGAAAAATATCTTTGCCACGAGGTAAAGTCATTTTTTACACGTTAGCGTCATGAAGCTAAACCACCAAAAAGCAATATTTTTAAAGCTTTTTTTGTCATTTTTTCAACAGTTTTTTGTTCATATAAAACATTCGAAAATATAAAGAATGCATATTTAAATAGCTTAAGATCCATAGTAGCCAAATTAGATCCACACACGAGCGCACGATTGAAAATTTGTTTGTACAAATTTGATAGAAATCATGCCAAAAATGGTTCTCAAATGTGTTGTCACACCTCCAGATATAGTATCCAATCCAATCCAATTGTTGAATAATTCAGTAATAAATTTTATCCAGTTTTTATGACAAGTGCCCATCTTTCCCGTAATGCCCGTGTTTACTTATGTACCATCCTCTAGATCTTCTTCTTCTTCTTCTTCTTCTTTTGGCTCAACAACCGTTGTCGGTTAAGGCCTGCCTCTGTACCACTTACTTGTGGAGTTGGCTTACAGTGACTAATTAATCCCCCCATAGTAGGATAGTCAGTCCTACACGTATGGCGGCACGGTCCATTTGGGGCTTGAACCCATGACGGGCATGTTATTAAGTCGTACGAGTTGACGGCTGTACTACGAGACCGGCCTAATCTCTAGATCAGGGGTCTTCAAACTACGGCCCGCGGGCCGCATGCGGCCCTCGAGAGCCTATTATGCGGCCCGAGGCAACTTTGTGAAGGTTGAAATAAATAGAAAATTTTTGTGACTATTTCTAGAGAAAATGTAATTGTTGCTTTTTAGCGACGTAGACTAAGCTTAAATAATAGAAAGCAATAGGAGTTTTGTATATTATGCTAGTATTTTCTTATAAAGATAAAATTTGAACGTTCGTATTACCTACAGGCAACGAAAAAATGGCCCTCAACACCATTATATGTGAAGCAATGCGGTCCGCGAACTGAAAAGTTTGGAGACCCCTGCTCTAGATAACAGTTTTTGAAAACGTATCATATAATAATTTGAAATTGAAGTATCGATAAAACCGGCACACGAAGCAAAGTAAACCGGGAAAACTCCATAAAAAAAACCGGGAAAACCGGGAAAAAAACCGGGATATTAAATTCCCGATTCGAGTGGCCACTCTGATCACTGGACCCAATGAAACTAACCTCTATTAAGATAAATGATGCATCATGCGAAAGCCAAAACTCGTAACTCGGTTAAATGTTGTAAGTTTTGAAGGGAGATATACGTGTCGTATTTATTTAACGATCTTTTATTACTAAGTATGTTCTTATTTCATTTTGTTTTTAATTCAGTTTGAAAGTCTCGAGTGCATTTTATGTGATACAACATATCCTTTAACCAGTAATTATTAACTAATTTAATGAAAAATGGCCGGTCTCGTGGAACAGTCGTCAACTCGTACGACTTAACAACACGTGTGTCATGCCCAACACACTTAGGACTGACTATCCTGTTATGTGTAATCAATACAGGGTTTTTCTAGTCACTTTTGAATGTGCATATAAATATTCACCGCCTCCAAGATGTTTTTCAACAGCTGTAAAATAATGTAATTGCTTCATAACTAAATTTCAGTTTTACACATGATTTTCAACACATCACAAGTACTGTCTTACTCAATTCAGCTTTGGGTGTGTTGAAAATCATACTGAAGAAATTTAAAATTATGATGATCGAAATGAAATATCAGATTGATGTGGATTGACATCTTGTACGCGGCTAATAACAACATTTACATTCTTCGTTCCACTGACTTGGAAAACCCTGTAAGTCACTGAAAGCCTCGCCCTCTAGTGGTGCAATCAGGCCTTGCTGCAACGGATAGTTGTGCCGAAGAAGTATAAAATAATGACTAATAAATGTTGCTTTTTTACGATATTTTAAACAGGGACGCCAAAGGAGAAAGTATGCGATGATACGGCGATCGAATTAGAGATAGAAGCTAAAGCACAATGGTGTCTACAGCGCCAAGAAAATGCATCTGTTGCAGAAATTCAACCACCGCTTGCTCTGGACAACTGGCTCATAAAAGACCAAATTATAGAAGAAGATAATTCTGGCAAAAGACAAAATACTGGATCGATGCAAGAGTATGATCGCTCACAACATTCACATCAACGTGAAAGTACTCCTGTAGATCACGATGATCGGTGGTTGTCGCATGTTGAGATAATAACTCATGCTGGTCCGCATCGTCGTTTATGGATGGGTCCGCAATTCATGTTTAAAACATATAGTACACCGAGTGGGTAAGAATATAATGGTTTTTAGTAAAGTATAGTTATTTAATTTTTTTACCATACGTACACAACGCCTCGTTTTTTGTCGGTTTTTATTTATTGGTTTACTTAGTTTTGTTTTTTTTTATGAGAAAGAGTGTTACCGTTTTTTACGACAAAAAATTTTGTGGTAGAGATAATTGCGTATCTTTATTATGAAAAGATATTTAGATAATTGCATTAACTTCTCTTTTGGTTGAATATTATAAAACGCTACACGTTTATAATAAACGTAAACTTACAAAATTGTTATACAGTCTGTTCCCGAGTTACACGGTTCTCGACTTACGCGGATTCGGAGATACGCGGTTTTTGAAATTTGACAGATTAAATGTCAAATCAGTACAATTTGCTTCAAGTTCGGTAGAAGTTGCCTTTTTGCTAACAAATTGAAACCGCTTAAAAGCCTGAAATATTTGAATTTTCTGTACGAATCATATCAAATAAATGATAAAGTGTATAAAAGTACTAAATAAAATAAAAAAAACTCCGAGTAATCAATAGTATTTTAGTAAAAAAAAAAGGGAACGACTTACGCGGATATCCGAGTTACGCGGATTCGTCGGGAACGCATAAACCGCGTAACTCGGGAACAGACTGTATTTTATAATCATAATCTCATCTCTGTATCATAATCTTTTATAATGAGTTTACCTATGTATATACCTCAATTTTCTTTTTTTTGATTATATTGTTTTAGTTCCCCGTTGACCTCTATTGACGCAGAAGCAGTAGAAATAGGTACCAATACCAGCGGTAGTAGCGGTGCCATGTTGAACCGGATACTGCAACGATCCCATCCAATGAATATGCATTCAGTTGGAGGTATGAGACCTTTGGTTCCTGTACTAATTGAATCTGGATCATGTTGTAATATGCATTTAATAACACTTTTCAAATTTTATATAGCCTGGTTTTTTACTAATATTCTTATATTTCTGATTTCATTCCCGGATTTCTTAAACGACGGCAATATTGCAAAATCAGTAGATGGTTTTGAGCAAAGTCCACGAATAATGAATATGAACGAATTTCGACATCACGAAAACCTGGGCACCGAGTTGTTATCATCGTTAGGTCCAGTAGAATCACAATTACGCGAAGATCTTGCAGATGCTATGCGTGAATCACCTCTTAACTCTACTAGGAAAGATACAACAGGTACGGGTTGAGTTGCTATTTTGAATAGACGCCATCACATTATTTGCTTCATTCTCATCCAACATGAACACGATTTTTTATTAATGGTTTTTTATTTCGTTCGATTAGTTTGTGCTTTTGAATTTCGTTTATGTTTTATATTTTTATAGTTAGACGATATTTGTTACTGTTTATGTTATGATTTATTTTATTTTCTTGTTATGTTGTTATTTTATCGTTAGTTTTTTTTGTTTTATTGGTCAATTGTTAATGGCTGGGATTAGATTTTGTTGCTGGCCTTGTTTTAAACTGTAGCTATTGTTGGACTCTTTATTAACTATAATTTTCTTTAACGCAATCAATCAGGAGAAATTTTATCAGTCCTGCGTTAAAAATTTGAATACAGTATGTGTGATAACATTACATAATTTTAAAAAAGCATGATATAGGAGACCCCCGAAATATGACTGCATTTGCGACTGAAAAAAATGACAAGCATGGTGTAATTCGAAACAATCGAATGTCGAAATTCTTTCAATACATAATTTACAAACGAACTTGAAGAATAGATATCGATAATATCGTGTATTTATACTAAACATTATTTCTACAATTTATTGATTTTATTTCAAAAGTCATTCACACGATTCATCGATGTGTATGTAACGGTTATCAGTGAAAAATAAATAAAATCCATTGCTTTCGGCTAAATAACATTTTCTATCTCAAGTTATATCTTACATCTATCTCCTGTATTGAGAATCTGTTGCAGATGCAATAATTTCGATTTGGAACATTTTGTTAAAAATAGTTCAACCTTGAAAAATAATAAATTAAAGAGATGAAAACTGAACACATTTTCAAAATACTCTAGAAATGAGTAAATTGATTTGTAAGGCATCATTTAAATAACTGTACAGGGCTACGAAAGATGATATGATAATTTTGTAAAGTTTCTCAAATGTATTGTATTGATGTTGGACAACTGTGAGCTATTTTTTTCTTTTTAATAGAAACAATGGGTATGCAAAGTAGGATAATTCGATTTTCAATCTTAAGACTTCTTTCCTATCTTAAACTGTGGTTATTGCAGGATTTTCGATGATTATATTGACAAATGCAGCGAGTTGAGAGTTTGTTCGAATTGACTCTTTCAGTGAGTTCATTATTTTGTTCGGAAGTAGGCGTTGACATGTGCGGCGATACTGTTGAGTCAATTATATGCTCGAACAATAAAACAAAAAATACGCTAAACTTGTCAATATAAATCTAGAAAACCCTGTGTTGCGAAGGGAACAGAAAACTATATATATAGTTTGGGCTCGGTGATGAGGCGGTGGTTTCGCACCTCTCATCTACTCGGCTGTTTTATTCATGTAACAAATTAATTGAAAACACTTTTTTAAACAAATACAAAGTACAAACCAAATAAAACGTGTTTTTATGCTGGGCGCCTTTATTTACAACATTTATTACCAAGCATGTATGGTCCACTAGATCATGTATGGTAAAATTTTGTAAGGAAGCAGAAAGATAAATCCGATGAAGTTACGCCCAGAAATAAAAGCCGGCATCGCGAAAGGATTGGTTAAATATTAACAATATGTAATAATTAACCAGAGTTGTTAAAAATTCCTCGGATTTGGCATGGTAGGCTAATAGCCAACCTCGCGAAAGAAATTGTTAAAAATTAACCAGAGTCGTTAAAAATAGCTAGCATTTGGCATTGGAGATCATTTGTTAAATTTAACGACTGGTCCTAGGTCTTCGTTAAACAAACTATCGTCAAGAGCGTATGCGATGCAAGTTAACAGTATTTTAATAATAATGTTCGATTTTTTCTGCTTATTTTATCAGGTATGAAAAATAAATGAACTCGGTTAAACCAAAATGAAGTTTAAAGTTTAATGTGTTCATTGCTTTGCGAAGCCGGCTGATGGTTAGGAGTTAGAAAATTATGATTAAATTAAGTTTAGTGTAAGATCTGAACGAGTCTTAAAACCTATTCTCATACCACCATAAGGTGTGTGTAAAGTTTCGTTGAAAATGATCCAGCCGTTTCGGAGGTTGCTCACATATATATAGAGATATATATATATATATATATATATAAATAAATAAATATATATATATATATATATATATATATATATATATATATAAATATATATATATATATATATATATATGTATATATATATATATATATATATATATATATATATATATATATATATATATATATATATATATATATATATATATAGAGCTATATATAGAGATATATATATATATATATATATATATATATATATATATATATATATATATATATATATATATATATATATATAAATATATAAACGTCGAGCGTTTATTCAAAAGAGAACGAGAACCTGACATTCGCTACGCTCTGCACTTCGCCTGGCTTGCATCGCCCCGGTTGATACAGTATCGGACATTAAGATAGGACCCTTTTTTTTCAATGCACCGTGCACTTGTTTTGCCACTTTACTTGTGATTGTGTGTGTATGTGTGTATGTGTGTGTGTATGTGTGTGTGTATGTGTGTGTGAGTGTGTGTGTGTGTGTGTGTGTGTGTATGTGTGTGAGTGTGTGTGTGTGTGTGTGTGTGTGTGTGTGTGTGTGTGTGTATGTGTGTGTGTGCATGTGTGTGTGTGTGCATGTGTGTGTGTGTGTGTGTGCATGTGTGTGTGTGTGTAGTAGTAGAAAGAGAGTGTGCTTTTTAATGTGTATTTGCAAGTGCGCGGGTTTGTGTCTGAAAAACATAGCTTGCCATGATGTCATATTGCGTTGAAATTATTCTTATTATGTGTGTTATCATGTGAAACATTGTGCGTTTACACTTGGATAAAAACTAAAGTTTGCATCGACAGCAGCCCTTGTTCCTCGGACGAAAACGCAGGTGTGCTGTTTCATGAATGTGAATGCGACACCGGTGCGAAATGGACACGCGCACAATAGCAATGAACTCGGCATTCCCTCACAGGTGTTTCTCCAGTGCACGCCATTGAAAGGCCTTCGTGCATCTCTGCGTTGCACGTTGTGTGCGAATGGTAAACTTTGTGCGTGCATTGAGCTGGCGCGCAGTTATTCTTTTCAATGGGCGTTTTGTTTCATGAGCGCGGCAGTATTCTGTTCTCGATTTTGAAGGGAAGACGCTTACTCGCGTAGTCGTTGATAGTTTTTATCCATGCGATGTTTTTGCTGCTCTACAACGATGTAATTCATCACGTGTAGAAACAGAACGCAGGCAGAGCACGGGATCAGCCGTGTCCAAGTTTTTAAGCAGCGCGTTCTTGACGGTCCAAGCAAGCAATGTTAGTAACAATGGGTCGAGGTAAACGTTGTACCGATCATCAGCGCCATATGTAAAAGCGAATGGCTGCTGCTGGCATTAAGCGCAAAAGGATCGAGTTCGTAATGGAACGATCGCGCACTTTTGTGGCAAACGCGCTTCGGACAACCGAAACGTGCTTAGACAACTGAAACGCGCTTGGACAACCGAAACGCGCAAGTCAACCGAACGTCCTCAGAAGACCACGGCGAAAGAAGACCGTAACATTGTTAATATATCGAAAAAACACTGATCGCGAGGGCGGTGGTCCTGCTTATCACACCAAAAACCTAACCCAAAACACAAAAAAACTACTTACAAATCTATCCGAAACGACCTACTTGTGAAACAAACACACACATCAATACACATTCAAACATACATCCACACACACATGCACACACACATACACACACACACACACACACACACACACACACACACACACACACACACACACACACACACACACACACACACACACACACACACACACACACACACACACACACAGACACACAAACACACATACACACACACACAAACACAAGCACATACAAACCACACATAAACTTGGCGCAACGGGTGCACGGTGCGTTAAAAAACCAATGCCCTATCTTTCTGTCCGATACTGTACGCGTTGAAGTTTAGGTTTACATGTGGTGATCGAGGAGCTTAGCTGGGGTAACGCATCCCATTATTCCTCCGGGGAAAAAAAACGAGCGTCCTCGATCGTAACGTATTCGGCGAGGCTGTTTTGTTCTAGGCCGTGGAGAGCAGCAATCGATTGCGGTTGCATGGATCGATTTTACGACTTGTTTCCTGTTCTCCATGAACGGGATAGTGTTGGCTCAGTGGTGTCATGTCTTACGCATCGTACCGTTGTTTCCGCTTTTTACAAATGTTATGATTTTTACCTATCTAATTATAATGACCGCATACCCTACTTATGATTTATACAATATGAAAATTGTCTTAGCTTATCCTTCCTAATTATAAAATTCGCTAAACCCTATTTATTTCTAGACGCAATACCCCTTCTTATAAAACGCATTCATCTGTTTTTTCAAGCTCTGCATTTTGTTATTTTCGTGTTCTTCTTAGTTTATTTTTGCTTCTCTTAACGTTTCTACCTATTTTGATGCTTTTGTCATTATTCTTAAGGCAAGTTGTTGCATGGAACCTTTGGTCTAGTTTTTTTCGAACTCCTTTTTTTATGTATTGTTCTTCACCCTCTTGTATTGTTGGGGGGGTTTCTTTAGTTTCGTTATTCTTTTCCATTCTCTGTTTCGTTCTTTTCAGATTGCTTATTACTTTACTGAAAATTTTCTGAGAAATTTCAACAACCTTTCTGCGATCCATTTCATTTGATTGGTTGAATAGAATTTCATTGGGTTTGTATCCAGTAGAAGAATGTACACTATTATTGTACAAGGATACAGCGATTTGTGTCATTTCTACTGTTTTTAGCTCATGGAATTTGTGTTTGTTAGTATTAAAAACCTCGATGATTGTGCTGTGGGTTTTTTCCACCTGGCCATTAGACTCAGCACATGACGCGAATTCTAATTCTATTCCCAATTGTTCCAAATATCCTTGTAATTGTAAGCTTCTAAAAGAACATTCATGATCGCATATGAGTTTCTTGGGAGTTCCAAAGGTCGAAATGTATTGTGCTAGACCACTTTGAATATCTACGGTATTTCTTGATTCTATCTTGTTTAGCTGTAAGTGTTTTGTAAATGCGCACACAAAAGATAGGAAATAGTTTTTATCCATGCCAAAGATATCCATGTGTACCCTTTCTAGTGGAGCTTCTGTTATTGGTCTGGCAGAGATTTTTATGTTGTAAGGGCGTCTTTCGTATTTGTGTTTTGCACAGATTTTACACATATTAACGTATTTACGAATTTTTTGCATCAATCTTTGGAAGTAATATGATCTTTTCAGTTGATTTTCTATCTCTTGAGCTCCTCTGTGCGCACGATCATGCTCTCGCTTAATTAATGCGTATTGATCCTCGTCTGTTGCTAGATTTTCTACAATGTTTTGAGCGATAACAAAATGTGAAAGCGTTTCTACTGAATATTTTCTACATGCGTTTTGGATGGTATTGAACAATGTTTCTGGGGCGTGTATTGCGCTTTGTTTGCCATCGTGGAATTTTCTAATGAATGATTCTATATCGCTGGGGCTATAAGAGCTTTTTGAAATTGTTATTCGTTTTTGATTGGGGAACGGTACGTCTTGAATAATCCCTTCTGGTTGTGTAATTTTAAATATTATTTGATTTCTAAAGTAGTTTATTGGTCGCTCTGTGAAGTGAATAAAAAAATCTTGCGAGCTTTTAGCAGAATGTACTGTATCTGTATCAGAAGGATTAGGGGTAGTTGATTCGATTTCGGTAGAAGAATCGATTTCATTATTATTTGTCTCAAGTTTTCTGCTAAGGGCGTCAGCGACCAAATTGGTTTTACCTGTTTTATATTCGACATCGTAGTCGTAATTTTCTAATGCAAGGCGCCAGCGTATTATTTTGGAATTTTTAGAACTGTCTTTAATGAAAATTAGAGGCTTGTGATCGGTTACCAATTTAAATTTACGGCCAAACAAGTATGGTTTAAATTTTTCGACTGCCCAGATAATGGCAAGAGCCTCTTTTTCTGTAGTTGAATAATTGACTTCAGCGTGGTTAAGTGTTCTTGATGCGAATGCTACCGGGTGATCTTTTAAATTATGGATTTGAGATAAGACTGCACCTAGAGCAAATTTGATGCATCAGTTGTCAATACAAATGGTTTTGAAAAGTCAGGATAAATCAATACAGGATCCATGGTGAGAATTAATTTAGATTTTTCAAATGATTCTATGTACTCGGGATCGGAAATATTTAACTTGATGTTTTGTTTCAGATATTTTGTCATTGGCCGTGTGATTTTAGCGAAATCTTTAATAAATTTCCGATAATACCCAAGTAATCCTAAGTATTGCTTGATTTGTTTTTCGTTCGCTGGCAATTTCCAGTTAATTATTTCGGTGATTTTGTTAGAATGTGGCTTAATGCCATTTCTGGTAACGATATGACCAAGGAATTCGCAATCTCTTTTTAAAAAATCACATTTATGGATTTGGATTTTTAAGTTTGCCTTTTCGAGCTTCTCTAATACGAGATGGAGATTTGAAATATGATTTTTTAAGTTACTGCCAAATACTATCACATCATCGAGGTATACGTAGCATGTTTTCCCTATCAGATCCCCGAGAATCGAGTTCATTACTCTTTGAAACGTTGAAGGTGCATTTTTTAACCCGAATGGCATTCGTAAAAACTCATAATGACCAGATTCGGTACTAAATGCAGTTTTTTCTTGTGATTCTGGGTCCATTTCTATTTGATGGAATCCGCTCTTCAGATCTAATGTTGAAAAATACTCGGCACAACCAAGATTATCGAGGATGTCTTCCACTTGTGGGATTGGGTATCTATCATCTATAGTAATGTCGTTTAATTTTCTATAATCTATTACGATTCGAAAGTTTTCTTTTCCCATCGAATCTTCCTTTTTAGGGACTACCCATATAGGGGCATTCCATGGAGACTTAGAATGTGTGATAATACCGTTTTGAAGCATTTCCTGTATTTTTTGTTTTTACTATTGTTTTATGGACATGTGGATACCTGTAGGTTTTAGTGTAAATTGGTCTATTGGTTGTTGTTACTATTTTATGCTTAACTTCTGTTGTTCATTTTCTCTTGGTATTATTCCTTTTTGTTTTTCAATTACGTCCAACAACATTTTTTTATTCTTCACTATTTAGGTGATCGATTTTCAATGAATCTTTCAAAAAAGAGCAATTACTATTGATTAGGGTATTTAAGATTTGATACTCTTTTGACCCAGGTTCTATATGATATTTGTGGTAGCGAATGATTTGATTCAGAAGTGTAAGTGTTCCTTCTTTGTAGTTTAAAACCGCATTAAGAGAGGAAAGCGTTTCGGTACCAATTAACCCATCGAAAAACGGGTGAAATTTGTTTTCATAAAACTCAATAGATGGTAGATGTTTTCCTAACAGGAACTCACGTCCTTTCGTGTGCACTTCAACCTCACCATACATGTTTTTGCTTCTAGTGTTGGGGCATTTTTGAACGGTTTTGAGAATGCCTGGTCTCAACAGGTCAATCCACAAATATTATTCTATTCACAACGATTTGGTAGATAAAATAAAAATCATTGCTAAGCAAAATCCAATTTATCGAAACAATTGGGAAACTATTAACTGTTTCATAAACGAGGATGCTTTAACCGCTTTTATAGTCGGGCTAAGTGAAGAATATTATGGTCACGTACAAGCTGCACAACCGAAAGAGGAAGAGGAAGAGGTATATAACTTTTTGTGCATGTTAAAAACAAAGAAAGACTTTGGGAAAGTCATAGAGAAAAACGACAAACCAACTAATAATACTTATAAATTAACATTCAATCAGCGTTACGAGAAACCCCATATAGAAAAAAAAATCCTATCATGCAAGTAAGGTCGTTCATGACGAACCAATGGACACTACTACAACCAGAAGCAAGCTAACGCAAAGGTCCGTCAACAATCACGAAACTTATGAAAGTGAAATTGATGAAAATTTTTGGTCTGCTTCGGAACCGAGATCTGCGGAATAACAAAAGGCAATCACAACTTTCTACCCTATTTGAAACTATACCATAGTTCGAATAATCAGTCTTTGAATATTCTTGTAGATTCAGGAGCTAACAAAAGGAGCTTTTGTTAGCTCCTGAATCTACAAGAATATTCAAAGACTGATTATTCGAACTATGGTATAGTTTCAAATAGGGTAGAAAGTTGTGATTGCCTTTTGTTATTCCGCAGATCTCGGTTCCGAAGCAGACCAAAAATTTTCATCAATTTCACTTTCATAAGTTTCGTGATTGTTGACGGACCTTTGCGTTAGCTTGCTTCTGGTTGTAGTAGTGTCCATTGGTTCGTCATGAACGACCTTACTTGCATGATAGGATTTTTTTTTCTATATGGGGTTTCTCGTAACGCTGATTGAATGTTAATTTATAAGTATTATTAGTTGGTTTGTCGTTTTTCTCTATGACTTTCCCAAAGTCTTTCTTTGTTTTTAACATGCACAAAAAGTTATATACCTCTTCCTCTTCCTCTTTCGGTTGTGCAGCTTGTACGTGACCATAATATTCTTCACTTAGCCCGACTATAAAAGCGGCTAAAGCATCCTCGTTTATGAAACAGTCAATAGTTTCCCAATTGTTTCGATAAATTGGATTTTGCTTAGCAATGATTTTTATTTTATCTACCAAATCGTTGTGAATAGAATAATATTTGTGGATTGACATATTAGTCGACAGTTTCAATTGCCATAACTGGCTTTTGTAGGTTGAAAATGCAGAAACCTTTTCACCGAAAGCTTTTAATAGTATGCTTTTTACGGTTTCGAAATCATGTCGGCTGCCTTGTTGGCATAATACATCGTTTGCCCTACCTATGATTTTGTTACTAACCGCAATTTCGTACAAGTTGAAAATATCAACGGGAACAATTGCTCTAAAAACATTTAAAGTCGTTTCGACTTTAGCAATCCATCCCATTAATTGTTTTATATTACCACCGAAAGACGGCAGCTCTTTTATTGGATCGGGAATAGTAAAAAAAATCGCTCGACTAGTGTGCGCGTGCACATGTGGTATCTCTTTAGACTCATCAGGGCATTGCTCTCTGTTGTTCCTTTCGCTTATCGCAGCCTCCAACGAGCCTTGACGTTCTGCTAGGTTTTGCAGGTAACCTTCCATGGCAGACAATTGCTCGCAAATTTGTTCCATGCTATCCTCACGCAGGGTCAAAGAATCTAAAGACAGTTCAATGGTATTGATTTTACTTGATTCGGAAGATATCGAATCCGTTTCGGAATCCGAATAACTGTTTCTAGCCTCCCACATGTAACACACAAACGCGCACACAAACACTATACACTCTTTTTTTTTTATTTGAAATAGAGCGGTAAGAAAAAACAATTGCTTAAGGGTCGGTGCCTCTGTCGTAGCTGTACTTTATTCTTACAAATACTAGTAAGAGTTAGTACTTACAAAGGTCGTGCTGGGAAGCGTGTACCAGGAACACGTGGTTTTCGTGAGAGGTCAAGGGGGATCACAACTCACGCGACGGATTCTCCAAAATATCGCGGATGTCGTAGGCGGATTCCAAACGTAGCCTTTTTTACTCAGCTACTACCACTTAACACCAATCACAACTATTTTTGTTTAAAAAAAAATCGCCACTTAGCATTCACTGGTTGGTTCCGAACGGCTGCGCCAATTATATTTGTGTTGTTCGTTGAGCGTTTATTCACCAAAAGAGAAGAGATCCTGACATTCGCTACGCTCTGCACCTCGCCTGGCTTGCATCGCCCCGGTTGATACGCATTGAAGTTTAGGTTTACATGTGGTGATCGAGGAGCTTAGCTGGGGTAACGCATCCCATAAAAAAAAAAAAAAAAATATATATATATATATATATATATATATATATATATATATATATATATATATATATATATATATATATATATATATATATATATATATATATATATATATATATATATATATATATATATATATATATATATATATATATATATATATATATATTAAATAACGGGTAAATCGACAGGTCAAGGTGAAAGGTTGCTATTTACAAATTCCACAAAATCATCATGGGTCGCGGAAAGCACTGCACACCAGAGGAGCGAAAACACATTCAGGGGCTATATCGTGAAAACGTGCCGATCAAGACAATCTGCAAGGCGTTCGGCCGTTCGCGGACGTTTGTGGACAACGCCATTCGTAGCGAGGCTACGGGTAAATCGACAGGTCGTCCGCGAAAAACAACGTCCGACGTTGACGCGCAGATGGTTGAGATAATCAGGGCGGATCCTTTCAAAACTTGCGCTCGTATCAAGCAGGAGCTTGGTTTGCAAGTTTCGGCGAAAACGGTGTCTCGCCGTTTACGCGCCGCTAGGTTCTGTGCCCGGAGACCGCGGAAGGTTCGTAAGCTGCAGCCGCACCACGTAGAAGCGCGCATTCGGTTTGCCGAAGAACATTTAGCTGCATCCATCTTTTGGTGGAGAAAATCATTTTTTCGGATGAGTCCAGAATCAATCTGGATGGTTCGGACGACACTAAATACGTCTGGCGCCTTCCTAAACAGGCGTATCATCCAAAAAATACTATAAAAACCCTAAAGCACGGAGGCGGCCACGTAATGGTGTGGGGTTGCTTCTCCTGGCACGGCCAGGGTCCTTTGTTCCGTATCAAAGAGACACTGAACTCGGAAGGGTATAGAAACATACTACGTCGTAAGATGTTGCCACACGCCCGACAAAAATTCGGAGACGAAGAGCATTACATCTTTCAGCACGATAACGACTCAAAGCATACATTGCGATTAGTTAAATGTTTTTTTGCAAACGAGGATGTGCAAGTTCTACCGTGGCCTGCGTTTAGTCCAGACTTCAACCCGATTGAGAATCTGTGGTCAACTCTCAAGCGTCAGCTTAAGAACAAGCATGCACGTTCTGCCGATTCGCTATGGAGACGCTGCAAGGCTATGTGGAAACGCATAGACAGAAGCGAATGCCGTAACCTCATCGGCGATATGGCCCTACGCTGTGAGGAAGTGATAGTGAATAACGGTCAACACATTGATCGTTAGAATATGTTTCCGCTCTGTGGAACACCGCAACACCACCTCCCAACAACCACTTAAACAGTCCTTTTCAGGGCTACCAAATATTTCCGACAAGAACTATGTTTTTCGGTCACAGAAAAAAGTTCCTATTTTTATGTCCACCAGTGTACCAGTATGGGTACTGAGACAGGGCCCCATCTCAGATCCATAGTTTTACCCATGCAGTTCAAGGTGAGAGTTTCGAACTTTACATTGGAGGCGTTCGAATCTCACAGGGGTCTGAGACAAGGTGACGGACTCTCATGTCTGCTCTTCAACATCGCTCTGGAAGGTGTCATTCGAGGCGCGGGGCTAGACCACGATATCCGGGACACCATCCTCTACCTGTCTCTCCAATTTCTTGGCTTCGCGGATGACATCGACATCATCGGCAGGACAACAGCGAAGATGTGTGAGGCGTACACCCGACTCAAACGCGAAGCAGTAAGAATTGGATTGAGAATCAATGCGATGAAGACGAAGTACCAGCTTGCCGGTGACTCAGACCATCTGGGAAGCAGTGTATTAGATGACTGCGACAATCTCGAGATAGTAGAGTAGTTTTGCTATCTGGGAACTATCGTTACTTCGGACTACGACATCAGCAGCGAGATCCGGAAACGCATTGTGAAGGGGAATCGTGCACACTATGGACTTCGAACCCGCACGAAATGTGAGATATATTGCACATTGATTCGCCCGGTGGTTCTCTATGGACACGAGTCCTGAACCATGATTGTTATTGATTGGATGTTTGTTTACGATGCATCTAGCTCTTACTATAATCAAATAACGTTATTTTCGGCAGTCCATTTTCAATAGCTACGCCTGAATAAACGGCGATAGAAGGCTGATTTTATTAGAATTTCATAATCTTTTTCATTTATAAATATTCTGATCCATTGTCTGCACTAGTGATGGATGGGTTGACCCGAACCTATCGGGATCCGAAAAAATGATTTTCTCCACCAAAAGATGGATGCAGCTAAATGTTCTTCGGCAAACCGAATGCGCGCTTCTACGTGGTGCGGCTGCAGCTTACGAACCTTCCGCGGTCTCCGGGCACAGAACCTAGCGGCGCGTAAACGGCGAGACACCGTTTTCGCCGAAACTTGCAAACCAAGCTCCTGCTTGATACGATTGCAAGTTTTGAAAGGGTCCGCCCTGATTATCTCAACCATCTGCGCGTCAACGTCAGCCGTTGTTTTTCGTGGACGACCTGTGGATTTACCCGTAGCCTCGCTACGAATGGCGTTGTCCACAAACGTCCGCGAACGGCCGAACGCCTTGCAGATGGTTTTGATAGGCACGTTCTCACGATACAACCCCTGAATATGTTTCCGCTCCTCTGGAGTGCAGTGCTTTCCGCGACCCATGATGAACTTGTGGAATTTTCAAATCGCAAACTTTCACCTTGACCACTGATGGAAGAATGAAGCGCAACACGTTTTGGCTGCTGGCACTCAAAACTCAGATAAGTAGTGCACCAAAAATGAGAGTATAAAAGGCAAAAATCGACTATTGCAAATTCAGTACGCCTCGAACTGTTGTACGCCTCGAAAAAAACACACACATTTTTTTTCCTATTTTTATGTCCACCAGTGTACCCAAAGGCAGACAATTTTGGAGTTATTTTTTGAGCGAGAGCTAAAAGCGGATGCTCCTGCCTCTCTCCTCCTTCTCTCACGAATTTTATTTGTATGAGTTCTAGGAGAGGGAGAATGGGGAGGAGATGTAGCAAGTGGTTTAAATATAATCTAATAATGAGTAGAGGGGGGGGGGGGGGGGGGGGGGGCGCACTCACCGTCACTGTCAATATCTAAAAATTTGAAATTTGCCGGTGGTGTTTGGGGTATCGGCGTTCCGTGTGGACCATCAAAGCTAAATGAAAATGTCGTGTATATTTTCGTACAGTTTTTCATTGCGACGGAACCTTACAAATGTTACTGCGCGGTCGAATCGCGCATCGAATCGATGGAAGAAGGTAGTTCGAACGAGGGGAGAGAAGAGTAAGTATAGAGAAAAACGCTGCACATTCACTCATACATTCTTACAGCAGCAGGCAATTCGCGAGAACATAAAATCAGGAGAGTATATTTCAACGCTCGCGAATGAGTGCAAGCAGTTGCGGTATAAAAGATAAAGCAAGATAGCCGAAATTTTCTTCAAGCTAGGTCCAAAATGTCTCATTGGGTAACAGCCGGATCAACTTCCCAGAGAAGTCGTACCGCTGCTTTATAACTTACTTCTGTCTATGGTGTCGTAGACCGCCTTGAAGACAATGAACAGGTGGTGCGTTGGGATTTTAACGTTTTCGGCACTTCTGGAGGATTAGCTGCAAAGTAAAAACTTGGACGGTGGTGGATTTGTCGCCAACAAACCCAGCTTGGTAGCTGCTGACAAAATTTGTAGTAAGGGGCGCAAGTCTGCATAACAGGATCTGGGACAGGTTCTTGTAGGCGGCATTGAGGATAGTGATGGCTCGAAAATTTGAGCAATCCAGCCTGTCGCCCTTTTTGTAGACTGGATGAATGACACCCAGTTTCCACTCATCCGGTAGTTCCTCCTGCTCACAGGCTTTCACAATCAGCCGATGCATTTCGACTCCCACCTCATCACTGCCAGCAGACTTATTGTTTTTAAGCAATAATAAAAGATGGCGGGGACACCTCGTCGTCTGCGCCTACGCTGTTGTTACTGCAATGCTGTTGCTGTGGTGGTTGTCTTGTTCTGTCACTTGCGCCAGTCTCTCCCGTCTCTGCTCCATTCAGGTGCCCTTCGAAGTAGTATTTTCTCCTTTCGAGTACGCACCTACCGCTCGCCCGTCAGGAGATATCCTTCCGCAACCCGGCACATTGCGGTTTTAGGAGCAAACACGCTCCGCGCCTTCTTCAATCTTCTGTAGAATAAGTGAGTGTCCCCCGACTGGGCTAGCTGCTCCAGCAGCTGTTCATCTGACTGTTTAAAACGGCTCTGCTTGGCCTGGAAGAGCTTTGCTGAACAGTTTGCTGTTTCCTCAGTCGTCTGTAGATCTCCACGTTCTGACGGGCTTTATGCCGTAGCATGCGGGCGCGCGCTGCATTCTTCTCGAATAGTGCTTGTCTTCACTCTTCGTCAAACTATTCCTTTTTTTCTCTACGTGGTAAGCGGCCGATATTGTGTTCGGCGACAGTGCTGATGGCTCATTCCACCATACGCCAGTGGTTAGCGAGAGGAACCGTGGCGATGTCGTTGTTGGCCCGAAGCGCTTCCCAAGCGTTGTCGCGTACCTTTCTGCCACATCAGCACACTTCAACCGGTCCAGGTTGAGCCTCGGGGTGCCCTGACTCCGTTGGTTGTTCACCACGGAGAGTTTCTCCAAACAAAAACAAAAACACGCTTAGATCTTTCTTTTTTCATCACTTTATTGAAACTGTTACAGTACATGATTTCACACATTTACGTACGTTGACACACAATATTTAACAAATAAAATCGATCGCTCATATGGTGCAAAGGTTAGAGTGGCTGAATATCTGCGTAGATCCCGTTGCACACGTTGTTAAAAAAGTACAGTATCGGACATAAAGATAGAACCCTGGTGTTTTCAACGCAGCATGCACCTGTTGGGACAGGTTTATGTGTGGTTTGTGTGTTTGTGTTTGTGTGTGTGTATGTGTGTGTATGTGTGTGAACATGTGTGTGTGTGTGCATGTGTGTGTATGTATGTTTGAATGTGTATTGGTGTGTGTGTTTGTTTCACAAGTATGTCGTTTCGTATAGATTTTTTAGTAGTTTTTCTGTGTTTTGGGAAAGGTTTTTGATGTAATAAGCAGAACCACCGCCCTCGCGATCAGTGTTTTTTCGATCTATTAACAACTTTACGGCCTTCTTTCGCCGTGGTCTTCTGAGGACGTCCGGTTGACTTGCGCGTTTCGGTTGTCCAAGCGCGTTTCAGTTGTCCAAGCGCGTTTTGGTTGTCCAAACACATTTCGGATGTCCGAAGCGCGTTTGCGACAAAAGTGCGCGATCGTTCCATTACAAACTCGATCGTTTTGCGCTTAATGCCAGCAGCCGCCATTCGCTTTATTATATGGCGCTGATCATCGGTACAATGTTTACCTCGACGCATTGTTACTAACATTGCTTGCTTGGACCGTCAAGAACGCGCTGGTTAAAAAGTTAGACACGGCTGATCCCGTGCTCAGCCTGCGTTCTGTTTCTACACGTGATGAATTACATCGTTGTAGAGCAGCAAAAAAAGCGTATGGATAAAAACTATCAATGAGTAAGCGAGTGAGTGTCTACCCATTTAAATCGAGAACCGAATACTGCCGCGCTCATGAAACAAAACGCCCATTGAAAAGAACAACTGCGCGCCAGCTCAATGCACGCACAAAGTTTAACATGCGCACACAACGTTCAACGCAGAGATGCACGCAGGCATTTCTATGGCGTGCACTGGAGAAAAACCTGTAAGGGAATGCCGAGTTCATTGCTGTTGTGCGCGTGTCCATTTCACATCGCTGCGCATGCACATTCATCAACCAGCACACCTGCGGTTTCTTCCGAGGAACAAGCGCTGCAGTCGATGCAAACTTTAGTTTTTATCCAAGTGCAAACGCACGCTGTTTCACATGATAACACACATTATCAGAATACTTTCCATGCAATATGAAACCATAGCAAGCTACGTTTTACAGACACAAACCCGCGCACTTGCAAATACACATTAAAAAGCACACTCTCTTTCTACTACACACACACACACACATACACACACACACACACACACACACACACACACACACACACACACACACACACACACACACACACACACACACACACACACACACACACACACACACACACACACACACACACACTCACACACTCACACACTCACACACTCACACACACATACACACACATACACAAACATACACACACACACAAACACAAGTTACGTGGTAAAACAAGTGCAAGGTGCGTTGAAAACACCAGGGTTCTATCTTTATGTCCGATACTGTATGTAATGAAACTGCGCGATCTACAAAACATACATTACGAATCATTCGCGCAGCTACATTTCAATAGGCACAACACTTGAACACTTCACAAAATGATAACACCAAGCGGCCAGGAATCTGACACACACGCGGCTGCTCACTGCGGATCCTTGAGCTGTACTGAGGATTTCGTGTGGTGCAGCAGTGCAAACGAGACACCGATATCAGCACGTCCCTGCGAGCAGATCAAACTGAGCGCGTTGGCGGAAAGTGAATGAGCACATTTACACATTTGTAACTGTGTTAGAAACCAAAAGGTGCACTCGCCTCCGTGTGCTTCACACCGTTTCCCCTTGCTTCTACGTACCTCTCGCCTGTAAATAGCTCTATCTTTGTAGTAGCGTTGTCGTTTGTCAGCTGGTGAACGCTGAAACTTCCGATTGTTGGTGTGTATGCCTCCTCCTTTTCAACCCGAGAAAGTCTCCTAGAACGATCTTCACATTATATTTTGGGCAGTTGTCGTATTCCCTCTCTAGGTGCATATAAAAGGCCTCCTTTTCGTCATCGGTGCTCTCAAGGTGCGGACTGTCCACATTCATACAGGGTTTACCAGCATAATAAACAACTGTCCACTTGTTTATAACAATAGTCGTTTTGAATAGACACCGCTGTCTACCACTTGCTCACACGTCAGATGGTGTAAGCTACTCTGTCCATTTCAATAACACAATTTTCGCCTTCGATAAGCAACTGTCAGATTCGGCACAGTTTGTTTTGTTTTGACAAATTTTGCAAAAACAAAACATTTTCAAACACGTTTATTTTATTCAAGAAATATGCAGTATAAACCATAAATTTCAATAAATCAAAACATTAATTTTGTTAATTATACAACAACCACAAGAAACCGTGCCGAATCCGACCGTTGTGCAATCGAAGGCGAAAAATGTGTTGAATTGAATTGGACAGGGTAGCTTACATCATCTGACGTGTGAGCAAGTGGTAGACAGCGGTGTCTATTCAAAACGACTATTGTTATAAACAAGTGGACAGTTGTTTATTGGACTGGTAAACCCTGTAATTAAAGCACTATAATATGACGGATTGTTCGGTATGTTCAAACTCGAGATCAATATTCCCGTAAAGTTTACATAAAAAATTGTCTTTTTTTGGTTGGCTGTAGAAAAAAAAAACTAGGAGAGATAATTTCTTTGCATGTACATCTTTTGAAAAATAATTATTTGAGCTTACTTGCACAAATTAATCTCAGACTTTGCGAGTTGCCTTTCGTCAGTTATCCGGAATTTTCACCATGATGGACGAAAGCATTCTAAGTTTTCTCGACGAAATTTTTAGAGAAAAACTTTTCCATCATGTTGGTCCAGAAAAAATCGATGGAACACATGTGACGGATGTTGTACCAGTTTGTGAACTACACAGAAAACTTTTTTTACTGAACTTCAGTAAAATTTTACTGAAATTTTTTTAACTGAAGTTTCAGTAATCCTTTCAGTAAAAAGAATGTTTACTGAATCATTCAGTAATGTCCGATGCTCACCAAAATGACAGCTCGTTTACTGAAATCCCAGTAAAGCCATTCTCATATTACTGATTATTCAGTAGTTGGTAGCGATTAAAAAATGACGAAATACTTCTTTTAAATTTAGTTTTTATTGATGCGCAGATATTGCCAGTCGCTCAGTTCATATAAATACATGTTTCGTGTTGTTTTATAAAGTTTTTATACTGTATTTCACCGCCGCAAGTGTAGATGGTTCAGTAAGCGCTCACAGACACCACGCAATTTCAGCACGCACAGTGGATTGTAGCAAACATTTTACACACCAACACGGCTGCCAATTGTTTTAAATTACTCCCGTAAGCCGAAATACCACCTGAAATTTCACCAGGGTGCCTGTAAACGCCTACAAAATCAACTTTTTGCACATCACGAGCAAGTGGCTACCGCATTGTTTTGTTTTGATGATCTGACTGACAGGTCGATTTGACAGAATGGATTGCTGCATTTTCAGTAATTTGTTTTACTGATATCCAGTGAAACGACTAATTTGACACCTATTTTACTGATTTTCAGTAATATATGTATTACTGAAATGCATTCAGTAAATTGCTTTACTGAAAATCAGTAAAAAAATGACATTTATGCTGAAAATCAGTAAAATATTCTAATACTGAACCGTTTCAGTAAAAAACTTTACTGAAGCAGGATGAGAAAATTTGCTGTGTAAGGTGCTATGTCGAAATTCTGCCGAAATTAACCTAAAATGAACGCATTGAGTTTTGGCGTCATTGTTTGCCGTTGCGAAGCCAGTGGACGCGATTTCTGCTTCCTGATATATGTGTTCATGTTTTGCAAGTACTAGGGTAAATGTACCTATAGTGGTGGTAGTACCAATAGTGGTGGTATTGCACTAAAATGCGCGCCATACGGCAAATTAAAAGTAATTAAGTTATTTTCGTCAGTGTGAAATGTTCTTTAGCCTTTTACAAAGAATTTAAAAGATAAATGGGACCATTCCGTTATTTAGTGACCGAAAAATCCATTATTTTGTGAAATGAGTCAACATTTTTCCAAAATCCTTAGGATTTCATAACGAAACTCATATTTCTGTTAACGTTCTAAACGACCACATACCCACGCAATTACTAGTTTTTCAACTTGACTGTTATGAAATGTTATTGTTTTACTAATTACTAGTTTTTCAACTTGACTGTTATGAAATGTTATTGTTTTACTAAAATTATTGGTCTTTTGACCATATTTATTCATTTTTAAGTGTTTTTTACCATAGTGCCATTATAGGTACACAAAACAGGCATGTTCCTATAGTGGTTATAATTATAAAATCAATAAAACGAACTGTTTTAGATTTTTTCGATGATATTTTTGACATGTCGTTCTGTTGTCATTCAAATAAGCAACAGAAATAAGTTTTCTGTAAGTAATGTACCAAACAAAGGCCAAAATTCGCATATCTGGCTGAGTGAAAAATCAACCTCAAATCAAGCTTTATCTTCCGGGTGTGGATTAACGACAGGTGTTATTTAGTACTTTAGTAAATATTTTCTTCAACCAAATTCATACATTTTTTACGATCAAATTACGAAAGAAATCATTATTATGGCAGCTATCCTTGCTATTCATACAAAAACAACTTTGAAACTAAGTTTCATTGATATTATACATTGTTTTGGAGGTATCTTTGTTTACCACCACTATAGGAACACAATACGACGACTATAGGAACCATACCACCATTATAGGTACAACAAATCAGTCACAAAAATATGTATTTTTTTTGTAAATTTGATGTGTTTCATGGTAAACATGGTTATGATTGCGAAGATAAAACATATTCCAATTGCTATGTGTTAAAATATTCACAAATTGACCTTCCTGACAATGTAAATCCTTTAGAACACATCTGTATCACAACAAATTGCACCACTATTGGTATACCCTATTTCACTGTTTGGCGAGTTGTATCGATCTCCCGGCCCAGATAATGCAGTAATGTAGCCACTTGTCCCTCTGTCTTCATTTTTTGCATCTTTTGGAACCTCAAAAAATAAACTGGGCTTTCAATGCTTTGATTGATGGGGGGGGGGGGGGGGTCTGTTGTCTCATGGGATACTTCTATTCAAAGCGCAATTAACGTTTTGTTACTGCGGGTGAAGATAATCCCATGATAAACCCATGAATTTGTCAATTTTGTTAATGCAGCCGTTATGTAATTTTAACATTGTTTCAACAGGACAATAAGACATTCGGAATGAAGTAAATCGCAAACGAAATTTTATATAGATGAGATACGCTAAAGCCTGGTTACAATAAATTTATTTAAAGTTTTGCATGCGACTTTGCGATGGGAGAGCATTTAACTTTCCCGAACGCAATACAGTCATTACAAAGTTTTAAACATATTAAAATAGCTCCATAGTAAAAAAATAATGTCACGATATTTTTTTGTTTTATTCTTTCATCTTAATTTCACAAAAATCTGTTGGTTTCCTTTAAATCTATTTCAAGGAAATTTTAGATTGTATTACAAAGCAAAAACGAACATTTAAAACCCTGTGTTGTTTTAAAGTAGGTATTTTCAATTTTAAACCTTTCTTTGATGATAAAATTACAGAAAAACAATAATTGTTGTTAAACAAGTTGTAACAATAAACCTAAAAAGATTCTAAAACTTTAAAATGTACTAATTTAAGTGCAATAATAAAAAAAACACCGCATTCTCCTGGCCCGCGGCACTCGATCATTTACTAATTTCCCGCCGACAGAGCGACTCAATTCACCAGATTTTGTTGTACAAAATAAACTATCAACGCTTCTCCAGGCGATTTCACGTTAACTTCGACGTGGGATTTAGGCGGAAATTAGAGTTACGCGGATTCGTTGAGAATGCATAAACCACATCCCATGCGGAAATTTTCGGAAGATAACTCACACACTCATAATTTGATAAGCAATATATGACTGTATATATGTTCTTCCATTCGCACCATTTCGTTCTCCAAGGCAAGCGTTGTTGCAGTTAATGGCTGGTATCATTGAATCCGTTCCTAGCGTTAACGTATGGCGCTCACACGATATTTTAGGGATGGCAACTTTTTTCTTGTGCCCGGTCTTACAACGCCACGGTAAATAACTGTGGCAACCATCTAGTACCTTAGGAAAATCAATGTCGGGACGTACGCCGCCGCTACGAACGGATTCAAAGATACCAGCCAATGTGTATTTCTTTTTGGCAGTTATGTTTAGTTTGAATTTTAATCAGAACATCAGTTCTTTCGTATCGTATCATTTATATAAACACCAATAATGTATAAACTATTTAATCTCAAAATGTCTAATGCTAAACGTGTTATGAAGAGAGCAAATATGCCATGGCACGCGGTTGATGTTATGTGCCGAAAAAGTCTGGATCTCGTACACCGTTCCGTTTAAAAAATCATACACGAAATGTCAATCGAAAACACAGCCAAAAAGTGCCATTTTCACTCAATTGGTATAACTTTGGAATAGACCGTAAACTAATGTCTGAAACTGTGTATTCCAAAATCATTCGGTTTAAGTTAAGTGATCAATAATTTATTTAGTAAATTTAAAACTATTGTTTGGTAATGAATTGTTGCGCCAATCCAAAAAGTTTTAATAAAGTGAAAAAAGTTTGCACGTAGTTGTAGGTGCAAACAATGTCTTGATTATCCGCTCAAGTGCCATGTAAATCTATCAGGATACCTACAAAACAAAAAAAAAATATTGACTTCCAAACAACGTTACGTGAGAGCAAAACATTGATGTGTAATATAAAAAATGGATGCCTAAGAGACAAAAATTCAGCACTAAGAACAGTATTTCAGTATATCAGTATATCAATTATTATTCTATGGATGAAAAGGTTCTTAATGATTGTCATTCTGGAAATTTATTCCTTATATATCTATAAATATTTATGCTTTATCTTTCTGGTTTTTCTCGTACTCTCTCCCTTTTCTCTCTCATACTCTCTATTGCTCATTTTATCTCACACTGTCTTTCTTTTTCACTTTTTCTCTCCACTTTCTCTCATACTTTTTCCCTCTCTTGCTTTGTATTCTGGATGATAATAATCGCCGTCGTACTCATTATGTATTAAATTTTTGAATGGGTTTGCTCTTATGACAAATTGACATCATTTTGGATGTAGGTCATCAATTGCATGCTGGTGGTGCGATTGCCATGCATGCTTATCATCCTCTGTTTTCAACAATATAATTTGTGTGTCTCTGTTTCTTTATTTTGGAAAAATAAATCTATGTGTCTTCCCTGAATCACTGTTTCCTTTCCTGGACTTTTCGTGATTGTCATAGGCAACCTTTCGGAAACTGGTTTGACGTTTGACTGTAACCTCAAAGGGCAAGGATGTACTAAATGGCAAGAACAACATCACCAATCAACAGCTCTGGAAAATCAACACACATCGTTTAATGCTACTGGTCTTTCGTCCATGTCATCATGTTCATCTACATCCATATATTCATCCACACACTCGCTGACTTCTATCTGTGATCATCAAAATCAACAAGGACTTCAACAGCAATATCAACAACAGCACCATCAATACCAGTGTAGTGGGAGTTGTAGATGTAAGGCATTTGGGAATGAACAATGCATTGAAAGTTTTTATGAGTGTATGCTTCATCCAGGTTCTCCTAATAAGAAAGAAAATATCCACAAAACTCATGGACAAACAATGCAAAATATTAGAAAATCTTGTCCAAATGTGATTTATTGTCAGCAGCAACAACAATACGAAAATATTAACTCTTTTGGATCCGATGCGGTTTGTGTAGAGAGAAATAAAAACCAAGGTGCAAGCATTACAATTGCTAAAGTAGTCAATCCTCTCGGAACAGTTACAACAATCAGCACCGTTGGGACTAGATCAATTACCCCAAACAGCATCAAACCAGACGATTTTATGCAAGAATGCATCGAATCATATCTTCATGAAAATTGTGATGAAGCACTCTTTCGCCCTGTAGTAACAGTACATTATGATAACGTGCAATCTAGAAAAATACCGACACAGGAGATTGACATGATGGAAAACCGGTCTAACATATACCATGATACGTCAATAAATAGCATTGAATGCAGTAGTGTTGATAGTTGTGATAAAGGAAAATTCATGTTCAGGGGCAATGAAGAACAATCTAAACAGTCAGCATTTTTGGTTGAACCGGATTTGATTGTACCGGTTATTGAAGAGAAGAACTTATCATCCTTAAGTTCTGTTACTGCAATTAGACAACAGGATTCAAAACATGAACAACTAAGAGATTCAAATATCGAAATATTAAAAAAAAACATGCATGAAAAATTCAATACAAGAAAAAAATCCTTGACTAAAATTGACGATACCAAGGATTTAAAATTTGAATCTGAACGGTCGGACTCAGGGAAAGCATGTGACGAATTTGAGAATATTGAATTGCCCAAGTTATGTAACAATCCTTTGCGAATTAATGAGAGTATATTAAAGAAAGAGAGAAGGGATTCCTTGAAAGAAGAAAAGGACATTTATGATGATAGCCAAATCGAATCATTAACAAAAAAACTTCTCATTTCAAAGAACATAGGATCAACAAAAACACGGAAAAAAAGTTTACCCGTGTTAGTAGATTCACATAAATTAGTAAACGTTGATCGAAAACTTCGAAGAGATTTAGATAACTTCGGTAATAGTGCAGTGCATCATATTAAGAACATCATAAGCAGTAACAAAACAAGCGATAAACAGGAATACAATCTTGTTTCACTTAATCAAAAGGGCTTTACACAAGATACTCAAAGTGTGAAAAATGAATTGATCAATCCGATTTCAGATGCTCCTCCGTCAGTTTTAATGTACCATGAATGCTTACTTCCATCGCTAGAATCATTGAAAATTGACGATATAGAACTGTTCGGTGAAGACAGTGGGCAACAAACAACTGAACAATCAACTGATAATAGTAATGCTAGAGATACTTCTGTAATTGACAAAGATGGTTCAAAATCTGAATACTCTGAGAGCTCAAATATTATTGCCAAAAATCAGAAAATGAAAGAAGAAAAAACATCTAATGAGGAAAAAGAAACATCTGGGATAGTTACTACACCAGATTTGGATAACTATTACGACCCGGTAAATAACGATCAAAGGTACAAAATGTTGGGGTATACAGATTGTTCTCAAACAGTTGTGCAATTGAACGATAATATAGATAAATGTGCTATGGATGACAAAAATGACGAAAACTTTGATGTGCATCAACTAAATCAGCTAAAGTTTGATATGCAGGAAGTTTTATCGCGTGGAAATATAATGTTGGCAATGTGTTCTAGCTTGCGTGAAGTCTCAGAATCTATTGATACCTATCCGTCTAATTCGAGTGATTCTACTCGAAAAGAACAGTCAGAAAATTTTAATAATCTAAATGAATGTGATGCAAATTATTCTCTATTTTCGGAAAATGAGTTAGACTTAAAAAAACGAGCCACTTACGAAAAACAAGTCACGAGCCCATTTCACCATCCCTCTACGGAACATGCAACACCTTTGGTAGGTTTGCTGTTTTCGGCATCTGAGAAAATATCCGATGAGGATGTTACCGACAATTTAATAAATAACGATCAAGATAAGGAAACTGGTCATGATGATGTAGCTTTGACAAAAAAGAAAACTAAAACCATGTATACATTCATAGAGCCGGACGATAAAGTACGACGTTGGCATTACCCAAATAACAGTCTAAGTAATAATAAAAGTACATCTATTATTATGACAACGATGGGAGATCCAGAAGTTGATAGTGACGATGAAGATGAGAAGCGTGATGAAGGAGATGATGGATTAGAGCCATTAATAGCTTTTCAAAAAACTTCGTCATATTTAATTTCTGATACTACAAATATTGAAAACAATAACTATTCGACATCCAGTGAAGGGTCGCTGTTGGGAATACAAAATGAAATGTCTGTATCAATGGCAGCACTGCCTATAGAAAATGTACGATGCGTTCAGGGTAAAGAATTTCAAGAACCTGTTCATGTATCAGATTCAGCAGAATCCGTTAATTATAACAGAATAAGAACAGAACCAACTGTCGCTCTCGATGATGATTCCACCATTGCTTCATCACAGAGTTTAATACCTAATAGTAATTCAAGCAGTAATTTAGACACAAGCCTGATAGCTTCTTCCATCACAACCAAGACTACAAGTGATGTACCAGCAGGGAGTGGTAATGGAGGAAATGGGAAGAAAAAATCAAAAAAGAAGCGAAAATAACTGCTGTTTGACCTAGTAAAGCTATTGATGTTTTCACTTCCATCATAATGTGTTTTGTTAAAGCTATGGTAAATGTACGGTACCATCTTAGTAAGTTTTATTTAATTTATACTTATTGTTTTAGTCACTCCTTTAAAATCACAGTTTAATCTAATGATAACACGTTAGCACTGCTAGTGATTAAACCGAATAATGCGATGCAATTACATTGAAAT
This sequence comes from Anopheles coluzzii, assembly GCF_943734685.1. Taxonomy (NCBI): domain Eukaryota; kingdom Metazoa; phylum Arthropoda; class Insecta; order Diptera; family Culicidae; genus Anopheles; species Anopheles coluzzii. Next base: position 25,845,127 of record NC_064669.1, read on the forward strand.
CAAACGTAAATTCTTGAAAAAAAAACTCTTATGTTAAGAAGTTTGCGAAATAAACTTTTTTTTTAATACGTGAGTTTTTCTTACTCTAGTATATTTTTGTACGAGTGTTTTTTTGTAAATTCATCTATTAAGTATCTTTCAAAATTTAAAATTATCTTGCTTCTTATTAAATTAGATTTTCTCGTTTACACCTGGGTATATCTAAATAGTTTTAACGATATCTGGCATCACACGCTCACACGCACGTTTTAATCTTAGTTATGCATCATTGTAAAACACATGTACAATAAAATAATAATTTTATTCTTCTAGGCTATATTTTTATTCTATATTCAGTTTTAAAATGAACTAGCTTTGTTTAAAAAAATGTTAGGTTGAGACATACAGACATGGCATGTAAACCATTAAGTTCAGCAAATCGGATATACATTTCATTTAAAATAGTCTAAACTACTCTGAAACTCTGTTTGATTGTTTTATAAGAACATCTCTTTTTACTGATGATTGAAATATTCTAGGGATACATAAGCTAGCATAAAACTGTGCTTCGGATCCGTGATTTCAATATTGTAAAATATGTGTTTGACGAGCCCAAAATGATTCTATTACTATATTATTAATCTATAAAAACGTAAGAAAAGGCAGTAATCACTTCAAAGAAGCCATTTTAGTTTTATTGTTAAATTTATTATACATGACATTTTTTTTCATTCAGTTTCAGTTGATCAACCGGAATGTCACAAGTGACAAAATACTAACATTTTTTTCAATAAAAACGTAAGCTTTTGTCAATATTTTGTAACATAGAGCCGCTTAGAAATAAAGTTGACAAAAAGTGAAAACATTTAACGTTTGAGAACGAGCGTAAACAAGTCGTTATTTAGCGCAGTTGTGATCCATTGCTTAGGTAATATTTCTAAAATACATGTTTCTAATCGATTTATATTTTTTTTGCTTTTTAAACAAAATATACATCAATCTTCAGTAGATTTACTGCTCCTGTCATGTGGCTTAGCTTTTTGTCGCTCAAGTTTTGTCAATGTGTATATTTTTGATGCGGCCACGGGAAAATATATTTAGCGCGTTCTTTCGATTTCGTTACAACTCGTCGACCGGAACGAGTGACTCTAGTCGAAGAAAGCTTATCAGAAGTTGTGGCTGCAAGTTCCCTGTTACTTGCGTTTTCCTGATCTCCTATCAAATATGCTGGCTTCAAGCGATCAACCGAAACGTTTACTTGGCGACCACGCATGTTCAACTTGAAGAACTTTTCGGCTCGCTTTACCACCTTAAATGGTCCTTCGTACGGTGGTGATAGCGAGGGTCGAACCGAATCATTGCGTACAAAGACGTTCTCGCGCGTTTGTAGGTCCTGATGAACGAAAACACTGCGATTTCCCTGCCTGGCAGTCTCTTGGGGACGGATTTATCGCATAGCTCTTCGAAGTTTGTCGACAAATTCGGCTTCGTTCGGGTTTTCGGTGTCGTTTACGAAAAACTCAGTCGGTATTCGGAGAGTTGTGCCATATACCATCTCAGCAGGTGACTTAAGGTCTTTCTTGTAGGCTGAACTCAGCCCGAGTAAGATCATAGGCAAATGCTCGCTCCAGTGCTCGGGGTCATGGCACAGAATAGATGCCTTAAGGGTCCTATGCCACCGTTCGATAATCCCATTTGACTGTGGGTGGTATGCAGTTGTGCGCAGGTGGCTGGATCCGAGCAAGCGAGTCAGTTCCCCGAAAAGCGTTGATTCAAATTGGCGTCCTTGGTCAGACGTAATGAAAGATGGGACACCAAACCGGGCTATCCATCCACAAACTAGAGCTTCGGCAACTGTTACCGCGGTCATATCAGGAATTGGAAACGCTTCAGGCCAACGTGTGAACCTGTCGATGACCGTTAAACAATAACGGTTGCCCGTACTTGGAGGGAAGGGCCCCACGATGTCGATGTTTACATGTGCAAATCGGCAGTCCGGAGCCGAATATTGGGATATAGGTGATTGTGTGTGTCGCGTCACCTTCGAACGTTGGCATGGCAAGCAGCTCCTAGCGAAAACAATACTATCCTTGCGGATGCTTGGCCAAACAAATCGCTCCGTCATTAATTTGGCCGTAGTACGGGTGCCAGGATGAGATAATTGCCTGCAACGCAGCGTTCCGAAAGCGTTCCGTTATGAAAGGGCGGATGCGATTCCCAGTGCAGTCACATAAAAGTTGTTTGGTGCTGCCTGGAATGGTAAAATACTTTAGATTTAGCGAACTTTCGATTTTACCTTGTGCGATGTTCTGGAGCTGCTGATCGTCTTTTTGGTCTTCCGCAAGTGCTTCATAATCCAGTGATGGCGCTGGATGTATAGCATTAATGCGAGAGAGCAAGTCAGCCACGATGTTATCCTTTCCCACAATGTGACGGATGTCCGTTGTGATCTGTCCTGTCATATCCAACTGGCGAGCTTGACGGTCCGAGGCTTTGTCAAGTTTCTGCTGGAAGGCAAAGGTGATGGGTTTGTGGTCGGTATAGATGTGGCAGCTACGTCCTTCGAGCATGTATTTAAAATGCCGCACCGCAAGGTAGATTGCAGTGAGTTCGCGATCGTAGGTGCTGTATCGCAGCTGGGCCTTGTCGAATTTTCTTGAGAAAACCCGAGTGGTTGAGGGTGTCCATCAACGATTTGATGTAGGACCGCCCCTGCGGCAGTGTCAGATGCGTCGACCCAAAGGGAAAGTTCTGCAATTTTAGCGGGATGCGATAAAAGCGTTGCTTCTGTGAGTTGATGTTTGCAGCGTTCGAAACTCGCGATGGTTGCGTTATTCCATGTCAGCGGGGAGCGATCGTTGCGTTTGTTGCCAGGAATCATGGCAAGGAGTGGAATCTGGTGCTCGATCGCGTTTGGCAAAAACCTACGGTAAAAAGTGAGCATTGCCAAAACACTTTTTAATTCCTTCACCGTAGCAGGAAGCTTGAACTCCACGATAGCTCGAACGCTACCGATCACCCTGCCACTCTCGCTGTAGACAGCTATCACAATCCACTCTCACGGTCCGGAATAAGCGCTCCGATATGAACCACCACTACAGATATGCACTCGCAGCCTGGTCCGATTTCATCTCCTGCTATGACCACTACAGATGCAGGTTTGTTTACAACTGAACCACAGCAGGATCTCAACGAGCGAATGCTTGTCACCACTACACCTACCAGATCTCCTCCAGAATGCTTAGCCGCTCCTAAAAAAAGACCGCGACGAGTTAACACTAAACGGACTGATGATTCTGCGGAAGCCGGTCCGTCAGATGAATAGCAATTGAATATCAACAACACAACAATAACATACCTACCGATGTACTACCAAAATGTTCGTGGCTTGCGTAAAAAACTGAATGATCTAAGACTAGTACTTTCCGAAACTGAATACAAAATCGTTATATTAACTGAAACCTGGTTGAACAATAACATAAACAATGAGTTATTCAACGACGATCGCTATTCTATTTACCGATGCGATAGAACCACTACCAACAGCACTTTCTCCATCGGTGGTGGTGTTCTAATAGCCTGCTCTCGCTCTCTTTCATCTTGCGAAATTACACCGACGGATCGAACTATGGAACAGTTATGGGTCAAAATTCGGTTGGGCAATATTTTTGTTTATATCGGTGCCATGTATATTCCACCGTACAACGCATATAACGACATAATTGTTAACAAACATCTAGAAAGTATACGCAAAATTTCATCACGCATGGGAGATAACGATCTCCTGCTTGTCGCTGGAGATTTTAACAAATGGGACATTACGTGGTCCAAACTCAATCCAGCCGATGTCGAGGATGTACCATTGCGCTTCACTTTCATGCACTATAAACCGTCATCTAAGTCTCGAAATAATCATATTTTCATCGATGGTATGGCAGCAAACGGCCTTTATGAATTAAGCAACGTTAGAAACTCCATGGACCGACAACTCGATCTAATTTTTGCTAACTCCAACGCCGCTGAGATCTGTTCTGCCGTGTCTAAATCCGAACCGGCCCTGCTCAAGCTCGACAATTATCATCCTGCACTCGAATGGTCAATACGTCACTATGATCCTCATGAGTCTAGCTCCCATCCAAGCAACACATATCAGCAACGATTAAATTACTCAAAGGCTAATATCGTCGAACTGGAGGAAAGAATATTTCTTTTCGGTTCTACTTTTAACTGCTCCAACTTTCCATCTGTTGACGACGCTGTTCATGCCTTCATGACAATCCTGTACAATCCTGTACAATCCTGTACGCCAATTATGCACCAGAAAGCTCTCCAGCATGGACTAATAACAGGCTTATCATCCTCAAACGAGCCAAAAACAAAGCCATTAGTCGACACCGTTTTTTGAGAAGTAATATCACTAGGGAAAATCGTAACAACGCTATACATTCATACAGTCAGTATAAGCGATCAAGATATAAGCAATATATATCTTCAATCGAAAGGTACCTTCTCCGACATCCCCGAAAATTTTGTCGCTTCATGGACAGCAGACGACGCTCAAACGTAGTTCCAAGCACAATCAAACATAATGATTCCGTGGGCACGTCACCCGAAGATATTTGCAACATTTTTGCTGAACGATTTTCCGATGCCTTCTCTACCCCAATTGTAGATCAAACGGTGATCTCAAGGGCCACATCTTACACACCTCTAAACATGATTGATTATACCATTCCTACGTTTGATATACGCACAGTAGAAAAGTGCCTCAAAAGCCTTAAACCCTCTACAGCTCCTGGTCCCGATGGCATTCCGAGTTACATCATCAGTAAATGCTATCAGTCCCTAGCACCTGTATTAACAAACATGTACAACACGTCACTGTGTTCCCACGATATTTTCCCACGCTTATTTAAGACCTCGTGGATGGTACCAATATTTAAAAAAGGGGATCGCTCATGTGCTTCAAACTATCGCGGTATCACATCACTTTGTGCGGTATCAAAAGCTTTTGAGCTTCTGCTTTACGGCCCTATGCTCTCCGCTACATCGAATTACATTATGGATAACCAACACGGGTTCGTACCCAAACGTTCAACATTAACGAACCTCACTGAATTCGTTAGTTTCTGCAAACGTAATCTCGACTCCGGAGGTCAAGTGGATGCCATTTACACCGATCTCAAAGCTGCTTTCGACCTCATCTCACACGACATTTTAATCGCCAAATTGCAGAAGTTAGGGTTTTCGGAACAAATAGTTAAGTGGTTGCATTCCTACCTCACAGAACGCTCATACAAGATCAAGGTAAACGATCATACATCTAGAGAGGTGCTTGGCACCTCAGGAGTGCCTCAAGGCAGCAATTTGGGCCCGCTGTTCTTCATTCTTTATATAAACGATGTAGGGCAATTGCTAGCGGAACACCGTTTTCTTCTGTTTGCCGATGACGTTAAGCTGTTCGCTCCTATCAACGATACCAATGACTGCATCAATCTTCAACACGCCATCAACCTATTTAGCATATGGTGCCGTGATAATGCAATGGTGCTATGTATCGAAAAATGTCGTGTTTTGTCTTTTTACCGTTCTCGGTCTTGCACACGATTCAACTACCAGATCGATAACATATCTGTTGAACGCACCGATACATTCCGCGACCTTGGGATCATTCTCGACACACGTTTAACATTTAACGATCACCTAGAGAATATAGTATCCAGAGGGAACCAACTACTGGGTTGGATTATTCGATCAACGCAAGGTTTCCGTAATCCCATGACCATAAAAACCATCTACTGTGCCTACGTCCGATCTGTGTTAGAATATGGCAGTATTGTTAGCGACCCCTGTACCTAAGAATGGAGTAATCAAATCGAGGCCATCCAAAGAAAAGCGACTAGATATGCTGTAAGACTCTTACCATGGCGACAGGGCGATGTGTTACCCTCATACCATTCCCGGTGTCTGCTTTTAGGGATTCAGTCGTTGAAAAAGTGCCGTGAGATAGCTACATGCCTTTTTATATCAGGACTACTTAACCACCACATTGATGCTCCTACTCTATTAGCTACGATAGAATTTAACGCGCCATCTAGGAATCTACGTACACGTCAATTCATATCCGTCCCTCGTTATAGAACTCGTTTTGGCCAGTCTGATCCTATGTCAGCTATTATTATTATTATTTATTTATTAATCTTCAACGGGCCCTATGGCCTATTAAGATGTAACAGTTCATTAAAAAAAAATCATAACAAAACATGATTTGCAGCGCAATTCACTGCGGCCATGGCAAAAGCCGGAGACGTTCCTTGAAGCACTGAGTTGAGATGTCGAAGTTGAAGCAATCCGAGACAGTGTTGAAGACAGCCGACATGCGGAACATAGGGTCAGACCGACCAGCGCTGGAACGGGGTTGAGCGAGCCGTAGAGTTTCTCTAGACCTAAGTGTTCGGGATGGTGCATAGATATCGACTCGATGCAACAAAGGCGATGAGTCGATAGAGCCATTTAGCAATCCAGCGATGAAAGAACACTGTGCATTGCGTCTTCTAACCGAAAAAGGTTCAAGGCCTAGAAGACGGCACCGCGCAGCATACGGAGGAAGATTATTGCGATCCTGCCAGGGAAGTAAGCGTAGGGCATATCGCGTGAGTTTACGTTGAATCGCCTCAAGTCGAGCAATTGAAGAAGCGGTAGTTGGGCTTCAGACTACGCACGAATATTCCAGAACCGAACGAACGATACAGTTGTACACAGCTTTGATGCACATGGGGTTGCGGAATTCATTAGTTGTCCGGATAACCACGCCAAGTAATTGACTTCCTCTAGCTACAACGTCATCAATATGCTGTTTAAAGTTCAAACTAGAGTCAAGCAGAACGCCCAGGTCTTTGGCATGATTTTGTCGATTAACTGCAGTGCCGTCTATGAATTAGGTCCCAGTCACTGGGCTCCTGCATCGACTAAAAGACACAAAGTAGCATTTCTCGATGCAGATAGTCAGTCCATTACGCTTGCACCACGAACAGAAAATTTCGATGCAGTCTTGCAGGAATGTACAATCACCTGTGTTGTGAATAGGCGCAAAAATTTTTGCATCGTCGGCAAACAGACTGATACTGTCGGGAGGTAGAGCAAGGGTAACATCGTTGATGAACAATATGAAGAGAAGCGGGCCAATATTGCTTCCTTGTGGCACACCCGAGCTGCTGACTATTTCTTTGGACATGTGCTTATCAATTTTCACGATGTATGTGCGATTAATTAGGTAAGACTTAAGCCACTGTACGAGCGAGCTGGGAACTCCTAGTTTATCGAGTTTAGCGAGAAGAATTGCGTGCGGAAGAGAGTCGAATGCTGCTTTCAGATCTGTATAAATTGCATCGACTTGAGCTCCGGCATCAATTTGACTAGTGCAATAGGTTACAAATTCAACCAGGTTCGTGGTAGTCGACTTTTTTCTCACAAATCCATGTTGATACGGGCTTAGGTAGCTGCGGCATGCATGTAGCAGATTTTTGTATATCACTAGTTCGAACACCTTGGCAATGGCACACAAAGATGTAATACCCCGGTAGTTGATGGCATCTGTCCTGTCGCCCTTTTTGTAAATATGAACCATCCAAGATTCCCTCCATGTTTTGGGAAAGTAGCCATTGGCTAGCGATGCATTGAACAATTTTGCAAGGATAGGTGCTACTGTCGTTTGACAGCGTTTCAGCACGGTAGAAGGAATTCCGTCGGGTCCAGGAGCGAAGGAAGGCTTTAGTTGCGCTAGGGCAGATAAAACGATCTCACTGTCGATGAAAGTAGTGCTCATATTAATTGCGCCAGGAGTGTTGACGAGAGCAGCATCAATGGTATCGGTATCATTCATGGCCGGTGAAAAGCAATCTGCGAAGCGATCCGCGAAGAGATTGCACATTTCATTAGTGTTGGCACTTGTTGCTCCTTTGTACGTAATGGATTTCGGTGTATGCGTGGATTTTGTTTTGCTGTTGTAGAAGCGCCAAAACGAGTCAGGCCACCTGCAGAGGTTACGTTGAATTTTACTCAAATATCTGCCATATCGAAACCTGTTATAGCTGCAGTATAAAGAGTGCGTGTCAAAGTAGATCGAGCGAGATCTTTGGCAGCGGCGCGTTTGGTAGTGACGATAAGCAGCTCTTTTTACACGTTTGAGTCGTTTGAGTGTGCGGTCCGCCCAGGGGGGGTTAGGTTTAGGACGCTGAACTGGGACGCATACAACAAAGGCTTGCAGCATGAAGGACGAGAATGAACATACTGCTTCGTCAAGTGAAACAAAATTGGAACAATGAAAGTTATTGTTAAACATTGATATCATGTCGTTCAGTTTCACATAGTCAGCTTTAGCAAAGTTATAACGATAAAATGCGGTTGTCGTCGAGTTTTGTCGAGTCGTCGAATTGCGTCGGGTCGACGAGTTAATACGTATATTGAAGTCAAACGCCGGATGGTAGGAGTCAAGAGGTACAAGCGGAACAACACTTGGAAAGACAGGCGAACACAATTTAGCTGCAGCTTTGTTAGCGTAGAGCAGGTCAAGCATGCGTCCGTGCGAATTATTGATGTGATTAAGTTGCACTAATCCGTTAAATTTAAATCCATCCACAAGGGTGTTGTTGGCCAGTGAGCGCGCAGTTGGTTCATAGTGCGTGATTGATGAGTATGCTGGCGAGGACGAAGGATCAGTTGTGGACCAGCTTATGCTAGGCTGATTGAAATCGCCAATAACAAACAGCAGATCCGAAGGCTTCAGTGTGAGAGTGAAGCTGCTGATACAATCATGTAGAGAGCGAAGAGTCGATATCTCGGAGCTAAGCTGCGGTGGAATGTATACTACCATGACGTACAGATGTGCGTTATTGCAGGCGACGCGCACACAAATATACTCGAGAGAACGATCACGGGAAGGTAATTCTATCGACTCGTATGCGTTAGAAACGGCTAGCAAAACACCACCACCGCGAGAGCTAGAGCCGCTGAGAGAGCGATCACATCGGTAAACAGAGAAGTTGTTGTTGAAGAGAAGAGCAGATGGAATGTTGTCAACAAGCCAAGTTTCCGTGAGGGCGATGAGATCGAAGTCAGTCTCCGATACAGCTAAGTGAAATTCTTTTGTTTTAGTACGCAAACCTCTAACGTTTTGATAATAGCAGCTTAAATACTCAGCGGTAGTGTTGTCATTGTGGCGGTTGGATAAAGCGGGTATACGGTAAGTCAATTGAGCTGCGTTGTCAGAGCATGAGGCTTGGCGTGTTTGTTGCGTGCAATGAGCGGAACAACACTATGTGCCGAACTTTCATAAGTAACTTTGATTTATTTGATTTCAACATACCACAAAATGTTTTTAGAGATAGACTCAGGACACAAGTCACGTAATAATTTTATTTTCAAAATACATTTTCTGTTCTTGTGCACCTGTTCTCCACTATCGATTTATGTACCTTACATAGTCTATAAGCACTAATTTAAGTACATTCATGTAGGATCTTCAAGATCCCGATGGATTAATCAATAAACATATTAAACATATCAAACATGTTAAACATATTACACATATTAAACATGGGGTCGTTGGTCGTATATGCGGTCGTTGACATTGTGGCATCAGCCACGTGGCCAGGCGCCATCGCTGCGTTGCTACGTTCGACGGCGTTAATACTTCTCAGGCTCATTGAATCCACAATGGGGTCAGCGATGATGGTTTTGTCCGCGGCGTCACCGCGAGAAGCGATCACTGCAGCTTGGGCATGTGGTGGCAGCCTTGATGCCCACAAATCGATAAGAACCGGTTCACTAAGGGAATTGCCAGCAACGCGCTTCATTTCGTTGAGAAGCTGGCTCGGCTTTTTATCACCAAGCGGCATATCGGACAATACACGCTGCAGGCGCCGCTGCTGACTGTCGGCAAAATATCCGATCAGTTTTGCCTTAATGTACGCGTACTTTTCTACTGCCGGTGTACCGTCAATAATTGACCTCAACTCGGTCAATTTGTTTGGGGGCACTTGCACCATCACTATATTATACTTTCGCGTATCGTGTAACAGTGGCAAACTAAATGTCACATTTAGTTTCCTCAAGGGAAACTTTACAAAAATCACGTGCATCACGCGCGAGGTTTTTGAAACAGTTGTTGGTCGCCTGAAACAAATGAAACGTGAATATTTCACACACGATTTTCCTGGAGACAAGCTGTACCAGGTAATCCTCAAGGGGTTGCGTTTTGGCACCCCAGTCATGATCGAGCAGTGGCTGCAAGAAACAAATCTTCCCCGTCCAGTCTCGATTCGCATTTTGGACAGTAGCTTTTCTACAAAAGTAGTCTTCAAAAACTTCATCGTGTCCTTTACAAAAGGGCAGGTAACCCTCGATGATTTACTGGAAGTAAAGCGACTCAAATCCATCAACATCAGATGGGAACGCTACTTTCCATTACGTGACGATGTCACACAATGCAAAAACTGCTTCCGGTTTGGACACGGGAAAAATAATTGTTCAATGAAGGCTCCATGCATGAAGTGTGGAGATGAACACTTGTCAAATCAGTGCTCTAAAGAACTGGGAAACCAAAGAATCTGCGCCAATTGCCAGAGAAATCACAGCCCTCTCAATCACAACTGCAAAGCCAGGCGTGATTTTATCGAAAATCGAGATGCCAAAAAATATCGATCAGGAACTACCCGTTACATCCCTGCTCCAGCGCCCACTACATCTGCATGGAGCTCAAGACTAAACTGGACTGCACTACAATCTGCACCAACTGCAGACACACCAGTCACAATACTACCACAACCAACGTTGCACACGTTGCAACATCAGCCGCAAGCTCAACAAACGTTACAGATGCAGCAGCCACTGATGGTACAACAACAACAATTGTTGTTCCAACAGATCATACATCCACTCCAACAGCAGGTGGAACAACTACAACAGCAGATCAACGTGCTGCAGCAACAAATTCTGCAACAACATCAGCAGGTTCAAATATCATTACCACTGGAGCAACCGGTGCTCCAACAAATCCCAATGGTACAAATGCAACACAGTGAGGAAATACAAGGTCAGTTACCTGGGCAACAACATAAAATAACACAACATCAACAGCTGCAGCAACATCAGTCGCTGCCTCGCAAACAACATAGCCAAAATAAGCCACAGCCTAACGTTTCAGAGATGAAACCCCAACACTCACAACCAACCTGTTCTGGTCCATCGGCAGAAGCAATGGAAATCCAAAATGAGACGATTAAAACATCGACCAGACAACCAGCCCAAGACAAGCTCAACCGATTGCGAGAGCAACTTTCTGTAGAGGAAACAGCTCCAGATATGATCCTTTTCACTACCATCACACGGTTGTGGAAACGCTATCAAAGCGAGATTAAACATCTCCCTCGCGATCAGCAAATAACTACGCTGGTCCAATTGATAATGGAAGCGCTTCCCAATGGATTTAAAGACCGCTACCTGGAACACCCGCTCCATCTTTAGAAAAAAGCTGGAGTTCATAAATTTTCTTGAAGAGGAAAAGATTGATGTGATAGCCGTAACTGAAACGCATTTGCAACCACATATGAGCTTCAACCTCCCTAATCACAGCTTCATAAGACTAGATAGACAAACCGCTCAGGGTGGCATTGGCATTGCAGTACATCGCGACGTCAAATTTAGGACGCTAACGCTCCCTAACACCTAGTTCATAGAAGCAGCTGGCATTGAGATCTTCACGACGCAAGGAAATTTCAAGTTTTTTGCTGCATATTGTCCCAAACAAGCAAAGGACTCTGATGGACCATCAGCTGTTCTTCGACAAGAGCTGAGATCTCTCACAAACTCCAGTGGACACTTCATCATTGCAGGAGACCTAAATGCCAAACACCAAGTATGGGGCAATCAACGAGGAAACAAAAATGGTCAGATATTGTGGGAAGCTGCGCAAAATGGCATGTTCACAATAACTCACCCGTTTCAACCCACCTTCGTCAACGGCCGAAGCATGTCCATCATAGATATATTCATGACAAATATGCCTGATAGAATGAACGATCCAGTCACCATCTCTGCCTTGTCGTCTGAGCACCTACCGGTTGTACTAAAGGTTGAAAATAACACTCCACATGCTTGGCGTCGTAGAAGAAACTTTCGTGAAGCCGATTGGCGAACCTTTGAGTCGTGGATGAATGAACACACCAACGTAGATGTCTCGCTGAGCTCCACTGATGACATAGATGATGCATTGCAGAGACTAGACACCAACATCGAGGAAGCAGTGAGACGTTCAGTGCCTGAAGTCCAACTTCACAAACACCTTATGAAACTCGATGGAGACACGAAGAGACTCATTGAAATGAAAAACACGGTGAGAAAACAATACCAAAGAACAGGAGATAGGGCACTTTACAGTGAATACAGAAGGCTGGCAAAAGATGTTAGAGTGAGATTAGAGGTAGTCAGAAATTATCAATTTAGCGAAAAACTCAGAGCCATGCCAAAATCATCCCATCCCTTTTGGAGGGTCACTAAAGTTTTAAGAACACGTCTAAAACCGATTCCACCCCTCCGTGAAAACTCGAATATCCTATTCACACCAGAAGAAAAAGCCAATAGTTTAGCGGAACAATTTTTAAATGCGCATAGGTTGGGAGATACTTTAACAAGTCCGTACGAGCAATCAGTTAGGCAGGCCAACATTAATCTTTATGAAATGCCCATCAATTTCGAAGATAGAGACAAAACCACCAGTAGTGAAGTGAAAGGTGCTATTTCTCGTGGAGCAAATTTTAAAGCTCCTGGGCTAGATCAGGATTTTAATGTTGTGCTTAAGCATCTTGGTAATAGTGAACTAAATCTAGTCACTAACATCTTCAACAAATGCTTGGAACTGGGCTACTTTCCTCAAGAATGGAAGATAGCAAAAATAGTTGCAATCGCCAAACCGGGTAAAGACCCAGGGTTGGTGACTAGTTACAGAGGCATTGCTCTACTGAGTACTTTGAGCAAGATATTTGAACGGGTAATTTATCATAGAATGATTGACTACTGTGACGAGACCAATGCCTTGGCTGAAGAGCAATTTGGATTTAGAAGAGGACACTCAACTGCACATCAGTTGCAGAGAGTTGTAAATATCATTAATGAAGGCAAAAGAAAAGGCGTATCAACATCTATGGCACTTTTAGACGTCGAAAAAGCATTCGATAATGTTTGGCACGACGGTTTAATTTTTAAGTTAATGAACTTAAACTTTCCAACTTACATCACTCGTATAATTGCTAGCTACCTGTCCAACAGAACATCCAAGGTAATCATTGGTAAATACAGCTCAGAAACATATGATAACTGTGCTGGTGTCCCACAAGGGAGTGTATTGGGACCCTTGTTATACAATCTGTATACATCGGATCTTCCCACCCTACGTAACAACACCTACATCTCGTTGTACGCAGATGATACAGCCATACTCCATACTGCTCGACAGTACCGTTATCTTTCAGGAGGTTTACAAAGAGGTCTAGATATTTACATTAAGTATCTAAACGACTGGAAGATCAAGGTAAATGCATCCAAGACACAAGCAATAGTCTTTCCATACAAACGAAACATGCAGGACAGCACAATCTATCGTAAAATAGAGCCGGTTAAACTTAACTCCGTAATAATTCCTTGGACTCCAGGAGTCAAGTACCTAGGAATCAACATAGATAGAAAACTGAATTTCAATCAACATATTAAAACTATTACCAACAAGACTATAGGGCAACTTAAATGTCTATACCCTTTGATAGCCACCTCTTCTAGACTCTCACTAGATAATAAAATGCTCATATACAAGCAAATCATACTACCAGCCATTACATACGGGTCACACATCTGGAAAGTATGTTCTGTTACCAATCGAAAGAGAATACAGCGAATTCAAAATAGATTTATTAAAATAATATATGGACTGCCTAAAAGATTTCGGACAGAAGAACTTCACAGGATAGCCAACATAGAATTTATTGATGAACGAATAGAGAAAGATTTAGCTAAACTTAGGTCTACTACGTCGGCATCTGGCTCTAACATTATTAGAAACCTCTACACGTGAATTGAACGTATCCCTGTAAATACTTAGTACTTCTTAAGTTGCACTATGTACATAAGCTTCATTTCATTTCATTTAGATAAGTTTATTATTATAAGTTCAAATATATAAGGAAGTTTAGATTAGATTAGCATTTCAAAAAGAGATAACATTCTCCACAAATGAGGGCTCCCCCTGCGTTCAAATAGCTAAAAACTAAAACTCAGAATCACTGAAAATACCTCATAAATCTTAGAAAGGCTACTGCCAAATCAATGCGTAAACACTCTAAAGAGCAGGAAACCAAAAGACGCGTAGACCATTAGAAACTATGCTCCCAAATGTATTTTCAAATTTTTATACACCAATAAAAATAAGACAAATTGAATTAAAAAAAAAAAAAGCGTATCGTGTAATGCGCTGATACCCGAAGCAGCCAAAATTCCAAAGACAAAAAATACGTCTCGATAATCGTATCCACCATATTTGGTGGCTTCAGTCGCGGCGCATGGATTGCTTCTACGGCAGCGGGTTGAGGAGCATGGCTGGACACACTAGGGATAGGCGCACTAGGGTTGGGTACTGCTGTACTAGGCCCGCTGGGGGTCGGCACCAATGAACCAGCCCGAAAATGGTCTGGTAAAATGGGATTAGGCGCAACTTTATCCTCTTCCATTACTGCGATGTACACCAAAATTCGTAAAAAAAGAAACGGAACTGAACGATCACGTCGGGGTCACCACTTTAGCGCGTTCTTTCGATTTCGTTTTGGCGTAATTATTGAAACACGGTTTGTTCTGAATACGAGACTAGAATGAGAGCGATCTCTCCGTTTATTTTATCGTAAGTCCTCTAGATGATCCTTATCGCTTCGCTTCGTTAGATGTTCGTTATCCTTCGGTTCGTCTTTTCTTCGTTTTAGCTTAGCGTTAGTGTTAGTGTGTTAGCACGGACTACGACTGGAAGCGTTACCGCGGGACAGTGCTGTGCATGAAAAGGCTATGCTGCCACATATATTTTTTAATAAACAAACAGTGTTGAAAGGTTACAAATTTGTTCAACATTTTATCACTCCCGTGGCCTCGCATCAATTAGTTTTTATTATTAATTTAATCATATATTAATTTTGAGACCTAAAATAAACTTTATAATTCATATGGTTTGTTCAGTGGATAGAAGTTACGTAAAAATAAACATATGATTGGTGAAAAACACTCATTTTATAGTTTGATCAAATTTAATTTCCAATTATATTGCCGTCAGAATGATTTGCGTGTTTGATAGTAATTCACATATTTATTTTATTCAATACTTCTTCATCATGGCACAACAACCGCTGTCAAGGCATACCTGTACTTCTAGTGGGTTTGGCTTTCAGGGACTTTTTTATACCCATTGCAGGATAGTCCGTCCTACGTATGGAGGCACGGTTCATTCGGGACTTGAACCAATGACGGGCATGTTGTTAACCCGTACGAGTTGACGAGTGTTCCACGAGACCGGCCATTTAATACTGGTGTTCGAGCAGCTACGTGAATCGTGCAGATTTGAACTGCGGATCGGATCACATCCGCGCCCGTTCATGTACACATCTCTATCGATCTTAAATTAATAAATAGAGGGCGAAAAGGCTTTTTCCCTCTCTTCATCACCAGCAATTTCTTACAACAGCTTCGGTAATTATTAGCAGCAAAAACCAAAGAAAGAAAAGGAAACTTTATCTGAAAACTATTCGCGACGAAACAACTGGTTTGACTTGTTCAAAACTTAAACTTCTGGAATAGAGCATAACTGCTCACTATCTTCAATTAATTAAAATAAAACAATAAAAATCACTATCTTCACTTCAAAGGCTTCAAATAGGGATAGTTTTATATTGGATTCAGGCTTATGTCAATGCTTCATAGAATGCGATCAATCTCCCAACAGCAACTTTAGTGCCGCTACCCCCCCCCCACCCCCCCCCCCCCCCACACAACATTTACCATTTACAGAGGGCCTCAACTCGTCGTTCCGCCTAGGGCCCCTGATACCCTAGATCCGCCACTGTGTATAGTACTTAATCGTACTTAAAAGTTTAATTAAGATGTAATGCTTGTTCAATGCTTGTTCCTACAAAATTCATTAGCCCTGTTAATTCTATGAATTATAATTTATATTTTATATTTTTCTATCTATAATTTAAGCCAAAAGCTGTAATTTTAACCTGTTTGCAGAGTGATCAAAATAACGATCTATCTGTAGTCTTACCCATGCACAGATAAAAAATCGCGCATTTTTGATAATACTGACCGAATAAATATTAAATGCTTTCCCCATTCATACTGCGCATACAACTTCAAACGACGAAATCACGAGTGACCTGAACAAGAATTTGAATAGTGACATGTATAAAGGCCTCATTAGACGGAGGAAAATACTGCCATTTCTTGATTGGCACTTATGTGTCAAACATAGACTTTAGCCAAGGTGGAATCAAGGTGGATTAAATATATCAGGTGCAACAGCGGAAGCAACAGCCTCCGGAGGTGTGATGTTAGAGATGAAGCTATCCTCGATGCGCGTGGCGAACAGTTCATAAATATCTAATGGCGAGTGTGCACAATTATCCTTATACCGAATAGTCCCGGGGAGGCCAGTTGACTTGCGCATGTTGTCGGCAAAGCTCCAAAAGCGGCGAGGGTACTTTCGCAAGCTTCGTTCAGTGTGGCGTATATATCGACGATAGCAGACTCTATTATAACGTCGATAAAGTGCATGAGCACCATTGTAGTAAAGCCGACACGGTGTGGATCGATTAGCGCGTAAATTGTCATAAGCGGCTCGCTTTGCTTTTTTTAGGGCATGTAATGTGCGGTCACCCCACGGCGGTCCGCGAAGGGGCTTTTTAATAGGAGCACATTCACGCAATGCGGCCCGCATAAACTCTGAGAAATCGTTCGTGGCATGGTCAATGGATGTATAGTTTGAGCATTCAAAGGATTGGTTGAAGGAGCAGATCAGTCTCTTGAGTTTAGTAAGGTCAGCACGTGCGTAATTGAGCTTTATTTCCGTAACAGTGGTAGCGTGATTCATAGACGATGCTGTGATTTCCAAATCAAATTCGAGCGGTGGGTGATAGCAGTCTATTGGCAGCAGCGGGTGCTCGCTGACGCGTATGAGCGAAAATGCGCCCCATAGAGTTAGTGTTGTTATTAAGTTGGTAAAGCGCATTCTGGTGCAGTCCATCGACGAATTGGGCGCTACGAACTGAACTAGTATGAGGTTAAAAAAACACAAAAGGGGTTTCATGATTCGATTGTGCAGGCGACCAGGAAAGAGCGGGTTGGTTAAAGTCTCCCACGAGCACGAATCTGTCGTTTGGACCTAGTGTGTCGCAAATGCTGTTAACGGTGTCCAGTAATGCATTTATTTTTCCTTCGTCCGTGCTATGGTTGGGAGGAAGGTAGGCAGCAGCAATGAATAATCGGTACGTCGGGAGCTGAATGCAGATGCAAGCGAATTCAAGCGTTTGCGCAAGCACTGGAAGCGCATGAGAGCGGAGAGCGGAAGCCACCGCAATTAGTACTCCACCGCCTCGAGATAGAGAGCTGTTTGCGGCATTTCTATCGCAACGATAGACACAGTGCGCATCGCCAAATAGGAGAGCTGTGGGAAGGCTGGGATCGAGCCAAGTCTCAGTGAGTACAACAACATCATAGTCCGCTTCTAACACAGTTAAACGGAACTCATCAGCTTTGGATCGTAAACCTCGCACATTCTGATAGTATACAGTTATAGACGTGGAACGGACATTGAGTGGTATGCGTGTGTAAGTTGGTGCAAGGTCATCGGTGAGAGATCGTGTCGTTGACGTGTTGTTATTTCGTGTAAACAAATGACTAGTCAGATTCAGTGGCACAGTGCCTTTTGAGGAAACAGTTGTGTGATTATTACTTAAGAAAAAAAGTGTTGAATAGTAGTTTGGTGCATTTTAACGGTGTTTGGTGTGGCTGTAGTTGTTTTTGGTGGAGCAGGCGATATTAAGGTACAATTCATATCGGGTGATAATTGTACAGGGTGCATCGGGCTATGTCGAACAGGTATAGGTGTGTTTGTGTTGGTAAGATCAGGACGATGGTGAGACGGCCTTTGCGGGAGTGAGATAAACTCACGCACACCGAGCCCGACCGGCCAAGATCCTGCGGTAAGTGCTTTATCTCGAAGAACAGCGATAATTCTAACCTTAAAAGTTTGTGAACTAACCGAGCTAATGGTTGTTCCCGCTTTCAGCAAACTAAAAGCGATGACGTCCGTGGTGTCCAACTGTGATTTTACCATCGACACTACCTGGTCAACGGTGACGGTTTTGGCTAACCTAGATAGATGTAGCCACATATAGTTTGTTCTTGGTAGTTGTGACACGGTTGGGATCGACGTGGTGGTGGTTCCTGTTATTATTGGTGGTAGTGAAGGGCGATTTCTTTGGTGAGTATTGTCGGTGTCTGTATTTACAGGGTATAGTGGAGCATTGTCAACAACAATGGCTTCCGTGGATGCAACAACGTCACGGAACAACCTTCTACGCTTTCCACTCGGGAGGGCATCTGGGGGCGGTACGTTGAAGTGTTCGCTAGGAGCCTGGTGAGCCGCGGCAAAACTGGCAAAGCCCTCACGGATTTCGTGCATCACAGGCGGGACTAAAGCAGCTTTCATCACCTCGACAGCGGCAGTAAGAGCCGCCTGGAAGCCGACCTGCATACCCGTTGTTTTGACTGCTTTACTATGTGGGTTGCCAAGAGCATTCGAACACCCTACACAGCTCCAATGAAGAGATGCCGTCCGTTTTACCTCTTCGATCACAGTGAAAGGTAATTTAGTGCACGCTGAGTGATATACAGCATCACAGAACGAGCACATGATACCACACTCAAGCGATTCAAGTGGCACAGAGCAGTCACAACAAACTCCCTCCATTTTAGTTGCCGTTGCAGATAGATGCCACAGGACTCAGGAACAAACGCAGGAAATACAGCAAAGTCAGGAATGGTTGTGACGAACAATTGAAGGCAGGACTACCAGAGACAGCTTAAGTCACAGCTAAGCAGCAGTTTGACGAAAATAAGGCCGAAACGACAAACTAATTCACGGATTTACGCGGAGCACAGTGAGAAAACACACTCTGTCGTCAGCTGTCAACTGTCAACATGATTCGAGAGAGGAGAGATTGGACGAAAGCAGAGATAGAGATGGAGAAGGCGCGCGGAAAAGGAGACGGACGTCTACCGGTAGCTAGCGGTAGCTGGGATCAAGAGAGAGTGAACTCCGAGAGTGAATCGAGAGAGAGAGAGTGTGAGAGAGGGACAGATCGTGAGATCAGGGAGAGAAGACAAGTCAGGCGACAGGGAGAAATAAAGGAGTCTCGGGTCAGTCTTGTGGTTGATTGCAAAGAGATCGGTTGAGCGTGAAACAATAAAAAAAAAGAAATTGAATAAAACAAGCTTAATAAATAATTAAAATACGTGACGATTACGACAATGGCGCATGTTGGTAAGTTTGGTGGTTTGATTAGTTCGAGATATCCTATTTCATATATAAAAAGGCAAAATAAGGTACTCGGTGTTTGTTTCGCGTGTTTTGCGTGCGTGGTGTGCGTGAACAATGTAAGGACGGAATTGACGCTTTAGCACTACCATACGTATGATGTTCATATATATATATCTATATCATATATATATATATATATATATATATATATATATATATATATATATATATATATATATATATATATATATATATATATATATATATATATATATATATATATATATATATATATATATATATATATATTATAAAAAAAAGAATGAGAACCTCGAGCGGTTTGAGCGTGTGTATGAAATAAAAAGGAGAGCCTCAAGCGGCTCAGTTTATATCGAAATACAAATAACCAATTGCGAGTATAATTATATAAAAAAGCGAGAACCTCGAGCGGTTCGCACGTGTATATATATATTAAAAAAAGGGAACCTTGAGCGGTCCAAATGAATTTAACATTGTAACATAACAAAAAACTAGCTGATATACAAAAAAAAAAAAAAAAAACGGTGATTCGAGTGGGGGTGGGGGCGACTCAACACGTATTCGAAGAAACCTTACCGCACGCGTGCGATCGTGCTACACACACATTGAACGCTATTAAAACGAAAAGGGGTACAGAAAACTGACATGAACTATTCTATTGATGTCTTTTCGTTAGCGACAGCGAAATAACAAAAGAGAACGTTGATGCTTTGATTCGGGTTTTGGAGAAAGAAAAGCAGAAGAACTCCTTTTTAGAATCACTGTTAAAGGATGGTTGCGTGAGTTCAACGAAACGACGAAATGACTGGATCGAGGAACATTCCGACAACCAATTGTTCGAAGCTACTCCTCGTGGATGTTCTACATTTCTTGATTCTGGAACACAATCCATCAACGAGGCTTCCATGTCGGCGTCCATGTCTTTCGCCACATTGCAAATAGCCGTTTGCCAACCGAAAGACGGAAAAGAAGAAGTGGACAAGACGACATTCGATAGATGGAGAGAGTTATTTGAAGCGGCAATGGAGTTTGCGGGTATTACCAGTGAAACTCTAAAAATGAATGCCTTTAAAATGAAGGCAGGCCCTTCACTGTTGGGCATTCTAGAAAGTACGTCGACAAATGATTCAGCCAAGGATGCGAAACTATTTCCATACACTAACACAATGGATCGATTAGATCACTATTTTAATTTCCATTATTACGTGTTTCGTCAGCGTCAAAAATTACGCACGATGAACCAAATCAAAGGTGAATCGGACTACCAATTCGTAAAACGAGTGATCGATTCTGGGAAATTATGTAATTACAAGGAGGAACAATTAATCGAAACAATTGTCGACGTGATACAGGTACATGCTATTAACCCCAAAGTACGTATGGCAGGATGGAAAATTCTTAAAAAACGCGGAACAATAACAGATCTACTGGAAAAAGTTCGAACATGCGAAATAGAGAAATTTAACGAAAACGCTTTCGCTAGAGACCACAGACAAAATGAACCTACATTACAGGTTTCCGCTGTGTCGCATAGCACCAACGCAAAAATGTCACGTCCAAGGGAGTTTCAACGTGATTATCCCTCATACAAACAAAAACATTGGGGTATGCAGGAGAATAGAGGCTTTAGCAAAGGCGAATTTTCAAAATTCTCCACAAATCGTTCATTCGGTATTCGTCGCATCCTGTGTTGGAGATGTAGCAGCAATACACACCAGCCAGAAAACTGCTATGCAATAGATAAAAGATGCCGCCGCTGCAATGTCATAGGGCATATAGAACGTGCGTGCCATCCTGATCTCTTAAACAATAGCAAGCGCTATCCGACAGATGTTGGCGAACCGGCTGTACCTAATAAAATTCGGAAAATTGCTGCTATCACGGAAAGCGGTATTCCTGGAAAGTCGGATCACGAGCAAACAGCCGATGTATCGCAACAAGTGCTTCAAAATAATCCCATCGAGATCATCAATAATTTCGTGATGTAAAAAAAAATCTTTGCATAGCATTTGCCAAGAAAAAAATCGATCTCGTGTTCATTACAGGTTACGTAGCGGGCTTCGCTATTAAATGTATGATTGATTCGGGTG
The DNA here is from genome assembly GCF_943734685.1 of Anopheles coluzzii. Classification (NCBI taxonomy): domain Eukaryota; kingdom Metazoa; phylum Arthropoda; class Insecta; order Diptera; family Culicidae; genus Anopheles; species Anopheles coluzzii. The sequence continues at coordinate 25,866,859 of NC_064669.1, forward strand.
GGGATGTTAACACTATAGGGAAAGATAGTTTCGATTGTCTATCAAAGAAAGACCCTAAGTTGTCTCATATTTTCAATTTAAAGAAAGGGTCTGAGCACCATTTAAAAGCATACGGAATGGAAGAAGACATTCCGGTAATAGCTTCCTTCGTAGCTGAATTATTTATATCTAACGACCGCCCTCGAACGATGGAAAAAAATCTACGTCGTGCCAAACGAAAAAGCATTATTAAGTAGAAACACAGCATTGCGATACAGCGTTTTACAGCTGGGCATGAACGTTCCAGTTAAATCATATTCGGGATGTAACACAATCCGATTAATACCCGGAGAGATTTTCGTATTGACAGATTTGACCGAATTCCCTAAATTTAATGTTGCTCCTGTAATGTTATCATACGATAAAGAAATGCCACCATCCCGAAACGTGTTCACCAGTATTCCACCAGCGTTTAAAAACGAAACGTTGAAAAGATTGGACGACCTTCTAACTAGGGGCATCATAGAACGCGTTACGGACAAAATGGAAAATTCATTCTGCTCATCTTTGTTGGTAGTTCCAAAAGGTAAAAACGACATCCGTTTGGTCGTAGACCTAAGAGGTCCTAATAAAAGAATCATCAGAACACCATTTCGAATGCCAACATTGGAGGCGATTTTATCAGAATTAAATGGTGCCTCATGGTTTTCCACGATCGACCTGTTGAGTGCTTTTTTCCACGTGGAATTACACCAAGGCTGTAGACACCTGACGAATTTTTTCGCTGGAAATGGTACATTCAGATTCAAGAGACTGCCATTCGGTCTGTGCAACGCCCCCGACATTTTTCAAGAAATTCTACAAACGAAAATATTAGCAGGATGTCCAGGTGTCGTGAATTATATAGACGATATTACGACGATTTAGTTTTTGGTAGCTCGAAGGAAGAGCACGATGGTAATTTAAAAATTACCCTCCAAAGACTGCGAGAACATAACGTTCGGTAAAACTCCACCAAATACGTGTTCGGATCGCAATCGGTAAAATTTTTAGGGTTCAATTTATCTGGAGACGGATGGCGAGTTGAAGACGATAAAAGGAAAGCAGTGGAAAATTTTCGAAGACCGGAGTCGTTGTCCGAGGTAAAAAGTTTTTTGGGCTTGGTTAACTTCACCGAGCGCTTTATCCACAAACGTGCCGAAAAGACTGCAAACCTTAGAGCACTCGCAAAGTCAGACACCTTCTACTGGACAAGGCAGGAGGAACAAGAATTCGAATACTTAAAGACAAGAGCATTAAACTCTATTGTCAGCCTCGGATATTTTGACCATAAAGATCGTACGGAACTATACGTCGATGCGTCTCCGACCGGGTTAGGTGCAGTTCTCGTACAATACAACGAAGAAGGTAGTCCGCGTGCGTCTAAGTCCCTTACCCAATCGGAACAAAAGTATCCTCAAACACAAAAAGAAGCACTAGCGATCGTTTGGAGTGTTTAGCGATTTTCATATTACCTGATAAACAAATATTTCAAAGTAAGGACTGATTCAGAAGCCAACGAATTTATTTTTGGCGGGTCTCATCGCACTGGCAGACAAGGGCAGAAGCATGGGCTTTACGTTTACTACCGTATCACTTCGGCATCGAAAGAGTTCCTAGTTTTAGTGTTGTAACGGGGTTTGTGATATTTAATATTGGTGTTACTATCTACATTAACTGCACACGTATTAAAACTTTATAAATTAACATAAATGTATTATTAAAAATCTGACTGCTTGCACCGAGGACGTTCTTGTAAGTGCCGCGTTACAACCAACGTGTTCGGCACCATCGCTCCCGTTCGTTGACCTGGCGAGCGATCATTGCCCTATCCTGCCGAACCGCTCTCACTAACACATCAACACGCTGGCAGGACTGTCAGCGGTGAGTGACTGCAATAACGGCGATCGCAAGTTCGGCAGGTCGGGTCACAACATCTCCCCCTTTTTAGTATAGCCGATATCCATCGAGCCTACGCGGAGGTCTTCTAAGCCTAGAAGATCGGCGTGGCGGTTGTATCGGCTGTCTGATGCTGGTCTTGGATGCAGATGGTAGAGGTTGTACAATCTGCTGCGTTGGGGACCTATCGGAAGAAAAACGTTGTGATGTGCTGGACGGAACGTTGTTCCGTTCCACGGGTATCGGTGCCTTTGGTGTCGGTGCCCACGGTGTCGGTGCCACTTCCGTAAGAATATCAAGCGGCAGCTGATGCTTAGTTGAGTCGCCGGCAAGATGTTCTCGGCCACTCGATGTACGTGCGCGCATTTGATTGGTATGTCGACGATGAGGGCGATTTCCATCGGTGATAATCTCGTACATTACGCTTCCGATCCGTTTCGATACCATTCCGGGAATCCACTGCCAAGCATTGCGCGAATAATGTTTCATATAGACAGCATCTCCAGGTTGAAACTGTCTAGCTGCTGGCGGTTGCTGATCATCTCGTTGGTCGACTTCGGAATGTGTTGTTGTAGTTGGGTGTATCAGATCTAAGGGAATTCTAATGTTTCGATTAAATAACACTTCAGCTGGCGTGCGTTGGTTAAGTGCAGGGTGCGGAGTTGAGCGATATGTTTGCAGGAAGGTGTCGAGTGCCGTTTCAGTGGATATATCCTCTGATTGGATTTTCTTCAGGGCTCTTTTCATAGTATCCACAAAGCGCTCTGCTTGCCCATTAGACTGTGGGTAAAACGGCGGTGTTTTAATATGTTCAATGCCACTTTGCTTGCAGTAATCTTTAAACGCGTCGCTTGTAAATTGGGCTCCGTTATCGCTGACTAGTTTTTCAGGCATGCCAAAACGTGCAAAGATGCTTCGCAGCATCGAAATGGTAGCTGTAGTGGTTGTGGTGATTGTCTTCATAACTTCAGGCCACTTTGAGAATGCGTCAACCACGATCAAAAAGTAAGCTCCATCAACTGGTCCTGCATAGTCTATATGCACTCTTTCCCACGGTTTGGTGGTCTTTGGCCAAAACTTTGGTTCTAGTAAAGGTGGTGATTTTGCGACTGCCATGCATGCTGTACAGCTGGAAACGCAGTGGCTATATCCTCATCAATAGATGGCCAGTATAAATAGCTGCGAGCGACGGACTTCATGCGTTGAATCCCTGGATGCCCTCTATGAAGTTGATTCAAGCACCGCATGCGTAGTTTTCTGGGGATTACTACTCTCTCTCTAAAAAGAACACAATCACCTACGGTCGACAGGTCATCCTTTCTATTATGGAAGCGTGATAACTCCATTCCATATGACGAGTCAGACGGCCAGCCTTCTTGGATGTATTTGTGAACCTTCCATAGTAGGGAATCTGTCCGTGTCCCTTCCTCTATGTCTCTGAAATTGAGAGGGAATGTATTAATTGTTATGAACTGTGTTCCTTGCACTTTACTTAAACACTTATTACTTTATTCACACATATTAAAACATACATAATAAATATTGATGAAACGTACAACACTTTAAAACGCAGGCCGCGCGCCAGCCGCACCGAGCGCCCCTGCCGAGAGCTCCTGCTCGATCGGCCTTCGTGCACACTCTGCTCGGCGCTCGGCACACACTAAGCCTTGCGCGCTTAGTGTGTGCGACAGTGTGCGTGTACACACTGTCGTCCCCCTGGACGTTGACCGGTGGCAGCGCAACTGCCACGGCAAGTCCAGGGGTCGGCACGCACGGCTGCCCACAACATCTCCCCCTTTATTTATCCGGAGGGGTCGAACCGACACGGGATATTCCACTCAGGGAATACCGGTGTGGTGACACCCCCCGGCCGTTGCTGGTGTATTCGGTGGATGCTGTGGCGCGGACGCTTCTGCTTGCCCTACGGCTACCGGCACCCCTTTTCCGCCCCGCCATCACCTTTAATCGCGCTCGATCATCATCGGCTACGATTACTTGCGGCGGCGGTGATGCTGCGTGTACCTGCGCCTTTCTCTGCCCCGCTATCGTCCCTTTGCTCCAGGTCGGCGATGACGATCTTGTAGCGGCGGTGCTGAAGATGAACCACGGGCGGCATAGACTCTCGCCCTTCTCACGAACAAAGCTGTAGCCGGGGCGGCATGACCACCTCGCCCCCATTCCAACCTGCGATGCTGCATCCAGGACTGCTGTTGTTGATGCTGGGCGGCATGGACCCTCGCCCTTCCTTCACACGTTCCTGCTGCCCGTTGCTGCTGGTGCTGATGCAGGTGCTAATGATGCTGCAACCAGGGCGGCATGACACCCTCGCCCTCTTGGTCACGATGCAGCCAGGGCGGCTTGATCCTTCGCCCTTCCTTTGCGCGTTGCTGTTGCTCGTGGTGCTGGATCCAGGGCGGCATGACACCTTCGCCCTCTTTTAGACACTGTGGCTGTCTCCGGGGCGGCATGACAACCTCGCCCCCATAATACAGAGCAGCACCCGGGACGGCATGAGTCCTCGTCCCTTTTCCACACTGCATCCAGGGCGGCTTAGATCCCTCGCCCTCTTAGGACACAGTGGCATGACTGCTGTTGTTACCTCAGGGCGGCAATGAACCTCGCCCGCTGAAGCTGGGGCTGCAGCCTGGCGGATGACGCTCTCGCCCATAGCCCGGCAGCAAGGCTGAAAGCTTCCTCGCCGATGACGCTGCCGGCGCTGCTTGGACTGCAGCCCGGCGACCTTCACACGTCGCCGAGAGTGTGCAGCGCTGCCCCTACGGTCCCCTTGATGGGACGGCAGCCGGGGGCCTCGGTCTTGGCGGTGGCGGCGGCCCAATCCTTCCACGGGATTCCCGGAGCTTTGCCATCGCGATGGCTGCTGCGATGATGCAGCGAAAGACGTGCCCAATCGCGATGGCGTCCGCGGGTTCGTACTGGGATCCCCCTTACGCAGGAGGATCCCATCCTCGTCGCCACTGTTGTGAACTGGACTATTTGCACCTTATTTATTCACTTAAAACTTTACATTTATAAATAATATACACGAAATACAAACACGTTAAAACGTACAACACTTTACAACGTAGGCCGCGCGCCAGCCGCACCGAGCGCCCCTGCCGAGAGCTCCTGCTCGATCGGCCTTCGTGCACACTCTGCTCGGCGCTCGGCACACACTAAGCCTTGCGCGCTTAGTGTGTGCGACAGTGTGCGTGTACACACTGTCGTCCCCCTGGACGTTGACCGGTGGCAGCGCAACTGCCACGGCAAGTCCAGGGGTCGGCACGCACGGCTGCCCACAACATTAATCATGTTGAGAACTACCCCGCTTGGCAAAATGTCGCGCGACATGCATGCTTGAAATCGATGCTTGTTAACATTTTATTTCAAGCATCGTGAGTGTCCCAGCGTGAGCGCTGAGCGCACCTCCCCTCATTCTCAATGCCGCGTTTTTGGTTAATTCTCGCTCCCACCCTTTCTTTCCTTCTCCTCAACGAACCCACCATTCCCGCGAGCGTAGACCGATCAAAAAATTCCAGGAAACTCGGACAGTAAGTGTGCAGTTTTTTATTCACAGTACTGTTTGGCAAAATATCAATTCTTGATGGCGCGTACTGGCGATCAAATCGTTGGCTGCTTGCTCCACCGATGGCGCGTGCTGTTGGAAGAGAAACACTTGGTGTTTGATGCGTTTGCCTGAGGAATGAAAGATTAATCGAGCATTAGAATGGTGAACATAACTAGGACTATTTAAAACTTACCGATCAAGAAGATATTTAATGTTAAATGGCGACTCTGTATGCCCGATCCATCTGCTTTGATCCATTATCAGGAGCTTTGGCAATGAAATAGCTAGGTGTGATGGAAAATAATAGAAGAATAAACAAACATTAAAAGCAGTACGATTGTTAGAACACAAACTTTATTTGGAAGATTTTTCTTCTTATGCATGCACTTACCCGTAGATTATGTAACAAAACAAACTGCAGTTACGCCTGCGTTGACATCTTTCACGATTTACTTAACCACTTTTCTATTAACATTTAATGATTTTCGCTGCATCTTGCAGCACCAATCCTTCCCAAATGAAATTTGCATTCGTTCTGGCAATGAGTTTCGAACGATCACAACACAGCGCGAGAGTGAAGAACACAAAGTAAATGGCACTATGAACAAGTGTTGATCATATGGTCAAAATAGAGTATAATGGAATTTATTTTACTTCAAATGAATTGATTTTATTCTGATTTACATTTCAATTATTGTTATCAGCCTAGTTGTTAATGTTTAAAATTTTGATTAAGTGAAAACATCATTACCAGTTAAATGAAACGACAATAGGCGCATTTTGACCATATCGAATTATGATCGTCTTTACACATAGTGTCATCTCTTGCGCTTCAGGGTCTCACGCTCAGAGCAAAAATTCTCGCAAATTCGCAACGGTAGGAGCGTTCAGCTGTGGAGGGCTGGAGGAGTGCGAGTGTGTGTCTCATGCACACAGCGAAATTTTGGTCAACACCTCGATGGTGGGAGCGTTTTTCCATGGGATGGGGTAGTGGAGTGCGAGTGTGTCGCATGATTCCTTCAAAACTAGGGCCAGGGGTAGCGAGAGGCATCAAAATGAGTTACTCTTTGCCAAGCGGGATCCTCGCTCCCACCTTTTCTTTCCTTCCCTCAACGGACACACCATTCCCGCGAGCGTAGGCCGATTAAAAAATTCCAGGAAATTCGGACAGTAAGTGTGCAGTTTTTTATTCCCAGAGCTATTCGGGAATATTTCAATTCTTGATGGCGCGTACTGGCGATCAAATCGTTGGCTGCTTTCTCCACCGATGGCGCGTGCTGTTGGAAGAGAAACACTTGCTGTTTGATGCGTTTGCTTGAGGAATGAAAGATAAATCGAGCATTAGAATGATGAACAAAACTAGGACTATTTGAAACTTACCGATCACGAAGATATATGAATTTAAACGGCGACTCTGTAAGCCCGATTCACCTTCTTTGATCGGTTATCAGGTGCTTTCGTAATGAAATAGCTAGGTGTGATGGAAAATAATAGAAGTGTTGTGGACAGACCGCTGCCTCATCCTGAGGGCTCACTGTTGACAGCAAGGCTGTCATCCTGTGACGTCCTCAGTGAGGATCGCGGCGCGAGCAGGACCAGTCGTCCTCTCCCCGCATTGCGTGTGTGTGTGTGTGTGTTGTGTTTATGTTATTTATTACCCGTGTTTATATTTCCCATACCAAAGAGTAGAATAAATACATATTCTGTTTGTGCCGTACACACCGTCTTCATGCTTGTTCTGTGCGGACACAACAAGAAGAATAAACAAACATTAAAAGCAGTACGATTGTTAGAACACAAACATCATTTGGAAGATTCTTCTTCTTATGCATGCACTTACCCGTAGATCATGTAACAAAACATACTGCATTTATGCCTGCGTTGACATCTGTCACGATTAACTTAACCAATTTTCTATTATAATTTCATAATTTTCGCTGCATCTTCCGGCACCGATCCTTCCAAAATGAAATTTGCATTCGTTCTGGCAATGAGTTTCGAACGATCACCACACAGCGCGAGAGCGAAGAACACAAAGTAAATGGCACTATGTACAAGTGTTGATGATATGGTCAAAATAGAGTATAATGTAATTTATTTTACTTCAAATGAATTGATTTTATTCTGATTTACATTTCAACTATTGTTATCAGCCTGGTTGTTAATGTTTAAAATTTGGATGAAGTGAAAACATCATTACCAGTTAAATGAAACGACAATAGGCGCATTTTGACCATATCGAATTATGACTGTCTTTCACACATAGTGTCATCTCTTGTGCTTCAGGGTCTCACGCTCAGAGCAAAACTTCTCCCATCTTTGCAAGGGTGGGAGCGTTCAGCTGTGGAGGGCTGGAGGAGTGCGAGTGTGTGTCTCATGCACACAGCGAAATTTTGGTCAACACCTCGATGGTGGGAGCGTTTTTCCATGGGATGGGATAGTGGAGAGCGAGTGTGTCGCATGATTCCTTTAAAACTAAGGCCAGGGGTAGCGAGAGGCATCAAAATGAGTTACTCTTTGCCAAGCGGGACGGACTTTACATCCTCTTCTAGCTGGAGGCTGGCGATGACGTCCCGCTTGGCAACATGTCGCGCGACATGCAAGCAGCGGGCGCTTGGCAAAATGTCGCGCGACATGCATGCTTGAAATCGATGCTTGTTAACATTTTATTTCAAGCATCGTGAGTGTCCCAGCATGAGCGCTGAGCGCACCTCCCCTCATTCTCAATGCCGCGTTTTTGGTTAATCCTCGCTCCCACCCTTTCTTTCCTTCTCCTCAACGAACCCACCATTCCCGCGAGCGTAGACCGATCAAAAAATTCCAGGAAATTCCGACAGTAAGTGTGCAGTTTTATATTCACAGTACTGTTTGGCAAAATATCAATTCTTGATGGCGCGTACTGGCGATCAAATCGTTAGCTGCTTGCTCCACCGATGGCGCGTGCTGTTGGAAGAAAAACACTTGTTGTTTGATGCGTTTTCCTGAGGAATGAAAGATATATCTAGCATTAGAATGGTGAACAAAACTAGGACTATTTAAAACTTACCGATCACGAAGATATTTGAAGTTAAACGGCGACTCTGTAAGCCCGATTCACCTTCTTTGATCGGTTATCAGGTGCTTTGGTAATGAAATAGCTAGGTGTGATGGCAAATAATAGAAGAATAAACAAACATTAAAAGCAATACGATTGTTAAAACACAAACATCATTTGAAATATTCTTCTTCTTATGCATGCACTTACCTGTAGATCATGTAACAAAACAAACTGCAGTTACGCCTGCGTTTACATCTTTCACGATTTACTTAACCACTTTTCTATAAACATTTTATAATTTTCACTGCATCTTCCGGCACCGATCCTTCCCAAATGAAATTTGCATTCGTTCTGGCAATGAGTTTCGAACGATCACAACACAGCGCGAGAGTGAAGAACACAAAGTAAATGGCACTATGTACAAGTGTTGATCATTTGGTCAAAATAGAGTATAATGGAATTCATTTTTCTTCAAATGAATTTAATTTATTCTGATTTACATTTCAATTATTGTTATCAGCCTAGTTGTTAATGTTAAAAATTTTGATGAAGAGAATACATCATTACCAGATAAATGAAACGATAATCGACGCATTTTGACCATATCGAATTATGATCGTCTTTACACATAGTGTCATCTCTGGCGCTTCAGGGTCTCACGCTCAGAGCAAAAATTCTCGCAAATTCGCAACGGTGGGAGCGTTCAGCTGTGGAGGGCTGGAGGAGTGCGAGTGTGTGTCTCATGCACACAGCGAAATTTTGGTCAACACCTCGATGGTGGGAGCGTTTTTCCATGGGATGGGGTAGTGGAGTGCGAGTGTGTCGCATGATTCCTTCAAAACTAAGGCCAGGGGTAGCGAGAGGCATCAAAATGAGTTACTCTTTGCCAAGCGGGGTATTCTGTCTCCGGTTTAGCGTGATTTCTTATGAGCCTTGAGAGAATGTCAGCATTTCCAAAGTTTCCGGTGGGGACAAACTCAATCGAAAATTCGTATAACTGCAGTGTTAGCGCAAAGCGTTGCAGTCTATTCGCTGTGAATACTGGGATGCCTTTCTTCTAGTCCCAATGATGATGCATCCGCTGCCACAATAATCTGTGCGGTGGGGTCGTAGTGGGTGAGGAGGAGATCGGATGATAGGATTTCTTTAAAATATTTAAATGCCTTTTCACATTGCATATTCCAAGCGAATTTTGTGTCACTTTTCAGCAAGTTATCAAGCGGATACCTCAATTCGCGCATTTTTGGCACAAATTTTCCGTAAAAATTTACTGCTCCGAGGAAAGAGCGCACGCCTTTGATATCAGTAGGTGCGGGAAGATTTTTTATTGCCTCGATTTTCGCAGGATTCGGTCGGATACCATGACGGTCGATTACGTGTCCAAGGTAATCGATTTGCCTCATCTTCAACGAGCATTTGTCTGCTGGGACGGAAAACCCAAATTGTTCGAGGCGTTGAAAAAGTTTCGTTAGATTTTCGTCATGCTCTTCCTCTGTTTTCCCCCCGACAACCACGTCATCCATATAGCCAGAAGTTCCCTGCAATCCTACCAGCATTCTATCTATAATCTGCTGGAACGCGGCTGGGGCTACTTTTATGCCTGGAGGAAGGCGGTTATAATGGTATAAACCTCTATGGGTGTTAATGGTAAGCAATGGACGATATTGTTCGTGAATCTCGACCTGGAGGAAGCCGTCTGACAGGTCTACTTTGCTGAACCAACTACTGTGCGCAAGCTTCGAAAAAATATCTTCGGGCAATGGCAATGGATATTCGAGTGGCTGAAGCGCATCGTTTAAGCCAGTCGAGTAGTCGCCACAGATGCGGATGTTGCCATTTGCCTTTCGTACAACTACGATCGGGGCTGCCCATTCGGAAAAGTCTACGTGCGTGATGATATTCAATTGTTCCAACCTATCCAGCTCTTTGTTGACCGTCTCAATCATGGCATAAGCGACAGGCCTTTTTGGAGAAAACACGGGTCGAGCGTCTTCTTTCAACTGCAAGTGGATGCGGCTTTTAGTGCATAGCCCCGTACCGCTAAAAACTGTCGGAAATTTAGCTTGGAGTCCCTTGATGTAGCCGCTTGACGATACCATTTTGCAGTAGCTATGCATTGTTAGCGAACTGAGACCAAATTGATCGATGAGATCAGCACCCAACAATAAAATGTTTGCTCGCGTCACCTGAATGATAGCTTCCCTCATTTTACCTGCCATTTCAATGCTGGTTTCGAATTCACCGTCAAGTTGAAGCTCCTCACCCAATGCTGTCCTAGCGTTGACCTCTGCCGGAACTAACAATGGTTTGCCCAGTTGTTGCCACAACGAGCGACTGATGACTGTTATGTCCGACCCAGTGTCCAGCTGCAAGCTCACGTGTTGACCACATATGGTCAGGTTGACGTATTTTCGTCTGTCGTTAACCCTGCAAATATTCACAGTTACAACACGTGATGTTACCTGCCGGTGCTTTCGAAAGTTGCACTGTCGTCTTATCGGTCCTGATGTGCGGCAAAACCCTTTCCGATGACCGATTTTTCCACAATCGGAGCACTCATGCGATTTGAACTTGCAGTCTCTGGACCAATGAAGCTCACCGCATAACCAGCAGGGTTTCGATGGTTTCGCCGATGCTCCGGAATCACTCGATTTCTGCTTCCGGAAATTAGCTGGTTGCGTGCCCGATCGATGGTACCGCTGTTTCGACTGCATACCTGCACCGTGCACTGCAAGAACTCGTTCACGCGACTCCGTTCCAATCATCGCGCTGTCAACCTTCAGGCTCTTTATCCGCTGGCACTCTGCTGCAAGATCCTCCAAAGTAACGTCACTTCGTTCCTCGATGCGTGCGAGAAGTCGTGTGCAGATGTCTGAATCAGCCTCATCCTTTAATCCACACACGAGCGTCAAACACTTAAACTGATTCTCACTCATGGACGAAAACTGGTAGTCGACGCACGATCGGTTCACGCGGCAGATGAATGTGAGTATGTCTTCGGATTGCGCTTTTGTCAGCTTCATGCATTTGTATCGTTTGTTGACAAGCGACTCAGCCCTTCCGAAAAGCGAACTCAATATGCTGACTGTATCTTGAAAACTCACATCGTGCGGAACTCGTGGAAGGATAAAACTGGTATACCGTGAATGCTCTGTCGTGCCCAGCTTACGCACGAGTAAACGAACTTTCGCCGCTTCGTCGAGTCGGGAGGCGTCCTGATTAAACAGGTCGTCGTAACGTAAAAACCAGGCGGAAAACGTAACGTCCGACTCGGCATTTATTAATTGCGACATAATTTGCATTAATTGCGACATAATTTGCTGCTGTTGGGCCATCTGCTTCTGCATTAATTGCAGCATTTGGTAGATCATCGCGCCGTCTGGGGACGATCCTGCTTCCTGAGATGACGCTCCTCCTGGGTGCAGCGATGGCGTCGGCGATATGCTGAGCGATGGCGCCGCTGGTACGCCGAGCGATGACCCCGCTGGTCCTCGGTGCGGTTGTAGATGCAAGCGTTGTGCATTGACGTCGTGCGCGGATGCGAAGGGTTGCGCTGGTGTAAAAGCGCTGGGGCGGATCAACGGTGATCGACGCGATTCGCCTTCGCTAGCTCCGTCTGATGCACCGTTTTCGTTGATGCTCATCCTGCGCTTCTTGGACGGTGGACGGGGAATTTTCACACGCACATACACTTACACTTTCACAGATTAAAAATTGTCGCTTTATAAAAAAAAAATTGTCCGAATTTACTCGTCGCCACTTTTGTGTTGTAACGGGGTTTGTGATATTTAATGTTGGTGTTACTATCTACATTAACTGCACACGTATTAAAACTTTATAAATTAACGTAAATGTATTATTAAAAATCTGACTGCTTGCACCGAGGACGTTCTTGTAAGTGCCGCGTTACAACCAACGTGTTCGGCACCATCGCTCCCGTTCGTTGGCCTGGCGAGCAATCATTGCCCTATCCTGCCGAACCGCTCTCACTAACACATCAACACGCTGGCAGGACTGTCAGCGGTGAGTGACTGCAATAACGGCGATCGCAAGTTCGGCAGGTCGGGTCACAACACTAGTAATATGAATGTCGCCGATGTTTTATCCCGACTAATTTGCAAGTCACAGGTTGACGATGCTTTCGACGAGGACAACGAAAAGCACATATTGTATTCCTTGGATGCGGGAGACATGTCTATTTCGTGGACGGAAATACAGACAGCCTCGGAGACAGACGAAGAACTTGAAGCAGTAAGGTTAGGAGTTCATACCGGAAAATGGTCCAATGCTCTTAAACGTTATGAATCCGAATCAAAACATCTAAGAACGCTAGGTCACATTGTTTATAAAGACGATCTAATAATTCTACCTACATCTCTTCGTTCTAGAGCAATTAAAGCAGCTCATCGGGGTCACGTTGGTTGCGAAGCTACCAAACGAATTTTACGGGAGTTTTTCTGGTGGCCGAATATGGCAAAACAAGCAGCTCTTTTCGTATCTAATTGCGAAATATGCCTGGTTATATCTAAAAGGAATCCTCCTTTACCTCTTTCCAGTAGACAACTTCCAGATGGACCATGGGAAATTTTACAAATTGACTTTTTGTCCTTATATGGCTACGGATCCGGTGAATTTCTCTTAACCGTAGACACCTATTCCCGTTATTTACATGTTTCTGAAATGAAACAAACTGATGCCAGAAGTACTTATGCTGCCCTTTGTAGAGTATTTTAAGTTTGGGGGCTACCTCTCATCATACAGAGCGACAACGGACCTCCTTTCCAGGGATCAGAATTCATCGAATATTGGGAAAGTAAAGGAGTGAAAGTCCGGAAATCGATCCCTTTAAGCGCGCAATCCAACGGAGCCATCGAAAGGCGAAACCAAGGAGTTATTAAAGCCTTGGCAGCGGCAATACAAGAAGGTAGGCCCTGGAGAATGGCGTTAGACGAGTACATCCACGCTCACAACACACGGAAACACCATTCACGGTTAGGAGTGACGCCGTTCGAGCTGTTAGTCGGTTGGCGATATAGAGGAACATTTCCGTGTTTATGGAACTGGAAAAACAAATTAGACAGAAATACGGTCCGAGAAAATGATGCGTTTTCAAAACTGGTTAGCAAGCAGTTTGCTGATAGTCGTCGAGGAGCGAAGGAAAGTAACATAATGGTAGGCGATATCGTATTGACTACTGTTTTACAAAGATCTAAGACAGATCCTACTTTTTCGAAGGAGAGGTTCACAGTGTTAGTAAAGGAGGGAGCAAAAATCGTTTTAATCAATGGGAAAGGTGAGAAGTTAACTAGAAACATACAAGATGTAAAAAGGGTCCCCAATGGGGCAACAGAACAATCAATTGAGGAGGAATTAGTAGATCCAATTGAAACTACAGAAATCGATTATAGCGAGAGTGATCATTTAAAAAGACCCAAAAGAATCATACAAGTCCCTAACAAATACAAAGACTCAATTATGTATCATATTTGCTACCAAGAGTAGGGGTGATGGAAGATGTAGGGATCAAGAGTGAGAGAGAGAGAAGTTTAGTGAAATCAGAGAGAGCGAAAAATATTGAAACATGCAAAAATGAGGATGAGAGAGGAGAGATTGGACGAAAGCAGAGATAGAGATGGAGAAGGCGCGCGGAAAAGGAGACGGACGTCTACCGGTAGCTAGCGGTAGCTGGGATCAAGAGAGAATGAACTCCGAGAGTGAATCGAGAGAGAGAGTGTGAGAGAGGGACAGATCGTGAGATCAGGGAGAGAAAACAAGTCAGACGACAGGGAGAAATAAAGGAGCCTCGGGTCAGTCTTGTGGTTGATCGCAAAGAGATCGGTTGAGCGTGAAACAATAAAAAAAAGAAATTGAATTAAAAAAGCCTAATAAATAATTAAAATGCGTGACGATTACGACAGTTAGGTACGCTGGTGGACATAAAAATAGGAACTTTTTTCTTTGACCGAAAAACATAGTTCTTGTCGGAAATATTTGGTAGCCCTGAAAAGGACTGTTTAAGTGGTTGTTGGGAGGTGGTGTTGCGGTGTTCCACAGAGCGGAAACATATTCTAACGATCAATGTGTTGACCGTTATTCGCTATCACTTCCTCACAGCGTAGGGCCATATCGCCGATGAGGTTACGGCATTCGCTTCTGTCTATGCGTTTCCACATAGCCTTGCAGCGTCTCCATAGCGAATCGGCAGAACGTGCATGCTTGTTCTTAAGCTGACGCTTGAGAGTTGACCACAGATTCTCAATCGGGTTGTGGTCTGGACTCAACGCAGGCCACGGTAGAACTTGCACATCCTCGTTTGCCAAAAAACATTTAACTAATCGCGATGTATGCTTTGAGTCGTTATCGTGCTGAAAGATGTAATGCTCTTCGTCTCCGAATTTTTGTCGGGCGTGTGGCAACATCTTACGACGTAGTATGTTTCTATACCCTTCCGAGTTCAGTGTCCCTTTGATACGGAACAAAGGACTCAGGCCGTGCCAGGAGAAGCAACCCCACACCATTACGTGGCTGCCTCCGTGCTTTAGGGTTTTTATAGCATTTTTTGGATGATACGCCTGTTTAGGAAGGCGCCAGACGTATTTAGTGCCGTCCGAACCATCCAGATTGATTCTGGACTCATCCGAAAAAATGATTTTCTCCACCAAAAGATGGATGCAGCTAAATGTTCTTCGGCAAACCGAATGCGCGCTTCTACGTGGTGCGGCATTAGCTTACGAACCTATCGTGGTTTCCGGGCACAGAGCCCACCGGCGTGTAAACGGCGCGACACCGTTTTCGCCGAAACTTGCAATCTAAGCTCCTGCTTAATACGATTTCAAGTTTTGAAAGGGTCCGCCCTGATTATCTCAACCATCTGCGCGTCAACGTCGGACGTTGTTTTTCGCGGACGACCTGTGGATTTACCCGTAGCCTCGCTACGAATGGCGTTGTCCATAAACGTCCGCGAACGGCCGAACGCCTTGCAGATGGTTTTGATAGGCACGTTCTCACGATACAAACCCTGAATATGTTTCCGCTCCTCTGGAGTGCAGTGCTTTCCGCGACCCATGATGAACTTGTGGAATTTTCAAATCGCAAACTTTCACCTTTGCCACTGAATGAAGAATGAAGCGCAACACGGTTTGGATCTCTTTTTATACTACCGAAAAACGCTGCCGTTACTCAAAACTCAGATAAGTAGCGCACCACAAATGCGAGTATAAAAGGCAAACAAACAGCGATTGCAAATTCAGTACGCCTCGAACGTTAGGCGAAAGAACTCCGCAGGAGCCAAAGCCTTTCTAAACCATACTAACAACAACATACGCCTCGATATGTTGGCGATAAGAGGCCAACGAACTCCGCAGGAGCCAAAGCCTCTCTAAACCATACTAACAACAACAACAACTGTTGGCGATGACACACCTATTGCACGCAAAAAAACACACAACAAATTTTTTTCCTATCTTTTTGTCCACCGGTGTACCCAGGATTCAAACTTTGTTTACATTTATTAAATTTGTTCATATAATTTATCTACCCCATTTTTTCGATTAAATATTCTTTAAAAATATATTTTGGACTTTGTGAGTTCTTATAAAACATTAAGACATAGATTAAAGTGTGTTATTTTGTTTTATTCCGTGAATTTATTCTATGATTCATTATGTTTTCGACATTTTTGGTTATAAAAACTAAGAAATCTTTTTTTTTTGCATTTTTAAAATGAATTCCTCATTATCTACGAACCGCATGGACAATTTACGTGAGATTAGAACTCGTACTCACATGATTTTAAATTTCGTGCATAAACAAGTCATCAAATATTTTGTTAATATAATTCACTTTTTCGATACAATCAATAGACACACAAAAATGCACATAATAACAAAGAATTCTGTACTATTTGCTAAGCTTTGTGTGCGGAAACCAATGTTTAACGGTTCTAAAAAGACGTAAAGTCCCTCAACTATGGCGACCCCCCAATGGCCCTTATCCACCACCTGATATTTTTAATCCACCTTGATAATGAGGTGTAGTTACCGTAGCAACATACGATGCGCAATCTCAGATTGCGCATATATTTATCTGTCAAACGGGTCGGTTTGATATATTTATCTGTCAAAAAAAAATTATATATTTCGAACATATAATCGTTAAAATTTATGCGCAATCTTGGCGCAACCTGAAAATGTATGGAAATGACGTTTATAGCTCAGGGTTGGCTACGCAAAATGACTTAGGGTAACTGTACCAGTTTTCGGCAGGCTAGTGCAGCAGTTTCACAAAAATTGCTCACACATCAATATTTTTCATTATTTTTCTTGAAAGTGTTGTTATTCTGGTTGATAAACTATCATAGTATGTTACAATATTTTTTATTTGCCGGTTCAAAGCCCTTTTTCATAAATATTCGTGAAAATGCAAACATTGATTTTGCTCCTATTTTCGGCAGTTTGTTCCTATTTTCGGCAGGCTGTGTTCCTATTTTCGGCAGCGCGAATACGGATCAGAAAATGTTTGTATCAATGTGAATATGTACAAAAAAATGTTTAAAGAAATTTAACACTCTTACTTTCCTGAGATTGGTGTGAAAAAGCACTTTAATTATTAATTTTATGTTGCTTATTTTGGCCCGTTTTGACAGCCATTTTGATGCTACGTTTAAACAGAGCAGCCATTGACAGTTTGATGGTTATAGCGTACAGTGCGAACTGGCTTACAAATATTTATTTTTCTCTTAAGTTAGTGCATTTTTTGTCGTAAAATTGGTGATATTTGGTACAAGAAAGGTCATATTATGTGTCGACATACGCATTGTAGTGTTCTGATCAATTTTAAAAGGAATATTCAGCCAAATTCAAAGTGTGTTATTGTTCCGAGTTTCGGCAGGAGCCCACAACATTGAGCTGTCAAAAATGAACATTTACTGTGTACCTATTTTCGGCAGCATTTAAAGTGAAAAATAACCTGTTTATCGTGATTTTAAAATTCCGAACAAGTTAGAATAAATTAAATAAGCATAAAATCTTTAACAAACACCACTTTTTCATTGTTTTACTGTTCTGATTCTCTTAATCACAAAACCTGCCGAATGATTGGCTGACAGCAAAGCTGCCGAAAAAAAGCACAATTTATTTGATATTTTGGAAAATACGTAATGAAATGGTGTGAAACTTCGTATGTGAATATCAAATAAGTACACTTTCACTACAAAATTGTATTTTGTGAAATTTTTTACCGCATTTGTGCAGAATTTCACGTTTTTAGCTACCCTGCCGAAAATAGGTACACTGCCGAAAACTGGTACAGTTACCCTATGTTTTGATAAAACGAATATATGAGCAATCTGAGATTGCGCATCGTGTATTAGGTTATAGCGCTTTTGGCTATGCGCGGCCCCCTGGGCTTCGATTTTGACAGATGGTTTTCCGCTTGTATATGTATTGATGGATTGTTTACATTTTGCAATATTTGGTGAAGATCAATTTGAGTGAATATTTTAGTTTATTGGAACACAGCTCGTGATTTAAAATGGAAATTTTCCTTCGAGAAATTGAAGCGTTCGCCAAACGGGAACGCTTTGTCAGGTTCTGCCCAAATGCAGAAAGTGTAGTTACAGAAGCAGCCAACTGTAATGCTGGCTGGTTGCATGATTCGTAAATTTCCAGCAATCTGCCTCCCGGAGCAACACTCATAAAAATGAACTGTGTAAGTAATGCACGTGCTACAAACGTATTGCTGCAAACGATATTTGTCATCTACTACATTGCAATATTTTGAACTCACAAACAGCCACAAACACAAACTACACCAACCGGCGAGCAGCATTAGTACGCCAACGGGAAGAGTGTCGAGCCGAACTTCACCCAACCCCACCAGCGTCATCATGAGCTGCTGTCGCGCTGCGCTTCAACAGGTACGGTTTAGGGAGAGAAGACAGAACCTTCGTTTTCTCAGGGAAGCAAACCGGTCGCGAAGTAGAAGCGTAGAGGACGATGACGAAGACGGTCGAGCAACCGGGGACAACGCAGACGGACCGTATCGTGAAGCGTCAATCGACGACGAAGACTCTCCCGCAGTATCCACGGATTGTGGTTTTAGTCTTGCCAAAAAAGTAGCGGCATCCGAGACGGAAGTCGAGGTAAAGTCCTCTCGGGTATAAATGTAGGAGCGAGAGAGGGTTTTGGAGATTTAGAAAATAAAACCCGTTGTAAAAAAAAACTGAAGAATCATACGATACGAATCGAGATGAAATACATATAATTGAAGCCACAGTCGAGCTTAATTAATATTTGAGTAATTTTGGATGAGGAAATAAACACAAAACAAAACTTAAACACTATATCTACATTGATGTTATGTCGGATCAAACTTGGCGGCTCTCCCTTTCCGCTCTGTTCCACTTACAACTAACACACATGATTTGTAGCTGAAGCAAGATTCCATTCAAAGGGCTTTGAGGAAAATTTGAAAGGATTTCCTCCTAGATGCTTCTCATCTTAAGCAAACGGCGCTGTGATTACCGGCGAAATTCTCTTTTCTTCGTTTGAAGTTGACCGAAATCTTACGCAGCATCCTTCGCCTTTTGGCCAGACACATCGCATTTTGGGCGATTTGTTAAATCGAACCGAACATGTAGACGAAAACCTCATGCAAATTGTCGAGCACACCGCTCAGCATCTTGCTGGTGCTCATTCATTATCAGGACAGCTATGATGTTCTGGAGTGAGTTGTATTCCTGCCATGGAAAACTTTAGGAACAGCGCCGTTATTGTTCGGTTATATGGAACGCGCGTAAGAATCAAGCGAATCGACATCCGGGTAGATGTCCAGCCTGACTATGGCACGCGAAAGCACGGTGTTGCTGTCGATGTAAGCAGTTGTGTTAGCCAGAGCCGGTTTGGCTAGATCGTCCGTAGGGACGTAAATGGCCTACACTCACTTGATGAGCCTTTCTTCGTTTTGTGCGCTTCAACATGCTAAGTCCGTACTACGGACTCCGTAGTTAGAGTCATGTGGCAATCGAAAGCGAACGGAATAAGACCCAGCAGGCCCGACACTTTCGAAATGGCAAGATTCCGAGCAACAGCTATTCACACCTTACTTGTTGTGCAAATGGAATTCCACTATGATGGAGAAATGTCGATCCAATTTGATTATCGTCCGCTCCTAAAATACAGCATTTAATTAGATTTGTGAATAAAACAATCATGTAATATACATCACAACTTAAAATGCGTACCGCATCGTTGGTTATTGTAACGCTGGCATTGAACGATTGCTCATTGTTGTGATTACATATACGGTCGTTTTTTCGATCATATTAAACGTGTATCGACCTGAAAGTACGATGCGGCACCGTGTTGAACTGGATATGATTGCAGTTTTCTTTCCTATTTCAGTTTAAAGCACTAGATCTTATTTCGTTTACTTTATAACTCTTTCGTTTACATCAAGGACCGTAAAGATATCAGGTCAATTTATAAGCCCGTTTTGACAGCTACGTGGAAGAAGAATCGACGAAAAAAAACTGACAGTTAGTTTTCCGCGTATCTTTACGCGGATTTATTGTATGTAAACCAAGGTGGAATGTATAATGAGGTGTAGTTATAGCACTTTTGACGATCCCCCCCCCTGGGCCCCGATTTTGACAGATGGTTTTCCGCATGAGCCTGTATTGGTGGATTGTTTATGTTTCGCTAGCTCTAAATGTATAGGTATCATTTTTGGCGGTTACATTCCATATTTACCTACTCACTTTTCATGCTCAGCATAAACAACTCCCAATCCGCGCAGATTTTCATTTTTTAGAAAAAAAAATATATTTCTGAACATTTATCACTCGTCATGCCTACCGCGTGTTCAGTCATTTCATGTAGCAACAGCCGTTGCAAAGTGAAAAAGCTGGGATTGGATGTTGTGTTCCATAAATTTCCGAAAGATGCTGTGTTACGCAGTCTCTGGAAGAAATTTTGTAACCGTGACGAAGGCTGGGAACCTACTAATTTTTCCATTATTTGTTCTTCTCATTTTCAGCCCCAGGACTATCAGCTGCACAACGCTCCTATGATGAAAACTACAGCATTGCGGAAATTAAAATGTGAGGGTAAGTACTTTTCTAGTTTTCATTGATTATGATATAATTAGAAGTAATTATTTATAATGTAGATTAAGTGAATTCTGCTCTTACATGCGTACATTAATAATCGAAAATGTATCTTCGCACAGTGCGTAGCATTTGTAGTTCTAGAATAAGGGACCGGTGGTAATTCTAACCCGTGGCTGCGGCGAGTGAGCAAGATCAATCGTTACAAAATCCTTTCTGTTGGTAGAACGAGTTCGGGTGTCCCAGATTTAATACTAGATGCATGAGTAAAAAAAATGCGATTCCGATCCGTTGGTTCATCCAGTTTGCGTGGCGTCTTGAACTTTGGAGCGACCTGTATTCGCTGCTCCAACCAGTTAGAGTTGCTAATGGGGGGGGGGGGGGGGGCAACCCGCGTATCACTAGTTCAAAACCTAAGCGGTCACAAAAATCTAGATGAGGGGAGAGAGAATTAGTGGATAGCTTTCCTCGCGAATGAACGTTCGGTGACAAGTGTGTAACTAAAGACACGAGCGAGTAAATAAGTTAAAAAAACGTTTTTCTTTACTAGTGGAGTGCTAAAACAGAACTAAGCTGTGGGTATGGAGCTTGAGTGATCGTCAACTGGCTCGCTGGCCGGCTGGCTGGTTGGCTGGTTGGCTGGTTGGTTGGCTGACTGTTTCGATTAGTGCTGATGTTCTTATCGGATGCGCCTGGTCACTCGCCGGAATCAGGTTGCTGTTACCGGCTGCGCAACACATTAGCGTTACGTTAGTGCTGCTGGGGTGCACGTGTAGTCATGGCGGTAGCTAGGCACGTAACTACATATTAAACAAGAAAATTGCAATGGCGTAGAACGAGGAAGGCTGCTGCATGCTTCCTTTAACTGTTGCCATTTGCTTTTCAGTTTTTCAACCACTGCTAGGCCACCTATTTAGGCCGTAGTGGTTGGTTGTTTAGGCCATAGTGTCTTTAGAGTCATAGTTTCTTTCAGTTTGCTTTATCATAGTTTTAAAATATCTTTCAACGTTATCGGGTAATAATATTAAAAACTTGTTTACATGGTTTGCTTCTCATACAATTTAATAGTATGTTTAATCAGTATTTTATGCAAATGTCGCTCAGAATATTAATAATCAAAGTTAAATAATGTTTCTTGCATTGATTTTTGTCTATCTATCAGTCTGCTTGTCTGTCTGTACGTGTATATTAGATATAATTATAGTATTTGCTTTAGTTTTTAGTTGCTTTTTTGAATTATTACAATTTATTAATTTTAAAATATGTAATTTTAATAGAAAAATGAACCAAACTGGTCGACGGTTAAAGCTGAACTCCCGGTCTCTGGTCGTCGTGGGGCCATCTGTCTATCCGGTGGTTATGTTCCAACAAGTTGCGTCACTTAGGGGAACATAATGCCAAACATGGAGCTGTCCGAATGTCCAGATGTCGCGGGCTAACATTGGATAACTTTAGCGTAAAAAAAGTTTATGTTAATGTTTACGAATGTGCAGAATGTTTTCAAGTGTTTTAATATTATATTAGGCATTTTTTACTATTTGTAAATAAATTTGAAAAAAAAAACTGCTTCCCTAATTTCTTCTTCTTCTCTGCTGTGGCAGGTTGTTACCCGGTTCGGTATGAGAATCCAGCTTCCTGAGCATTCATCATACTACTCCGCGTATGGAAAAAAAAAACTTTTTTTTTCCAACCTCAACCTTGTTTAGGATCGGCTACTTAGGCCATATATCCATGCTTCCCTAATGGCTAATACAAAATTCCATAGCCACCTTTCTGTAACTTTGATAATCCTCAAAATGAAATGACGATCATAAAACGAGAAGCGGATGATAAAGATCCATGCAAATCCAATGGCAAGCGTATTTTGTTTCCAAACCTTTGCCATTGAATGGGTTTATATCATTGTTTCTAAACCATAACATTTTACATAACATAAAAGGATTAGTATCGATTGAGGTGTACGATTTTCGTATGTAATGCGTGTAACTTATTTATTAATAATTATTTATTTTTTCATTAATATATTAACACTATTAAACTTCTGTATATAATTTATTGTTACTGTTTTTATTATTTTAATAATACGTTTGTGTTGTGTTTCGGTTTAAAGCAATTCCATCTGTAATGCTCGAACATAACTAATGATGAGCAAGAACAATTGAACGAGGTTGTTCTAGAGCAACGCCGACATGAGCTATATCAGTCGTGTGAGAAAGAAAAAGATGAACAAATTGAATTCCTTAAATTAAAAATTTCTGCCCTAACTGCTCAACTAGAGGAGGCTAAAAACCTAAAAGCAGCAAACCATAATTTGAAACAGCATTTGGATTCGGTTGTTCAAGAAAATACAGCATTAAAGAAGCAAAATGTGAATTTGGAAAAAAAATTGGAAACCATTCAGAAAGAAAGCATCCAAAGTTCAGATGTAGTTCCAATAATGAAGAGAATGTTAGGAGACACTCTGACAATCAAATTGATTTGATTATTAAGCACAAGAAGCGAGTACGATGGAAGAAAGAGGAAATTAGCAAGGCGTTTACCTTGAAATATTTTAGTTCGCGGGCATATTGTTACGTAGGAAAAGATTTGAAGGTGCCTATGGCTGCTCCATCCACCTTACAAAGGTATGGACGAAAAATTAACTTAAAGCAAGGCATCTTAGAAGACGTTTTGAATTTAGTTGGAACCGCGGCCAAAACATTTAGCAACAAAGATCGAGAATGTGTTCTAAGTTTTGATGAAATGAAAGTAGAAAGCGTATTAGAATATGACCCGGCAGCAGATGAAGTAATGGGACCGTTCAATTATGTACAAGTAGTAATGGCTAGAGGACTATTTAAGAACTGGAAGCAGCCAATCTACATAGGATTTGACCAAAGCATGACCAAAGAAATCATAATGGAAAAATTAAATGAAAAAAATATAAATGTGGTCGCCATAGTTAGCGATAACTGTCCTGCAAATACTAGCTGTTGGAAAGAATTGGGAGCAGTCGATTATAATAATCCATTTTTTCCACATCCCATCTCAAAAAAAAATGTATATGTTGTTCCTGATGTGCCTCATTTGTTAAAGTTGACGAGGAACTGGCTAGTAGATCACGGATTCAAGTATCATGATAAGACAATAACAATTGAGCCCCTTAAACATATAGTTGAGGGTCGTATGGCTGCAGAAATGACTCCTGTGTTCAAAATAAACCAAAGACACATCAAAATGACTAGCCAGCAGAAACAAAATGTGAAAAAAGCAGCACAACTTTTATCGCGCACAGTATCTGTTTCTTTGCGAAGATATGTACATAGTGAAAAAAGCAAAAGATCTAGCTGACTTTATAGAAAAAGTTGATTTATGGTTCAGCGTATCAAATTCATACTCGCCTTATGCTAAAGAGGACTATAAAAAATCATACAATGGAAACGATAATCAGATAAAGGCCCTGAACGACATGCGCGAGTTGATGCTTAATTCAATTGCCATCGGAAAATGTTCGCTTCAGATATTTCAAAAATCAATTCTGATGCAGACAACTGCTCTTCAAATGCTGTATCAAGACATGAAAGAAAAACATGATATTAAATTTATATCTACATATAAGGTAAATATCAATTAAATCACCCATCAAACTGTTTTACAATTTGTTTAATCGTTGCGTATTATTTTCCTTTGACAGTTGAATCAAGATGTGCTAGAAAACTTTTTCTCACAGATTAGACAAAAAGGAGGGGTTTATGATCACCCTTCGCCGCTGAGTTGTCTATACAGAATAAGAATTATGATACTCGGCAAATCTCCAAGTATTTTACATAATCAGACAGATACCGAAGAAAAAAAAAAATCAGGAACAGGATGAATATCTGACAACGGAGGAAACGAATGGCGACGACACATATGAATCTGTACAAAGCGAAGAATTTCTAGCAGCAACGATGTTTTCCGAAGCTGGAATCAATCCTAGTCTCCCAGATATCAACGCTATGGAAAGGGTCAATGGATTAGTGACCAATGACGACAGTGATTTAGTGAGCAGTGTGAGTAGTAATCTCTCTTCTATGAACTAACAAGAGGCAGATGGATTAGAGTACATAATGGGTTACCTCGCAAAAAAATTTTACGCAAAATATCCGGCATTGAACTTGGGAATGCAAACCTAATAATATCCGAACACAATTATTGTCAACCATCGACATTTGTGGAGCATCTATCTCTGGGAGGACTTTACAAACCTAGCGACGAATTTTTGAACACTGGCAAAAAGATGAAAAAAATGTTCCAGAAATTGCACAAAAATGGTACTTTCCATAAAAAAAACTGCAATCGTTCGAAGATTAAAGGTGAATATTCAGAAACAAGTCGATTTACCAACAGAGGTCATAAAATCATTCGCAAAACAGAGAGTGATAGTTCGTATGCGATTTCTGAATATGAAAGCTAACAATGAAGCCAAAGAGGGCACTAGTCGCAAACGCAATACACAACAGCAAAATCCAAAAGCGCGGAAAAAGATGAGAAAGATGATCAACTAATTGCACCAGAACAGCAAATTCTTGGCAACGGGGTAGGTTCCGAAGCCTCTAAGAAGGCTAACACAGGCTCTCCTATCCAACTCCTATCCTGACACGTCCTTTACGTGCCGAGTGGTAACATGTGTCATCAAATATCCAAGCTTGGGTACACGGGCCCAGTCCCAACCCCTTGGGCGGATGATGATGCATGGCAAAGCAGGAAGGGGGAAGGCATCCTAGATAACTAGGATGCCTTGACGTCGAAAGAATAATTAGACGCTAATGATACATAAAACGTGCACATCAAGGATAAAACATTGAACGCAAGCATCTTTCTCATCTGGCCGCACACTGATGAAAGCCCAATGAGAAGCATAAACCGACGAAGGAAGGAACGTAGTGGTACAAACATGGACATCGGAAAAGACGAGCCAGGAGACGAAACCTCGACGAAGCAACAGTGAACCCGGAATGGAACTCTCTTTTTCTTTTTTTTCTGTTTTTTTCTTTTTCCTTTTCCTTTTCTTTTTCTTATCTTTTTTCAAGCTGTTTTCACAGGTACGAGATCAGCGCGAAGGACGTCCTAACGATCAAATAAGACCCTCACACAAATCTTCAAGAGGAAGGTAACAGGTACGCGGAGTGTTTTAGTGAGGTCGCATAGATCGTAAGCTAACTGTTTACATCTGTATCTGTAATACAGATAGATTACGATCAATGAATCCCACACTACCCACGATATGGACGGTTGGTTGGATATCGTGGATGCCTTTGGAAGGTTTCACTCCGCGCAAACAAAAACAAAAATTAGAGGAACGACGAACATGTAGTTCGTACAGTTTATGTAATCTGAATACCTACAATGCCGATTAACGATATCGATGTGTGTATGTTGGTACACTTTTAAACTAGGAGGCGATGTGAGATTTTACGGCAAAATAGTCAATCTGTCCAGAACGATCCATCGTTGGCAGAATTTAAATGTAGTCCTCTTTCTTCGAACGGAAACCGGTATAGTTTATAAGATTTCTGCAAAAAGACATGCATGATAAATTTAAATATCAATTTGAGGTAAGCGTGCACCACATCGATACACACCGTAAGGGAATATGTAAAAACGAGGAACACATCTAACAGCACGAGTAACACATCCAAAACTGAGGGTCAGCTGCGGCGTTGCGTCCGTGTACGATTCCGCGTTTGGCAACGATATATTGTTAATGTTGTCTATGACTTGACTCCTCTGAAATTATATTAAAAAGATTTATTATATAACTATTTTGTATCGAGCTCCACCTTTCGATCTATTGTAATAATTTTTTTTCCGTCCCTTCAACAGTTCATGGCACATATCTGCTGCATGCTCACCTCTTGGCTAGCGCAAGACAACTTCTTCAAGTTCCTGCTGCTCCTTCCCCGCCCGAACGTCAGATAGCGTTTCTGCATTCCACCGTACATCTTTTGGCATTTTTGTTCCAGCAGCCGTCAACGAAAACGAGACCACTCGGTATGCCGCCGTAGCTCCTGGCTTAGATTATGATTTGCCCCCGTCCAGTAAACTAAATGCTTGCTAACGAAAAGCTCCATATACACAGCAGGCACTCTTCCTGCAATTGCACTCGATAGGCGTTGATGCCTTGTTTGCCTCTTACCAAATCCTGGGCTGCCGTTCCTAGATCACCAGCAGCCGGGGTACAAAGTAGCTTGCGCACACCTTCGTCGGGAGAGACTTCATCACTAGCTAGCGCAGCTTCAAGCTAGTTTTGAACGGTTCCGTCACACGGTGTCCCAGTGGCGAAGGGATGTTTAATCATACGGCATGAAGAAGCATACCTATGCCGCTTACCTCGTAGCTAATCACCGGCGATATGAATTGTTCGTCGAATAGACCTTCCAAACAGAGGTACACTTCATCATCACCAAAATATTCTTGTCGGTTATCAGTGGCTACTACATTTACTTCCACCGCCCCTAAAATAATATATAATTGATTAGTGAATAAAACAATCTAATAAATGAACACAATTTAACTTACAACAAAGTGGCGTTGGTTCACCGCTTCGCTGCCATCGTGCTGCTCAAACAACCATTCCTAATATACCGCCGTTCCTTCATTCACAACATTTATCGACCTGCTGGTACGATGCGGCACCGTGATGGACTGTATGTAATGCAAATTACAAAACTTTTTCAATTTTCTATCCAATTTTATTTGAAAGCACCGAATCTTATTTAATTTACTGTACAGCTCTTGGATTGTAAACATTGTAGTCATGATTCGCACACTCACACAATAACAATGCGTGTAAAGACAAGCGGAAAACTAACTGTCAGTTTTCTTTGTCGATTCTTCTTCCACCTAGCTGTCAAATCGGGCTTATAACTTGACCTGATATCTTTACGGTCCTTGGTTGTATGGCTGAAATCCAGTTTACGCCAAAGTTTACGCTTCGTGTGACGTCCGTATAAGAGATATAGATTTACCTTTTGATTCTTTGATGAATGGATTTGAACTCGTTCCTTCGAATGTGCAGTACATATCCCCACCGCAGTAGTGATTGGTCCAACGCTCCTCCGCTGATAGACACGCAACTATAGCGCTATATAAACCATCAGGGACGCAGGATGGAAAAGTGAGTTCATTGTAGAAAAAAGTGTTTTGCATTTGGTCGTTCTCACGCGATCATATTTCCATACTTTCAGCGCAAAACGTCCGAGGTTCATCGTTCAAATGAAAAATGGGAAGGCTGTATTGTTACCGATCAATCAAGCACGTAAGGGTAAATACGTAGACGAGGTATTCGCTTCATTTACAAATGAATGGTTTATTTATAGCCTCTACTCCGCCAGTTGAAATAAACTCCTATCATCATTTACATCCGGATGTTTTGGAAGATTTATCCTCGTGCTCAGATAAAACACAAACATACGAAGAACATAAAGAAAATTTCATCCAAACACCGAGCACCTCACGACAACACTTGCAAAAAAGTAAACAGAGTGTTCCTTTTTGATGGCAATACTGCATGCTAATTTTCATGTTTTATGTTTTATAACCCACTTACGAAGCCAAAATCTGTTCAACACAAACCAATAGACAACCTGAAGAAGATTATATATGGAACGAAATTATCAACAAACTAGACTTAATACAACAGGAGCAAAGACAGCAAGCAGATATATCAAACCAGAGAATAGCAGCTTTGGAAGGACAAATCAAATTGATGCGCTCAGAATTCAACATTGTCTCTGACAAATTAATTCCTCGTCCAGGGTTTGTGGCTGTGGCAACCTTGCGTATTACTGCAACGCACTGTAAAGTGCCGAAAGCTTTTAACCTTTGTAAGGTTCCGTGCACACCTTTACGCTTCCGTGTCTATTGCGAAACTAATACGCGTTCCTCTATTAACACTAATACTACAAACTTATACTACCTACGCTATGTAAGGATCATTACACTACTACCACGAAATCTTCCAGTTGAATTTGTACAGAATAAAATTAAGTTAGTCTTATCTCGCAATCTATCTCGATCACATCTCTTTCCCCGTTAAATTCCTACAAATCGAAAGAACGCGTTAAAGTGGTGACCCCGACGTGATCCACCATCATTTAATCCGTAATTTGCTAATTCATTACCGCATCGAACCGTGCATCGCAAATTAAGTGTAAATTCGGTTGATAACGTTTTCGCGCAATGATGAATAGTGAAGATAAAAAAACCGACGCCGCCGCCGACGGCACGAGTAGGGATGCAGCACAATCGCTCGTAGGAGAAATAAAAGCACCGAGCCTAATCCGCCCAGCATGACCGACACAAACATCGAAGCCTATTTCATGTCGCTGGAATTTTGGTTTGCGGCATCGGGGATCAGCTCAGCATACGATGTGCGCCGATATAATAATATCGTGATGGCTCAGGTGCCACCCAATAAGCTGACGGAACTACGCTCGATCATCGATGGCACTCCGGGATACGATAAGTACAAATACATCAAAAGAGAGTTGATAGCGCATTTTGCCGATAGCCAGCAGCGCCGTCTTCAACGTGTCCTATCGGACATGCCGCTAGGAGACATGAAACCTAGTCGTTTATTTAACGAGATGAAGCGAGTAGCGGGCGATGCATTGAGTGAGGAAGTGCTGCTTGATTTGTGGGCAGCTCGATTGCCGCCACATGCTCAAGTAGCGGTGATCGCTTCTCGAGGAGATGCTGCGGATAAAACGACCATCGCCGACGCCATCGTTGATTCGATGGGACTACGAAAAATCGACGCCATTGACCACATGCAAAATTTCGCGATGGCGCCTTCCCACATCAGAGAACAGGAGGTTGTTGACCCTATACAGGAACTGCATCGTGAAATCGCCGAATTATCTAAACGGCTCAAAAGAGTTTTGCCCAACCGAAGAAATGAACGCGGACGATCGCTTTCCCGTTCTCGTCGTAGTGATTGGAACGATAACCGTAGCTTAAGGGAGCCTTCTACCGGACCGTGTTGGTATCATCGCACGTTCGGCAACGACGCCCGGAGGTGTCGAAAACCGTGTACGACCGGTGCACGATTTGCATCTAACCAGCAATGAAGACACTCTGCTGATGCTATGGTGGAATCCGGCGAACATTCCTCCACAGTCACAATCTTTCGCTTAAAAATTACGGACTCAACCAGCTGCATGCAGTTTTTAATCGACACCGGTGCCGATGTGTCCGTAGTGCCGCGAGGATTGCATTCAGCAAAAGTGAAGCCAACCTCTCTACAACTGTTCGCCGCAAATGGGACACCAATTAAAGTTTATGGAGAAGTTCTACTAAAGGTCAATCTTGGCCTCCGACGAGAATTTTTGTGGAGTTTCCTGATCGCCGACGTCACATCAGGAATAATTGGTGCCGATTTTTTAAGAAATTTCGATTTATTAATCGATTTAAAAAGAAATCGCCTCATAGACAACACCACCCATTTCGAGTCTAACGGATCGCTTGCCAAATCCAGTAAGTACTCCATTAAAACGTTTAATTCAGTGTCACCATACGCAGATTTACTGGCTCAGTTCCCGACGATCACCCGTCTCGCACCCCCGGGGACGATCAGCCAATCGACGATCTGTCATCGAATTGAAACTACAGGACAACCGGTATACGCTCGACCAAGACGCCTGCCTCCCGACAAACTAGAAGCAGCTCGAACTGAATTCGAACACCTGATGAAACTCGGCATATGCCGACCCTCAAGCAGTAACTGGGCCAGCCCTCTTCATATGGTAAAAAAGGCGGATGGGTCCTGGCGACCATGCGGGGACTACCTTGCCTCAAACGCCCAGACGGTTCCAGATCGATACCCTCTGCCCTACCTTCTGGACTTCACGACCATTTTGCAAGGTAAAACTATATTTTCCAAAGTTGACTTGCAGAAGGCGTTTCACCAGGTTCCCATCCATCCTGACGACGTACCTAAAACGGCCATCACGACACCTTTTGGCCTCTTTGAGTTCTCCTTTATGACGTTTGGATTAAGGAACGCAGCTCAAACCTTCCAACGCCTGATTCACGAGGTCGTTCGGGAACTCGATTTCATCTTTCCGTATATCGACGATCTGTTCATCGCTTCGTCTTCGCCTGATGAGCATCGGGAGCATTTACGCATGCTGTTTGAGAGGCTGAAGCAACACAACTTGGCAATAAATGTAGCCAAATGCGAATTCGGGCGTGACACACTCGATTTTTTGGGACATTATGTCTCCGCTGAGGGGATCCGTCCGCTTTTGGAGCGCGTCGAGGCCGTCAAGAATTTCAAACAGCCCAGTACAGTTAAAGATTTGAAAAGTTTCTTGGCCATGATCAATTTTTATCGGCGGTTCGTCCCAAACGCGATCCAGGTGCAGATTCCTCTGCTGACGATGATTCCCGGCAATAAGCGAAACGATCGTACGCCGCTGACCTGGACCGATGAGACGATGGCCGCATTTAACCGTTGCAAGCAACAGCTAGCCGAAGCAGTTTTGCTAGCTCACCCCGCCAAATCAGCCGAACTATCTCTCTGGGTCGACGCTTCAGATATCGCTGCAGGCGCGGTATTGCACCAAATT
This sequence comes from Anopheles coluzzii, assembly GCF_943734685.1. NCBI lineage: Eukaryota > Metazoa > Arthropoda > Insecta > Diptera > Culicidae > Anopheles > Anopheles coluzzii. The sequence goes on from NC_064669.1 coordinate 25,898,076, forward strand.
GTAGATGGAAACGCACAACCGCTAGGATTTTTTTTCGAAAAAATTCGACAAGGCTCAACTTCGCTACAGCACGTATGATCGCGAGCTTACAGCGATTTTCCTGGCTGTTACGCTTCCGTGTCTATTGCGAAACTAATACGCGTTCCTCTATTAACACTAATACTACAAACTTATACTACCTACGCTATGTAAGGATCATTACACTACTACCACGAAATCTTCCAGTTGAATTTGTACAGAATAAAATTAAGTTAGCCTTATCTCGCAATCTATCTCGATCACATCTCGATCCCGTTAAATTCCTACAAATCGAAAGAACGCGCCAATGATCCTTACATAGCGTAGGTAGTATAAGTTTGTAGTATTAGTGTTAATAGAGGAACGCGTATTAGTTTCGCAATAGACACGGAAGCGTAAAGGTGTGTACGGAACCTTACAAAGGTTAAAAGCTTTCGGCACTTTACAGTGCGTTGCAGTAATACGCAAGGTTGCCACATGGCTGTGTCGAGTTTTGAGTGGGAACCACTAGCAAACAAAAATGATGAAAAAACGCTTGAAAAAAGATTGTCGGAACCTGAGTTTAGAAAGAATTTCAATGACTATTTAGAAACTCGTCTACCATCAGATTGTTCAGAAGAAAGGATGCATGCGGCTATGGACATAACATTTACAAAGGAGCTAGTGACTCAAATCACGTGGACGGGCATAAGTCGTCCCATTGAAAAAATATGCTTTTTCGAATACAAAAATATAATTAGGCAATTTAAAGACATAGGAACATATGGAGGTGTTACACCATCTGATAAAGCAATCAAAGGTTTCTTCCAAAACAAATTCAAGCATGGTGGTCAAAGGCTAAACTTAGTTGGATTAGTTAGAACTTCTCATCATCGACGCTAGAAATCGTATAAGTTGGTCAGTGTCGTTATGTAAGTTAGAAATGAATGAATTTATTAAATGTGTTCGGAAATACCGTCATGTGATATGCAAACCATAAGAATTTCAATAAAGATTAAATTTAAAATGTACATTTCTGTTTTATTCAATTAACGTGTGAACTAACGGAACAAAGTCGAATTCGTGGTCTTTTGGGAGAGGAACAGCTACCAATTTACATTTTACATCTTGTAAATCATTTTGTACTTCTGTTTCCTCAAAAGCTACGGAGATTTCCACGGTGCATATTAATCAGCTTAGATGTAAAGGGATAATCAAAGCAATGAGTTGAGTTGCTTAATTTTCTGGCGATTATTTTTAGGCTTGTTACATTTTCCTGTGCAACTACATTAATGTACTGGCAAACATTTCCAGATTTGGTTGAAAACGACCCATCTCGGTGTCCAGGTTTCAAGCAAAATCCTTTGCGAACATGGAGAGTGGTAATGTTACCTCTCTGTTTAATAGATGGATAACTTGAAATATCATATTTTTTATGGACATAATACGCTTCTTGTTCTGCAATTCTATTAATTACTTGTTCCAAGCTCTTCCATCCGTTACGCAACATTTTTTTTATGTGTTGTAGAGCATTTTCGAATGAATAAGAAGATAACGTCCGCAGTGGACCAAATTCATCTACTTCTTCGAATATGTGTGTAAGATTGTGAACGTTGCTCGAGATAAACTGTGGTCCGTAAACATCAACATACTTTTTTACAAAAAGAGTAATTAAATTATTAGCAAGCGGCCAATGTTCTTTGTAGATGTTCGAGGAGAATAATGTTATACTACAGAAATACAACATATAATGTTTGTGCTGTTGATCACTCATGATGTTTTTCAACACCGAAAAACTTGCATAGTATAAAAATGATGAAAACTCTGAGCCTTTCCAGTGATTCACATCGCGTAATGATCGAAATTTTCTATGGATTTCTTTTGGCAATTGGATTGTCATTAACATACCAGATATTGTCGTTATTTCAGCATACGACAATTTTTTTTAAACCCAAATTTACCAAACAACAAGCCGTTCAATATCCGTTTGGTGACACCAAGATCTATCAAATGTAGTTTATCACAAACTATTATTTGCTTCACAAGATCAAAATTATTAAACAAAAGTAGTGGCGAGTCAAGTTTATGATGACCACCATACTTCCGCTTTCTAAAATGTCTATCGGTTCTTTTTGGTGCGCTACAATCAAGGAAAGTTGTTCTTCCATGCATTTTGACACCTTTGGTAGTGCATTTCAAACAACCATCAAATGAATTGAAGTTGGCGACACCTGTAAAAAACGAATTAAATCAATAGTTTGTGCTTTAGAAGTATAAAATGCAATTTTGTTTTACCTTTTATAAACGCCCTGGTGCTGGTGAATCGGCAATTATGGCGCGTACCACAACATCAACTCTCACGCCGTTGATTTAGTTTAGTTTAGTTTAGTTTATTAATCGATGGACTATGAAGCCCTCTCGAGTCAAAATTTGTTTACAATACACATTAGATAACGAACAGAACATTTATATATTGTTATTGTTGAACGCATTCCGAACCCTTAAACGCGAAGTCAGTTCCGTTATCGTCATTCCAGGCTCGTAAATATCGTCAGCTGAATTTAAAAAACGGCACATTCAAAGAAGGGGGTTGCGAGAGCCAAATGTTGTTGGGGTTTCAGCGACTGCCAGCATTTATTTATTTATTTATTTTTATTTTATTAATTGCTCGGCCACGTTGGGTTACAGCAATAGTACTTACTGACTATAGTATACAATTATTCACGAAGGAGTAGGAAGGAGTTTATGGTACGGAAAAGGAGCGAAGACGGGATCGGTAGACAGGATAGGAGAGGACAGCAGGAATGGGAAGGCGAAAGTGATTACATTAGTAAACGCTGCTACAGCTTGATTTATGTCATCATCAGTAAAGCAGCAATCGATACCGGCTAAAATATGATGAAGCTTTTGGTAGTCCAGTTTCCTAAAATTGAACATACGAGCCGTAGGTATTCGTTGAGAGGATGCAGGGCGAGAGTGCGTAAGGAGCACACTTGTCTCATGAGCAGGATGATGAAAGTCTAGCGCGACGAGTGGAACAGGTGAAGCTATGACGGGAGAGCAGCGCTCCAAGAAGGCATAGCATTGGCAGCATTGGCAAATAGAAGGTCCAATTGACTTCCGCGTATATTTTTTATGCCAGATAATTGCGGCAAACCGTTTACCGACATTCCATCAAGCAGAGAAACATTTTCACGAGATACACCAGTAAGAATGAAGTGATTAACGCACGATGCAAACACATCCATATCAAGCTCAGATAGACAGAGAGGCGTAACTCGTCTAGTTTTGTGCGCAATCCTTATACTTTTTGATAGTAGATGTTTAGTTGATCGATCGAAGGGATGAGAGAGCGAGATGCGCCGGGAGTGCTCTCGCTGCAAATTATTAACGGCGAAAGAGAGTCGGACGGATTATGTGTATTAGATGCAGGGTTAGCTTCCATCAATTCTGGTAAAGTCGGTAGTTCATGAGAATCTTCAGCCGGATCAGCCGGTTTACGCTTGCTGAAAGTACTGCGTATAAGGTAAGCTCATAGGGCCATGATCTGGCGAAATACTGAAATCAGCGTTTCGCAGTTGTGTCGTGTGGTTGATAGAAGGTGGCGAGGAAGGATGATCCGATTCACGATTAATAGGCGCAGAAGGTGCAAGGGATGCTGCAGTAGTGGGTCGCCAAACATTGACGGAGCGGGGATTTAGGTCGATGAACTCCTTAAAAGAGATCCCGCGAGGCCAGGTTGAAGCAGCCAAAGCAATAGCCCGGTGCGAATCCGGTACACCAATTTTAAAAGATACGTAGGAGAGCGTAGAAAGATCCCGGTCGCGTCGTACAAGGCTATATACCAAGATGTCGTCTGTCCCTATGTTAGAACAGGCCATTTCGCGGATCGCTTCAGTCGGAGTATCAGGAGCAATACGGGAGATAAAGACCCAAGTACGGGGTGGGCGTTCAGGAACGGTCGTAATATTATTGCAGGACAACCCTGTGCCCGATGAAAGCATAGCGCGTGTAACGGTATTGGTAGGCGATGGGTCGGGAGAGCGATCCAACAATCGACGTTTAGAAGAATTCTCACCAACAGCTTGATGGGTGAGCTTAGAGGCCGCAACTGGAATCGTGGTCGTTGAGTGCGTAGCAGGAATCGCAGAATGGTGAGCACTCGATGTAGTGGTATGCGTGGCAAGATGAGAGTTGAGCTTGTTCATTAGTGAGTTGAAGGAAGTGAGAAGCTCACGGTGCATGAGATCAAGCTCCTTGATGCCATGCTTAACTTCATCAAGCGTTGTGAGTAGTGGAGCCTGTGAGTAGTTGCGTTCCATTGAGTGAGAAGCAGTAAGTGAGTCGATGAAATCTTTCACGGAACGAATTGACGATGCTGATTCCTGTTTCATCAAAGCTATCTCGTTTCTAAAACAATCCAGTGAAGAGGAAAGTTCAAGTCGCAAGCCAGCTGATGCCGCCTGCACAGAACGTGAGGAATCGCGAAAATCGGACTGCAACGATTCCAAAAGGTAGGCAGCGTCACGAGAAAGGCCGTGCGAGAAGCGTAAAGTGTCAACGGCCCGCAAACGCTGAGCACAATCCGCGCAAGCCCAGAATAAATTTTGTGACTTCTTAAAATCATACAGGAGCGGGGTTGAAAGTCCAATGCACTTATCGTGGTAATAGTATTCACAAAGACCGAAGCACGGAATTGGATCGTTGCTAATAGCACCTTCACATTTCTTACAGATCACAGACGCCATCGCAAAATAGACCAAAGTTCGACTGGTCGGCGACGAAGTATTCTGGCAGGAACATAGAGGTGAATCCTTGAAAGTAGCTCGGGACAGTCGATGGTTCCGTTTAAGATTCCCGTGATAAATGCCAGACTGGTGTGCTCAACACGTTCGGCGAGAGGCGGGATCCCAAGCAGCAAACACCTAGTTCTGTAGTCGAGACGACGCGGCCAATCACGAAGGGCGAAGCGCGTTGCCTTCCGTTGGATGGACTCTAGCCGCGCAAGTGCCCGAGTAGATGCTGGCCACCAAACAATGCTAGTGTTGGAAACTGTTATAAGGTTCCAACAAACTGTCAGCTAAGGCGATGTTTTGTGTATGGACATAGGCATAAAAGGGGAGATAATCGCGCAAAATGGGATAATTGCGAAAAAAACACCCAAGAGCGAAGATAACGGAGAATAGAGAAATAAACTAATTTTTTGGTGCACCCTCAGTGCTTACCTAACAAATTCACTTTGTTCTCTTATTTTTTGGTTAGAGCGCCAGTTTCTAACAGCTAGCATATTCCAGCAGTGGCCTGATAAGTGCGCAGTACAGTGTCTTGAAACACATAGGATCACGAAGCTCGCGCGTCATGTTTATGACCAAGCCAAGTAGACGATTGCCACTGGCGACTACTTGGTCTATCTGTTCTTCGAAGGAGAGTTTAGCATCTAGGAGGACTCCTAGATCCTTTACACAGTTCACTCTTTGGAGGTTCTGACCATCAAGCGTATAATTAAACAGCGCTGGAGCTCTTGAACGGCTGAATGAGATTATGGCGCATTTATCGATGCAGACGCTTAGTGCGTTACGCTTGCACCAGGAGACAAATTCAGTCAAAGTGGGGAACTCGAACACTTTAGCGCAGGCAGCTAAATAGGTAATACCTCGATAGTTCACTGCTTCGTTTTTGCTCGATAGTTCACTGCTTCGTTTTGTGGATGGGTGTTAGCCATGAGACCTTCCACAGTGATGGAAAGGTTCCTGTGCGCAGAGATTCGTTAAAAATCTTAGTTAAAACAGGAGCTACCGATACGGCACAACGCTTGAGAATTGTCGCTGGGATACCATCTGGCCCCTCGGAGTATGACGGCTTGAGACACTCGATTTTTTGGGTAACCAGGGTCTCGGTGACGATAGGTAGCGTGACATGAATTGCATCTGCCGGAGTGTTCACGAGTGCGGAAGCAACAGCCTCCGGATGTGTGATGTTAGAGATGAAGCTATCCTCGATGCGCGTGGCGAACAGTTCACAAATATCTAATGGCGAGTGTGCACAATTATCCTTATACCGAATAGTCCCGGGGAGGCCAGTTGACTTGCGCATGTTGTCGGCAAAGCTCCAAAAGCGGCGAGGGTACTTTCGCAAGCTTCGTTCAGTGTGGCGTATATATCGACGATAGCAGACTCTATTATAACGTCGATAAAGTGCATGAACACCATTGTAGTAAAGCCGACACGGTGTGGATCGACTAGCGCGCAAATAGTGCGCTTTGCTTTTTTTAGGGCATGTAATGTGCGGTCACCCCACGGCGGTCCGCGATGGGGCTTTTTAATAGGAGCACATTCACGCAATGCGGCCCGCATAAACTCTGAGAAATCGTTCGTGGCATGGTCAATGGATGCATAGTTTGAGCATTCAAAGGATTGGTTGAAGGAGCAGATCAGTCTCTTGAGTTTAGTTCAGCACGTGCGTAATTGAGCTTTATTTCCGTAACAGTGGTAGCGTGATTCATAGACGATGCTGTGATTTCCAAATCAAATTCGAGCGGTGGGTGATAGCAGTCTATTGGCAGCAGCGGGTGCTCGCTGACGCGTATGAGCGAAGAAGTTGTTGCACTTGACCAATTTCCGTATGTAAGGTCTAAAATGCGCCCCATAGAGTTAGTGTTGTTATTAAGTTGGTAAAGCGCATTCTGGTGCAGTCCATCGACGAATTGGGCGCTACGAACTGAACTAGTATGAGGTTCAAAAACCACAAAAGGGGTTTCATGATTCGATTGTGCAGGCGACCAGGAAAGAGCGGGTTGGTTAAAGTCTCCCACGAGCACGAATCTGTCGTTTGGACCTAGTGTGTCGCAAATGCTGTTAACAGTGTCCAGTAATGCATTTATTTTTCCTTCGTCCGTGCTGTGGTTGGGAGGAAGGTAGGCAGCAGCAATGAATAATCGGTACGTCGGGAGCTGAATATAGATGCAAGCGAATTCAAGTGTTTGCGCAAGCACTGGAAGCGCATGAGAGCGGAGAGCGGAACCGACCTGCATACCCGTTGTTTTAACTGCTTTACTATGTGGGTTGCCAAGAGCATTCGAACACCCTACACAGCTCTAATGAAGAGATGCCGTCCGTTTTATCTCTTCGATCACAGTGAAAGATAATTTAGTGCACGCTGAGTGATATACAGCATCACAGAACGAGCACATAATACCACATTCAAGCGATTCAAGTGCCACAGAGCAGTCATAACAAACTCCCTCCATTTTAGTTGCCGTTGCAGATAGATGCCACAGGACTCAGGAACAAACGCAGGAATACAGCAAAATCAGGAAAGGTTGTGGCGAACAATTGAAGGCAGGAATACCAGAGACAGCTTATGTCACAGCTAAACGGCAGTTTGACGAAAATTAGGCCGAAACAACGAAATAATTCACGAATTTACGTGGAGCACAGTGAGAAAACACACTCAGTCGTCAGCTGTCAACTTGGCTCAACAATGGGATTTGTACCCCATTGTTAGTTAATAGGTTTATTTCTTCGATGAACTGCTTTAAAAAACATTCGATGCTAGGTTTCATTGTTCCGCTGTAAATTGAAACAATCATAACAGGAATTTCTGGCATGTTATGAATATTTATTAAAATCGGCCAGAATTGTAAATTGTTGCTTTTAAATATCGGCAAACCATCGATGGATACATTAAGCAAGAGTGTGGTGTCCGAATTCAGAGATGTTTCACTGCAAACAGACATTAATTAGTTTCTTTATGAAAAGTAAGACAGAAGCATTTTCATGAATGTACCTTAGCTTGTTCATGAGACATTTCTGCACTCCATAATACCAGTACTGACCACCTTCTACCGTCAGGATATCAGCCGAAATATTTCGATTGATTTTAGTAGGGTTCTAGCGTCTTTAGGTAGGTTACAGGAACTCACTTTTCGAACTATATCCATCACTTGGGCAATCGAGTCGTATGTTTGGTTTGTTGATATTGCCCATTGACGCAAAGCATCTTCAGCAGAGAATGGTTCAGCAGAGAAGCATCTGATGCTGCTGGATCTATATCATCATCCGAACTTTCCATTAAATAGTCGATTACATCATCATCGGCTTCTGATAGATAAGCAGCTTCCCCTTCGTAGAAAGTTTCACCGACGATATTATCCTGTGCAAGTGCATCACTGCCTTGTGAAGAATTCATACCTTGTTCAGCTACTGCAACCCGTATCAAAATAGTTGTTATAAATGAAGTAATACATAATTGCAATACACATCATACCATTGGAAGTTCCACTAGGACCGGCACCGTCATCTATCTGGTTTTCATGTTCCAAACGATCACAGTGGCGATACAAGTAAGAATTATATTTGATCCGCTTCGAGAAACTTTTATTCATAGTGATTTCCACAAAAACAACGACGACAAAACTATTTTTAATCACAAATCGCTTCAATTACAAGATACGGCTGCAACAATGGCTCGCTATCAATTTGTGCAAGGTTATTAGACTCTATACAGGTTCCGACAGAGCGATTGAGAGGGTCACCATTTTGTAAACCTTGTTTACAATTGGTCTGTCAAAATCGACGCCGGTTAGCTGATGCGTGGAATAAACAACATAAATAAGATTGCAGAAGCTGTAACTAACGCTTCGAGTTTTCTTCATCCTATCACGTTCCATCGTTAATAGAATACGACTTCCTTGTTGACCTGTTCAATGCTGAGTAAGTTCTGCTGATTTGCCAAGGATATCATCGCATTGTTTACCCAGTTCCGTTTGTTCTCCAGGTTTGAAATTGCAGTCACAGTTTCTGGGGACGAGGGTTTATGCCGTCTAGCAGCAGCATTGTTAAAAAGGGTTAGAAATTATGCAGTCCTGAACGCGACCCTACTGCGATGTGTGGGAAGCGGCGAGGCTCCATGCCGATTCGCCACAATCGTCGGGTTCAGGGTGATCGTCTATGTTGCTCCTGTTACAGTTCCGTATCATAGCAAACGAATGTTCGTGCTGCAGTCTCCCCCCGGCTGCAGTCTTGTTCCAGTGGGGGAGAATTCATGCCAACTCGGGTGCAGCTTAATTAAGTGCTAGAGCGAAAAGACGAGAGATAAATGTCGTCCCGGCAGTGTTAAACAACGGCGGGAGTCCATTTCATTTATGCTCGAGTCAAGTACAATATCAGAGCGAAAATGATGTTTGAAGCATTTGTGATGGGTACATAGGTGACATACATAGGTAGGGGGATCATAGCTTACAAATTCCCACATTTGTGTGAGGCGAGTGCATTGCATGGCAGAAAAGAGAGTGTGCACAAAGGTTGATCAAGTAGGTTCTCTCGGTAGGGGTGCACGGTGCTGCTGGTGTACGGCCCGTACAGTATAAGTATCAAAATGTTTTGTACATAGTGTTTATTTATATAATATTTTGTGATTGCGTAAATTGTTGTGAGGAAAGTTATGAAAATCGTATTTGATAAATGCTACTTAAAACACTAATATATTTGAAGTTTATTTCCTAATTATTATAGTTACAACGGGCTTGTTAAACATTAACTCACTTTTACCTTCTCCTACTCCTTGGTCAGCGATCCAACAACTCACGCACGTTCTCCCATACACACACTAGTGAAAGGCGGGGCAACTGGAACTCACCGGGTCGGAACAATCCGAAGCATCCCGTAGTCGTGTGGGTCAACCCGAAACGTACAAATAGATGTAGTATGTGCAACGATTTCGGTAGATACGAGAAAGCATAAGCGATTCCGGCCCATTGGTGCAGCGAATACGGGTCGGGTATTAAACCTTCTTTGACCTGACCCAAACTCGCTGCACCAGTAGGTCGGAGTCGCTTATGCTTGCTTACAACAACTTATCGTTCGAGTCAACTTGAAGTCCTTACGGTAGTAGGTCCCCGAGGTAGGGTCGGATTTGTTTCCGACTCCGATCTAGCACACTCGCTCCACTTGTGGGCCGGAATCATTGATGATGCATGATTTGCGTTACCCTATTGCCTCAAAACCATTTACTGTAGCTTAGTCTAACCTACTTTAGAATACGCGAGCATTATTTGGTACCCAATTAGTCTGGTATGAACTGACCGGGTTGAAAGCGTTTAACCGTTAGATGGCTCTTGGGGCAATCGGGTGCTACTCTTCTCCCATGTGAAATTCGGTGTCGTATGTTTGGTTTAATGATCCCCACGATCGTCGATATGCTTCTCAAGTTTTGATTATTAGTGGTTTGCTTCGATATGAGATTGACTGTCTTTCATTGTTCATTAATGAGCTGAGATAGTAGATGACGTATGATCACGTGCATCCAGTCTGCGCGTCAGAACTGATTATGCAACCAGATCACACACTGGAGTCGGGCTATGCTATGGGCAATGGAGTTGGCTATTTGTTTGCTGGACCCATCACACGGCACTGTTGGATCCACAGGGATACGCCAATACATGTGTTGGCCAGCTAACGGTTTATCTCTATATGACGGTATATATGAGCAGCTTCTCCCTCTGCTGATGCTGCAGTTACATCCGGGCAGTAAAATAATTCGTTTCCTAGAATGATGCAACATTCAACGGGTCATTCGTTCATTAGTGCAAAGATACTCATCTAGCCGTAGCAACTAGGCTTGGGCAATTCGGTTCATTTCCATGAACGTGAACGTACTAGTTCTTTCATTCAGATGAACTGAACGTGAAACGCGATTCATTCGTTCATTTCAGTTGAAGAAAATAATTGTTTTATTGTTTTGCAAATTGTAAATTGTTTTGCATCTTGAAAATTATTAGGCAGACCAGGAAGATACGATTGGTAGGACGTTCTTTTCATGAACGTACTGGTATAACGGTTCACATTCATATTTGTATGGCGGGAATGGAAGACCTAGTGTACTAGGACGTTCTTTATTTCGCCGGATAGTTCGTTCTTTTCGTGAATGTCCTGGTCATACGGTTCACGTTCATATTTGTATGAGGAAAATGAACGACCTGGTGTACTAGGACGTTCTTCATTTCGACGTGTAGGACGTTCATTACATGGTCCTGGTATTACGGTTCACGCTCATATTTGTATGACGGGAATGAACGACCTAGCGTACTAGGACGTTCTTTATTTCGACGGATAGGTCGTTCTTTTCGTGAACGTCCTGGTCATACGGTTCACGTTCATATTTGTATGGGGAAAATGAACGACCTGGCGTACTATAACGTTCATTATTTTGGCGGCGTTCTTTAGGACGTTATTTTGGTGACCAACTCAGTGCATTATGATTTTTAAAGAATCGATGAACGTTGATTAGATGAACGTAGATCGTTCATTCTTTAGGATGAATTGAATGAATCGTACAGTTCTGGTACTTGAGGCACAACTCTAGTAGCAACATGCCATCTCGGTCATCAGGACATTATGTTGCAGTCGGGAGGAGTCTGAAGGGAGCTAAACCTCATCCCAACGGATACTATGGTAATGGTATGGATGGTATGATTCCTCACCTATAATGAACAGTCATTGCTTTGGGAAGAAACGGCACTTTGCACCCCCCCCTCTTCATAGTTACTGAACTGTTGTTGGACGGAAAGGAAACTCGTAAGATGAAACTGTGTCTGCACTGCACACCCACTTGAGAAATCTATGAGAAGATAGTTTTGTAAAGAATGAAAATTATTTTTACATTCATTTCAATAAAATATGAATCAAATTACCGCACAAGTTCCAGCAACTGCATACATTTCCCTCCAACATATGCTTTCTAGCTGGGTACTTCACTCGCTTATTTATCTCCCTGTCCGTAATGCTGATAATGCTGAGAAGCGAATGATTTCACAGCAATCTTCTGCCTGCTTGATGTAATCGTTTTACCTGACACAATGTTGAATTACCTACACCTACACCTACACTCCTACATGTTGGATCTTTTCACCACAACAAAAGCATATTTTTACTGGATTCTCACTTACTCGATTTCTCCCATGTCACAGCTGTTAATTCATCACAATAATAATAATTTTAAAGTTGCAAAATAATTAAATAAATTATGATTTGCAAGATTCAACACCAAACACCATACCATTGCGAGATTGCAATCCAGACAAATTGTAACAAAGCAGTCCAATTGTAAACAAACCATTCCAATTGGTCTGTCAAAATTTTCATTTATTTTTTTATTGGAAATCGGCCAAAACGGGCTTTTGTCGTAATCTGTAAAGAGTCTAATAACCTTGAATTTGTGTGTGATATGACATCTGAAAGTAAACAATCGGATGCGGTCAAAGTACCACCATGAAAAAGATGAAGCATTCAGAAGAAGAAACACGATCAACGTTTGCCACAGCGTGTTGTTTTGTATAGATTGCCAAATCTAAAGAAATTCGAGCCGAATTGAGACGGAAAGTGTTTATTAATAATAGCAAATCAAAATTTCAATATTTTCTTTAGTATTTCATTCCAAATAGTCAACAAATATGCATTAAAAGAAAGTGAACTCGTCAACCATTATAATTAAGATGTATTGGTCTTTCGGGCTGTCATTTGCAGCCTGAGATTTGTTGAAGCGGCCATGTTTATTATTTGACTACGATGGGGAGTGTGTGTTCGAACACATCGACAGGGGAAAAAAAGAACTCACTCTACCGAACCCCCCCTCCCCCGCTACCACCCCTTTTCGGCTTGTGTTAATCATATTGAATCTTTCTTGTTGTTCCTCCCGGCTACCTACTTCATTCTCCCTCTTTTTCACAAGTGCCATCCGTGTTGCCATTGCACCGTTATTCCTTGAATTTGTTTTTATTGTTCGAAGTTTCGATGTGGTCAGTCGCGGATCCTAGAGAGAGTCATTTATACTTATTTGGCAGCCGGAGTGTGTTGTATCTGAAAGAAGAGAGGAGAACATATTGCTACAAAGTATATTATACTTACCATCGATTTTTAGCCGTCCGTGTTCCTGTACAGCACGGTATGTACTTGACTATCGTAACGATTGTGTCAATGTTGTTATTTGAAAAATAAAACTCGATTTACTCCTCGTAGGCATCATGCATCAGCCGGACAAAGAAGAAGAAGAATGGTTAGAACTGAGTACTTTTTCCTTTTCTTCGTCTGAACTACTTAGTGAAAATGTGGCAGAAACAAGTTTTGGTTTTTGTGGTAATGATAGAGTATTTAAAAAATATTAGAGGGAATCATTACTCTTCCTATGCTTATGATACAATACCAAAATTGATAACAGGATACAAGTTAAAAAAACATTGGCCCGAAGGGTTTACTCGCTATAATAGCAATCCAGATAGATTGTCCAGATCTCCAGATTCAGATCGACCAATTCCAAATTCAACCCATTCCAGATGGAGCTAGGCTAATTGCTATGATAGCTGCTAGGATGAAAAGACGTCAAATTTGACAGCTAACTGACCGATTTTGGTACCTGATTTAGAGCAAATTAGCGATAAGTTCGGTTAAGGTCTTGAAGTAGGGTCGAATAAGGTCAACGCAAACAGCTGATTAAAATTAGGCTCCATCGAGGATAGTAGCCAAAGCAATTAGAAGAAGACAGGCATATGATTGGACAAATGGGCAAAATTATCTACGCGAGCGAAGGTTAAAGTTATGGGGATGTTCTAGCTACTTTTTCTATTTTCGGGTGCACGTAATGAATCGGGTTGTTGCTCGTTTGGTGGTCACTCGTAGAAGAAGTTTTATTTCTAACGTAAAATATAATTCTAATCCTATATCCTATGGTATTAGTGCAGTCGTTGCTATTGTTGGTGTTAGTGAGTGAAAGAGTGTTACACGTTACGCGCGATGCGTTCTGTGTGTGTTAACTATGCGTGACGCGTCTTAAGGAGCGGTTACACGTTGTGTCACCACAAAGTAATCGAAATGAAGTCACTAACAGATTGATACACACGGACAACACAGAGTAACAGGCTGATTATGAAGATTATTAAAATGGGATGGGAAATTAATTTTTAAATGCTTAACAATTAAAAAAAGATATCATAATGACTACTTAAGGAAGTTGCAATCTTACATCGCAAAAAAGGGAAATGAAAATTCATTACGGACAAAATGAAACACAAGGTTAAAAAAAAGAAAGAAGAAAATTTAAGAGCATATACAATAACATGTTTGATATTTTTGCCACGAGTCCCAGGTCAGTAGATTATACGTGAGATCAAAAAAAGGATTCAAGTTTGTAAAACCAGCCCGTAAGACCAGCTAAGATGATATCTGAAAGATAATCTCCATAATAATGTAATGAAAGATTATGTAATGTCTATTGATCATGGTTGTGAGACTGACAAAAGCTAATATGCATCGGAATGAGTTAGGAAAATAGGGAAGAGCAAAGTTAACAAGAAGTATAGATACAAAAGATAGTTCGAAGAAGCGACGTATTGTAGGAATTGTGATAAATAGAAGAAGTAAATAAGACAAGAATTGAACATTACTGTAAATATGTAGAATATATGTTATTTATGTCAAATAGGCTTTGAGATGTTGAAATAAGTAAGCGTTGGAGTAGGAATCTACTTTGCAAAAAAAAAGTCTGACATGAGTCATCGATGAGAAGAGTTATAAATGTAGATGTGTTTGAAGTGTTAAGAATGAAGTCAAGCAAAGAAAGCGAGTAGGAAGATGACACGGAATTTATAGGAGCAATGCAGAAGCAAGTGACACCGAGTAGAGTTGAACCAACGAAGGATGTTGAAGCGGTTGAGCGCAGATCTCAAAGAAAAATCAGCTGTAGTTACAGTTACATGTATCGGATAAGTATTGAGTTTGGGAATGTTAAAAGAAAAAATGATATTATTTTGAAAAAATAATGGTTTTTTTTGCAGCTTATCTTCAGCGTAATGCACAGGACTGTTCCCTGCATCATGATGCAGAGAAGTCCTTCGAGGTGGCCGAGACACGGAAATGTACTACACGCAATAGGATTCAAGAACACGTGGAGAGATGGAGCACATCTATGATACAACCATCAAGTTACTAATACTATGAAGGAAGTGAAAGAATAGAAGATCGAGATGTAGATGTACAAAAAAAAATCATTTGCAAGAAACCACGACAGAGTAGTCAGAATCATGAAGTATTATGACAATTAAAAAGTTAGATCATACAAATTTTCCATGGTTTTTGTTACGATTCGTAGATGTATATACAATCGATATTGTAAACCGTGAATTGTTTGCTTTAAGTTGAAAAACCATAGAAAATCTGTATAACAGAATATAAGAGAGGCTTTTTTTCACTGTTTTTCTTGGAGGAGGAAACGGATTGTAGAATGCAATAGCAGTCACAGAGAGGGACAGCATGTACAAGTAGGGAGAATAGGTTGACAGTTGTTATTGAACCACCGCCGAAGACGGGCGAATAAATAATACACCGGACCAGAACTCTACAATAATCATCTACTGTACGCAGATGACGCGAAAATTTTTCGTGTTATTCGTGAACCAGAAGACCACGCCCGACTGCAAACATCCTTGTATGAGTTCTAGTGTTGGTGCAACCGTAATGCTTTATCCCTATGCACAGATAATTGTGAAGCCATCACTTTCAGTCGTTCTCGCTGCCCATCATTGTATGAATATGCGCTTGATGGACAGTCCTTGGCGCGAAAACAATGTGTCAAGGATCTAGGTGTTTTGCTCGATACAAAACTATCATTTAAGGATCAGCTGGATCACGTAGTAGCCACCAGCAACAGAATGCTAGGACTAGTTATCAATATGACTCGCGAGCTTAATGATATACCTTGCACCAAGGCGCTCTATTGCTCACTTATCCGGTCGTTGATGGAATATGCAAATATCGTTTGGTGGCCAACTGCAGCGCGTCCATTTGCTCGATTGGAATCAATCCAGCGCAAAATTTCACGATTTGCACTTCGCTCATAGAACCAAAGGCTCGATTACCGGACTAGGTGTTACTACTCGGGCTACCCACCCTAAGTGAGCGAATACGAAAAGCCAGGTTTTCGTTCATCACGGGACTTCTCGACGGCCGTATTGACTCTCCGTCACTACTGGCTGCCATCAACCTGTACGTTCCGGCCAGGCCGCTCCGGACTCGGGCAATGTTGGCCCTCGACGACCCTAGAACGCAATTTGGCTCCTCTGACCCGTTCCTACTTATGTGCCGTGCTTTCAACGCAGTCAGCGACGCTTTTGAGCCGAGGATTTCGCCAACTGAGCTTAATGATCGTGTTTCTGTGTTAAATTTGGTTCCATAGTGCACATTTTTATGTTCTATGTTATTGTAATCCACTGTAAAGAACTCATTGTAAAACATTACTAAAATGGTTCGAGAGGGCATTATTGTCCATCGATAGACAAATAAACATAAACAAAACATAAACATAAAACATTAGTTGACGGAATAGATTCCACGTCTTCATCATCTTCCAAAAGTTGAGTATCACTATCAATGCCTTCTGGCATGCCAAAGTCTTCTTCAATCGAAATAGGAACAACTGAAGGGCAAGCTGAAAAAAAATGTTTACATAATGTTAAAAAATTCACTTAACTCTAGTACAACAACAAAAAACCTACGTGAGGGATCCATCAATGCCTGCATTTGACATTCAAAATTGGTTTGGTTGGCTCGGCGAATTTTAGCGAATTGCCCGGATATTCTCATTTTCTTTGAGTATATATCGCCTTTGAAGCGCGCTTCGAAAACAAAAATTAACGCCAAATAAATATTCACTATGTTAGATATCATAGAATACAACGTAGTGTTGTTGAATCAAAGTAGACTATAGTATAGAATAAAAGGTTTTAGTTTTGTGTGTAACTTAAAAGGATACAGAACAGTTTAAGTTGTGTCAATTATTTTATTAGAAAATTCCAACAGGTTGGCTGATCAGAAAAAAAATGGCTGATAAAGTGTCGTTCGCGAGATTGAATGGTACCAACTACGAGAATTGGAGTTACAGAATGAAACTTCTTCTCATAAAGGAAGGATGTTGGTCAGTCATGAAAGAAGAGAAACCGGAACCAATAACGGCAGCTTGGAGTAAACTGGATGAACTGGCCATGGCTCATATCGGATTATGCGTGGAAGACAACCAGTTTATTTCTTCTAAAAAAGCGGGCAATGCTGCGGATGCATGGAAAAAACTGGAAGACTTCCATGTGAAGAAAACTATGACGACGAAGGTATCGATATTGCAAAAAATCTGTGGCTCGCGTTTATAAAAAGATACCGGAGAAAATTGGGCATTTACAACCAGAAAAATATCTCTATCAGAGAAACTGTGGCTACTAGATTCGGGCGCTACTTGTCACATCTCGAAGGAAAGAAGTTTTTTTTTTGAGATTTTGGATGAAACTTTCGATGAAGAAGTAAGCGTAGCGAATGGAATGAAATCAAAATCAAAAGGACGTGGATCAGGTAGGCTGATCGTGCTGGATGGAAGCGGAAATGAACGAATTGTGATGTTGAAAGATGTGCTTTTCGTGCCGAGTATGAAATCGAATCTAATATCAGTGAAACTTCTAGTGCAAGAAGGATACACCATTACATTTAACCAGGCTGGTGCACAAATCCAACGTGGTGGAATAATTGGTGCAGTAGCTAAGATTTTTGGTAATTTGTTCGTATTATGCCTAGGAAGAGAAGAAAATTCAGTAGCTATGGTTAATTCAACTGACTGCATACACGTTTGGCATCGTCGTTTGGGACATGTTGGATGTCACAGTATTTCAAAAATGACGGAACTATCAAGAGGAATTATATTCAAGAATTGTACTTGTTCGGATATTTGTGAAATTTGCTTGAAAGGAAAAATGCAGCGAATTCCGTTCCCGAAGCAATCTGAACGAAAAACCAATGCAGTGATGGATATAGTTCATACAGATATATGTGGACCTATGCGCAATGCCACTTTGGGAGGAAAAAGGTATTTATTAACTTTTATAGATGACTATAGCAGATATACAGTCATCTATATGTTACATAAAAATCCGAGGTAATACAAAAATTTGAACAATATGTTGAACTGGCCAAGACTCAATTCGGCAAGAAGCCCAAAATATTACGATCTGATCGCGGTGGTGAATTTACTGGAAACATTTCAAGGATTTTCTTGCAAATCAGGGAATAATTCAGCAACTAACAGCCCCTTATTCCCCGCAGCAAAATGGAGTAGCGGAAAGAAAGAATCGCACGTTAGTTGAAATGGCAAAATGTATGCTTATTGATGCAGGTTTGAACGAATGTTATTGGGGTGAAGCAATTAATACAGCAAACTATTTACAGAATCGCCTACCAAGTAAAGCTATAGAGGATACCCCGTACTATAGGTGGTTTGGACGAAAACCTGATGTTGGACACGTGCGAGCATTCGGAACAGAGGTATATTGTCATGTACCAAGTATGCATCGTGGTAAATTGCATGATAAGGCGGTAAAGTTAAGACTGATGGGTTATAGTGTCGAATCAAAAGCTTATCGTTTAATAGACACTACAACTGGTAAGATTACTATAAGCCGTGATGTTAAATTTATAGAATCGCACAATTACCAAATACCTCAACCCAATTTAGAAAAAATAAAAAAAATATAATGAAGTAGTAGTGTCGCTACTCGATAATTCTCAGGAAACTAAATTTCAACCTAATGAAGATGATGGAGCTCAAGGGGATGTAATACTAACTGATAGCGAGACAGATTATGATACTATATCCGAATCGGAAGAAAATTATTCAGATGAAACGTCGAATGAACAATTGCGTCGATCTACAAGAGTTACACGTGAACTACCTCCAGCACGATACACATGTACAGTGAAACCAGAAGAAAAAGAACCACGAAATTTTAAAGAAGCTCTTGAAAGTGACGACAAAGAAGAATGGAGAAAAGCAATGCTAGAAGAACTAAATGCATTGAAAACTAACGACACTTGGAATTTAGTCGAATCACCAAACAGAAGACATCCAATTGGTTGCAAGTGGGTATATAAGATAAAACGAGATGAGAAAGGTAACATTTGTCGATACAAAGCACGATTGGTGTCAAAAGGTTTTAGTCAGCGTTATGGAGTAGATTATGATGAAGTTTTTGCACCAGTCGTTCGACAAACTACTTTTAGGACATTCTTGTGCATTGCCGGAAAAAGACAAATGCTTATAAAGCAATATGACGTAAAAACAGCTTTTCTACTTAAGGAGGAGATTTACATGGAACAGCCACCTGGCTTTATAATTAAAGGTGATGAAAATAAGGTATGCAATTTGAAGAAAAATATTTCTGGATTAAAGCAAGCAGCTAGAGTTTGGAACGATCGTTTGAATACAGTTTTACAGCAGGAAGGATTCAGTGCTTGCGATGCAGATCCATGTTTCTATCAAAAATTGACTAATGACATACACTGTGACGTGTTAGTTTATGTTGATAATCTGCTAATTACTTGTAAAGGTGAGACAATTATCAATCAAGTAGCTCAAGCACTTTCAAGATCGTTTGAAATAAGAAGTTTGGGTGATATTCGTTATTATCTTTGAATTGAAGTAGAGCGTAATGAAGCTGGCGATTTTTGTATAAATCAGAAAAAATATATTAACGAAGTAGTTGTATCGAGTGGATTAGAACAAGCAAAACCTTCGAATATTCCATTGGATACGGGATACGGAAAACACGAACTAGGAGAATTTCTAGAAGATAACGAATTTCATTTCATTTCATTTCATTTCATTTCATTTATTAATACAATATCCGCCATCAAGGCTAAATAAGGCAGACTTAAAACTAAATAAACCCTAACAAATAAACAAAATAATTCATGAAAAACTAAGCCTAACTAAACTAGTCTAGACCTAGCAAAAAAATTAAAGAAAAAAAACATAGGTAGAGCGTAGAGACTATCAAAACTTAATGAAACTTAGAAGAATAATTAAAGAGAATTAGAAGAAAAATACGGTTACGGAAAGAGTTGAGAGAGGAGTCGAAATCAAAGAGATAGTAAAAGTGGTTAAACAACCTGAAACAGGATAGAATAGGATCATTGAAAGTATAAAGAGTATGACGTGTTTCAATTGACAGAGGATCACGAGGACGAAGGGAACGAGAGGGAACATACAACGAGATGGACGAGAGTAAATCAGGAGCATCAGTATCAGAAAGTAATAAGCCACCAATAAAACATGCCTGAGACACTTGGCGGCGGAAGCTTAAAGAGTGAAGATTGAATAACTGCAATCGCGTTTCATAGGGAGGTAGTGAGGCAGCACCGAACAAACGACGAAAAGCAACCCTGGTAAAAAGGCGCTGAATGCTTTCAATTCTCGAACAGCCATCAATAGTAGGAGGATTCCAGATGATGCTAGCATATTCAAGAAGAGGCCTTACCAGAGCACAATAAAGGTTTCTTAAGAAGCTTTGATCTCTAAAAATAGAGGTGAAAGGTAAAATAAACCCAAGGGTTCGATTAGCTTTTAGTAGAACCTCATCAAGCTGCAGTTTAAAGTTAAGACGACTGTCGAGTATAATACCAAGGTCACGGATGGACAAAACACGAGAGAGAGACGAGTTAGAGAGAGTATAGTTAAATGAAATAGGAGAAAGAGAGTGAGAGAAAGAAATAACAGAACATTTATCAGGGCACAAGCGAAGTAAGTTGGATGAACACCAATGAACAAATGCATTAAGGTAATGCTGAAGACTCATACAATCAGAAGAAGAGGACACAGGTAAAAAGATTTTGATATCATCCGCATAAAGGAGATGACCATCAGGAGGTAAAACATTACAGACATCATTGATGAACAAAGAAAACAGAAGTGGACTTAGCACACAACCCTGAGGGACACCTGACGTACAAAAAAACTCCTCAGATAAGTACGACCCGGTTTTAACCCTGCAAGATCGATTACTTAAGTATGAGGACAGCCAGCTAATAATGCCATCACCAAAACCAAGTTTAGATAGTTTAGCTAATAGTAAAGAGTGGGGCAAACTATCAAATGCAGCATGAAAGTCAGTGTATATTGCATCAAGTTGGGTACCTGTCTCAAAAGATCGGAAAATATTGGTAACAAAAGACATGAGATTAGTAGAAGTAGACCTACCAGGCATAAACCCATGCTGTTTAGGGCTAATAGCGGAACTACAACTATGAAGTATGGTTGGAAAGATACATAGCTCAAAAGTTTTGGCTGTGGCACATGTTTGAGTTATCCCACGATAATTAGAGTCCATGCTACGGCATCCCTTTTTGTGTACCGGAAAAAGCCAACAGGATTTCCAAAGAGCAGGAAAGACCCCGAGAGAAAGTGAAAGGTTAAAAATTTTAGCAAGGTGTGGAGCAAGCACGTCCTTACAGTTTATTAAAACTGAGGCAGGAATGCCATCTGGACCAGGAGTAAAAGAACATTTCAACCCAAATAACACCTGTACAACTGTTTCAGAGCTAACCGAAATATCGGAGAGATTAATTAAGTTCTCTGGCGTGTAGAGTAGCCCACCCGCAATAAGGTTAGGGTCACTAACCGGTGGCTCAAACATTTGGGAAAAATGTGCAGAGAATAGCTCACAGATCTCAACAGGCGTAGAGGCAGTTCGAGAATCAAGTACCATTTCATTAGGTAACGTATTGCACCCTCTTCGAATCCTAACAAATTGCCAGAAGGATGCTGGATCAGAACGGAAACGCGATTGCAGTCTACTCGAATAGGCCTCAAAACGAGCCCTGTTGTATAGTCGATGCGCAGAGGCAGCGTACTTAAATAAACGAAAGTTGAAAGCAGATCGGTTCAGACGATACCTCCTAAGATATTTCATTCTATCCTTTTTCAGGTTGCGAAGAGTACGATTGGACCAGGGAGGATTAGGAGGGGAACGAAAAATAGGTGTACATGAAAGGAGTGCAGAGGTTAACAAAGCATTAAACGATTGGACAGCCTCGTCGACCGATGTACATTGATAAAAAAAAGACCAGTCGGCACGAGATAGAATAGAATTAAGTTTACGATAGTCTGTAAGACGAAAATTATAACGAACACTCAATGAATTAGGAGCAGAAGGCAATTCATTCCTAACCCTACTAGCCCTAAATAAAGAAGACGGTAATGCAATTTCCAGAGCAGGATGATGGGCATCCTGGGGCAGGAGCAGTGACGAAGCAGGATACACAGAAGAACAAGCAGCAGCAGCAGAGTTAGAGAGCACCAGGTCCAGATAATGATTTGAATGGTTATGCACCCCGTTCAGCTGATAGAGTTCATGCAAATTTAACACATCCAAAAAGCAGGAACTGGATGAATTCAAAGAGATATGAGGCACATAATGTCTCATAGGTAAAGATGAATCTGACCTTACTGCGGCTGCAGGCGACCACCCTAACGCCGGTTGATTGAAGTCGCCAAGAAGGATAAGATGATCATTCGGTTTCATATGCATGTATGCATCGCTGATGAAAGCAGAAAGGGATTCGAAATAGTTGCGGTCGCTGCTCAAATACGGTGGCACATAAACAATCCCCACATAAAGACGAAACTTAGAAAAAGAAACACGAATACATAAAGCTTCAAGCGTAGGTTGATTCATGTTAAGTGCCACAGACGGATAACGACTGGAACATGCAAGCAGCACACCACCCCCACGCGATCGTTCATTGTTTAACCTGCTGCGATCGCAACGGTATATATTGTAAGAATCACTATCCAGGACCATATTGGATGGAATCGATTCATTTAACCAGATTTCAGTAAGGGCAAGCATTTCAAACCCTGATTCATTCGCAGAAAGGCGCAATTCATTATATTTGGTGCGAAGGCCTCGAACATTTTGGTAATAGATCACGAAGGGGTCTATTAATTGTGAGCTATCCGTTTGGCAAACGGGCTGATCTGTGGTGAGCGATTCGTGTTGCTGAGATTGTTCTGTGATTGAAGCCCCACCCCCGGTGATAACTGAGGGGGTGTGGGAGGAAACTCCGGTTGGATAGCCTCTAGGATCTCGGTCATCTGGGATAGTGTTTGATTCCCGCGCTGTGGGGATGGCGATCGATGATCCAAAAAATGATCCGGATGAGCGGTGCTTTTTGGCGCAGCTGAAGAGCAATTTGCACTGCTTGAACGATGCGAAGTAAGCGCAGAAGGGTCAAATCGGGCCCTTTCATGTATACGTTGCTTTGGTAGGCCACGATCAACAAACTCACGAACAGTAAGTGAAACTGGCCAAATAGTAGATTGAAGCGCCAGATCCTTAAGTGATTTAGGAATACTCACTTTAAACAATATAAAGGACATCAAATCAAGGTTTGCACCCTTTTTCGTGAGACGGTAAACATCTATGTTGTCGGTTGGCAGCACAGCTTTAAGCCACACACGCATATCATCAGCGGAGACATGCGATTTGATGTTCGTGAAGTATAACCATACTTTTTCTGCTATGCCAGTGTTCGTGGTATCATGGTACAAAACAGGATCAGAAGATGATTTTGTATTTGTTCGGCAGTGCCCAGCACTAATATCAATAGTCACCTTAGTACGATGAGTGTAGTGGTTGCAGCTATCAGAAGCTTCCACAGTGTTGGTATCGTTCGCTGCTTGTTGGATATCTGCAGTGAGCTCCATTGAGTTGGTAAATGTACGGCGAGTGGATGCTGTTTTAGTCGTTCTGGTATTAGTGGCGTTGAGTGACGATGCATTAGTGGACGTGTGCGTTCGCGATGCGTGAGAAACAGACGGCTTAGCTAATATGGGTGTTAGCTTATCAGCGAGAGCGAGGATCTCAGCAAGCAAATCGCTCTTGATAGCCAATCTAAGAGAAGAGAGAGATGAGTCAATCGTGGTGAGAATATCTGCTTTCACCAATTCGAGTAGGGCTGCTATCTCACTTGTGAGAAGTGAGTTTGTGCCATTGCGAAACTCGTTACATTTTTTGCACAACCACAATAATTGATTATTCCGCCCAAGCTCACGAGTAGAATCACGGGACAAACCCGTGCAATGGGTATGATGCTTGGAACCACAAACACCGGCGCAGGACACCAAATTTGCACTATCGGTGGGTGCATTGCAGGTTGAGCACTGCATAACGATGACACAGCACAAACTGATGAGTGACAGGAGCAGAAACGAAGCCAAACAATATCTCGGCAAAAATGACGAAATAACAGGAGACTAGGTGCAAGAATTCAAGTGCAACTTGATAACAATCGAAGGCACGCACTAGCCAGTACAAGCAACTCAGCAGCACCAATGTTGCAAATGTTGAAAATCAGGCAGTAACACGGCAAAACAGCATCAAAAATCAGGAGCACAAGGAAGGCACAACCACTCGGTTTGACAGTCGATCTCTCTCAAACCGCTAAATCTATATCGTAAGTTAGTAGGACAATTGCTGTACATTGCAACCAATACCAGGCCAGATATATCAGCTCTTGTATCGATCCAGAGCCAAAAGTTTTCAAAACCCACGAAAAATGATTGGATAAAACTGAAAAGGATAGTTAGTTATCTCAAAGGAACAACTGATCTAAAATTACATCTTTCCGATTGCAAGACAGATTCTGAACTTTTTGGTTACGCAGATGCAGATTGGGCGGAATGCATTGATCGAAAATCAAACAGCGGATACATATTTAAATTTTGTGGTGGAACAATATATTGGAGTTGTAGAAAACAGACCTGTGTTGCGTTATCAACTGCAGAAGCAGAATTTATTGCGTTATCTGAAGCGTACAAGAGGCAATTTGGCTACAAAAGTTGTTGAAAAATCTTGGAGAAGAACATTTAAACATTATCATATATGAAGATAATCAAAGCTGTTTGCAGATGTTAGAATCAGAGAAATATAGCAATCGGACGAAACACATTGATACTAGGTACCACTTTGCGAAACATTTGAAGAATCTCGGGATAGTGAAATTTGTGTATTGTCCGACTGAAGAAATGCTTGCTGACATGTTAACGAAACCAATATCGAGAATCCGCATCCAGACTCTGAGACAATTGTGTGGTTTAGTATTTGCATAGTGAATATTACAAGTAAGAACACAGCGTTGAGGAGGAGTGTTAGATATCATAGAATACAACGTTGTGTTGTTGAATCAAAGTAGACTATAGTATAGAATAAAAGGTTTTAGTTTTGTGTATAACTTAAAAGGATACATAACAGTTTAAGTTGTGCCAATTATTTTATTAGAAAATTCCAACACACTACAGTATTGATTGCACCAAACAAAACACTGAAAATGGCTGATGCACAACCACTCACTACCGTTGAAGAAATAACAACTCGTAAGAGGAGTAAGAAGCTACCGGCGACAAGTTGAAACTCGTATGGAAGCAACACGCTCAGGACGGGGAACCGGGAAGATAAAGCGAAACCAGGTGAAGGGAGCTTTCAAACCAATGACATTGGTACTGCGTCAATACAAACAACACGGAATTTGACAGATCTCCATACATTTTCCTGCTCGATTGTTGCGTGGGCAAGGTTTGACAGATAGAAGCCAGTCGGAAAATTGGAATTCAGCATGCTCATATCCGATTTGCTCCAAAGTAGATTTTTATTGTCAATGTCGATAGAGCGAATTGTATTTCCTGTTAATGATGAATAAAACCAACAAAAATGGAAAACAACGAATGATTCTTTCGCATAAAGTCAAGAAAATTAATCCCAAATAACCAAATCGGCCTTAACCCTCTGTAAAACCACTTTAAACCCACGTGGGTTAGTGGTGGTCGATTCAGTCGTTAACCCACCAAATTTTAGAACAATTGGAGCTGTCAGTTCTAATAAGATGTATTGACCTTGCCCACGCTCGGCCCACCTTTTCCAAACATGTTGACGAAAAAAAGATGGATCAAGTGCGAGCTAAGGTCAATATGCCGAACATGATTTTAACACATTGATTACTTTAACTCATTCACTTACATCACAACATAACTTCGGCAATATTATAAATCTATAAACTGTGCACTGACCAGCGAAATGAAAGAGTCCATTTGCAAGTAAAAAAACACACGCATCCACATCTTACACAAATATGTTTCACAACAAATGAACTTAAACACACAAGTTTCATTACTTCCTTTACACAATTAAACACATTTTGGGGTGATATATGTCGAGCAAAAGAATTACGCGTGCATAAAAAAAAACTGACTTTAACAAACATTGAAGTGCCTGCTTCTAGAGATGTGTGGTTTAACCCACCAATCTGACAGTTTTTTGGCTTTGTTCGATGCAACTGGATTTTTAGTACAGGAAATTGGTGGCGTTTTCGGTATCTTGGTTATGTGGGATAAATTGTAACGACCAAGCGTTTTACGGGTGGCGGAAGGTTAATTGGCCGTTGTAATAAGAGTTAGCACGATTCGGAAGAGCACACAAATACAGGGTTGTAGAGATCAGGAATAGCACAGGAATAATAATAAAAAAAGGGAAATACATTTAAAATATGAAAAAAAAAAAATGAAATAAGGGAGTAAAGCGGTAGGATTCGTCAAAATCATCTACGTTAACGTTCAATTTGAGTACCGATAATGCAAGATAATAGTAACAAAGGAAAATAAATCAAGCAAGAGCGAAAACGAAAAAGGGGTGAGAAAGCACGGAAAAAAAGGAAACGGGGACCGGATCGTCAGTCTTGTGATTGATCTGAACAAGAAAGCAGCAAAACCAACAAATGCAGAATTCGGCGAGCAGAAATCACCACAAGGGTTTCACACTTTATCTCAAGACCGCGGGACCTCTTCCCGAATCTGTCTTAGCCAATGCCAAGACTGCATTATGATGCTTGAAAACGTTGATGATACCTGAATTCATCGGATGCAATGCTGAATTTCCAGCACATTTCTCCAACACACTGTTCCGCGCCGAGGACACGTGGTCGATTTTTTTT
This sequence comes from Anopheles coluzzii, assembly GCF_943734685.1. Classification (NCBI taxonomy): domain Eukaryota; kingdom Metazoa; phylum Arthropoda; class Insecta; order Diptera; family Culicidae; genus Anopheles; species Anopheles coluzzii. The sequence goes on from NC_064669.1 coordinate 25,924,916, forward strand.
ACACGTATAACCTTTGGGTACGTCAGTGTACTGAAAACAGTTAATTTTTTTTTCGTGTTTTTACCAAAAAAGATTATTTAAACAGTTGAAGCTACTTTCTTAACACTTCGAAATATTTTAATTAAACAAATATGCATTCACTAATTTGATTAAATTGTCTTTTTTGGTAAAAACACGAAAATGATAATTGGGTTTTTCTCATACGCTGATGTACACAAAGGTTATACGTGTAAAAAAATATTCGACCGCATGTCCTCGGCGTGGAACTGTGTGTTCGAGAAATGTGCCGCAGATTCAGCATTGCATCCGATCAAGGTGTATATATTTAGAAGGTTGAGTTATTTAGAGCAATTTGACATTTCTCAACATGACACTTCTCTTCCACGGTCCTCGCGGGGTAGGAGGAGGTGGGGAAGAACAAAACAAGGAAGGGGGTGTGGGTGTTGGTGTTGCGAGCATTATTTTCGTTCAAAGCTTTTGGTTCCTTCATGCAGTTCGGCTGGTGTTTATTTGATCTCTGTTGGCTTTGAATTGAAATTGATAGGAAGTGTGTTTTCGTTGGTTATTTTTTAGTTATAGTGGAATAGAATTATCGCTTTATATCGTTCTTAGTGATGATTATTTGGTATTTTCATGTATTTCGGATGCCAGACGAGAAGCGACGCACAACTACCTGCTTTGCTGGTCGAAGTTCAAGAGAGTTGTTTTATTATTATTCCTTTTCTTTTGACATCTGAACAAGGTGCATACATGTTTCAAGGTAGCTAGTCATTCCTTCCCAACACTTAGGTTTTCGGATAAGTGATAATAGCTATAACTTGCTTAGATGTGTAGATTCTTTATGAATCGCATCAACAGTTCTTTGAATTAAATTTTTGCTCATAATTTGTTTGGCTTTTTGTGCCTTTTTTCCAGTTATTTTCAATTAAGTTAGTTAGGTTTTTAGTCTTTTAAGATTTACGTTAAGTGTAGTTTTATTTAATTTCAAAAGAATTTAAATTTTTTGAATTTTTATCATGCCTGTTCCGTGTTCCGTTTCATTGTGTGGTAACAATCCACGCAATGTAAAGAAACGTGCATTGGAAATTTCTTTCCACATTTTTCCAAATTATGACCCTCTTCGACATGCATGGGTTCAGTTTTGTAACCGGGAAGAAAATTGGGAACCTTCGAAAAGGGACATTATTTGCTCAGCACACTTTCAAGAAAGCGATTTTCAAATGCCTGAGAGCGGTTTTGTTGCAGGTAAAGTGCTTAGAAGAACGCTTCTTCCTAACGGTAAGTTATTATTAGCTTATTTTCCTAATAATGATACAACTAACATTTTATATTTCTGTTGGCTTTTAGCGATTCCATCAATACACTCTGTTTTATCATCTGAAATAGAGAATCGGGAAGAAGTTTCTTCTGAAAATTTTGTTCCTTCAACTTCCGACACTTTATTGGTGAGTGATGTTTCGAAAATACCACAAAACACCAGCACAGCGTTGCTAAAAGAAAATATAAAAATGCGAGAGGCAAACAAAAGGCTAAAAGCCACATTGAGCCACATTGCTTCTGAAAATTATCAGCTAAAAAAAAGTACATGACCTAGAAAAGGAATTCAATTCACTTAAAAATAGTAGTATCCCACCGAGCGATCTAACCCCCAAAATTAAGAACATGTTGAAATCTACTCTAACTTCAAATCAAGTTGATTTGATAATAGGAGAGAAAAAGCGTGTTAAATGGACAAACGAGGAAGTCAGCCGTGCTCTGACATTGAGATATTTTGGAAAAAGGCATACAATTGCGTAAAAGATGATTCAAAAATATATTTACTATCACCCTCCACCCTCCTGGAACCTTTAAGTTGCGTGAAGGTATCCTAGAAGACGTTTTAGTTTTCATGGGGAATTTTGTTAGTTCTTTGAGCAGTAGGGATGCCGAGTGTATTCTTAGTTTTGATGAGATGAAGATCAAAAACGTAATATAATATGATCCGTCGGCAGATGAGGTTATTGGCCCATATAATTATTTACAGGTAGTAATGGCCAGAGGCTTGTTCAAGAATTGGAAGCAACCAATCTATATTGGTTTTGATAAAAAATGACGAGAGAAATTCTCATGAATAATATAATTAAATTGGATGAGAAGAAAATTTACGTTGCTGGAATTGTGAGTGATAACTGCTCAAGCAATATTAGTTGTTGGAGATAGCTCGGTGCTCATGATTATACTAAACCATACTTCGAGCACCCAATTACAAAAAAAAATAATAATGTATCGCCAGACGCGCCGCATTTGCTTAAATTATTGCGAAATTGGTTTATTGATCATGGGTCTGTATTTAACGGAACAATTGTCACTGCACAACCTTTGCGCGATCTAGTGGAAGGCAGATTAGGAGCGGAGATAACTCTTCTTTTTAAATTAAACACAGGACATTTGGAACTATCTAGTCAAGAACGGCAAAATGTACGCAGAGCAGCAGAACTGTTGTCTCGAACTACAGCTGTATCATTAAGACGATATATGCCAAAAGAAAACGAGTTAGCTGACATTATAGAAATGGTAGATTTGTGGTTCAGTGTATCTAACTCATTCCATCCCAATGCCAAATTGCATTACAAAAGATCGTACACTGCTAGTGAAGACCAACTAAAAGCTTTAGATGACATGTTTAATTTTATTGCAAACATGGTAGTTGTAGGCAAAACAAATATGCAAGTATTTCAAAAAAGCATGTTAATGCAGATTAATTCTTTAAAAATGCTGTTTGTCGACATGAAAGCAAAGCACGATATCAATTATTTATCGACGCATAAGGTAAAATCTTAAAAAAATATTTAAATAATTACACCAACCAATTTAAATAATGGTTTTTATCGTTTTCGTTCGTATCGTTTCAGCTTAATCAATCACCTGTTAGAAAACTTTTTTTCTCAGTTGAGACAAAAAGGTGGTACGTATGACTATCCATCTGCTTTAAATTGTATATACAGAATACGTCCAATGATTCTGGGGAAATCGCCAAGCGTTTTCAAATCGGTTACAGATGAAAATAACAAAAAAATATTGAGCCTGATGTATTCGTCACATCAACTGATTTTGAAAATGAAACAGGCTCGCTAAATGAAATATGCGTTAGTCAAGAGCACTACGTATCAGCTACAATATTTCATGAAGCTGAGATTGTTCCTTCCCTTCCGGATTTTGATGCGACAGACGCAGACGATGAGTTTAGCGCAACAAATTTTGACTCACTGTTTACTTTTAATGAACAGGAGAAGGATGGCCTTGAATATATTAGAGGCTATATTGGTCGAAAATTTAGGGATAAATATCCATATTTAGGACAATATACCTGTAATTTGACAGAGGACCATTGCTATAGTCAACCACAGTCTTATGTTGAACACATATCGGCTGGAGGTTTATACAAGCCATCCGCTAGCTTCCTTGACCAAGGATTGAAAATGGAGGAAATTTTTCAAAGAACTCACAAGGATGGAAAACTGATTCAAAGTAAACGTATTGTTAATACATTTACAGACCTCCTTCAACCAAATTTCCCTGATTTCCCAATAGAAATTCTAAAAAAATTTGCTCATGATACTTAGAATAATCATGAGAATGAGATTCCTCAATATCAAAACATTGAAAGGCATCATTCTTTATAGCTTTATTGGAACAAACTGTGATATTTTATTAATAGATTCTACGAAACTCATTAATTTCAAAGGTCCTACGTTTACATGTGCTTAAATACTGTGGTAGTCCCTAGCTCGTGGAGTAATCGAAACCGGCTGGAGCTGCTGGAATCTTTACAAACTTTCTAAACTAATTGATATAGTGTGACCTCAAAACGTATCACCGAAGTTAGTGTAATGCCGTTGGCATTTATATTTTGGTATTAAGTGTAGACAAAATATAGTATTAAGTGCAGCTTAATACAGCATTAAAAATAATAACAAAATTTAGGCCCGGTGTTAATAATTATTAACGTGAGATTCGATCTGTCGGTGTTATCTACCGTGATTCCCGACAGAGCGCGGTACAAACGCGTAGTGTGGGAAGCGTCCAATACCGATCGAGCCGAATATTCCCGATCGCTCAAAGGCTCCCGAACAGCGTGGCTAAGGCAATGACCGAAGGCCACTCTTTCGCGGTAGCCCGAGTCAAGCGATTGATTTTTAGCGTCGCAATAATAAAATAATATAAGACTGCTTAAGAAAACGCTTGTTATTTAATACTTAATACTACTACGGGCGAAAGAAAGAGTGCTGTCGCAATAGTTTGCAACATTCTAAAAATCAATTGACGAATTAAAAGTTCCTTTTACTTAAAACAGTTTCTCTTTCAACAATCTCATCCGTTGCCAGCTTAGAAAAGTTCCTTAAGTGATTCGGAATTGCTGTGCTGAAGTGAGGAACAGAAAAAGTTACTAGTTCAGGAATTGTTTTATAGCGGTTGTGCGTGTGTTAGTAGAAATGCTAGGAAAAGAAATCAGTTATTGTGTCGGTTCCCTGTTCATCTCACCCGTTGCCGGTGCCTAATAGTTCCTGAGGAAAATCGGAACAAGCCGTGCTGAAGTGCAGTGTATTAAGAAAGCTGATACAAACAAGTGATCTTTTTCGAGGTGTTACTACAATATATGCCAAACGTTAGTATTTCGTGCAATGAATATAGCATATTTATAGGCATTATTTACGTTAGCACAATTGACAACGCTCAGCGATGCAATCTGTTCTGCAATGCAAATTTCGTAAGCCAGTATTTCGTTCGTATAGAAATAGGAAGCACCGACTGTTAAGATCGATCCAAACCAGGAAGAGTGTTCGTAGGGCTCACAAACACTGGGGGGTAATGTTAATAATTATTAACGTTAGATTCGATCTGTCGGTGTTATCTACCGTGATTCCCGACAGAGCGCGGTACAAACGCGTAGTGTGGGAAGCGTCCAATACCGATCGAGCCGAATATTCCCGATCGCTCAAAGGCTCCCGAACAGCGTGGCTAAGGCAATGACCGAAGGCCACTCTTTCGCGGTAGCCCGAGTCAAGCGATTGATTTTTAGCGTCGCAATAATAAAATAATATAAGACTGCTTAAGAAAACGCTTGTTATTTAATACTTAATACTACTACGGGCGAAAGAAAGAGTGCTGTTGCAATAGTTTGCTACACCCGGTCTGAAGGTATGTACGATACACGCGCTGGCTCCAAAAAGCCCGCACGTGTTTGACTACAATACAGGTGTGGTAGGTTCGGAGACTGTCACGGTCGCCATGTGGTAGGTTCGGCCGCGCTTCTCAAACCGTTTCGGTGAGTCAATGCGCGGAGCACAGTGAAAGGGTGTGGGACGAGGAAGGGGATCGTACGGAACGCGACACCAAAATGTAAACACATTTGTCGCGTATCGGTTACGTCAACCTGTTCACACTTACGCTAAGTCCGAAAAGAAGCACTTGCTTACGTCGGCGGAATCGCGGACTGGATCGACCTTGCGCGTCGAGTTGATGACCGAGGCGGAATCGGACACCGTGGGAGAAGTTGGGTGGAACTAGTGCAAACGTGCACTTTATTATGATGAGGGTAATGCTGATCGGTCAACTGACTGAACAGCTGATAACCAAAAATGATTATCAAATTGAGCAGAGCCTTCGGCGGAATCTGCAAATTGGTGAGATGCACCAGAACACGAGTGATCTACGTGTCTATGGAAGGTGAACTGACTTCGCCATCAATTCGAGCTTTATTTATAAGAAAGATGGTGTGAAAGTTGTGACACATTTGGCAACCAGATGTTTGTCAAATGTGAGCTTTCATTTGGTTTTCCGGGTTTGGGTTTTTACAGGTGTTCTTAAATTATACCTAGCGTGCCTGTGTTTTATCAACTATCCGTGCATTGTAGATGTAGCGAACGTTTTCCTGTTTATGCCTGAGTTTTACGGAAGTTTAATTGCTTATCTGTGGCGCGTTTTCCTTATTTATGTTCTGGGGTAAAACACGAGAACGTTTACGCTTCTGGTGTTTAACGTTTCTTTACCTGGCTGCTGGCTATGCGTTTGCGCTTCTGGTGGTTAACGTCTTTTTACCTGGCTTTTGGCAATGCTAAGTTAGATGTGACCTACTGTTAGCAGTAAATCTGCTACACAGGGTTTTCCATTCCAATTAACAACTGTCTACATTCTACTAGCAATCTTCGATTTGAAAAACACAATTGTCTACCACTTACAAACAAGTCAAGCCGTTTTTGGTACACTGTCCATATCAATTTCAATTTCCAGTAAAAGCACCGATAAATGTCAAAATTCCTGCATTGTATTGAAAGATTACAGTATACATAAAATGCCTAACATGTCCATGTTGCCCAGCTGTCCCAACTACAAGTGATACACGTTCCAGCCAAACCCAAAACAAACCGTGCCGCATCTGACGTGTGTTTTCGAAGACGACAATTGTGAAATTGCATTGGACAGAGTTCCAAAAACGGCTTGACATGTTTGTAAGTGGTAGACAATTGTGTTTTTCAAATCGAGGATTGCTAGTAGACTGTGGACAGTTGTTAATTGGAATGGAAAACCCTGCATCCGGCGCAACAACCGCTTTGCGGTCTTGGCCTGCCTCAGGAGTGTCCGAAACCGCTCACGGTCTCGCGCCTTCGTCTTACAGTCCGTTATCCCGGACGCCTTAATGACGGACGCCTCCACGCCATCTTGCCACCTCAATTTGGGCCTACCACGCCTTCTCTAATTCACCATTGAGTATTCAAGAAACTAATTAAGAGATGGAGGGATGGAGAGCGTGGCTTTTAACCTAGATGGTCTGATCAACAATGTGAGACAATTTCATCAAAATTAGCCGACATCCAGCTTCCATCCGAAATTCATAGAAGGCTACGACATTTAAGGTAATTGGATAAATGAAAAGCAACCGATTCCAGATCATTCCTTCACTACGGAAGCATTGTTGTTTTGCGTGATAATACAGGGTTTTCCAATTGAGTTTAGACTAGCCGCATACTTTTTTTGAATAGTCGCAATAGATTCTTGACTAGCATCCTCTATTTTTGATTACGAGCAATGGATTATTGACTAGGAGCAATTGATTTCAGCAGGTCCCTGCATGACAGCCTAAGAGCGTCGCGTTTATAGCACCCGGTGTGACAGATCGGCTTGAATAATAATCTGTGGATAAAATCTAATTTCATCCGCTCATTAGTTTAAAGCGTTTGTTTTACTGCTATATATCATCCACAAAATAAGATATATTTTATCTGATAGGTTTTTGGTGCTATTGTTTTGATTTTATGAATGCACAATACAACACAAAAGCACTTAACGGCTGAATTGAAATATGCAGTAGTGAACCCACAGGCATAACCTAACCAAAAGCTAGATTAAGCAAGTTTTTCAGAGTGACCATTTATAGTTCTATCGATTTTCGATCAAATATCGGTTTACAATTGAGCACACTAAAACTCAGTTTTTCTAACCAAAAATCAAATATTTTTCTAAGTATTGATCGTTTAACCATAAAATTGGAATTTAATAAAATTTGTGAGTGAATAAAATGTTGTTTTTACTGAAAATTACCGAATTTGCTTTAGATTTCCTACCGATAACCTCTAAAAACAATCTGGTCACTCCGCGCCAGCAACCGGTCTGCTGAAATCAATTGCTCCTAGTCAATAATCCATTGCTCGTAATCAAAAATAGAGGATGCTAGTCAAGAATCTATTGCGACTATTCAAAAAAAGTATGCGGCTAGTCTAAACTCAATTGGAAAACCCTGTATATCAGACGAGCAATATTCCCATTTTATGCTGCTATTTTGTTCGATTACTCTGCTATCATCAAAAGCGTACGAAGAGCATTGGCCAAAAGCAGGAAAAATGTTAAATCGTTTTGTAATGGATTACGAAACAAATTACGGACCAAACTATGGCCTTCTTCCATTAATATCAACATATCCGTTTGAAAATGAACTACGTCTTTTGAAGCTGCTGTTAAGGAGTGGAGTTAACTGTTTACAACAAGTGATAAACCGTTTGGCAGAATTAGATCAACTGGACAACCGACACAAAAATACAGAGGAAAACATTAAATATCCATGCGTTAAACACCACTGCGATAAGAGGACAGCACATATACGTCAAGGATTAATGTTACAGCAAGGAGATAGAAACGGATGGTTTTTAACGAAGGATAATCATGTGGTTAGATTTGAATCAGCAGTTGAACGCGCATCAACAGTGGTTATAAAAGGAAAAAAGCTTCTGACCAGCGAGGAATATGTTTAAAGCCTATAAGTTCCTTGGTATTTAGAGTTCCCTAACGTTAATAAACTTCGAAGTTCCATTAAAATGTTTTGTTTGAAAGTTCCGTTTGATTCTCCTAGCTGGCTTTCAAAATCCTCTAATTGTTTTTGGTCCTGTTTTGCTTCGAAATCAAATTCATTCACTGGCTCACTATGTCCTGATTTTTGTTGTAATACATCTATTATGTAATCTAATTTGGTATTTAAAATGTCCAATTTGCGCTCTAATGTTGAATTTGTTTTTTTGCTTTTCTGATTTGCTGATGTAGTTGCAGTCGTAGTTGAAGTTGTTGTAGGTATTGCCTTACTATTGTCAATTGGTGCGGGTGTCGATATCGGTATCGATAGGGTTTCTTCGAATGAATGGTTGTAATGATAATATGTAACAAAGCACATTTATAAACTTATTAAAGTGCATTTAATTTTATTATCATCTCACTCACCATCTAATGAATTGCATCTAGAACGTGGCAAATACTGAAGATGTGACCCAGTCATGGAGACTGCAAATAGATTAATATTTAAAAAGGGGATATTTTCAAGATTGTTAAGGCACTTCATACCATTTGATGTGGAAACATTGGTTGTCGGATCTTGTTGGTATTGTTTTTCAAAATGTGTTTCTATCAATACTGTTTGAAATTGTTCTTTGCCTTTTTTTTGGAGATCTTGTTGTTGTAGTGTCTCTTTCTGTTGTTGTTGTTGTTTGTTTGATATTATTGTGTTAAAACTTTGATGGTGAGTGACGAACATGTTTGCAATGATTTTATGCTAGTGGTGAGTCATACGTTTCATTTCACAATGCGTGGTTGTGATCCAAACGGAATCGATTCCAACCCGTGAAGTGCAGCGGGTGCGCTTGTTTTGAGTTGGAATCAAATCTGACCCGTGGATGTATCGAGTTGGTGTCGACCCTAATCATTGTTGTCGGGTTACAATCATGTTCGTCATAGTTTATTCTATATACGGTGCCGATAACAACTATTCGTTGCATTTCGGTTATCCGCCAACAATTTCCTCAGATATATTTCCTCGTTCCTTACCATTTTCATTAGTGGGTGCCTTTTGTTTGTTTTCCGTTTTCGGATATGACGATGACGAGGTGCTTGCTGCTTGGATCGTATCCTTCGTTGTGCTGTTATCGGAAACAACTTCTTTCACTAAAAATGCTACACGTTAATGAATGAAATCACTCCTACAAATATAGTCTTACCAACGGTTTCCCTTTTTGTCTTTGATGGTTTGATGACGGTTTTAAAATTTGCACTAATTTGTCGGCTTGACTTCGGTTGGACTATATTGCACGCTGAAAATAATTGCATACATTTAACAATCGCACTTGTAAACAATGCATTGCAATCTTTCCTTTTTTTAGTTCCAGGTTCTTCATCTTCCTTCTCCAAAATACTGCGGGATCTTTTTCCAGATGCAGGAAACTTCTTACTTCTACCGACTGCGGCACGTTGTTTTGGTTAATTTTCGGAATCAATATCCAACGCAAAAACATATCAGCCAAATTGTTGAGAACAAACAAAACAAAGCGGACATTGTTACACTTACCGTATCTAATATATTTCTGTTGTTTGAATTTAGAAACACATCAACTACTAGATCCACTTCAACACTTTGTTTGCATTACAAACTGACCGCTCGCGTATGTTCCGTGTACGGGTCGGGGGTTGTGGTTGTGTGGGTGAGTGAATTTTCGTTCTCATCGCAACCACTGCATGAATTCACAAATACAGACGCCCCGCAGTGCAAGTGACAGCGATTTGCGAGGGCGCGCGAGGGCTCGCACGCCATACAAGTTCACTGCTCCAGAGCCCTCGCATTAAAGAGCTTGCGAGCCTTGGAAATGTCATATGAACGAGACAGCTATATGTCAAGTGTATGGCTATCTCTTTCTGGCAAGAAAAAAGCTCCGAAATGCAACGGTGTTGGTGGACAAAATTTAAATGGTCAAAAATTTTGACCACACACACTCTCTCTCCCGGTGCCTTCCCCCTGTCCTCTCTTCCTTCAGGCTCCTTCCTCTTATTTGCGCGCGCCGCTCGCTTGTGTGCGATAGCTCATCAGCTGGTACTGGTATATGGTAGGGTTGTAGTTGTATCTTGAATTGGCGATTGGTACATATATATGTAGTGTATTTGGTTTTACCTGTGACCTTGACGATGCGAGAGCCGATCAATTCTGGTGTTGAAGCAATATTTGTGCTATGCTGGTGGTTGCCGTTCCGTGCCGTTTCTGATGTTGCCATTTGATCGCCATGTCGATCAACGGTTATGAAGCCAATTTCAAACGAGCGAAAGTGAAGGAATAATTCCGTACCGGAAATTTGATTTTTTATCAAGTGTGATACTCCAATGGTGATCTCAACCCGATGTAAGCTGGTTTTAACGGCCATATGAGATAATGTACTCATGTGTTAAAAAATTTCGCATTTTTTTCTTTCCTGATATTCCCGAAAATTGACCCATAATTCAAATACGATTTGACTATTTTCATTGATTCCTCATACAACGCATGGAAAGAGGTAAACTGGCTTCGCCAATTCATTCATCTCCGCTCCCAACCATTCATCACCCGAACCACCCACAATCTCATCATTCCATCGACATGCAACGACATTTCCCTCTTCTTTAACAGCAAAGGTCTCAACCGAAGCTTCTACAGACTGCTGCATTCCATTTTCCTGTTTCTTCTTCTTCTATTTGCCGTATCCATCTACCCGGTCATGCCAGCCAATGCAAGCTTTAGCCAATGCAACACCCCCCCCCCTCCTCCCGGCCAACCATTTACCATTTACAGGGGGCCTCAATTCGTCTTACCGGCTAGGGCCCCCGATACCCTTAATCCGCCACTGTATGTATCCTTTATTTACAACCCTTACATCTGAAATGCATTCAGTTCATTTTTCTTTCCGTGTCCGCATAAAAATAAAACAAAATGTGCGACAAAACAACGCATAAACGTCGTTCAACAGCTCTTTGGTTTATTTCTTTTAAAACATGATTATAAAGCCACCTACATAAGGAAGAAGAAGAAGAAAGCCACATACAAAAACACATACGGGGGGAGGGGGGGGGGGGGGAGAATGACCACTCTCGGTTCTGTGTCAAGATCCTCATTGAGGACATCACACGCTGACAGCGCCTTTTTCAACGGTGAGCCCTCAGGATCGGGCCGTGATCTGCGCACATCCATTTGAACGTGTCACCAACTGATAATAAAACGTTAGAAACGGACTCTCTCACCCGCAGGTACCCATCTTATACCATCTGCTCCACATTATTTGACACACCATGAACAGCTTCCTTTTGTCTGTCCTTGCGAACGACTAAGGGCTGGATCGTTCAGTACCAGGGGTATGACATGGCCTAGCCATCGCGGACAGGCGAGTATGGTGCGCTACAAGCTACCAGATCCACCAGGTTAAACCAATGTAATCGAAATGTAGTCCGCAAATATCCAGACAAAATCCTCTAGTGAACGAGCATAGAAACCTTCTAACAAACTAACTATATGTTATCATGTTTATTCCCCCTTTAAAAATGCGTAGTGTTTTATGAGAATATAAACTAGATTTATTTATCTTAAATGTTGTATAAAACCCGCACATACGAGTGGAGGCAGTCTCATAAATGTAGGTTTACAAGCACAAATGTAAATTTTACTAGCGAGCGAGGGGTGGGTTCCATTTTTGGGGCCCCTCAAGACCACGGGGCCCTACGCGGCCGCTTAGTTTGCTTAGCGCTCATTTCGACCCTTCACACACACGCACATTTCAAAACACTTAACATAAAATTAGGCATATCGATTTATGACTTAAAGCGCACTTAAGATTAAACTTAACTCGTTAACATAAAGTTATTTTTCCAATTAACACAATAACACTATTAACGCGATGTCGTGTAGATGGGCGGAAGTGGGTTCACGTTAACAATTTGCCACTGTCGCCACTGTGATGAGTGTTTGTCGGTGCTGCCAGCGAGCGACCGTCGATGAAATCGATACACCTGAGGGAATATAAAACATTTGTTTTAGAGGGAAGATAAAACAACAGATCTAGATGTAGCGATAGTGCATCTAGAAGGAACTCACTCGTGGGGTTTTTTCTCCTGCCAGGAAATTTGACCGCAATCAGTAGTGCGGTCGGTTCGGTCCTGTTGCTGCTGCAGCTATTGTGGGGCAGAGGATAATGAGGATCCGAAGGGTTGAATTCCTGCCCCGAACGTTTCAACGTTTTTTCCTCGACACCGTCCGGCGGCGCAATCGGGGCACCCGGTGCCGGCTGGGCCTCAGCGTGTTGTGCTGGTAGAGCCCGACTCGTCGCCGTACAGCTTCCGGATGATGTTCTTAAATGGTTCCTCGTAAGCCCACGTTCCAGGATAGAGGAAAATTGGCTGCAAAAAAGGAATAAACACCATGATTAGCATCCTAGTCGGTAGCTTCGCCAAACAATCTTCTTCTTCTTTCGTGGCCCACTTACAACTTACCGAATCATATACAACGCAACGTACAGTCGCAAACACCTGCCGCAGGCCCATATCATTTCTGCATTATATCTGCAAATAAAAAAGAGGCCATAGTCTGTTCAAAAAGTGTTTCTTTATCATGATAATCGCTGGATAACACTTACCCGCTGTCTTGTGCTGTGTTGTTCACCACATCACTTTCCTACGCCGGTACATGCACGTAACGCTTCCGACGGAGCCAGCACGCATTGGGCAGGACTTCTACCACTAACTTTTGCTAAAATGGCACTTACTTACGTAAAATTAAGACCTTAATTATTAAAAAACTTACCAAAATTGATCAGCCAACAACACTGTTTACGTTTTTTTACACACACAACCTGACTTCTACAGTGACAGCAGCCGCATAGCACCAACACAACGAAAGGTGTCAGGCGAGACGTCAGACGATCTTAGGCGAGGGGTAGGAAGGAGATCGGTGGTGAGGGACGTGAAAGCTCAGCTCGACAGAATCGCTATAGGAGGAAGCGAGGCAACTAGACTAGACTAGAGAAATTAGAGCGAGAGGTACCTCACCAACCCTCGCATTGTTTGCCGGGGCATGCACAGTGAAAAGACATCGCATGAGGCCTGTGTCTGTGCTCCATCGGATGCGATTTTATCGGAAAGCCTGTCAAAATTTTATATGAGATTTGACAGATAACGTCGAACGTGCGATTTCGTCGTACGACGGAATCAAAAAAATTGATTTCGTCGGACGCCGCATCCGATTTTATCTGTCAAACTAAATGTGTGGTGTTTTGTAGGAACAATCTCAACTTAATTTTTCATAATCGTTATATTATTAAAATCATCCAAATAATCGTAATATTATACGAAAATGCGTTTGACAGCACGTGCGATAAAATCGCATGCGATGAAGCACAGACACGGCCCTGAAACATATCACTGCAGCACGACTATGTCGCGTCATTCAAACTATCCGTTAGAGCTGAATAGTGCTTCTATCGGATCATCTAATCGGGCGCCATTTAATCAATCCGTTAGAGAAAAATCGCATGGATTTTGGTACCGGGGAAGCAACGCACAGCGATCCCTCATAGTCCAGTTGGACACTCCAGGAGCGCAAAGCGAACCGCGTGAATTTGCGCTGGATCGACTCTAAACGAGCTAGCGGGCGAGCAGCTGTAGGCTTCCATACTATCGAAGCGTATTCTAGCACTGGCCGCACCAAAGCGCAGTATAGAGTCTTGATGCAGACCGGGTCAGTGATGTCTCGTGCTATTTCATTTCATTTCATTTCATTTATTAATTACAATATGTCTGCCTCTGGGGTTGAACATATAATTGCTTAAAACCTAGTTGGCCCTATTGATACTAAACTAATTGAAACTTAACTAATGTAATGGGGAAATGTAACAAAATGGAAATCCATAGTGAACTATTTGTTTTAGTAAGCCGATCAATTGGTTACCCTTAGTGACAACGTGCTCTAGCTAGTCGTGGAAGCTCAACTTTTCGTCAAGGAGCACTCCTAGATCCGTGACACAGCTTTTGCACCCAATGGTAGATCCATTTAACGCATAGTCATACACTAAGGGGCACCGCTTTCCCGCAAACGTAACGACGGGCAGGAACAGCTTCGCTTCGTCCGCATACAGTAGGTTTCAGTCTGTCAATCGCTTTCGAGACTGAATACTCATCGATGATCGGCAAGTTTGGGGCCATAGCATCCACCGGTATGTTTAATAATGCGTCAGATATCAGCCTCTCATCAGTTACCGCTGGAAGGAAACTGGCGGCAAAGCGCGAGGCAAAAATATTGCATACAGCAGACGAATTGTTGCCGTTGCGCCCGTTCTAACTGATAGAGCTAGGAAAACCAGAGAATTTCAGACGATTGTTTGCGAAGTTCTACAGTTTACGTGAATTACCGCGGCAGCGCAAAACCGTACGCCGTACGTGCCCTAGGTAGCGGAACCTGTTATAGCGCCGATAGAGAGTGTTGGAACCTTATAACAGCAGCTTAGGATGGTTTCAACGACCTGTCAATATTATCGTTAGGAAGACAGAAAAGAGAAAAATAGAGGAGAAAAAGGGAGAGAATATGCAACAAAATATCATAAAAAAAGGCTCGAAAGACAAACCGCGAGATTATTACCAAATAACCAGCGGAATAAAGCGACCAATTTTTGGCAACATCTTACGAGTAAAACTAAAACTATCGAAGTGTTCGGCATTAAATTATTTTTCCGCTTCATTTTCTAACAGAGAGAGAGTGCGCAGTATTATAGTTGCGAAATGCAGCGGGACACCTACGCAACAGATAATCGCGATACGCGGCAGCTTTAGTCGTTTTGAGCCTGCGCAGCGTTCTGTCCCCCTAAGGGGGGCCTCGTTTAGGTCGTTTAACCGGCGTGCTTTCATTCAGGGCTTGCGACATGAACCGCTCAAAATCTTTCACAGCGAGGTCAAGAGTGGCGTAACGGGAACATCAAACATTTACAAACACCAGGTCTAAGACGCGTCCGCTGGTGTTAAGATGACCATTGATCTGGAAAAGTCCGCTATGATGCATCTCGTCCATAAACAGGCAAATCCGGATCATGCTGAGCGGCTGACCAGGAGACGAGAGGTTGGTTGAAGTCTCCTGACAGGAGGATACCGTCTCCGGGATGCATAATAAGCATAATGAGCAAATGCAGTTTTCGATTTCACGGAGCGTGGCAGCATTTGCGGCAAGTCAAGGCAGGAGATATGCAGCAATGATGAATAGTCGGGAATTGCCTAGTTATATTACAACGCACACAAGCTCAAGGGATGGATGCACCGTTGTGTGTTCCCGTGACGTCAGAGACTGAGAGCATGCAATCAACACACCTCCACCGCGAGAACATGTACTGTTGTCAACACTACGATCGCATCGGTAGAATCGGAAGCTATCGTCAAACAGCAAAGCCGAAGGTAGGCTAGGATCGAGCCAGGTTTTCGTAAGCACAATTACATCGAAATTAGATTCCAACACCGACAGGCAAAACTCATCGACCTTCGTGCGCAGTCCCCGCACGTTTTGATAGAAAACAGAGGCAGTGGAACGGGCAGTACGAAGCGCATTAGCAGCAGGAACAAAACAGGTAGGTGTTTGTACAGACTTAACAGAGGTTCGTCTATTCGTGAAATAACCGGTCAAGTGTGGTCTATTGTAAGTTGGTGTTGGAAGTGCTGCGAATTATAAGCGGGCCGTCAATGAGTGTTGAATTAGGACCATGAGTGGTGTCGTTCAGCATGTGTTCTCCTAGTTGTGGTGAAGTTAGCGTTTGAGCCTGTGATGTTGATGCGTGTGTAGGTGCGTGATAGACAGTGGATGTTGGTATGCGAGGCGTCGATCGGCGATCGATGACAACAGGTGTGCGTGTGAGAGAACGGTGTTTGATGGTGATTGGTGACGATGAGTGTCCATACTCTCGTTGACGGGATTGTACAAATTCACGTACACCAATACCGACAGGCCAGGTCGAAGGGACGAGTGCTGCGTCACGAAGGGCGGCCGGTACTCTCACTTTGAAAGAAAGCCAGTTTACGCTGTCAACAGTGACTCCCTTCCTCAGCAAGCAGTATGCTAGGACGTCATCGGTGGCTAAACGGCGATTCACAGAAGCGACCACTTGCTCCACAATGACGGCAGTGGACAAGCGAGATAGTCTGATCCAGCGTCCATGAGTTCATCCGGTAGCGTAGATGCCGGGGGTGAGATGCCGACTGTTGTGTTAGTGTACGCGCTCGGCGATGACGCTGCATAAATGTTATTTGGACGATTGTTTACGTTTTTTTTGACATCGGGGGACATAGAATCCTCGATGATACGCCTCCGCTTTCTACCCGCAACGGGCCGAGGATCGGTATTGCAAAGCTGAGGTATGGGTGTATTTTGCAGTAGAGTAAATCCGCTGCGCACCTCGGCGATAATCGGTTCAATAAGCTTCCCCACAGCCGCGACAGTAGAGGTGAGAGCAGCCTGAAAACCGGCCTGAGCCCCGATATCATTGACTGATCGGTGTGGTGATTTCTGAAATATTTTTTTTTATTAATAACAACCTTTTTTTCCGTCCGATCGAATAGTCGCGTCCATCCTTGCTAAGATCAATCACAAGACTGACGATTCTCCTCCTCTCCTCGAAAAGCCTCAACTGAAATAATCCGGTACTATGCAACCCATCAACGAAATCAGTATTAGCCACGGAATTGCATAAAGGTGCATAATGCATGACAGAATAACATGGAGAGCAATCGGTGGCTTCTGATGTATTAGTCAGCTCCCATCTGATATCAGGTTTATTGAAATCTCCGAAGACATACAATAAATCGCTCTCTTTAATGCGGCTTGAAATTTCACGTACACTATCATGTAAAGCGTTCATCACTGCGGGGTCATTCGCATGACTAGGCGGAATGTAAACAACGCCGATGTAAACAGAGACACCTGGCAGCAATGTTTTGATCCAAAGTTGTTCCAGTATGCTATTAGGCGATGCGATTTCACAAGTCGGTATTGAAGAGGAACAAGCCATTAAAACACCCCCACCGCGTGAGAGGGCACTGTTGGAAAGATTCCTATCGCACCTGTAGATATGATAGTGATCGTCAGTGAGGAGCGAAGAAGGTATGGACTGAGTAAGCCAAGTCTCGGTGAGAATGATAAAATCATATTCTGATTCTGATAGCGCCAGGCGAAGATTTGTAGTTTTCGTTCGTAGACCACGTACATTTTGGTAGTAGATAGAGAGACTGGGTTGAGCTGAGCGAGGTGCATCGCCGGATGCAGTGCAAGATTGCTATTCATCCGATGGGCCAGCGTCGGCAGATTCATCAGTCCGTTTAGCGTTTCGCTTCGGTCGTTTTTTAGGAGCGGCTAAGCATTCGGGAGGTGACCTGGTAGGTGTGGTGGAAACAAGCATTCGCTCATTAAGGTCAAGATGTGGTTCGTTTGTAAACAAAGCTGTGTCTGTAGTGGTCATGGCAGGTGAGGAAATCGTAACGGGCTGTGCGAGCGTATCTGTTGTAGTTGTTGTTGTAGTATCTGTTGAAGTAGTAGTAGTAGTAGTAGAAGTAGTAGTACTCTGTTGTAGTTGTTGTTGTAGTATCTGTTGAAGTAGTTGGCATCGCGGCACTCCCTCCAGAATGTGAGAGAGGATTATGATAAGTGTCGGTAGCGAGAGTAACGTTTTGATCGAGCATCGAATTTGATTCAGTTGTTGCACAGGTATTAGTGTTATAATTATTGGTCCGATAGTCACGGAACTCACGGTACGTTAGAGCGGAGGGCCATGTCTCAGGTGAGAGAGCCTTGCTGCGTAGAGTGACGGGTATGCCCACCTTAAATGAGACAAATGAGAGTGTACTGGTGTCAGCGCCAAATTTCGTCAGACGGTGAACGAACACATCCCGCTTGTCGAGTGCTAGACGTACTTGCACCATGTGTGAGATTTGCTCAGTGGTGACCGATGGGGCAAAGCGTGTGAAGAATAGCCACATTCGCGTGTCAGTGTGTGGAATGATATCCAATGAATCCGAGTCAAGTGGCGATCCGGATCCTCTAAGTAGTGGTGATAGCGGCTTAATAGGTGGTGGCATGGTAGTGTTGG
Organism: Anopheles coluzzii; assembly: GCF_943734685.1. Lineage (NCBI taxonomy): Eukaryota > Metazoa > Arthropoda > Insecta > Diptera > Culicidae > Anopheles > Anopheles coluzzii. The sequence continues at coordinate 25,943,335 of NC_064669.1, forward strand.
ACGACGATCCGCTCGCACTTACACTAAATGAAGCGGCCAAGGATGGAAACTGTTGTGACGATGAAATATTGTTTACCCCTGAAGTAAACAATCCTGGATTCGATGATGCTGGTTTGCGATGAATGGGTTGTTGTGACGGCAATTCAGTGGCGATGTTCGACGAAAACAGACAAGAACGGATCTCGTCCTTAAGCACTTTCAGGAGCTCGCGCTTATTATCTGTGATCTGTTGTGACAGCTCGCTACGCAGGCTCACTTTGAGGTCGGCTATGCTGGACAGTAGGTCGACAGAAGTGTGAGTGTACGGGGTGGATGACCTCAACACGGCCGTACGCGGATCCTTGTGAAACTTTACACAGGCTTTACAGGCCCAAAAAAGTTGTGCACAGGACTCTATAGTAGCGGACAGTTCCTCAGAAAGTCCGCTGCATGAGAAGTGAAACTCAGAGTTGCACCAACCCTGGCATTTCACAATGCGATCGGCAGCTACGATGTCGTTAGCGCAGGCGGAACAAATACCAGCCATTGCTTTGTGGATGAGCGATTGATTGTGATGTTGAAGCGACGTAATGATTGTGGGCCGGAAAACGTTTCCAGGTGATTGACGGTGAATAATCCAGTTGTTAAACAACACCAGGCAATGGAATCACCTACACCAGCAACAGGTTCAGCAAAGATACAGGTTTCCACGGAATAATATAGAAAATAGTCGGAGCGCAGAGAATCTTCGACCAGTTACAGTGACGTTTGGAGTGAGAGAGCTATCTCACTCTCTCTGCGATTAGCCTGATTTTTATTTTGAATGCGCCGATACTTTTCGTTAATCGCTATTCTATCTTAACTGTTTTCATGTTTCTACTTAATAAACTTATATTTGTATGTTCTTATCTGATTATCTGATCATCGTTAAATGATTGTTACTTGCCTTATTCGAATCTATGATATATATTTATTTTCCTTGCTGCTCTCGATCCCTACAATCGGCAGCGCGGATTTTTAAGGATATTGGTGCACCCAGTGCAGCTCCAGTGCAGATCGATGTGAGTCAGGACCGCATCAATCAGCTCGCGGGTCAATAAAATAACACACTAACACGCAACAGTAACAGGAAGCAGTTTGGTAGTCAATTGGACGAGTATTAACTGGTTACGTTAGAAAATACACTTAAAAATTTTTGAAATAACGCGGAGCACAGCGATATGCGACCAATTAGTTACGTTAGACGTTATCGAAAGCTCTCTCCAAAATTTTTCGCTTTTCGACAATTGCGAAACCAGCAATAGAACGTTAAAGGGATCATTCGTCGTCAGAACAAACTCATGCGACGTATGGATAAATGATGTACAATTCTCTCTCGTTAATAGCTCTCGTTATATCAGTTGGACGGAATAGTCGTCAATAAGCAGCACGAGGTTATCAATATGTCTATCGAAAACCTCCTAGACCTACACCTTGAAACAAGGAAAGAACTCGAGCACATTCGTTGTAGAACCAGTCGCTGTCCATCACCTGGCCATCCATAAGCCTTTTTGGAGGAACGTTGATCCCTCTTGTCATATGCATTGTAATTTTGCTGATATGTAGAAGAAAAGCAAAAGCTAGAGTCGATTTGACGATCGCACCAAAACCTGCCTACACAACGTTTCCACACCATAGCTATGTTCCGGGGACGTCAACAATATAAGGAAGGGCGAGTTAGCACATCGGCATCAAACTGCTAATGCGGCGGGTTGAAAAACTTCCCGACAGACAAAGAGAACGAAATTTTCAAGCGAGGGGTAGGTAGAAACACGCGGTGGGGGTCCGGCCCAAGATCGGATCCAAAGTCCGTTGGTTTGGGCTAGAAATTAAAAATGGCGGATGGAGCGCTACCACGGAGAGAATGCGCTTTCTTGCTTGCCTTTAAAATACATGAGGCGCTCTCGCTGTAACGAACGCACGCTCGCGCTGTTTCATCATACCCCTTCCTTCCCGTTTCTTTCGGCTTGCGCTGCGCTGAACTGGTACTCCCTCCCACTTGATTCCAGCGAATTGCGCTGCGCTGGACTGACACCACCTCCCGCTCGTTTCTTTCCTAGCGCGCTGTGCGCATCCCTCCACACGGACTTGGTGCACCCGAATCAAAACAAAAACTATAACACATCAAACTTGGTTTATATTTTATGACTTTTATTGCAAATAAAGGGGCATTTGCACACATAGCTTCACACAATCTTGCCATAAAATCACACACATTATTTATATAAAAAAAAAACGTCGTATTTAAAATAGTCGCCTAACTGCATGGATACCGTAGTTGATGTTCAATACAGCAAACAAATGTTAAAATGAAGCAACGCAAATCACACATTTAGGATAAATGATAAAAAATAAGTCCGAATGAAGGGAAGCGCACAGCGCGCTACGAAAGAAACGAGCGGGAGGGGGTGTCAGTCCAGCGCAGCGCAATTCGCTGGAATCAAGTGGGAGGGGGTACCAGTTCAGCGCAGCGCAAGCCGAAAGAAACGGGAAGGAAGGGGTATGAGGAAAATACGATGAAACAGCGCGAGCGAGCGTTCTTTGCAGCGAGAGCGCCTCATGTATTTTAAAGGCAAGCAAGAGAGCGCATTCTCTCCGTGGTAGCGCTCCATCCGCCATTTTTAATTTTCAGCCCAAACCAACGGACTTTGGATCCGATCTTGGGCCGGGCCCCCACCGCGTGTTTCTACCTACCCCTCGCCTGAAAATTTCGTTCTCTTTGTCTGTTGGGTATCGATACCGTTAGCCAACCGGTCACATCAAGCGTTGGTAACAATGGGGCCCTTCACGATTTTAGTCAGTTTTTTGTATGGAGTTTGACAGTTGGAGGCTGAAATCATGTAAACACTTCGTACAAAACCACACAAAAAACTAGCCTGCAATTTTCAGTCTAGATTATTCTAGCCTCAAAGCTAGAACTAGATTCGAATACCTGCTCGAAAACACGGTGTTGACGAATACTCAAAACACTCTTAAAATCTTCATCCAGAAGCAGAAGCGATAAAAATCAGCCTTCCAAATTCATACACCTTGGAATAAGCCCACCGGTATATTATACCGCTATATTATGTCCGTTCCACGTCTTTAACTGTATACTATCAGAACGTGCGAGGTTTACGATCCAAAGCTGATGAGTTCCGTTTAACTGTATTAGAAGAGGACTACCCGCTTGGCAAAGAGTAACTCATTTTGATGCCTCTCGCTACCCCTGGCCTTAGTTTTGAAGGAATCATGCGACACACTCGCACTCCACTACCCCATCCCATGGAAAAACGCTCCCACCATCGAGGTGTTGACCAAAATTTCGCTGTGTGCATGAGACACACACTCGCACTCCTCCAGCCCTCCACAGCTGAACGCTCCCACCGTTGCGAATTTGCGAGAATTTTTGCTCTGAGCGTGAGACCCTGAAGCGCCAGAGATGACACTATGTGTAAAGACGATCATAATTCGATATGGTCAAAATGCGTCGTTTGTCGTTTCATTTATCTGGTAAAGATGTTTTCACTTCATCAAAATTTTAAACATTAACAACTAGGCTGATAACAATAATTGAAATGTAAATCAGAATAAATTAAATTCATTTGAAGTAAAATGAATTCCATTATACTCTATTTTGATCAAATGATCAACACTTGTACATATGGCCATTTACTTTGTGTTCTTCACTCTCGCGCTGTGTTGTGATCGTTCGAAACTCATTGCCAGAACGAATGTAAATTTCATTTGGGAAGGATCGGTGCCGGAAGATGCAGTGAAAATTATAAAATGTTTATAGAAAAGTGGTTAAGTAAATCGTGAAAGATGTAAACGCAGGCGTAACTGCAGTTTGTTTTGTTACATGATCTACGGGTAAGTGCATGCATAAGAAGAAGAATATTTCAAATGATGTTTGTGTTTTAACAATCGTATTGCTTTTAATGTTTGTTTATTCTTCTATTATTTGCCATCACACCTAGCTATTTCATTACCAAAGCACCTGATAACCGATCAAAGAAGGTGAATCGGGCTTACAGAGTCGCCGTTTAACTTCAAATATCTTCGTGATCGGTAAGTTTTAAATAGTCCTAGTTTTGTTCACCATTCTAATGCTAGATACATCTTTCATTCCTCAGGAAAACGCATCAAACAACAAGTGTTTTTCTTCCAACAGCACGCGCCATCGGTGGAGCAAGCAGCTAACGATTTGATCGCCAGTACGCGCCATCAAGAATTGATATTTTGCCAAACAGTATTGTGAATAAAAAACTGCACACTTACTGTCCTGGAATTTTTTGATCGGTCTACGCTCGCGGGAATGGTGGGTTCGTTGAGGAGAAGGAAAGAAAGGGTGGGAGCGAGGATTAACCAAAAACGCGGCATTGAGAATGAGGGGAGGTGCGCTCAGCGCTCATGCTGGGACACTCACGATGCTTGAAATAAAATGTTAACAAGCATCGATTTCAAGCATGCATGTCGCGCGACATTTTGCCAAGCGGGTATGATGTTGTTTTACTCACTGAGACTTCCCAGCCTTCCCACAGCTCTCCTATTTGGCGATGCGCACTGTGTCTATCGATGCGATAGAAATGCCGCAAACAGCTCTCTATCTCAAGGCGGTTGTTGGTTTCGTACAACTTTTATTCACGCATACCGTACAATACCGCACCGTACAATTGTATTCTCCCGCACTCGCACCGTACAATTCGAAGGATAATTCAGAAGAGAGCGATCGTCCGAACGAACACCTACTTTTATGCGCACCTGCTTTGCTCTCACGCACCTTGCTTTGCTCGGCCCTACGCTTCGTGTACTACGCTTCGTGTACTACGCTTCGTGTGCCATACTTCGTGTGCTACGCTTCGTGCCCTTATCTGTTCTAACGGTTTGTAACGCTTCCGTTATCCTATCGCTACCTTTCTTGCTGACTAACCTTTGAGGTCGGAGTCACGACAGCGATAGATGTGCTGCTGGGGACACGGACTTCCAAGCATATTTATGCCATATTGCCACCAGCGATTACACCACAGAACCCCCCACCAGTGACGGAGTCGCGATCAACAATACTAATTGTGTGTCGCTGGTTGTAATTCGGTTGTAGTTTTAATTGTCCACCAAGAACCGAACACCCTTTTTTTTGTATTTTCCTTTTTGGGAGAGACCTTCCATTTCAAACGCAGGTTTTAGACGGTCTATCGAAACGGATTCATTTTTACCTTTGATTTTCACCGTGAAAAATTTTCTGCATCTCCGAACCACCTCATATGGTCCTTCATACGGTGCCTGTAGGCTCTTCTTTACTTTATCTACCCGCACAAAAACATGCTTACATGTATCCAAACCTTTTGGTATATATGTGGTTGTGCTATCATTTAGTTGGGTAGGATTTGGATCAATTCGTCTTAATGCTTCTTTTAATTTTTGGATAAAATCCGGCAGGTCTTCTATTGTTTTTGGAGCAGAAGGTATGAACGCTTCGGATGGCAGCTGCAGGCTTTCTCCGTATACCATTTCTGCTGGTGATCCATTCAAAGCGTCTTTGTATGCTACGCGAATGCCCAGTAGAATCAAGGGCAGACGCGAGATCCAATGAGTAGTGTCTTCACACGCTTTTAATGCAGATTTTAAATGGCGGTGAAATCGCTCAACCATTCCGTTGGCTTGAGGGTGGTATGCGGTCGTTTTGATGTGGTTTGTTCCCAGTAATTTTGTCAGTTCTTCAAATAACTTTGATTGAAACTGTCTACCTCTATCGGTAGTAATTGTTAATGGGCACCCAAACCGTGGAATATAATTCCTAACGAACGTTTTTGCCACCGTTAATGCTGATATATCAGCCATAGGGTAACACTCCGGCCAACGAGTGAACCGATCCACGATGGTTAACAAATAGGTCATTTCTTCTGAAGGTGGTAATGGCCCTACTATGTCCATGTGCACATGCTCAAACCTTCCTTTTGGAATGGTTATTGCTTCTAACGGGGAACGAGTGTGTCGACCAACTTTTGCCTTTTGACATCCTTGACATGCCCGAGTCCAGTTGCCCACGTCCGTGTTCATTGAAGGGCAGAAAAACCTTTCTGATAAGAGTTTCCGTGAGGCACGAATGCCTGGATGAGACAAATTGTGCAAGCTGTAAAATGTTGATTTCCTTAGAGAAAGAGGGACATATAACCTATTACGCCCTGTGGATGACTCAAACATTAGGTTGTTCTTATCGAGAATCAGCCCATTCAATTGATATTTGGAGTCTTCCCTTTTATCTTTTAACATTTTTTGTAGCTGATCATCTATTTGTTGATATTTGGCAAAATTTTCATAAGAAATTTCTGTGATCGATTCGGATTCTCCGATTCGGGATAGGGCATCGGCAACGACATTACTCTCGCCAGTAATATATCTAATGTCCGTTGTGAATTGCGAAATAAAATCTAGTTGCCTACTTTGTCTCGGCGATTTCTCTGCTTTGGACATGAGGGCATGGACTAGTGGTTTATGGTCAGTATAGACAGTAAATATTCTGCCTTCTAGGAAATGTCGAAAGTGCTTAATTCCTAGAGTTATTGCAAGCAATTCTCTGTCGAATGTGGAGTACCTCTGTTCCGTGGGCGTCATCATTTTGGAGAAAAACGCAAGAGGTTCCGGTATTCCCTGGTTGACTTGCTGCAAAACTGCCCCAACGGCAAAATTGGATGCATCAGTCGTCAGTGTGTAAATGGCGTCACACTTAGGATGCACAAGCATGGTGGCGTTCGATAGCTCACTTTTGATGTGTTTTAGGGCCTCCTCGCATTCGTCTGACCATACGAATTCTTTTTTGCTTTTTTTGCTGTGTTCCTTCACCAGTTTGTGTAGCGTTCTTAACTTGTGTGGAACATTGGGAATAAAGCGACGGTAATAGTTTACCATTCCCAAGATTCTTTGAAGTTGTTTTACAGTAGTTGGCGCGGGAAAGTTGCAAATTATTTCAATTTTATCCGAGGTTGGACTTATTCCCTTTTCACAAATGGTGTGACTTAGGAAATCGATTTTATTAACACCAAACACACATTTTGATGGCTTGAGTTTTATGTCGTAGTCCGTTAAACGTTTTAGAACCATATGTACGTGCTCTAAATGGGACTCAAGCGACGGGCTGGCGATCAAAATGTCGTCAATGTAGACGAATACAAAATCTAGGTCGTGGAAAATGTTGTTCATTAGCCGTTGGAAGCTTTGACTCGCATTTCTGAGACCAAAGGGCATCCTCAAGAATTCGAACAACCCAAACGGTGTAGTTATCGCCGTTTTGTGAACATCTTCCTCGGCTACCGGTATGATGTGATATGCCCGCACGATATCTAACTTTGTAAAAAAATTACAACCATCTAGATTCATTGTAAAATCTTGTATGTGTGGGATCGGATATCGATCTGGAATTGTGATAGCGTTCAACCGTCGATAGTCGCCGCATGGTCGCCAATCTGCATCGGATTTGGGTACCATATGTAATGGCAAAGAAGCTGACGAAGATGATACTCTACAGATTCCCAAGTCCAACATGTGTTGGAATTGCGCTTGAGCAATCTTCAACTTCTTTGGATCGAGACGGCGGGGTTTGGCAAACGGCAGTGAACCTTTTGTTTCTATATGGTGGACTACCGAATGTTTGACTGGTTTCTTATAATCCGGCGGATCCATCAGTGATGGATACTCTTTTAAAATATTCTCAAAACCATTTGTGTCGATTATAAAATTTTTTGGAGTTGGCGTGTCCACAAAAGCAATGGTTGCGATCGTTTCTTGTCCCGTAAGATGATCAATCAACCTTTTCCTTCTGAGGTCGACCCATAAGTCGTTTTTCGCCAAAAAATCAGCTCCTATTATCGGTCGATTTACTTCGGCTAGTATAAAACAATGAGAAAATACTCTCCTCAGGCCAAGGCTTAGTTGCAACAACTTTGTTCCATAGGTAGCAATAGGGCTTCCATTAGCTGCTACAAGTGAGTGTTCTGCCTGTCTGATTACTTTCCCTAGCAAAGGAATGACGGACACATCGGCTCCTGTATCCACTAGGAAAGTGAATTTTGTCATTTCATCATCTATAAAAAGGCGATAGGAGTCGAATATTGCTCTTGGGTTGTCCGCCACTACCGTTGAGCATATTAGTTTTTTTGTTGAGAAAAATTACAAGGTTTTTGGCATCTTCGTACTTGATCACCAAATCTAAAGTGAAAATAGCACATTGGATGTTTTCGAACCTGTGACGGCGTTCTTGAGCGACTGCCACTCGATGATCGATTTCGTTGGCGTCCTCTATTGTTACGATCTGGTTGTACTGAGATCGTTTTTAGCATGTCTCTCAATTCGGCAATTTCCTGCCGCAGGGTATTCATTTCGTTAGAGAGATTCCCACCCGATGTTTCTTTGAAGGAAGGCCCTGCGATTGACGAAATCGCACCGGCTTGGGTTGCTTCCCACAGCCTGTCTGCCACCTTTAAAAGTTCACCGATGTCCCGGCTGCCTATTGCAATTAGCGAGATTTCGATTGTTTTGGGCAGCCTTGATAGCCAAAGCTTACGGATAAGCTCCGTGGTGAGGTTTGTTGAGTCACCGGCTAGTTGGACCATATGTCGATAAAAATCCGGACTTCGGTCACCCATTTGTACATGATACAAGAGTTGGGTAATACGGTGCTCCTCACTCACATTGAGCCTATCTAATAACTGGTTTTTGAGGTGTGTGTAAGGGTTGCTAGGTAATGGAGCCGAAACAATATCCATTATCTTTGCCAAAATGTTTTTTGGAAGCACACTCAGTACATAAGAGTACCTTGTACGTTCCCTAGTCACATTCGAAACTTCGAATTCCGCTTCTGCTGCCACAAACCATGCGGACGGAGCGTCTTCCCAAAAATTAGGTAATCTGGTCGAAATCCTTTCGATTTCTAAAGGTGTTATCCTTGGTTGGTTGGTCTCCGTCACTGGAGGTCGACCCGGTGCCATAACTGGGGATTGCTGTGGAACTTCCCTGGGCCCAGCACTGTCCCCATCGCTATCGTTCGTCTTCATCTTCGGCCTTACAATGTTTTTTTTACTCCCTGTCTAAACTCGTAAGTAAACTATATATGTATGCTCACTTGACACGAATGATACAAAATTATTGATATATAAATGTGATAATCGCGAAAGAATATATGTAAGAAATTATATTAAAAAAAATTAAAATATTTTTAAAATTTGATAAAAAAAAATGTGCGAGTGTCATAGATGAATTGAACAACGCAGGTAAATACTATGTATGGTGTTATATAGAAAAAAAAATGTTCACTGTATGAATTTTACAATTCGCCTACTGTACGCAATTGCGGAAGTATGTCGCGTGAAAAAAAATAAAATAGTAACAAAGCAAAAAAAAAAAAAGGAACGAGCTCACCTATCTTTCCCATGTATGGTGTAGCGCACGGTTGGCACCAGCAATCGAACGTCTCCCTAGATGGTCGCTGAGGCCGGTCGCTGGTTCGCTTCACGTTGACCCGGTTTATAAAGGGATGTCTTCTGCGATGTTAGAACCGGACAGGTTATCCGCGATGATCACACCGCGCTTACGATGATTTCTTATGATGTCGCCGGTTTCGCCACGATGTCCGTGATGACGGTGGTCACACCGCGATATCGATGGTCACACCGTGATGTCAATGGTTGCACCGTGCCAAGAACGATGGTAGCTGGCCGTCGCCCGGTCCAGGCGTAAATATGATCCTTGTAGTCTCAGCGGAACGGCTGCTCTTTGTACTCCGAACAGGATCGCCGCTTCTTATGGTCCGAGCGTGATAAATGCGATGGCCGCGCCTCGTGGTCCGAGCGCGGTAAATGCGATGGCCGCGCCTCGTGGTCCGAGCGCGGTAAATGCGATGGCCGCGCCTCGTGGTCCGAGCGCGGTAAATGCGATGGCCGCGCCTCGTGGTCCGAGCGCGGTAGGAGTGGATTTTCTGACCCGCCCGGTAAAGTTACGTGTCTTCGGAGGATCTTCGTCTCATCTGCGGGTGTCCTCTGCACTGATAACCACGGTCCTGGGTGCGCGGCTTTACTCGGTACGTTCTGTTACCTTTACTGTACGGGTGTATGGGGATGCTTTGGGTACGGTTGTGCGTGGTCGGCTGCGCAAATGATCCGGGGGGATGGACACTTAGCACGTGCCTCCGGTGTCGGTTTTAGTCGGTGGTCCTCAGAGCGGTCAGCACCACAAGGCGGAGCGGTCGGAACAGAACGTTTATAGCACGCGGTTGGGTAACCGGCAAAACGGTTGGGGTGCGGCGGTACGCTAATCGTTGCCGATAGATTTTTCGTAGCCACACCAGCGCGGTGAAGCACAATCTTAGCACCCTTTTTGCACCACTTCCTGGGAACCTTTTCACACCACTTTTTATCACCACTCGCGACACGTTATCGGATCACCTGATCACGTCGGGGTCACCACTTGTTGGTTTCGTACAACTTTTATTCACGCACAACGTACAATACCGCATCGTACAATTGTATTCTCCCGCACTCGCACCGTACAATTTTAAGGATAATTCAGAAGAGAGCGATCGTCCGATCGAACACCTACTTTTATGCGCACCTGCTTTGCTCTCACGCACCTTGCTTTGCTCGGCCCTACGCTTCGTGTACTACGCTTCGTGTACTACGCTTCCCAGCCAACAATTTCCGAAGGCGCCCCGTGTAAAAAAATTTTACTTTAAGCTTTCCTTAAGTTTTTACACTAGCAGCAGCTAAAGTAAAAACTTTCAGCACGGCACAAACCGACGCACACATTCAAATGATTGGATTGCTGGTCCTGCTTACGCATACATTTGTATTTATCCCTCCCCTTATATTTTCGGATTGCTGGTTGTAGTAGTGACGCTTTTTTTTTTGCTTTATGCACACTTTCGCATGCTATTTATTGGTGTTACTCTTTCCACATGCGTTTTGGCACACTCACACTCTGTATACGACAGGATGCTTCACCCCTTCCAAATGCTGCGGTTGCTTTCTATTACCCTTCCTCTCGTTCTTCCTTCTACCCTCTGCGCTAGGATATCCTCGACTGGTGCTGCGCGTGTTCAGCCGGCGCCTGTCTGGAAATGACGTCACGGACTGGTGCTGCGCATGTTTAGCCGTATCCTAGGCGTCCTTGAAGTGCGCTCTTCTACCAAAGAGCTGTAATGAAATCTGTTGATAAAAATTAACCAATAATTAATCCATGTTTTTTATAACAAACTAAACAATATTTTGCACATAGGATTATAGAAACGCTTACCTTTATATTTTAAAACCGGACACCGTTTTCCTCCCGTCGATCGTTTTGCGGGATGTTGGCAACCGTCGATTAACAGGCGCGTGCGCTGTAACTTTTTAGACGACAAGTGTTAGTTGAATGTATCCATTGAAGCACACACGAGGATAAGAAACTTACCTTAGAAATTTACAAGGATAAATCATTTCATAATTGAAGAAGAAGGAACACGGCACAAAACGTAAACGAGCAAAGTACGGGGCACAAGAAATCACACATCACTCCAACACATCCTTCCACAGTGAAAGTTCTGGACAGACTGAGGATGCCTAACACCCGGATGAGCGCGATAGCAGAAAAATCATGGGAGATCGAGAGAGATGTGTAGTCTCGGTTCAGCGGAATACGCATGCAGATGCATGCGTGTGTGTCACTCGAAGGATATCGGTTTCCCCTTCTCCCGTTTTTCGTTCATAGGCCACACGATCGGCGTTGTGCCGTCCAAAATCTAGAGAAAGAAGACATGCTCTCTCGCTTTGGCACACAGGAAAGTTTTCCAATAGCTTCGGTTTTGCTGGTTGGGTTCGTGTGCCATACTTCGTGTGCTACGCTTCGTGCCCTGATCTGTTCTAACGGTTTGTAACGCTTCCGTTATCCTATCGCTACCTTTCTTGCTGACTAACCTTTGAGGTCGGAGTCACGACAGCGATAGATGTGCTGCTGGGGACACGGACTTCCAAGCATATTTATGCCATATTGCCACCAGCGATTACACCACACGGTGGAGTGCTAATTCCGGTGGCTTCCGCTCTCCGCTCTCATGCGCTTCCAGTGCTTGCGCAAACACTTGAATTCGCTTGCATCTGCATTCAGCTCCCGACGTACCGATTATACATTGCTGCTGCCTTCCTTCCTCCCAACCACAGCACGGAAGAAGGAAAAATAAATGCATTACTGGACACCGTCAACAGCATTTGCGACACACTAGGTCCAAACGACAGATTCGTGCTCGTGGGAGACTTTAACCAACCCGCTCTGTCCTGGTCGCCTGCGCAATTGAATCATGAAACCCCTTTTGTGTTTTTTGAACCTCATACTAGTTCAGTTCGTAGCGCCCAATTCGTCGATGGACTGCACCAGAATGCGCTTTACCAACTTAATAACAACACTAACTCTATGGGGCGCATTTTAGACCTTACATACGGAAATTGGTCAAGTGCAACAACTTCTTCGCTCATACGCGTCAGCGAGCACCCGCTGCTGCCAATAGACTGCTATCACCCACCGCTCGAATTTGATTTGGAAATCACAGCATCGTCTATGAATCACGCTACCACTGTTACGGAAATAAAGCTCAATTACGCACGTGCTGACCTTACTAAACTCAAGAGACTGATCTGCTTCTTCAACCAATCCTTTGAATGCTCAAACTATACATCCATTGACCATGCCACGAACGATTTCTCAGAGTTTATGCGGGCCGCATTGCGTGAATGTGCTCCTATTAAAAAGCCCCATCGCGGACCGCCGTGGGGTGACCGCACATTGCATGCCATAAAAAAAGCAAAGCGAGCCGCTTATGACTATTTGCGCGCTAGTCGGTCCACACCGTGTCGGCTTTACTACAATGGTGTTCATGCACTTTATCGACGTTATAATAGAGTCTGCTATCGTCGATATATACGCCACACTGAACGAAGCTTGCGAAAGTACCCTCGCCGCTTTTGGAGCTTTGCCGACAACATGCGCAAGTCAACTGGCCTCCCCGGGACTATTCGGTATAAGGATAATTGTGCACACTCGCCATTAGATATTTGTGAACTGTTCGCCACGCGCATCGAGGATAGCTTCATCTCTAACATCACACATCCGGAGGCTGTTGCTTCCGCACTCGTGAACACTCCGGCAGATGCAATTCATGTCACGCTACCTATCGTCACCGAGACCCTGGTTACCCAAAAAATCGAGTGTCTCAAGCCGTCATACTCCGAGGGGCCAGATGGTATCCCAGCGACAATTCTCAAGCGTTGTGCCGTATCGGTAGCTCCTGTTTTAACTAAGATTTTTAACGAATCTCTGCGCACAGGAACCTTTCCATCACTGTGGAAGGTCTCATGGCTAACACCCATCCACAAAAAGGGCAGCAACAACGAAGCAGTGAACTATCGAGGTATTACCTATTTAGCTGCCTGCGCCAAAGTGTTCGAGCTCCTCATGTATGAACCATTAATAGCATCTGCCGGCAAATACATCAGCACCAACCAACATGGATTCATGCCTAAGAGATCAACTACGACAAATCTGATGCAATTCGTTAGCGGCTGTTATAAGTCCATTGATGATGGTATGCAGGTTGATGCCATTTACAGGGACATTAAGGCGGCTTTTGACAGTGTGTCCCACAAAATTCTTCTGGCAAAACTTGATAGACTTGGATTATCACCACCCCTGGTAAAGTGGATGAAATCGTATTGATGTGGTCGTTTATATGCAGTTAGAATGGGCTCCCACCAATCTAGATCTATCGGTGCCTCTTCTGGCGTACCCCAGGGCAGCAACCTGGGGCATCTGTTGTTTCTGCTCTACATAAACGACTTGTGCACGGCACTCCCGGATAATAGTTGTGTGGTGTTCGGCACCACTGGTGGTGTTGCGCTCCTGGCTGCGTTTCCGAATTCACCACTTTCGAGCGTCACACTGTGGTAAGATTAAGTTAGTGTAGGTAGGTAGCGATGTAATATGAAGTATAGGACACGAAGTATAGGATACGAAGGATAGGACACGAAGGATAGGACACGAATAGGAGCGATCGGATGCGCCGATCGTGGTCCTCGAGCTTGCGAGCGATCGGATGCGCCGATCGTCGCTCTCTTATCTTTCGACCGCCGACCAATACAGTTCACGTGTAATTCACTCATCGCAATTGTCACGCAAAATATAGTAAATTGTGTCGCGCAAGCCCTACAGTTGCCTACTCTACGCAGATGATGCTAAAATCTATCGTGAAATCCGGGAGCCTGAGGACCATCTTCAACTTCAAGCCACTTTGACTGAATTTGTCTCCTGGTGCAAGCGTAACGCACTAAGCGTCTGCATCGATAAATGCGCCATAATCTCATTCAGCCGTTCAAGAGCTCCAGCGCTGTTTAATTATACGCTTGATGGTCAGAACCTCGAAAGAGTGAACTGTGTAAAGAATCTAGGAGTCCTCCTAGATGCTAAACTCTCCTTCGAAGAACAGATAGACCAAGTAGTCGCTAGTGGCAATCGTCTACTTGGCTTGGTCATAAACATGACGCGCGAGCTTCGTGATCCTATGTGTTTCAAGACACTGTACTGCGCACTTATCACACCACTGCTGGAATATGCTAGCATTGTTTGGTGGCCAGCATCTACTCGGGCACTTGCGCGGCTAGAGTCCATCCAACGGAGGGCAACGCGCTTCGCCCTTCGTGATTGGCCGCGTCGTCTCGACTACAGAACTAGGTGTTTGCTGCTTGGGATCCCGCCTCTCGCCGAACGTGTTGAGCACACCAGTCTGGCATTTATCACGGGAATCTTAAACGGAACCATCGACTGTCCCGAGCTACTTTCAAGGATTCACCTCTATGTTCCTGCCAGAATACTTCGTCGCCGACCAGTCGAACTTTGGTCTATTTTGCGATGGCGTCTGTGATCTGTAAGAAATGTGAAGGTGCTATTAGCAACGATCCAATTCCGTGCTTCGGTCTTTGTGAATACTATTACCACGATAAGTGCATTGGACTTTCAACCCCGCTCCTGTATGATTTTAAGAAGTCACAAAATTTATTCTGGGCTTGCGCGGATTGTGCTCAGCGTTTGCGGGCCGTTGACACTTTACGCTTCTCGCACGGCCTTTCTCGTGACGCTGCCTACCTTTTGGAATCGTTGCAGTCCGATTTTCGCGATTACTCACGTTCTGTGCAGGCGGCATCAGCTGGCTTGCGACTTGAACTTTCCTCTTCACTGGATTGTTTTAGAAACGAGATAGCTTTGATGAAACAGGAATCAGCATCGTCAATTCGTTCCGTGAAAGATTTCATCGACTCACTTACTGCTTCTCACTCAATGGAACGCAACTACTCACAGGCTCCACTACTCACAACGCTTGATGAAGTTAAGCATGGCATCAAGGAGCTTGATCTCATGCACCGTGAGCTTCTCACTTCCTTCAACTCACTAATGAACAAGCTCAACTCTCATCTTGCCACGCATACCACTACATCGAGTGCTCACCATTCTGCGATTCCTGCTACGCACTCAACGACCACGATTCCAGTTGCGGCCTCTAAGCTCACCCATCAAGCTGTTGGTGAGAATTCTTCTAAACGTCGATTGTTGGATCGCTCTCCCGACCCATCGCCTACCAATACCGTTACACGCGCTATGCTTTCATCGGGCACAGGGTTGTCCTGCAATAATATTACGACCGTTCCTGAACGCCCACCCCGTACTTGGGTCTTTATCTCCCGTATTGCTCCTGATACTCCGACTGAAGCGATCCGCGAAATGGCCTGTTCTAACATAGGGACAGACGACATCTTGGTATATAGCCTTGTACGACGCGACCGGGATCTTTCTACGCTCTCCTACGTATCTTTTAAAATTGGTGTACCGGATTCGCACCGGGCTATTGCTTTGGCTGCTTCAACCTGGCCTCGCGGGATCTCTTTTAAGGAGTTCATCGACCTAAATCCCCGCTCCGTCAATGTTTGGCGACCCACTACTGCAGCATCCCTTGCACCTTCTGCGCCTATTAATCGTGAATCGGATCATCCTTCCTCGCCACCTTCTATCAACCACACGACACAACTGCGAAACGCTGATTTCAGTATTTCGCCAGATCATGGCCCTATGAGCTTACCTTATACGCAGTACTTTCAGCAAGCGTAAACCGGCTGATCCGGCTGAAGATTCTCATGAACTACCGACTTTACCAGAATTGATGGAAGCTAACCCTGCATCTAATACACATAATCCGTCCGACTCTCTTTCGCCGTTAATAATTTGCAGCGAGAGCACTCCCGGCGCATCTCGCTCTCTCATCCCTTCGATCGATCAACTAAACATCTACTATCAAAAAGTATAAGGATTGCGCACAAAACTAGACGAGTTACGCCTCTCTGTCTATCTGAGCTTGATATGGATGTGTTTGCATCGTGCGTTAATCACTTCATTCTTACTGGTGTATCTCGTGAAAATGTTTCTCTGCTTGATGGAATGTCGGTAAACGGTTTGCCGCAATTATCTGGCATAAAAAATATACGCGGAAGTCAATTGGACCTTCTATTTGCCAATGCTGCCAATGCTATGCCTTCTTGGAGCGCTGCTCTCCCGTCATAGCTTCACCTGTTCCACTCGTCGCGCTAGACTTTCATCATCCTGCTCATGAGACAAGTGTGCTCCTTACGCACTCTCGCCCTGCATCCTCTCAACGAATACCTACGGCTCGTATGTTCAATTTTAGGAAACTGGACTACCAAAAGCTTCATCATATTTTAGCCGGTATCGATTGCTGCTTTACTGATGATGACATAAATCAAGCTGTAGCAGCGTTTACTAATGTAATCACTTTCGCCTTCCCATTCCTGCTGTCCTCTCCTATCCTGTCTACCGATCCCGTCTTCGCTCCTTTTCCGTACCATAAACTCCTTCCTACTCCTTCGTGAATAATTGTATACTATAGTCAGTAAGTACTATTGCTGTAACCCAACGTGGCCGAGCAATTAATAAAATAAAAATAAATAAATAAATAAATGCTGGCAGTCGCTAAAACCCGAACAACATTTGGCTCTCGCAACCCCTTTCTTTGTATGTGCCGTCTTTTAAATTCAGCTGACGATATTTACGAGCCTGGAATGACGATAACGGAACTGACTTCGCGTTTAAGTGTTCGGAATGCGTTCAACAATAACAATATATAAATGTTCTGTTCGTTATCTAATGTGTATTGTAAACAAATTTTGACTCGAGAGGGCTTCATAGTCCATCGATTAATAAACTAAACTAAACTAAACTAAACTAAATAAATACACACATAGATAGCTGCTCGAAAATTGCTATACAATGCAAACAGCTCACAAGCTGAAATTTCAGCCAACGAACTTACAACGGAAAGGGCCCCAATAATGAAAAATAAAGTCAGTTAGTAGCCGGCATCGCGAATAAATGAACACATTTTAACAGTCGTTTAAAGTTCATTTTGGTTTAACCGAGTTCATTTGTTGTTCATTCCTGTTAAAATAAACGACCGTCAAAACAGTTAACGACTGCTCGATATCGCATATAGGCAAACACGGGTAAAAAATCGAGCAGTATAATTAAACGACTGTTAATTTGTATCGCATACGCTCTTGACAGTCGTTTGTTTAACGACGGCATAGGACCAGTCGTTAAAATTAACAAATGTACTCAATGCGTTCGCGATGCCAAATTCTAGCAATTTTTAACGACTCTGGTTAATTTTTAACGACTGTTAATTTTAAACCAATTCTTTCGCGATACCAGCTAATGTAAACATGGCAATATCACAACCAGAACCCACAAATAATACTGAACAAACGGAACCCTCACATGATAGCGAAGATTTTTTTCGTTAATCTAAACACAAATAATAGCCGGCATCGCGAATAAATGAACTCTTTTTAATAGTCGTTTAAAGTTCATTTTGGTTTAACCGAGTTCATTGGTTTTGCATTCCTGTTAAAATAAACGATCGTCAAAACAGTTAACGACTGCTCGATATCGCATATAGGCAAACACGGGGAAAAAATTCGAGCAGTATAATTAAACGACTGTTAATTTGTATCGCATACGCTCGTGACAGTCGTTTGTTTAACGGCGGCATGGGACCAGTCGTTAAAATTAACAAATGAACTCAATGCGTTTGCGATGCCAAATTCAAGCAATTTTTAACGACTCTGGTTAATTTTTAACGACTGTTAATTTTAAACCAATTCTTTCGCGATGCCAGCTAATAATGTGAAAGCTAATTTCATTTGTTTTGGTAAACCCTTTAATTTTATTGTAGACAGTGGAGCATCCGTTTGCATTCTGAACCCTTTATATCTTCCGAGCAATATTTCTATTAACACTTCCGTATTAACACAATAAGAGGAATCAACGGCATTTTGAAGACAGCCGGATTTATTGATACATTTGTTAATAACTCACATCCTTATCAAATAAATCATCATTTTTTACATCAGATTCCACATTTTCCACCTGATGTCAAGGGACTGATTGGTACAAATTTTTTGAAACAGTTTGAAGCAGTATTGAATTTTAAAAATAATTTTTTAATATTGCAAAATAATTCAAGCTATATTTTAACCCCAGATGTGCCTTCTACAAGTGAAATTGTTACTTATATTGATACCATTGAAGACAATACTTGTGTTGTTTGGAATCAAGAAATTGTCCCAAAAGTTTTCTTATCAAATACTATTGCCCATCCTTGTAATGGAAATATTCCTATAAAAATAATCAACCTAAAAAATAAGCATGTGAAAATAAATAATCTTAATTCAACTATAAAACCAGCATCAGAATATTCTATAATTTCTATTAATACATCTAAATACAACACTGATCACGCTAGACAAACTCTAAGCGAACTAAGCTTGAATCATTTGTCAAAAGAAGACAAACAATCAATTAAAACCATTTGTCTCAAATTCAACGATATATTTTGCTTAGAAAATGATACTCTCAGCACAACTTAACTTATTCAAACCTCTTTAAACCTAAAGGAAAATTCAAATCCTTTATATACTAAACAATACAGATTGCCTCAATCCCAAAAACCTGAAGTTGAAAAACAAGTCCAGAAAATGTGAAAGGAAAAAGTTATAGAACCAAGCAAATCAGAATGGAACAGTTCTATCTTATTAGTCGAAAAAAAGTCGACAAACGACAAACAGAAATGGTAAAGTAATTGATTATAGAAAAATAAATACTATACTACAAGATGATAAGTTCCCGTTACCAATCATTGAGGAAATTATAGATTCATTAGGTGGCGCAAAATATTTCACTCATTTGGACCTCTCACAGGGTTATTACTTACTTACTTATCCGGCGCTACAACCGCTTTGCGGTCTTGGCCTGCCTCAGGAGTGTCCGAAACCGCTCACGGTCTCGCGCCTTGGTCTGCCAGTCCGTTATCCCGGCTTTAATGGCGGAAGGGTTATTATCAATGTGAACTGAACCCCACTAATAGACCAATCACTTCATTTACCACCCCATCAGGACAGTATCAAATGACTCGTCTCCCAATGGGATTAAAAGTAAGTCCAACTATTTTCTCACGATTAAAGATAGTTGCGATGTCAGGGCTTTACCTCGAAAAGTGTCTGGTTTACCTAGATGATATTATCGTGTATGGAAGGACTATGGAAGAACACAACAAGATTCTTATAACAGTTTTCGAATGTTTAATAAAAGTGAATTTAAAACTTAACCCCATTAAATGCAATTTTCTTCAAAACGAATCAGTTTATCAAGGGCACCTTATTTCGGCCGAAGGTATTAAACCTGACCCCGCAAAAATAGAATGCATAAAAACTGGACTGTTCCATCTACATCGGATGAGGTAAAATGGTCTGTAGCGTTTGCAAACTACTATTAGCACATTCCCAATTTTGCGAATTTAACAATCGAACAACAGTATGCAAGCCGTACGTTAAACAAAGCTGAGCAAAATTATGGGACAATCGATCAAGAACTTTTAGCTGTTGTGTGGGCAACTAGACATTTTCAACCTTATCTGTTTGTAAAACCTTTTAATCTATACACATATCACAGGCCTTTAATTTTCCTTTTTTCAATGACTGAATCATCAAGCCGTTTAACAAAATTTGGATTAGCACTTGCAGAGTACAATTTCACCATAATATACAAAAAAGGAAAAGAAAATCTCTTTGCAGATGCTTTATCTAGACTCAAAAACTCCGATCTTAAAACCTTGATCAACCATGTATTTCCAGTAGTGACGCGTTCAAAAACTAGGCCTGAATCAGGTGAAGCGATCCTAAATGGTATATCTAGAAATAAATATAGATCCGAAGGTAGACAAATCGAAAATCCTAAAAAAAAAAATATTTTACCTTCTTTTATGAGCATGACTGACTTACGAACGAAAACGGACTTCATCACGAACGAAAACGAAAAAATTGTAACAAACTTACTCAACAAAATGAAACTTTTAAATATGAACCACGCAAACAATGAGACCCCAAATTTTGAGTGATTCAGGCCGAGGGGTATGAGGAAGCTTGAGGAAGCAAGGAGAAACGCGCTGCGATGAGAGTTCGCATTCTGTTTTACACGCGCGCTTCACTAACACCAATACAAATACCGTGCTTTGACGAGCCGTCTGTGAATGTGTGTGTCTTCTTTCAGCGAGCTCACCAACTTGGATCTGCTCGTCACATCGTGTTGTCTCGCTTACACTACAGCATCGAACCATCGCTCCGTATGCCCCCCCCCCCTCCTACGCGTACAACACCACCAGTACAGCGCGACGCTTTGCCGGAGATGGTTGTGCGTGTTTTGTTCAAAGTCCCGCGCGCAGTGTTTGTGCGTTGGTGCGCATTTCGTTCAAAGTCTCGTGCGCCGGTGTGAACGCCTGGCTCGACCCGGTATGACGTCATTCGTGAGTATGAAGGATTCTAAATGTGTACTTTAGTGTGTACTTTATGTTTCAATAAAGTGTTGAATGTAATAAAAAATGACAGTGTTTGTGTTTAGTTTTAGAATAAGTGCATGAAAGAAAGCGAAAAACAAGAAGCTTTTGATGTGTTGGTAGCATGGCTCGAAAGAACACAAACGCATTGAGAACTGCAGAGCGCACCGTGCGTTACGGGTGGGTAGGAGGAGGGCTCGCGGGAGGGTGTAACTCATTCGTCGAAGAGACACTGTATTTCGACAGCGTCACTCAAATCACTCAAAAAATACACTCATTTTGCCGGACGGGAATGGGTTACCAAAACTAATTAAATTGAACAAAAACGTAAAAATTATCGATGAAAACGATATAGGAAAAAATAAATTAATTACGATCCACCATCACATACTACCAACAGCAGGGCATGCAGGGATTCAAAAAACACTACACAATATAAAGCAAAAGTATACGTGGAAAGGAATAGACCAAGACGTAAAACAAATGATAAAGACTTGTCCGCATTGCCAATATTTCAAAAACAGCACCAATTTACGAATGAATTGGTTCCAATTTAGAACCAATGCAGAAGCATTTCCTGGATTTAGTAGGTCCGTTAGTTAATTCGGAAGTCTATGAATACATATTAAGCACCCAATGCGATTTTACAAAATTGATAACTACTGCACCAATAAAAAATAAGATAACAGAAACGGTCGCCAAAGCGTTTACAGAAAATGTTATATTGCGTTATGAGATACCAGAAACAATTTGTACAGACAGAGGAAAAGAATTTATGTCAGAATTGTTCAACAACATATGCAAAATGCCGAGCAATGCAAAGGCTCGTTAGAAAACTCGCACAAAGTGTTAAGAAACTTTTTAAGAATTTATTGTAATAACAACCCTCTATTGTTATAACTGCTTTCGAATGTTGTTGATATTTCTGCAAGCCGTAGACTATTTTAGCAGCTTGAGGCGAGCGCCAAAATTACAATCTATTTGCCCAGAGATTCGATCCGAAAAGGACGTTGGTGGAGGTCCTATATATAATTTCCCCTTTTACCGCCATCCTCTTTCCATCTGACCTTTTCTTACCGTTTTGGCCGTTTATCCTTCCTCAACATTACACGACTTTGATCTCTCAAACTTATCGTATCACTCTAACTATCCTATGCTGTCAGTGCCGCTCAACTCTGTTCGTAACACTCTATTATGGATACACTGGGTTGGTTTCTACGAATTCGCGTATAATACAACTGTGCATATATCTACAAGTTATACTCCATTTTACTTATTATATGGGCGACATCCTAAGCTACCATCAAATGTATTAGAGGACGGAGAAGAGCGAATTTCCACAAACATGAACAATTACACTGAATTTTTAAAAGCAAAGCTTAGGATAGCACATAAAATAGTTAAAGATAAATTAGCTAACAAAAGAAGCTAACAACAAAAAATTAATAAAATAATGTATGACAAAAATGCAAAACCAGCAGAATACAAAAAGGGAGAAAAGGTGCTTCTAAGAAACGAAGTTGGTAAGAAACTAGACTCTAAATATACTGGCCCTTATATTATATTGAAAGATTGCGATGAAAATGAAGAGGTGAAAATGGGAAATAGAATGGAAACAACTCATAAAAATTGGGTCAAGCGATTTTATAGTTAGCTATACACGATTTTTTCCCTCAGAAAGGGTGTGTAGTGTAAAACTTTTATTACCAGGAAGGGTGTGTAGTGTAGCCACGTTCTTATTGATTTTCATTTAGTTTCGTTAAGCTAGATTCGTTAGGTTAGATTCGTTAAGTTCTGTAAGTGTTAATTTGTAAGTTAATCTGTAAGTGTTAGTGTTAATTTGTATAAAAGTAATGAATAAACCCGAGCGGATCTCTTTTTCCGTTTGGACGTTCCACTGAACCAACGTCCGTTTACCTACAACATTACAGCACCATTTCCTGCGCAGGAAACTGCTAGATTTTGCGCAGCGGGGGTTAAGTGGTCGATATTGCATTTAGGCAAACACAAAAAATCGTGCAGTATTTTTAAACGACTGTTAATTGTATCACATGCACTATTGACGATCGTTTGTTTAACGACGGTTTAAGACTAGTCGTTAAAATTAACAAATGAGCTCAACACCTTCGCGATGCCAAATTCGAGAAATTTTTAACGACTCTGGTTAATTTTTAACGACTATTAATAGCTGACTTCGCGAAAGAAATGGTTAAAATTAACAGTCGTTAAAATTAACCAGAATCGTTTAAATTGCTAGAATCTGATATCACGAACGCATTGAATGCATTTGTTTATTTTAACGACTGCTCCTATGCCGTTGTTAAACAAATGATCGTCAAGAGCGTATGCCATACAAATTATCAGTCGTCGAATTATATTGCTCGATTTTTTTCCTTGTGTTTGTGTTTGTGTTTGTATACGGGAATTCGAGCAGTCGTTAACTTTTCTAACGATATCTTATTTTAACAGGAATGAATAATAAATATGAAATGAACTCGGTTAAGCCAATATGAACCTTAAACGACTGTTAAAATGTGTTAATTGATTCGCGATGCCAGTTAATATTTAATCATTTCTTTCGCGATACCGGCTAATAAAATTAAAAAAAGTGTGAAATAAATCAAAGATATCACACCGCATTCAAAAACATCCACTTCCGTAAGCTAATTATAAAATTAATGCTATAACATAATGATACCATGTTTCTTCTCCATGTATATATATTTATTTGTTTATATATATATATATATATATATATATATATATATATATATATATATATATATATATATATATATATATATATATATATATATATATATATATATATATATATATATATATATATATATATATATATATATATATATATATATATATATATATATATATATATACATAAGAGTTGGGCAAAACGCACAAAAAATCGGAACTGGGTCCGGACGATTCCAATGTGGAATCTGATGTAAAAAATGATGATTTATTTGATAAGGATGTGAGTTATTAACAAATGTATCAATAAATCCGGCTGTCTTCAAAATGCCGTTGATTCCTCTTATTGTGTTAATACGGAAGTGTTAATAGAAATATTGCGCGGAAGATATAAAGGGTTCAGAATGCAAACGGATGCTCCACTGTCTACAATAAAATTAAAGGGTTTACCAAAACAAATGAAATTAGCTTTCACATTATTAGCTGGCATCGCGAAAGAATTGGTTTAAAATTAACAGTCGTTAAAAATTAACCAGAGTCGTTAAAAATTGCTTGAATTTGGCATCGCGAACGCATTGAGTTCATTTGTTAATTTTAACGACTGGTCCCATGCCGCCGTTAAACAAACGACTGTCACGAGCGTATGCGATACAAATTAACAGTCGTTTAATTATACTGCTCGAATTTTTTCCCCGTGTTTGCCTATATGCCGGCTATTATTGTCATAGTAAAACGACGGAGTGAAAGCGAAGGAATCAACAAAACACTGTAGCAAAATCAGCGAAAAGTAAGACACTGGCTTCTCACATTCACAACTCACAACTCACAACTACTATCGATTGACTACGATTCCGCACGATTCCGGACGATTCCGGTCGATTCCGGTCGATTTCGGATGATTCCGGTCGATTCCAGACGATTCCGGACGGTTCCGGGCTGTTCCGGCTTATAGGATTGAACCTACCCTTCGGAACTGGGTCCGAAGTTTGTTGGAATCGTCCGGACCCAGTTCCGCTTTTTTGTGCGTTTTGCCCAACTCTTATATATATATAAATATATAAATATATATACATGGAGAAGAAACATGGTATCATTATGTTGTTGTTGTTGTTGTTGTTGTTGTTGTTGTTTATTGTATTAAGTGATTGGCCAAACAAGCGGCCTTATCACTGAATTAAAACTAAAACTTAAATAACTAACGCAGTGTACAATGACAAAACGGATCAACAAAATCTAGTAGGTAGGTGCCAGTCAAATGAAATGTAACGCTGATTAAATTTACGGGCCATCGCAGTCATTGGGTCGTTCTCGCTGTATGCACGTCTTGTAAGGTCAGTTCTTATTAGTCTGTAGTTACGGAACACTCTAGGAGGGACATTTATGTTGACTCTAGCCAGTAGTTCTGGCGAATCTATCTCACCGACAATAAGTTTGGACAAAAACGTACATTGGGCATTATCACGTCTCCTAGCAAGTGTGTCCAGACCAAACAACAAACAACGAGTATGATACGATGGACGAGGGGTTACATTACGCCACGGAGTGAAGTGTAGGACAATACGAGTAACTCTCTTTTGGACAGCTTCTATTCTATTGGACCAAACACTAGAGAACGGACACCAAACTGTAGAACTAAACTCGAGGATGGAACGAACATAGGACTTATACAGAGTTAACAGGCAGTGTGGGTCATTGAGTTCTCTCGAATGTTGACGAATAAATCCTAGCATTTTGTTAGCTTTGTCTAAAATATCACAGTAATGTTGTCGGAAATCTAGTTTGCGATCCAGGGTGACTCCTAAATCCCTGACCGTATTGCACCGCGGTAGTTGTGTCCCTGATATGCTATAGATATACCTTATCGGACTAGCTATTCTAAAGAAAGACATTGACGTACACTTATCAACAGAAATTAGCAGGTCGTTATTGATACACCAGTCAGAGAAAACATCAATCGATCTTTTCAGAGAAAGAGAGTCGGAAGTGTTACGTACGATACGAAACAGCCTAACATCATCCGCATAAAGCAGACAATCTGCTTCCGTAATGGCCAGTGTGACGTCGTTAATAAAAAGCGAGAACAGCAGTGGTCCCAAGTTGCTGCCCTGAGGGACGCCAGATGAACTCTCGAAAACGTTAGAGGAGACACCATCGATTTGTACGTAGTAGCTACGTTCAGAGATATAGGACCTGAACCAATTCACCAGCGGAGTAGAGAGACCGATCCGGGCGAGCTTAGCCAACAGCAAGCGATGGTTCACACGATCAAACGCAGCCTTAAGATCAGTGTATACTGCATCCATCTGAGCTCCGGAAGTAAAGGCTGCGTGGCAGTTGGAGACGAATTCCACCAGGTTTGTGGTAACACTGCGTCGAGGAAAGAAAACATGCTGGCGTGTAGAAATATAAGAACGACAGTGATACATTAGCGAGTTTTGTATAACGATCTCAAACACCTTGGCACAAGAAGGCAAGGTGGTTATACCGCGGTAGTTCTCAGCAGAGTTTTTATCCCCTTTTTTGTACACCGGAAACATCACAGAGGATTTCCAGGCCGTGGGTACAGTACTTTGTGCAAAAGAGAGTTGGTAGATTTGAGACAGAGGCTCTGCTAAAAATTCGCGGCATTTGGCAAGGATTGCCGTAGGAATACCATCGGGTCCAGGGTTGTATGAGGTTTTGACCTGCTGCAACGCACGTAGTACAGTATCTACCGAGATAATAATATCGCGTACGTCAATGTCAACAACATCACGGGGCACATTATTTTAAGCTGCTTCTAATGATAAGCTTGCATCATCCGTAGTAAAGCAGTCCTTGAAACGATCAGCAAATAAGTTGCATATGCCTTCCTTACTGCTTTTGGAGACGTTGTTATATGTGAGAACATCGGGGAGCGAGCTGTTACCGCGTTTTGATTCAACATACCTCCAGAATCGTGTTGGGTGTCTGATGAGCGAGAATTTCACTCGAATGAGATAACGAGTATGAAGTTGTCTGTTATAGCTTCTATATACATTATGGGCAGCAATGAACCTTAATTTGGAGTGTTTTGTACCATTTGTACTGTAAAAGCGAAAGCATGACGCTTTGTTTTGCTTTAGACGGTGCAAACGTGCATCAGACCATGGTGGACTGCGACGCGGTGGCATTAGAGGACAGCAATCAGATATAAGCGCCAGTAGTGTTGTGTTAAATAGTTCCAATGCTGAGTTAACATCCGGATTACCTTCCAGGAAAGACCAGTCAGTAGATTGAAGCAGTTCAGCTAGACGGATAAAGTTAGTTCGCCTGTAGTTACGTGTGCCGGACTCACGGTTTGGTGCGGTAGAACGCCAGGAACGAGCTGTATTGCCAGCACCAGTTAAGTGTAGTTCAACAGGAGGATGATGAACATCAACGGCAACCATGGGGAAAGGTGACACTACCGGTGGGGCACAATAATGTAGGATCTCGTCAGAGACAATGTTATAGCATTAATTTTATAATTAGCTTACGGAAGTGGATGTTTTTGAATGCGGTGTGATATCTTTGATTTATTTCACACTTTTTTTAATTTTATTAGCCGGTATCGCGAAAGAAATGATTAAATATTAACTGGCATCGCGAATCAATTAACACATTTTAACAGTCGTTTAAGGTTCATATTGGCTTAACCGAGTTCATTTCATATTTATTATTCATTCCTGTTAAAATAAGATATCGTTAGAAAAGTTAACGACTGCTCGAATTCCCGTATACAAACACAAACACAAACACAAGGAAAAAAATCGAGCAATATAATTCGACGACTGATAATTTGTATGGCATACGCTCTTGACGATCATTTGTTTAACAACGGCATAGGAGCAGTCGTTAAAATAAACAAATGCATTCAATGCGTTCGTGATATCAGATTCTAGCAATTTAAACGATTCTGGTTAATTTTAACGACTGTTAATTTTAACCATTTCTTTCGCGAAGTCAGCTATTAATAGTCGTTAAAAATTAACCAGAGTCGTTAAAAATTTCTCGAATTTGGCATCGCGAAGGTGTTGAGCTCATTTGTTAATTTTAACGACTAGTCTTAAACCGTCGTTAAACAAACGATCGTCAATAGTGCATGTGATACAATTAACAGTCGTTTAAAAATACTGCACGATTTTTTGTGTTTGCCTAAATGCAATATCGACCACTTAACCCCCGCTGCGCAAAATCTAGCAGTTTCCTGCGCAGGAAATGGTGCTGTAATGTTGTAGGTAAACGGACGTTGGTTCAGTGGAACGTCCAAACGGAAAAAGAGATCCGCTCGGGTTTATTCATTACTTTTATACAAATTAACACTAACACTTACAGATTAACTTACAAATTAACACTTACAGAACTTAACGAATCTAACCTAACGAATCTAGCTTAACGAAACTAAATGAAAATCAATAAGAACGTGGCTACACTACACACCCTTCCTGGTAATAAAAGTTTTACACTACACACCCTTTCTGAGGGAAAAAATCGTGTATAGCTAACTATAAAATCGCTTGACCCAATTTTTATGAGTTGTTTCCATTCTATTTCCCATTTTCACCTCTTCATTTTCATCGCAATCTTTCAATATAATATAAGGGCCAGTATATTTAGAGTCTAGTTTCTTACCAACTTCGTTTCTTAGAAGCACCTTTTCTCCCTTTTTGTATTCTGCTGGTTTTGCATTTTTGTCATACATTATTTTATTAATTTTTTGTTGTTAGCTTCTATTGTTAGCTAATTTATCTTTAACTATTTTATGTGCTATCCTAAGCTTTGCTTTTAAAAATTCAGTGTAATTGTTCATGTTTGTGGAAATTCGCTCTTCTCCGTCCTCTAATACATTTGATGGTAGCTTTGGGTGTCGCCCATATAATAAGTAAAATGGAGTATAACTTGTAGATATATGCACAGTTGTATTATACGCGAATTCGTAGAAACCAACCCAGTGTATCCATAATAGAGTGTTACGAACAGAGTTGAGCGGCACTGACAGCATAGGATAGTTAGAGTGATACGATAAGTTTGAGAGATCAAAGTCGTGTAATGTTGAGGAAGGATAAACGGCCAAAACGGTAAGAAAAGGTCAGATGGAAAGAGGATGGCGGTAAAAGGGGAAATTATATATAGGACCTCCACCAACGTCCTTTTCGGATCGAATCTCTGGGCAAATAGATTGTAATTTTGGCGCTCGCCTCAAGCTGCTAAAATAGTCTACGGCTTGCAGAAATATCAACAACATTCGAAAGCAGTTATAACAATAGAGGGTTGTTATTACAATAAATTCTTAAAAAGTTTCTTAACACTTTGTGCGAGTTTTCTAACGAGCCTTTGCATTGCTCGGCATTTTGCATATGTTGTTGAACAATTCTGACATAAATTCTTTTCCTCTGTCTGTACAAATTGTTTCTGGTATCTCATAACGCAATATAACATTTTCTGTAAACGCTTTGGCGACCGTTTCTGTTATCTTATTTTTTATTGGTGCAGTAGTTATCAATTTTGTAAAATCGCATTGGGTGCTTAATATGTATTCATAGACTTCCGAATTAACTAACGGACCTACTAAATCCAGGAAATGCTTCTGCATTGGTTCTAAATTGGAACCAATTCATTCGTAAATTGGTGCTGTTTTTGAAATATTGGCAATGCGGACAAGTCTTTATCATTTGTTTTACGTCTTGGTCTATTCCTTTCCACGTATACTTTTGCTTTATATTGTGTAGTGTTTTTTGAATCCCTGCATGCCCTGCTGTTGGTAGTATGTGATGGTGGATCGTAATTAATTTATTTTTTCCTATATCGTTTTCATCGATAATTTTTACGTTTTTGTTCAATTTAATTAGTTTTGGTAACCCATTCCCGTCCGGCAAAATGAGTGTATTTTTTGAGTGATTTGAGTGACGCTGTCGAAATACAGTGTCTCTTCGACGAATGAGTTACACCCTCCCGCGAGCCCTCCTCCTACCCACCCGTAACGCACGGTGCGCTCTGCAGTTCTCAATGTGTTTGTGTTCTTTCGAGCCATGCTACCAACACATCAAAAGCTTCTTGTTTTTCGCTTTCTTTCATGCACTTATTCTAAAACTAAACACAAACACTGTAAAACGCGTGTAAAACAGAATGCGAACTCTCATCGCAGCGCGTTTCTCCTTGCTTCCTCAAGCTTCCTCATACCCCTCGGCCTGAATCACTCAAAATTTGGGGTCTCATTGTTTGCGTGGTTCATATTTAAAAGTTTCATTTTGTTGAGTAAGTTTGTTACAATTTTTTCGTTTTCGTTCGTGATGAAGTCCGTTTTCGTTCGTAAGTCAGTCATGCTCATAAAAGAAGGTAAAATATTTTTTTTTTAGGATTTTCGATTTGTCTACCTTCGGATCTATATTTATTTCTAGATATACCATTTAGGATCGCTTCACCTGATTCAGGCCTAGTTTTTGAACGCGTCACTACTGGAAATACATGGTTGATCAAGGTTTTAAGATCGGAGTTTTTGAGTCTAGATAAAGCATCTGCAAAGAGATTTTCTTTTCCTTTTTTGTATATTATGGTGAAATTGTACTCTGCAAGTGCTAATCCAAATTTTGTTAAACGGCTTGATGGGTCAGTCATTGAAAAAAGGAAAATTAAAGGCCTGTGATATGTGTATAGATTAAAAGGTTTTACAAACAGATAAGGTTGAAAATGTCTAGTTGCCCACACAACAGCTAAAAGTTCTTGATCGATTGTCCCATAATTTTGCTCAGCTTTGTTTAACGTACGGCTTGCATATTGTTGTTCAATTGTTAAATTCGCAAAATTGGGAATGTGCTAATAGTAGTTTGCAAACGCTACAGACCATTTTACCTCATCCGATGTAGATGGAACAGTCCAGTTTTTATGCATTCTATTTTTGCGGGGTCAGGTTTAATACCTTCGGCCGAAATAAGGTGCCCTTGATAAACTGATTCGTTTTGAAGAAAATTGCATTTAATGGGGTTAAGTTTTAAATTCACTTTTATTAAACATTCGAAAACTGTTATAAGAATCTTGTTGTGTTCTTCCATAGTCCTTCCATACACGATAATATCATCTAGGTAAACCAGACACTTTTCGAGGTAAAGCCCTGACATCGCAACTATCTTTAATCGTGAGAAAATAGTTGGACTTACTTTTAATCCCATTGGGAGACGAGTCATTTGATACTGTCCTGATGGGGTGGTAAATGAAGTGATTGGTCTATTAGTGGGGTTCAGTTCACATTGATAATAACCCTTCCGCCATTAAAGCCGGGATAACGGACTGGCAGACCAAGGCGCGAGACCGTGAGCGGTTTCGGACACTCCTGAGGCAGGCCAAGACCGCAAAGCGGTTGTAGCGCCGGATAAGTAAGTAAGTAATAACCCTGTGAGAGGTCCAAATGAGTGAAATATTTTGCGCCACCTAATGAATCTATAATTTCCTCAATGATTGGTAACGGGAACTTATCATCTTGTAGTATAGTATTTATTTTTCTATAATCAATTACTTTACCATTTCTGTTTGTCGTTTGTCGACTTTTTTTCGACTAATAAGATAGAACTGTTCCATTCTGATTTGCTTGGTTCTATAACTTTTTCCTTTCACATTTTCTGGACTTGTTTTTCAACTTCAGGTTTTTGGGATTGAGGCAATCTGTATTGTTTAGTATATAAAGGATTTGAATTTTCCTTTAGGTTTAAAGAGGTTTGAATAAGTTAAGTTGTGCTGAGAGTATCATTTTCTAAGCAAAATATATCGTTGAATTTGAGACAAATGGTTTTAATTGATTGTTTGTCTTCTTTTGACAAATGATTCAAGCTTAGTTCGCTTAGAGTTTGTCTAGCGTGATCAGTGTTGTATTTAGATGTATTAATAGAAATTATAGAATATTCTGATGCTGGTTTTATAGTTGAATTAAGATTATTTATTTTCACATGCTTATTTTTTAGGTTGATTATTTTTATAGGAATATTTCCATTACAAGGATGGGCAATAGTATTTGATAAGAAAACTTTTGGGACAATTTCTTGATTCCAAACAACACAAGTATTGTCTTCAATGGTATCAATATAAGTAACAATTTCACTTGTAGAAGGCACATCTGGGGTTAAAATATAGCTTGAATTATTTTGCAATATTAAAAAATTATTTTTAAAATTCAATACTGCTTCAAACTGTTTCAAAAAATTTGTACCAATCAGTCCCTTGACATCAGGTGGAAAATGTGGAATCTGATGTAAAAAATGATGATTTATTTGATAAGGATGTGAGTTATTAACAAATGTATCAATAAATCCGGCTGTCTTCAAAATGCCGTTGATTCCTCTTATTGTGTTAATACGGAAGTGTTAATAGAAATATTGCTCGGAAGATATAAAGGGTTCAGAATGCAAACGGATGCTCCACTGTCTACAATAAAATTAAAGGGTTTACCAAAACAAATGAAATTAGCTTTCACATTATTAGCTGGCATCGCGAAAGAATTGGTTTAAAATTAACAGTCGTTAAAAATTAACCAGAGTCGTTAAAAATTGCTTGAATTTGGCATCGCAAACGCATTGAGTTCATTTGTTAATTTTAACGACTGGTCCCATGCCGCCGTTAAACAAACGACTGTCATGAGCGTATGCGATACAAATTAACAGTCGTTTAATTATACTGCTCGAATTTTTTCCCCGTGTTTGCCTATATGCGATATCGAGCAGTCGTTAACTGTTTTGACGATCGTTTATTTTAACAGGAATGCAAAACCAATGAACTCGGTTAAACCAAAATGAACTTTAAACGACTATTAAAAAGAGTTCATTTATTCGCGATGCCGGCTATTATTTGTGTTTAGATTAACGAAAAAAATCTTCGCTATCATGTGAGGGTTCCGTTTGTTCAGTATTATTTGTGGGTTCTGGTTGTGATATTGCCATGTTTACATTAGCTGGTATCGCGAAAGAATTGGTTTAAAATTAACAGTCGTTAAAAATTAACCAGAGTCGTTAAAAATTGCTAGAATTTGGCATCGCGAACGCATTGAGTTCATTTGTTAATTTTAACGACTGGTCCTATGCCGTCGTTAAACAAACGACTGTCAAGAGCGTATGCGATACAAATTAACAGTCGTTTAATTATACTGCTCGATTTTTTACCCGTGTTTGCCTATATGCGATATCGAGCAGTCGTTAACTGTTTTGACGGTCGTTTATTTTAACAGGAATGAACAACAAATGAACTCGGTTAAACCAAAATGAACTTTAAACGACTGTTAAAATGTGTTCATTTATTCGCGATGCCGGCTATTATTTCTTTTATTTCTAAGGTTATTATTGTAATTTGTGTCTTCCTGGAATTGGTTATTTGTATGATTATTGTACCGTTGATCGTATTCGCGAGAACTATTGAATTAGTTGTAGTTATATTTTTGATCATTATTTTGCCTAAAATTCATCTGTCTCGGCTTGTTTTGAAAAAAAAAAATACCACGTGGTTTGTAGTATCCTCGATTTGCAAAAGAATGTTGCATGAAAGGAATATTTCGTTCACATGGGTAATAATTCCCATACCTGAACCGTGGATAGTATGATCCCATCAAGGCAGTAGAATTGATTGGCATTTGTGCAGTTTCCGGTTCACTGCACTCTAATGCGTCAGAAATGGCCTGCGTTAACGCTTGGAGGTTACGTGCTTTAAAAAAAAATTAGTTGTTGGATTCTCAAGCCCATTAATGAAAGAACGCACCGCCACTGATTGTACGATATTCGCTGCAGCTGACTCTGTACTAAATGTTCCTTTGAAAAGGTGGGATGCAGCTATTTTTACGATTTGTAGCTACTACAAGATAGGGTTACGTATTCATCTCCGTGCAATTTTAAAAGCGCGGACGATTTGTGGCAACGCCGTTTTCTGTTCATCGACAGGACCATCCTCTTCTCCCTTTTTCATCACCAAACGTCGGATTGAGGTTAGGATCCTCACGTGTTCTTCAACACCAACACACAGGTAAGCAAACTTTTGGTTTTTAATTTCTCTTGTTTGTCTGAGTGTCAGAGATAGAAAAACTTTTGCTACTGTGTTTCGGATAGTCACTATAAAATAGAACTATTCGATTTCTTAAATTTGAAAAATTAAAACCGTGTTCTTAGAGAGCATTTTATGTGGAGAAATTCAACCATTGAGGCTTTCTGTTCGGATACAGATTCAATATCGAACGATTCCGGCAGCCTCTCATACGTGCCCACCAACGTTGATATTCCTCTCGAGCGCTTATCTTTAACCGATAACATGGAACAAATACAGGCGCAACTTGAGCAGCTTACGCATCTGGTACAGACTCTCGCTGTCTCTCACGAGCAACAGTCTCAAAAAATACTCACACATGAGAGTAATACTCAGCAGGCTAGTAATAGTGTAGCGAGTAGCGTAGCGCAGGGCGCTAACCTTAGCGTTAATTTGGATGCCTTTTATAAAATCCCAGACCCGATAAAGGCAGTCCTTGTGTACGATGGAAACAAAAAACAGCTTTTTGCATGGCTTAAAACGGCAGAGAACGCACTGAACATTTTTAAGGGAAACGTGCATTATGCCGTTTACCAAATGTATGAGGATGCTATAAGCAATAAAATACAGGGGCGTGCAAAAGATGCATTGTGCTTAGAAGGTAACCCTACCGATTTTCAGGATATCAAAGAGATTTTGACAAAAACTTTCAGCGATAGATAGATATGTACATGAGGCACACCTGCCCTTGGCTGGGGAATTGCCTACGTTCTTCACGTCGGTGCACTGTAAGATTGCACGCATACATGTACGCCATCCACACAGTCACAGTTACCATCCTCTTCGAGTGACACATTAGGATTGTGATAGTGGATGTGAACATCATTAGATGCGTGCGCGGCTGATCCTAACACACTAACGGCGGGTCAGTTGCAAATCAGAGGTACTTGTGTTCGGATCATTACAACAATAAAAATTGCTATCGCTTTATCCATAACTGGCGCAGCCGTTCGGGCCATTCCTAAGTGCGTTTTTTTTCTTCTTCACTTGAAGTGATTAGTGCAGTGTCCTGCCGTTTATTTTGTGGCATCATCCGGTTTTTACCATCTCCCGATACGTGGACGATTTGTGGTGGTACCCAGGTAAATAGAAAAAAAACAAAACACTTAGCGGATTTTAATCCAGAGAATTGGCACCGTACCTATTTCCCATTTGAGGTAAGCTGTTTTGTTAAACGCTTATGCCTAGATTTAATCCTTTGCCAAAAGTGAAAGCTCTTTCGTGTGATAGAAAAATGAACCAAGTCGATTTGCAAACTCTCATAGGGAATTTTGCAGCCATGGAAGAACGTTTAACCGTGCTTCAAGAACAAAATGACGAACTTTCTCAAATACTGCAGCAGCAGCAACAACAACACAATAGTTTTGTTCCTACCGAACCTTCGGTTAGATTCCAAAATGATATGTTTAGGATACCAGATCCTTTGAAAACCATCCCAACGTTTGATGGTAATAAGAAACATTTAATATCATGGATTGCCACTGCGCAAAAAATATTAAATATGTTTAAACCAATCGTCTCCGTGCAAGTTTACGAAATGTAGGCCGTAATAAATAAAATAGAAGGCAAGGCACGCGACACTCTTTGTGTTAACGGCAATCCGACCACATTTGAAGAGATTGTCGAAATTTTGACAAATTCGTTTGGCGACAAGAGAGACATGGCTACTTATCAAACGCAGCTTTGGACCATGAAGATGGATGAATCCATACATGTGTACTATAAGCGAACAAAAGAGATTGCACATAATATGAAAGCGTTAGCGAAACAAAAAGATTTGTATCGCAACAGTTGGCAAGCGATTAACGATTTTATAGACCAGGAGTGTTTGGCAGCATTCATAAAGGGGCTCAGTAAGCAATACTTTGGATATGTGCAAGCTGCGAAACCAGAAGATTTAGAAACAGCCTACTCGTTTTTGTGCAAGTTCCAGAATTCAGAACAAACGAAAAAAATAACTGAAAATTCTAATGCGTTCAATAAGAGCAAACCTACACCTTTTGTTCCGAAAACGGGTAATTCCAATCATCCTAGCAGTGGTAGTGTAAAGAATACTTTTTC
The DNA here is from genome assembly GCF_943734685.1 of Anopheles coluzzii. Taxonomy (NCBI): domain Eukaryota; kingdom Metazoa; phylum Arthropoda; class Insecta; order Diptera; family Culicidae; genus Anopheles; species Anopheles coluzzii. Next base: position 25,979,120 of record NC_064669.1, read on the forward strand.
GCACAAGCAAAAACCCATACCAATGGAGATCGATCAGTCAATGCGATCACGCGATAAAATATTCGCACACACTGCTGAGGACGGTGATAGTGATTGCGATAACGAAGAGAACGAGTTAGAGTCGGCAAATTTTCAAATGGCTTCCGTGCAATTAGATCCGAGGTAAATGCTATAAATGGTTTGCCTTACGTTTCATTACAAATAGGAAATAAAATTGCTAAAATTTTAGTTGACAGCGGGTCCAATAAAAATTTCATTTCACCTGAAATGGTGAGTGATTCTACAATCCATAAATGTAACACAGTTACAATAACAAACACCATTGGCAAGCACAAGACGAACAAAAAATTCACTTGTAATATTTTTGATACAGACACAAAATTCTACCTTTATAAATTCCATGATTATTTTGATGGCATATTAGGGTACGAAAGCTTATCAAAATTAGAAGCAATTCTAGATTGCAAAAACAACAAGCTGATCTTCCCCAATACAACGATAGATTTGTGTATCCGAAAAATGGGTCGCGATAAGCAGACAGTTCACGCACACACTGTAAGGCATATTAAAGTTCCTGTTGCCCAATACAATGGAAGCGTATTTTTGCCAAGAGATATTAGGATTAGTGATGTGGTCATACCTTCTGGTTTGTATGAAGCTGAAAATGGATACATCACAGCTCTTGCTAGTAATTTTGGACAAAAAGCTGAATTTTATTGGACCAAACCAGCTACTACTTTAGCAGTGGAAGCAACTGTTGAGGTTAATAACATGGAAATATTTTCAGAAACAATGTCAGATTCGGATCTAGAAAAAATTATTAGAATTGATCATTTAAATTCTGAAGAAAAGACCGATTTATTAAAAATATTGCACAAACATATCTCCGTTATACACACAACGGGTCATAAACTTTCATGTACTAGCAACGTAAAACACAGAATAGATACTACAGATGAAATTCCGGTCCATAGTAAATCGTACAGATACCCTCACATACACAAACCAGAGGTAGATAAACAAATTAACGAAATGCTTGTGGACGGTATAATTCAGCATTCTTTGTCACCGTGGACATCACCAATTTGGGTTGTGCCAAAAAAACCTGATTGTACTGGTAAAAAGAGATGGAGAATCGTAGTTGATTATCGCAAATTGAACGAGAAGACGATCAGCGATAAATTCCCCATCCCGAACATTGAGGAGATTTTAGATAAGCTTGGTCGTAGTGTTTACTTTACTACGTTAGACCTCAAGTCGGGATTTCATCAAATCGAAGTCGAAGAAAAAGATAGACCGAAAACTGCATTCAATACTGATAAAGGTCACTTCGAATTCATTCGCATGCCTTTTGGGCTTAAAAACGCTCCATCTACGTTTCAGAGGGCAATGAACGCCATTCTTAACGAATTAATTGGTACGTGCTGTTTAGTGTACTTAGATGATATCATTGTTTTCGGCAGTTCTCTTCAACAGCACTTAGAAAATTTAAATAAAGTACTTTCTAGATTAACAACTGCTAATTTAAAAATAGAAATTAACAAATGTGAGTTCCTTAGGAAAGAATGTGAGTTTTTGGGTCACATTGTAACTGAAGAAGGAATTAAGCCTAACCCAGTAAAAATAGATAAAATATTGAACTGGCCAATACCTAAAACTACCACGCAAATAAAAGCCTTTCTTGGAATTTTAGGCTACTATCGTAAATTTATTAGAGATTTCGCCAAACTTACTAAACCATTAACTAATTGCTTAAAAAAGGATTCCAAAATAGTAATTGATGAAAATTATCTAAATTGTTTCAATGAATGCAAACAGTTGTTAATAACTGATCCAATACTGAAATACCCAGATTTTACCAAAAAATTTATAGTGGAAACAGATGCAAGCGATTATGCGTTGGGTGCTGTTATTTCTCAAAAATTTGAGGACGGAAAAGAACATCCAATTGCGTACGCTTCTCGGACTCTAAATGACACCGAATGCAGATATTCCGCAACAGAAAAAGAGCTTTTAGCCATCATCTTTGCCATCAAACATTTTAGGCCTTACGTATATGGCACTAAATTTGAAATTCGAACGGATCATAAACCGTTGCTTTGGCTTCGACAAAAAAACGATTTAAATCGAAAACTGTTACGTTGGAAACTTGAATTGGAGGAATTTGAATTTGATATTAAATATAAAAAAGGAATATTAAATAACAATGCTGATTCACTATCAAGAATTAATCCAGAATCAAATATAAATTTATCAGAAAGTACAATGACACAGCATTCAGCAGATTCCGATGATAACGATTACATACAAAGTACTGAGAAGCCGTTAAACGAATTCAGAAATCAGATAATCCTAAGAAAAACAAATTCCGAAAGTCAAGAGTTTCTCACATTGTTTCCAAACTATAACAGGACTATTATCGAAAAAACAGATTTCACGCAACCAGTTTTGCTAAATATCCTGAAAGAGTTTACAAGTCCTAAATGCATAAATGGTATTTATTGTAATACAGATGTTCTTTGCTCGCTACAAGAACTTTATAAAAAATATTATGCAAGAGCAAAATCGCTTAAAATTTTGTATACACAATCACTACTAATAGATGTTCCTGATGACTCGGAGCAGGATCAAATAATACAATCTTATCACGATTCAAGCCACCGAGGAATTCTCGAGTCAGTAAACCACATAAAAAGAACATATTTTTTCCCAAATTTAAAACAAAAAGTATCTCAGTACATTAAAGTTTGTCGTTTATGTCAGAAATCGAAATACGACAGACACCCGTATAAAATCAAATTTGAATTAACGGACACACCTTCAAAGCCTCTAGAAATCGTGCATACAGATATCTTTATCATCAAAGATAAACACTACCTCACCTTCTGTGACCGTTTTTCTAGACTTGCTATAGCAATACCTATCCGAACTCGCAATACTGTACATATTATAAAAGGTATGTCTACATTTATGGCATTAGTAGGAAAACCAGAGTTATTAATATTGGATCAAGAGGCTGCATTTACTTCATCCTTATTAAAATCTTTTCTTGAAGAAAATCACATACAGTACCATCATACCAGCGTAGCTCAGTCTTCATCAAATGGTACAGTTGAGATAGTTCACAGAACATTAAGAGAGCTTCACAATATTTTGTCCAATAAGGAAACCACTAAGGATTTTTCGGAGACCACAAAAATGAATTTAGCTATTTCTATTTACAATGACTCAATACATTCGGAAACAAAATTAACACCAAATGAATTATTTCGAGGGTTTAAGAGTACAAGCCCTGTTCCAACAGACATTACTGAAATGATTCGGTTAAAAGAGCAAATGTATGCAGAATATCGGCAAAACATGATTAGCAGGAAAGAAAAAGAATTAACTAAAAAAAACAGCAACAGAGAAGATCCAATAAAATTGGAACAAGGAGAAATTGTATACACTCGAAATAGGAATAATCTTAAGCATCAAGAAAGATATAAAGAATGTAAAATATTAGAAGATAGAAAAGTAACGTTTATAAACGATCAAGGGAAAAAGATTCATAAGGCTAAAGTGAAAAGGAAACATAACTAACTTAACATCTCTATTGAATTCCATTCAATTACTAACAATAAGTTTAAGAATATGAAACATTATAACGTTTACGAAAAAAAATTTTTTTTTTTAATATTTTGTGTTAAAGCGATAAAGCACAACTAAATCTAATTCAATGGTATCCTCCCCATAACGACGATCATAGTGTCGAGGACGACACTCCGCTACCCCCCCGAGAAGATATGTACATGAGGCACACCTGCCCTTGGCTGGGGAATTGCCTACGTTCTTCACGTCGGTGCACTGTAAGATTGCACGCATACATGTACGCCATCCACACAGTCACAGTTACCATCCTCTTCGAGTGACACATTAGGATTGTGATAGTGGATGTGAACATCATTAGATGCGTGCGCGGCTGATCCTAACACACTAACGGCGGGTCAGTTGCAAATCAGAGGTACTTGTGTTCGGATCATTACAACAATAAAAATTGCTATCGCTTTATCCATAACTAGATATGATCTATCAACGCACATGTGCCAATTATGGCATAATAAAATGAATAATAGTACCAATTTAAAAGGCTATTACATGCAGACAAAGGAATTATTACAAACAATTAAGCAAATAGCAAGGCAAAACGAAAAATATAATGAGAGCTGGTCAGCTATAAACCACTTCATTGACGAAACAAGCCTAGCTGCATTTAATGCAGGATTACAGGAACCATATTTTGGTTATGTACAAGCAGCACGACCTGAGGATTTGGAAGGAGCATATGCGTTTTTATGCAAGCTGAAATCCAATGAGTCCACAGCACAAAATTCAAATGTTAGAAAAGTGACCGAAACAAAGCATTACACTTCACACAATGAAGGTTTGCAGAAGCGATTTGATGGCAACGCAAATAGACCAAGGATGACAAATCAAGCTTCGACGTCGAGTTTTATGAACCGTAACACGAGAAACGTGCACTCTTCTAATAGGGATTCTCCAGTTCCAATGGAAAATGAGTCTAGTAGAACAAGATTAACCTTGAATCAAAAAAAATTGAATACAACCGAAACATTCAATTCAAATTGCCCACGAAATTTTGAAAATGAGGAGGATGATATTTTGGTAAATTTTTGGGAAGCTGTAGAAACAACTTTACTGATTTAGATTTTCTTCCATACATAACAGGGACACATCCTAAAACTTCTCAACGGTTTAAATTACTTTTGGATAGTGGTGCAAATAAGAATATTTTGAAACCGGGAATAATTCAGTCATTACAACCTGTTAATACCGTAATAAAAAATGTATCAGGTTGCCATAATGTTTCACAAAAAGGGTCAATAAATTTGCTTGGACCAGAATTGCCAAATCAAATGTACTATGAATATGATTTCCATAAATTTTTTGATGGAATGATTGGATCGCAATATTTATCTAGATGCAATTCTATAATTAACTATAGCAACGAAACAGTTACTATCGCTGGTAAAATTATTCCATTTGTTAAATATTTTCCAACCAACAAATTTTTCCATCACATAGTTACAATCGACACTTTAGAAAATTGTGATTGGTTTGTTCCATGTCATCAATTACTCTGTAATAATCTCATAATAGAACCTGGGCTCTGCAAATTAGAAAATAATAAGTCCATCGTAAATATTATGAAACAAACTGCAAACTGAATGAAAAAACTATTAATGATAAATACCCTACTCCCCAGATAGAGGAAATCTTGGACAGTTTGGGAAAATCTACATACTTCTCGACATTAGATCTGAAATCTGGCTTCCACTAGATAGAAATGGACCCTGCACATCGCGAAAAAACGGCCTTCTCGACATCTCAGGGACACTTCGAGTTCACGAGGATGCCGTTCGGGTTAAAAAATACCCCAGCGACGTTTCAACGTGCAATGAACCATGTACTAAGAGGATACATAAGATCGATTTGTTTTGTCTACTTAGACGATATTATTATAATTGGTAATAATTTAACATCACATTTAGAAAACCTGGATAAAGTGTTGAAAAGATTAGCAGCTTGTAATTTAAAAATTCAAGCAAACAAATGTGAATTTCTGAAAAGAGAAACAGAGTTCCTAGGTCATTTAATAACTCAAGATGGAATAAAACCTAATCCCGATAAAATTAAAAAAATCCTCGAATGGAGTCTACCTATGAATCAAAAGGAAATCAAACAATTCCTAGGGCTTACTGGTTATTACCGTAAGTTTGTGAAAGATTATGCTAGATTAACAAGACCCCTTTCAAAATGTTTAAAGCAAGGTGCTAAAGTAGCGTATGACGAGGAAGATTATAAAAAGGCATTTGAAGAGCTAAAACATATTATTGCTTCTGATCAAGTCCTTGCTTATCCGGACTTTGAACTGCCCTTCATTCTCATTACAGAAGCAAGCAACTTTGCATTGGGAGCTGTTTTGTCTCAAGTTCAAGATAATTGCGAACGGCCTATAGCATTTTCTAGTAGAACACTGAATAGTACAGAATCCAACTATCCAGCAACAGAAAAAGAGGCCCTAGCTATAATTTGGGCGGTTAAAAAATTTAAGCCCTACCTTTACGGGAAAAAGTTTACGTTAATCACGGACCATAAACCTCTTACGTTTATAAAAACATCTTTTAAAAATTCGAAAATACTGAATTGGCGTTTAGAGCTAGAAAACTTCGACTATGAAGTAAAATACAAAGAAGGAAAAACTAATGTGGTAGCAGATGCATTGAGCAGGAGGACTGACCCTGACAAATCTATACGAGATATAAATGCTTGCTCCATTTCAGACTCGCCAAGAAGTGGAACAAACCGAAGTAGCGAAACGATTCATTCTGGGGATATATCCGGCGATTACTTTGTTCACTACACAACAAGACCTGTAAATTTGAATCGCAATCAGCTTATATTCAAATTAGGAGACACAAATGCGATTGTTAAAGAAACACCATTTGTAAATTTTCAAAGAACTGTTATCACTCAGAACGATTTCGATTCAAGTAATGTCAGTTGGTTTTTAAGCATGTACCACAACGGAAAGCAGACCGCTATTTTTGCTGCAGAAAATCTTATGCAAACGATTCAGGAAACATTTAGTAGCCATAATTTCACAAAAGGTCATTTTGTAGTTACACCAAATATGGTAGAAGATGTAACAAGCATTTAGAGACAAAATTTTCTCGTTACATCGGAGCATGACAGAGCACATAGAGGTATATGTGAAGTAGAATATCAGTTACGGCGATCATATTTCTTTCCCTGCATGCTAAAAATGATTAGAAGTTATGTTAACAGCTGTGAAATTTGTAGTAGTCATAAGTACGAACGGAAGCCTTACAATATAAAAATTTCACCCAGACCGATTACCCATAAACCATTAGATCGCGTTCATATGGATATTTATATAATTAATAAGTGTAGTTTCTTATCAATCATTGATTCATTTACAAAACATCTACAAATGATGTACCTTAAAAACAAGAATATAGTACAAGTTCAAAAGAAGTTAGCTACTTATTTTTCAATCATAGGATTGCCTAAAGAAATCATAACAGACCATGAGACCACGTTTATGTCTGTCCAACTAAAAAGTTTTTTGTCGTCGTTAGGAGTCTTGTTGCAATATGCATCTTGTTCAGAATCGAATGGGCAAATTGAAAAAACACACTGCACAATAACAGCAATCATTAATACAAATAAGAATAAGTATGAAGGAGCAGATACAAGATCTTTAACAAAGATTGCTGTTACCCTTTACAACAATAGCGTGCATACGGCAACGAAATTTACACCCAAGGAATTGTTGTTTAACAATTCTAATAGTGTGAATCCACCAGAAATATCTGGAAAAGCACAAATATTATTTGCTGCGGCATATAAGAATATGACAAAAGCTGCAAAGCGCCAAACCAATAATAATGATTCAAAATGTGCCCCTCCAACATTGGAGGAAAGGGAAGCAGTGTTCATCATGCCTAAACTAAGAACAAAGATGCAACCAAGAGCAACAAAACTCATTGTAAGAAACGTACTGGACAAAACATTTGAAAATGCTAGAGGAGTTCAAAGACATAAGCAAAAAATCAAGAGGTTGAAGAAGTACAATTAGCGAATTCTTTTGAACAAAATTTGAATATTGATAAACAAACAATACTTTTGTAGTGAACGTAATTTAAAGGTACTTTATCACTTGAAACTAATAAAACGCGAATGAAATTCTGTTGTAAGGCTGCGTAAGGTTAGGTAATACTAAGTTGAATTTATTATAACGTTTTTATCCTGTCCTATTATCTTTGTACTGCTTATCCTAATCGGACGAGGACGCCCGAGCTTTACCCCCCGGAGAAGTAATAGATAGTGTGTTTATTATTATATGTTTACATATAAAACGTTCAAACACACCTCACCATCATATGACCACCTTATTCAACTGACGTGTTGCACTGTCAGTTTGATGATAAACGCAGGCTTCTCAATAAAGTCATTATTATTCCGATCGTTAAAATATATATATATATATATATATATATATATATATATATATATATATATATATATATATATATATATATATATGTATATATATACATATATATATATATATATATATATATATATATATATATATATATATATATATATATATATATATATATATATATATATATATATATATATATATATATATATATATATATATATATATATATATATATATATATATATATATATATATATATATATATATATATATATATATATATATATATATATCTATAAGAGTTGGGCAAAACGCACAAAAAAGCGGAACTGGGTCCGGACGATTCCAACAAACTACAGACACAGTTCCGAAGGGTAGGTTCAATCCTATAAGCCGGAACCGTCCGGAACCGTCCGGAATCGTCTGGAATCGACCGGAATCATCCGAAATCGACCGGAATCGACCGGAATCGTCCGGAATCATGCGGAATCGTAGTCAATCGATAGTAGTTGTGAGTTGTCAGTTGTGAATGTGAGAAGCCAGTGTCTTACTTTTCCCTGATTTTGCTACAGTGTTTTGTTAATTCTTTCGCTTTTACTCCGTCATTTTACTTTTTAGAAGAAAAAAATGTTACAACTAGGGTAAGTGTTGGTTATGGCTATAGTATGTCATCAAGATACCGATTTTACACCTGTAAAAATAAGTATTAGGTAAAATTTCAATCTTCTTTATGTTTTTATGTAGCCTATAATGTGTAGAACACGAGGGTATTTTTTATTTTCACTCAGTGTTTATCAAAATACTAGAAAATTTCAATTTAAAATTGCATCTTAAGGTACCAATTATGGCAATAGTGTTCCTAGCAATTCGCCATAGCTGTACCAATTGTGGCTGTATGCTAAAACTCGTGGATATTTACACCAAAAATTACTTTTTGACATTGTTTTAACTGAAATCTAGTAATAATAAGTTCACTGCACCAATATAAGTATATAACCACCATTAAATACGTAAAATTAACAATTTAATATATCCGTTTTCTATCACTTGTTTTATTGATATCCACGCTCAATTAATCACACAATTGATGGGGCTAATCCTAAAAAAATACGTACACCTTTCTGATGACACCTTACTTTGACACACACCTAACAATCCTTCATATCACCTGGAAGCTATACCGAAGCCAGCTACCGTTTCAGCGCGATACGAAGATAAGCACAAATTAGGGTGGTCTGTTTGAATTTGTTTAAATGAAGAATCGTAGCCATCGTTCAATAATCTTCTGACCAAGATACTTCTGGCCAAGACTAGCCCTAACTATCGATCAGGGAAGAACAAGAGCGCATTTGGCAATAAGCCAACACGAGCGGCTTCAGATTTCGCTTTCTTCGTATGAAAGTCATTCAAGGCTGTATTATTTTGGTGAAACTGATTCGATTTCATTCTACTGACTATTCCACTGATTACTGATTCATACACTTTACAAATAAATTATGCTTAAAACACATACAGTGGAGCGCCGTTTATCCGGGCTTCTCGGGACTTTAGTTTGCCCGGATAAGCGAATAACACGAATAATGAGTCAAATAATATATTTTATTACCAATTCATGGTTATTTTTTGGAATTTTTTCTAGTTTTTGTTAAAAATAATCCAGTTTTTATTAACTTCATGTTTTTTGAAAGAAAATTTGATAATTTTCCATGAATTATAGTGTTTCTGTTATGACAAACTGCTCTCATAACCGCTTTTTCAAATATCCTCCTCATAATGCAATGTCACTTTTGTATTGAACTGTCATTTCTCAACAGCACGGATAAACGGAAAGCCGGATAAAAGGTACCCGGATAAACGGCGCTCCACTGTATTAACACTTAAGATTGCGAAAATAATGAGAAACCCGAGTTGTTCACATGTAAACAGTGGCGGATCTAACGGTAGGCGGACTAGGCGGTCGCCTGGGGCCCGCCGATTTAGGGGCCCCGTAGATCGCCATTCTATAGTATGCCGTATGGACAGAGAGGCCCCCGGAAGGATGGCCGTTGGGGCCCCGAGGCTGGCGAATCATTTGCACCCCCCCCCCCCGTCAGCAAAAATTTTAGAACCTATGACTGATGATCGAAAGGGCCCCCGACGGCATTTCAAGTTTACTGTTCAATATCCCAACAGCAAGTTCAGTGCCGCCCCCCCCCCCCCCCCCCACGCCCCAACAACAATTTCCATTTACGTGGGGCCTCTACTCATCTTTCCGCCTAGGGCCCCCGATACCCTTAATCCGCCACTGCATGTAAACTACGCGCTACGACTAAAACGACAGTGGTCAACAAAGCTTCCATAGCGTACTGCGATATTTGGTACACCGAGGGTTAATTGTACCAATTATGGACGTGATTGATGTGTAGTCGTTAAATAACTAATATTTTGCACCAAAATGATGATTTTGAGATAAAACAATGGTTAGGTGCATGAAAATCGGTAATATCCTACAGTGCTGCTCTTAGCAAAATGGTAAGAGATACCAAAAATCTTGGCAACACATTTTAAAAGGGTGATATTTAACAAACGGAAGTAACCAGCATGGAACTGATGAAGCACAAATGTGTTAAAATATTCATAATTGAAATGAAAGATCCTTCCCTGGTTTAAGAATGCAAATAGACTGTTTTAGAGCGAAAATAATGTTCGGCAATAGCCATAATTGGTGCTACAGCCACAATTGGTACACTTACCCTAAACGAAATAAACTAAATTTAATCAACAAACCCGTCAATTAGAGTTATACCACATATGTATCTGAAAATCTAAACTTAATAAAATAATGCTTATGCTACAAACTTATAATATGTATTTATATATATATATATATATATATATATATATATATATATATATATATATATATATATATATATATATATATATATATATATATATATATATATTGCACCTGTAGTTTGTTTGTTTATATTTACACGTACATATGCGTCGTGAGCTTTCTCGACGTTAACAACACGGGTTGATGTGATGTGTCTTCTTTTACGTCGAAGAGCATGGCTCCTCCTTCTAAGTAAATTTGTGTTTTTTTGTATTGATACTTTTCGGTTGCTTACTCCCAAAAAAAAACCCATTCAAGTCACCACACTTCCTCGATCCGTCTTATATGACTATGCGTTTGGCAGATTGAGAAAACATGTCTACAGTCGACTTAAATAAAGAAGGCGTGGCATCTTTTCCCATGATAGGTGCAAATTGCGATTACTCTTTTACTCATGGACTTTGTGTAAGCATGTTAATAACATCATATGTGCCCTCTCATTCCTGCACGTCTTTTATTGCTTCAGTTTTTAAACAAATTCGAGGTTCAATAACGCTATTCTCTCATTTACAGGCACGAATGCTAATCGTTATTTTCAAATACTACTTGAGCGATAGCTGAATAACCACACTGGCTTCAGTGTATATCGGACGTTGGATGTTATAACCTGCGTGTACGAATGAACTTTTTGTGATCTTTGGTACTAAAACGTGTTCCACTCGCAAAAATTAAGCAGTTATTACTATCCAGAGTAACCAATTCAACAGTTCAGTGCACTTCCAAGTTCAACGCTCAGAGATAATTACGCGTACGTTTTTGTGTGTGCATTTGTGTGGTTGTGTTAGTTTGTAATATTGTTGATTCGTGTTATTAAATAAGAAATAATGTGAATAATTTTAGCAGTTCATTTTATTACATATTTCTGAACATGCGTGCACGGTGAGTTGCGCATGAGTGTCAGTGTTTTTTTAAAGGGGAGTTTCATCCTCTTTTCTTCAGTTATGGTATTAATCTGCTCTGTGTTTGTATTACAAAGTGAGGGTGTGAAATAAAAAAGTATATTCGAGAATTATTACCAAGGTTATTATTTAAACCGTTCCACATTATGTTATGCTTATCAAATTTTATAAAAAGTACAATCAATCAACAAATCAATTCTTCTACCAAAATTGTATACAAAAGCAATCAATCCCTAATCCAGAAACGTCATACACTTGAGAATTGAGAAACCCACGATGATTAAACACAGCCTTTTTGTAAGTTCATATCTCTTTTCCGTTCCGAGCCAGTGTCAATCGTAAATGTTTATGCTTTCGTATTTTAAAATCCCAAATAGATCACAGATACAGATACACCAATTGTTTTTCTTTGGCACAACAACAGTTGTCGATCTATGCCGGATTATACCACTAGTGGGCTTGGCTTTCAGTGACTGTTTGATTACCAGCAGAATGATAGTCAGTCCTGCGTTTCAAGGCACGGTCTATTCTGGCCTTGAACCCTAGACAGGCATGTTGTTAAGTCGTACGAGTTGACGACTATACCGGAAGAAAATATCCCACTAGAAAAACACAATCATAATTTTAAATGTAAAATTCAAATTTTCTTAAGAAGAAACGAACGATGGTTAGAATATTTTCAAAGTACAATTGAAATAAATGTTAAAAATATATATGTTTAAAAACACATAGTTCTAGTAATTAATCAAATAGTGTAACAATTTTCAATTATTTGTATTTACCTAAACCTTTGATGATCTACTTTAGCTAAGGCATGTTAATCACAATATATCAGATATTTTGTATTATTTCTCAAAGTTTTAGAATAATTATATAATAATGTATGAGCATTATTTTAGCAGTTTCATACTTACACTCAAGGAAAAATCATGTTGAACAGCAAAACAGTAGATATTTAGTACAAAAGCTATCCACAGACCCCAGCTATGCTCATTGGCACACTGGCAAAATTCTACATAAATAAGAAACAGTGTATTTTTAATAATATTTTCCATAAAAAAACAATACTATAAATGTATCAATAATTAATTGTATAAATTCATAATATTTCCCAAAAAAAAAAAAAACAAAATATTGATATGATATATGTTATGAAAAATAATGTTCAAACCAATGCAATAATACATCTGATAATGTTGTTGAAAGATCGTAGAAAATACAGCTTAAGTTATCACTAAGCAATTTATCATGATTTTTCTAGCAAAGTGGTGAAATGCGAAAGAGTAAAAAGTGTTAATTGTATTGTGTGTGCTAAAATTTGCTACTTGGTAGTGAAAGACTATTTTCTGTGAAACGTTCTTAAAAACGGCCGTCAAAATCGTCCTCCAGTGGCATATTTCGGGCAAAAGCCCATTTCAGCATATCAACATAACTGGTCTTTCAGACATCGAAAGGCCAGGCAGAGGTGTAGACGGAACAACTGAAACTGGACCCGATATGACGGTCCCAGTCCAGCGAAACTCGTTGGCGGTTTTACAACCGCCTAGATCGCGATTTATGATTACTGATATCCTTGCTGGAAGTGGTACAACTCCTCCATCTAATACCGGGTCGTCCGATGTTGTTGATAGTATAGATTTAATGACAAATGGCTCAAGTGAACACCTTTCTATCAACCTTGGGAGTGTTGAAGCATTGTCTGGCAATATCAATTCGACAGATATATCTCCTATTCCCGGAATAATCAATGGAAGCACCAATGGAAGTGAAGGACGCACGCCGAGCCCACCCAATTGTCCAAGAGATCTTAGTATTTGTCTACCCACACATGGATCGTCCAGCATTCTGCACGCCAGTAATAATCCTCTTGCGTTGCATGCCGCTGCAGCTGCAGCAGCAGTAGCTGCTGCTGCCGCGGTAAATACCGGAAACGATGACGAAGCTCAACACAATCAACAACAAAAATCTCACCATCCACATCATCATCATCCACATCACCAACATCACGGACTTACAGCTCATACACTTGCAAACCATGGGTTTATAGGCGATCATGAACCGGAGAGTGATAGCGATGATAGCTGCCCAATGGATAACTCAAGTATTTGTAGCAACGGTGAGTAAACGGATCATGAATAGTACCGTAGTGATGTAGCAAAAACGTAGATCAAAAGGATTTAAAAAACAAAACTTCAAAACAAACCGAGCCAAACTAAAAATAGCCAAAAAAAATAATTATGAAAACACCCACCCACATTCCCACACACACTCCCACACACACCCACACACACCCACATAATATATATATATATATATATATATATATATATATATATATATATATATATATATATATATATATATATATATATATATATATATATATATATATATATATATATATATATATATATATATAATTGTGACGGTTAGACTTGAGAAAAAAAGCATTGCTGTTCTTTGCGGCACCACCTGTTGTCACACTCCTCATTCCGTGACGTTATACATATATATATATATATATATATGTAATATGTATATATACATATATATGTATATACATCACTTAAAGCGCCGTGTCATATAAATTCGCATATAAATAATCTTGAAAACAAATGAGGTAGGAAAGAGAGAACGAGAACGACATGTGCTACGCCGCTTATCGCAATGAAACAAAAGAGTAATAACAACGGCACGAGAAACTGTCGCTCTCATCACTCTCTTGCCATCGCAGCTCACGCAAAAACTGAGTTTATATATATATATATATATATATATATATATATATATATATATATACATATATATATATATATATATATATATATATATATATATATATATATATATATATATATATATATATATATATATATATATATATATATATATATAGATATATATATATATATATATATATATATATATATATATATATATATATATATATATATATATATATATATATATATATATATATATATATTTATATATATATATATATATATATATATATATATATATATATATATATATATATAGATATATATAGATGTATATATATATATATATATATATATATATATATATATATATATATATATATATATATATATATATATTTAGGAGGGATATAGGAATATATTTCTAGGAATATAAATGAAAGGTGTACTATACAGCAATCAATGCCGAAAAGTACTATTTTCCATTTTTCGCCTCGCCATCATCTCAGGCGTGTTTTATACATCCATCTTACTGTTCATCCATAAATATGTTTATCGTTCGATAAATGTTTCTTTGGTTTTAGATAGTGTGCCATCATCAAATTTATTATTCTTTTTCACATACCATGAAATGTTAATTATGTTACACATGTTTTACAAATTACGAACACAATCAGTACTGTTTGCAATTTTCGATGTATTTATCCATAAAATTATAATGAATTATCCACTCTGGGGAAAAAGGCCTAACTGTATTAAGTCCATCTCCAGTTTGTTTGAAACGAATTAAGTTTGCAAACAATTGGATTGATATTAAACCTGTTTCCAGTGTTACAGTTGAATCTTTTCATTTCCAGTCGTCACAATAACGGAATGCAACTTTGCTCGTGGCATTACATAAAAATAATAAATTTAAAAACATGATCTTCTATATATTTGCCCATCCACGACGATCAAAACAGGAGTTTAACAAAAATGCTGCTTGGGTTTGAGATAAACAGGCGTACGCGTTAGGTCAACGTAACAGAGAGAACTAAGCATAACTTAAATTGTTTGGGGGTTCATTACATTTGATTTTTTACTAATTTAATAGTCAATTATGTATTTAGAAGGAATCCGGATAACTTATCGGTAAATATATTTTTTCTTCTTCTTTGGCTCAACAACCGATGTCGGTCAAGGCCTGCCTCTACCCACTTGTGGGCTTGGCTTTCAGTGACTAAATGATTTCCCCCCATAGCAGGATAGACAGTCCTACGTATGGCGGCAAGGTCCATTTGGGGATTGAACCCATGACGGGCATGTTGTTAAGTCGTACGAGTTGACGATTGTAGTACGAGACCGGCGAATATATACAAACTATTTTTGTAAATGAAGGCAAAAACCAAAGTCTAAATTCCATGCAGCAAACCAATCAACTTACGGTGTTCACTTGTTTAGTTACGATTAAACGAAGTTCAGATAGCCACCAGTACGTGAAATCTTTACTTACAGTTGAATGAAGCAGTATTGTTTATTGAGCTCGAAAATGGTATAATAGGCAGTTATGGCAACTCTACACCAAGAAAAAACACAACCCTGCATAAAATTTTGATTCTTGTTAAATATCAATGAAATTGAAAAAGAAGCTTTTTTGTAACATATGCATATTCCGAAAATATATATATACATATATATATATATATAAATATATATATATATATATATATATATATATATATATATATATATATATATATATATATATATATATATATATATATATATATGTATATATATATGTATATATATATATATGTATATATATATATTTGTATGTATATATATATATATATATATATATATATATATATATATATATATATATATATATATATATATATATGTATATATATATATATATATATACATACACAGGGTGTTCGAAATAAATTTGACAGTTTCTGAGGGAATAGGAAAGGATTTTTTATCAAATTTATGTGAAATATTAAAAAAAAAATCTACAAAGTTTAGATTACCATGTTTGCCGCATTTTTTATTCGAAGTACCCCCCATCCGCGTCGATGGCCGCCTGCACCCGCTTCCGGAACCGCGCGCAAGCCCGGACAACCATGTCTCTGGGGATGGCCGCAAACACGGCCTTTATTCTGGCCACCACCTCCGCCTTGGTATTGCAGGACGCCCTGTTGGTGTCCCGCTCAACTGTGCCCCACATGCACTGCACTGTGCCCCACAACTGTGCAGGGGAGCTGGGTGGTCAAACGTCGGTGCTGGTGTATCGGTCGAAATTGGCAGTAAGCCCAAGGTGGATTAAAAATATCAGGTGGTGGATTAGGGCCTTTGGGGGATCGCCATAGTTAACCATTGGTTTCCGCACACAAAGCTTAGCAAATAGAACAGATTTCTTTATTATTATGTGCATTTTTGTGTGTCTATTGATGTTATCGAAAAAATGAGATATATTAACAAACGATTTGATGATTTGTGAAAAATAATGGTTTTCTAAATTTTTATCTCCAAAAATGTCGAAAACACAATGAATTATGGAATAAATTCACGGAATAAAACAAAATAACACACATTAATCCATGTTCTAATGTTTAATAAGAACTCGCAAAGTCCAAAATATATTTTTAAAGAATATTTATTCGAAAAAATTGGGTAGATAAGTTCAATGAACAAATTTAATAAATGTAAACAAAGTTTGAATCCTGGGGACCTTACGTCAAGTGACGAATTGTCAAAATGCACTAGAGTCCACCACCTGATATTTTTAAATCCACCTTGACCATGCCATACGGCCGTAAAAACACGCCAATGGCTCACTCACTGGCCCGTAACTAGAGAAAATGCATTATATATATATATATATATATATATATATATATATATATATATATATATATATATATATATATATATATATATATATATATATATATATATATATATATATATATATATATATATATATATATATATATATATATAAATCTATATATATGTAATCGATTACTTTAACTCATTCACTTACAACACAGCATAAATTCGGCAATATAATTAATAAATAAACTGTACACTGACCAGCGAAATGAAAGTCCATTTCAGAGTAAACAAACACACGCATCCACATCTTACACAAATATGTTTCACAACAAATGAACTTAAACACACAAGTTTTATTGCTTCCTTTGCACAATTAAAAACATTTTGGGTAGATACATGTTGAGTAAATGATTTACCCGTGCATAAAGAAAACTGACTTTAACAAACATTGAAGTGGCCGCTTCTGTAGATGTGTTTAACCCACCAAACTGACTGTTTTTTGGCTTTGTTCGATGCAACTGGATTTTTAGTACAGGAAATTGGTGGCGTTTTCGGCATCTTGGTTATTTGGGATTCCAATCGTAATTATTCGAAATATTGTAATTTGTGTTGAAAACTCGAAATATGCACCTACAACAAAATATATATATATATATATATATATATATATATATATATATATATATATATATATATATATATATATATATATATATATATTAATATATATATATAATATATATATATATAATATATATATTAATATATGTTAATTATATATATAATTAATATATATATATATATATATATATATATATATATATATATATATATATATATATATATATATATATATATATATATATATATATATATATATATATATATATATATATATATATATATATATATATATATATATATATACATTGTAAAAGGGAGAGAGAGAGAGAGAGAGAAGCGGAAAAAGAGAGAGAGAGAGAGAGAGAGAGAGAGAGAGAGAGAGAGCACATCATAGCAAAATTGGTACTGTTACTACGTTAAAATAAATATTAATATGAAAGTCCTTTTCAAATACCTTAACACTCATTCTTTAGTACTGATACTGATGCTGTGAAAATACCCGCTGTGTATAACAGTGGTTTTATTCTTATTTCATGTTGTAGCCGCTCATTTAGATTTGAGTGATTCGTGAGATACTCGGCCAGAGCATTGATTACGTTCGACGAAATCCGTTTCGGCGCTCAGTACAAAATGAATTATGTTCATTTAAACATATATTTACAACCTCCAGATTCAAGTGTTCAAATACAAAATACAGCATGTCTTTGCGTACCCATATGTGGTACTTCTCCGTTTATATCAAGCACTTGAAATCTTGCCGGAGCTTCTATGAACCCTGTCACCGGCAACCAAAAAAACATCATATTCCAGGCAACCGGGTTACACGGGTAATCAGCGACTATGAAGGCTTATAATTTTTTAATGCGTTATGGAATATCGACGCAATATACTGAAGATAATTTAATATACTTATACAGTTTCTATAACTGTGTATAGATTGATTCAACTCGCTATCGTTTTTACTACGCATGCGGCGAGGTTCTGACCGTTCCCTGAAATGAAATATTTGCTTAACCTTTTTCTGTAACGATGCTAATAAATGAGCAACAATCTATGCGGTGTTCTAGGTGAAGTACTGTAAATTCTCGTTGTGTAAAATGATAATAATGCGTAATGCTGGTAGGTGTTCAATCAATATAACATCCCACGCGGAGGTACACTGGTGGACATAAAAATAGGAACTTTTTTCTTTGACCGAAAAACATAGTTCTTGTCGGAAATATTTGGTAGCCCTGAAAAGGACTGTTTAAGTGGTTGTTAGGAGGTGGTGTTGCGGTGTTCCACAGAGCGGAAAAATATTCTAACGGTCAATGTGTTGACCGTTATTCGCTATCACTTCCTCACAGCGTAGGGCCATATAGTCGATGAGGTTACGGCATTCGCTTCTGTCTATGCGTTTCCGCATAGCCTTGCAGCGTCTCCATAGCGAATCGGCAGAACGTGCATGCTTGTTCTTAAGCTGACGCTTGAGAGTTGACCACAGATTCTCAATCGGGTTGAAGTCTGGACTCAACGCAGGCCACGGTAGAACTTGCACATCCTCGTTTGCCAAAAAACATTTAACTAATCGCGATGTATGCTTTGAGTCGTTATCGTGCTGAAAGATGTAATGCTCTTCGTCTCCGAATTTTTGTCGGGCGTGTGGCAACATCTTACGACGTAGTATGTTTCTATACCCTTCCGAGTTCAGTGTCCCTTTGATACGGAACAAAGGACCCGGGCCGTGCCAGGAGAAGCAACCCCACACCATTACGTGGCCGCCTCCGTGCTTTAGGGTTTTTATAGTATTTTTTGGATGATACGCCTGTTTAGGAAGGCGCCAGACGTATTTAGTGCCGTCCGAACCATCCAGATTGATTCTGGACTCATCCGAAAAAATGATTTTCTCCACCAAAAGATGGATGCAGCTAAATGTTCTTCGGCAAACCGAATGCGCGCTTCTACATGGTGCGGCATTAGCTTACGAACCTTTCGTGGTTTCCGGGCACAGAGCCCACCGGCGTGTAAACGGCGCGACACCGTTTTCGCCGAAACTTGCAATCTAAGCTCCTGCTTAATACGATTGCAAGTTTTGAAAGGGTCCGCCCTGATTATCTTAACCATCTTCGCGTCAACGTCGGACGTTGTTTTTCGCGGACAACCTGTGGATTTACCCGTAGCCTCGCTACGAATGGCGTTGTCCATAAACGTCCGCGAACGGCCGAACGCCTTGCAGATGGTTTTGATAGGCACGTTCTCACGATACAAATCCTGAATATGTTTCCGCTCCTCTGGAGTGCAGTGCTTTCCGCGACCCATGATGAACTTGTGGAATTTTCAAATCGCAAACTTTCACCTTTACCACTGAATGAAGAATGAAGCGCAACACGGTTTGGATCTCTTTTTATACTACCGAAAAACGCTGCTGTTACTCAAAACTCAGATAAGTAGCGCACCACAAATGCGAGTATAAAAGGCAAACAAACAGCAATTGCAAATTCAGTACGCCTCGAACGTTAGGCGAAAGAACTCCGCAGGAGCCAAAGCCTCTCTAAACCATACTAACAACAACATACGCCTCGATCTGTTGGCGATAAGAGGCCAACGAACTCCGCAGGAGCCAAAGCCTCTCTAAACCATACTAACAACAACAACAACTGTTGGCGATGACACACCTATTGCACGCAAAAAAACACACAACAAATTTTTTTCCTATCTTTTTGTCCACCGGTGTACCGTTCGCGATCTGCGCCGGCTGTCCTGGAAACCTGCTTCTAGTTCGGTTCCTGTTATAACATGACTCCGTGGCTCGCTTGCCACGGTGTGTTTGTCTAGCACGTGTACATAGCTTAAGATTATTTAAATACATATTTTTTTTCGTTTGGCTCAACAACCGATGTCGGTCATGCTCCTTATTCAAGAAAAAAAGCTTGCTTTTATTTTCTACGGAAATTTATTTTTCTATATCTGAAATACTGGTGGCTATCTGAACTTCGTTAAATCGCAATTAAACAAGTGAACACCGTAAGTAGATTGGTTTGCTGCATGGAATTTAGACTTTGGTTTTTGCCTTCATTTACAAAAATAGTTTGAATATATTTGCCGATAAGTTATCCGGATTCCTTCTAAATACATAATTGACTATTAAATTAGTAAAAAATCAAATGTAATGAGCCCCCAAACAATTTAAGTAATGCCACCCTGCTAGACAATGCAAAGTGGACGTAATATACAGGTGGGCTTATCCCAAGGTGCATATAATTAGAAGGCTGATTTTTATCGCTTCTGCTTCTGGATGAAGCTTTTAAGAATGTTTTATGTATTCGTCAAACTATCAGAAAGCCTGTTTAAGCAAATGTTTTGACCTGTCCTGACAGAAAGTGATGTTCAAATTTGGTATTTAAAAAAGGTTAAGAGAGCACCTGGTCATCATACACTTTGATTGTAGATTCCACCACCTGATCTCTTTAATATACCTTGGAATAAATGAAAACACCACCTTGTTTTGCCTTTTTTCGAACAGGTACTCAAATCTAATTCTAGCATTGAGGTTGAAATAATCTAGGCTTAAAATCGAAGCCTAGTTTTGTGTGTGGATTTGTATGAAGTGTTTACATGATTTCAGCCTCCAACTGTCGAACTCTAAATAAAAAGCTGACTAGAATCGTGAAGAGCCCCACTTTTGGATTATCGAGAAAACTTTCTAAACTGGTACCTTAAACATTCCTCAAACTACGACAGTTTAAAAGAATTTTAGAAAGTACACATCACCGTATTACGTGATGTGACATTGTTGTTGCTTTTTTCAGGATTCACCGGGAAATAATGTTTGGCATCGCTATAATTTGTGGCTACACGACTGTATACTTGTAAAAACTGTACAAACCAAATTTTCACTAAATATAGTCGCAAAATTTGCTTTCATTCTTTATAAAAAAAGATTGTAAAATAAACTTACTCCACCGTTCCTTCTGAATAGTAAAAAAATGAACTAGACACCATAGTCCATTCGCCATAGTAAAAAATCTTGACGCTATCAACACAGTTGGTCACTCACAATTCCACATTCTAAGCTGTTTCGATTGCTAGTGGTACAGGTATGGGAAAAACAATGGTAACAGGTACGGTCGCCAAATATCAAAGCAAAAGAATGTAAAACGAATTGAACGCCATGAGCATCCAGCAGGAGAATGTCACACACATGCATACACAAACAGTTGGCACTTACAAGGCGATTTATCACTCGCTTCTCGGCCTAAAGGCTAAGATCAAAGTGTAGGCGGTTTATCACTCACAAATCATTTCGATTATTTTTGATTATCAATCGAGCAGATTGTGGGTAAAAACTTATAATAAGTATTACTTTTGAAGCTTCTATCGATAGACGATGGGTTTGATTTTATTTTAATTTTTATGCTTTTAGCTCCGGTAAGAAAAGAAGACAAATTTTTATGGTGTTTTTTTGTTGAGAAAATTCGGTTTTTTCCGTCTAATATTGCCTACTTGATCAATTGCAAGGTTTGATTGGATCGGTAGCTTTATTTCCCGACGAAACAAAAAATAATCGACACAAAAATCACAAGACAGTCAATTATACAATACTTGTTCTAAAATTTCCTTAAACTGATACAGTTTAACATGTTGACTGCTATCTTTAATCGCAGTGTTTCAAATAAGCACGCAGCACATGGCAAGAAAGCGGAGAGAGCGAAATTTCCTCGTGTGATTGTTATCAGTCTTATGTTTGCATTGTGATAAGTGACCTAGCTCATGTGTTTCTCGTTCTTGCATTCATTGTTCATTTGTTCTGAAGAGATTAATTGATTATGAAATTCAAAGAAGCAAAGGGATTAAACCAGTCACCCGGATGCGGGTTGCGTGGCAGTAAACGTGTTAAGAGAAGTTTAAGGTTATTACACGAAAATGTCAATAAGGATCCCACATTTGACTATATTTTAAAACAAAAAAAGTACATAAATTTTTGTCCTTAACAAAGACTCGAGTTTTTTTTTTTTAAATCGCTTTTGCCCATACATGTTCTTCTTTGGCTGTGCAACGAATATTCGCGGTTATACTTAATATAATAGGGGCGGTCCCGTGGTACAGTCGTCAACTCGAACGACTCAATAACATTCCCATCATGGGTTCAAGCTCAGAATGGACCGTTCCCCCGTAGCAAGGATTGATGATCCGGCTACGTGGTAATGAATTAAGCCTCGAAAGCCTATATATGCCGGCGAGAAAATCCGCGTAGGACGTTACGCCAAATAGAAGATCACTTAATATACATGACTATAATTAAAAAATGCTTCCATGGTAAATTTGGCTTCCTAGGAACATTTTATAACATCGATGATCAATCATCACGTCATCGATGATCATCACAATCGATGATAAAATTCTATTTTTTTACAGATCTTTTGCATAGATGTAAAGCTTTGACGTGGTTATCAACGTGATTCCACGTTTTGCGGTGTTTAAATTTGGCGTGATGTCAAAGATACACACACTATACTCTTTAACTTCTTAAGTAATTGACATATTGAACCAGTATTTTATAAACTAAAAATGTTTGTTTAGAAAAGATTAAAATATTTTCAAAACAAGACAATTTTTCAAAAATTTTATGATGAGATTTTTCAAACCCTGAAACATTTGGAGTCTCCATTTTAATAGCTTGGGGACTGAGATCTCGTGTTTTTTTAGATTGATACAGAAGATTTCATTTATCTCCTCGTAATAAATTTATACAATAATTAAATTTAGGACTTTCTTCCCGGCAGCTGTCCACTGTTCATCAGCCAAGTTTTTTTACATAGCTAAAAAATGTCATCTACGCCGTGTGAAGTTTTTTTTATGAAGGGTATTACATATTTTTGACATAGTTCAAAGTTCTTGCTCAAAAATAAATTTTAATTTTATTCTAGGCATGTCAGTTGAAAATTTAATTTTAATGGTGGGGACAAAAATGCACGATATGCATAAAAATAAGCTTTTCTTTTTCATTAACAAATCCTCTCGCGGACTACGTCTGTTAACGCTACGGACCACTTGTAGACCACAGGTTGGAGACCACTAGTCCAAGGAACTGTCCAGGAATCCTCAAAGTCAGATAGGTGCCGTCCTTTAGGTGGATGCATTAAAATGCCGTTGCAACATTTTTACCAGCCTGTATTAGCAAAACCACTGGGCTAGATATAATATTGCTGCAGAAAAGAAATACCCAACGGGACAAAAGTAGAAAGCTTGGAGCAAAATAATCGTGTTCCTCCCTCTATCCTCTATCCTGCGCTTGCTTGCACTCATGCGCGAGCGCTCGAGTATATTCTCTCACAATTGAGTATTCGCAGTTCAACCCGTGCAATGAGAATGTATGTGTTAATGTGCAGCAAAATTTGTCTCTGTATCTCATTCCCTCACCCCCAAAAAACCACATTCACTCTCCGCGCACTCTTACAATTTTGGCGCGCACGCTACGTACAACACAACGACCTTTTGTAGGTCGTTTTAACCGAGCGCACTGATCAAAGTCGCGATGGGTCAATCGGAACGCCGACACTCCAAGTCAGAGATTTGGTATGAAAGAAAAAGTTTTTTCTGACCAAATCGACAACACACACGCGACGACACACATCGTCACATCGACCGCTGTCGATGGTAGTGTAATGATCTAAAAATAGATCTGTGGAGCGAGTGAGGGGGGGGGGGGGCAGAACAGAGAAGGTAAGCGTGAGTGAGACGTCGCGTGTGTGTGTGGTGACATTCGAGAACTCATTTTTTTTGCTCTTTCCTGGAACCCATGTTCTACATTTTTCTGATTTTAAGCAACCAAAGTAGAACGGGAAGTAGAAGGCTACTTCATATTTTATTTTTTCTTACTACTTCGGAGCGTTTTGAATCGCTTGGGTAGTAGCGTAGAGGATGTAACATAGAAGAATGTTTACAGCACATTTAAATTACAACTGAAATATTGTTTCCTACAAATAACAACAAAAAACATGTGTTTAATCACTGATTATCAGGCCTATTATATTGCGTTCGGCATTCGAGAAGATTCACTCGCACGTTCATTGTGTTCATTTTCGTATCGTTTTGCTAGGGACGTTCCGCTTCGAGTAACTCATCGGCAAATGTAGACGAAGACGAATGCAGGAGTAGACGAAGTAAAAATCGGTACCGTATCGGTATCGGCTCGAACAGGAAATATATACATCTACTATGTATAAAATATATATATATATATATATATATATATATATATATATATATATTCTGCAGCAATATTATATCTAGCCCTAAAAATAAAAAAAATGTAATGTTGCAACGGCATTTTAATGCATCCACCTAAAGAACGGCACCTATCTGACTTAGAGGATTCCTGGACAGTTCCTTGGACTAATGGTCTCCAACCTGTGGTCTACAAGTGGTCCGTAGCGTTAACTGACGTAGTCCGCGAGAGGATTTGTTAATGAAAAAGAAAATATATATTTATATATATATATATATATATATATATATATATATATATATATATATATATATATATATATATATATATATATATATATATATATATATATATATATATATATATATATATATATATACATATATATATATACATATATATACCTATATCTGTATCAATATCTATACCTTTAACTATAGCAATATCTATATCTATATCTATATCTTTATCTATATCTATATTTATATCTATATCTATATCTATATCTATATCTATATCTATATCTATATCTATATCTATATCTATATCTATATCTATATCTATATCTATATCTATATCTATATCTATATCTATATCTATATCTATATCTATATCTATATCTATATCTATATCTATATCTATATCTATATCTATATCTATATCTATATCTATATCTATATCTATATCTATATCTATATCTATATCTATATCTATATCTATATCTATTTCTATATCTATATCTATATCTATATCTATATCTATATCTATATCTATATCTATATCTATATCTATATCTATATCTATATCTATATCTATATCTATATCTATATCTATATCTACATCTATATCTATATCTATATCTATATCTATATCTATATCTATATCTAAATCTAAATCTATATCTTTATCTATAACTACAACTATTTATATATATTTACATATCTAAATCTATATCTATATTTATATCTACAGTGACCAGCGACATAAAGTGCCCATCTTTACATTTTTTGACTGCTTTATGTTTTGAAACTTTGTTCGTGATATGCTTAAAAATGTGCAGTACCATAACTTGACAAAAATGAGAAGTTTGTTTCAAGAAAAAATATGTTTTCCAAAAATGATTAATATAACTGTGCCAAAATAAAATGCCCACTTTATTCATTTTACAGAAAATATTTTTCTGAACAAATATAACATTTAACTTACAGGGTTTACCTAGCCAATTCGGCATCGTCAAAGCGTTATCGCTCGCCGTAAATACTTTTTCGGGCGACGTAAACCCTCAAAGGTCACTGTCTTTTCTATTCGGGCCTTGTGAAGTATGAAACGGGCAAAGTACAGAATGAAAGCGTCCTACTTTTGAAGGTGTAAAATCGGTCGCTCCGGTGTGTTTGATCAATCAAGTTGTTTAAAAATACGTATTTTGCATGTTGTTTAACTTATTATGTAAAATCCTTAAGTCACTGAATGCCCACAAGTGGTACAGACAGGCCTTGACCGACAACGGTTGTTGAGCCAAAAAAAGAAGGAGAAGAATTTGGCATTGGTTCTTTCTAAGAGTATTTCAGAGCTTTAACATATTTTGTTTTTCCTAATCACGTCATTTTCACCACATTTGCATCAAAATTTGCACACTAAATCTTTATAGGATTAAAATGAAGACTAAGTAGGCCATTAAGGAAGTTTTATTCCATTCGATTGAAAAAAAAAAAAATCATCGTGTATAGCTTGAGCCGTCTTCCTGTTGGGACATACATTTATTTACTAACTCCGTATTTTTCACAGAAATCAGATAAATTCACACAGGATGCTCATATAGGTATTCGATCTCATTATGCCGTCGATTCATACCGTGATCCCCACTTCTCGTATAAAAAACCCCTCCCTGGTCATAATATTGTACCCTTCATACATACTGGTTTGGGTCTATATCTATATCTATGTCTATATCTATATCAATACCTTTGATAATTACTGAATCTATGTTTGCCACGATAATTCTTTAGCTTTTCAGACAATTGTATCTTTAATATATTTTGCCAAGGACAAAGGACAAGATTGGTGTTGCTGAATACAGCACTTTGACAGTTTTATAGCGTCAGTGACCTCGCATGACAGCAGATTGTAAGGGTTAGGTTTTTCGATTATAGTTTAGGCAGTTATAATTTGATCACCCCGCTAAAGACTTTAAATGGATTATTTCTCGCAATTCAACAAAAAGACTGTTAGTAATCATGTTGACGAATCACAGTGAAGAAAACAGATTCTTTAAATTAAAAATAAATAAAAGTTAAAACTTAAATCATTGTCGAGCAGGATATTCTACTCCTACTTCTATGTTCAGCGGAAAACCTTGCGATGTACGATGCTGTCACAACCCAATTGACATTTTCGAGCACGAATAATCGGGAATTCGAGCAAATTCCCTTAAACTGGAGCCTTAAACTTCCCTTAAACTGCACCAGTTTTAGGGAATTTAGAAAAAGGCCTTTAAAATCAACTGTGATGCGGCTTTTTCGTTGTTTTCTTCTAGATTCGCTCGAAAATGATGTTTCCTATCGTTATAATTGATCAGGTAGCCATTTTATACTTAAATAATATTGATTTTTTATAAAATAACGTCACACAAAATTAGCTTTTATTTTTCATCAAAAATCTAAGCTATGTGTGTAAAATGAGCTCGACGGCATCGTCAATCGATAGAAGCAAGTCTAATTTACGAACTCACCAAATTTTAGCGCTTTCAACACACTTGATCAGACACAAATCCACAATTTCAAGCGTATCGAGTACTAATCGAGCAGATATGGGAAAACAATTTCGAGCAAATGTCACTTGGGAAATATCCCAAGTGACAAAGCAGAGATGGTATACTCCGACCTATACTCAAATAACACGGATAAGTCAAAGAATATTTTTTATTACAAATTTCTGAGTATTTTTAAATTTGTATTTTGGTTTAAAACAAAAAATCTAAACCTAGACAGTTTTTATTAACTTCATGCTTTGTCAAAGAGAATATTTGAAATTTGCTATGCATTAGAGCAGCGGTCGGCAAACTATTGAGGCAATGGGTCAACTTTACTAAATGATCAAGTGCCGCGGGCCAGGGGAATGCCTTTTTTTATTATTGTGCTTAAATTGTTACATTTTAATCTTTTAGAAACATCTAGGTATTATTGTTGTTTATCTGTAATTATATCATCCAAGCATAGTTGAAATTTAAAGATACCTTCTTTAAAAACTAATTGTATCCTTTAATAATTTGAGAATCAGCAATAGATGGCCAACAAATTCATCAGTCAAAAAATTACAAAAACCGATCGATATAGCTTCTTGAAGACCCCATCTTGCCACGCCGCAAAAAATATTGAAGATATTCCGGGGATGATAGAATTGTCTGAAAGGCTGAAAAATTATCAAAGCAAACATAGATTCAATAATTATAAAAATGCTTTATGGACAAGTCATGCCATGTCAGATAAATTGATAACTGATTCCTTATCGAAAAGGACTTTGAAAATCGTTGTACTCGTAAACAGCAACAGTGTGGAATCGTTGTTCTCGTTAAAACAACAAGGTTTTTTTTAAATATTTGTTTTTGCTTTCAAATACGGTCGAAAATATCTCCAAACAAATTTAAAGGGAAACCAACTGATTTCTGTGTAACCAACTGACAGAGGTACAAGTGGCTACATTACTGAGTTATCTGGGCCAGGAGATCGATGCAACCCGCCAAACAGTCGAATAGTAGTTGGGAAACATAAACACACATATCATGAAGCAGAAATCGAGTTCACTGGTTTCGCCATGGCAAACAGTGACGCCAAAACTCAATGCGATCATATTAGGTGAGTTTCGGGAAAATTTCGACATGACAGTCCGCAAACTGGTACAACATCCGTCACATGTGTTCCATCGATTTTTTCTGGACCAATATGATGCAAAAGCTCTACTCTAACAATTTTGTCGCGAAAACTTAGGATGCCTATAGGCAAGTCTTCGTCCTTCGTGGCGAAAATTCCGAATAACTGATGAAAAGCAACTCCTGAAGTCTTAGATTTATTTGTCCAAGGAAGCTTAAATAATTACCTTTCAAATGATGTACATGTAAAGAAATTATCTCTCCTAGTTTTTGTTCTACAGCCAGCCGAAAAAAAGTCATTTGTTTCCATGTAAACGTTACGAGGATATTGATCACGAGTTCGAACATACCAAAGGATCCATCATCATTTAATTGAAGTTGAAAGAGTACGATGGTATACAATGTTATTCAAAAATATATTCACTAATTTGTATACGAATAGTTTCTTTCCATCTTTCAAAATCAGTCAAAACCTTTCGCGGGCCGGATTGAATGTTGCGGCGGGCCGCATTTGGCCCGCGGGCCGGACTTTGCCGATCCCTGAATTAGAGCGATTTTATTATGAAAATATACTCTTACATAAGGTTTTTCAAATACCCTCCTCAGCGTTCAATAATGCCTTTGTTTTGAACAGTCCTTTTTCAACACCACGTATAACCGAAGAAACGGATAAAAGGTACTCGTTAAACGGCGCTCCTATGCATGAGATTTGTATGAAAGAATAATAGAAGTTATCTGTTTATTACAATAATCTAATTATTTGCATATAGATACATGTATGTATCATAATTCTAATTTACTCTTCAAAATTATGTTCTGTGCCATTTTATTTGTTCCATAAACGTCACTGTTATGGACACATACATTAAGCAATGTGTACTCTAACACCTATATTTACAACTTATAATACTATATCATCAACTAATACTATGTAGGGTATAACTAGGTTTACTGAGCAAGCTAGTCGCACAATACAAATAGGACAACGAATTCACTCTATCAGCACAAGGAAACTGTGTGGAAGTCGTTAAACTATCAATAAATAGCTAAAAATGTCTGATTTCAATAATGTTTGAGCCTCAATAGAATATGAAACTCCTATTCATTAGAAAATATTAAGGTCTACTAAGAACATATTTTTATCCCAGTGTTTGTATGGACTGCTTCCACAGTGCACTGTGCATAATGTCTGCAAGTTCGTGTTGACCACAAATTGCTTGCATATCAAAATATTGATCGAGCAATCTAATATAGATGGTCGATCTTGTGGTATAGTCGACAACTTGTACGACTGAACAATATGTCTGTTATGGGTTCAAACCCCGTATGGACCGTGGCCCCATACTAAGGATTGAGTAATCTGCTATGGGTAATCACTAAGTCACTGAAAGCCAAGTCCATGATCAGGTAGGCCTTAACTCAAATCAATCAAACAATCAAACAATTACCTCTTCTACGTATTGGTGTATCGATAGACTTGTTAACGTTTCGCTTGTTCAAAGATAAGAGCACGCATGTTTGTTAATATATTATCTATGTTATTATTGTTGAACTAGTGAAACAATATTGCTTCCAAATTACCCTCCTCGTAATCTTTATCATTTTCACGAGAGATCCGTTAAATCCGTCCAAATGGTCCAAATATATAATGGCAATCCGTGGAAAACGGTGCCTTCTTTTCAACACTGTTCGTATATATTACTGTTCTGTATATATATATATATATATATATATATATATATATATATATATATATATATATATATATATATATATATATATATATATATATATATATATATATATAATTCAATGCCCCATGTATTCAATATTTATAATTTAAAAAAATGCGATCAAAAACTTATTTTCTATTTAAAGCTCTAAATAAAGATTGAGTTGAGTTTAATCAATTTCTCAGAGTGAGAAAAATTGACGACGGCCACGAACTCGGGTTTTAGAACAAGTTTTGTGTACTTGAGAAACTTAAATGAGTGCTTGAGAATGTTTTCTCAACTTGAGAAAGCTCCGTGGCCCATCGGCCTTATAGATGCTGGAAATAATTAATCTAGGTATTCCTTTTGCTTTCGAAACATGCTTTGTCCCCTTTTTTAGCCACAGACGTTTGCGTAGACCCTAACAACTTAGAACAAAAGACTTATTTTATTATCATGAAAACACTCTGTTTAAATAAAAAATAAATATTAACCGCCAATTCAATGGTACAATGGAGTTTTCCTTCAATCCCGATAGAGCACAGACTATCGAAGAGGAGTCATGTGGCTATCTGCTGATAAGGATCGGGCCGAGCAGTCCCGATTGCACGAATATTCTGGAACGTGGCAAAGGTTACGATCTTTAGCCATTCTTTCACCGATATCCGACGTTTTAGCTACAATAAACTTCTTCTTCTTCTTCTTCTTCTTCTTCTTCTTCTTTGGCACAACAACCGCTATCGGTCAAGGTCTGGCTGTACCCACTAGTGAGCTTGGCTTTCAGTGACTTATTGTTACCATAGCAGGATAGTAAGTCCTACGTATGGGGGTACGGTCTGGTCTATTCGGGGCTTGAACCCATGACGGGCATGTTGTTAAGTCGTACGAGTTGACGACTGTACCACCAGACCCACCAAACGTTACTTAAAAAACGCTTGTGTATCTCACATTTATTGTACATTCGAGTGAAAGAAAGAATCCTGTTGATAAAGTCTCAACACCTTCCTTATCACTAGATTGTTTTTAACAATTTATTGCTATAAGGCTAGATTTACTGTCAAAATAATTATACCCGACAGGCAAAGAGAGCGAAATTTACAGGCGAGGGGCATGTAGAAACAGGGGGAAGGGGTTCGGTCGTATTCGTATTGTCCGCAATAGTCGAATGGCAGTGGTTTTTTTTTTCAGAAATGAGAGTAAACGCGCGCAGCGCTCTCTCGCTTGCCTTCTAATTACACGGGGCGCTCTCGCGATACAAACAGCTGATCAGCAAATACCCCGTCTTACTGCATGTATCCCGTTGTTTATGGTGAATGCTGTAAATTAAAAATGCATTGATATAAAGCAGCGCAAATCACATATACATGATGAATGAAAACAGATTAACGCAGCTTTATTTCAATGTGCACAACACTTCATCACTTGAAATTACGGCCGAAGCCGTAATAATGTGAATTGAAATAAATAACATTTCAGCACTTCACTTCAAATTACATCGGGCGTCCGGGACTTAGGCTAACACGCGCGCGGCTTCACACTGCGAAGGTTTGAACTGTACTGACGATTTTGCGTGGTAGCAAAAAAGGGAGCGCACGAGGAACATTCGCTGCACTAGTGCGAGCGAGACACCGACCCAGCAAACCGCTGCGAGAAAACCAAACTGAGCGCGCTGGCTGAAAGTGAACGCACACATCCACACTTTTGTAATTGTGTTAGTGCAGAAACTGTGTAGAAAACAAAACACACTCTCGCCTCCGAGCAATCCCACGTATTTCCAACCGTCTCGCTCTGCTTCTACATGCTCCTCGCCAGAAAGTCCCACATTTTTACATTCTCTTTGATAGCAGGGTAAGCATTTAAGCACTAGAAGCCTCGTAATGTTATATTAATGTAAAGTAAACTGGTCTCGATGTCCTTGGTATGCGGTTGATATGAGTCGATTCGATTTTGTATATTGATTAAGTAGCTAATAAAGTTCTATGGTACCTAATTATGATGTTTATTATTTATTTAACCACAAGAAACCCTTAAGCAAAAATAATCATGTCTAAATATGTATACATAACGAATGGGAAACAATTGTTTCATATGACGGTTCTAGTAAGATTGAAAAATCCGGTGGTTCTAGTGTTAAAATATATTATGTGTATATTTGAATGTCCGGACGGGTGCTTTTTGCCTCCGATTAGCCACGTTCGCATACGGCAAAGCGTTAAATTTAGTGTAAATTGGATTTCAGCCACACAACCCTATAATCTTTTGACAGGAAGTATTACTACGGCGAACGGATCTGTGGGCCACGCGAAGGATGCGGCCTTGTAAATCAAACCCGCTCGGGTAACAGCGATCTTCTCAACCGTTCAACACCAATAATTAACCTTCCCGCTAGTTGCTCTCTCAAGCAATTTGAGGAGCCTATGCCGCAGAAGTGGGTGAAGAGGGATGAGAGATTTCTTTCTGATCCGAATATGCAAAATTAAAATAGGTTTCTTAGAGTTGCAAAATCCGAATGGTTTCTTTATTCAATGTTCGGTCCCTTTTATACCCCCGGAAGCCCATACAATTAGTTTAGTAGTTTAGGGTGTTAGTTTATCCTTTCCGAGGATAAATAGTACATAAGTGTCGTTCTCGTTCTATCTTTCCTACCTTATTCGTTGTCAAGAGAATCATTGAGCGTGAGATACAAAGCTGAGTGGTTAGCAAAACCGTCATGCGAATTTATATGACGCGGCGCTTAAAGTGTTAAGGATATTTATTTGGTCAGATTGAGTTGCATCAGTTTTATTGAAAATTACTTCTTTTCAGGTTAATCTTTCACTAGAGCGTTTGGTATCATTATATTTTTAAAATTCTGGGTATTGAGTGTTCTGAATCGATTGAGTCTGATTCCTTAATTGTTCTAGACATCTAGAAGTAAGATGCTTCTGAAGGAGTTTTCCTTATCACAAATTATCAATTTTGATTTTCTGAAGATCGAGAAGCACTAGCGAAAGGCATTTTCAATGTTGATTGTATTTCTTGTATCTGTCTTAATAACTTGTAAATGTTTTGAAAAAGCACATATGATTGTTAAATAGTTGTTTTTAACTATTCCAAAAATATTAATGTGAATTCTGTTCAGGATGAATTCTCAATCAGTCAAGGGGTCAATTGAATGTTATTAGTTTTTTTCTTTCGTATTTTTTTGCATCTTTGACAGCAACTATTGTATATTCAATTTTAATTTATAGTCAAGGTGGAATGTATAATGAGGTGTAGTTATAGCGGTTTTGGCGATCCCCTCCCTGGGCTCCGATTTTTACAGATGGTTTTCCGCTTGTATATGTATTGATGGATTGTTTACGTTTTGCATGGTCAATATTTGGTGGAGATCAATTTAGGTGAATATTTCAGTTAATTAGAACACTGCCCGTGATTTAAAATGGAAATTTTCCTTCGAGAACTTGAAGCGTTCGCCGAATGCGGAAAACTAACTGCCAGTTTTCTTCGTCGATTCTTCTTCCACCTAGCTGTCAAAACGGGCTTATAACTTGACCTGATATCTTTACGGTCCTTGTTTACAGTAGAACGTCGATTATCCGGGGACGGATTAACTGGCGGGCGGCTGAACCGTGTGCATGAGTTTGACAATTGGCCAATCGTAGCGAACATTTTCTGCGATGGTCTGCTTTGCAAAAATATTTGTTGTGGAGCTATCTAGAGTCTATTGAAATTTTATAACTTCGTTTTGGATGCAGAACAATTGTTAAATCTATTGTTATTGATTCAAAAAATATTCTATCAGTGATTAATCGATTGGTTTAAGGTGAATTGTTAGTAAGACCAGTAAATTTTATAATTTTTAAATGAATTAGACATTTCTTGGACCATTATCCGTGGAAATCGATTAACCGGCATCCGCCCGGTCCCGAGCTGCCCGGATAATCGACGTTCTACTGTACAATATTGGGAGAAGAAAGTTATAATTGTACTCTCTAGTTTTAAGCAATAGGCCTTCTTGGACCATTACTCCTAAATAAAAAATAGGAAAAAATTTGAATCGTTTGATTAGTAATTCAATTTCTTGGAGTTTGGGATAGGCTATATCGTGTTCTTGTTTTAATTCAGATTGAATGTCTGATACTATGTTTTGTGTAATAACAAGGTGAGTAGATGACTGTGAAACATTATTACGGTGAGCTGTTTGAATCATTTCCAACACATTTTCCGGAAAACATTTTGCTGTTTGTTTTCTACCATAAAATGTTTTAAGAAGTTATACAGCTGGCAAAATGAATAACGGCCTAAGCACCATTTTTTCGATCGAAAAAATGCAATAGGTGCCCACTTAAAACTGACAGTATAACTATTTTTTTTAAACCCCTACATGAAGTCGATACCCATCGAGTTCAGTATTTAGTGTAGGTAAACTAATATATAGTTTATATATATACTCCTACAACCCTAGTACACTACAAAAAAAAACGGTTAATTTTTAACATGGTGTGCATAAAAACATCCTTTCGTGTGCTTGTGTTTGTTTCTTTCGTGTTGCGCTGTGTGCGTTTCTTTCGTTGAGTGATCGCTCACACTTGCTGCGTTTTTTTGTTATCTAAAGCTAAACAAAAAGACAAACACGCTTAGATTTCGTTTTTCGTCACTTTATTGAAACATTTACATTTTAACTTCACACATTTTCACACATTTACATAAGATGATACAAAAAACTTGTCTAACATAAAATCGATCGCTACATCTATTGAAGTGGCCGAATAGCTGCGTAGATCCTGTTGATATCTACACACGTTGAAAGAAAAAGGTATGCAATGAAGCTGCACGATGTACATAACATCCATTGCGAATCATTCGCAGCAGCTTTATTTCAATGCGCACAACACATGAACACTTGAACGCTTTAAAAATTATAACACCAAGCGACTAGGACTTAGGCTGACACACATACTGCGGATCCTTGAGCTGTACTGAGGATTTCGTGTGGTAGCAAGAACGATGGTGCAGCCAGTGTTGTTAGCGGTGACGTTCTTTGACATGAAATTGCCTACTTTGACACGATTTGAAGCTTCGCATTCAGTTTTCACTCTTTCATTCTACAGTCATGTCAAAAAATGTCGTTTGATTCGACGACATTTTTTGGCGACATTCATTTGACTTTCATTTTCGAGTGCACTACATCGCCTTCTCCTTTGTAACATTTTTTCTTTAATTTCGTGTACACCAGCAAGACGACACTGATTTTCGCACTGGCCAATTTAAAATATTTAATTGTTCAGTCACTTACGATCGGTAAAGGCACCTAGCAGTTCTGGATTCACAATTTGTTTACAGTCATGTCATCGCAAAGACACTGACGGTAACTACAGAAATGAATGTCGTTCTTCCAATTGTTTATGGAGGCATTCTAACAGTGGTTGAAGGATCATCTCTTTTTCACACAGTGAGTTTGATACGAAGTGACACAAATATACACGAACATTTAAACACTACACAAATTACACACAGTTCCAATATTTCGAAAATATTAAATATACAGAAAATAAGGTGTTAAGAAAGAACAACTAAGTGACGAAGATGGGGGGAGGACCCCCCCGGGGGGAGTAGGATTTTCGGATCCTACTATGGAATCCTTGGTGAGGATTCCGGTAAAACAAAAAAAACGGAAAAAATAACAGAGTCGAGCGAATTATTATAAACGATTCATATGAACCGGAAGAAATATTCTTAATCGTGGAAAGTGTAACAAAAGGCAAAAGTTTAGCCACATACAACCCTTTTCTTTTTGCAAAGGCGACAGAAAACGCCATTGGATATGCGCCATTGCAAACTACATTACTTAGAGATGGGAAGATTCTTATCAAGGTGAAAACCAGAAAAGATAAAGAAAATTTAAAAAAAAATAAAGCTTAGTTGGGGAAAAACGGAAATACAAGTAAAAGTAAAAGAACACAAAACCCTTAATTCTTGCAAGGGTATAGTGAGATGTGATGCTTTCAAATTTATGACGGAAAATGAATTGAAAGAGGGACTAATCAACGATCATGTGTCAGACGTATATATTTTCAAAAGGAAAAACTTTAATGGTTAACTTGTTAATACAAGAACAGCCATCATAACATTCGACAAAACTAAACCGCCCAAGGATATACACATAGGATATTTTAAGGAAAAAGTGGAATTATACATCCCTCTACCAATGAGATGCATGAAATGCATGCGGCTCGGTCACATTAAAGCGAAATGTTTTAGGGAAAGAAAATGAGCCAAGTGCAACGAAAATTTTCACGAGACATTTAACATTCCCCCGAAATGTGCAGAATGTGGAGGCAACCACTCTACCCTTGACAAAGAGTGCCCGATATTTAAAGATGAATATGAAATAAAAAGAATACAAACTATAAACAGAATCACACTCAGAGAAGCTCGAAAAATACGCAGAGACGCAGTGCCTGCAATTCCTAGGACGTACCTAAAAGAAACTTTCGCGAATACAATAGCTAGAAATAATAGGGAACATACCAACACAACAACTAACAACCAACCAGCACTAGAAAACGAAGAAGAACAAAACAACCAAAGAATAATTATAGAAAAAGTAACACACACTCCAAAGAACCAAAAATCAATCCAATCGATTGAACAAAACGAAACGAATCACATAACAACAAAATACATGGCAAACAGAACAGAAACTAATACAGAAAATGAAAATTACATAACAAACAGCTACCAAGAAAATGAACAAACAATAAGAAAACGAACAAGAAGCGAAACAATAAATTTCAGTGACACAGAGGTATATCTGAGTGAATCAGAAGTATACCAAAGTGACACTGAAAATTCTATTTACTTAAATGCAGCAGAAGAGTTAACCCCACCAAATATTGAATAATTTGATTTGACAAGGTTTGAACAGGAAAAATGAATTTTTTCAATATTATCCAAGCAAACATACAATCACTGAGAAAAAACAAAGAAGAGCTTAAACATCTCACGCAAACACAAGACATTCATGGAATATGCCTACAAGAGACATGGACAAAAAAAAAATAAGAATATTAAAATACCAGGGTACAACACCATTAAAACAGATAGGTCAGATGGCTATGGAGGAAGCTGTATCCTTATAAAAAAAAGGAATAAAATACAAAGAAATCAACATCACAAATCAAGTAGAAACAATTCAAACCACA
Organism: Anopheles coluzzii; assembly: GCF_943734685.1. NCBI lineage: Eukaryota > Metazoa > Arthropoda > Insecta > Diptera > Culicidae > Anopheles > Anopheles coluzzii. The sequence continues at coordinate 26,017,076 of NC_064669.1, forward strand.
GCAATAGTAACACTCAAAACAAAAATGACTATTATATCAATATACATAGCACCACAGGCAAGCAATATAGAGATAAAAAATACAATTGCCCAAATAATACACAATACCAAAGATAAGAAAAAAGTTTTAATAGTGGGCGATTTCAATGCGCACCATAGATACTGGCGAGATGATAAAACCGATAAAAAAGGTGAAATCATCCTGGAAGAATTTGAAAATTCAGAACTAATAATCCTACATAACAATACATACACATGCATTCCAACAGACAAAAACAAAAGAAAAACTTCAATAGACCTATGAATAATATCAAAAGATATATTCCTAGAAACAAACAAACAAATCACAGACTATCATATAGGAGGGAGCAACCACAAAGTAATAAAAATTACTCTAAAAATTAAAAACAGCTGCGCACCCTCATTCGTTATAAATAAAAATAAAACATATAAACAAATAAATGAACTAGATCACACAAAAATTAACACAATAAAACAATGCATCAATAAAATTAAACAGATAACTAAAAATAATACTCACCGAACAAAACAAAAACTAAAAGTATGGTGGAATGAAGAATTAAAAACTGCCTTTAAGAATCGAAACATAGCCAGAACTTCCTTTAAGGCCGCGGGGCCACGGGGCTTTCTCAAGCTGAGAAAACGTTCTCAAGCACTCATTTAAGTTTCTCAAGCACTCAAAACTTGTTCTCAGACTCAAGCCCGTGGCCGTCGTCAGTTTTTCTCACTTTGAGAAACTGATAGGCCGCGGGGCCATGGGGCTTTCTCAAGCTGAGAAAACATTCTCAAACACTCATTTAAGTTTCTCAAGCACTCAAAACTTGTTCTCAGACGCGAGTTTGTTGCCGTTGTCAATTTTTCTCACTCTGAGAAACTGATAAAGCCACTGAAATTTTATTTGGAGCTTTAGGCCGCGGGGCCACGGGGCTTTCTCAAGCTGAGAAAACGTTCTCAAGCACTCATTTAAGTTTCTCAAGCACTCATTTAAGTTTCTCAAGCACTCAAAACTTGTTCTCAGACTCAAGCCCGTGGCCGTCGTCAGTTTTTCTCACTCTGAGAAACTGATATAGACACTCAAGCTTTATTTAGAACTTTAAATAGAAAAACAGTTTTTAATCGTATATTTTTTTAACGTTTTGAATTATAAACATTGAATACATTTTCCAAAGTGATTTCCGATAAACAAATAGCACAATTCTCCATATTTCAGATAACCGATCGCTGCATCGTCAACTTTCTCAAAGATTCTCAAAGATTCTCAAAACCGATTTTGTTCCGATTCGACAAACGCTGAGAACGAGGTTTTCTCAAAAGCACTCATGAGTGCTTGAGAAAATGAACGTTGAGAATCACCATGGCCCCGCGGCCTTAAATAGAAAATATATTTTGATTGCAGGTTTTTTTTTTTTCAATTATAAATATTGAATACATTTTTCAAAGTGATTATCGAAAAACAAATAGCACAATTCTCCATATTTCAATTAACCGATCGCTGCATCGTCAACTTTCTCAAAGATTCTCAAAGATTCTCAAAACTGATTTTGTTCCGATTCGACAAACGCTGAGAACGAGGATTTCTCAAAAGCACTCATGAGTGCTTGAGAAAATGAGTGTTGAGAATCCCCATGGCCCCGCGGCCTAATAATTCACGCTCTATTAAAAACTCAATGGAATGCAAGAAAAGAACAGCTATCCTGATTTCTTCTTCTTCTTCTTTGGCACAACAACCGTTGTCGGTCAAGGCCTGCCTGTACCCACTAGTGAAGTGAGCTTGGCTTTCTTTGACTTTTTGTTACCATAGCAGGATAGTCAGTCCTACGTATGGGGGTACGGGCTATTCGGGACGTGAACCGGGCATGTTGTTACGTCGTTACGGGCATGTTGTTACGTCGTACGAGTTGACGACTGTACTACCAGACCGGCCCAAAGCTATCCTGATTTACAAAATTAAAAAAAAAAAACATAAAAGAGAACTATTTTACCACACTCTAGATAGTATAAACTCCCAAACTAATATCAAAGAACTATGGGACTTGGTACACAATATTAACAATAACAAAATCATGCCAAAGAATCGAACATTATACACAATGATAATAAAATAGCCAAAGACTTTTCAGATTTAAACTTAAAAAAAAAATTATCCAAATTTAGACCAGATACAAACAATGCAACTCAAATAGACATGGAATTAATTCATAAGGAAATATGGTCGGAATTACTAAAAAACAAGAAAAATACAGCACCAGGAATGGACAAAACAACTTACGAAATGCTTCGTAGCATAAACGAAGAAACACTCAAGATCATCATAAAAGATGCAAACAATATGTGGATGAAAGGAAAAATACAAAAAAATCTAAAACAAATCAAAATTATAACCATACCAAAACCAGAAAAAGATCCAAACAATATAAACAATTACAGACCAATCGCGCTCATTCCGACTCCTACAAAAATTCTAAACTCTGCAGTACTCCTCAAACTAAATAGGCACATAGAATTAACAAAGATTCTACCAGGAACCTCTTTTGGATTTAGAAAACACAAAACAATAGATCAATGCATAAATTAGCTAACAAATCAAGTATACCAAAACAAAAGGAAAAATAATATGACCGGGGCAATATTTAAAGACTTTGAAAAGGCATATAACAAAGTCATAACCAAAACACTGATACAAAAATCAATAGACGCTAACACACCAAACCAAATAACTCTCTGGGTTACTAATTTCCTTAAAAATAGAACAGTAGAGATAGAAAGTAACACAAAGATCAAAATGCTAGTCACTAACGGATTACCCCAGGGAGATGTAATATACCCAACTCTATTCAATCTATGTACCAAAGATATACACAATAAAATAACAAATGAAAACACAAAATTAATACAATATGCAGATGATTTTGTGATAATTGCCAGAGGAAAGGACCAAAACGAACTGAAGACCAATCTTCAAACATCTTTAAATTCATTCATAAACGAAAAAGAAGAACTAAATCTCCCCATAAACACGGACAAAACTAAATATATGATATTTAACAATAAAAACCAAAATTTCAACCTCAACATACGAAACACACAAATAGAAATAACAAACACATACAAATACCTCGGCACCATAATAGACAATAGGCTTAAATTTCATAAACACATAGAATACCTGAGAAATAAAGCCATAGATAGACTAAACATTTTAGAAATACTATGCGCAAAAAATAACAATCAAGACCCACAAAAAGCTCTAATAGTATACAGGTCAACTATGCGAAGCATATTTGAAACGAGCTCATCATACTTAAACAATAGCAACAAAAGCAATAGGAAAAAAATAATTACAACAATTAACCAAGCGATACGCAAAGCTACAGGATGCACAAAAACGACACCCATCAACACCTTGCACGCTATTGCAGCCGAAATCCCATTTCAATTCAGATCTTAATTCATAGCACGTAAAGAACTAGCGAAAATAATAGTATATTCACACATATTAAGAAAACAAATATAGCCGTTGCCGTCAAATTTTGGCCGTGAGTCATTTATTTTTGTCTCGTAGCCGTCACTTTTTGACAGTGTGCATGAATTTTTGTTCCGAAGGCGTCAATTTTTGACTGTGAGTCTATCGCTTTACAGGGTTTTACAAGTCAGAATAGTATGTCAGCAAAACAATTTCAGAAGCTCAAGATTCACTTTAGCTGTCAAACGTTGTTGTTTCACCGCACCGATGCTATTTTCAATAGCGCAAATTGATTTTTAAATCGCTCAAGTTGTTTTTTTAGAGGCCTTTCGCATCGTTTTGCAAATTCAAACACGAATTTTTAGATTATTTGTATACAAATCAATTATTTAGTGCATATCTAGCGTTATATTTATGAAACATTACGTATTTATGGTAAAAATGGCGATTTTCTGTGCAAAAAGCTACATAAACATTGTACATGTTTACATACGCAAGTGCTCGTAGCTTTTTGCACAGAAACACTCATTTTTTACAATAAATTCCTTCGCTTATACTCACACTGATAGCACGTACTACATTTCGCTCTGCTTTATTTGCGTTTTGTGCACTTATTTTCGCAAATTCCGATCTGGTTCTATCATTGCACTGTGTTTTGATTATCAGTTGTGCAAGCCTCAATAAACTGTTCATATACTCAAGTGCTCAAAGCCTGTATAAGTGATATAAAGTGTATACTCCTTGGCGCGGTGAGCCTGTTGAATCGTCATGGCTGATCACTATTTGACCTGCGCCCGTGCTTCGTCATCCGAGGAACTTACTTACACTTGCGACGGCTTCTGCAAGTGATGGGCTCATCATTCGTGTCTTGGTGTGAGTAGTGCCGCAGTCAAGGATCTCATCAAAGAAGATTCTCAAATTCTGTGGCTTTGCCACAATTGTTCGGAGAATCGCCGCAACGGACACTCAGTGATGATTGCTGAGCTAACGGCGGCACTCACCGATCTCAAAAATCAGCTGTCAGCTGAGTTCCAAACACGTATGGATGCTGCCGCGGAATCGCTAAAACGCACGATGCTATCCTCACTCGATCAACACACAGATACTCGTCCTGCTTCACACACTTCTACATTCACCATTCAACGCAAGACATCGACATCCAAAGCACCAGTTCTTTCGTCAACACCAGCGACCGAACTTAGCAACCCGGCAAAACGTCGTTTAATGGACCGTTCTCCGCCGTCCGTTGTCGTCACCTCTCCGCTTCTAAATGGCACCGCACCCATCGCCACTTCAGCTCATGCCACATTGCTCCTACCACCAGAAACGCCTAAATTCTGGTTGTACCTGTCGCGCTGCCGCCCGACAGCCACAATCTTAGAAGTGGAGACTTTCGTCAAGGAGCAAATCGGCATCGAGGATGTCACCGTTTTTAAGCTGGTGCCACTTAACCGCGATGTCCGCACTCTGACTTTCTCTTCGTTTAAAGTCGGTTTGTCGCCGGATTATAAGGAGAAAGCATTATTATGCTCATCGTGGCCGATCGGAACTGTCTTCAAAGAGTTCACGGATCGTAGGAATGCTAGTATTTCTACATTGTCGGCAAATCTCCTGACCACTACCACTACAGCACCAACAAATACACACGTACCTGTCACCACAAACACTGATGTATCTATTCATATGGAAACAAACAACAACATTACTGCCTCCACCAACAACACTGCAGTCTCGACGTCACCTCCTCGATCATCACAGCAGCAATAGCAACACTACTTACACACTCGCACTCTAAATCTCCGTTAAAATTTTACTATCAAAACACTCGCGGTCTCAAAACCAAACTTTCGGATCTTCGTATCTCTCTCGAAGTTGCGAGCTATGATGTCATAATACTAACTGAGACATGGCTGGACGATTCGATTCCTTCATCCCTCTTCTGTGACCGAAAGTATACCGTCTATCGTTGTGATCGTTCAAGCGCTAACAGTACCTGCTCTCGCGGCGGTGGTGTACTCATTGCCTGTTCCGCTAAGCTCTTGTCGCTGCACATTGAAGTATCCCAATGCTCGTTAGAACTTTTATGGATTCAAATTAAACTGAACGGTCACTCACTCTTTGTTGGTGGTGTGTATTTACCTCCAAACCTCAGCTCGAATACTGACACGTTAGACTCATTCTTCAATACAATTACATTAATACAATCTCGCATGAAAGATAGGGATTTGTTTGTCTTATGCGGTGATTTCAATCAACCTGGACTATCGTGGTCTCAAAATGAGGATTATTTCGACTTTCAGGGGTCGTAAATATTTTTCGGAGGCAACTAGATTTAGTTTTTCTTAATGAGTTAGTGACATATTCATGTTCACCAGTTTCTTGTAGTATTGACCCTATTGTTAAATTAGATCATTATCACCAACCTCTGGAATTCGTAGTAAATGTTCCTTTACCGCATAATGGTAATAATGTTAGAGATAACAAATCTGAGTTGAATTTTCGGAAAATGAACTTAGAAAAATTTAGGGAAATCATAACCAACTCTGATTGGAATTTTTTAGAAATTAGAACCGATTCTCCCTCCACTGTGGACGTAGCGGTGGAGCAATTTAGTAATATTGTTAAGGCAGCTCTCCCTTTATGTTGTCCTCTTTCTAAACCCTCCTCTCGCCTTCCTTGGTATGATGCTACATTGCGGTCATTAAAGGCGGATAGGACACGTGCCCTCAAAAAACTCGGTTCAACTCCTTCTGAGTATAATCGTAGAGTTTTCAAATATGCCGCTTCTGCTTTTCGTATTTATAATCGGGCCAGTTATAGGTTGTATCTTGGAAGGCTTCAATGCATGTTATACCGTAATCCTAAACTTTTTTGGTCTTATGCCAAGAAGCGTCGTAATCCCTCTTCCCTTCCTACTTCCATGTCGCTCGGTTCGGTCACTACGGACAATGCTGCTGACACCTGTTCCCTATTCGCTGAGCATTTCGCCAATGGTCTGTCTAGACCGGAGAGTCAACCTTTGACAGAGTCTGAGGGCATATGGCCTGGTTTAAACTCCGTCGCATGGGCTGAGGGTATTGTCAATGTTAATACAGTCTCTGAAGCTCTTAAAAAACTTAAGCCATCCTTCTCCCCTGGACCTGATGGAATACCAGCCTCGGTTTTAAAAAAGTCACCTTTTCTATTCGTCCCTCTATTGGTAAAATTATTTAACCTATCTTTGTCCTCGTCTTCATTCCCTTTATTGTGGAAGCGAGCATGGCTAGTTCCCATTCACAAAAAAGGTAACCCGTCTGTCATTTCCAACTACCGTGGCATCTCAATACAATGCGCAATAACCAAGGTATTTGAGCATATTATCCATACCTATGTGTTTAAACTCACCTCTTCTACTATTATCCCTCAGCAACATGGCTTTTTTCCTAACCGCTCTACAACAACTAACCTTATGTCCTTCACCTCTTTCGTATCATCCCAGTTAGAGTCAGTTAAACAAGTTGATACTATTTATACTGACTTCAAATCTGCATTTGATCGTATTCCTCATTCCTTACTTCTAAATAAAATTTCACAACTTGACGTCAATAATCTTTTTGTATCTTGGTTACGTTCTTTTCTATGTGATCGTTCCTATAGTGTTAAATTTAATGATATGTTTTCATTTCATTTCATTTATTTCATACAATATCCGCCATCAAGGCTAAATATAATAGACTTAAAACTAATTTAATACTAACAAATAAACAAAATAATTCATGAAAAACTAAGCCTAACTAACCTAGTCTTGACCTAGCAAAAAAGAAAAGAAAAAAAAAACAAGAGTAGAGCGTAGAGACTATCATAAACTTAACAAAAACAAAAAAAAAGAGAGTAATAGAACTAAGGAGAATAATTAAAGGGAATTAGAAGAAAAAATACGGTTACGGAAAGAGTTAAGAGAGGAGTCGAAATCAAAGAGATAGTAAAAGTGGTTAAACAACCTGAAACAGGACAGAAGAGGGTCATTGAAAGTATAAAGAGTATGACGTGTTTCAATTGACAGAGGATCACGTGGACGAAGAGAACGAGAGGGAACATACAGCGAGATGGACGAGAGTAAATCAGGAGCATCAGTAGCAGAAAGTAATAAGCCACCAATAAAACAAGCCTGAAACACTTGGCGGCGGAAGCTTAAGGAGTGAAGATTGAATAACTGCAATCGCGTTTCATAGGGAGGTAGTGAGGCAGCACCGAACAAACGACGAAAGGCAATCCTGGTAAAGAGGCGCTGAATGCTTTCAATTCTCGAACAGCCATCAATAGTGGGAGGATTCCAGATGATACTTGCATATTCAAGAATAGGCCTTACCAAAGCACAATAAAGGATTCTTAGGATGCTTTGATCTCTAAAAATAGAGGTAAAACGTAAGATAAACCCAAGGGTTCGATTTGCTTTTAGTAGCACCTCATCAAGCTGCAGTTTAAAGTTAAGACGACAGTCAAGTATAATACCAAGGTCACGGATGGACATAACACGAGAGAGGGAAGCGCTAGAGAGAGTATAGTTAAATAAAATAGGAGAAAGAGAGTGAGAGAAAGAAATAACAGAACATTTTTCGGGACACAGGCGAAGTAAGTTGGATGAACACCAATGAGCAAATGTATTGAGGTAATGCTGAAGTCTCAGACAATCAGAAGAAGAAGACACAGGTAAAAAGATTTTGATATCATCCGCATAAAGGAGATGACCATCAGGAGGTAAAACATTACAAACATCATTGATGAACAAAGAAAACAGAAGTGGACTTAGCACACAACCCTGAGGGACACCTGACGTACAAAAAAACTCCTCAGATAAGTACGACCCGGTTTTAACCCTGCATGATCGATTACTTAAATATGAGGACAGCCAGCTAATAATGCCATCACCAAAACCAAGTTTAGACAATTTAGCTAATAATAAAGAGTGAGGCAAACTATCAAAAGCAGCATGAAAGTCGGTGTATATTGCATCAAGTTGGGTACCGGCCTCAAAAGATCTAAAAATATTGGAAATAAAAGACATGAGATTAGTTGAAGTAGACCTACCAGGCATAAACCCATGCTGTTTAGGGCTAATAGCTGAACTACAACTATGAAGTATGGTTGGAAGGATACATAGCTCAAAAGTTTTGGCTGTGGCGCAAGTTTGGGTTATCCCACGATAATTAGAAACAATGCTACGGCATCCCTTTTTGTGTACCGGAAAAAGCCAACAGGATTTCCAAAGAGCAGGAAAAACCCCAAGAGAAAGTGAAAGGTTGAAAATTTTAGCAAGGTGTGGAGCAAGCACGTCCTTACAGTTTATTAAAACAGAGGCAGGAATGCCATCTGGACCAGGAGTAAAAGAACATTTCAACCCAAATAACACCTGTACAACTGTTTCAAACTCCACGACTCCCTTTTCATGTAGTGCAGGCGTACCGCATGGTAGTGTTCTAAGTCCTTTGCTGTTCATAATTTTTATTAATGATGTCTGTACCACCCTCCCTCTTGAGTGTTTCCTCTGCTACGCAGACGACCTCAAAATCTTTCTCCCAGTTTCGTCTCCTAGAGATTGCATTTCCCTACAAAATATTCTTGATCGTTTTTCGTCTTGGTGTTCTAGTAATTCCCTCACATTATGTCCTGATAAGTGTAACGTCATTTCGTTTAGTCGTTCGCAGTCTCCAATCACTTACTCGTACGTCCTAAATTCTGTACAAGTCAATCGTGTTTGTGTCGTAAAAGACCTCGGTGTCTTGCTTGACAGAGGCCTCACCTTCAGCCACCACATTGACTCAGTTGTCAATCAGGCGCGGAAAACATTGGGTCTCCTAAAGAAAATTGCGTGCGATTTCTCCGACCCAATGTGCCTGAAGACTCTGTTCTGCTCTCTGGTCAGATCGATTTTGGAGTACTGCTCAGTAGTCTGGTCCCCTACAGCTCGAACCCACGTGGAACGTATCGAGCGGGTGCAGCGATCGTTCACCAGGTTTGCTATATGTAAAATCCTGGGTAGATTGTCCTCCCCCATACCTCCTTACGAGGACAGGTGTCGGCAGCTTGGCCTGGAACTATTGGAAAACCGCCGTTCCCATGCCCAGTCCACCTTTATTGCCGCATTACTCCTTGGTAATATTGATTCTCCTTCCCTTCTTTCTTCTATCCCTTTCTACGCCCCTAACCGTGTTCTTCGAAACCGCCCTCCCCTAGTGATCCCTTCCCGCCGAACTGCAGTGGGCCGTAATGACCCCCTTCTTCGTGCAATTCGTCGATTTAACTGTGTATATTCTATGTTTGATTTCAACCTTCCCTTATCCTCTTTCCGATCCCGCATCAGAACCCTCCATAATCCCGTGCTGCCTTAATTTTTAATTTTTAAATTTTAGATTCTAATTTTCTAAAAAAAAAATTTTTTCTCAAATTTTTGATAATTTGTGTTAATTTTTGTTAGGTTAGGAACATAGGTAATAAGTATTATTTAAGCATTTGTGTAACCAAAAGGTAGACAAATAAATATGAATATGAATATGAATATGAATATTAAGCTTCTGAAATTGTTTTGCTGACATTCTATTCTGACTTGTAAAACCCTGTAAAACATTTGTTTTGCTAATTTTGGCAATTTTAATGGAGTGAAAAAAATAGGCACGTATTTTCAGCTGTAAACAAAAGCTTTAAAAATTATAAAATTTCATCATTTTTTTCTCAAGAAACAATCAATTTACACAGTTTTTGTATTTTTAATGAGATATGGAATGATAATTGTTAAAAATCTGCTTAAATACCTTGTAAAATTGTCATGATTCCTACAAGAGTCAAAAATTGATGACTTACAGACAAAAATAGGTGCGTTAGAGTCGAAAATTGATGCGCACTGTCAAAAATTGATGCCTTAGAGGCAAAAATTGATGCGCACTGTCAATTGAGGCGAAAGAACTCCGCAGGAGCCAAAGCCTCTCTAAACCATACTAACAACAACATGCACACTGTCAAAAATTGATGCCTTAGAGCCAAAACTAGGTGGCAACGACTGTAAGTCGTACGAGTTGACGACTGTATTACGAGACCGGCAATCGTGGCAAATAGTTAAATAAACTCCTAAAATAGATCTCGCAATCCGTACGGTTTATCTTTGTACTGCCATTTTCGATTAAAGAGTACAAAGTATAATTAATGTTCAAAAGCAATCAGCTGTGTTGATCTACGTACCTGAAATTTAGTCAAAAATTTTGAAGCATTTTCCTTAAAATCCCAATAAAATATTCATAAACCACAGATTTTTATTGAAATTAAATGTTACTACAATTAAATAACTCTAACTACGCGTCAAATCAGGTAAACTCATGTTGATATATAAAGAGGCAAAATTTCATGAACAAGCGACAAAAATTGATGACCATGAGACAAAAATTGGTGACTTCGAGACAAAAATTGATGCGCACTGATAAAAATTGACGCATTCGAGACAAAAATTCATGCACACTGTCAAAAATTGACGCCTTCGAGACAAAAATTGATGCACATTGTCAAAAATTGGTGACTTCGAGCCAAAATTTGACGGCAACGGCTGTAAATAAGATAAAAGATAATAACTACCATAATAACTCAAAATCATAACAAGAAAACATATATATAGAAGACTACAGCATTCTAAAACATCTATCCATAAGCCAAATGAAGAACATTGCAACAAAAATAAACATAGACACAACACTTAATAAAGAAATAGGTACCAAAGCAAACAAAAATAAAGAGACGATTAAATAAATAACCTTAGAAAAGATGAAAAACTGCAACAATAATGGACCAACAATTTTTACGGATGGTAGCTTAAAAGATAATCAGGCGGGAATTGGAATTTACATAAAAGATAGAAAACATAACATATACAAAGAATATAAAATTAAAAACATAGCATCAATAGCAACAATAGAACTGATAGCCATCGAAAAAGCTCTGGAGATAGCTAAAAAATATAAGATGAAAAACATAACCCTACATACTGATAGCCTGACCTCATGCAACATCCTAAAAAAAGCACAAAAAGAACCACAAATAGAAGGAATTATACAATACAATACAATAACATCTTACAAAGATGCACCAGCACTAACACACAAATTGTTTGGATACCGTCGCACGTAGGTATAAACGGAAACGAAGTCGCAGACGAATTAGCGAAGAAAGGATGATTAACAAGTGCAGAATTAGACAATAAAATATGGTTTACTGATGCCAAAGATTTGTACCGTAAGGAAATGGAAAAACAGGCTACAGAATGGTACACAAATGAGTCCATTACTAAAGGACAGAAATTCCTAAATTTCAAAACTGAATTCAAAACTGAAATTTGGCACAAAAACATAAAAATTAGCGGGAAACAAATAAAAATAATGAACAGAATATTATCCGGGCATGATTATTCAGATTACTGGCTAGCTAAAATGAAAATAACCCAAAAAGGCGAATGTGAAAATTGCTGAATATCAAATACAGGATGGCACATGATTTTTTTTTGTCCCAAATACAATAATAATAACAATAACAATAACAATAGAAGAAAATTTTAAGATTTCCGAAAAACATGGAGAGAACCCTTTGGAAAAAAACAATAAGGCAAATTATTGATTTCATAAAACAAAACCACAGTGAAATATGAAAAAAATAGAGGAAAAGGAGAAACATCTTTTATCTCTTCCTGCAATGGAAGATCATTTAAAGAAAAAAAATCTCCCTAAAACATAAAAACATAAAAAAAACAAACAAACAAACAAGAGAAAAAAAACAATAGCATAGATAACTATAATTAACTAGGTAAATAAATGGAACAACACAAACAGATGGAAACTAACTGAATTTTGTTTTCAAAACCCAGTATAGTTACCCACACACACATACACACCAAATTAAAAAAACGGACACAAAAACAACACACAACAGACAACACAAAACAATCTGAGTATCAAACCCCGTGATATAAACGATGTGACAACCAAAGACTGAAAGAAGAGAAAAAAAACTAAAAAATTAAAGAGAAATAGGCTGCAAGGTCTTTCTAACAATCAAGATGGTCAACCTCTGATTATGGTGTCCCACAACATCATAGGATGACAAACCCCATCACCCAAAGAAGAAGAAGAAGAAGATGTCGTTCTTCAACAGTCGTGTCATGGCAACAGTGAATGTGATGTACGAAAAATGATTTTGACCAGTAGCCTACTGCGAACGTCAAAAAAAAAAGTCAACAGTTTACAACACTGGGTGCAGCAGTGCAAGCGAGACACCGATACCCAAATAACCAAATCGGCTTTAACCCATTGTAAAGCCACTTCAAACCCACGTGGGTTAGTGGTGCTCGATTTAGTCGCTAACCCACCACATTTTAGAACAATTGGAGCTGTCAGTTCTAATAAGATGTATTGACCTTGCCCACGCTTGGCCCACCTTTTCCAAACATGTTGACGAGAAAAAGATGAGGGGTGATACATTTTGAGGTGATACATGTTGAGGTGTACATGTTGACATTTTGAGGTGATACACCCGTGCATAAAAACAACCAACTTTAACAAACATTGAAGTGGCCGCTCCTGGAGATGTGTGGTTTAACCCACCAAACTGACAGTTTTTTGGCTTTGTTCGATGCAACTTTATTTTTAGTACAGGAAATTGGTGGCGTTTTCGGTATCTTGGTTATTTGGGATATCAGCACACCGCTGCGAACAAATCAAACTGAGCACGCTGGCGGACAGTAAACACAACCATATGTACATTTGTAACTGTATTAGTGTCAAAACTGTGTAGACACCAAAACGTGCTAGTAGAGCGATTGTCAGTAACACTTTAAGCACCGCGTTATATGAATTTGTATGACGGTTTCGCAGTCGACGGTTACAACAGCCGACTCAAGCAAACTTACGGCCTTAGCACCATTTTTCGATCGTTCCGGCTGTCATCTTGGTGTCATTTGACACTCATTTCACCACCAAGGTGTTTATTTGACTGGTCTTTTTGAAAACTGGTATATCATGGCACTCACGAACAAAATGAACTATGCTACAAAAAATCGATCGTTCCGCTTTGTACGGGGAAAAATCCGCGACGCATTGATCTGCGGAAATTATCGAACTTCAGAAAAATGCCATGAGTCAAGGTTGATATTTTTGAAAAACGTTATGTAAAAGCAAGTTGGTAAATGTGTTGGTTCTTGTTCAATATTTTGGGTGATAAAAAATCATTTATTAAATATAACAAAAAATGGTTTACCTACACTAAATACTGAACTCGATGGGTATCGACTTCATGTAGGGATTTAAAAGAAATAATTATACTGTCAGTTTTAAGCGGGCACCTATTGCATTTTTTCGATCGAAAAAATGGTGCTGAGGCCGTTATTCATTTTGCCAGCTGTATAACTTCTTAAAACTTAACTTAACTTCTTTATGGTAGAAAACAAACAGCAAAATGTTTTCCGGAAAATGTGTTGGAAATGATTCAAACAGCTCACCGTAATAATGTTTCACAGTCATCTACTCACCTTGTTATTACACAAAACATAGTATCAGACATTCAATCTGAATTAAAACAAGAACACGATATAGCCTATCCCAAACTCCAAGAAATTGAATTACTAATCAAACGATTCAAATTTTTTCCTATTTTTTATTTAGGAGTAATGGTCCAAGAAGGCCTATTGCTTAAAACTAGAGAGTACAATTATAACTTTCTTCTCCCAATATTGTACAGTAGAACGTCGATTATCCGGGCAGCTCGGGACCGGGCGGATGCCGGTTAATCGATTTCCACGGATAATGGTCCAAGAAATGTCTAATTCATTTAAAAATTATAAAATTTACTGGTCTTACTAACAATTCACCTTAAACCAATCGATTAATCACTGATAGAATATTTTTTGAATCAATAACAATAGATTTAACAATTGTTCTGCATCCAAAACGAAGTTATAAAATTTCAATAGACTCTAGATAGCTCCACAACAAATATTTTTGCAAAGCAGACCATCGCAGAAAATGTTCGCTACGATTGGCCAATTGTCAAACTCATGCACACGGTTCAGCCGCCCGCCAGTTAATCCGTCCCCGGATAATCGACGTTCTACTGTAAACAAGGACCGTAAAGATATCAGGTCAAGTTATAAGCCCGTTTTGACAGCTAGGTGGAAGAAGAATCGACGAAGAAAACTGACAGTAAGTTTTCCGCATTTGGCGAACGCTTCAAGTTCTAGAAGGAAAATTTCCATTTTAAATCACGGGCAGTGTTCTAATTAACTGAAATATTCACCTAAATTGATCTCCACCAAATATTGACCATGCAAAACGTAAACAATCCATCAATCCATATACAAGCGGAAAACCATCTGTAAAAATCGGAGCCCAGGGAGGGGATCGCCAAAACCGCTATAACTACACCTCATTATACATTCCACCTTGACTATAAATTAAAATTGAATATACAATAGTTGCTGTCAAAGATGCAAAAAAATACGAAAGAAAAAAACTAATAACATTCAATTGACCCCTTGACTGATTGAGAATTCATCCTGAACAGAATTCACATTAATATTTTTGGAATAGTTAAAAACAACTATTTAACAATCATATGTGCTTTTTCAAAACATTTACAAGTTATTAAGACAGATACAAGAAATACAATCAACATTGAAAATGCCTTCCGCTAGTGCTTCTCGATCTTCAGAAAATCAAAATTGATAATTTGTGATAAGGAAAACTCCTTCAGAAGTATCTTACTTCTAGATGTCTAGAACAATTAAGGAACCAGACGCAATCGATTCAGAACACTCAATACCCAGAATTTTAAAAATATAATGATACCAAACGCTCTAGTGAAAGATTAACCTGAAAAGAAGTAATTTTCAATAAAACTGATGCAACTCAATCTGACCAAATAAATATCCTTAACACTTTAAGCGCCGCGTCATATAAATTCGCATGACGGTTTTGCTAACCACTCAGCTTTGTATCTCACGCTCAACGATTCTCTTGACAACGAATAAGGTAGGAAAGATAGAACGAGAACGACATGTGCTACTCCGCTTATCAAAATGAAACAAAAGAGTGCAAACAATCGCTCGAGAAAATGTAGCTCTCATCGCTCTCTTGCCATGCGCTACGCGCTCACCAGAAAAACTGTGACGTCAGACCGACGGCCAAAGTGTTAAAGAGCGAATGTTAAACAAAATTTCAGATAACCTTTAAAAAAAACTCTATATATATATATATATATATATATATATATATATATATATATATATATATATATATATATATATATATATATATATATATATATATATATATATATATATATATATATATATATATATAAATATATTTAATTTATTTATTTATTTATTTATTTATTTATTTTATTAACAAAATACGGCCACGTTGGGTTACAGCAATAGTGCTTACTGACTATAGTATACAATTATTCACGAAGGAGTTGGAAGGAGTTTATGGTATGGAAAAGGAGCGAAGACGGGATCGGTAGACAGGATAGGATATGTTGAAATCGAACAGATCAGAAGTACTATTAAAAGACGACATAGCTCTTACAAAAGGCTCATTGCGAGCAAAACGTGTACGATATATAGGTAACTGGAGACGAAAACGATAACGTAAGGTGCGACAAGGTGCATACAAATGTAAGCGCGACAGAAGTGAAGGAGTATCAATCGTATTGAGCAATATGCCAGCGACGAAAGAAGCCTGAGCGACCGAGAGGCGGTGCTCCAACTTGGCAAGGCCTAATAGAGTGCATCTATCGTCATACGAAGGAAGCGGAATAGAGTGATGACCCAGCGACCTACGAAATACGATCCTTGTAAAACGTCTCTGGATCCTCTCAATCCTTTGGAGCAGAGATAGTTGGACAGGAGACCAGATGACACAGGCATATTCCAGTACGGAACGGACCCAACAACAATAAAGGGACTTAAGACAAAAAGGATCACGAATTTCAGTGGACATGCGACAAATATAACCAAGACTTTTGTTGGCCTTGTTGATGACATAGTCCGTGTGATCCTTGAAAGAAAGACTCGGGTCAAAGAAGACGCCAAGATCCTTAGACAAGGACGCACGGGAAATAGGGGCATCACAGACACTATAAGCATGAGTTATACTTGTAAAAGATCGGAAGAAAGACAAGACAGAACATTTTTCAGGACACAGGACTAAACCGTTAGAAGCACACCATGTAGAGAATTTACAGACCCAGGATTGAAGGACTAGACAATCAGCTGTAGAAGATACAGGAAGAAAAATTTTAACGTCATCCGCATACAGCAAGAAGCCGTTAGGAGGAAGGATCGAAGTACAGTCATTGAGGAAGAGAATGAACAGTAAGGGACTAAGGACACTACCTTGAGGGACACCCGAAGAACTAAGAAAACATTCAGAGAAAGAGCCACAGATTTTAACTGCATATGAACGATTCTCAAGATAGGAGTTGAACCACGGCAATATATAGCCACCGAAACCTAGTTTTCGAAGCTTAGCAAAAAGTAATGATAGAGGTATACTGTCAAATGCCGCTTTGAAATCGGTATAGATAGTGTCTACTTGCTTACCACTAGACAGATAGTGATATAGAGAAGACAAAAAACACATTAGGTTGGTGGACACTGAGCGATTGTCTGCGCCTACACGGGAGGGCCAAAACAGCCGTAGTCATACAAAATCATGAACAAGTCTGCGCCCTTTTGTTCCGGCGTCCTCGTGAAGTTTACCGAGCCGAACCGAACAGTTGTGTTCGATAAATATGTGTGCGTATCAGGTAGCAGCATTTGTACTGCTTACCTGCCGTATGCCGCTGTGATACCGAGCGAGACGCATAGACAACGCATCAAAAGGACATGTGTAGCCGTGAAGAAATTTTTCTTTGTCTCTTTTGCCTTGTCCTTGCCTTTAGATCCTGATGAGTGAAGCATGCATACCTTACGGGTACGTTCGGGGTATAAGCTCTGTCCCTCTCATGTTAATGGTGAAGATAGAATCGTATGTCATCGGCTCTGCATTCGGGCGTGGACAGGCCCGTGGACGCCGTTTGTTCGCAGGCATTGGGCATAAAGCCGTGTTGTTCTGTACAAATATAATTTTTTACACAAGGCATTGACAACACAGAAAAATGGACAATTGACTCGAGGATTTTAGAACACGCTCAAATAATAGAAATGCCTTTGTAGTTTGATGCTAGTGTGCGGTCACCTTTCTTATATATATATATATATATATATATATATATATATATATATATATATATATATATATATATATATATATATATATATATATATATATATATATATATATATATATATATATATATATATATATATATATATATATATATATACATATAGAAAATATACATTTATATATACATACCCTATAATTCGTATGTCTGCTGACAAGTTCCGATGCATTTGACTTTCGGACTTTCGGACCAAAGATTGCTTTGGTCAAATTAGTGTTGCGCACTGCTATTGTCATCACTTTTGTCAAATAAAGTTGTTGTAGTGGAACATATTTCTGTTTTTTTTCGTTCTCGTTGATTTCAGTAAATGATAAATTATACTTTCTATAAAAAGTGAACTAATAGAAATGCATATATATATATATATATATATACATATATATATATATATATATATATATATATATATATATATATATACATATATATGTATATATATATATATATGTATATATATATATATATATATATATATATATATATATATATATATATATATATATATACATATACATATACATATACATATACATATACATATACATATACATATACATATACATATACATATACATATACATATACATATACATATACATATACACATACATATACATATACATATACATATACATATACATATACATATACATATACATATACATATACATATACATATACATATACATATACATATACATATACATATACATATACATATACATATACATATACATATACATATACATATACATTTTGTAAATATTTTGTGATGTTGAATTTATGTCATTCTGATCTGTGGAGCTAGTTTTGTTGAAAATGACTTCGTGTGTTGAAATTTTATAGGAGATATAAACTCATCCGATAGAAGGTTATTATATTTTCCTGGACATGTATGTATAACAGCTATATGATGTTCTTATATGACGTTATTGGTATCTTTCATTTGCAGTTCATCTATTTGAGATGGAAAATACTGTTTATTGTTTATTTGTATTATTTATTAATAATTCAATATTGTCCGCCAAAGAGGCTTAACAAGGTATGTGCTTAATACTAGTTGACAAGAGGAAATAAGGATGACGGGTACAGATAACATGGACTGGAGAGAGGATAAATCACGAAGACGTGAACGGAAACGGGGCACAGCGACATTGAAGTCAAATAAGTGGTAGAAGTTGTTGAAAGCAGATTGAGCTCGGAGAAAAGGATCGTTCGAACCGTAGCGGGTCTGGCGGTATGAGATGGATAGGAAAGGTCCGTCACGAAGGCGACGAGAGGGGGCATAGAGAGGAATGGCGGATATGAGGGATGGGACGTCAAATTCATATAACTGAAGAGCTGAGATAGAACATTCATGGATGTGGGAATGTCTTTCTTCGATGGGGAGTAACCCAAGAAGGCGACAGCGGATAGGATATGAAGGAAGGGATTGATGAGTACCGGGAAGGAAGCGTCGAACAGCTACTCGACTAAACTTACGCTGGACACTCCCCTGCATGGCCATCGCTGTCGAGCCTGGAGGAGACCAAACAACTGCAGCGTATTCTAGGATAAGTCGGACCCAGCAGCAGTACAGAGACTTCAAGCATAGGGGATCGCGGATTTCGGAAGCGAGTCTTATAATCAGTCCCTATGACTTATTGGCCTTGTTGATGACATCAGTTGTATTAAACAATCATGTGAAACAACATGTGTGTTAAAGGACAGCTTCTCATCCAGGCACACACCTAGATCCATTACCGACGATACTCGACGTATGACAGTATCGCATAAGGAATAACTGAACAGAATCAACGCAGATCTGATAAATGAAATAAAGCAACACCTATTAAGTGAAGGCCATTGTTGTTACACAAAACAGAGAAGGAATTCAACACAGTTTGGAGATTACCACAATCAGTAGACGAGGGCACAGGGAGGAAAATCTTGACGCAGTCGGCGTACAGAAGACAGCCATCACGAGCGAGTATAGAGGTACAATCATTGACATATAAAAGGAAAAGAAGGGGGCTAAGGACGCATCCTTGAGGGATTCCAGAGAGGCCTATGAAAGAATCCGACAATCAGGACGAAACTCTATATACATTCAAACACCCATGCCTTTTAAAGCGTGTATACACAAATAGCATATTTGTTCACAATGTGCAATAGAATCTGCGAAATCAATGTGAATCATGGAGAAATCTGCGTGCGAGTCGTCAATTCCCTATAAAATTTGACACCTTCACTCTTGCACTTATAGTGTAGATGCAGTTAGCGATATGTTAGCATATTGTCCACTCAACAATGACAATGGAAATATAACTGACTATCTGGTTTGCTCGTTAACACGTACTGCATCTTTTCACCTCGTGAATCATGTAATGTTTTGGGTCCCTCTCACGATTTATTCACCGTTTCACCGTTTCACCGTTCACCATATATTTTTGTATAGTTTCCTCATAATCTTGTTATTGTCCTATTGGACATCAATACAATCCAATTTTTTTAAAAATGCGAAGCGCTCAATAAATCGTGGGAACGAGTTAGACAACTATGGGAACCATTGAACAAAAAATCAGAAACAACCAATAAACCATGGTTGAGCCTTGAGATGTTCTCATTTCTCATTGACTGCTGATTTGGCATTAACTGAGAGGTTTAGTAGGCCGCGGGGCCATGGGGTTTCTCAACGATCATTTTCTCAAGCACTCATGAGTGCTTTTGAGCAACCTACGTTCTCAACGTAATGAACCGGGAGTGAGCTATTGTCCAAAACGATCCGTTTAAACTCCACAACTACAGATCCATTTCAGTTATGTTATTATTGGTTGTTAATTTACTTTTGAATGAGCTCCAATTTGCTCTGGAGTAGTTTTATTCTAATTGGTTGGGTTTACTCATTATTCATATATTTTTTATTTGAAATTTTATTGTCAAATGGTTCAGCAGCAAGCAAGTTCGGTGAGTGTGATTGGAGTAGAAATATCAATATTGTTAGCTGTTACAATGGCATCTAATGTTGACGGGCTTTGTCTAGAGTTTGATGGAAGGTATGTGGCAGAGTCTGGGTAACACATGGAAAACTATTGTATTTCTTCAAAAATGAACATATACCTGCTTGATTAGCAATGGCACAATTCCACATCCGGTGTCTTGCGTTAAGGTCTCCACAAATTTATGGGTATTTATCGTTAGTACTGGATCGTTTTTTATATCTTTTTTAAAACCTTGTATGGGGTCCTTTACGTTTTATATTGGTAGATCGAAATTTCAGCCTATCAGTTGTTTGCATTGTATAGTTGTTTTCGGGCAACTATCTAAGTGGGTATAATATACAGGTGGGCCTATCCCAAAGTGTATACATTTAGAAGTCTGATTTTGATCGCTTCTGCTTCTGAATAAAGATTTTAAGAGTGTTTTGTGCATTCGTCAAGCCTCCAGAAAGCTCGTTAGAGCAAAAGTTTCACTCATTCTGCCAAAAAGTGATATTCAAATTTGGTTACAAAAAAATGCTATGAGACCACCTGGACTTCATACACTTTGATTCCAGATTCGATCACCTGATTTCTTTAATGCACCTTGGGATAAATGTAAACGAACCCGTGTTTTCGAGCAGGTACTCGAATCTAGTTCTACCCGCTGCGCAAATTCCAGCGCAGAAAATGCACCAAAATCTGCGCTGGCCACCCGCTGCGCAAATTCGAGCAGTTTCCAGCGCAGAAAATGTACCAAATTCTGCGCTGGCCAGCGCAGATTTTGGCCCGTTCCCCGCGCTGGACTTCAGCGATTCCTGCGCTGGGTCGAGCAAGTTTTGCGCCATCTGCTGGCGAAATGGACGAACTATTTATGGCGGCGGAGCAAAAAAAACGGTCAAAAAATTTAAAAATATTGGCGCCCATTTTTTCGTTCCCTTCTTCTCCCTCCCTCACCCTACCCTGCCTTACTTGCGCTTCTGCCCGTGCCTTCCGCCGCCAGCTGATTGGCTGTTGCGGTGTATGCGTTGATACTCATATGTGCATTGCGGTTGTGTATTGTTATTGGTGGGTGTTAGCATTTATTAATTTGTGTGTGACCTTGAGACGATGCGGGAGAAGCTGGATTGGGATTCAAAGTATTATCGGTGTATTGATGGTTTATTTTATTTCGTGCCGCTGCTGATGAGACCATTCGATGCCCCTGGCAGTTGAGGGTGAAGAAGCCTATTTAAAACAAGCGTAGGAGAACGTCTAACACTAATCTAATATTTTTTAATTTGAACATGTTAGATGCTTCAACGACCTTCTAAGCATCATGAAGCACAGTGTATAGTGACTAAAAAATTAATTTATTAATGTGCCGAAATCTGTCTCGCGTTTTCGGGTTTCGTCACACACACGCACACACACAGCGCGGGGAATGTGACCGTTCACTCTATCATGCCGCGATCCCCCATCCCGCCCGGCGCTTTGGATGATGATGCGCTATATGATAGCTGATATGATAGCTGATGATAGCGGAAGGGGAGGGGGGGTTTGATGGGGGGTGCGTGCTTGCATGCGCGCTTTCGTAGGTGCGTTCTCGCGTGCGCGCGTTCGTAGGTGCCTTATCGGGTGCGCGTGTGTGTGTGTGTGTGTGTGTGTGTGTGTGTGTGTGTGTGTGTGTGTGTGTGTGTGTGTGTGTGTGTGTGTGTGTATGTGTGTGTGTGTGTGTGTGTGTGTGTGTGTGAGTTTGCGCTCGTGTTTGTATGTGTGCGTGCGTTTTTAAACCCCAAAACTATCTGATGCTGATGCGTACATTTTCATCCGCTGCGGCTACAAAGTCCATGCATTTTCGATCTCGCTACCTGAGAGACAACACAACCATTGGCATTGGCATCTTTGCGTTCGGCTCTGCTGTTGGGGGTATTAAAAAGACACACGATCTAAGCAAACGTGCGTGTGATATATTGCACATTTATTTCTAATTCAGCTTGCGGGCGCAAGTGGAAACAACATTTAGAAGTGAATCCATACAAAAGAGGATTCTGGATTTGTTTATTACGGTGCGCGTATGGTGCTGCGCCTGTCCGTCCAGACTCTGGTGGCTTGTTGGTTTGGAGTAGTTATTATGACGCCGATTGACCTACAATGCCTTGGAATGGGTTCGGATCGGTAGGTTCATGTTTTGGTCGAGTGCATTCCGTGCATTTGTCGCGCCACAGCGGTAGCCCGGCAGCACCAAAGTAAAAAAAAACCTTCCCCGAGTGTGGACTGCTATGGAAAGTTGTTCTTATTATTATTATTATTATTATTGGCGTAATAGCCTACGCTATCATGCCGGCCTTTTCAGGACTTGAGTACCGCGTAGCCGGATAGTCACCCCTTGCTACGGCGGACGGTTCATACGCGGTTAGAACACACGACGGGCATGCAGATGTGCGGAATGGCGTTGCCGCGCGACCGCTCCTATCCAGCGGGTAACTTGCATACTGCCACACTGTCTCCTGCCCGATGCATACGCTGCATGCAGGGGGAAGGATGCACCTCCACGATAAAAAAACACCGTCATGAACCGGACCTAACGGTAGGCGAACTAGGCGGTCGCCGATGATCTCTAGGCTGTAGTATGCCGTATGCGTACAAGAGGACAGAGTATAAACGACAAGGGCCCCCGGAAAGATGGTGTTTTCAACTCCCCTCCCCCCATGACGGCAATCATTTTAGGGCCTGTGACTAATGATCGTAGGGGTCTCATGGCCACCCCCCCTCCCCCCATCCGCCGGCAATTTAAGTATACTGTTCAATCTTCCAACAGCTGTGTGTCAGTACCCCCTCCTCCCGGTCATCAGTTACCATTGACAGGGGCCACAACTCGTCTTTCCGCCTGTCATGAACACCTTCCTTCCTTTGACCGATGGATCATAACATTCCGGAAGAAAACACATTCGGCGAAAGTGTTGCACACAAACGCACGCTCGCACCCACGCGCAGATGGCTCAGGATATCTATGTAATCTACAGCATACGAAAGCAAAAGCTTAGGGTAACAAAGTTATGCTTAATGCTTAACACCTTCAGCACGATGACATGTCCCAGGGACTACCAGTGAACTTTCCAGTGTGCCGGTTTCACAATCAGCTTGCGTTCTTGAAGCTGATGAAAATCAGTGCCGGGTTGAACGTGTCAATGCGAATTAGGGTTCAGCGCGTTGCACAGCAAACCCTCCAGCGTAAACTAGCGATTTCTTAGTCATTTTTATATTGCAGTGTTTGAACTCATTGCGATTTTTTGGTTTGATTTGTGAAAATGCAACTTCATCGCCGCAATGTTTGTTAACGGCATTTTTGGCGCCACAACAGCTCGCGAGCATTGACCACACGTGAGAAAGAGATAGCGCTATGGAGGGAAAAACCACGGACGACGGCTGACAGCGATTGGCCGTCTGACGCACCAACACATCCAAACCTTCGGCAGCGCGCTCTGGCGAGGGGTATGAGGCGGAGCCAGGGACGGGCAGCTCGACGAGCTGCTCGACAAATTTGCCGGTGGAGAGAAAAGGAAGGCATGATAAAATTCTCAGAACGCCATAACGCCTTCCGTCGCTTTGCACAGCAGGCAGCGCAGATTTTGGCCCGTTCCCCGCGCTGGACTTCAGCGATTCCTGCGCTGGGTCGAGCAAGTTTAGCGCCATCTGTTGGCGAAATGGACGAACTATTTATGGCGGCGGAGCAAAAAAAAACGGTCAAAAAAATTTAAAAATATTGGCGCCCATTTTTTCGTCCGCTTCTTCTCCCTCCCTCACCCTGCCTTGCCTTACTTGCGCTTCTGCCCGTGCCTTCCGCCGCCAGCTGATTGGCTGTTGCGGTGTATGCGTTGATACTCATATGTGCATTGCGGTTGTGTATCGTTATTGGTGGGTGTTAGCATTTATTAATTTGTGTGTGACCATGAGACGCTGTGGGAGAAGCTGGATTGGGATTCAAAGTGTTATCGGTGTATTGATGGTTTATTTTATTTCGTGCCGCTGCTGATGAGACCATTCGATGCCCCTGCCAGTTGAGGGTGAAGAAGCCTATTTAAAACAAGCGTAGGAGAACGTCTAACACTAATCTAATATTTTTTAAATTTGAACATGTTTGATGTGTCAACGACCTTCTAAGCATCATGAAGCACAGTGTATAGTGACTAAAAAATATATTTTTTTAATGTGCCGAAATCTTTCTCGAGTTTTTGTGTCTTGACAAACACAAACATGCAGCGCGGGGAAAGTGACCATTCACTCTATCATGTTCCGCTCCCCCACCCCGCCTGGCGTTTTGGATGAGGATGCGCTGCAAGATAGCTGAAGCAGCCTATCTTCCGATAAGGTAGCCGTAATGGATTATGCGATATAGAGGGGGGAGGAGGAGGGGGGGGTTGTGAATGCGTATTCGCGTTCGCGCTTTCGTGGGTGCATGCTCGCGTGCGCGCTTTCGGGGGTGCGTGATCGCATGCGCGCTTTCGGGGGTGCGTGCTGGCGTGCGCGCGTTCATGCATGTGTGCGCGCGCGCGCGTGCGTGCGTGTGTGTGTGTGTGTGTGTGCGAGTTTGCGCGCGCGTGTTTGTGTGTGAGTTTGCGCGCGCGTGTTTGTGTGTTTGTGTGTGTGCGTGCGTTTGGAAACCCCAAAACTATTTGATTCTGATGCGTACATCTTCATCCGCTGCGGCTACAATGTCCACGCATTTTCGATCTCGCTACCTGAGAGTCAACACAACCATTGGCATTGGCATCTTTGCGATCGGCTCTGCTGTTGGGGGTATTAAAAAGACACACGATCTAAGCAAACGTGCATGTGATATATTGCACATTTATTTCTAATTCAGCTAGCGGACGCAAGTGGAAACAACATTTTGAATTGAATCCATACATAAGAGGATTCTGGATTTGTTTATTACGGTGCGCGTATGGTGCTGCACCTGTCCGTCCAGAATCTGGTGGCTTGTTGGTTTGGAGTAGTTATCATGACGCCGATTGACCGGCAATGCCTTGGAATGGGTTCGGATCGGTAGGTTCATGTTTTGATCGAGTGCATTCCGTGCATTTGTCGCGTCACAGTGGTAGCCCGGCAGCAACAAAGTCAAGACAAACTCTTACCCGGGTGTGCGCACTGCTATGCTAAGTTCTTTTAATTATTATTATTATTTTTATTATTATTGGCGTAATAGCCAACGCGATCATGCCGGCCTTTTCAGGACTTGAGTACCACGTAGTCGGAGCCGGTGACTAACCCCTTGCTACGGCGAACGGTACATACGCGATTAGAACCCACGACGGGCATGCAGATGTGCGGAATGATGGCGGTGCCATGGGCCCGCTCCTATCCAGTGTGCAACTTGCATACTTCCACACTGTCTCCTGCTCGATGCATACGCTGCAGGCAGGAGGAAGGATGCACCTCCACGATAAAAAAAACACCGTCATGAACCAGCGGTGGACCTAACGGTAGGCGGACTAGGCGGTCGCCGAAGATTTCTAGTCTGTGATATGCCGTATGTCTACAAGTATTAGCGACAAAAGCCCCCGGAAAGATGATCGGGTGGTCCCATGGCCACCCCCCTCCCGCCCCCCCCCATCCGCCGGCAATTTAAGTATACCGTTCAATCTTCCAACAGCTGTGTGCCAGTACCCCCTGCTCCCGGTCATCAGTTACCATTGACAGGGGCCTCAATTCGTCTTTCCGCTTTTCATGAACACCTTGCTTTCTTTGACCGATGGATCATAACATTCTGGAAGAAAACACATTTGGCGAAAGTGTTGCACACACACGCACGCTCACACCCACGCGCAGATGGCTTAGCATATCTGTGTAAGCTACAGCATACGAAAGCAAAAGGTTAAGGTAACAAAGTTATGCTTAATGCTTAACACGTTCAGTACGATGACATGCCCCAGGGACTGCAAGTGAGCTTTCCAATATGCCAATGTTTCACAATCAGCTTGCGTTCTAGATGCTGGTGGAAAGGAAAGTTGATGAAAATCAGCGTCAGGCTGAACGTGTAAATGCGAATTAGAGTTCTGCGCGATGCATAGCAAACCCTCCAGCGTAAACTAGCGATTCATTAGTCATTTTTATATTGCAGTGTTTGAACTCATTGCGATTTTTTGGTTTGATTTGTGAAAATGCAACTTCATCGCCGCAATGTTTGTTAACGGCATTTTTAGGCGCCACAGCAACTCATGAGCATTGACCACACGCGAGAAAGAGATAGCGCTATGGAGGGAAAAAGCACGGACGACGGCTGACAGCGATTGGCCGTCTGACGCACCAACACATCCAAACCTTCGACAGCGCGCTCAGGCGAGGGGTATGAGGCGGAGCTAGGGACGGGTAGCTCGACGAGCTGCTTGACAAATTTGCCGTTGGAGGGAAAAAGATGGCGTGATAAAATTCTCCGAACGGCATGATTTCTTCCGTCGCTTTGCGCAGCGGGTAGCTTTGAGGCTAGAATCATCTACCCGCTGCGCAAATTCGAGCAGTTTCCTGCGCAGGAAATGTACCAAAATATGCGCTTACCAGCGCAGATTTTGGCCCGATTTCCGCGCTGGACTTTAACGATTCCTGCGCAGGCCTGCGCAGGTTTAGCGCCATCTGTTGGCGAAATAGACGAACTATTTATGGCGGCGGAGCAAAACAAACGGTCAAAAAATTGAAAAATATTTTCGCCATTTTTCTCGTCCGCTTCTTCTCCCTCGCTCACCCTGCCTTGCCTTACTTGCGCTTTTGCCCGTGCCTTCCGCCGCCAGCTGGTTAGATGTTGCAGTGTATGCGTTGATATTCCTATGTGCATTGCGGTTGTGTATTGCTATTGGTGGGTGTTAGCATTTATTAATTTGTGTGTGACCTTGTGACGATGCGGGAGAAGCTGGATTGGGATTTAAAGTGTTATCGGTGTATTGATGGTTTATTTTATTTCGTGCCGCTGCTGATGAGACCATTCGATGCCCCTGCCAGTTGAGGGTGAAGAAGCCTGTTTAAAACAAGCGTAGGAGAACGTCTAACACTAATCTAATATTTTTTTTAAATTTGAACATGTTTGATGCTTCAACGACCTTCTAAGCATCGTGTAGCACGATGTATAGTGGCAATAATTTTTTTTTGTATGTTTCGTAATCTGGTTCGGGTCTTGACACACACACGCACACACCCAGCGCGGGGAAAGTGACCGTTCACTCTATCAAGTCGCGATCCCCCACGCCGCCCGGCGCTTTGAATGTGGATGCGCTACAAGACAGCTGAAGCAGCCGTTCTACCGATAAGGTAGCCGTACACGATCATGCGGGGGGGGGGGGGATTTGTGGTGGGGATCGCGCTTGCATGCATGTGTCCGTGCGTGGGTGCTTGCGTGGGTGCGTGCGTGGGTGCGTGCGTGGGTGCTTGCGTGTATGTGTGTGCGTCCGTGTGTGCGTGCGTGCTGGCGTGCCTGCGTGCATACATGTGTGCTGTTAGATTCGCATGCGTACACAGAAAACTGTTTTTTACTGAACTTCAGTAAAATTTTACTGACATTTTTTTAACTGAAGTTTCAGTAATCCTTTCAGTAAAAAGAATGTTTCCTGAATCATTCAGTTATGTCCGGTGCTATCCAAAATGACAGCTCGTTTACTGAAAAATCCCAGTAAAGCCATTCTCATATTACTGATTTTTCAGTAGTTGGTAGCGATTAAAAAATGACGATATATTTATTTTAATATAAATTTTAATTGAGTTTTTATGGATGCGCAGATATTGTCAGTCCCTCAGTTCATATTCATACAAGTTTTGTGTTGTTTTATAAAGTTTTTATACTGTATTTTGCCGCCGCAAGTGTAGATGGTTCAGTAAGCGCTCACAGATACTACGCAATTTCAGCAAGCACAGTGGATTGTAGCAAACATTTTACAAACCAACACGGCTGCCAATTGTTTTAAATTAATCCCGTAAGCCGAAATATCACCTGAAATTTCACCAGGGTGCCTGTAAGCGCCTACAAAATCCACTTTTTGCACATCACGAGCAAGTAGGTACTTTTTTTTATGTTCTGACTGACAGGTCAATTTGACAGAATAAATTGCTGCATTTTCAGTAATTTGTTTTACTGATATCCAGTGAAACGACTAATTTGACACTCATTTTACTGATTTACAGTAAAATGCGTATTACTGAAATGAATTCAGTAAATTATTTTGCTGAAAGTCAGTAAAAATATGACATTCATGCTGAAAATCATTAAAATATTCTATAAATGAACCGTTTCAGTAAATAACTTTACTGAAGCAGGATGACAAAATTGGCTGTGTACATTTTCATCCGCTGCGGCTACAAAGTCCATGCATTTTCGATCTCGCTACCTAAGAAACAACACAACCATTAAATTGGCACCACCATCTTTACGACCGGCTCTGCTGTTCGGGGGAATTAAAAAGACACACGATCGAAGCAAACGTGCATGTGATATGTAGCAAATTTCTTTCCCATTCAGCTAGCGGACGCAAGTGGAGACAACACTTGATTTGAATTCATACAAAAGAGGATTCTGCATCTGTTTATTACGGTGAGCGTATGGTGCTGCACCTGTCCGTCCAGAATCTGGCGGCTTGTTGGCTTGGAGTCGGTATCATGACGCCGATTGACCGGCAATACCTTGGAATGGGTTCGGATCGGTAGGTTCATGTTTTGGTCGATTTCATTCCGTTGATTTGACGCGCCGTAGCGGTAGATCCTGCAGCAACAAAGTCAAGACAAACTTTTCCCCGAGTGTGGACTGTTATGATAAGTTCTTCTTCTTATCATTATTATCATTGGCGTAATAGCCTACGCGATCATATTGGCCTTTTCAGGACTTGAGTATCACGTAGCCGGATAGTTTGCTCTTACTACGGCGGACGGTTCATACGTGGTTAGAACCCACGACGGGCATGTAGATGTGAGGAATGAGGTGCCGCGGGATTGCTCCTATCCACCGGGCAACTTGCATACTGTCACACTGTCTCCTGCCCGATGCATACGCTGCAGGCAGGGGGAATGATGCACCTCCACAATAAAAAAACACCGTCATGAACCAGCGGCGGATCTACCGGTAGGCAGACTAGGCGGTCGTCGAAGATCTCTAGTATGTAGTATGGCATATTTGTACAAGTGGACAGAGTATTAGCGACAAGGGCCCGCGAAAGATGGTCGTTGGGGCCCCGTGGCTGGATAATCATTTGCCATTAATCATTTAATCATTTAAGCGCCACAGTAACTCATGAGCATTATCCACACGCCAGAAAGAGATAGCGCTATGGAGGAAAAAAGAACGGACGACGGCTGACAGCGATTGGCCGTCTGACGCACCAACACATCCAAACCTTCGACAGTGCGCTCAGGCGATGGGAATGAGGCGGAGCCAGGGACGGGCAGCTCGATGAGCTGCTCGACAAATTTGCCGTTGGAGAGAAAAGGAAGGCATGAGAAAATTCTCCGAACGTCATGAGTTCTTCCGCCGCTTTGCACAGCGGGATGGTTTTGTATGAAGTGTTTACATGATTTCAGCCTCCAACTGTCAAACTCCATACAAAAAACTGACTAGAATCGTGAAGGGCCCCATTGTCGTAAAAGGATTCGTAATACACGGACGCGTACGCCAAACAGTCACATTAAAACCTGAATAAATATCACTGCACTTTAAACTCAAATATATTGACTAAGTAAACTTTGTATGGTGTAGCAAATCAGCATTTTGTTCGTCATAATTTGTCTGTTTCGTGTATTTTTGTTATTTCCACCGGTTTTATATTTTCTTCTTTGAGAATTTTTGTGGTTTCTTTGGACTATTTTTGTGATTTCATCTGCTTCCTATTGGTAAGAGTCGAAGTTGACATTTATCATTTTAAAATAGTGTAGGAGTCACTTGGGCCAGTCTGGTGGTACAGTAGTCAACGGTCACGACAACACGACTTAACAACATGCCCGTCATGGGTTCAAGCCCCGAATCGACCGTACCCCCATACGTAGGACTGACTATCCTGCTATGGTAACAAAAAGTCACTGAAAGCCAAGCTCACTAGTGAGTACAGACAGACCTTGACCGACAACGGTTGTTGTGCCAAAGCAGAAGAAGAAGAAAAAGTAGGAGTCGCTTATAGCCTGCGCCTACACGCACGGTCCAAAACAGCCGAAGTCATACAAAATCATGAAAAAGTCTGCGCCCTTTTGCTCCGGCATCCTCGTGAAGTTTACCGAGCCGAACCGAATAGTTGTGTTCGATAAACATGTGTGCGTATCAGGTAGCAGCATTTGTACTGCTTACCTGCCGTAAGCCGCTGTGATACCGAGCGAGACGCATAGACAACGCATCAAAAGGACATGTGTAGCCGTGAGGAAATTTTTCTGTGTCTCTTTTGCCTTGTCCTTGCCTTTAGATCCTGATGAGTAAAGCATGCATACCTTTCGGGTACGTTCGGGGTATAAGCTCTGTCCCTCTCATGTTAATGGTGAAGATAGAATCGTATGCCATCAGCTCTGCCTTCGGGCGTGGGCAGGCCTGTGGACGCCGTTTGTTCGCAGGCATACAGGCCTCCCACCGGTCACCAGCACTCAGAGATCCTTTGAATACGCGCTTGAATAAGAACTTGAATTGGCGAAATTATTCAACCGATCCGTCGGGTCCCGAAGCCGAAGCAAACCCGAAGCCGAAGCAAAACCCGAACGGGGTTCGGCACGACCCTTCGTTAAAATAGCCCCCTCCCCCTTTTTTGTCAGGATTTCTTTCCGAAATGATACAGTGCACACCATTATATTATCGTAATGCGATTTATTGAATATCGAACCAACATAGAATACAAAAAAACACAACACTTGCTTAATAACCACTGCACTTAATTCTAAATCAACGCACATAATTAAAAAAAAAAACACTTTTTACACTCGCACAGTGAAAAAAAAAACAAATTCAGCACAGTACTTTCTGCTCCTCATCGCTGTTGCTCCTGGTTTTTCTCGCTGCACTGTACCACCTGCTCCAACACTACGACACAGCCACAGGTTTTTGTTGTCTCCGTTCGCCGTGAAACACACATGAAATGGAAGAAAAATGATATTAATTAGAAGGGGGGATGTTGGTTGATAATTTTAATCACTTTTACTTACCTCAAATTAAACAAAACTCCATTTTTTACGGGGTTTATCCGCCAAGCGCTGAAACACCACACAAGCACCAACCTCACTGGACTGAAAGTAAAGCCTACTGCGTGAATGTGTGTATGCGCTTCTGCCAAGCCAACCGCGCCGTACTGCGTGTGTAGCCAAGTGCGTGTGTGTGTATATTTGCACCACTGGACACAGAACACAAATCTCACCGCACAGCAGAGCGTGTGTCGCCAAGTGTATGCATGTGTGTATTTGCACCACTGAATTCTGAACGTCCGCCGCACCGCACCACACAGCGTGAATCGCCAAGTGCGTGGCTGTGTGTTGTATCACCGTGGACTGCAGAAAACTACCTGCACCAGAACAGAGCGCTGGTGTGGCCAAATGTGTGCATGTGTGTACTTGCTCCACTGAAAGCCGGTATCGCACCAGATTTCGAGTGTCGCCTTGTGCGTGCGTGTTCCCAGCAAGCAATGTTTACGTTATTGCGGCTGCTTTGTGCGACTTCCCCAGAGATGCAACTCACGGACGGTATATTGGTGGTAGTGCGGTATCCCTCCAATGAGGGCCTGTCTTGCGCGCTACCGGCAGCCATCTGCATTATTGTTCAATTATCATTCTCTCTCATCCATTACATCAGTCTATCTCGTTTCCCCGTAGATGACGTTTGAATAAAACCGTTGGACAGCGGTTGCGGTGTCAAATGAATGAAAATGTTTCTTCAACTTTCGATCGGTTTTTGTGAATTGAAAGTATTACGATGATAATAGAGTGTTTTAACAAGGCAGCTCTGTATATATTGAGCATGAAAGTGTATTTAATTGGCATGTATTGGGCGTCCTAAATACAAGAAGAAGAAGGGGATATGAATGTTCATACAAATAAAACCCTGTATAAAAGAAACCGTGCAAATTTTCTTATTTCATCAAAACCACTCGTAATTGGATTCGGCCTTTGCTTTATGTCGTCATCGGGGAAGCCGAAGAATCCTGTGCCATTTCAACATAGTTTGCTTCCACCGGTTCGATTCTAACGCCTGGAGCAGCGGGTGTGTGCACTGTGCATCTTTTTTTTCAAATCCTCGAAAATTGGTCTGAGTAAATCATTTTTATTGCGATCGTAACATGTGCGGCACGCATCATTCGATTGATCAAACCAGAATCTCGAATAGATTTCTCCATAAAAAAATACCAGTCGAGGAGATAGTCGCGCAAACTAGTCGCGGTGCATACAAAGGACGCTGATGTGTTACAGTTCGTTCCGTTACCGCCCAGCAAAGTATAGGTATTTTGTCCATTATTGTGTACTTGTTAATGTTTTTTTTTTTAAATAAAAGATTAATTTATGTAACTTGAGTAAGAGTATGTTGTATTTCATTAAGTTCAAACTTTAAAGATTATGTTATTCGTGTTCAAAAAATTCTCTGTTGCGCGGTCCACTTCGGCGCAAGCCTTCCTGATTGAGACGACTCTGGGCATATCGAAGTTTGTCTTTAAAAAATTTTGCCACCAATGCCTCGTTCACGGACACATATCGGTTGCTACACAATGCTTGGAAAAACTTCACCACCTTTCTTCGCTCTCGTAGTGGATGTTTCTGCTTCTTACCCGTGCCAGTCCAGGAGCACTGTGCTTGGAGCTGTCTGCTGAAGATCAAATCCTTTGCTTCAAAGAGTCTGGCGTTAGATTCCTCCGTGGTAATGCGATTGTTCGCCCATCTCAATACACTTTCGAAATATGCTCGATCTGCCAGTTTATCGTCAAATTCCACCAACTCTTCTACGCTGTCTAATATGTTAAATTGGAAATTCTCGTCATCTGTTGTCCTCGGGCGTCCGCAAACGCTGTTTTTGACGTAATCCAAAGTCACCTGGAGCAGTGAGATATCTTTGTCTCGCCGAGTTAACCGCTTTTCTAGCTTGTCCACGGATGACTGTAGCTGATCGTCCTTCTGGAACAGCAATGTGACGAGGTTGGGTGTCCAATTCATTGGTTCCGTTTTGGAATATTCGGCCAGAACATGATTTGATAGTGACGCTGGCTCCAAAGTCGGTGCTGCTTCAAGGTCAACCACGGTAAACCCCGAAACAGTAGAAGGTGCAGCTCGACATGTGGCTGAAGCTGGTGACGACGGTGATTTTGACGGTCCAGCTGAAGATGATGATGGTTGTGGCGGTGCATCTGATGATGATGATGGTTTTGGCGGTCTAGCTGAAAGCTTTAGCGGCCCTGTTGTAGATGATGGTGGTTTTGGCGGCCCTGTTGATGATGATGATTGTTTTGGCGGTGCAACTGATGATGATGGTGGTTTTTGCGGTGCAACTGAAGATGATGGTGGTTTTGGCGGTGCAACTGATGATGATGATATCTTTTGCGGCCCAGCTGAAAGCTTTAGCGGCCCAGCTGATAGCTTAAACGGCCCAGTTGATGATGATGGCGGTTTTAGCGGTGCAGTTGATGAAGATAACTTGAGCGGTCTAGCGGATGATCAGTGGCGCGTTAAACGGTGGGCGGACTGGGCGGCCGCCAGGGGCCCCGTCGATCTAGGGGGCCCCGTCATTGTGGAGGTTCGACTTCGTACCGGTTCTACTCCCCCCCCCCCCCCCCCCTCTGGATGGGAGTTTTACCATCTATTTCAAAAAGACACATTTTTTATTAATTCATTTTTCCCATCGCTTTACTCACTGTATTTTGTCGAGGGCCCCGAACTGCTGAAAACCGGGGCCCATACTACTCAAAGCAGCACATTAAATGTTCTAAGAAATCTGCCAATACTGGCATCAATGTCGCAAGCGAAGAACGCTGCGACACGCGCGCACAGCTCAAATCAATACCTCATCATCGTTGGCGCAAAGTATTGGACAGAGCGAGAAACCTTCAATTTCTGCTGGTGTGGATGGCCTGTGCACGAGACACCCAAACCCACAACCACGCAGAGCAACTTGCTGCTAAAATGGAATGCACAGAACGCTGCGCTTAACTACCACCGAAAACCCGTTACACAACACAAGCATACAACACACCCAAACAAAAATTTAAAGGCCCCTAAACAAAATTTCAATACACCGGCTCGTAGCCGGAGAAATTAGCAGGAAAAAATGACACCAAGCTCGCGTCGCTTTAAAAAGCCTAGGAAGGTCGTTTGGTCAACGGTGGGTTCAGTGGGTTGAGGTTTCATTCGAGGAATGGTTAAATCGATGTCATTGTGTGCGCTCTTGGCTGGGATGAACCGTCCTGTTGTTGTATACGGGGCCCCTGCTACCGCTTTGCGATTCTGTGCCGAAAGCAGACAGCTGTTTCACACGAAAAATGGTATTCACATTCCTGGCCTGGGATAGTGGATTGTGTGTGTCTTTTAATGCAAAAACTAAAATTTTCATTCTTGGCCCTAATCGAACACATCCAGTTTGTGGACCGAAGAGAAGGGGAAATGGGAAAGGTTTCAGTTAGAAGAAAGGGGGGAGGGGTATAAAAATACTCAAGGAACCTATGGAACATGTTCATTTATATATGGTTTTTATCGACTATTGCAAGTTTTGCGAATACAACAAGACCAAAAACCGTTACAGATGCATCTACATACAGCCATACACAGCCATAATACGAAGAACAATCTCCATTGCCGCGTCCATTTGGGGCCCCGTTGATGATCCCGTCGATTGAGGGGCCCCTTCTATTTGGTGTTGTCAACCCAATATACCCCCATTTTCCCTCCGGGGGTTATGTTTACAATCAGATTTACTATTACCTCCAGACCTATTAGAAGCATATTTATTTTATTTATCAGAAGCATTTTACTACCAGAAGCAGAAAACATTTGCCTTTTTAACATGTGCAATATTTTTGTTTAACACGTGCACCTAATTTGGAAGCGTAGAACGCTGCGATACATGCCCACAGCTCAAAACAATATCATTTCATCATCGTTGGCCCAATGCATTGAACGTTACGCGCGAGTTGGGTAAAGCGAAATCCGTTACAAGAGATGCCTCACGCAAACTACATGCACATACGACATTAACACTTTAAGCGCCGTGTCGTATAAATTCGCATGACGGTTTTGCTCACCGTTCAGCTTTGCATCTGACGCTCAGTGATTCTCTTGAGAACGAATGAAGTAGGAAAGAGAGAACGAGAACGACATGTGCTACGTCGCTTATCGCAATGAAACAAAAGAGTGATAACAATCGCACGAGAAACTGTCGCTCTCATCGCTCTCTTGCCATGCGCTACGTGCTCACTCAAAAACTGTGACGTCAGGCTGGCGGTCAACGTGTTAAAAGGCTCCGAAACCGATCTCAACACAACGGTTCGTAACCGGAGAAATTAGCAAGAAAAATTGGCTGACACCAAGCACGCTCTTTTTATCTGTTGAGGTTTCATTCAAGAATCGATTCCGATGTCGATGTGTGCGCTTTTTAATTTGGCCTGTGTCTATGTTATCACGCAAAAACTAAGAACTCGTGCCCCTGCTATTTTTTGGGGACTGGACGAAGTGATGGTAGAAAAGCAAGCTGTTGAAGGGTTTGGGTCAAATTTGGAAGGGTCGGCGGAAAGGAAATATCGATATGAATGATCGCGTAAAATTTGACGGCAGCGGTCGGCAAAGTCCGGCCCGCCACAATATGCAGTCAGGCCCGAGAAAATATTTGCGCGATTTTGAAAGATAGGAAGATCCTATTCATTACAAATTAACTGAACATATTTTAATATGACAATTCATATCGTTGAACTCTTCCAAATTTGATCACCATAACATGGATTGTCGGACCAATCAATATGGTCAAATTTGAGGAGAAATTAGAAAATAGAAACGAATAATTCCATAAAAACCTGACTGTTGATTTTACGAGAACAATGGTTACACACTATTGCTTTTTAAGGATGCAACGATTTTCTTGGAGTTTTTTTTAAAAGAAATGCACTATCAATTGGTCTGACCTGGCATTACTTGTCCGTGGCCTCATACTAGTACTGAACGATTGTACGTTTTTCTCGATAATTTTTCAGCTATTAAGGTTTTTGTACCATCTTCAGATATATCCTGAAACAAATTTGCAACATGGAAGGAAGGGTACATTGAGAAGCGATATTGCAATTTTGCTTAATTGTTTTGAACTTTTTATGACTTTTGCACAGTATGCTGCAGACTCTTAATTGAAGAATCTTTACAATCAATTTTAGTAATTTTAAGTTAATAAAACGAATTAGAAACTTGCTTGGAAGATATAATAATTAAAGAAAAACAACAATATAACCAATTGCATTGTTTAATATCATAAACCAGTTATTTGGGTATTAACTGTAATAATATAATAATATATGTGTAAAAAACTGCATTCTCCTGGCCCTCACCGCTCGATCATTTAGAAAGCAGCTGATCTAAAGCAGTGGTCTCCAACCTGTGGTCCGTGGATCACTTGAGACAAACATACTGCAATACAAGGTATTTCCAGTTACTTTCGAATGAAAAGATTGTTTTTCCCGCGAGCAACAAGTTATCGCTCTGACCGATTGAAAATGAAATGGCCGTAAATCGAAGCAAGACGGTACTTCAGTATTCATTGTAAACACCAACGTATAAGCGAAATAACCCCCCCCCCCCCCCCCCCCCCCCCGTCGATGGATTTGGTGAAGGGGCCCCGTCTACCATAACGTCTAGGGCCTCGGAGAGGCTTGACCCGCCGCTGCGGATGATGATGCATGCTGTTGTGCCCATAACGGTTTTGCTGGCACTTCTGACTTTGATGGCTGTTCTATTGGTGGGAGTAAGACGCGGATCCCTGGCTGTAGTGGTATATCGAACTCAGTTGCTGACCAAGTTGACGAATTGGTTCCACTATCACTGTCGGTTTCCACTGCTCGCTCCTTGAATCCGGTCCTTGACGACATGGTAGCTTCAAATGAGTCTGAATCTTCTAACACTTGAACTGCACTGCGTACGAACCGTCCTGCGTACGGATACGAACTAAAGTATGACATATATATGTTTGCTAACACACACACACCCACCCTAATGCAAGAACAGGGTTAGAGAGGCAAATGCTATGGAAATTTGCACACGCTCCGCGCAACGGTGCGGAATGCGTATTTCAACACGGGTATGTTTTGCGAATTCTCCCTCTTCGAATTCTTCCGTTTTGCGTTTGCGTTTTGCGGATATTTGCATTGTCCCATTCTGTATGTATCCTTTTTTACTGTACTCATTGATGTAGGTACTAAATGCTACCCTTCAGTACAGTGTCGATACCCCAGAACTGATCGGAAATCTACCTTATCCATGTTTGCCCGGCGTCTTCTATTCATGGTTTCACAGGTGCACAATTTAACCTGATTTTTTAAGTCAGGTGAGCTTAAACACTTTCACATTGTATTACCTTTTCCGGTAGGGATAAAAAACAACATGTTTTAAAAAAGAGCTAGCTGGGTAAAGGAGAAATACGCATTCCAGAATATCCCACAAGCACTGTTCCCATTATTTTCTATTGAAATTCAATTTGAAAACCGTAGTCATTTTTTTGTTTTGAACCTAACCCTCAACGACACTTATAATGTTAATGCTCTTATTCGGTTATGTACATCACAATCACACCGCTATGTAACGGTAATTTAAATGACATTGTAAGCGAGCGCCATAAAATAATCGCTTTCAACTTGGTGTTCAAGTAAGCTGACTAAACCATTTATATTGCGTTCGTAACGTAGTTGGCACGCAACACCCGATTGGTCGTGCCAGCATCGTGAGGGGATAGCAATCACCAGGATGTAACCGTAAGTACGTTTCATTCCTCAATATCTGTACTAATAAAAAATCTGTTACCAGCTGATCTTCCTTCAATACCAGGGTAGCATGCATGCAAGGAGGATACGCTTCAACGGGAAAGATAGAGATGAATACTGCAATGGGTGGTAATAAGACAGAAAGATAAAGATATACCTTTTGTCCTTTTTTTTCGTTCTATCACATGGCACGATCATATGGGCCACCATTTTATGCGCGCTCCGGAACAGCGCACCAATCATGAGAGTAGCTCACTGCTGCGAGAGAGAGTAACTCATTACCAATACAACCATTGAAGCGCGCCGCCACAAAATCAAAACAAGGCGCTCAAAAAAGTCGCACAAGCCTTCCTTGCGACTACTTTGTCCATACAACTCTCGCGTCGAGGACTGCATGACAGATGACGTCGCAAAATGTAAACATTGCTCGTTGGGTGTGTTATTGTCACAGCACACTCGTTCATCTTTTTTTTTTTCGTTGTTTCGCTTGAGCCACTCGATTTCGTTCTTCGCTGATTTTGGCAGCGCACGAGGGGGTTTCGGCTTCAACTTCCAACAACAACAACCACACGAGGAGGCTCGGGGACACTCATCAGGGGAAAATCGCTCAATTTAGAGCGAGAAACGAATAGAAAAAGTGAAAGGTCAATATAAAATCTTCGGCTTTTGACTGTTGGGCTATTATTTTACTCGAATGGCATTCGATTCCGTCGGAAGCACTCGAGTCTAGCGGGAGAAAAATTGGTATTGTTTTCGCCATTCGAATCGATGAAGGTTTCGCCGACATTTTTGTTCTAGCGACAGCGTGTTTGACAGTTTTTCCATAATTTTGTTGGAAATGGGGTAGATCTGAGTGATGAGAGTGTTGATAAAGTTATATTAAACTTAATTACACACGTAGACAGTGGTTTAAATTCTTTGTGAGGTTAAATTTGCGCGTTTCCGACAGCTTGAGCTGTCGGCAGAAAATCTCTCGAATGCACCTTCCTGTTCGAGCAATACGGTACCGATTTTTACTTCGTGTGTTGTGGGCAGCCGTGCGTGTCGACCCTTGGACTTGCCGTGGCAGTTGCGCTGCCACCGGTCAACGTTCAGGGGGACGACAGTGTGTACACGCACACTGTCACAGATACTAAGCGCGCAAGGCTTAGCGTGTGCCGAGCGCCGAGCAGAGTTTGCACGAAGGCTGATCGAGCAGGAGCTCCCCAACGGTCACCAGCACTCAGAGATCCCTTGAATAAGAACTTGAATTAGCGAAATTATTCAAGTGATCCGTCGGGTCCCGAAGCCGAAGTAAACCCGAAGCCGAAATAAAGCCCGAACGGAGGTCTGCCTTTGTTTTAATACCCCCCGCCCTCTTTTTTACCAGATTTTCTTTCCAAAATCTAACAGTGTCACACACACGTAGTAGAACAATTTGATTTATTGAAGCAAATAAATCGGTTTAATGAGAAGCACTAACAACTATTTCATACACGGTCAACGCTTCGCAAATTACATTATATTGAAAACACTTTTGTCGCCTGTTCCGTGAATAAAACGCAACATTTTCACCATACTTTCTGCACTCCACCGCTGTTGATCATGGTTGTCATGTTTCCACTGTACCAGACATTTGCACCAACATTTGCACCAACATTTGCACAGCACAAACACTGGTTTTGTTGTCTCCGTTCGCCGTGAATCACTCATGAAATGGATGAAAAATGATATTAATTAGCAGAGATGATATTAATTGATAATTTTAATTACTTTTACTTACCTCAAATCAAACAAAACTCCATTTTTCACGGGGATTATTCGCTGACTACCAAGCGCTGAAAAACCACAGAAGGACCAACCTCACTGGACTGAAAGTAAAGCCTACTGCGCTAATGTGTGTATGCGCTTCTGCCAAGCCAAGCGCGCCGTACTGCGTGTATAGCCAAGAGCGTGTGTGTGTATATTTGCACCACTGGACACAGAACACAACTCTCACCGCACAGCAGAGCGTGTGTCGCCGAGAGTTGCATGTGTGTATTTGCACCACTGAATTCTGACCGTCCACCGCACCGCATCACACAGCTTGTATCGCCAAGTGCGTGGCTGTGTGTAGTATCACCGTGGACAGCAGAAAACTACCCAAGTAGCAACCGAAGCTTTTTTCTTCCAGTTTCAACCCCCCCATGTCCAAAAACTGCCTTCGCTCACTATTCCTATCCCATTTCTCTATTCTACAAGGTTTGTTGCGTTCTCGCTCTTCAGGGTGTTAGTCAATTCTCTCTTGCCACACGAAGAGAATTCTCCTGCAAACTTCGTGTGTTTGATTCTACCCATCGCTGTTGAACACAAGGCATTTTCTTCCATCGCACTCATCTGGGTGTTTGCTCTTTTCCATCCAAGCCAAAGAGCGACTTCAGTGTGCTCTTAACCATGGACATGAGAGTGTGTGTTTGTGTGTTGCGTGAACTATTTTTCTTGCGTAAACCACTTTTCCGTACTGGACCATCCGCGGTGTTCTTTCTGCTTCATCGGAGGACGAATTTGTATCATCTAGTTGTTTTGGTAAGTGTCCTTTTCTAAGTGTCTAGTGCTATTTGACATTTATTCTAATTAAAACATTGCACTTTACAAGTTTCAGATGTGTGCTGCTACCGCTAGCTGTTCTCCAAACCTCTTCTAATTGCAACACTGTGTGCACAGGCGTTCAAGGTTCAATTGATCCTCAAGCACAAAGGTAAGTTTGTCACATCTTTAAATCAAGTGTAATCTTTTTACCCAAGTGTGTCTATTAATTGTGTATTTTCATCAACAGCCTTCATACAACACCGCGGTTGAGGCTCGCCAAATCTGATGACATCTTTCCTGAACCAAGCAGGCTGAACACGCGCACCACCACGGGCTCCAGCGCGGTGTGAAGAGGGAAGAAGAAAAGACAGAATTGAAAACAGCCGTGCCAGGCTTCCAACCACCGTGTGTGTATTTAAGTATGTGAGAACACATGTGTGAATCCTCTTGTGCGAACTGCAAAAAGAAAAGAATAAAGACTGTTAAGCAGCTAGACTGCCGCAACCAAATCAAGAGAGTGAATTCTCATTTCAATCCAAAAAACTGGGAGAGAGTGATGACATGCGAGAGAGAATAAAACTAGAAACACGAGAGAGGGCCACACGAAGCGCTTTCGGGGTTTTTCGCCTTCGCGCACATTTTGCTTTATGCGCGCGACAAAGTGAGCCTTGATGAGCGCGATGGCTCCCATACAAAGGCCTTCGGCTTTGC
Source organism: Anopheles coluzzii (assembly GCF_943734685.1). NCBI lineage: Eukaryota > Metazoa > Arthropoda > Insecta > Diptera > Culicidae > Anopheles > Anopheles coluzzii. The sequence goes on from NC_064669.1 coordinate 26,058,981, forward strand.
TATCTGGGAGAGCGCTGGTATGGCCAAATGTGTGCATGTGTGTACTTGCTCCACCGAAAGCCGGTATCACACCAGATTTCGTGAGTCGCCTTGTGCGCGCGTATGTGTTATTGTCACAGCACACTCGTTCATTTTTTTTTTTCGTTTTTTCGCTTGAGTCACTCGATTTTGTTCTTCGCTGATTTTGGCAGCGCACGAGGGGGTTTCGGTTTCAACTTCCAACAACAACAACCACACGAGGAGGCTCGTGGATACTCACGAAGGGAGAATCACTCAAATTAGAGCGAGAGACAGATAGAAAAAGCGAAAGGTCAATATAAAATCTTCGGCTTTTGACCGTTGGGTCTCGACAGGGGCGCTCGGTGCGGCTGGCACGCGGCCTACGTTGTAAAGTGTTGTACGTAATATCATAATGTATTATTTAAAGAGTTTAAATAAAATGCAAATATAAGTAAACATAACATCGTGGACTCGAAGCGGAACGTTGCTAGCAAAACGATACCAAAATGAACACAATGAACGTGCGAGTGAATTTTGTGGAATGCCGAACGCAATATAGTCTTCGATCGTGTTTGTACGCACAATGGCCCGTATCGTATAAGAAAACACGACTCGATTGCGAACGAGAAAACGTAAACGGTTGACTTGTCGAGCAATTTGTCTTGTGTCAATTCTTTCGTTTGTTTACATTAATGCATGCGGTATAGAGAGTTGGTGCAGACTGGTGGCATTTTTTTTCACTTGATGGGAAATAGTTTTGTTACTTTTATGTTTTTTTTGTTATGTTTTGATATCTTAAGTTGTGTTTTTACCGCTAATCTCCCAATTCATATAAGGAACGACGGAACAGCTGTTTTTGAAGATTCTTCTTCTTCTTCTTCTTTGGCTCAACAACCGTTGTCGGTCAAGGCCTGCCTGTACCACTTGTGGGCTTTGGCTTTCAGTGACTAATTGATTTCCCCCCATAGCAGGATAGTCAATCCTACGTATGGCGGCGCGGTCTATTTGGGGATTGAACCCATGACGGGTATGTTGTTAAGTCGTACGAGTTGACGACTGTACTATATATATATATATATATATATTTATGATTCTTAATATTTATTATTAAGTTTAAGTTTAATTAATTAAGTCTTAATTATTTTTAATATTTTTATTTTTTTTTATTCTTAACTTTGCGGCCCGCGAATCACTGAAAATGTGTATTTGTGGCATTCTGATGAAATGAGTTTGACACAGCTGATCTATAGCATTAACCGAACGTATGTAATTGGCGCAGTGTGTGTTTTTCCTGACATGGCAAATAAAACGTCGGTTATTCACACTATCTGTTCGACTATTGACGACGTGGCGTGTAAAACTAACGAAATGTGTTTGTTATAATTGGATGTCCGATGAAACAAATCCACTTACGCTCCAAGTTGATTATGAAAACTCGAGGATAACGGACAACTGCTGCCTTCTTCTTGATTGTATGAATAGTAACAGATTGTACCCGATTATCAAAATAAATAATGCATCGAATACCTACCTCAATTTGATTTGTTTGTACGACGATATCCTGCAACAACGCTCTCCGCCGGCAATATCACTTTTTATCATAGTAGCAATTGATTGTCATCATCTGCCTATAGAGCTGCGCTTGTCGAACGGCTTAGCCAAATCAGAACGTTACCAGTTCCCTACAACATTCCTCTGCTTTCCTCTGCCGTCCTACTGGGTCCTACCGGGCCGTCTAGGTCGTGTTGTCCGGACAACATACCCGGTATTGTTGTAACTAAGTGATTCGGATCCTTGGCTCCACCCTTGACTTGTTTGTACAACAAGTCACTCCGTTCAGGGTATTTTCCTGCTGTATGGAAGAAAGCTTTGGTTTTTCCGGTATTCAAAAAAGGCGATAGATCAGTGTTGTCAAACTTCCGCCAAATCTCTATGCTTTGCGCAGATAGCAAGCCTTTTGAAATACTTACTTACTTACTTACTTACTTACTTACTTACTTACTTATCCGGCGCTACAACCGCCTTGCGGTCTTGGCCTGCCTCAGGAGTGTCCGAAACCGCTCACGGTCTCGCGCCTTCATCTGCCAGTCCGTTACTCCTTAATGGCGGACACCTTCACGCCATCTTGCCACCTCAATTTGGGCCTACCACGCCTCCTCTGTCCTTGTGGACGGCCTAAAAACACGTTACGGTCTGGGTCGTTCGTTTCCATGCGTACAACATGGCCAGCCCATCGGAGCCTGGCGAGCTTGATACGCTGTACGACAGTGAGGTCGCCGTACATCTCGTATAGCTCGTCATTATAGCGGTTCCTCCATTGGCCTTCCACACATACGGGGCCAAGTATCCTTCTGAGCATCTTCCTCTCGAACGCGGCTAAGAGGGTTTCGTCAGATATGGACAGTGTCCATGTCTCAGAGGCGTATGTGAGTACTGGTACTATATAGGTACTATATAAGTGTCGATTATCTAATTCAAACGGAAAAGTATCAAACAAAACCGCGCTACACGAACTGAAACAAAATCGGTATTATACAAGCTTGTTAGAGACTTCTTTCGTTGACTCGAGACATTGCTGCCAAATCGATCTCAAATGGCTTTGTTAGTTGAAACAAACTGCATCGCGGAACGCAGGAAGTATCGTACCAATTTATAATTATTTATACGTGTGGCGTATCATTGTTCTTAAAATATTTTTGGCAATGTCATGCAAAGTAGCGTTTTTTATACGTTTCCCATTTTTGTGTGCATTTTGTTATTTCCATCCTTTTTAAGTAAATAATTACAAAAATCCCTTCTGAATTTAATTACATATTTTTAAACCAAACGTATTGCATGTATTTAGTAGTTAAACCGTAAAACAAAACGATTTCCGTAGCTTTAACCTGACGGAAAGCTATTGGTCAAAAAACGGTCTACGTTTGAGCCAGGTAATGCAAATGACCTTCGTTCAGTACGATATATCAAACCAGAGACAAATTGAGTGCTCTAACACGGATCATAATAGAAAATGAGCATTTTTGATACTTTTTCTCAAGCGATTGAGTCACATAATCGGCACTATAGTCCCAGCTTCGTCCGTCGCGACTGGTTCTTTGAGGTGAACTGATTTTTCAGGCTGTAGAATGTCCGGTTGGCAGCCAGCCAGGTTTTTTGAAATATTTGTTCAAAAAAGTCGAGGCGTGATGCACTATTTGACTCCACTTCAACATGGCTTCTACCCCGGTCGTTCTACAGCTGCCAACCTTGTGCAATTCTTTCATTATTGCTACTCGCATCTTGATAAAGGCACTCAGGTCGATGCTATTTACACCGATCTCTATTCGGCCTTTGATCGCGTTAACCATCTTACTTTGTCATAGAAGCTGTTGAAACTTGGCGTCCTTTGTGATTTGATTAAATGGATCGTCTCTTATCTTTGCCATCGTAGCTTGATCATCAAGATAGAAGATAGTATGTCGCAAGATTACTCCAATGTTGCTGGTGTCCCTCAAGGAAACATACTTGGTCCGTTACTGTTTAATATCTTCATCAACGACGTAGTTTTGGCAGTGTCGGAATGTTCAATGTTATTATATGCTGACGATATAAAAATGTACTCTGCGATCAGAAATAGTAGTGATTTTTTTAAACTGCAATACTCTGTCTTGCTGTTCCAATCTTGGTGTTCTGCGAATATGTTATCTGTTAACGTCAGTAAATGCACTGTTATATCCTTCTGTTGTAGTGAGAACCCTTTAAAACACAATCATAAACTTATGGGCCCTTAAGTATTGTATGTAGGCTACGGAAGCCAGATGCAATTAATGGAGTAAATAAATAAATAAATAAATAAATTACCGGACGTGGAGGGCAAAACATCACATCAAGAATGAGGCATGTTCAACTACAGCCGCATTAATGCTTTTCTTCTAAATGATCTACTGCAATCCTCTGGTCATTTCTTGAGGGAAACCCGGACTTAAACCATGTACTAGATGTATTCAACTGGAAATTTAAGGAACACTTATCTGCATTTTCCCCTATAAAACGTCCACGACACGATCCACCGTAGTTTTAATGCTCAATTAAACCGCTAAAAACGAAACAAATCATCCTGTAATCGGTTTTATCAAAACAATAGAACACAGCAATCGAGATTGAGGGTCATCGTTGCCCACAATGTTTATAGAAGCTATATACATCTTTACTCTCATATTTTGATTCTAATATAGTTTTCCTAAATAAAAAAAAAACAACAAAATTTTGGAGGAATGTCGACACAAATTGGAAAAAACAGCCCCCTGCCAGCTATAGACTCCTATAATGGAACATCTTCGTGTAACAAAGAGGATTCCTGCCATTTATTTGCCGATTTTTTCATGGGCGCGTTTGCCACGGAAGCTTCTGGCTTCTCGTTGAACGCTGCTCTTAAACAACGTGCCCTCCGACGTTGTCGATGGTGATGTGCGTGGCATAACAATAAAAATATAATTAAAGATTCTGTGCTAAGGGCGCTCAAGCAGGTGGCTCTCCGACCGCAGTTCTTGCCAAATGTAGCGAAGTTTCGGTCGGACCTCGCACTCGTATCTTATATGTTTCTAGACGCATGGAACATGTTTGCTGTGTATAAAAAGGGAGATAAAACCTTAGTAGAAAACTACCATGGCATTACTACTTTCACTACAGGTGCTAAGGTTTTTGAAGTCGTCGTTCAGAACACGCTCTTGAGCAGTTGCCGCTTGTTGATAACAACGCGGGTTCTTTCCCCGTCGCAGTTTGACCACCATGATGATTGAGTCTCAACAGCCTGTATAGGCCGGCATTTCCGCATAGGACGTTACGCCAAATAGAAGAAGAAGAAGAAGAAGAAGAAGTATGACCACCCATTTAGTCGAGTTTGTATCTCACAACCACGCTGCATTCGTTTCGGAAGCCTAGACGGATGTCATCTATACTGACCTTAAGGCCGCTTTTGATCGGGAGAATTGCTGTGGGCGAAGTTTGCTCAACTTGGTTTTTCTAGTCTTTTAGTGGAGTGGCTCTAAGGACACCTTAGGTAGTTCAGACCTAGTAACCTTGGACCCTTGTGGTTTTGTTCATAGTTCATGTTCATTGTATGCGGACGATTTCAAGCTTTTTTTCATAAGAGGTGTTGGTGATTGACTTGTCCTGCAATCATTGATTGACTTTATTTCTGACTGCTGCCTGAACAACGACCTACAAATTTCTGTTGATGAATGTTATTCCATGTCGTTTAATCGTTCAAATTGTTTAGCGTTTAACTACTGCAAGTGCAGTAAAAGACTAAGGAGTTACTCTTGACCGTAAACTTGTCTTTCATGTGCACCATAACGAAATTATTGATAGAGCGAACAAAATGCTAGGATTTATACGAAGGCAGTCAAGAAAATTCTCTGACCCACAATTTCTTCTCACATTCTTCAAATCACTAGTCAAATCCATCCTAAAAGACTCCTCAGTAGTTTAGGGCACATCGTCCTCGTTATGGTCGAATAAGATCGAGCCATTGCAGATTTTTAATGTTTGAACTGTTTGGACTGTTGACTGGTGTTCAATTTTTGAACTATCTCGCTACTCGTCGCGAAACGGCGCAAATCACGTTTATGAAACAAATCACGTCTAGAATTTACCAAACTCGACGTGCATATAGCGATAATGATCCGATGATTGTATTAGCTATCAGATTTAATGCACACTTTGATTCTTTCGAGAACGGATTGAGTTGATTTGTTAATTTTTTACCACTTTACTTATGTCGTCGCTAAACAAACTATCATCAAGAGCATTAGCATTATAAATTAAAAGTTGTTTAATTATACAATAAAACCCTTCACAACGAGTACCCCTTTTTCGCATAGCGAGCAAATCTAAATGATCTGCGAATAACCCTCATAACGAGTAAAATCTCGCATAACGAGTAATATTTGTTACCTTTAAGAAATCGTAATCATTTCGAGAGTTTCAATACTAAGAATCGTTAAATATCAAGCTATTTCCAAAAGAGGCAGGTATAAATGTGGAGGAAGAGTGTAAGGGAGGTGAAACATTAACGTCCACTGCAAGACCAAAACTCACGAACTCATACAAATATCGATAAAAGCCCGGGCAGCCCGTGGGCGCATTCTCTCAACGTCCAGTTAATTCATTTCAAAACAAATAACGACGTTGACAGTTTTGCTGCGCTGATCGACAGGTGGAGTAAGTAAGATAGTGTCTTCAGTTTAATTGCTCCATTTCTTTCCTTTTTATTTCACAATATTAGAGGCTCTCTGCGTCTTCGGGCGTGAAAGTGGTCAAAATGTTGATTTTGGCGTGTAGTGTATCTCCCTAATAAGCGTGTGTTTCACAAGTGTAGGATATATTGATGAGTTTGTTCTTGCATGCATTCTAGATTTACTTGCTCGTGAAGGCGAGAATTTCAAAATAATCGATGTAATGCATATAATCCTTATAAACCTGCACTTTTCTTGATCTGGATCCAGTTATTTTACTTTTTATACAAATTGTATGCAAAAGAGCCTCCCGCATGACGAGTGAGTCATTGGTACGAATTAAACTCGTGATACGGGGTTACACTGTACTGCTCAAATTGTTTCCCTGTGTTTGCCTATGTGCGATATCGAGCAGTCGTTTCACTGTTTTAACGATCGATTGACGATAACATAAATGAGCAACAAATGAGCTCGGTTAAACTAAAATTAACTTTAAACGACTGTTAAAAAGTTTTTAATTATTCGTGGTGTTGGCTACTCTTTGTTATTTATTTAGTGCTGATGTTACAGTGTACCGTAATTACTATTTATTATTATTTATTGTTTAATCTTCAACGGGCCGTATGGCCTTAATTAAGATCAGTAACAGTACATTGAAAAAAATGCATAGCATCAACAAGATTTGTATCGCAATTCACTGCGGCCACGGCAGAAACCGGAGACGTTCCTTGAAGCACTGAGTTGAGAAGTCGAAGTCGAAGCAATCCGAAACAGTATTAAAAACAGCCGACATGCGGAACATAGGGTCAGACCGACCAGCGCTGGAACGGGGTTGAGCGAGCCGTAGAGTTTCTCTAGACCTAAGAGTTCGGGATGGTGCATAGATATCGACTCGGTGCAACAAAGGCGATGAGGCGATAGAGCCATTTAGCAAACCAGCGATGAAAGAGCACTGTGCATTGCGTCTTCTAACCGAAAGAGGTTCAAGGCCTAGAAGACGGCAACGCGCAGCATACGGAGGAAGATTATTACGATCCTGCCAGGGAAGTAGGCGTAGGGCATATCGCGTAAGCTTACGTTGAATTGACTCAAGTCGAGCAATTGAAGAAGAATTAGTTGGGCTCCAGACTACGCACGAATATTCCAGAACCGAACGAACCATACTGTTGAAGACAGCTTTGATACACATGGAGATGCGGAATTCATTAGTTGTCCGGATAACCACGACAAGTAGTTGGATTCCTCTGGCTACAACGTCATCGATATACTGTTTAAAGTTCAAACTTGAATCAAGCCCAGTTCTTTGGCATGATTCTGTCGATTAACTGCAGTGCCGTCCATGAAGTAGGTACCAGTAACTGGGCTCCTGCATAGACTAAAAGACACACAGAAGCATTTCTCGATACAGTTAACAGGTTGGCTGATAAGTCCCCGGTCTGACACATAGATGGCGCCGCTAGTATTAAATGCATATTTTTTATATAGTACCAACCTTCAAATGATTCTTGTCAAAATTTGACGTCTGTATGTCAATTAGTTTGTGAGACAGAGCGTCTTTTGTCAAGCAACTTTTGTGTTGTGTTGTTCCACCAAGACAACGCACCGTGCCACAAGTCATTGCGAACGATGGCAAAAATTCATGAATTGGGCTCCGAATTGCTTTCCCACCCACTCCAGATCTGGCCACCAGCGACTTTTTATTGTTCTCAGAAAAGGATGCCCAATTCATGAATTTCGAATGCTCCTTTTAGATTTGTATAAATTGCAGCGACTTGAGCTCCGGCATCATTAATAATTTATCATTATTTATTGCTACCCTAAACAAGACAGTTTATACGATAATAAAATAGCTTATACGAAAAAATAAGCATATTTTAACAGTCGTTTAAATTTCATTTTGATTTAGGCGATTTAATTTGTTGTTCATTCCTGCTACAATAAACGATAGTCAAAACTAGGCATGTGTAAAATGAACGAGAATCGCACCGTTCGAACAGGTCGGTAAAGTGCACGAACGAACGAGGTTCTTACCCACCGGGCACCAGCACTCAGAGATCGCTTGAATACGCGCTTGAAAAAGAACTTGAGTTGGCGAAATTATTCAAGTGATCCGTCGGGTCCCGAAGCCGAAGCAAACCCGAAGCCGAAGCAAAACCCGAACGGGGGTCAGCACGAACCTTCGTTTAATTAGTCCCCTCCCCCTTTTTTCCAGGATTTTTTTCCGAAATGATACAGTGCACACCATTATACTATCGTAATTCGATGTATTGAATATCGAACCAACATAGAATACAAAAAATACACAACACTTGCACAATAATCAATGCACTTAATTATAAATCAACGCACATAATTTAAAAAAAAAACACTTTTTACACTCGCACAGTGAAAAAAAAAACAAATTCAGCACAGCATTTTCTGCTCCTCATCGCTGTTGCTCCTGGTTTTTCTCGCTGCACTGTACGGGCCACTGCTCCAACACTACGACACAGCCACAGGTTTTTGTTGTCTCCGTTCGCCGTGAAACACACATGAAATGGAAGAAAAATGATATTAATTAGAAGGGGGATGTTGGTTGATAATTTTAATCACTTTTACTTACCTCAAATTAAACAAAACTCCATTTTTTACGGGGTTTATCCGCCAAGCGCTGAAACACCACACAAGCACCAACCTCACTGGACTGAAAGTAAAGCCTACTGCGTGAATGTGTGTATGCGCTTCTGCCAAGCCAACCGCGCCGTACTGCATGTGTAGCCAAGTGCGTGTGTGTGTATATTTGCACCACTGGACACAGAACACAAATCTCACCGCACAGCAGAGCGTGTGTCGCCAAGTGTATGCATGTGTGTATTTGCACCACTGAATTCTGAACGTCCACCGCACCGCACCACACAGCGTGTATCGCCAAGTGCGTGGCTGTGTGTAGTATCACCGTGGACTGCAGAAAACTACCTGCACTAGAACAGAGCGCTGGTGTGGCCAAATGTGTGCATCCCAGTCCGCAAAAGCCGAAGTTTTGTATGGGATCGTGTCGTACACATATGGCCCCACTTACGTACCCACTTGCAGTAGAAGTGTAAATATGGTTTCACGCTCACATAGACACATTCGACCCGAACGATCGCGTTCACACATACTATAACGCTCCGATTTATTCTGCATCTCACGCATACCAATGTGTTTGCTCCACCCCCTTTTCGGATTGCTTATAGAAATGATGAGGCACACATGTTTACTTTTGCTGTATGCACACATTCGCATGCGGTTTATTCCACACTTTTTCTTTCCCTTCCAACACGTGCTTTGGCATACTCACACTGTGGAGACGGCAGAACGGTCTCCCCCTTCCAAATTTACCGTTCTTCCTCCTCTCGATCTTTTTTCTTCTTACCGCGTACGGGGTACAGTATCGGACATTAAGATAGGACCCTTTTTTTTCAATGCACCGTGCACTTGTTTTGCCACGTTACTCGTGTTTGTGTGTGTGTATGTGTGTGTGTGTGTGTGTGTGTGTGTGTGTGTGTGTGTGTGTGTGTGTGTGTGTGTGTGTGTGTGTGTGTGTGTGTGTGTGTGTGTGTGTGTGTGTGTGTGTGTGTGTGTGTGTGTGTGTGTGTGTGTGTGTGTGTGTGTGTGTGTGTGTGTGTGTGTGTGTGTGTGTGTGTGTGTGTGTGTGTGTGTGTGTGTGTGTGTGTGTGTGTGTGTGTGTGTGTGTGTGTGTGTGTGCATGTGTGTGTGTGTAGTAGTAGAAAGTGAGTGTGCTTTTTAATGTGTATTTGCAAGTGCGCGGGTTTGTGTCTGAAAAACATAGCTTGCCATGATGTCATATTGCGTTGAAATTATTCTTATTATGTGTGTTATCATGTGAAACATTGTGCGTTTACACTTGGATAAAAACTAAAGTTTGCATCGACAGCAGCCCTTGTTCCTCGGACGAAAACGCAGGTGTGCTGTTTCATGAATGTGAATGCGACACCGGTGCGAAATGGACACACGCACAATAGCAATGAACTCGGCATTCTCTCACAGGTGTTTCTCCAGTGCACGCCATTGAAAGGCCTTCGTGCATCTCTGCGTTGCACGTTTTGTGCGAATGGTAAACTTTGTGCGTGCATTGAGCTGGCGCGCAGTTGTTCTTTTCAATGGGCGTTTTGTTTCATGAGCGCGGCAGTATTCTGTTCTCGATTTTGAAGGGAAGACGCTTACTCGCGTACTCGTAGATAGTTTTTATCCATGCGATGTTTTCGCTGCTCGACAACGATGTTATTCATCGCGTATAGAAGTAGAACGCAGGCAGAGCACGGGATCAGCCGTGTCCAAGTTTTTAACCAGCGCGTTCTTGACGGTCCAAGCAAGCAATGTTAGTAACAATGGGTCGAGGTAAACGTTGTACCGATTATCAGCGCCATATGTAAAAGCGAATGGCTGCTGCTGGCATTAAGCGCAAAAGGATCGAGTTCGTAATGGAACGATCGCGCACTTTTGTGGCAAACGCGCTTCGGACAACCGAAACGTGCTTAGACAACTGAAACGCGCTTGGACAACCGAAACGCGCAAGTCAACCGGTCGTCCTCAGAAGACCACGGCGAAAGAAGACCGTAACATTGTTAATATATCGAAAACACACTGATCGCGAGGGCGGTGTTCCTGCTTATCACACCAAAAACCTAACCCAAAACACAAAAAAGCTACTTACAAATCTATCCGAAACGACCTACTTGTGAAACAAACACACACATCAATACACATTCAAACATACATCCACACACACACACACACATGCACACACACATACACACACACACATACACACACACACATACACACACATACACACACACACACACACACACAAACACTAACACATACAAACCACACATAAACTTGGCCCAACGGGTGCACGGTGCGTTAAAAACCCAATGCCCTATCTTTCTGTCCGATACTGTACCATCAGAGCTGCGCGCTGGCTTTAGTTTTTTCTCCTCTCGTTCTTCCTTTCTCCTACCGCTCCCGGGGGCTGCGCGCGTTTCGACAGGTTCTTAGCGCAATCCAGTGCGTTGTTTTGTGGCTGAGTTGTGCTGAACGCTGTCAATAAAAATGAACCAATAATTAATGCATGTAGTACGTATTACTTTGGATAGTTTTACGTATATGATGAGAGCAACACTTACCTTAATATTTTAAAACTGGAAAACAATTTCTTTCCGTCACCTACTATAAAGATTGTTGATGATGCCAACAGGTAGGCGTTGATGAATGGCGCATGCACCTGTAACTTTGAAGACGATAAGCATTAGTTAAATTAGTACATTGAAGCACATATGTGATCAAGAAACTTACCTCAACAATTTGCTAGGATAAATCATTCCACAATGGAAGAAGAAGCAACACTGCGCAAAACGTAAACAAGGAAAGTAGGGGACACAAGAAATCGCACATCACTCCCGCACATCCTTCCACAACGAAAGTTCTGGGCAGACTGAGGATGCCTAACTCCCAGATGAGTGCGATAGCAGAAAAAATCATGGTAGATCGAGAGAGATGGGTAGACTCGATGTAGCGCAATCCAACGGTAGATGCATGTGTGTGTGACCAACGAAAGACTTCGGACCCCGCTCCTCGCGTTTTTCATCCATCGTTGTTCGTCACACGCACACACCTCTACACGCGCAGCGGTTTGCTGTCCAAAATCTAGAGAGAGAAGACAGGGCATCTCGCTTTGGCACACAGAAAAATCTCTGAAAAACTTCGGCTCTGCTACTTGGGATGTGTGTACTTGCTCCACTGAAAGACGTTATCGCACCAGATTTCGGGTGTCGCCTTGTGCGTGTGTGTGTGTTATTGTCACAGCACACTCGTTCGTCATTTTTTTTCGTTTTTTCGCTTGAGCCACTCGATTTCGTTCTTCGCTGATTTTGGCAGCGCACGAAGGGGTTTCGGTTTCAACTTCCAACAACAACAACCACACGAGGAGGCTCGGGGACACTCATCAGGGGAAAATCGCTCAAATTAGAGCGAGAAACGAATAGAAAAAGTGAAAGGTCAATATAAAATCTTCGGCTTTTGACTGTTGGGTAACAAAAAGAACGACCAGGACTTTTGGAAGAAACTGACTACACCGAACGCGTTCGAACGTTCCGTTCAGTGTTCGACGGCACACATAAATGTGGTAATAAAACGTGCAAAATCATACTGCTTTCTCGCTCTTTCTCGCACCGTGCGAACGTGTCGTCAGAGATCAAAATGTACCCTGTTGGTGTTGAAATCGTACCCATACAACTCAATTCCTCGAACGCCGTCGAATTTGTCCAGCAGTGTTCGATACGTGTGCTGTTGGTGTGGAAATCGTATCTTTACGACTGAATTCATCGAACGCGTTCGAACTGGTGTTCGATCTGTGTTCTGTTGGTGTGTAAATCGTACCTACACAACTGAATTCATCGAACGCGTTCGAACTGGTGTTCGATCTGTGTTCTGTTGGCATGGAAATTATACCTATACAATTCAATAGATCGATCCCGTTCAAACGGATTAGTCATTGTTCGCGAATGAACTGAACTGAATTGATTGCGCTCATCATGTTGATCCATATTTAAGTAGTTTTTTTTAAATAGAATCCTTAAGTGTGTATAAGGCATGGGGTACAATATATGCAGGAGACATTTTTGCTCGTATTAGTTATTTACATGCTAGTTTTTGGTCGGTTTTGCGATGAATTGTGTTGACCAGACAGCCGAGTGTTTAATGTTTTTAAATGATTGGTTTCAACCGCAGAATGAGTACTTCTTTGGCTACAGTATGCGTCTATGGTGGGTAAATGAAAAAGATAACGAGCGTTTTTTGTGAATAAAAACCTCATGAAACAAAGAACGAAAGAATCGTCGTTCGCGTTCGGTTCTTTTTGGTGAGCGAACTAGTTCGTTCGCGTTCGGTGAAAAGAATCGTTTTGCCCATGCCTAGTCAAAACAGTTAACGACTGCTCGAATACGCTTACAATAAAACTCGGGGAGTAACTTGCCAGGCTAATGAAATACGCACCTTGGTTGAAACGGTCGCATTTGGTTAGTGTTTTTTTATTATTTATTTTAAATCATAACATCATTTTTATTGTTTATCTCAATCACTCTTCTACGTAATTTGTAGTGCTTAATTCATGGAAACTTGATTGGATCAACGTGCCTGGGAATGTGAGAGTGGAAGTCATTTCGACTTAAAGTCATGTTTGCACCAGATTCGAGTCCATCAATCTCCAGCAAAATGTGCTATCTACTCATCCTAACTATTACTAATACATTATATACATTACTTTTACTATTTATCAATTCAGGGGCTCCGATCGCACCAAGTAATTTTGAAGCAAACATGTCAAAGTTTTTCGGAGACGATACCAAACATAAATTATGACAGAATCAATAAAAGAATAATTGGATTATATGTGAATATAAAATACGATTAGGTCTGAAAATGAAATAAATTTGACTTTTTTTATATTTTATTCTTCTTATTATGAAATACAAAAAATCCGATATTTTTTATTTATTCGTCCATTTGTACGGTTATGCATCTTTATTCTTCTTCTTTGGCTCAACAACCAATGTCGGTCAAGGCCTGCCTGCCTGTACCCACTTGTGGGCTTGGCTTTCAGTGACTAATTGATTCCCTCCCATAGCAGGATAGTCAGTCCTACGTATGGCGGCGCGGTCTATTTGGGGATTGAACCCATGACGGGTATGTTGTTAAGTCGTACGAGTTGACGACTGTACTACGAGACCGACTTTTTTTTGCGTCTTTAAGCGCCGCGTTATATCAATTGGTTTGACGGATTTGCTCACCGCTTTGCTTTGTCTCTGACGCACAGTGATTTTCTAGAGAAAGAATGAGATAGGAAAGAGAGAATCAGAACGACATGTGTAACGCTGCAATGAAACAATCGTTATGAAACAAAAGAGTGATAACAGTCGTACGATTTTTTTTACTCTCATAGATCTCTTGCCATGCACAACGTGCTCACTCGTAACACTGTGATGTCAGACCAGAAATGATCTTGGTTAACACTTTGACCGCCGGCCTGACGTCACAGTTTTTGAGTTAGCACGTAGCGCATGGCAAGAGAGCGATGAGAGCGACAGTTTCTCGTGCCATTGTTATCACTCTTTTGTTTCATTGCGATAAGCGGCGTAGCACATGTCGTTCTCGTTCTCTCTTTCCTACCTCATTCGTTCTCAAGAGAATCACTGAGCGCCAGATGCAAAGCTGAACGGTGAGCAAAACCGTCATGCGAATTTATATGACACGGCGCTTAAAGTGTTAAACCAAAATGAACTTCAAATGACTGTTAAAATATGTTCATTACTTCGTGATACCGGCCAGTACTTCCTAAAATTTTAAAAATGTAGTCAATTGTGGAATGTCGACATTCCTTGTCGTTACACCACATCAATAAATCCAATAGGGTAAACGTACCTATAGCGGTAGTGGTACCAATAGTGGTGGTATTGCACTAAAATGCGTCTCATATGACAAATTAACAGTAGTTAAGTTATTTGACATGTTCTCTGGCCTTTAACAAATGGTTTAAAAGTTAAATAGGGCCATTCTGTTACATAGTGACCGAAAAATCCATTATTTTGTGAAATGTGTCAACATTTTTCCAAAATCCTAAAGATTTCATAACGAATCTTTTTCTTATCTATAACTCTTTTAAATATCTTTGTTAACATTCTAAACGACCACGTAATAATGCAATTATTTATTTTCTAATTTATGAAATGTTATTTTGCAATGCTGTTATGAAATGTTATTGTGTTACTGATATTCACTGCCTTTTGACCATATTCACGTATTTTTAAGTGTTTAAGATAACGATTACGTTTACGATAATGCCATTATAGGTAAGCAAAATAGGCATGTTCCTATAGTGGTCTTAGTTATAAAATCATTAAAAACATGACATTTTAGATTTGTACTTGTCGTACTGTTTTCATTAAAATAAGCAACAGAAATAAGTTTTCTGTAGGTAATGTACCAAACAAAGGCCAAAATTCGCAAAATCAGGCTGAGTGAAAAATCGACCTCACATCAAGCTTTCTCTTACGTGTGTGGGTTGACGACAGTTGTTATACAGTACTTTATTCAATATTTTTATCAACCGAATTCATAAATTTTTTACGATAAAATTATGTAAGAAATCAAAATTATTGCAGTAATCCTTGCTATTCATACGAAAACAGTTTCAAAACTAAGTTTCATTGATATTATACACTGTTTTTGAGGCATCTTTGTATACCACCACTATAGGAACCTAATATTACGACCATAGGAACCATACCACCATGATAGGTACAACGAAGCAGTCACAAAAATATGTATTTTTCGTAAAATTGATCTGTTTCATCGTAAAAATGGTTGTGATTGCAAAGATAAAACATAATCCAATTAGTATGTGTTAAAATTTATTCATGAATTTACCTTCCTGATACTTCATTTCGTTATCAAATCAGCAGTCTGCAAAGTCTGGCCCACGGGCCTAATGCGGCCCGCCGCAACATTCAATCCGGCCCGCGAAAAGATATGATTGATTTTGAAAAATGGAATGAAACTTTTCGTACTATTCGTGGGCTAAAATTTCAGTCTGTCAGTTGTTTGCATTGTATAGCAGTTTTCGAGCAACTATCTAAGTGAGTATAATATATAGGTGGGCTTATCCCAAGGTGTATGAATTTAGAAGGCTAATTTTTATCGCCTCTGTTTCTGAATGAAGATTTTAAGAGTGTTTTGTGTATTCGTCATGCCTTCAGAAAACTTGTTTGAACAAAAATTGATACCTCTCCTGCCAAAAAGTGATTTCCAAAATTTGGTTATAAAAAACATGCTATGAGACCACCTAAGCTACATACACTTTGATTCTGGATTCTATCACCAGATCTCTTTAATGCACCTTGGGATAAATGTAAACACCACCTTGTTTTGCCATTTTTCGAGCAGGTACTCTAATCTAATTCTAGCTTTGAGGCTAGAATACTCTAGACTGAAAATTGTAGGCTAGTTTTTTGTGCGGTTTTGTATGCAGTGTTTACACGATTTCAGCCTCCACTGTCAAACTCCATGCAAAAAAATGACTAGAATCGTGAAGGGCCCTGAGATAATTTCTTTAAATTTATATTTCTTTAGCATTGAAAGGTTTTATAAGCAATTTAAGGTTTAGCAATTTATAGGTACAGCATTGAAAGGTATATATTTCAGCAAACTTTCACAAATAAATCTAAGACTTTACGAGTTGTCTTTCGTCAGTTATCCGGAATTTTCGTCATGGTGGACGAAGACGTGCGTGTAGGCATAAATTGAGTTCTACCCTCGATTTTCGTCCAGAAAAATTGATGGGACACATGAAACAGATGTTGAACCAACTTGTAAACTAGGGTTTCATATCAAAATACTGCCAAAATTCACCTTAAATGATCGCACTGAGTTTTAGCGTCATTATTTGCCGCTGCGTAGCCAGCGGAGGCGATTTCTAATTCCTAATCTGTTTATTCATGTTTCTCAAATACTATTTAACTGTTGGACGGGTTGCATCAATCTCCCAGTCCCACTAACGCACTAATGTAGCCACTTGCCCTCTGTCTTCATTTTCAGCTATTTTTGGCCTCAACGATAGTGGTGTCAAATTTTGTTTGCTGATTCATGGGATAATACTTATCAAAGTGCAATTAACGTTTTGTTAGTGTAGCCGAAGTAAAACCCATGATAAACCCAATTACTTGCTCATAGATAGAATAGAATTATAGAATTACAAATTGAGAATATAGAATATATATAGAATTATATATAATTACAAATAAGATACACTAAAGTCTGGTTGCAATAAATTTATTTAAAGTTTTGTATGCGACTTTACGATGGGAGAGCATTTGACTTTCGTATACGAAATACATTCAATACATAGTTTTAGATATAGTGAAATAGATTTATACATTTTTCTTGCGTCAATATATTTTCTGCTATTCGTTTTTCTCAATTTCATACAAATCAGATGATTTCTCTTATGTCTATTTTGGGGATATTTGAATCAATCGTATTTGAAAGCAAAAACGAACATTAAAAAAAGCCTGTTGTTGTTTACGAGTACAACGATTATCAAAGTGATTTTTCTTAAGGAATCAGTTATCAATTCATCTGACATGACATTACTTGTCTATAAAGCATTTTGATACTTACTGAATCCACATTTGCTTCGATAATTTTTCAGCCGTTGAGACTTTTGTATCATCCCCAGAATATCTTCAATATTTTTTGCGAAGTGAGAGGATGGGGAAATGAAAAATACGACTAGCCCTTTGCCTAAAAAATTTGCCGACCGCTGCCAAAAATCATTAAAACACATTTGTACCACTACAAATTGCACCACTATTGGTACATGTACCTGAATTGGCTCATCTTGATTACGCTGATTTTTTTTAGGAAATAATACTTTGTTCCTTTCAAAAACCTGAGCACACGTTTAAGAAATATCTAGAGTTCATCTGTTAAAATCATGTTGAATAATTCTTGTTCTTTGCCATCAACAAATCGATTGACCATCCTAAAAATTCACGGAACGGACGCTGTGTTGTTTTCTTTATATTATAGTTGCGCATTAGCTTGAAATTGAATTTTCCAACGGTTTGCAATCTTACTTACCAAATATTTTTAGCAATTCTTTCACGTACTTGAATTGATTGATTTTAAACACCATTTCGGTACGGTACGCGACACCAAATGGATAAAAATTTGTCGCGTCTCAGTTACGTCACTGATTCACACTTACGTTTTCCAAACGACTTGCGCAAAGCACTTGCTACGTCAGCGTTTTGGATTCGGAATCAGGGGTTGGGTCGACCTTGCGAGCTGATTACCGAGGCGGAGTCGAACACCAAAGTAGGTAGAAAAGGAGGGCAGGAGGAGACCTGCTCTTTACTTCGATGTGGGGTAATGCTAATCGGTCAACCGACTGAACATTTGATAACCAAACGATGGTTACCAAATTGGGCAAAGCCTTCGACAGAATCTGCAAATAGTTGAGATACACCAGAACAAGAGTGATCTACGTGTCTGTAAATTGTGAACTAAAGTCGCCATCAGTTTAACCTTTATTTATAACGAATTATTTTCTATGATGACACACTTTGTCATCTATACATTGTCTTTTATTTTTATATTTGAAACTGACCTACTTTCTGCTGCTTTTGTGCTTTTGTGGATAAAGACGATCGAACTTGATTGTTTATTAAAAGGTGTTCTTTCTGGGATACCCTGCGCAATTGGTTTTGTTATTGCGTTATGGTTTGCGAATCGTTGCGATGCGCTTCCTGCCTGACAGATTTATGTTTCGTAAGCATTTATGCTCTTATTGTGCTACACTTGTTATTTTCCCCAAATGAGTTTGATGACAGAACTATATCATCGTCGATGTAGGATTGGTTTTCGTAGATTTCCGAGTGTAAAAAGAAACTGTGATATAATGACAGTACAAATTCTAGTGTCAACATATATATGGGGAAAATTTTATTTCAGCTCCGCGGTAACTGCTTCAAATCATACAACGATTTTTTTCAGTTTAACACGTTGTCTGCCAAGTCAGCCACTATGTGGCTGACGGGTTTTTTTCCGATCGGGTCACGTCAGCCACATAGTGGCTGACACATTACACATTGTAAAAGACGTGTAACAAGAGATAAATTTGCACGTAGTTGATCGGTTCTTTCACAATGCTTTTCTTTCACGGTTATTATTTCTCAAAAAAATGATTCAAATATCAAAATCAGTTTCTATTATGTTTTCATAAATAAATGAGAATGAGAATGAACAATAATTAAAAGATCTTGGAGTTCATTTATTCATCCTTTACTTTTGATGCACAATCTTAAAACACTCATCACAAAGTTGAGGTTGATCGGGACAGCTTGGACAATACGTAAACGATCTTTTCACAGTTTCACGTGCCTTTCATCGGCCCATGCTTTGCCTGTCATTGTTGTAGCATCGTCTGCATGCGCGTACCAAAGCGTTGCAAAGCGTTGGAGTCGGAATGTCACCGACTTTTGCGAGTGGTAAAGAAAGGGAAGGGAAGGGAGGGGAGGGGGGGTTCCAAGAATGAAATTCCATGGAATTAGCCCAACAAACGACATTGTGGAGCGACTGAGACAACAAAGAGAATTGGTGAATTTGATTTAAAAGAGAAAAAATGCAAAAGCAAATGCATTCGTTTCAAAGAGTGATTCCGAGGCCTGACGGGGCAGTTCAGTGGGCATATATGGTGGCAGACAACGTGTTAAACAACTTCTTCCCCCAAATGCTTCCTTCAAATGCTGGTGGGAGTAAAATGTAAATTGTTTCTGAAAGATGTCCGTGCATCCGTCAGTGAAGATAGAAACTCTTATGCAGTGATTCTACCAGTAAGGTCCTTACAGTTGTTATTCGGACTACTGGAGCATAAGTTTCTTGATAGTCATATTTTTGACGCTGATATCTTCTTTTAGCCATGAGCCGCCGCTTGTATCTGTTCACAGTGGCATTATCTGAATATTTGATTTTGAAATCCCTTTTACATGGAACTGCTCTCGAGTCCACTGGAAGCTCTACCAGATCCCATGTTTGATGTTTTTAGCGCTTGCATCTCCTCATTGATCGGAAGCGCATCAATCGTTTTGAAAAAAAACTCCACTTAATTATCTGCGTTCAGTGCAAATGCGACATTAGTTTAATAATCACCAAAGCGCCCAGGTGGATTTCGAAGCGTTTAATTCAAATTTTCATCACATTTTTCTTTCGTATTTCCACCAATATTGATCGATCTTGGTATTTTCGAGTCGTTCGTATTTTCAATGTTTATCTTTTACACGTTTTCAATGCGTGTTCAAGCAATCGCCAAAATTTTCCGGATGTTGAACAGTAAATTCAATATAATGATTACCTGTACTCACCTGTTCAAATAGCATCCTTTCTCGGTCCAAAGAAGATACAGTGGAACCCCCCATCACGAGTTTAATTAGTTTGAATGACTCATTCGTTATGCGGAAGGCTCTGTTATTGTATAATTTGTATGAAACGTGAAATCATAGCACAGTGGAAGCAGACCGGGATGAAAATATTTTTCTTTAGATTTCAATGCTGGTTGTATTTATGCTTTGAAGTTGATACTATAACATAAAGAAATCCAATAATTTAGGCTTCTAAACCCCGTGGATTGCTAAGAAAAAAATCAAATATGAAAAATGTTTCAAACCTGTCTTATGTAGGCAAATGAAAGAAGCATCTTTCAACTACAATATTTCAAAAAGTACTACTTTGATTTTGAAAGTTAAAGTTTTTTAGAAATGTTATTTAGTAATTTTTAAAATGATGCCTAAGTATTTTAATTATTCCATTTTTATGAATGTTATAATAACTACAACAAGAAAACTTAAAATAAATAAAATGTCTGTCTTCAACATTCAACAATTATAGAGTTTAGTATATTCATGTTTTCCCTAGTACTACACATTGTAGAATGATTTATTATAAAGCCTTTGTTCAAAAATCAAGATGCACTTTTCGAAACTTTAGAAGTTACATGATATTTTGTAATGCTTAATTTTTAAGAAGTATAGACCATATTATTTCTTTTAATAGTATTATTTTATTTGACCAGACTTGGGCCGGTCTGGTGGTACAGTCGTCAACTCGTACGATGTAACAACATGCCCGTCATGGGTTCAAGTCCCGAATAGACCGTGCCCCCATACGTAGGACTGACTATCCTGCTACGGTAACAATAAGTCACTGAAAGCCAAGCTCACCTCATTAAGTGGGTACAGGCAGGCCTTGACCTTTTTGTGGTTAAATTTGATTCTATTTTTTTAAATCAACTAATTTTGAAGATATATTAGTATTTGCAAGGTCTTACAACATGTAAACAACATTATAAATGTACTCTCTTATGGTGTTTTTAAATGAATGATACTTTACATTTCTATCCTTATGTACGTACATATAAATTAATGTCCATATATGGGCTACCAAAATGATGAATGACTGAAATGATAGTGCGAGGTCAAAACTTAAGATAAGCTTTTTGTGGTAGATTTCAAGCAACCTCTAGAATACTTAATATATCCACATTTATTTATCCTTGAAAAGTATTTTTATGTAATTAATTGAATAATAACGCAATTCAAAATATTTCATCTTCTCTATATAACTATAGATAATTAGAAGTAATCAATCTAGTTAATTGAGTAAAACCAATATTTCCTCTTAATGATTGGTTGATTTAGTAGGAAAATAGCACAAAATTGCAAATTCCTAATGATTGGTTGATTTAGCTCAAAGCACTGTCACTCAAATACAGGACTGTCACTAACCACACTTGAAGCCTTGTAGTCATAACATTCGAGTAAAAGAGATAGAAGATGCAATCTAGACATAATCTTTCAAGACTTAATAGGGCGTATACCATGAACATTGCATAGATTTTTTATCGACCAGTCATGTTTATAAGGTTCTATGATTGGTTGAATTTCACCCTATCATGTTTCAATCCCAAATTGTTTCATTGATTATTTTTTCCGATGGCATAGTTTTTTTTCGCTTAAGAGTATTTGTCTCTTGAACTTTACCCAACGAGAAACATCTCTTATGGCCAGTTTTGTTCTGCACCTTAGTCAATTTTGTTTGCCTTCATTATTAATTTGTTATAATGTATAATGTTATAATAAATACACTTTATAAGTCAAAGTCACCGTTGCATATAATAATGCGTTATAATAAATACACTTTATAAGTCAAAGTCACTGTTGCATTTTTTTTAGGCACTTTTTAGATTTTCGTGATTGTATTTTTTAACTTAGTTTGTTAATTTTTGTGAATTAATAAATTTAAAAAAATCTTGAACAAATGTAAAAAGCAACATTTTTCTCAGAAGCCACATATCCATGAAAAAGTGTAAATGATGTAATAGACTTGTAAAAGGTACAGCATGAGGTTATTGTGAGAAATATATGTAGCATATCAAAATAAAAAAAGCTGGGAAAAAAGGTCCGATGACCGTAAAACTTGCTATAAAGAATAAACGTAAACAAAGCTATAATGCATGAAATTAATTGGAAGAGGTCTTCTTAGGCCACGCCTAGCGTAGCAGCATTCCCGCATGGACATAAACGTTCATGGACCAAGCAACATCAATATGTGCACATACATATATGTTGAGTACGCGTAAATCGATTATCGACCCCTCACATTTAAAATTTGAACTATAAGTTGACTCATTATTTAACAAACTTTCAACCTATCAATAGATGTGTTTCAAACTGTTTTCAAAGTTTGAATGTTTGTATAATATATATATATATATATATATATATATATATATATATATATATATATATATATATATATATATATATATATATATATATATATATATATATATATATATATATATATATATATATATATATATATATATATATATATATATAAATATCATATATCAAGAGGATTGTATTCAAGAGGATTGGGGTAGATATATATACACAAACCCCTTCCAACTTTATGTGTATATACATATATAGTTTTGTCATCCAGGCGACCGAGCAGTTACATTATTTGAATAAAAAATATTTTACGTTGCGATAAACAAAAATTAATTGCTTTAAGATTAATCGATTTCTACGAGATTTCATTTTAAAACAACAAGTAAAACATAATTTTTATATTTTTCATTGTTGCATTATTATTAATGAAAAATAGTCTGAAAGAAGGAAGTTCATAAACATCCCGAAAGCTTTCAATTGGAGGAACATTTCCTATGATTATAAAATATAAAATATTAAAAATATTTATAAATAAATTGTATACATGAAATATAATTATTACCTATTCAATCTATGTTTCCGGTCATTTTGAATAAACATTAACTAAGGTGCGAGAGCTCTTTTTTAAAGTTAGGTTAATAAAGTTATTAAATACTTGTATGTATTTCATTATCCTGCATTGATAGCTGGGAAAATAAATAAATAATCTTTTTTTGTAAGTAACCCTGTAATAAGTAAAGAAGTTAGTTTCTTATAAAACAGAATTTTATTAATTATAATACTTGAAGTTGTTACAACTTGATTGCTGTTAAAAATGATGACTTAATAGTAGTATAATAATTTATTTATACTCATGAATTATCAATGAGTTTTATCTTTATTAGCGATTGCTGTACTTTGTTATGTTTGTTCAAAAATTGTTGCTTTTGAAATCATCATGAAAAAATAAGCAATATTAAGACATCTGCTGCTTGGGTTTGTGATAAACAGGCGTTACGCGTAACGTAAAGGGCTGAGCCATACTTTTACCCAAGAAGAAGAAGAATATATATATATATTGTTATATAAATATGTATATATATATATATATATATATATATATATATATATATATATATATACATCTATTATATTATATTACATTATATTATATATATATATATATATATATATATATATATATATATATATATATATATATATATATATATATATATATATATATATATATATATATATATATATATATATTTTTTTTTTTTTTTTTTTCCTCCAACCACCTACTTCACCATCGATGCTCTCTTAGACCGCTAAGGCGCCCGTAAATGTTTTAGAGGAAGTGCAGACGAACACGATATTCAATTGCAATGGGCCTAGAGTATTACTCTTTGCACATTTTCCTACCGGATTTACAAATACTTATCTAATACATGCCAATAACACATCACTAATTCTGCCACTCCTTATTTACGTTAATAAACAACCTAACGAATTCACGACTAAACTGTACAAGCAGACGGCTACCGGCGACTTTGTAGCGGCCTAAGAGAACATCGATGGTGAAGTGGGATATATATATATATATATATATATATAGATATATATATATATATATATATATATATATATATATATATATATATATATATATATATATATATATATATATATATATATATATATATATATATATATATATATAGATATATATATATATATATATATATATATATATATATATATATATATATATATATATATATATATATATATATATATATATATATATATATATATATATATATATATGTATATGTATATATATGTATATATATATATCTATATAAGTTATCGTTTGTTACTCCCCGTTCTTCGTTAACGTCCTTCCTTGTCGACGGTTGTAATAAAAAAGGGAATGATGTGTTTTTCCGGATGCAAATGCTTAAGCAATAGTTCAATACAACCTTATTTGAATAAAGTTATACTACCTTTATTATATATATATAGATATATATATATGTATATATATATATATATATGTATATATATATATAAATATATATATATATATATATATATATATATATATATATATATATATATATATATATATATATATATATATATATATATATATATATATATATACATATATATATATATATATATATATATATATATATATATATCTAAATCATTGTCTGTGTGTAGTGTATACATATATATGCCGGTATATAATATTTTAAGAGAACAGCGTAACTCGATGGTAGCAAGAAAAATAAATAATAAAATAATAATAAAATATCAATGATTACATTCCTTATTTATGTATGTCATGTGCAAACTTTCTGGTTCTACTTCAAAATTTTTTATTGAGGAATCATTGCTTTTACATAATTGGATCAGTTTTGAACCATTATTCCATACAATCATGTTAAGACATTTCTTTTGCAAACGTTGGTTTGTAATTTCATAACAATCTTTACCCGTTAACAAATGGTTTTGATAACTTTTGATAAAAAAAAAATGTTTCACTTTTTCTGATGGCTCAACAACCGTTGTCGGTCAAGGCCTGCCTGCACTACTTGTTGGGTTGGCTTCCAGTGAATGGATTATCCCCCATAGCAGGATAGTCAGTCCTACGTATGGCGGCACGGTATATTTGGGGCTGAAACCGTACGAGTATTCATATAAAATTCATGAAACCCTTACAAATAGTTTTCAAAACCTTTAAACATAATTTGAAAATTTATGAAATGAAACCATTCTAAAATATAATATAAGTGTTTTAGGATGATTTTAAAATGCATTATTTAGTAAAAACAACTTATTTTTCAAAGTGTCTTTAAAGTAAAAAATAAGGGTTGCATTTTACCCTTTTTTGTGATAAGTCATGTAATGATGGTCCCAAGTTTTTGGAAAAAAATTTAATTAAAAACATGGGAAAAATCATTTTGCATTATTCATTGCTCTACTATTTTTATCTACCTCGTCCGGATTTGCTGCAAATCGCGATAAATGACTGTCCTAATCATGGCGATAGCCGTTGGATAATAATACAGTGTCAATACAAACAACATTCACAATAATGGGGCCCTTTCCGTTGTAAGTTCGTAGGCTGAAATTTCAGCCTGTCAGCTGTTTGCATTGTATAGCAGTTTTCGAGCAACTATCTAAGTGAGTATAATATATAGGTGGGCTTATCCCAAGGTGTATGAATTTAGAAGACTGTTTTTATCGCTTCTGCTTCTAAATAAAGATTTTAAGAGTGTTTTGTGTATTCGTCAAGCCTCCAGAAAACTTGTTTGAACAAAAATTTTCACCCATCCTGTCATAACAGTGATATTCAATTTTGGTTATAAAAAACATGCTATGAGACCACCTGGACTACATACACTTTGATTCTGGATTCCATTACCAGATCTCTTTAATGCACCTTGGGATAAATGTAGACACCACCTTGTTTTGCCATTTTTGCCAGCAGGTACTCGAATCTAGTTCTAGCTTTGAGGCTAGAATAATCTAGACTGAATATTGCAGGCTAGTTTTGTGTGTTGTTTTGTATGCAGTGTTTACATGATTTCAGCCTCCAACTGTCAAACTCCATACAAAAAACTGACTAGAATCGTGAAGGGCCCCAGTGTGTGTTCCGAAATATGAAATTAAGTTAAGTAGTAAATATTATCATTGAAAAAAAATTAAATACAATAATCGTTCTGCCATTTTTGGAAGCTTTAGTGGAGAGAAAAAATTCCATGTATTTTTGAGTGTTTATAACGGCTCTATAATTTATAATATTTTGTTATTTTGTTCTCAAAAGAAAAAATCGGTTTGATTATACGGTGTTTTTGTCGATGTAATGTAAAATTACATTTTTTGAAAATCTTTTAAAATATCTTATGATCTTATGATGATAAAAATATTATGATTCCTACAAAACTAAGAAACATTATGACTTACAGACTCCCAAGTGCAAATTCCCCTCAATCGGTTGGAATTCCCAACCGGTTTAAAACCACCTGTCTAGAATATTTTGTGGTATCGATAGGTCAAAAATTAGGAGTAGTATTCTTCCTAAACAAAATGTGGTAGTAATATGAATTTAAAGTAAATTAATTCGGTTATACGCCAGTGCTAATAATAGAGAACTGAGATTCCAATTACTGCTCAAAAGATGTTTGTCATTTTTTAATTAAATTTTTCTGTTTTTTATCCCCTTTATCTCTTAATTTAAGGTGGAAAAGATGAAGATGGCAACAGCATCAAAAACGGACTTGGACTTAGCAGTTCCTCAGGGCTGAGTAAAAAGCAACGAAAAGCTCGCACCGCTTTTACTGATCATCAATTGCAAACCCTTGAAAAAAGTTTCGAACGACAAAAGTATTTAAGCGTGCAAGATAGAATGGAGCTAGCCAATAAGCTTGGGCTAAGCGATACTCAAGTTAAAACTTGGTATCAAAATCGAAGGTGAGTTTAACATTGAACAACCACTGTAAGGTGTAATTAATAAAAAATGTAAAGCTGATTTGTTCATTTCTGACCCACATAAGAACCCCCACTCAAAAAATTATGTTAAAATGGTGATCACAACTCCTCCTCCATTAGACTATGTTATTGCTAAATCGACGTGTGAGCAAGTGGTACACAGCGGTGTCTATTCAAAACGACTATTGGTTTAAACAAGTGGATAGTTGTTTATTATGCTGGTAAACCCTGTAAGCTTTCCTAAGCTATTTTCAACCGGGTAATCTTCATACCTCTAGCCGTATGACCTCTGGATCTGTATGATGACAAAATTCCTACAATTCACAGGGAAAAGTTATTTACACAATTCAACTTACCAGAAAAACTTTGCACTTTCCTTTTTTGTTTTAAAGATGCGGAATTACAATGTACAATCATGATTGGAAATATATGGTTCGGGTGTAAAGGAAACAATATAAATACATAACCTCAAAAATTTGGTTTACATGTACTTTACAAAAACACGTATGTTCTATGGCCAAAACGTGGACTGCCCTTTAAGTAGCTAATTAAAATAATACTGATTACTGCGCATTCTAACCCAAAATATTACTTTGATGATACATTATATATGGATCAATTATTTTTTTTAACTAATGCATCACGCCGCTTGATTGCATAAACAACCTACTGTCAACGTACTTATTTACTTCTGGCAGATAAGGTGATGAAATTATAGTTGGTGACATTGTAGCCGCCATGTTGGTTAGAAATATGACAGTTGGTGGTCTAAGTTTCCTATTGTAGAAACAACTTCTTACAATTTATAAATGTAACTCTATGTAAACATACAAAAACACGACGTAGTTTGTATAACAAAATGATTCTCTCTGGCTGTCAATGGAATTTGGTTGGTATGAGGATGATTATTAAACACAAACGGAAATGACACAAGACAAGTGCGTCAAGACAAACTTAAATTTTTTCTTTCGCTAAAGCTGTGTCAAAGCCTTTGCCAATGTGTCAAAATGTTCAAAATCAAAATAAAAAAACGTAAACAAGTTTATTTAAGACACGATCGTTTATCAAGCTAACAATCCTTGTTTAAAACTTCGAAATGATTTTCTCCCACTTCGTAAGTGACGATAGTAGCAGTGAAGAAGAATCAACGGTAGATCTGGTAAAACAGCGCCGACTGCTTCGAAGAGTTTTCGACCCGTTACAGCTTTATAACCAAGCGTGAGTTAAGCATGAGCCGGTCTCGTAGTACAGTCGTCAACTCGTACGACTTAACAACATGCCCGTCATGGGATCAATCCCCAAATATACCGCGCCGCCATACGTAGGACTGACTATCCTGCTATGGGGGGGAATCAATTAGTCACTGAAAGCCAAGCCCATACATGGGTAGAGGCAGGCATTGACCGACATCGGTTGTTGAGCCAAAGAAGAAGAAGAAGATTTTCTCATTGCCAACACACAGGTCAAAATAAACACATAACTATATAAATTATCAATATTCAATCTTTTTTCTAAGTTTTCCGTCATCTCTATTATATTTTTAACTGTCACTAACAAAAGTATGCAAAAGAGGGACAAACTGCTTTAATCCAGGGTTTGCCGGGGAAGTCACAGCTATCAGCTTACATCTTATATGGTGCAAAGAAAATTCTTGTACTGCTGTAGTTATACAATCTTCAGCCTCGTAGATGTAGATATCTGCAGATGATAATTAGATCTCCTCATCGTTTTCTATAAGACGTATATGAAAAACATCAGTTACATACTCATATCCCATTCCAACAACGACCAACGAGGGATTAGTTTTAAGTTTCATAAATTTGACGACTTCGTTATGTTTGGTTAAAAACCATTCATCTCTTGTTGACGCTCTGAACAAAAAGTTGGCAGTTAATTGAATCCCATTCCCATTGTATACTATCCGAGGATATTGACAATCGGAATGATTTAACGAATGCACAATAGCACGTTCCTCAGACCGAGCAGCAATTTGTACACCGCATTTAAATCCGGAACGTACAGAGCGTTTTAAGATGCCAACATAGTTTTCAAAATCATAGCTTGAAAAATTATCCAATGGTCCTAAATTTTTAACATCTTAATCAATATGTTAAAGGTTATGAACATTGCTTGTAACATGTTCACTACCATATATTGCGCCAAAGTTACGGACAAAAACATTTAAGAACACCTCTGCAGTTTTCCAATGCTTGCGATGGAATTTTGTTGAAAATATAGTAATCCCACAAAAATAAAGTAAATAATGATTGTATATCCGTCCGGGTAACAAGTTCTTTCATAACTGTTGTGATATCGCCACCCTTCTATCGAATACAGTACACTTTCGTCTTTCTGAATATATATGGAATATGCCTTTATCTATTTCCTCTTGTTGCCCGTGCGGTAGCCTACAGTATAATAAATTCACTTTGCCGCTCGGCTCTCTCTCTGCCCCGACCTGCTACACTCACACATCACCCGAAGACCATTGCCTGTCTTCGGTGAGTGCCCTTAGCCGTTAGGCAGGTTGGGCCATAACAATAACTATAACGCTGCAATAATGCAAAAAATTCTAAACTGCGTGCCCTTCCATTTGTGCATATAATACGGATCAGGAGTATTTCTATTGATTTCTGAGGGAAACTGCAACGCAGTAAAAAAATTCGTTCAAACTCCTTCTGAGCATCAGACAATCTAGAAAGGGATACAAACTTTCCGATCCATATTCCACAGATAATTTTTCGAGTTACACCAAGATCAATCAAATACAAACGGTCACTCGTAGGAACGTGTTCAATCATCAAAATTCAACAGATCTTCTATAGGCGATCGCAAAGGCTGATGGTGTGGAATGCATTCCCTATCTCGGAATCTATCATCGGTTCGTACTGGAGCCCAGACACAATCGAAAACCACCTTATGGCCATATGGGATGGTACACACCAACGCAAGTGCATCTTTCAAAGAATAATACTTACATTTTATAAATGCTCTTGCAGGAGAATCTGCTATAAAAGCTCGGATTTCAAATTTTATTGTTTTATCTCCTATGCGAACTCTATTAAGATAAAGTTTTTTTGCTTCCTCCACAAGTTGACGTAAGTATTCTTCAACACTTCTCGGTTTTTCGGTACCACAAAATGCAGCAAACATCATTATTGGTGCATTTTTTACCTCTTGCACTCTTCCATTAAAATGGGCCAAACTTGCATTCGTCCACTTTTATGCAGGGGAAGGCCGTCAACAGAGAACTGGATCGTAAATTGCTCTGTGCATGGAGTAGAAGATCTGAATAAAGCCAACTTTAGGATGTTTTCAAATGACCTATTTTCGATTGTAAAACTTACTTGAAATAATTTTGCAACGATTTCTCGATGCCTTTATACCAAAACTCCCACCTTGTATAATTTGCATCTGTTTTCCAATATTAGAGTACGTTTTAAGAAGGGTTCGACAGTCTTTCGGTAGGTCCATATTGGTGTCACTTCTCAAAATTTCCAACATCTCATTAACCGTATCTCGAGGCAGATTTCGGCTGATGGCAAAATGTCTCAAGCAATCTTTGACATCCTCATGATTTTCACAATTGTGATATTTTTTTGACTTATTGGTGTCTACAGTTTCCATATTTCCATCGTTTCCATCGGTTTCACTATCTGAAGAGAGCGCAATAAAATAATCCTCATTGGAAAATGTATCTAAAGTCAGACATTAAATGCAATTGATTATTATAATATTGATTTTAGTATTATTCGATAATATTACCCGCGTTTAAATTTTCGAGACACCTTCTTTTGTCATATCTATTAGGGAAGAAGCCGGATCTTCTCTGCCCGTATGTTCTGAATCCGGGACATGGGACTTAAATAATGAACTTACACGACCAGTTTGCGAGGTATTATCTAAAAAAAATAATTATAGTATGATACATGCGTAGTATTAGTGACTTTGTTAACATTGTTAAAAAGTACATACCAATTGATGATGAAAACACTCTGCTGGGTCCTGCTTCAGCGTCATATTCAGCAGACAGTTGTTCTAACAATTTATCCCGTTAACGATATAATTTTCCACTTCTTTTTGCCATGGCGTAGACAATTATAGAAGGATTAACAGTAACTTAACCAAAATGCTATGATTATTCACTTGTTAACTTGGTTCACAAAACTTAACACTTCCTAAGCAAGTAAACACACAACACACTATAAGTTGATGGATTCATTCAAAGCCGCGCAATCTTGACAGATCCCAATGCAATACAGACGGTTTCGCACACACTCTCAAATTTGATTAGTTCAAGCAAATTTCGTGCAGATTTTACCTCAGGAGTGCCAAAAATTCGTCCGAAAATGAACACATTGTTGATTGGGATTAATCGATACCGGTCATGGAGTTGATAATGAACCCATAAATGAACTCGATTATGAACCCGATACATGAACTAATGATGAACCCATACCTGTCAATCAAGCCTATTACAGGCGTCCCCCGAGTTACGGCTCCCTCGAGTTACGACGATTCTCAAATACGAAGATTTTGATTTTGACAGTTATAAGTAGTAATTGAGAAGAAATTGGTGTATTATTTGAATTTCTATGCTAATCACCATTAGACACACATTTTCAAAGGTTCCACAACTACCCATTCTTGAATATCAATATCGTGTAAACGGCTTTTGGAGTAAAATTAATACATTATCGAACATAATTTTAATAAATTAAACAATGTCATAGATTCCGACTCTTCAAGTTCAGTTATAAACTCCA